>NC_081525.1:25975817-27263733 GCF_030273125.1 Centropristis striata | reverse complement strand
TGGAAGAAATCCATGTGGTTCTATAACCTCACAGAGAGACATGGGGACCCTATTTTGATATCCACTGAAGTTACCAAATATAGTTCTTCGCCTGATAAAGGGTTAAAGTTTTATGGTAAATGGACCTGCACCTATATAGCGCTTTTCTAGTCGCTTTACACCACTTAAAGCTTTTTACACTACAGACTGCGCTCATTCACCTGTTCACACACACATTCATACTGGTGGCAGAGACTACCCTAAACGGTGCCACCTGCCACCATTGGGAATTCATTCACACACCGATGAACGCAGCATCGGGAGCAATTTGGGGTTCAGTATCTTGCTCAAGGTAGGCTGCCATGGTCAGGGATCGAACCACCAACCCTCCAATCAGAAGACGACCCACTCTACCAACTGAGCCACAGCCGCCCACTTTTACTTTAAAAGGGACAGTTCACCCCACAATGAAAAATTACTCAACTTGTTTTTGTGTCCTGTTTTGTTTTGGGATAAGTGTTTCTAAAGCCAAGCCCTGTTCTTTCTTTTTCAGACTGGTCTCCCCTCAAAAATGCCAATATAGGTCTGTAACACCCACAAATGTAATACATTTCCACAAACGTAATAGCCGCTGCCTACTACAAATGTAACATGCAATTTCCCACAAATGTGATAAATATTACTTTTGCAGGGACTTATTATGTTTGTGGGGAAGTGAAATTCTTCAACTTTCAATATTGTAATAACTTCCCACAAATGTAATAACATAAGCATCAATATGTAGAGATAGGTCGTTAGTACAGGCAGCAACATACGACTCATATTTACGTTTTAGACTGTCCTCTGTTGGAATCTTGCTGATGTAGCAGCAGTGACTGAAGGCGATGCAGACTTTAAATGGAAGATGTCACAAAACGGCAGACTTTCACCCAGGAGAAAGAGGTTCCTGTCCTGTGTAAACAACAAAAGTAAGCAACTTTTAATGTAATTTATGTTTTTTTACATACCGTTACCGTGGCTAACGTCACCCTCGTAAGTACTTCACTTCCGCAATTTTCGTACATTTATTCACTGTTTAAACTGTAACTAAAGTCATATGTGTCGTTATGGGTGGTACTGACAAACGGTCTTTTCTGTCGTTTAGGTTGGAGATCTTCTTACACTGCAAAAACTGAAATCTAAGTAAGATTAATTATCTTAGATCAAGGGGATATATGCCTTTTTTTTGTCTGATAGGATAGTTCTTCTTAGTCAGCAGTTTTTATTTTAGACTGTTTCACTTATATATTCCACGGCTTTTGCCTTATTTCAAGAATTTCAAGAAAAATATTCTACATACAGATAAAAATTTTCATAGCTATATCAAGAAAAGTTCACTAGTTTTTAGTATGACTTTGCTGGTTTCAATAAATATAATGCCTATGCATATCAATATGTCAAGATGATGGCTCTAGCATTTACTGATTATTAATTCAAGAATATGTTTCAACATATTGAGAACATAGGTCATGTGTATTTCATTAGAATCAAGAAAAACTTGTTATTAGTTAGAATACACTAATTCTAAGGTATTTGTGGGTTCATTGAGATTAGATATTTTTACTTGTTCTGGAAAGTGTTGACAAGCCAAATTTTCTTGTTCCATTGGCAGATAATTTTGCTATATTTTTAAGCAAAATACACCTATTTTTTTGTACTTTTTCCCCTTGTTTTTAAGAGCTGACTTTTTGCAGTGTATTTTTTTTAACTAACCTTAACTAAAAGTGTTTAAAACAACAAAACATGTTGCGGTTGTCACGTGTCACAATGAGAATGGGTTGGAGGTGGTGCAGAAATGATGATGATTTGCAGTTCATGATTCAAATTCTACACATATTTTGTTAGGCTAATTTTCAGAGAAACCAGTCCAAGTGCCATATTGTTTCATGGTGTTGAAGAGAAGGCAGACGTCTCTAACATCACAGTGTGAATAAGAAGATATAAATGCTTTATGAAGTTAGTCCATCAAGATCACTTCAACTATACTTTCTAAGAATTAGAAATGAGAAATGTTTTAAAGAAAAGGAACTTTTATTTTCATTCAGTCATTTGGTTTTTAATTATTATTATCGTTCTCTTTTAATCATTTATGGATGGATATGTATCAGTATTAATTAATGCTGAATACTGATACTTATGCTACAGTATCACGTTTTCCACATGTAAAACTTGTACTCTTGGTACATGGACTACCAATAAAAAATACACTAATATAATATGACTCCCACTACCTAAACCTGAACTGACATAATGTCTTTCTTTTCTATTTTTGTTCTGTTTTTCTGTCTCTGTATTTGTTAATGCATATTATGTAAAGCTGTGGAAACTGTGGTAATATTTTTGACACAACCATATATAAATGTATCTGTGTGTGGGTGTAGATGTTTGTTGGAGTTGTGTTGTGCTGTATCATTGTACTTTGTTTTAAACATCACAATAAATGCTGTTAAAAAAGAAGAAAGTGCATCATTTAGAAACTGTAACTTAAATTTATCATTTAAACTTATTTGTAAAAACTACAATATCTTAAAAAAAATATGGAACAACAATATCCTTTATTTGAGTAAAGTAATAAGGTACATTGTTGTGAATCATGTAAATCATATACTATGTTAATAACTTCTACTAATGTGATGGGATTGGATTAGATAACTGCAGCTAAATTGTGATCAGAAAAGTCACCTGCTGCTCAAGATACATCAGCATTTTCTTTGTAATCTAAAAGTAAAATTAAAATGTGAAAAGGCTCACCACTGGTGCTCCATTCAGTCCTGCTGCTTCCCCTCAGAGAAGGAGGAATGTGACAAACACTCTTCACTCCTCAGCAGCTGTTTCGCCTTCAAACACCTTCTTAAATACAACGCGTGTGCATGAGGCGTGTGCACCGTAATGGTGTCGTTGTACGTCCGCCACCCCCATCCCTCCCAACCATGTAAAAGCCGCTCAGGTGTGTTAAAAAGGAGAGGGTCAGGGAGGTCGAGCACTCGGATGTCTGCAGCGTGTGACTGAAGGACGATGGTCTAATGACCTATGTTTAGGAATGCAGGACCTCCTGGAGAACGAAAATGCCCTGCTCTTTGAAGCACATGATCCGTGTGTGTGTGTGTGTGTGTGTGTGTGTGTATGTGTGTGTGAGTGTGTGCTTATGATAACATGTTTGCTTTTGTGTATGCTCTGAGAAAAAAATGGAGAGATAGAGAAGCGGAGGTTGGCAAACATGAGACTGACTATCATTATTACTGATTATTCAGTAATAATGATACTGTGTGTAAAAATATTACTACCTTCAATTGTTAAACTCATCTTAAAACCTATTTTTATTGCATGGCTTTCAACCACGCATGAGACTCTGCTCTTGTTTTAGTGTTTTTATGGTTTATTTTTATTTATTGTTTTTTAAAAAGCAATGCAACTATTTATTTAAGTGTTTATTTCCTGTTTTATTTATTTTATTGTTCTTGTTTGCTTGTTTATGTACAGCACTTTGTTGCGGCTGTTGTTGTTTTTAAAGTGCTTTACAAATAAAGTTGAGTTAAAGGTAGTAGTATTAAAAGGGCAACTTTAAATGCAATGAGACAGACACACTTAACTTAAATATATTTTATTTGCCATCTTAGAAAACTAAGAAAATATTCAAAAAATTCATATGTATTGAGCTGGAATGAGAAATATATTAAATAAGCTTAAAAGGCTGATTGATTGATTGATTGATTGATTGATTGATTGATTGATTGATTGATTGATTGATTGATTGATTGATTGGTTGATTTAGGTTGATTTTTATTCATTTTTAATAATTTTCTGTTGAACACAAACAGTTAAGACATATTTAACAACAGAAGATAAACAAAAAGAAAGTCAGTTTAAAATAAAGTTTAAAAAGCACTTGAACATGATACAATTTTTTAAAATTAAGCGAAAGTGGTCAGACATAGGTTGACACACATTTAGTCAAAACACACTCATCACATGAAAAGAAAATATTTTAAAAATAAAGAAATGGCGATATCTCAGATTTGATCTTACAAAACAAGAAACCTTTCTGTTGTCGACTTTGCTGATTTTCTCTTATCTTATCCATTATCTTATCTTTTGTCTGCTTCTTGTCCCCTTGACCCTGTTGGGATCTTGCCACATGTGGACTTTAGTTTAAACCCACAAATCAAAGTGAATGTCTAGAATGTCATGACCTGCTTTACAGCAGAGCTGTTGGCATTTATTTACCTGGTTGCCAATGGCTTGTAAAACTGCAGTGCTACAGACTCAGAATGGGTTTGGAAACTGGAATTACGACTGAATTATGATGAATATTAATAAACATATCTAACCACGTGGCTGAACACCTGACTGTGATGCACATTATGCTGCACATAGGGTTAAAAGATGTAGCAAAACAACAATCTGAGGTGCTGAAACTGGACTTCACTGGTCTGCTAAACACAGTCAGCTCCTTGGATGCAGGGGCCCCATACTACTGAATAATTGGCCTGCAACGGCATGTACTGTACATTCAGAGCATTTCATTGACAATTTTAACATTTTGAATGCAGACATGAACTTTTCCCTGAACAAGTCAGGGGTGAAACTGTTCACCTCTATTTTATTTCCTGCATCAGTTCTCTCTGCCAAGGACTAAAGACAAAAGAGCTCACAAGGAAGACATCACAAAGGTGGTGAAAACATTGAGGAAGAGAAGGTTCAGAGAGGGTCTCCACCTGCCTTCAACTCCCTCAACAACAACAAAACCTGTGAAGATCCATTATCTCCTCCTCTCAAATCCCTAGCAGGTCATGTTCCTCCTTAATCTGCCTCCTCCCCCCACTTGGCGTTCACTGACCAGATGAAGGAGCTGGTCAATGTTGGATTAAAATGTACCCTACACCCTTCTCCCCTTTCCTCTCTCATAAACCCTCCATGGCATCCTGCTCCACCTGTTCAGACAAAGGAGTCAAAGCCACAGTGCTCAGCCCGCCGTCCCTCTGCAGTGGCATCATGCAAGGATAAGACCGGGCCTTGTATAGCCGTGTTTCCACTAGGGGGGAAAGTGGCCACAGGGAAAGTCTCAGGACACACCCTCTCAAAAGTCTGCTCACTCTGCATGTCTCCACTACAAGTTAGCCCCCAGAGGGATTTAGAGACTCTGGAGGTGACGCAGCTGAAAGCAGCATGGCTAATTATGCACAGAGTCTCCGCTGATCATAAACATAGTGATTGTGAATTAACGGCATCGCTAACTGTGCACAAGTGTCCGGTGCTTGTTGTAAACGAACAGAGATCGCTAAGTGAACACCTCCTGTAGCAGCAGCACATACACACTGTACTGCTACAGAGCTAACTGTAGCTAACTGCCGCTAACGGCAGCTCTTCTTAACTAGCCTCCGGCTTGTTAGCGGCTCGTTAAGAATCGTTAAGAGTAAGAAGGAGTCGCTGTTTTTTCTCCAGTCGCTTTCTTGAAAACACTGCTTTGCCAGCTTTTACAAATGCCGTGTGTTGTTGTGTAAAGCAGCCATTCTCAACCTTGGGGTCCCGACCCCAATTGGGGTCGCGAGATGATTTCTGGGGGTCGCCAAATCATTTTGGAAAAATTATAAATGCACAAAATGAATATTAAATTACATAATTTCAGACAGGGAGATGTTTTAGTTGTTGTCTGCTTCTTTTTTTTGTCCAAAATTCGTCGTATCAACTGAGTCTGTATGATCTGAACTGTGCGCGAGATTCTGTTCAGCAAGCACAGTGGAAAAAATAAACAAACAAAAAGAAAAAAAACTGGCGCTGGAAAAAATGGAGTGATGGCTGCAAAGAAAAGCTCCATACTTGGGTCAGCAGCAGCAGCAGCAGGGGTCCCAAAGTCTACCACCAGAAAGCCTAACGGGACCGCGGACAACATGCATGTTAAATTGGGGGTCGTGACTCAATATCACTGGTGTAGAGTAATACGTCACATCCTGCTTAGCGATCTATCCAATGAGTAACCAGGCTGTTTTAACGGGAGAAAAAAGACCCTGCTCTTCTACAGGGGCTAAAAAAGTCCAGACAAAAGCCGGCTCTGGACTGCTCGTATTCAAATTAGGGGCGTTTCGGCGAGTAAGACCCGCCTGATTCTGTGTATTGTCCGGTAGTAGAAACAGCCCTTATGTCAGTAGGCTGTTCTGCAATGAAGCATGACACTGTGCGAGATGTGCAGGTTGGGACTTTTTTTCAAGAAGGACAAACATGGCGGCCCAAATTACAGCGAAACAGTTTGTGTTTCTGAAAACAAAAAAATATATTATTTATTCATATTTGATCATTGCTGACAAGTTTGATCTGATCTTTGTCTCCTATCAAATCAGCTGATTTGGCTCGTGAATGTGAGCATGACCAGACTAAAAGAGAGTCCAAAGACATGCGGGCTATTTGCCCCTTAGGTGTGAGTGGTTGTCTCTCTCTCTGCATTTGGTATAAAACCAGGCATTATCGTCGAAATGTGAACTTTCCCACAGTCCTTGAACAGATCATCGGTTATGAAAGTTCCGTTAAATAAGTAACCAAAACAAAGCTTAAAATTGTGATATTTCTGTCAAAATCACTTTATTCTACATGTCTCCGATATCCAATAAAATTATGATTGATCCACTGAAAAAACAGACAGAACAGCAGGCTGTTTACACAGAGCAGAGAGGAGAGGACAGGACAGGTTGTAAAAATGCAAATAGTTCAATATGCTGAGACCTTGTTTGTTTTTTCAACATGTGTCACACTTGTTGTATGTATAAATTCTATTTTATTTCAATTTATAAAAATATATCTATACAATAACTAGTCTAAAAAAGACAATTTGGGCAAAAGTAATAGAATATAGTCTGGCACATATCCCATTGTGCCAGAGGCAGAGATCTGGTTTTGCTGTGTCACTGTCCACACCTGGCGTGACATGACAAGCTTAATGTGTGCTGTATAAGTCCATAAAACAAATCTATAAAAGTATATTTCTTGGTAATTAAAAAAAGCACACTGAAGTGATGAATGATACAGCAGATTTTGTCTGTCTGTATGCCTAAGAGTAAGATCCAAAACTTAATCTGAAAAAAACTCTTTTGAACTTTTTTTAACCTTTTTTTATCTCAAACATATCAAAGTTGACTATGATGTTACAATGACAGATTTATATATATAATAGAATATAAAGAAAACTATATCAGACTGGTGTGACCTCTTTGGCTCTTACCAAAAAGGTGATTTAACCTGCAAGCAGGTGACATATTTAAACCCTCAACAATCCAACTTCCTTGTAGAAACATTAATGATTGTTAGAGTTCACTTCCAACCTCCTTTTAGGTGTAATAAGCACGACAAACTAAAACAAACCATTGTACAACTACCTTTAGGGCGTGTAGACTGCTAATTTTTTTTTGCAACATTAAAGTAATCAAAGTGAAATGCACCATAGATTTTCTGGAATTTAAGTGATGCAGTTTAAGTCATTTACTGCCACAAGAGAGACAAAAATCAACTTTAGATCCTTTTTGTTCTGTGTCCAATTGACCTACAGGAGTGTCAAAGTCAGCATCAATCATTTTATGGTAATCATCATTAGTCATGTTTATGGTGGACGGACAGACACATATGTATGAACTGCTGTGCCTTAATGCAGCCTCATGGAGGTGCTAGCACAGCTGTAGTCCCATTAAAAACATTTCAAGCTTGAAAATGTGACTTTACAGGCTAAAAATATATGCAGAAATATCTCAAACTACTCCTGCATTATAATGAACTGTATGCTCAAGGCGTTACAAATCATTACCCCTCCCAAATCTACCTAAATGTACTGCTTCCATGTTGCATCATCCTCCTCAACGATCTCAGTCTGCAGGAAGCTGAGCTGAATTTTAGCGAGACAATGACTCTGAATCAAACAGAGACATGTTTTTATGGACCTGGGTTTAATTTTGGCTCAAAGTCAATAAATTGTCGCTGCTATGACCCTTAGAAATGCACCAAAACTTAAATTTAAATGTGTACCATGAAAATATGTTAAAAACAACAACAACCAAAAAAAACCCCCAGAAACAGTATATAATTAAAGGAATGTGTAATTCATTCAAAAACATTGTGACCTGATCTACATGGCAAACAACTGCAAGCGTGGGCAGTTAAGATCAGTTTCGTGTTTTTTCTAAAAGCTATTACAGGAAATAGCTACAACACTGAGAGCTGAAGAGGGAAACCACAGCTGTCAGCTGGTTATCTTTTCCTGTAATGTCGGATGAGTACATTTCTGCACTGAACTGCATTCGCTTTCACTACAGAAATCATGGATGATTTACTTTGCAGGATTTTTAAGGAGTTGAATGTGTGACACCTCACCACTGTTTTACTGGCTGTTGTTGATTCAAAGTCAGGAGTCTTTATTTGAGGGAGAGGATTGGGAGCCGGGAGGGATTTTTGTGGCATCATAGAAGAGAATTTGGCAACACTACCGCTGATTGAGTTTATTTTCTTTGTTGCTTGTACTACTCTACTTACAGTGAAAGTTTGTTTGTCCTGAGGCTGGAGTCAAATAAGTTTATCATCCTGGCAGCATTGTAAGGGATTTTAAAAAATGTACACTGCAAAAAACGTGTGTCTAAAAACAAGATAAAAACACTGAATCTGAGGGAAATGATCTTGCTGCATGGACAGATAATTTCACTTGAGTGTTGAAGTTTTTTAAATTAAGATTGTTAAATCTTTAACAAAGTTTTTTTACTTTTTATTTTGGTAAGAAACAAATAATTTGCAGTGAACTCTGCTCGGTCCAGTTCATCACTGTTTAATTTATCTTGTTTTAAGAGTTAATTTCTTATTTTAAGCGTTCAACATGCTTATTTCTAGATTTAATAATCTTAATTTAAGAAATCTTGTGAAATGAAATTATCTGTCCATGCAGATCATTTCCCTCAGATTTAGTGTTTTTATCTTGTTTTTAGACACACCTTTTTTTTGCAGTGTATAGCTGAAGATATATATTATCTTCATTCTCAGGGGATCAGAAATATCTGCTTTTGACATTTTCAGATACCTCACAGTGTGATTATTAGCACAATATCTGACATGACATCAATACAAGAGGAAAGGAATCAATCCTGTTTAAACCATCGATATCTGATCGGCTGCTGTTGACATGCTTGCAGAATTTGAAGGATTTAACTAATAAACTACACTGTAAAAACAGTCCATCAAAACAGTAAACAACTGTAACAACAACTGTAATTTATTTTACAGATAATTTCTTTAAAAACACACATAATATAACTGTAGAATAACTTCAGGTGTCCGGGAACTTTTTGCTGATATATATATGTATATGTATATATATATATATATATATATATATATATATATATATATATATATATAATTTTATATATATACAAAATAAAAATAAAAATACAGTACTTACTGTAATTTAACATTCAAGACCATTATGCAATTGAATGATACTGCAAAAAATAGTTAATAATTCTAATAGAAGTAATTTATTTTGTATGGCATTTGCACTAAAAACAAGAACCATTCTGTTAAATAATACTGTAAATTTCTGTAAAAAAAATAACTTTTTTGTGGCATTTATCCTTTTTTTGTGTGGCATTTGTGTGTAACTTTTGTATGTTTAGTGTCAAAGTATTCTGACAAGGGAAGTAATTTACATTTCTGTTTTTTGTCAGCTCAGTCAGTGGGATGAACTCAGACAGAGTTAACAAGAACAAGTTGATACTGTCGCATCAGCTCGTCTAAATCAGGAAATCCTATTGAACTTCCTGTCACGACGCACACACACACATACAGCGCTGAAGTCAAAGGCCTGGTTTACAGGAACAATCGATCGAGGTGAGGACTTCTAACACACAAGTGTAAAGGTAACAATAACAAATGCCTTCAGTAACACATCATATTGATCTGTAGCTCTGAAATCTGTAAGTATAAAGCTGTGTTGGATTCAGAAAAGTTTCATTTTATATCAACAAGACACACAATACAACCCGCTTCTGTGTTTTAGCTCCATCTGTAGCTCTTTTATATTGTTTGTTTATTTTGATGAGCATTTGCCAAATAGAAGTAATCCGATCTGTGTTGTTATCAAAGGAAACAAAGTCTTTGATAACCAATTGTGAACCACTGTTATAGGTTATTGCATCTTGTATTTTACATGCTGTGTCCCTAAATAACTACAGCAGAAGATGGTGCGCAGTGTCGTCTGATAACGGGAATCCCCACCAATATACAGTTGACGTTTCAAAACATAATTTAGTTTCATGGAAATTCACCTTTCATGTGATAACACACAAACAAATATACAAAGTTCTATATTAGTTGAGCAGAGTTTCTAGGTGCTTGCAATTCCAAAGTATACTAATTTATTCTATTCAACAACATTTCAGATTCAAAATATTGTATTTTCTTAACTAAACTGAATTTATTCAGCAGTTTTAGTTTCTTTTCAGGTGAGGATTTTGTAATTTTGTGCATTGTTACATTTTATTAGTTGCCTACTCTACTTTTTTGGAAACATAAACAAGAAGATGTGAAAACAGCAGACAGATTTGGCATTTAGCTATTCTATTACATGTTTGCTTGCCAAAATAAATGAACAAATTAATGATAATGTTAAGAAATGGCAGGCTGATGTTCACTGTGTTTACATTAGAAGACAGTAGATCGAAACTCCTGAACTCTGTGAAGAGCTACAAACCTCACACAGCATTTAAAAAAAGGGGGGGGGGGTTATTGGTGATGCTTATTATGAAGGTGACAGACAAGGAAGAAAATACTAATGAGTTCACAGAGCACTATTTTGTTGCTATTTCAGTTGTTTCAATTGTTATTATGAATATTAAGCAATGAATCAATACATCGATATTGCCTCAAAAAAGAGATTCAAGCCAACAACTGTATTTGCATTTATATCAGGAAGAGAATTGTTGACTTGACTTCTGGTTTCAACTGTACAATTGCTTAAATTATGACGCCCTCTATTGATTTGGTCCTCAGAAGTAGCCATGGATCTCAGTGAGGAGGAGCTGGCCCCTCTGGTGATCAGAGACCGGGGAGGCAGCCAGAGGTCCAGTTCTAGCACTGGAACCAGTTTACAAGTACACCTCTACTTCTTCCCGGCCACAAAGGACGCAACAACAATACACATTTCATCTGGACAAGTCTCAGCTGAAAAAGTCTGCATTCAAGCAGCAAAAAAATGTGGTAAGATTTCCCTTGGAAACCTTATGTAATTTATGCTAAAATATTTACTGTTCTTTTTGTATTTAACCCTCTGAATCCCAACAAGCCATTTCAGGCTCTATTTTTACATTTTATTGCCTTTGTCTTTTACTATGGTACACACTAAGTCCTCATCAGCATAATCATAACAACTCAATAATAAAATTACAGTTATTATGACATAAAGCATAAAAAAAAAATAAAAAACGCAAGTAGAATTTCTCTGATTATTTTTTTTTAATTATTGGAGTTAAATACTGTCTTACTATATATAAACTATAACGACCATTTTTACAACATCTACTTGCAATGTCTCCTGACCTCTCCTCTCTGCTCTGTGTAAACAGATTTTCAGTGAATAATTGTCACGTGACCGTCATCTAAGCAGAATCAATCATGGGTTCATAGTGTCTCTGAGGAGCAGAATTTAATGTTTTTAACAGGATCTAGTTATTCCAAACGGTTTATTTTTGGCAACATTTTAAATGAAACATGTAGAATAAAGTGATTTTGACATAAATATCACTATTTTAAGCTTTGTTTGGGTTACTTTTTCTAACGGAAACTTTCGTAATCTATGATCTGTTCAAGAAAAGTTTGACGATTCAGTTTCTGTCTGTGATAAACTGTGTATTGTACTGTGTGTCATTTCAAGGGAATCATTATTGCATTGGCTGGTTTATGATAATACATGTTTAAATGTAATTTCTTTCTCCAGGAATCTTACCAGTGTACCAAAGTCTTTTTGGTTTGGCCTCTGCTGATTTCTCATTCTGGTATCCTCCCTCACACATGTTCAACACTGAAGAAAACTTACAAGTCCACTTTAGAGTCAGGTGGGTGTCAAATAATTGAATACATTTCTTTGTTTACTTCACAAACTGGTGTAAATTACACTATGTTAAGATTGTTTCACAGAGGTACTCACACGAATCATGTCAAAAAGTGCATATTTTGAGAAGTTAACTTAGTGGATTGTAACAATGCCATGCTATACTGAATAATATACTGATTTTTGGTGTGCAGGTTTTTCTTTGGAAACTGGTTTGAACAAGGATCAAGAACACTGTACCGCTACAGTCTGACCAGAGACAGCCTCAGTCCAGTGCTGGACTGCAGTGTCATTGATTATCTCTTTAATCAGGTAAAACATTGCAAAATATTATCTGTGAACTCACTGAGATACATAATGTCATGGTGTATATTATCTTGAATTAGTACAATAACACTTATATTAGTTTTTGTGGTTAGTATTTGTACAAACTTAATATCACAAAATGTTTATTGTGCTTTAAAAGGCATCTAAAGTGTTACTTGTTTTGTCCAGCAGTTTAATACTAGAAATAGTTGCATGCACACTGTAAAAAAACAACTGTTGTTTTTACGGGAAAAAAAAAACAGCAGCTGTGGTTGCCTGAACTTTACTGTAATAAATACGGTGCAACTTTTTACAGTAAACTGTTATTAGCACTGTTGATTTCACGTTTAAGATTGCCATTTGATTCCATATTTTACCATAAAAGATAAAAAGTTTTTTCCATTGAAAGAAACACTGTTCTGCCATATAATTGACAAGAAAACACTTTATAAATGCCGTATTAATTAAAGATTTTACCATTAAATATTACAGTACATTTCTGTTGGAGATATGGTGTTTAGTACATTTAACAGTGAGAAAAAGTATTTTCACAAAAACTAAATGCAAAAATAAAGTCATGGCTTGTATATTACAGTATATTTCTGTTACAAACACGGTGCCAGTGTATTTTACAGTGGAGTAATGTATTTAAAAAAATGTTTTATTTCATTTTTGTTTTGGCAGATATATATACATTTATGGTGTTTCATTGTTAATGAAACTGAATTAACCCATTTATCATTTTACGGTCTTTTACTGTCATGGTTTAGCAGTTTTTCACTGTAAAATCTAGAGACCTTTTTTACAGTGCATTGACTGTCCTGTCCATCGCTGATTTCTTTTGGTACATAGTTGCGAAGCGACTTTATTGCCAGTGAGGCAGGAGTGTGCCCACCTTTGAGCGCCCAGGAGGAATGCCTCGGCCTCGCTGTGCTCGACTTGTGGAGGATGGCTAAAGAGCGCCATCAGAGTGTACGAGAGCTCTGCAAGACTGTCAGGTAATATGTTTCATTTGGGCAAAACCAGGCTTCACCAGAAACTTACTGTATTATTTTACAGGGTTTCTTGTTTTCTTTTTCCAACATTGAGTGCAAATTCCATGAAAAAAAAAGGAAATTACTTTAATTACAAATATTAACCATAAAATGTAAGTTGAAATTTGTAAATTAATATAATGGGACAATATAAATATATGTATTTTACAGTATTGTTTAATTGCAAAATGTTGTGTTAAATCACAGAAATAATCACAAAAAATAAAAAAGTAAAATTCAGCAACTTTCTGTTTTTTTTTCAATTTAAAATGTAATGTCAAATAAAAATAAAGAAACTGTAAAAAACAGTAAAACACTTACCATCATATTAAAGTAATTTAGTTATTCCACACACACACACACACACACACACACACACACACACACACAGATACATGTTTTAAATACAGATATTTACTGTATCTGTATTTTTAAAGACATCTGTAAAATATGTTAAAGTTTTTTACTGTTATAGGACAGTCAGTTTTTGGCAGCTTTTTACCTTTTTTTCTTACATTTCTTTTGAAACGATTTGTTATATGTGCATAGTTTGCAGTCATTACAACAGCATTATATTTCTCATCCTTCAGCTACAAATCATGTCTCCCTAAATCGCATCGACACGACATCCAGAGACGAAACCGACTGGATCGTTTTCGAATCCGAAACACCCTCAAGCGTTTCTTAAAGAAGCTCGTCAACTGCTCGGTAGACGAGTACAGCTTGAAGCTCAAGTACCTGAGTGAACTGGCCGGCATCGAACCCTCTCTGGGAAACGAAACCTTCAAAGTGAATCCTTCTTCCTCCCATTCAAAGTCGACTTTCTCTCTTGTGCGGGTCACTGGGGAAACTGGAATCAAGACCAGTGGAAGTTGTCATCCTGATGGCACCCTGGTAAGAACATGTTCAACTTAACATTGTTTGGACAACACCTGCATGTGACCTAATTTAAACATGACTCTGTCTGGCCATGCTTTATTATATACTGAGAGTACTGTCTATAGAGACAGAGCGCACCTAAGCCCCCACCGGAAGGGAAAACAATCCACTGCTTGACTTTGTATTGAATGAAGGGGCCTCCTTAACAATTCTGTGTGTTAGCAAAAAAAAAAAAGAAAAATGTCTAAAAACTGCTGTGTGGTAAAATGCACTCCCAACAGGGTAAAGAATCCACAACTAAGTTTTTAGAAGCAAAGGGACCTAAAAACTAAACTTTTAAGAGGACGTTAGACATCAGCAGCTACAATGGAGTAAACTCAGTATACTTAATATTAACTTACGTATGCTGTGCATTTTGTCACTCAATCAAATATCAAAAGTCACCTTTACACGAACTACATTTCTGTAAGTTAAGTGAAAGCATTTTGACGCTATGTTGTAGTAGAAAGTGGATAATTCAGAAAGCTATGCAGCATTAAAAGAGATGAATAATTCTAAAAAAGATGTGTAATTCTATGTTAGTTTTCAAGAAGACTTTAAAGGCTAAAATTATCAAAGGTTACAATGAAATTTGATTGAATTAGATTTTTCAGTTTAAGCTATCATGTGCTTTGTAACGATGTGAATTATTCAGTTAATGTAAGATGGTACAGGAGAGGCAAAAATAAGCCTTGGGGCTTCAGCCTTTTCATTTTTCGGTTGATTTGTCTGATGGATTCTTTTGTAAAAACATGATTTTAATTTTTTTAAACCAAAATTAAGCATTCATTCATTCATTAAGTGCCTTAGCTTGCTAACATACAGCTAACATTAGCTGATTTACAGCCAACTTCTGGTAGACAAAAACTGCTAAAATAATCTTATGATGTGCCTATATTTAATAGTTTACACTAGAAACAGGTTTTTTTCAGTGTTTCAGTGTTTGCCTATGGTTGTGTATTGTGGCTACCATAGTTTTGGGCGTGGTCTTCAGAGTATGACGCGTGTCGCTGTCTTTATTATAATATTCTAACTAATGGCACCAGCTGCACTGTCAGCTATCTGTTGGACGTTTTCTTTGAACTGGAGAAGGCTTTGTTTGTTTTCTGTGTCCATATGCAACAGAGTTAAGGATTAACTCCTAATCTCTCTTCTATTATCTTTTTCTTTTTTTTGGAGTGGCAAACATTCAGTGATTTCAAAGAAATCATTGACATCAGCATAAAGAGGGTATGCCATGAGCAGGTTCCTCAAGACAGCAGGATGGTGACAATAACTCGCAAAGATGAAATATGCTTGGTAAGGGACATATGCTTTTTCTGCTTTAACGGTTTTGATTCGATGCTAAAAATTAAATCCATTTATCCTTGATTTGCACAACAGGAAGCCAACTTCAAGAGTCTCAAGGAAGCACTTTCATTTGTGTCTCTTGTTGACGGCTACTTCAGACTGACCACAGACTCCAGCCACTACTTCTGTCAAGACATTGCTCCTCCGAGTCTTCTGGAGGGGATCAAAAACCACTGTCACGGCCCAATCACGTGAGTCGTTTTGATAAAAAACAAAAACTGAATTCTATACCATCATTCACACACAACTGTTTTAGATATTTTTCCATATCTTGTTTCATCAGATCAGAGTTTGCAGTCAACAAGTTGAAAAAGACAGGATCTAAAGGTGGGACTTTCCTTCTCCGGCAGAGTCCCAAAAACTACGACAACTTCTTCCTCACTGTCTGTGTTCAGGTAGGTTCCTGATGAAGAAATGTAAAAGAAACCAACTGATTAAGTGTAAATTAATGTTAATTCATTTATGTAAATCATGGACTTGATGACCAAAATAGGATGTTCTCATGCCCTTTAATAATGGCCTCTGCCAAATGCATATTAGTATTGATTTCAGGTTGTTCGTCAGCAGGATTACTCAAAAAGAACTGGCTTGCATTTTTATGGAACTTGGTTAAAGGGTGTTGGAAGAACAAATCATGGGGCAGATACACGAATCTGCTTTCTTTTTGGCAGAGGTGTGAGCTCCCCAAGTGCATTTCTAGTTCATTGTCTACATTAACATTTAGTCATTTAGCAGACGCTTTTATCCAAAGCGACTTACAGAAAAAGGGAAACATTATGTGACAAACTCGACAGTTACAACATCATTTGAATTTCCAAAGTTTGTGACTACAAGCATTGTGTCAGGAAATCACAAGTCTGTTTAATGAAGTGTTTTTCTATGAAGATGATGCAATTGTTTTTCTGAGGATTGTTTCTGAACAAAACTAAACTTGTGAGGAGATCTTCTGCATTCTAAAATTTGTAAAATAAATAAATAAATAAATTTAAAAAAAGTGAAGATTTGACATAACATTTCTATCTCTGCAGACTCAACTTGGACCTGACTATAAAGACTGTCTCATTATTAAGAATGAGCAATACAGTCTCCCCGGTGTCCAGAAGTTATTTCCCAGCTTGAAAAAGCTAACCAGCCATTACCAACACAACAAGCTGCTACTGGCTGAAGTACCAGTGAAGTTGGGTCGCTGCTGTCCACCCCGACCCAAAGGTGTGTTTTTACAAGATAGGGATATATTACTAAATGAACATTACTACATATTAGTGAATCTATCAAAGGCATTGGCCTTGTTTTCTTTTATTCTCCCATGAACAAACCAAACAACCCCACTCACATGCTACGATTAATACAATGTACAAAACTGATAATGTCCAAAGCTGTCATGTTTTGTTTTATCCATTTTGTACCCATTATCACAATACAACACAAACTTGATTGTTATTTTCTGTATTTAAACAGACAAATTAAGACAAAAACCAAATCTACCACCATTAAGAAAACACAAAGCATCTCTAGATGCACACTAGTGTCTTAGCTCAGTGGTTCTCAACCTTTTTTCAGTGATGTACCCCCTGTGAAATATTTTTTCAGCCAAGTACCCCCTAACCAGGGCAAAGCATTTTTGGTTGAAAAAAAAAAAAAAAAGACTTAAAAACAGAGCGCTGTGCCATCAGTGTCTGATTTATTAAACTTTGGAACTGATAAACAAATACAAAATTCAAACATTTGAAAAAAAACAAAAAACAATTACTACTATACTATAACTGCTACACTACACAACCACGACTCCATCTTTAAGTTTTCAAGTGATTGACAGGTGATGCCAGGTGGCATATGACAGGCTGGGTCCAACCATCCTGGTATGGGGGAGACTCTGGGTTTTTTAGGAGAATGAAATTGAATAGCCTAGTGAATATAAAATTCATAATTCATAAGGCGTAAAAATAAATAATCTTGCAGAAAGCGAGAACTGGAGAAGCAAAGCAGCAAGCAACACTCTCTCACAGACACACACACAGACACACACACACACACACACACACACACACACACACACACACACCAACACTGCCGGTAGACTGTGAGCAGCCAGAGTCAGAACAACGTTGCAGAAGCAGAATTGAGCATTTTAGCCTCAAAATAGAGATGGGCTAGTCTGGCTATGTAAACATTAATTTCTGTCACTATATACGTCATCTGGTATAACTGATACGATTGGCTAAGAGCTACATACAGATGCTTACGATAGACAATCTTAGCGCCCAATAAACGGCTCTGGAGGATCATAAACCACGCCTCCTCTATGGAGAAATGAACAGGTAGTACCCAGACTATATCTCATTTGTGATTAGTCTGACGTTAGCCAGGCTAAGAATATACAGCACTGTGCAAAAAATTTTAGGCAGGTGTGAAGATAAGATAATAATGCTTTCAAAAATAGAAATGTTCATAGTTTTTTTTTTTTATCAATTAACAAAAGCAAAGTGAGTGAACAGAAGAAAAATCGAAATCAAATCAATATTTGGTGTGACCATCCTTTGCCTTCAAACCAGCATCAATTTTTATAGGCATTTTTTCACACCTGCGTAAGACTTTTGCACAGTACTGTATATTCAAATTAACTCTAACAATCATGAGATATGTGCCTTCATATTTGCAACCTTTGTAGATTCTGTAACAATGATCATGTTTTCTGTTGTTCTTCCAGAGCTCACAAATCTGATCATCATGCGGAACAGCAGCTCTGTAGAAGCTCAAGGGTCCCCAACTCCACAAAGGAACAAATTCAATCACATCCAGTTCCACATGATCAAATATGAAGACCTGAAATGGGTGAATGTGTATACATAACTGCAACTGAACTATAGTACCACTAATATGAGTAAAAAAATAGGGTAACACTTTACAATAACCATCATATATAAATGGTAAACAGATAGTTTGTTAATGTTTAATCATCATTTATAAACCGTACATAGGCCATTTAGAATTGTAAATACATAGTTTATTAATGTTTAACTAACTACATCATTTATAAATGGCAAATCGATGGTATATTAATGTAAGTTTATAGTTACTTTACCATTAACAAACAATCAAATTATAATTAATAGTTTATTAATAGTTTTAGTTGCACTCATTTTAACATTTTTATGTTAATGATTTTTGAAATGATTCATATAACTTTAAGAAATTGGTTGACATTTTTTTTAAGATTAAATATGTATAGCACTTTGTTAATGTTAATAATTGGTTTATAAACCATCTATAAACATTATTTAGTTGGTTATGTAAAGTGTTACCAAAAGTAGTTTTGGTATCAACATTTTTTACTACTCTATTTTCCAGTTGAAACTAATTCTTCCATCATAACAACTACTGTAAAGTCACCAACACTACTAATACTGCTTTTTGTAGTCAAACTTATACGAAGGTTACTTCATGTCTTTGATGATGGAGGAAATGCTGATGTGCTTTCTGTATGTGTTTTTTCTGTTAGGAGGAAAGTCTCGGACAGGGATCCTTCACTCGAATTTTCAAAGGCTACAAAATAGACACTCGTGATGGGGAGAAACGCATGACGGCTGTTTTCCTGAAAGAGCTCGATGCCCTTCATAGAACCTGCTGGGAGGTGGTTACTCTTAATATTAAAATACTTTGGATGGGTTAGTATGTAGGATCTAGGGCAGGGATGGGCAACTGGAGGCCGCATACGGCCCGCACCCTCACTTAAAGTGGCCCCCAGTACAACTACATGCATTTGAGCATTAAATCTTAAAAGTTCAGTCTAAAAATGCACAAAATTACTTCTTGCAATCAATGTTGGTCTGCTGCTGTTTGCACTGAAAAAAAAAAAGAATTCACAGTAAGTGGTTATTTTTTATTTGCTTCAAACCTTTTGTATTCCTATTTATACTCTTATACATGCATTTGAGCATGAAATATGTTAAGTTACTGCACTGTAAACATATTTAAAATTGCAGTTTCATCATATCTGTTTAAATGCACGGTCCTATATGTGGCCATATAGTGTCCATGACAAATTGTGGCCCTCTCCAGCATTTAAATTGCCCATCCCTGATCTAGGGAGATCTATCAGCCAAAATGGAATAACTTATTCATAATTTTCATTAATGCATAATCACCTGAAACTAAGAATTGTTGTGCTTTTGTCAACTTACAATGAGCCCTTCATTACTACAGAAACTCTTCAATAGTTTGCAATGTTGCACTGGTATGCTACCACAGTAGCCCAGAAAGGACAAAGTAAAAAAGGCCTTTTTGTGTGAAGGTCATCATATAGACTTGGAATCAGCAGAGGCTCCACGATACAATTTTATCTTGATACTTGAGTCACGATGCGTTATTACTGCGATTTTAAGCATTTTGGGATATGGTGAAGATTGCAATACAATATATTGCCATTTAACTGTTGTGTTCACAAAATTAAATTCAATCAACATTTTTTGTCAAATAAGAGAAAATTCTCAGTCTATTCATCTAACTTCAGTCTTTTTAATTCTCCACAATGAGAGTCAAACCTACAGACTGACCAACAAAGTGTTCAGTCAAACTCAACTGATATTTAACACGTATGGATTACAACAATTGAAGCATTTTATCAAACTTTCCTCAACTTTAAGTTTCACTGCTATTAATTTTTTTGAATGAAACATAAAGAAAAGTCTAACTTTGCAACTTTATTTCAACAACTTCCAGGCATGATATCTTGACACACTTTCCTTAGATTCCTTAGATCTCCTAGTTTCATATGATACCAGTATCTCCAGTAGATTCCTAAAAGTGAGCCCGATACGGCCTCCAGAAAAAAACAAAAGCGGCAAAAATAGTGAAGACCCGCTGGAACACTAAATATCGATACTTGCCGGCCATGAATCAATATAATAATGCTTCGCAAAATATCGCAATACGATGCTGTATCGATTTTTTGCCCCACCTCTACCATCATAGCTTGTACATGCTTGGAAAGGGAAGGGGAGTGGAGGAGTATTCAGTTGGTTGCAATCTGCAACTTCACTGCTAGATGCCACTAAATCCTACACACTGGTCCTTTTTGTTCTTTGTGTATAATTCATGAATATAATCATTTGCAATGCAATCATTTTACACTTATAAATGTTTTCCTCCCTTGTCTTTTCCTTCCCTCAGTCATTCTTTGAAGCTGCCAGCTTGATGAGTCAAATTTCACACAAACATCTCCTATTTGTGTACGGTGTCAGCGTTCATGGAGTCAAAAGTAAGTTGGAAATCCTTTAGTATTCTGCCCCCTTTTATAGAGAATTGGGGCTTGCAGGCAGTGGATTTTTAGAGGGAGATAGCATGTCAACAATAAATTCCACATAGCAAGTCATTCTAGTCATAAATCTCTAATAGAAAACGAATTAAGGTGTATCAGTGATCGTAACATTAGTGGTATGCTTTCTGGAGTCCATTGCTCTATATTCCAAGTTGTTTTTGGGTTGATACCATTTGTTACACACATTTGTTGCCGATTTTGGCTTTTTTAAAATTTGACAATGGAAAAAACCTTCCAGAATATTACATCCATACACCAAGACCATTGGAACAACATTCTACAAATCCATGCAGTACCATTTGGTTTTAAAAAAAACTTGAGAAATTTGGGAGATTTCTGTATTTTCAGCAATGGTATGGTGAGCTCTTCTGCTCTCTAAATTGTTGAGAAACCCTATACTCCTCAGTATACTTAGGAAAACTATCCATCCTCTGAACGCTCTAGGTCTGCAGTTTGTGGTTATAAAGTTGCATGAGGCTGTGATTATCCTAGAGGTCACAGCGGCTCATTTTATACAGTGGGTGGGACATCAGAACACCAGGGGGTTAAACCCAACTGACCTCTCTTTTAATTTTCTGCAGTTTAATGCAGAGTATTTTTGTCTAATCTTCAAGAAGCTAATGTGTTTTCTAGATGTATTAATGTTCTGTGAATAATTTGCAGGCTCTGTTTCTCTGATCAACTAAATTAATCAAACAAAGGGATGAATAAATCAGTGAATTAACAGAAACATCAAATCATCCTTTTCATATTGAGCAAAATATTTCTTCACATGAAATCCTCAAATGATCCCGACTCAGTCCCTCGTCTGCGGGGGAGCATTTCTGACCCTGTGTTTGTTTGAAGTAACAACAAACCCTGCTGTGCCTCACAGACATCATGGTGCAGGAGTTCGTCGAGTACGGGGCCCTCGACCTTTATTTGAAGAGAGGGAGATCTGTGTCAGTGAGCTGGAAACTTGACGTAGCCAAACAGCTTGCGTCTGCCCTCAACTTTCTGGTAAGATAAACTTTTGCATGTAGAGCATTCCAACTAGATCTTACTAACATATAGTGACTAAAACCTAATCTACAGCAGGCTGGTTACGTTTTTTCTCAAAGTTGACCAATGCAGTCTACTGTGTTGAGTTCATTATAAAATGTCTTACAGGAGGAAAAGAACATTGTTCATGGAAATATCTGTGGCAAAAATCTGCTGCTGGCCAGAGAAGGCGACCTGTCAGAGGGCAGCTCTCCTTTCATCAAGCTGAGCGACCCGGGCATCAGTGCAGCCATGCTGAGCAAGGACGGTAAATCCTGGAGGGTGTTCAAACTCCCCTGTAAACATGTCCAACACCATCAGGTCCATTTACAGTCCACAGTAAAACAGTCAGGTTTGACTGTGGATATTTTAATTCACCCTATGAACCCCAAGCCATTTCAGGGTTGTTGTTTTTTTTTGCTCTGGCCTTGTATTTCACTAGCCTGGCTAACACCAGACTAATCTGTATGTAGCTCTTAGCCAATCGTATCAGTTATACCAGATGACGTATGTAGAGCAACAGAAATGGATGTTTGTTGTGTGTGTCTGTGAGAGTGTTGCTTGCTGCTTTGCTTCTCCAGTTCTCACTTTCTGCAAGATTATTTATTTTCACGCTTTATTCCCCCTCATGTCATTCAGCCACACACATCCACTGATTTTATGGGCAATAAACAAGCTGCTGTGGGTCTCTCGGCGGCTCCGCTGTCCCCCGGCCGGGGGATAGCGGAGCCGCCGAGAGACCTTTCGCCTTTCAACTTTCGCTCTAAACTATTTAAAACACCATCTACAGCTAAAGAGAGTTTTGCGTCTGCTGCAGCCATGTTGGATCTGTAAGAAAACTACAAGCTTCCGTCTGCCGAGTAGTACGCGTCATCTACTTGCCGTCCCTCCCCGCTCTGTGATTGGATCCCTAAAACAGGGCTAAGAAACCTCCCTGGTTGCCAGACTGGATGGAGGTTCGAAATGAAATTCGAGCGTGCAAGGCAGTATGGGTATACCCAGGCTAGTATTTCACTGCAATATATAAAATGTACATAAAATATATAAGTCCTGCAGCTCTATTGAATCAGCACAATCATGGCTAGATGTGCAGGACAACAAAATTATAATGACATTAATCATCAATCAAAAAAGAAAATTTAGAATTTATATATGCAGAAGTGCCCACAAGTATCATGAATATTGGGGGAAAAATTGAGTCCCCACATATTGTACATACTGGAGTTTCTGCATTTTGACTACTTGCAACCTCTTCTCTGTCCGATTTGTTGCGTCGTCAGCACAATCAATCATCATCGTTTTTAACAGGATCTACACTCTACACTTGAGTGCATTGCCCCCCGATCGGAGGGTTGGTGGTTCGATCCCCGACCATGGCAGCCTACATGTCGAAGTATCCTTGAGCAAGATACTAAACCCCAAATTGCTCCTGATGCTGCGTTCATCGGTGTGTGAATGAATTCCCAATGGTGGCAGGTAGCACCATTTAGGGTAGCCTCTGCCACCAGTATGAATGTATGTGTGAACGGGTGAATGAGCGCAGTCTGTAGTGTAGTGTAAGTGCTTTGAGTGGCTACAAAAGCGCTATATAAGTGCTGGTCCATTTACCATTTACGGTGAAAAACTGCTAAACCATGACAGTAAAAGACGTAAAATGATAAATGGGTTAATTCTGTTTCAGTAACAATGAAACACTGTAAATGTATATATCAGCCAAAACAGTATTTTTTACAGTTTAAAAAAAAAAATGCATTACATATACTCTCATATACAAGCTATACAAGCCAGAATTTTTTGTAAAAAATCACTGTTAAAATGTACTAAACACCATATCTCTAACAGAAATATACTGTAATATTTAATGGTAAAATCTTTAATTTATGCAGCATTTATAAAGTATTTTCTTGTCATTTATATGGCTGAACAGCGTTTCTATTGATGGAAAAAGTTTTTATTTCTTACGGTAAAATATGGAATAAAATGGCAATCTTGAATGGGAAATCAACAGTGCTAATATTATTTTTATTTTTATTTATTATTATTATTTATTTATTATATGTTTTTTTTTTTGTTTGTTTTTTACAGTGTAGTTATTCCAAACGGTTTATTTAAGCGTTTTAAATGAGATGTAGTGATTTTGTCAGATGATTTAAAGACAATTTTAGGCTTTGTTTTGGATTCTTTTTCCTAAGAGACTTTCAGTACCTACGTTCCGTTCAGGGACTGTGGGAAAGTTAAAATTCCGATGAAATGCCCTTTTTACAGTATCTTTGTACAATAAATGGTGCATCTTTGGCGAGCTTTTAAATGAAAATATGTTTTAATCCCCCCGGCGGGTTTCAGATATACAAAATTATATGAATTATTATTTGAATGATTATATATCAAGTTTCCCAGAAGTATATAAAGTGATAACCACCCCTAACCAGCTGCTACATTCTTTGTAAAATCTTTTTTTTATTTCTACACTATGGTATTACTACTTTTAGTGAAGTAAAAAGATCTGAGTACTTCTTCCACCACTGGACAACACACACAACAACAAAATGTTACCACATAAACACAAATAAGATGCCTCTTCTTTGTGTATTAATTATGCATTTCTGTCTGTGTTTGTGAAGTGATCCTGGACAGGATCCCCTGGGTGGCCCCTGAGATGCTGGAGGCTCCAGACGACCCGACTCTGGAGTGTGATAAGTGGAGCTTTGGAGCTACGGTGTGGGAAATTTTCAACAATGGGAACACGCCGCTGCGAGGCTGGGACCTGGAACAGGTATTCTCACATCTGATAGTCAAACATGTGTCCATTAAACAAGCTGCGTGTGAGTCTCAGTGAGTTCAGAAAAATGAAGGTAAATGGTATTAAACCACACTGTAAAAAGCAAAAACAATAAAAAAGTTGCCATCAAATAACAGTGAACAGTCAATATACAGTAAATATCTGTATTTTTTTAAATATATATATATCTGCAGAATAACTACAGTTGTATTTTTTAACATGTAAGTTTGTAAATCGTTAGGGTTAGGGTTAGGGTTTAGATTTAAAAAAAAGTTTTACATTAAATGTAAAGTTTTACTGTAAAAAACAACAGAAAGTTGCCTTATTTTTACATCAGCAATATTTTGTTTATATATATATATATATATATATATATATGTATACATTTTTTTTTACAAAGAATTCCTTAACCCTAAACAATTTAATAATGCTGTAAAAGAAATCTATAATGTATAATTTTAAAGATTTCAACTTCAATTTTATTAATTGTTAATATTTGTAATAAAAGTAATTTTGCTTTCTATGGCATTAGCAATTCATGCAGAAAAAACTGTAAAATTATACAGTAATAAATTGGAAAATGTTTTTGTTTTTTCCACAGTGCGCGTACACTGTAAAACTTTTTACTGTAAGATTACAGTAAATTACTGGCAGCAGTTTTGCCAGTAAGTTACTGTAAATGTACAGTACCTCTACTGTATTATAGAAATACAGTAGCTTATTGTAATTATAATGTACAGTAACTTGCTGTAAAAATTCAAAATTACAGTAAGTTGGAGAGATTGCTAATGTGCAGTTACCATCTAAAGCAGAGGTGTCAAACTCTGGCCCGCAAGGCAATACCAAATAATTATTATACAGCGCAAATAATACTACAAATCCCAGAATGCTCTGCTCGTGTTTTGGCTTGAACACAGTAGATCAGTGTGTAGCAAACTGAGCAACAATTAAAGTTGTCTTTATGCACTTTTTCTTGCTAGTCCAAGGCATGGGCTTCAATGGTTGCACATTCATTGAAGGATATTATTATTAGTCATTTTGGTTTATTATTGTTATTTTATTCTCACATTTATTTTTAGCCTGTGGAAAAAAGATTACTGTTAAATTTAAATTTAAAGAAGGCCGCATATAAAATAAAGGGACATACGATTTTTATTTAAATTTTATTTAAGAAATGAATGCCATTGACGTGTTTGTTTGTTTTATTTGATATTCGATTTTGCATGTTTGCAATATCAAGTTATATCAAGCTTTGCTTGTTCCATTTCGTTTGAACTTGTTTAGTTTAGTTGTTTTCAATAAATATCAACGTTGGCCCGTGACTTTGTCCAAGTTTTACATTTTGGCCGACTGTGTATTTGAGTTTGACACCCCTGATCTAAAGCTTTTGGGCAAACATAAATGACAGTAAATGATGGTTCCTTGTGATGTGTTTCCTGTAGAAGCGAGGGTTTTACAAGAGCTTCCAGCAGCTGCCTCCCTCCCAGTGGACAGAGCTGGCCGATCTGATCACTCAGTGTATGGACTACCAGGCAGACTTCAGACCTTCCTGTCGCAGCATCATCCGTCAACTCAACAGTCTCATCACTTCAGGTAGTTATTCATTCAACCTTTATTTATACTCAAGAGCTCATAATGGGGTGACCGTTTACATCCATGTCCAAAAAGACTGATAAGTCTTTGTGTTAATGGCAGACTATGTGATTCTCCACGCTGCTGAGCCCGTCACACAGAGCCCTGTGTGGAGAGCCCTCAGCCCTGCTCAGCACGACCAGACACTGTTTGAGGAGAGACACCTACGCTTCATCTCCCCTCTGGGGAAAGTAAGTCCATAGAACAACCAGATGACCAGCACATTTATTTATTTATTTATTTTAGGCCATTTTCAAGGCTTTATTGACAGTGAGAGACAGGTTGAAGGGGAGACAGAGGGGAAGACATTCGGGAAAGGGCTCCGAGTTGGATTTGAACCCGGGCCGCCCATTAGGCCAATCAGTGTACTGATGATCTTATACTATGAGATGGTCTGATAAATCTTGATTAAGATATGCCAAGTCTTTGACTGCACACTGCAAAAAAGGTGTGTCTAAAAAGATAGAATATAAAAACACTAAATTTGAGGGAAATTATCTTGCTGCATGGACAGATAATTTCACTTGAAAAGATTTCTTAAATTAAATTAAGAAAGCATGTTAAAATAAGAAATTAACTTTTAAAACAAGAGAAATTATCTAACACTTCTAAATCTAAAGTTTTTTTTTTATCTTGGTAGGAAACCAATAATTGTCAGTGCACTCTGCTCGGGCCAGTTCATCGCTGCTTGCAGCTTTAATTCATCTTGTTTTAAGAGTTAATTTCTTATTTTAAGCGTTCAACATGCTTATTTCTAGATTTAATAATCTTAATTTAAGAAATCTTGTCAAGTGAAAATATCTGTCCATGCAGCAAGATCATTTCCCTCAGATTTAGTGTTTTTATCTTGTTTTTAGACACACCTTTTTTGCAGTGAGAATATTATCATGTGTCCTGCAGCTGGAAATGTAGGTTTATTTAGACCAACAACTGAGTGGTTTAAAACATTTTCCAGGGAAACTTTGGCAGCGTTGAACTTTGCCGTTACGACCCGCTGGGCGACAACACCGGTGAGCTGGTGGCTGTGAAGAGGCTGCAGCCCAACAAGCAGTCCACCCTGGAGGACTTCAAGAAGGAGGTCAACATCCTCAGCGTGTTTCACTGCAACTACATTGTCAAATACAGAGGAGTGTGCTACAGCATGGGTCGCCTCAGTATGAGTTTGGTGATGGAGTACCTGCCCTACGGCAGCCTGATTGGCTACCTGGAGAGTAATCGACACAACATCAACACCAGGAGGATGCTGCTGTATGCTTCTCAGATATGTAAGGTGAGAGTCAGAGTCCTGCAAATGTCATGTTTAAATTAAGTAAAATAAGTTCGGATTTATTTGTTCAATGAGCCAAACTAAAAAATCAAAGTAGAGGTCAAACTATTTTTTTCTCCCAAAAGATGGTTTCTGAAATTTTAGGTATCACTTATTTTTCTGTAAAGTTTGATTTTAATTTGTTATTTATTATTTAAAACAGGGGTGTAACTGCATGATTCACAGCTCACATTGCCTCACACTGCAAAAAAGGTGTTTCTATCAACCAGATCAAAACATTAAATCTGAGGGAAATGATCTTGCTGCATGGACAGATAATTTCACTTGACAAGATTTCTTAAATTAAGATTGTTAAATCTAGAAATAAGCATGTTTTACACTAAAAATAATGAAAAAAAAACTCTTAAAACAAGATAAATTAAAGCTGCAAGATAAAAAAAACTTTAGATTTATAAGTGTTACATAATTGATCTTATTTTAAGAATTAATTAATTTTTTTAAGTGTTCAACATGCTTATTTCTAGATTTAAGAATCTTAATTTAAGAAATCTTGTCAAGTGAAATTATCTGTCCATGCAGCAAGATCTGGTTTATAGAAACACCTTTTTTGCAGTGCACAGTTGGTCGGGAACACAGTACTGCAGGCTCCACTCACCATTTGTAAAATAGTACCTAAATTTGGTTGCACAGCATAAAAAAAGACAGATAGACCAGATTTATTTGATTTTCTTCTGTTTTCCAGGGGATGGAGTACCTGCAGAGCCTGCGCTATGTGCACAGAGACCTTGCAGCCAGAAACATCCTGGTGGCCAGCGAGATGCTGGTGAAAATCGCTGATTTCGGGCTGACAAAGGTCATTCCTTTTGACAAGGAGTACTACCGAGTCATGCAGCCTGGAGAGAGCCCCATTTTCTGGTAGCTTTTCACATGTTTAAAAACTCCATTACTCTTTAATCCAAAGTGTTAAAGCACAAATGTGTCACTTTCTGTAGCTATTCAATCTCAGCTGCAAAAAAACCCTCAGCAATGATAGTAATATAAATATTTATAACTGATCTGGCTGCTCATTTAATGCAGGTACGCTCCAGAGTCCATCGAGGAGTCCAGATTCTCTCACAAGTCTGATGTCTGGAGTTTTGGAGTCGTTCTTCACGAGCTCTTCAACTTCTGCGACTGCAACGCCAACCCAAAAAGAGTAAGAAGGTTTCTTATTGATTCATCCAATCACAGTCAATATTTCAATATTTTCAAATGATTAAGAAGTTTTCATCCATCTGCAACACACTGTGGTTTTCCCCACTTTTTAAATGTTTCCTTAATGTCATTGTTTTAGCTTTGTATACAGGAGATCGGACACAATGTGCAGAGTCCATTCATTTCCACACAACTAGCAAATATTCTGAAGAATAACTGGAGGTTGCCTGCTCCTCCAAACTGCCCACCAAAGGTATTTTCACACTGTATGGAATTTTTGGAAGACTTTCTTCTTAATCAAAATACATTTACGGCACATTTCAATATTCTAACTTATTCTAACTTGCTATTCAAACTAGACACTCCAGCTGTCATACGAAAAAGTCCACGAAAAACATCAACAGTTCTTTGCTCTGCCTGTAATTTATGTGTTTCTCATTTTAACCCCAGGTGTACAGTTTGATGAAGCAGTGCTGGGCGTACGACTTTGAGGAGCGGCCATGTTTCTCCGAGCTGGGAAACCAAATTGAAACCATCATGCAGGACGAGAGAGAGAACCCAAAATGCTGACATACTGTAATGTTGCATATAACAGTATATACAAATTTAATTTAGTTTCCCATGTTAAATTCACTTTACACAAGTATCACACTCACAGCAATGGACAACATCAAGCTACGTCAACATTCAGCTTCCCAGTGTGCACATTTCTGCAAGAAACAGCCACACTTTTCCTTTTCAGAGCAGCTCAAATGACCGTTGTTAAATTTGTAGTTAGTGGTGCCCTCTAGTGGCCGCAGTTATTATGAACAACTCCAAAACAGAAACAAGGTTATGCTGTGAAAAAGCAAAAAGGGAAGTGTGGATAATAATTTTTTTTTAGGTAACTAGAACTTGTTCCTCATGCCAGAATCATATAAAATAATATATCAAATATTTGTATAGCTGAAAATGCAGGGTAAACTGTGCTGGGCACATTAAACATTTGTGAGCGTTATATATATTTGTGTGTGTGTGTGTGTGTGTGTAAATGGGTCAAAGGTCAAATTATTACAGAAACTGAAAAACGTTTTTAAGCTTTGCATTGTCTTTTTTTTTTTTTTAAATGAATGGAGGAAAACATATTTTTTCATCTGTTATTTCCCTTTTTGCATTTCTACTGTGGTAGTGTGGTGTGGTAGTTTTTTGTTGTATTTTGTATTTTTATTTACATCCTTTACCATGTTTAAAATAAAGCAATTTCTTGATTTGCAGTATTGAATTCAGTTCTTTGACATTCCTGATGCATGACATTGCTGATGACAAAAGGATTTGTGATCACACAACAGTGTATCTAAGAGGACTCTGTTGGTTTGTCTGTCTAAGAAAATATAAGAATTACCACTTAAAGTAAAGACCAGATCCCTTACTGTTAGGGGCAGGGAAAAGAAGAGATGCTAAAGAGTTTGTTAAGAAGCAGCACCCCCTTCTGTTTGTATGGAGAATTGAAATAGCTTACAGCACCTAGTTTGTGTTTGCCTAAAGCAGTAGTTCTCAACCTTTTTGAGTCGCGACCCCCAATTTAACATCCATGTTGTCTGCGACCCCCGCTCACTGAACAGAATCTCACACGCACAGTTCAGATCACCCAAAAAATAAACAAAATGACCAAAAAAGACACAAAATGAGCAAAAAAAGACACAAAATGACCAAAAAAGACACAAAATGACCCCAAAAAGAAACAAAATGACCCCAAAAAGAAACAACATTACCAGCAAAAAAGACACAAATTGACCACAAAATGATAAAAAAAAGACACAAAATGACCAAAAAAGACACAAAATGACCCAAAAAAAAGACATTAAGTGACCAAAAAGACTAAAACACATTAACACATGAACACTTTAACACAGTGGAGACAGAGCTGACTTCCAAAATGATTTGGCGACTCCCAGAAATCATCTCGCGACCCTAATTGGGATCCCGACCCAAGGTTGAGAACAGCTGGCCTAAAGTACAACATCAAACAGCCAAATGGATTTCCCTCATCTAGGCCTCATACATGACATTTCTGTAAATAAAACTTTAGCCCTCTGGATATGCTAAAGGGGGAGTTATTCTGTCTGATCCTAGCTTCCGAGATCAGATCAGATGAGATGGGGCGTACCCAGGCTGTTATGGCCGTAAGCGACAGTTTGAGGAACAAAAAGGCTTTTTATAGGTGTTGATCATCAGCACCTTGTGTCGTCTTTTACAGAGGCACCAGTGCAACTAAGCCCATGCAGCTTCAGGTGCTTTACTTCTATGCTACTTTACAGAGGATGTTTGTACTATGTGTGAATGGTCTTGTGGCTCTGCAGATTCAGAATTTATATTAAAAAAAACTATTCCTCTGTCTTAATAGTTTCTAAAGCAGAGGAGAAAATGCCGGACAGACAAAGCGTCAAGAGAAATACTCTCCAAATCCTGAATGACAATGACTTAAAAAATGAATAATAATAATAATAATAATAATAATAATTTAAAAAAAATGATGTGATCTATCTCATTAGAGGAATGCCAGAAACGAAAGGCATCACAAAACTAAGATATACACTACAGGCCAAAAGTTTGGAAGCAACTTCAATTTTCTGTTTACAATGGCTTTTTAAAAACCAGTATGGTTTCTTTAGATTTTTGGATGTGTTTACTGCATGATCAGACTTTACCTTTATTGAATTGAACCATTTTCCTCAATTGACCTTTAGGTATACATGTTAGCAGACCATTGCTGAATAAATGTTAACAAAAAAGAAGGGCTTAGTTTTAGGGTTGAGAAGATTTGGAAGAGTCACAACTTCAGTGCAAAAGTAAAAAAACAAACAAAAAAAAAAAAAATCACAGTTTGCATTTTTCACTTTAGCTCTTTGGCTTTTGAGTTTCGATACAAAAATCCCAATAAATCTCAACTGTGTTCATATCTCTGATAAACTACCACAGAAATTATTAAATTGAAGCAGCTGAGTAAAGAAACAAGAGTACAGATTTATACATTAAAGAAAGAAGGATACACAAAGTCTAAGCAATAAAAATCTACATAACCTGATAATTATTGTAAAAAAAAAAAATCTAATAATAAGTGACTCTTCATATACTAATCACCTTTATTTTGTAGCAAAGTATACCAATGAAACTATGATCTTTTTTTGTACAAAAAGTGCTGGAGTGCATATCTTAGTTTTGTGATGCCTTTAATTTCTGGCATTATATTGTAATTGTTTTGGGTTTAAGATGTGATATATATGTATATATATATATATATATATATATATATATATATATATATATATATATATATATATATATATATATATATATATATATTACATATACTATGTAAGCAAGAGCACAATAGCAAACACAAATAATATTAGAAGCTTCCACTGTAAAGCAGCAGTGAACTGAAAAGCACCTGAAGCCTGCACTTGGCTTAGTTACACTGTTGCCACTTTAAAAGACAACACAAAGATGTTGATGATAGTGATGATCAACCCGTAGAAAAAGCCTTTTTGTTTCTCAAACTGTTGCTTAGGGCCATACCAGCCTGAATACGCCCGATCTCATCTGACCTGGGAAGCTAATAAGAGTCAGCCTTGTCACTACTGGATGGGAGATGGGAATGGGAATACCAGATGCTGTAAACATTTCTCTTTTCCCTTTACAAACAGAAGGGGGCGCTGCCGCTTAACAAACTCATAAGCATCTCTATGTTTCGCAGTCCTCCCTACTGCCCCTAACAGTTTCCCCCTTATGAGCTCTCTTAAGATGCTTTGTGAATGACTTTATCTTTACCAGGATCTGGTCTTACCTTTAAGTGGAACTATATAATTTTTTACTTTTTGAAAACTCCTTGTAGATACACTTTGGTAAGAACACAAGTTCTTGTCAGGAATATAATGCATCCAGAATTTCAAAGAATTTAATTAAATATGACAAATAAAGAAATTGCTTTAATTTTAACATGGTAAAGGATGTAAATAAGAATACAAAATATTCATTAAAACACCACACTACCACAGAAGAAATGCAAAAAGCCAAAGTAAAAAAATGTTTTTTTCATCAATACATTTGTTTTTACAAAAGAAAAAACAAAGTAATAATTTCACCTTTGACTCCTGTAGACACATATATAATGATCACATATGTTTAATACATGTCTTACAGTACCCAACATTGGTTCTTTAGTGGAGACTTTTAAAACCAGTCTCCGGGTATCTAATCACATCATTTCCATCATTTCCAAATTATTAAATGTAAATCTAGAGGTCAGTGCATGGTTGCTTTTTGCGTGTTAATCCAATATTTACTGTATGATTCCCCTGAATTTCAGAAAATAACCCCGCAGCTTAGGGGTGGGAATAGTTTTGTGATATACTGAGTATTTCAACAACATATATTTCACTTTATTACCTTTTTAAACAGCAAATTATGTCCCCAAAGGAAAGCTTTGTCAACATCTGTTTTATTCAATAAGATAAAGTTCTTTGATGCACAACATATAAACACCTTCTAATGCACATGCCCATGGTATTTCATACTGGCTGTGTGTTTGAATTTTTTTTTTTTTTTATTACAACAGATGATTATATCCATTTTCCTTTCATCATACTTAATGAAAAAAAAATACATCAAGTTTACACACATGGGTCAAAGATGACCTTGTGCATTAGAAGCGTAGTGATACAAAAGGGTTTTTATTCAAAAAGTAAGAAATAAAAACAAAAAATTAGGATGTATGATGATCAAAAACAAGTTAAATGCTGAATGATGAATGATGAATGCATTTATTACAAAGATAAAGAATATAAAAACTTAGTTGGGTCACTTTAGACCCATGTGCATCAAAGGGTTAAAGATGTTATATCACAATTACATGTTACAGTTGTTCCCACTTCTAGATGTGATTGTGCTGATTCCATATAGCTGCAGGCCTTATATACTGCAGTGAAATACAAGGCCACAGAGAGTAAAATGTAAAAAGAAAAAACACTGCCTGAAACGGCTTGTTGGGGTTCAGAGGGTTAAATCCAGAATGACTAAAGTCCTCAAAGCTGCTAGCAGGCCTGCCTCAGACTCACAAACAAACAGGAGACTGAACAACCACAAAATGATTCCTGCTCACTGCACCATCAGCAACAACACAACAGCTTTAGTGTCAGACAAATGGTGCACAGCATATAACAATCACATAAAAACTCACCATTTAAATGTTGTGTGTCTGCAGCATCCTGCGTCACAGCTGCACGTTAGCAAAACAGAGGGCACATCACATGATGACCTTTGACCTTTCGTAGGCAGGGCCAGATTAACACTTTGCTGTACCCTGGGCAACAATATTTAAGGGCCCCATCATCACAACCCCAGAATCACCATAATCTGGCAAAATACAGAATAAATTACAGTAATATGCAGTTAATATACTCAATAGATCAATAACTAACTGTCATCAGGTGCATTTTTATGTACAGATGTGCAAACTCAATGTACATAGATAATAATAATAATAATAAGAATAATAATAATAATAATAATAATAATAATACATTTTATTTGGAAGGTGCCTTTCTCTGCACTCCAGGACACCGTACAAAAAGATAGAAAAAAATAGAGAAGGAAGTGTGCTCAATTTTCACAAAAAAATAAGTAAGCAAGCACTTTCAAAGCATCCAATATTTATTTAACAACACCTATTCCCAGAAGCACAAATGTATTGAATTGATAGAGGCATCACAGAGGAAGACAAGACACAAACAAAAATCAAGAATCTAGAATCAAGTAGCAGTTTGGTCCTTAGCTCATTTTAAACAGAAATCAACGTGAAATCACCTCAAAATTCATTTTTGAGCAACGGCTCTGATGGACAGTTTAACATATCAGCGAGAGATAACCAGAGATTTTGCTTGGGCCCTTTAGAGGTTGTGGGCCCCTGGGCAATTGCCCATTTGCCCATATGGTTAATCCGGCCTTGGTCGCAGGTCATCTTTTTTTTTAATTTTTTTTACTTCATTGAAAGTCAGGTATTACAAACAGTAAAGACACAGAACATTAATACAAAACAAAAACAATACCAGGGGGTCACAGTATACAAAATAATGATGAATTAGTTCTTAAGTATGTTATAAAGAGGGGTGGAAGCAAACAACATGTAGACAAAAGTGTTGGATGAGTTGTTTTTGTTTCTGATACAGGGCAGCAAAAACATCTTTATACCATCTCTTCCAACTTCCCAGCTCGTCTCTCTCCCTCTCTCTCTCTATGAACTCGCCCTTTAAAGACTCTTGACTGCACAAGAGCTGATGCTCATGCTGGCAGCAGTTACCATGGCAACAAATGACTGAAGTGTATTTGTTGCCGCTGTTGCACTGAAAGCTGTCAGAAACAGATAAATAAAAACCAAACAGAGGAGGGAAAGTTTTTATTCTGTCTTACACAATTGAGCCCCATGTGACAGCTGTGGAACCATGTGACTCCAATTCAGGAGAGAAAATAAATCAAAACAGGCACATTCATGTGTCAACATTCTCAGACTGATACTATTATTGGCTATTGTCACTGCGACATGATTTTACATTTGCTGATTTTCATGTTCGACAAGCTGAGTAATGTGCTACCTCTCTCTGGCCATGAATTATTCCAGAGAATTAAATCAATCCCTCTTCCATATATGGTCGCTGCTTCCTGTCAGTGCCAGACCAAACAGGCAGCAGCGGATGGGAATAACTCGTAACTGAAAAAAGACTGGCTGCTGTATAAATATTTAAACAAGCAAAAGGGCAGATGGGTCTTTAGAATTAATTATCCGGCTCATTGTAAATATGAACATTAGGGGCGACTTACAGTGAGTCGAGGCACCATGCTGGAGTCTATGCAGTATTAATGACCGGCAGCCTCACCTCTTAAAGTGGAATATGTTCACTGGGCTACAGCCTCACGGTGTTACTGTTGCTGTAAGGAATAATTTAATAGCTACTTGATCACACTCTGGGTAAATTGAGAGTCAATACAGCATGTGCTCAAGTTTGTGAACATGTGGAGTTAATTCATATGTAGACAGTGTTGCAGAATGTTAGTTTGATTAACTTTGTGACTTCCTTGTGTGAACTGTGATTGACTTGACTATGGTTATTGATCTGCCTGTTTTCATTGTTTGCATGAGTTCCTCCGTCTTGATCAATAGAGATATCTGTATGTACTGGCTCAACAACATAGACCTCTACAGTATGTCCTGTTGGAGGGACAGAGAGTGACTCTGACATGCCAAGGGATAATTAAATCAAGAAACTATTCAGTATTTAAGCTCCACTAAGGGTAGAGATCTGGGTCAGACCTTCTTGATCCTACTTGGGAGATAGAACTCTGTCCCTATCCAGCTGAACAGTGTGTTGTGACTCTGTTTGTGTTTGTTGGATCATATTTGATATAGGAATAAATACAGGAAAGACAGATGAGCATTAAATGCTTTTCATTTCTCACTTCTCTCACTTCTCTTTACGTCAATTTCCAGAACATTTTCTAAATCTCATACTACATACTAGTCTTAGTTGAGGGCCTTTTTTCGTCTCTTTTTACATTTACATGATATAAGTCTTGCAGCTTATGGAATCAGCACAATCATGGCTAGAAGTGAGACAACAAAAAATGTCTTTAGTACAGAGTAGCACATTTATAATGACATAACTAAATTATTAAATAAGAAAAAACACAACTTGAATTTCTCTGATAAATTATTTTTTAAATTGGAATTCAATAGAATTTGTATATACAACACTTTCCAAGTGTCATGAATTGTCATGTCACGCAAAGTTTGTTAATTCTGTTGAGCGCTTTCATGTCAAGTTAAAATCACTCATGTCTAGTCTTGTCATTCACTTCCTGTTTTATTTTGTAATCACCTTTTCCCTCTCGTTTCAGGCTCTTGACTTCCTTCCTTTGTGTGATTTTCCCTCCACTGTGATCGTCTCCCCGGCCCCTGATTGGTTTCACCTGTGTTCCCCTCCCTCATGTATAAATAGTCCTTGTCTCCCTTTGTCTTGTGTCAATTTCGTCTTGTATCCCATGTGTTTGCCAAGTTCCAGGATTAATCAGGATTGAGTTCCATTACTGACTGTATTTTGTTATATTTTGTAACCTCCTTAGTGAGCGTCCTTTGTTATGTTTTTGTATCCTCGTCTTTTGTTTGTATTTTGCAAGTAAAGCATTTTTTGACCACACTACTGGCTTTTGAGTTTGCTTCTGAGTCCCTGACCCTGAGTCAAGTTCTTGACATGAATATTGGGAAAAAGTGTGTCTCCACTCATACATATTAAACTAATTGCTTTTTTACAACCTCTACTTGCAACCTCTCCTGTCCTCTCCTCTCTCCTCTGTGTAAACATCCAGTTCTGTCTGATTTTCAGGTAATATTTGTCCCATTACGATTCACCTCAGCAAAAGCAATAATATCTTCACAGTTGCACTGAGGAAAGCAGAATTTAATATTTTAACAGGATCTCGTTATTCCAAACGATTTACTTTTTGGCAACATTTAAATGAGGCATGTAGATTAAAGTGGAATGACAAAAACTGTGTTTTGGTTAATGGAAACTTTCATAACCTAGGATGCATTCAAGAACAAAATTTGCATTCACAGTATAAATTTTGATGCTAATTTTGATGCCTGTTTTACAATTTCTTTTGATGATAAAGAAGGATTCAGAGGGTTAAACTTGCATTCTTTCTAACGGCCAGCAGGGGGCGACTCCACTGGCTGCAAAAGTAAGTCTACTTGAATAAAGGTTTATGACAGGATGACCCTATTTCTTACTTGATTTATTTCTCAGTAAACATTTTCCAAATGGTCTCAGTTGCTAGTTTCAAGTCCCCTTAAATACAACATGATGTTCATTTTGTAGCTTATGATCCCATTTAGACAAACAGACATTATAGCATGTACCTCCGATTAACAAGTGGTTAATCAAAGTTTAGATGTTGCAATGATACTTTTTAAACTTTTATCTTTTTCAGCTAATTTAGACTTCGTCTTAGCCTTCAGACGAAAATGCTTTAGTCACATTCACACATTGTCAAGACATTCAAATTCTTTCCTGCCTGATACACATGAACATGCCTCCAAGCCACAGAAAAAAGTAATTAGTGTGGTTAGCCATACCATGTTTTCGGCGTGAAGATGCAAATAGTCTGTTGGTAGAAAAAACAAGATCTTACACGCTCTTTAGAAAATCTAAACTTTTTACAGTCCTATTAATGGACATCTTGGCCATGATGTAATGTAATTTTAATAAGTACATAGAAGATAACATGTTTCTCCTCACATGCTGTTGTAAGTCCTTTTTTTAACCTGATTACATCCTTTTGGATCTTCCTTTGTGCTTTTGAAAATAGAATAGTAATATAATATATAATATTATCTCTAAACCTTGAAGTGCTCAGTACAGCATGTACCAGCACAAGTCCCAAAATCACTCTGCTAAAAACGTTTCCTATTCATTATTGAACTTGTTGGAAGTCACAGATAATTTCCCCTTTTCAATGTTTTTTCTTTCTTTTTTATGTAACTGCAGTGGTGGAGGTTGCGGAGTAAGATAAGCTGTTTAGCGCTGGAGAATGGGAGTGGGCAGAAGAGCTCTTAGACGCAGGAAAAAGGAACTCATTTCTGGATATAACGGATATTGACGATTACAGGAAGGAATAAAAGCGGGGACGATAACAAGTCAAACAGACATGGACTGGACATGTGACAACAGCACAAAGGAACCAATATTCCCCCAGTATGTGTGTGTGTGTCTACCTACAGTACATGGAGGCTCACACATGCACCTCCCACGCATCACACACTCACGACACTCACACCTTCCACACTTGTGCCCACGCATACACACATACTACTTCATGCAGGTTATAAAAAAGCTCTCTCTCCACACTGACACACACACACACACACACACACAGTCACTCACAGCTACCTACCTCATGCCCCTGTGGCTCACTCATGCTCTGTGAGATGTTACAAAACAAAAGGTCTTCATCCCTCATCTCGAAACATTACTCACTGCTCTCACACAGAGGATGCTGGTTTGTACATGTAGTGGGCTGCCTTTCAGTATTTCTGGCAATAGGAAGGACATGTGGGCCATTTTTGTTTCCTGGGCGATATGTAATCTGACCAGGAGAAAGCCACCTACTGAGGACACATGGAGTATTATGGTGACGGTGAATACAACCATTACGAAACCATCTATTATAAACGCTCCCTGTTCCTTTGGCTGAAGGTCAACCAAGCTTGTTCTTTACATAACTTGTGTTTTCATTATGCAGTGTGTTTCTGTGTTTTTTTTCCACAGGTAGCTAAGGTAACTTGGAGGGAAAACTCACATTTTCTTGTGGGTGACATGCTATGATTGGTAACTGGCTTGTAACATCGTCATACAACTGCTGTATAATATATTACGAAATAGGACCAATCACATTCAAGTTGCTGTTTTCAACATGTGACCATTGTCAAGACTAACATAGCCTCGACATGTTCTATAAAAAAGCATTCAACAACTTTTGTACAGTTTAAGCTTGAGCTTTAAATAGTCTCTGAGCCTTGAGATTCTGAGCTTTTTGAGTCAATTTGAATTTGCACCTTTAAGACTATCAGCACCTGCAGTACATTATATGATGTAATATAGAAATTTATCGTTTTACAGTGTTACATTTAAGATTTTCCACAATACTAAGCCATAACCAAAGGTTTTATTACAACACTGTCTATAAAAAAATGAAAAGTAACATCTGTAACAGCACTAAACTTTTCAAATTTGGGCGTTTTTTAAATGTCAAATATGGTATGCTCACACAAAGATTATGCATGTTGGTGACTTCACATTACACCAGGAAGAAAAGGTAGATTTCTCTGAATCATATGATATAGTATAACAGTTGATACTGGGCTTTAGGCTTAAACACATGGAGTGGATCAAGTCGACTAAGTGTTCTGGATTTATGCCAGCAACATATTCCTATTAACAAGTTTGTATGATAAATGTTTTGCAGCCTGATTCATTTGATATTATACAAACATGACAGGTGATGAGCACTGTTTTCAACATTTTACAGACACATGACCACAACACACCTTTAACATGTCACAATCAATGTTTTGAACTCATTATTAATGTCGTTAAGTGGTTATGTTTAGGGGCCGACTTCCAACAAGGGGACACTGGTTGAAAGTCCTTGGCTTGTTGGGGCCATGCACCTTGCCTCCCACCCACCCACTAGGTGATGTAACCCACATGTTGTAGGTTACGTGTCGTAGTTATGTTTGTGGTTACATATGGACACAAACAGCGGTCTCCTCTGCTAAAGCTCTGTGTTTATCAACCAATGCGTCCACCCTGATGTGCTCTCTACCGAACTTTGTCACTCTTGATACTACGTCACCTGACTTCCTCCTTTGTTCCTGTCATAATAACTATGGCCACTAGAGGTCGCCAGCTACCAGCAAGGTATATTCAGATATCCATACTGAAAACAAAATGTCCTGTTTCTGGATGCATGGAATGGAGGTCTAGAAAGATGCAGTTCCACCATTATTCTGCATTTAAAATCTATTTTCATCGGCATAAATAACAAACATAATATTCATTCTAGTTGGAGGATGAATCAACTCTGTTTCCTCCAGCCATAATTAGGACCAGGGAGGCTCCATTACATTGTGTGCGTGTGTGTGTGTGTGGCATCATGAGTGGACTGATTGAAATGTGTGAAAGACAAAGGGCACACTCCATAATGAGATGACACTAGCCACGACCCCCTGCGCAACACACACACACACGCACACACACACACACACACACACACACACACACACACACAGACTCACACACATCTCTAAACCCACGTTTGTCAGTATGTCCTTTGTAGATCTGTGGGCTAGTTTCTTATCTGCTAACAAGCTGTCAGATGGCTGACGTGTTGTCTTTGTCCCTGCTGCTGAGTTCTTGATTAGAAATAAATTATATGTCAAGATGACACTTTAGTTCCAGAAGGAGTGAAAAATCAAGGCGGGATCAAAAATAAATAAATCAATATAGCTTCTTTTTTGTCCTTTCCTCTGGGTGTTTACTGTGTTGTGGGGAAGAGGAGGAGGATGAGTCCTTTCCTGGGGGGGGATGATGTCCTTCACCCCGAGGTAAGTGTGGTGCTGTGTAAGGCTGAGCGTAATGAGAGGGGAACAGCAAAGGAGGGGCTTGACACAGCAGATTTCAGTGTGAGACTGAACTTACACACCACTGTAATTATTAATGAAACCATTAATGAAATTCTGGTCATAACTCAGCCTTTGTTGTAATCAAATGTATGCATAATAACCGTTTATGCCTTATTATTGCATGGGATTCACACTGATAAAAGTAAATAAAAAATAAAGACGTCTTTATTTGCATTCACACCCCTTTAAATGTAGATGTTGTAGTCTGGAAGTGCACTGCAAATTATTTGTTTCTTACCAAGATAAAAAAAAAGAAACCTTTAGATTTAGAAGTGTTAGATAATTTATCTTGTTTTAAGGGTAATTTCTTATTTTAAGCGTTCAACATGCTTATTTCTAGATTTAAGTTTTCGCCACACAGTGATGTGACACATATCTTTGAAATCAGCGTATTTTTCTGCTTTCACGGGACACAAAGTTTGTGTGGACTTTCGGTTTTAAGAGATTACATTTACACTTATATGCTAAATTACTTGCTTTTATAAAAAGCAGACATTCAAACTTGCATGAAGCCTTGCCATGTGTTGTAAGCTTGTAGATTGGCTTTTTTCAAATTTATAGGTATAGATGTATATATATAACCCATTAGATTTATTACAACCCTTAAAATCAAGAGGGCTTCGCGACCCCCCCGTGGATCTTTGGCGCCCCGGTTGGGAATCACTGAGTTAGACAATCTTAAACATGTAAAACATGAATGCAGAGAGAATTTTTGTGAGCAAATCAAAGGGAAATGAAAATGCATTAAATATTAACACAACATCAAGGGCAACTTTTATTACATGGCCTTATTACTGAATGTCGTCTAGACCTGCTGTTTGTGCCAAACATTTTTCAAGGGCAGCCCACTGTGATTTAGCCCTCTCATTCATCTTCCACACAGCAAACACACACATCCTGAGTCCATTTTCAGTCATATTATCTTTGGTAACATTTACTTTTATGGGTCTCTAATCAAGTTTCCTGGAAATGCGGTTTGATGCTGTTTAATGGGAGAATGGGATTTTCATTTAAATATTTGTTCCATTCCAATCCAACTTAATACTGATGCATTATCCATGAGTCATTAGTGTTAATTTGTTTTGAATATATGTTTATTTGTATGCTTTCACATCTCAGCATGTTCAGCAGACCTGCTGTGCACCAAACTAAAAAACTCAACTAATCAACTAATTGAGAGCAAACCAATTAAACACTGTCTCTGCTCCCTTTATTGCACCAAATTACACATTTCTTTCCAGGAAAGTTCCTTAAGAAATGATTTGGAAATTACTCATTAAAATTAATTATGTAGTATCTTCCCAGCATGCATATACTGAGCTTTAAATAGATTGAGAAAACTTAAATGTACTGTTTTCTTACAGTGAGATCACCATAACAGAGTGTGTGATGGTGTTCAGGGTGATACTGTACTGGTGTCAGCAGCTATGGCCTGAGGAGGGATTTGCAGGCCGACTAACAGAAGGTGCTAGCAGCGCTCAATATGTCATTGTCTCTTGTTTGGCTAATTGCAGCATGGTGCCGGTGTCAGCCCTCGAGCAAGCAAACACACACACACACACACACACACATACACACACACACACACACACACACACACAAGAGACATATACACACATATTGATCATTCGATAACACTTTACAAAAACCATCTGTGACCATCAAGTGATGTTTATAGATGGTTTATAAACCAATTATTAACCATTTACAAAGAGCTATACATATTTAATCTTTAAATGTTTTAAACCAATTTCTAAAAAGTTTTTGGAACATTTCAAAATCATTAACATACTTAATATGGTGTTAAAAATGTTATTTGTGCAACTAAAACTATTAATAAACTGACAATTATAATTGAATTGTTTGTTAATGGTAAAGTAACTACGAACTTACATTAATATACCATCTATTTGCCATTTATAAATGATAGTTCAACTTTAATGCATTATCTATTTACCATTCTAAATGGCCGATATACGGTTTATAAATAATGATTAGTTTTGTTGATATTCCGGACTGATTTTTTTTTTTTTTGCTGGCCAATTTATTTTCTTGTTTATATATATATATATATATATATATATATATATATATATATATATACATACATATATATGTATATATATATATATATATATATATATATATATATATATATATATATACATATATATATATATATATATATATATATATATATTTTTTTTTTTTTTCATTGTGCAATAATACAATACAGTGACATAGATAGACAGGGAGTGAATATTAAACAACGACAATAATGGTACCCCTGTGTGTGTTTGTGTGTGTGTGTGTGCGCGTGTGTGTTGGAAATACTAAAATGTAAATAGAATAAAAATAGATAAATAAAATTATATATATATATAATTTAAAAAAGAAAAAGAGTATGCATGAGTAACAATAATACTCATAATGATAATTACAGGAGAGAGGAGAAAAATAAGACAAAAAAAACAACAACAACATGATGATGTGCTTTCTTTGCGAGGATAATGGGAAGAATATGGGATAAAAATAAATAAATAATAATAATTAAGACAATCATCAACGAAATAAAATGTAATTTTGAGGTAAATGGCAAGAACAAATTATATTTATGACAAAAGCAGTGAAATGGTAGAGAAGTAGGGGAAGGATGGGGGGAAGAAGTGGGGAATTATTCAGCTACGAAAAAGGATGATTTAGGAAAGAGGGAGAGTAATTAAAATAAAAAGAGGGTGGATATATATTACAATAAAAGAAAAAAATATATATACATATATGTACATTTCTACAAATATGCATATACATACATACATACACACACACACACACACACACACACACACATACATATACATACACATTGTATTAAGAATGATGGTATAATAATAATAACCATAACAACATTATTAATCAAAATTACAGTAGTCAAATTACAATAGTCATATATTAAATATATTATTCATTATCCTTATTGCTGCCATCCTGCTATGCTATGTGTAATTTGTGGGTGGGATATGTGGTCATGTACGTGGCTTCAGCTACAGGATTGTTTCTGGTTGTGGTTTTCTGAATGGGGTAGAGGTTTGAGATTCATGGGGGGTCAAGGTGAGTTATGAATGAGTTCCATATTTCATTAAAGGCTGACATATTGTCTCTGATGTTTGCTGTTATTCGTTCTACTGAAATGTATTCTATGAGTAAGTTGGACCAGTGGGTGATGTGACAGGATGATTTGGATTTCCAATATTGAAATATTACTTTATTGGCGATAGAAATGAGTAGCGGGTTTCTATGTTTAATGGGAATGGTAATTTGTGTCAGGTCTCCCAACAACCATAGCTCTGGAGACGTTGGGACTCTGCAGCCTAGGATGGAGTTTTACAATGACTGATACCCAAAGTGCATGAACTGGTTGACAAGACAAAGTGGAATGAAGGTAGTCATCAGTGCTACCCAACGTGCATTGTGAACATGTGTCTGTATTACTTAGTCCCATTCTAAACATTTTCCTTTGAGTGATGTGTGTTCTGTGAATAGTTTTGTATTGTATGAGTTGTAGGTTCGTATTGGTGGTCATGGAGAAGATGTTTTTATAAATTTCAATCCAGAAGTCGGGGCTGGGAGAGAGACATAGGTCCTTTGCCCATTTTTCTTTTGGGAGTGTTATGGAGGTGTCTGATTGTGAGATAAGTTTAATAAGCTTTGAGATGATTTTTTTTAGTTAGATATTTTCATAATGTCTTCACTTAATAATGAAGGTTGTAAAGTATCCTTCCTCTTCACCTTATACAACACTGACTTTCAGTACAACTCTGAGTCATGTCACCTGCAGAAGTTTTCTGATGACTCAGCTGTTGTCGGGTGTATAAGAGAGGGAGAGGATTGTGAGTACAGGACACTGGTGGACAGATTTGTAGAGTGGTCCGAACAGAATCACCTGAAGCTGGTGAAGATGGTGATCGACTTCAGGAGGAAGAAGATGCTTCCACAGCCACTTCTGATCAGGGGGGAGGTGGTGGAGGAGGTGGAGGACTATGAATACCTCGGAGTGGTGATCGGCAACAGACTGGACTGGAAATCTAACACAGAGGCTGTGTACAAGAAGGGGCTGAGCAGACTCTATTTCCTGAGGAAGCTGAGATCCTTCAATGTGTGCAGCAAGATGTTGGAGATCTTTTACCAGTCTGTTGTTGCCAGCGCCATTTTCTTTGCTGCTGTGTGTTGGGGCAGCAGCATCAGAGCCAGCGACACCAACAGACTTGATAAAATTATCAAGAAGGCTGGCTCTGTACTTGGTCTCAGGCTGGAGACTTTTGAGACTGTGGTGGAGAGGAGAACACTGAACAAACTGCTGGCCATCATGGACAATGATCAGCACCCTCTCCATCACACAGCAGAAAGACAGCGGAGCACCTTCTCTCACAGGCTGCTCCAGCTCCGCTGTCATAGGGACGGATATAAAAAATCTTTCCTGCCACATGCCATCACACTGTACAATAACAAATAGCCTGGTTCATTACATACCGTCGTTATGCACTTTATGTGTTCTTTATGCACACTGTTCATTGCACCTTATTTGTTTCATAGCACCAACATTTTTATACTGCATATTCAAATCTATTCTGCACTGGAATTCTACTCCTTAATACATACTCCTTCTTAAGACACTTTATTTTTATTTTTCCATGACATTTTATTGTATTTTTTATATTTTATATTTTATTGCTTGAAGTATGCCTAGGTTGTTCTTTTTATTTAATTGTGTTGTTATTGTCTCTGTGTGTAATGCTGCTGCTACACTGTAATTTCCCAGCTTGGGATAAATAAAGTATGTCTATCTATCTATCACGAGCTGTTCCATCCTTTTTTCCCTGCAACCCTACATGTTTAAGGTGGCCTTTACCCTCAACCACCTGACGGGCAGGGCACGACTGTGGGGCACCGCCGAATGGGAAAGACGCACACCAGCCTGCTCGTCCTTCTTGGCATTTTCTGCAGAGCTTCACAAGGTGTTTGGGGTGGTCTCCATGGGACCTGATGCTACCGGAGGACTTATGGGTCTGCGTCAGGGAGACCGGACCGTTTCTGACTATGCCATACTTGAGCACGCCTAAGTGACTGGAACTATGCAGCTCAGTGTGATGTTTTTCTGGCTGGTCTAGCGGAATATATAAAAGATGAACTGGTCTCCTTTGATTTGCCGCCCTCCCTTGGTTTAATTGAACTGACTTGCAGAGTGGATAGGCACATCCGGTCAAGGAGACAGGAGACGCAAGGGGGAGACAGATCGTCGCTCTTCCACCCGGCCTTGAGGCACTCCAGCAGCTACCAGCATCACGTCAGGGCCACAACCTGGGGGAGTGGAACCCATGCAAGTGGGGCGTACCAGCCTCACCCCGGGATTCTACTGGATGCGTAAAGACTCCGAAAGGGGTCCGTCCGTAACGGCTGCATATCTCCGCAGTCCGTCAACACACACCGGATCCGTCAGTGTCGGAGCTGTTGCGGACAGCGTTTTCCGAGGACACACAAGATGTCGCGAATTCACGCCTAATCAATTGATATAACTGGAAGATAATCAACATCTCCTCGTTAATGACTGGAGACAAATCAAGCGACTTCGTCTTAACGAGCGCTAACGAGGTCGGCCGGCTTGTTAACAAGAGCCTCTTGTTAACAAGCCTTAGTGATCTCTGTTTGTTTACAACAATCACCAGAGTGAGCGGTGTCAGTGGGGTGAAAAGACGAGTGAAAACCTCTAACCTGTTGATTTCAGGTCTACAAGTTATGAAATATGATCCGCCGTGGACCCGAGGTATTTTATTTTGAAAATATACCGGATGTTTTATTTTGTGTCTGTGCAGGACTTCCTGTCCCGAACGATCTGTTCTGTGCTGAATTTATGCGCCGTGCTCCGTCGTCCGACAAAAATAGAGGTCTGCGGAAGTGTTGCGAGGGCTGTCAGATGGCCATGCGTCGTCGGACTCATTACGCAGCGGATCTGCAGTCGGTGGAATCTCACACATTGATTATAATGGGTGCGTAACGGCTCCGACGACGGATCTGCAGCCGTTACGCATCCAGTGGAATCCAGGGGTCACTCCTGAGGAGCGTGAGCACAGCCGCCAGGGAAATCTCTGCCTATACTGTGGCCAGCCTGGTCACTTTATATCCCGGTGCCCAGCAAAGAGGCACAGCTCACCAGTAGTCGGGGATGACCCCTGTGCCACGCTCGGCTCCTGCTCACTAATGGATCCCACACCCTCACTACTTTCATTGACTCTGGTGCTGATGATAGCATCATTGATGAGGACCTAGCCCTTCAGCTGGGTATCGAGAGGGTACACCCTGCACTTCTGCTCCCACCCTTCAAGTCCCTGATCCTGAGAGACAGTTTGTTGTGGAGGTGGATGCCTCCGATGTTGGGATGGGAGCCGTCCTGTCCCAGCGGGCTGGCAACAACCAGAAGCTCCACCCCTGCGCCTTCTTTTCTAGGCGGCTCTCACCAGCTGAAAGGAACTATGACATTGGAAACCAAGAGCTGCTGGCTGTTAAGCTGGCCCTGGAAGAATGGCGTCACCGGCTGGAGGGGACCAGGCTGCTTTTTTTGTATGGACTGATCACAGGAACCTCAAGTACATCCAGTCCGCTAAAAGACTGAACTCTCGGCAAGCCAGATGGTCCCTGTTTTTTACCTGCTTCAACTTTTCCCTATCCTACTGGCCCAGTACCCGCAACGTCAAGCCTAATGCCCTGTCCCACCAGTTTGTGGAAAAGGAGATTTCTGGGGAGTCGTTGATCTCCAAGAAGGATACCCACTCTCTCTTGATTAATGGCGTGTACTCTGGGTCTTGTAATAGTGATGTATTGAAGCGCCATCTTGTGGGAGATCTAATGTTGAGGTTAAGTTTGATAGACGGAGAGACTGGAGCATGATCACTGATTATGATGGGATGTATTTTATTTTCTTAGATATGTTGGGTGAATGATTTACTAACTAGGAAATAATCTATTCTGAAAGAGGACTGGTGAAGGGGGGGGATATGAATATTCTCTAGATGATGGGTTCCTCATTCTCCAACTATCACCAAGTCCAAAGTCAATCATATATTGTTTCAGTGGAGTGCCAGATTCTTGAATTACCAGGGGTGCTAGAACGGTCGATTGTGGTATTAAGCACTGTATTAAAATCTCCTGCTATTATGGTATTTGTTGAGTTGCATATTAAGGGGAAAAAAATGGAAGAAAGATGGGTTGTCTGTTTTGGGGCCATATAAGTTAGCAAATGTAAATTGCGTTTGGTTAATGGATGCATTAATAATAATAAATCTACCCTCTGGATCAACAATGGATAAGTTATGGATGAATGGAATGTTTTTATTGACCAAGATTGAAACGCCTCGTTGTTTGCTGTTGAGTGTGGATGACAAAATTTTATAAAATTGTTTCAATTTCAAGTTTTGTATTTTGTAGTTCAGGTTTGGAGAGGTGGGTTTCCTGCAGAAAGCATATGTGAGCCTTTAATTTTGTGAGGTGAATGATGATTTTAATCCTTTTAGTTTGTGTGCAGAAGCCACGTACATTCCATGTTACTATGTTAAGTGTATGCATGCTTGTGTATTATGTGTGTCTAGTTTTAAATGAAGAAAGAAAGAGAAGAAGGTGGAGGGGGAGAGGAGGGGAGGGGGGACATGTTTGGGATAATGAACATAACGGACAACTCTGGACATACAAGTGAATGGTGAGAACGAGAAACATAAACGATAACAATAACAAAGAAACACAAGAGATGAGGGAGCCATGTTAACAGTTTTTCAGGAATACGAGAGGTGGAGTTGGGTGTGAGGCTGTTTTGTTTGAATTACCTTGATGTTGAGTCTGTTTGAGTCTGTTCGTTCAGAAGAGCCATGGTGTGATTTTGGAGCTGCGAAACAATTGTCCATCGATATACAATTTGTCCACAATTAGAGATGAGCGTTTGTTGTTCTGTCCATTTTCTTTGAAGATCTGGGGGGTATTCCAGAAAGCAGGTTCAACAACCTCTGAGTCTATCCCTGAACTCTGAGATGACTTACCCTGAGATGGGAAACTCTGGGTATCCGGTTCCAGAACAGCTGATCTGAGTTAGTTCAATCATCTCTGAGTATGTCAGCCTCGGGTTACGCGCGTGCACAACCACTATAAAAAGCCATCATCAATGGAGCCCCGATTCCACGAGTCACCATGACAACGGAAAAAAAACAAAGATCGACCTATTTCACCGCGGTAGAGTTGGAGATACTCATGCAGTCCTACGGCGAGTATGAGCACATATTTCGCCGAAAAAGTAACACGGCTGCAGCAGCGAAGGAGAGAGAGACTGCATGGGAGAAAATTGCTGCCCGAGTCAACGCGTAAGTTTGAATGTAACACTGACGTAACATTTAACCGTAAGATCGTAGCATTGCCTATAGTTATGATCATAAGTAGGAATTAAATCTAATTTTCATTTAGGTGCAATCCAACAGGAGAAAGGAGGACTTGGAGGCAGTTAAAAATGAAACATAAAAACATTATTCAAAAAGGTAAGACATATTTTGCTAGGCTATGATTGCACCTCACTTAGATTTTTATTTTATTTTTTTAAATTGACTTAGGCTATTAAACAAAGTAAATATTAATTCAGTGGCTACTTCAAATAGTAATTTAAACCCCTAACAAAATGTTGTTTTTCAACATCCTCTCACTTAATACTCCACTTAGTAGATTAACACTTTATACACATCGAAACACATTTATATTTTATATCTATTGAAGTTATTTAAAATGTGACGCTGTAGCCTACACCAACGCTCATTAAAATACTAATTAAAAACAAACTTTCTGCTCAGCCAACAGAAAGAAGGCAGAGGCCCGAAAAACGGGTGGAGGGCCACCTCCACCACCTCTGACAGAGGCTGAGGAGCTGGCCCTCAGCCAAAACAGGGGTCGGCCTGTGGCTGAGGGCATCCTCATCCTCCTGAGGGTCGATCTTTGTTTTTTTTCCGTTGTCATGGTGACTCGTGGAATCGGGGCTCCATGAGTTTAAGTTACCTCTCTTTCTGGGAAGCTCATCTGAGCCGGTCATCCCCCAGGACACAAGTGCCTACATCAGATGCAAGTATACACTTACATACATACTCTTTTTAAAAAATGTAAATATATAGTTTTATTTATATATTTTTTATTTTTAGCCTGCTTTTTAACAAATATATATCCACCCACCCAACAGTTGCTATGCATAGAGTTTGTTCCGATGTGAGTGCTCGTCCGCGGTGTGTGAGGTTGGTGATATATGGGCGGAGAAGGTTATTGAGATAAATGATACTGTTTGATGAAAAGCGGTAGCGTTCGAAAAGAAAATCCTCTGGAAATGATAAAACGTCTAACCTGGGTCGGAAGATTCTTTCGTGACGTAAAACATTTCTAATCAAAACGGCCTCGATGTCGATCGGATTTCTAAGAAAGGGGCAATCCATATCTAACCGCTTTCTTCGTGTGGGAGGAGACAGGTAGAAACTCTGGGGTTTTTATAGTAAACCTGCAGCGAGCAGGTTATGTTCACAGAGTACGTCACCGCAGTAACGGACCCAGAGTTTAAGTTACCTCTCTTTCTGGAACGGATAACCTCAGAGTTTCCCTCATCTCAGGGTTAACAAGCTCAGAGTTTTCACATAACCCGCTTTCTGGAATACCCCTCTGGTAGAGTATTTTCCGTTTGTTTATTTCTTTTGGGTATTGATCGTCCATATGGCTGAGTTCCTTTCCTTTGCTTTTCACCAGTTCTTTATGTTTAAAATGGGTCTGGGTGCTTTGTTGGGTGGTCTGCCGAGACGGTGAACTCTGTGGAAAGTGATTTTGTTGACAGTGTCGGGTGATAGATTGAGGTGTGTAGCCATGAATGTTTTGATGTTGGTTTCCGGGTCGTCGGGAGTTTGTTTTCTCTGCTAATGGTGTGCATTTGTTCATTGAGGGTGTTGACGGATGTGTGAAGGTCTCGATTAGCTTTTTGCAGTGTGAGGATGCTTTGATGGGCGAATTCGAGGCTATTGTGTATTTCTTTTATTTCATCGTGTAGTGGAATGAGTGGAATGTGTGCTGGTATTTTTATTGTATTTATTTTCTTAATCGTTATCCTTTCTTAATGTTATTTTTTCTTTTTCATTTTTGTATTCATATATATTTATATATTGTTCTTGATTACCCTTCAATGTATGCATATATTGCGTCACAAAATTGTTTCACTGTAACTATTTTCAGTTTTGTCACCTGTATGGTCTTTCTTGTTGTCTGTTTTTGTTGAGAAAAGCAATAAACAAAGTCAGGGGGGGAAAAACATGATTAAACTTTAATAAACCATCTGTTTACCATGTATAAGTGGTCTATTTACCATCTATAAATGATGGTTATTGTAAAGTGTTACTGATCATTCAGTGCACAATCAAAATGCATGATTCTTATTATCTTTTGTGTATTATGTAAAAAATATGTTTGAGTTTGAGAGTTTAATTAAACTGTCTCAGCATCATCTTCAGTAAGCTCCTCTCTACTGTAATAGCTCTGACAATCTTATGAAACAACTTTTTCAATCCTCCCACTCTTATTGCCATGACTTCTTGGTGAGTCAAACAAGGTGACAAAGGCTACAGTGTAACAGCCTCTTCGGGACCGTTTATAATCAAGCTTCCTCAATCACAGCGCATTGCAGTGGCAAGCAGTCAGAAGTTATAGAGAATCATCTTTTCAAAATAGCCAGTTATTACATGTTTGTCTGACTGCACTACTTCTCTTGAAGTCTGACCTGTCTTTGGGGTCGCAGGGGAAATTATGTCCATTTATTTATTTGCCCATCTTGTTTTATTGTGTTAGTCTTTGAATTGGAACATCTATTTTTCCATAGAGGAGCTTAATGAGCTGCCAGGAACTGTGACTGTGTCCACACAGGACCCAATTAAATTAAACATGAGGACCATCATTCTTCTGTGCCCTTACTTCTGTGTTTTGAGTTTGGAGAGGGGAATGGTCTGATTCATTCTCGATTGCCAATTAATCGTAGGTTAAGAATGTCAGACTGGAGTCTGGTGCATGTGTGCTGGGAAATTAGATAACTTCCTCTTCCAATTTAAAGTGAGAACACATATCATTTTTTAACACAATTAAGAGACTGTACAAAAATTATTTAAGGGGAGAGAAGGGGAGGGGGTTGTGACAACAAAGAAAACCCACCCCATATTTGTATTTCAGCACTGCCTTGAAGGATTAATGACAAATGAGAATTAATTATAAAGGGAAAGAGTGGAAAAAACTACTCAGTCCTAGTCTGAGTGGAATAAATAGGGCTTTGGCTTTTCACACCTGGCAGACACTTGCTCCATCATGAGACTCAGATCTTTGTGTCCTGCACCGACAGAGCGCAGGACTCTAGTGGGACGAGGGGAGGTGGACATTTGCATAAGTGATGCTTGGTGCTCAAATGTGGTCAAAGAATGGACAATGTTGTCCTGATTTCAAATTGTATATCTGAGCCCTCTGAAATCTGTTAAAAAATCTACACCACGCTAGCCTGGCTAACACCAGACTAATCACAAATGAGATTAGCGTGGCTGAATGACATGAGGGGGGAATAAGGGATAAAAATAAATAATTTTGCAGAAAGCGAGAAATGGAGAAGCAAAGCAGCAAGCAACACTCTCTCACAGACACACACACAACAAACATCAATTTCTGTCGCGGTTCCCTGAACCACGCCTCTCCGTAGAGGAGGTGTGGTTTACGATCCTCCGGAGCCGTTTATTGGGCACTAAGAATGTCTATCAAAATTGTCTGTAGGTAGCTCTTAGCCAATCGTATCAGTTATATCAGATGACGTATGTAGAGTGACAGAAATTGATGTTTGTTATGTGTGTGTCTGTGAGAGAGTGTTGCTTGCTGCTTTGCTTCTCCATTTCTCGCTTTCTGCAAAATTATTTATTTTTATCCCTTATTCCCCCCTCATGTCATTCAGCCACACACATCCACTGATTTTATGGGCAAAAAACAAGCTTCTGCGGGTCTCTCGGCGGCTCCACTGTCCCCCGGCTCGTAGCGTTACAGCAGCGAGCTGTAGCGGTGCTAGTAGCGGGGCTAGTAGGTAGATTAGACTTTTCCCAAATCCTGTCGGAAGCAAGGCTAAAACATCCTTTTTCGGGGTGAAAAAGGAGTGTGAAGTCAAACGTTGTTCTTCTTTTAAAATAAACTTTGGCTCTTAACTATTTAAAACGGCGTCTACAGCTAAACAGAGTTTCGCGTCTGCTGCAGCCATGTTGGATCCGTAAGAAAACTACAAAACTACTAGCTTCCGTCTGCTGAGTAGAAGGCGTCATCGTCTTGTCGTCCCGCCCCGTTCTGTGATTGGATCCCTAAAACAGGGCTAAGAAACGGCCCTGGTTGCCAGACTGCCTGGAGGTTCGAAATGAAATTTGAGCGTGCGAGGCAGTATGGGTATACCCAGGCTAACACCACGCCATGTTAGTTTCAGTATTTTCAGCACAACCTCACCTATATGTCCTGATAATTAATTTTTAACTTTGACTTAAAATTTTGAACCCAAAAGAAACTAAGGAAACATAAAATCTGATCTTGAAATTATGTTTAAAAACTCAGAATTATAAATTTTGTAAATATGAATACAGGTTGCATATGTAAAATGAGGATCATATCCATCCATTTTCCTCCGCTTATCCGGGGCCGGGTCGCGGGGGCAGCAGGCTAAGCAGGGCATTCCAGGCGTCCTTCTCCCCAGCCACAATGTACAGCTCCTCCTGGGGGACCCCGAGGCGTTCCCAGGTCAGGCCAAACACCATTTCTGTCATTTCAACTTTGTTTTTTGGCGAGTTAACCTCAAGACAACTTTGACAAATTTATTTGGTAACAATTCTTTTACACTGAACTTCAACAACTCAACTATAACGATCAACCCAAGTGACCCTTGCACATCTGGTAAGAGTCAATTTTCCAGTTGTCACTAATTTCTAAGTTGTTATTTTTAAGTCAAGATCAGGTTGTAATGTAGCTTGTAAAAATTTTATTTTTAAGGTAATTTATAATTAATTAATAACTTTGTGTACCCTTTTATGAGGAGGGCCGAAAATGAATACAACTGAACAGTCAGTTTCATCTAAATTTATTTTTTAGAATTTACTTTAATAGAAGCATGTGTTTATTTTGTGGACAGTGTGGCATCATTGTTGAATATTTTTACAATTATAATGTATATTTATCAGTGTGTAGTAGAAGAAGTAAGCAATATTTCTTGGTTTTCAATTCCTTCTCTTTCTTCTCAACAGACAGAAATCAAGTGCAGATTCACTTAAACACCATGAGTGACCAGGTGCCTATAGGATCCCGGATATCCTCCACCTCCTCAGACTACGAGGTGGAAAGTGTCCTAGGATGTGGCACTTTTGGACAAGTCTCCTAGTACCACAAGATAGCCACCAACAAAATTGTGGCTGTAAAAGTTCTCATAAACGAGACTAGCATTGAGGACAGGTAAAATACATAATTTCTATTTTATAATAATTCAAAAACACATCAGATCTCTCTCTAATAGCTCATTCATTCATCAGGCACAGATCCTCCAAAAGATGCAAGCATTCAACTCAAAATTCAAATTCAAATTCAACATCGTCCGACTGAATGACTTGTTCCCCTTTCACAATAGTGAAATAGAAAAATGCTACAACAACATATAAGAAAGCAGATTTTTGCAGTACTAGAGCTAGTCGTGTATAAAGTTACAGTTAAAGTAAGTAAGTAAGTAAGTGAAGTTTATTTATAAAGCACTTTTCACAGATAAAATCACAAAGTGCTTTACAGAAGATAAAAAGAAAGAAAAAATAGGGGAACATTGGAAAATTAAAACAGAGTTAAAACACAATGAAACATAAAAATTATAAAATAATATGTACAATGCATGGTGGTCATCCAAATGCCTGTCTTAATAGATATGTCTAAAAGTGATTTTTAAAAATCACAGAGATAGCAGACCGAGAGGCAGAGAGTTCCAAAGTTTGGGTGCCAAAAGACAGTTATAATCCTTGGTTATATAATTATGTAATTAATTACAAAAGTATACATTTTGTCATATTTTACATTCATAAAATACATTTTAAAATGTTTCTTTTAATCCAAAACATCAATAGATAAGGATATTTTGTCATTATTTTGCTGATAAGATGTACAGTGTATGATTTGACTGAGTTATTCCTGATTTCAGCTTGCTACTGCCCTGGACTGCTTGAAGAGCATGGGATCGCCCATTGTGATCTGAAAGCAGACAATATAATGATGGTGGATCATGTCCGACAGCCATTAAAGCCAATTAAAAGTCATCTTTGGCTTAGCCTGCGGCAACCCAAAGGAACTGGTAGGCACCACTGTTCAAACCATGTGGTACAGGTATGTAAATAAAAAAAAACATTGAATATTTTTATTAAAGACTTGAAGCAGGAGTTCTCAGTCAGTCTTTATAACAACGTGTTTGTGTTGCTTGTCTCAGAACTCCAGAAGTACTGCTGGGAGTTCCCTTTGATGAGGCCATTGATATCTGGTCTCTGGGCTGCATCGCTGCCGAAATATTCATCAGCATGGTTCTGTTCACCAGTGCACATAAATACAATTTGGTAAGTATTACACTTCAAACACAACAAAAGACAATAGTAAGAGATAAGCCATATCCCACTGCATTTTAGCATTGTTTTAGCAATTCTCTTGTAAAACATTGAACTTTTTTTTTTACGTTGAAGCCTAATACAAAATTGTGTCCACAGATGAGGCTTTTCTTCTACACCATTGGAAAGCCAGCAGACCATCTCCTAAATGCCGGACTGTACACAAAGTTTTTCCGTGCAAATGACACCACCCTGGATCTCCCCCCGTGGAGCCTAAAGGTGAGATTATATTGCTGTCAAGCTGTTTTTTTATCAGTGTCAAATGTCTTTGATATAATGTCACTGCCTTTGAACTACATGACTAAATTTAATTGTACCCCACGTACATTACCAGCCTGAATGAACTACTGATGGTAAGATGTCTCTTTCATGAAACATATTTTCATGTTTTGGACAACCTGGTCTCACAGAAATCTGTGACAAAGTTTTATTTTTTCACATCTCGCACTCAGAGCACTCAAAGGGCTGTGGAAATCTAAGTATGTTAGGGCAGATTTCCAAGGTTTGAAAAAAATAAAACTTTGTCATAGAGCTAAACCAAATACATCACCGGAAAGGTCTTGGCCTGGAGAGTACCATATATCAATTTCAAGGGTCTATAATATTCTTGCTTTGAGATATTGACCTTTGAACCTTAACCCTGGGGCATATTTAAATGATTATAACTAAGAGACAAAAAGGGTTACAGACATGAGACCTACTGTTATAGAAAGGTGTTGACATGGACTATAATGTGAGCATAGTCACTAAGGGGTGGGAGTGGGGGGGCTTTAGGATATGCTGAAAAAATAAAAAATCCCCCATTGAACAAGACAATATTTAAATTCTGATGCCAAAAATGTCATTGACATCCCCTCAGACCCCTGGAAAGCCACTAATTAAGTATTTCCAACTTCCAATTTTAGGGGAAACCCTGTTTTATTAAAAAAACTACAACTCCCTAGACCCTCTCTTCCGTATTAGGGTTGTGAAAACCTATTTCTACCCAATATATCGAATATCACACACTGTCTAATAAATAATTATACTGTATGTATATTATCTATGCTAAAAAAAGACAACAATGTTTGTTTAATGAAGATATTTTAACTAAAACAGGAGAGCAGAGTCCGGACCATTTACAGTGAAGCGCGATTCAATGAGATCGCACCACATCCGGTAGGATCGGACCACATCCGGTAGGATCGCGGTAGATTACAAAATAAAACAGATTTCAAAATAAAACACAGCGGATCGTCTTTTGCTGGCGAGATCTTCGCCACAAAGTGATTATGTACATTCACTGAGTGAATATTTAGAAAATAAAACATATATTTCTCGCTAGAAATGTAATCAAAATCCATTTTTATGCAGAAACAAAGTCAAAATATTGATTTTTTTCACTAAAAATGAGATAACTGTCCGCCAAGTTTTACGTTCTGACCGCCGGAACCTTGAAAGTCACGTGACTTGGACACAAACCAATAGGAAAAAATACCAGGTTGGGATATGACTGTCATTAACTTGCATTGTAGCGAAATCCGTGTCAATTTCACGGAAATTTGAGTGATTCCGTGGCTATTCCACAGATTTTGAGTTACGAAAATCCGTGGCTATTTCACGGATTTCTGTGAGACCAGGTTGGTTTTGGACGTATAGCAAAACAAGTTTCCTTACATGTGTTTTACCCGATCCTCCAACAGATACCTGCTAAACTGGCAGGAGAGAACGCCCGTGCTCACAAGTTTGACAGGGCCTCCTTTGTCAACCTCCTGGTAGAGATGCTGAAGATGGATCCCGATGAAAGGATCACACCAGCCCAAATCCTCAAACATCAGTTCATCTCGATGAGGCACCTAGTTGGTGAATTTCACAGTAGCTCCCAGTAAGTATGCTTAGATGTTGTGTGTTTTATCTCTGAGTCAACATCATTCATCTTTATCAGCTCTATCATTGCTTGTCTTACAGTGTAAAATCGTGTGTGGAGCTGATGCATCAGGGTGTGAGCAAGGACGCTGCAAACACCCTCTGCCCTGCAGGACTGACAGTAAACCAAGAGCAACCAACTAAAAGAAAGAGGGGTGAGGATGACGATGAAGAGTGTTGCAACAAGTAAGTGTTTTAATATCCCTCTGCATTGATTATTTGATGCAAATACTTTATCTATGCTTTCTTGCTGAAAGCCAGCTAAGTTTTGTGCATTAACAGTAGCAAGAAAGCAAATAATCATCACAGGTCAACAAAGTGCTTTAACATTAAAGGGATTCAAACTATTTTTTTTATCAACACAGAAGCCCAGACACCACCCTAATGAAGAGACGCAGGACTGAATGCCAGGATTCAGTAGCAGAGAAAAAAAAAGAAATGTGGCCAAACAAGCCTGAAAAAGTCACCGCTGCTTAAGAGGAAAAGTAACGAGGCAGAGGAATATGAATTAGCAGACGACACTCCTGCAACAAAGAAAAGGAGACGTTTAAATCTGAATACAGAGCTTGCAGCCTTGGGCAACAGTATTTGTTTAGTGAACAATTTAAACAACCTGTTTCTTTTTTTTTCTGTACTGAGCATCACCAAAGAGGCCCGACCCAGCTCGTCCCAAGATGAGAATCCAAAAAAAGAGGACGAGGACTGATGAGGAGGAGGAGGCTTCACCATCAGAAGAAACCATCTGTACAGTGAAGAGAAGGAGAAGTCTGTCAGAGAAGAAGGACACCACCAGAGAGATAAGATCCCTTTGAACTCTTTGATTCATATCTCCTAACCCCCATAAAAACCAACAATAACAAAGCTAATTTTAACCCTTACCGTAACCCTAAGAACCCCCCAAACATTTAGGTATTTAGCTAATCTTAAAAATAACCCTATCCTAAAAAAAACATGAACATTTAGCTATTTTGCTATCTTTAGAACTGATCCTAACTCTAACCCTAAACATTTAGTTATTGAGCTAATCTTAAGAGTAATCCAAACCAAACACAAACATTTAGCCATTTAGCTAATCTTAAAATTACCACTGACCCTAAAACAACAAACACTAAGCTATTTAACTAATCTTAAAACTAACCCTAACACTAAAAACAAAAAAAGCATTTAGCTATTTAGCTAATCTTATAACGAACCCTAACACTAAAAACAAAATACATTTAGCTATTTAGTTCATCTTAAAACTAACCCTAACCCTAAAAAAGGCTATTTAGCCAAACTTATACCAACCCCTGACTCTAAACTTAAACATTTAGCTATTTAGCTAATCTTAAAACAAACCCTGACCCTTAAAAACATGTAGCCATTCAGCTAATCGTAAAACTAACCCTATCCTAAACAACATAAACTAAAAAACATAAACATTTAGCTATTTAGCTCATCTTAAAACTAACCCTAACCTTAAAAAAGGCTATTTAGCCAATCTTATAACATCCCCTAACTCTAAGCCTAAACATTTAAATATTTAGATAATCGTAATCCTAACCCTAAAAAACCCCAAACAAAACTATCAAGCTCATTTTAAGATGAACCCTAATCTGAAACATTGAACTATTTAGCTAATCTTAACCCCCTCCCTTACAACCCCACAAAAATGTAGCTAATCTTAAAATTAACCCTTACCCTGAAAAAACTCATGACCCTAAACATTGAGCTATTTAGCTAATCTTTACCCTAACAACCCCACAAGCATTTCAATATTTAGCTCATCTTATAACTAACCCTAACCCTAAAAAAACGCTATTTATCCAATCTTAAAACAAACCCTAACCCTAAAAAAACATGTAGCCATTCAGATAATCTTAAAACTAACCCTATCCTTAAAAAACATGAACATTTAGCTATTTTGCTATGCTTAAAACCGATCCTCACCCTAACCCTAAACATTTAGCTATTGAACTTATCTTAAAAGTAATCCAAACACTAAAAACAAAAAAAGCATTTAGCTATTTAGCTAATCTTATAACAAACCCTAACACTTAAAACAAAATACAGTTAGCTATTTAGTTCATCTTAAAACTAACCCTAACCATAAAAAGGTTATTTAGCCAATCTTATACCAACCCCTAACTCTAAACCTTAACATTTAACTATTTAGCTAATCTTAAAATAAACCCTAACCCTTAAAAAACATGTAGCCATTTAGCTAATCGTAAAATTAAGCGTATCCCAAAAAACATAAACTAAATACCATAAACATTTGGCTATTTAGCTCATCTTAAAACTAAACCTAACACTAAGACAACAAATAACATTTCACTATTTAGCAAATCTTAAAACTAACCCTAACATTTAAAAAAAACCCACAAACATTTAGCTATTTAGCTCATCTTAAAACTAACCCTTAAACTTAAAAACAACCCCTAACTCTAATCTAAACATTTAACTATTTAGCTAATCTTAAAACAACCCTAAATAAAAAAAACATGTAGCCATTCAGCTAATCGTAAAACTAAAAAGTGACAACAACATCAACAACAACATTTAGTGTTAAACTGATCTCTTCCCAACCAATACCACACCCACGTTGCTGCGGTCCAACAGCCCTACCGGCGACGCCACCACTCTGACCCTAATGCTAGCCTTAACCTAAAAAGCAAAAACAACAACATCAACATTGAGCTATAGCGGATCTTAACACTGACACTAATCCTAAAAAACAACAACAACAACAACATTTGGCTATCTAGCTAATCTTAAAACAAACCCTAACTCTAAAAAGAGACAACAAACAACAACATTTAGCTAATCTAAAAACTAAGATTAGCTAACTAACCCTAACGCTAAAAAAAAACCCAAAACAAAAAAATATTTAGCTATAGGCTAAAGCCCCTCCGGACAGAATAGGACCAGTCCGCATCGACTAAATGTGATGGGAGAGCATATGATGAAGGGGAACCGAAAGCTTATCAAAATCATGATCTCCCAAACTAATCTCTCCCCGACCAACACCACATCCATGTTGCTGCGGTCCAACAGCCCTACCAGCGACGCTACCACCCTGACCCTAACGCTAACACCAACCCTTAACCTAAAAAGCAAAAAAAAAACAACATTTAGCTTTTTAGCTGATCTTAACACTGACACTAACCCTAGAAAACAACAAAAACAACATTCAGCTATTTAGCAAATTTTAAAACAAACCCTAACCCTAAGAAAAGTGTTTGCCCCTTTCAGTGACTCTAATTTATCAAACTATTTAGCTAATCCTAACACTTAACAAAAAAAGAAGTGTGTCAGAGAAGGGTGAACCTATAAGATCCCTTACACTGCTGTGATGCATATCTCTAGTCTGATATGGACAACATTTAGCTATTTAACTAACCCTAAAAATAAATAAATCAAACATTCAGAAAAAAAGTGAAGAATAACTGAAGAATTATCTTCTAAATTACATGATTAAAGTTACATGAATATGTGAAGTTGTTACCTATGCACACAATCTTCTGCATAAATTCTCTCTGTGAAGGAGCAGCTGCCTGGAGCAGGAGGCTGCAAGACTTCTGTGGGGAGATGACTGGCCCATGCTTGACCTCAGCCTGACAGAGACACCACAGGCTCGGGTGCTGCTGTTCCCCTCCAAGAACTCATGCTCTTCTCTGTTTCTCTCCCCCTTTTAACCCTTCCCTCTGTCCTCTCTCCCTTTCCCCCCTCACACTCTATCTATTCTGTTCTACTCTGTTGATCGGTCCTGTAAGACGACATCTATTGCATGTCTGTCCACCGTGGGAGGGGGATCCCTCCTATGTCGCTGTCCCTGAGGTTTCTTCTTTTTTTCCCTTGTTTTAAGGGTTTTTGAGGAGTTTTTCCCTGGCCGATGTGAGAGTCAAAGCACAGAGGATGTTTTTTGCAAATTGGCACCATGATGTTGTTATATTGGCATCTTTTTGATTCACTTATTGCAATTTAATCACAGGAAAATCTGATTATTTTGGCTACATACCACTGTAGTCGTAGGCACCGTCCAGACACAGTTCCAGGAGAAGGCAGAGAGGTTTGTCTGCAGTTGTTGGTGTAAAACAGTGTTTGAACAAGAGAGACTGTGGACAGTTAGATGGTGGACAAATACATCCATTCACAGTCTGCAATTCGAGTTTGAATGCAGTGACTGGGACCAATAGCAGAAGTATTCACATCCTTTACTTCAGCAAAAGTACAAATTCCACACTGTGAAATTACTCCACTACAAGTAACAGTCCTGCATTCAAAACATACTTAAGTGAAAGTACAACAGTATCTGCATCAAAGTGTATCAAAAGTATGAAGTATCAAAAGTGAATTTACATGTTGTGCAGAAGGGACCCACTCAGATCATTTTTTATATTCTAAATATATTATTTGATTATTTATATTGATGCATTTATGTAAGCAATGTTGTATTCATTTAACTACTAAATGTACTGTTTAAACTGAGGTTTAATTTACAAAAATGTCTCAAATGTAGTGGCGCAGAAGTATCACGTTACCTGAAATTGAAATACTCAAGTAAAGTACAAGTACCTCAAAACTGGACATGGATGGATGAGTACAGTCCTTCAGTAAATGTACTTAGTTACATTCCACCACTAGCTGAGAAGAAGTTTTATGGAAGAGATGTTTATACCTTATACCCAATGACGAAGAAGAAGAAGAAGCTACCAGGTGTTTCTCCAATGTTTTCTACTTTTTGTTTTTATTCTTTTGCACAATAAAGACATGTTTTATTGAATAATGAGGATTTTCATCTTAATGTGTAACATTATTCTTTGGTATTTGCAGTTTTAACGCCAAGTCTTGCTGTTATGTATTATAGGAAGAACATACAGTGTGAAAAACAGGGAAAATCAAAAGTTTGGCTCATAATTCTAAAGGGGTTTTAGTTGTGTGGTGGGCAGCCAGACTTTATCCTACATGGTTTGTACTTACCAAGGGCATTCAGGCTTAACACCCACACACATCAGACCACTATAGAGGAGAATAAGGAGCCACTGGGTTTCATACTGCAGTGCTGAGAGAGAGAGAGAGAGAGAGAGAGAGAGAGAGAGAGAGAGAGAGAGAGAGAGAGAGAGAGAGAGAGAGAGAGAGAGAGAGAGAGAGAGAGAGAGAGAGAGAGAGAAAGGTGTGGTTGTAGAGCATTTTGGTTTGTTTTTGTATTAACACCTTTTAGGGGGAAAAACAGAGGCTTTTATGCACTTCGTGTCCCCTGCAGCCACAATTTTCCCTCAATGATTTCCGGAAATGCACATTTTCTCCCCTTTAACCAGCAGCCACCGGCAGCTGAAAATCGCACAACATAGAGGAGAGCGTGTCTTTGGGTTGCCGTAGCAACAGGGTGAGTCATTCTGCTGCAGTCAGTTTAGTCACACTTGCACTGACTGTATGTTTCCCTCTCTTCCCTGTTGTCCATCTCACTGTCCCACACACACACACACACACACACACACACACACACCATCACTCTAAATCGCTTTGTTGTACATTCAATCAGAGCAGCAAATAAACTGGCTCACAGTTATCCTCCAAAAATTATAAAGAGGGGATGTGTGTGTGTGTGTGTGAGCGATAGAGCAGGCTGATAATAAGGGCGAGCGGAATGTCGCTGCTCTCGCTTTGATTACTTATTTATGGATCAGGCTAATCAGTAAACCCACAGCTGAGAAGCACACTGTGAAGGAGGCGTGTGGAGTGAGAAGAAGAGAAGGGGGCACCTCACACTCTTTTTTCTTCCAAGAACACTTGTTAGCTCTGTTTAAATGAACACAAAAAAAAGAAAATAACCTGCCAATTTGAGAAGTTATTTCCTGTTTTCTGATAATAAGACTTGACAGCTGTGTCTCCCAACATTAGCGGTACGCCCCTGCTTTGGAAATGAATCATCAAACACCTCATTGTCAGTTAATTGTCACACATCTCCAATGAAGACATGTTATGTTGGAAAAGTGAAAAGGAGCTTTTGTACAGAAGCTGACTGCTCTCCGGCTTTGCACCTGATGCCAAAAAAAAATCAAGTCAAGGCTGTTTTTAAATGACAACTTGCTTCCCCTGCTTACTTTGTTTACTCTGTTCTGTACTGTATAATACCCTTGTGGTGAGTTTGACTCCTACACAACCGGACCTCACTTCAGTCTTTGTATACTTCACAGCCATGTAAAATATATGAAAGCAGGTTTATTGGAAGAAATGGAACAGACTTTGGTACACACATAAATGACCTCCTTAGGATGAATGCTTTGCATTTCGTAACCAACTTTGCAAATGTAAGCATTTATACTTCCACTACATTTCAAGCAAACATTGTACTTTTAACAAATTTATGTGCAGCTTCTAATTACTTTTCAGGTCGAGATTTATCATTAAAAAAATGATGAATTTAAGACATTTCTTTTTAATTAAACCTCAGAACAGTATATTGAGTAGTTAAAATTAGCCCTATCTTTACAAAGTCAATTGCATATATTAATTAGAAATACATATAACAATCTGATTCAATCCGAGTCCATTCTGCATAATGAGTACATTTACTTTTCATTATTTTAGTAAATTTTGATGCTGATACTTTTGTACTTTTATTCAAATAAGTTTTGAATGCAGGACTTTTACTTGTAGTGGAGTAATTCTGCAGTGTGGTATTAGTACTTTTACTTTAGTAAGGGATCTGAATACTTCTTCCAACACTGATGCTAACACCCAAAACATTGTTTCCATACAAGTGGCAACCTCCAGGTCTAAAAAGTGCCTTTAATCAACTTTATTTCTAATAGCCAGCAGTGGACAACTCCACTGGTTGCAAAAATAAGACTGATATAGTATATGTATTGAAGTCTAGTGAAAATTACCCCATTTTTTCTTCAATACAGAAATATAGAATAAAACAAGGCAAAGTAGGGTACATTTCAGGGCATGGAAAATAAGTGTCTTTTGTCTGCAATAAAGCATATTTACTGCAGTAGTCTCATTGGCTTTTTGGTTGGTTGAAAATAAGTCAACCCTGCAGCACTCTATTTGACTAATGATTCATTTTAGGTTCATCACTATGACCTCCTTCATAGACTAGTAATTTATTTATTTAAACTTATCAGTCAGTGTCTTCACCAACTTTATTCATCCCACTAAGTTCCTCAGACCCTGTGTAACCTGAGCAAACATAGCATACAATATTTTGATGAAGAGAATAATTTGAGTTATTATCCTTCAGTCACGTCTCTAGTGGCACACTGCAAAAAAGGTGTGTCAAAAAAAGATAAAAACACTAAATCTGAGGGAAATGATCTTGCTGCATTGACAGATAATTTCACTTGACAAGATTTCTTAAATTAATATTATTAAATCTAGAAATAAGCATGTTGAACACTTAAAATAAGAAATTAACTCTTAAAACAAGATAAATTAAAGCTGCAAGCAGCGATGAACTGGCCCGAGCAGAGTGACCTGTGAATTATTTGTTTCTTACCAAGATAAAAAATCAACTTTAGATTTAGAGGTGTTTGATAATTTATCTTGTGTTAAGAGTTAATTTCTTATTTCAAGCATTCAACATGCTTATTTCTAGATTTAACAATCTTAATTTAAGAAATCGTGTCCAGTGATATTATCCGTCCATGAAGCAAGATCATTTCCCTCAGATTTAGTGTTTTTATCTTGTTTTTAGACACACCTTTTTTGCAGTGCAATCGTCTCACTGGCTTTTTGTTTGGTTGAAAATAAGTCAACCTTGCAGCACTCTATTTGACTAATGATTCATTTTAGGTTCATGACTATGACCTCCTTCATAGACTAGAAATTTCGTATTAGTCAGTGTCTTCACCAACTTTATTCATCCCACTAAGTTCCTCAGGCCCTGTGTAACCTGAGCAAACATAACATACGATATTTTGATGAAGAGGATAATTTGAGTCATTATCCTGCAGTCACGTCTCTAGTGGTAATGTTGACATCAGTGTTGACGTTTTGGATCGCATTTCCCAAGATGTAGTGAGTCACCTCATCACTGACCCACGTCTCTCCCCAGGTTGTCTTAAGGAGGAGCGGGGAGATGGCGGAGCGTGGTCACCAGGTTTGTTTGACTTCTAAGTGCCCGGCCTGCATTCAGTTTGTCAGGTTGTGTGTGATGGGTTAACAAGAGAATCTCTGGATCAGACATGAGTTTCCACACAGGATCAGTGAGGAAATCCCCAACACATTCACACTGTTTTATATAAATCATCAGTATATTGCTTCATATATATACTTATGACGTATATACATATAATATATATATATAGAGAGATATTTACTATTTCTATCATAAAGTGGTAGTTAACGACTGCTCATCGAGCTTTAATGAAACACATGACTACAGTTAAAGGGATTTTACAGGATGCCTGAGAGATAACTCTGCAGCGTGTAAATGAATGTCTGCATGTGTGTGGGTGTGTTTTTGTCCTTCAACCCATCATGAAGTGTAGCTGCTGCAACAAATCGCCCCAAAAGCTTCAGTCTGCATGTAATAACAAAGCTAAGCAGTGGAGAGTTCTGCTCCGTCCCCTGAGAGGTGGGAGGAGGGTGGGGGCGCGCAAACAATGAAGAGCTGGATGACGCAGCTTGAGGAGGGAAAGGGAGTGAGGGATGGAGCAGAATCCTGAACAAGGAGAGGAGGAAGAGGAGGAGGAGGAGGAGGATGAGGAGGTGGTGGAGAGAGGGAGCGTGGGCAGACTGCGTGGGAAGGAGATGCTGCATAATCAGCTTTCTAGGGGTTTCTCTTGCTCTCCTTTTCTCTTTACTTTTTTCCTTGTCTTTTTCCCCCCTAAGTGGCACCGGTCGACTCATTTGTGTCTGCCTTACTATCCTGCTCTTCTCATCTTCTTGTTTTCTTTGTCACTGTCTTATTTTTAACTCCATGTCCTGGATTTCTTCAATAACAGAATGAAAATCATCTCATCTTATCTCGCCCTCCACATCTACATATCTATTGGTATCATTACCCTTGATCTGAACTGCCATTTTATGCATCATAAGTAGAAAGGAATACAATCGTTTGGCTGCGCACTATTTCCCTGTGCAATTCACAAAACAGCACTGTAGTAGTAAAAACCCTAAGGTCTGCTCCGTCAACATTATTTCACACTTATCAGCTTTTGGCATCACATTTATTTAGCCGCACATAATAAGTGAGAAATAGAATAGCCGTCTAATCGAGAGCAGAGAGGAACCCGGTGAGTCATCGGCGTCTCTCGCACAAACGCTGCCTGGAGCTGCTCTGTTAAAAGGAAATCTGGCGAGCGAGAGGTGGGGGAGGAGGTGAATGCGTGGGTGGAGGGGGAACGGGAGGAGCAGGTGGTGGTGGTGGTGAAGGGGAGGGGAGGGTGAGGAGGGAGAGGGTTTTCCTTTCAGAAACATCCCTGAATGCAGTGTGTTATGTTAGAGTCAGAGCAGGAGGGGAGGTGGAGGAGAGGTGGAGGGGATTGCAAATATGTGTTCATTCATGTGTGTGAGCTAGACCTTAACTGTGCAATGTGTAGGTGGGTGTGTGTGAAACAAGGGCACAAAACAGGGAACACCATCACTATTTGTGGTTCTAAACGGTGTGAGCAACAGTTTGCTGTGAATGGACTGAATAAGTTAGTAAGTGAATGATGTAGATGCACCATGCTGTAACAAACCATGACAGCTGAAGCATCTCATAACATCTGTATTTAGAGGGTTTAGTTATTTTGTGGCTTGTCACCCCAGTATCTAAAGATTAGCATCAGATTCTCATGCTAAAAAGAAAAACTGATGCTGTTCAAAATATCGTCATAGAACATCTCAATCAGTCAAATCAAATCAAAATGACTTTATTTATCCCCCAGGGTAAATTCAGTTAGTCTGGTAACTCTGTTAGAACGATTTTTTGAATCTGCAACGGAGAGAGAGGAGCCGTCCACTGCTGTTTTTTTGGTCCATAAAGGTTTTGTGTAGCAGATGATCTGGGTATTTCAGGATGGCCTGGAACATGTTGACAGGTCATCTCTCCACCACCTCCTCCAGTGTGTCCAACCTGGCTCCAACTACAGAACCAGCTCTTTAGACCAGTCTGTCCAACCGCCTTTCATCTCTGTGTCTGATGCTGCCTCCCCAGCAGACTGCAGCATAAAACAACACACTACCACCACAGACTGATAAAACATCTGCAGTATCGCACTACAGATGTCCAGAGATCTGAGCTTCAAGAAAGAAAAAGAGGCGGCTCTGCCCCTTTTTGTAGAGAGCGTCTGCGTTTAGGGACCAGTCCAACTTATTATCCAGGTATACACCTAGATACTTAGAACTTGGCACCACCTCCATGTCCACCCCACAGCTTTTCACTGGCTGAGGAGGGGGCTTGAACCTGCGGAAATCTATGATCATTTCCTTAGTCTTTGAGGTGTTCAGTAGGAGATAGTTCTTGTGACTCCAGTCACTCAAGGCTTTCATCAGATCCCTATATTCAGATTCCTGTCCATTCCTGATACACGCCACAATAGCAATGTCGTCTGAGTACTTATGGATGTGGCAGGACTCAGAGTTGTATTTGAAGTCCCCTGTGTACAGTGTGAACAGGAATGGAGCCAGAACAGTGCCTTGTGGAGCCCCTGTGCTGCTCATGAATGTCCCAGAAACACAGTTCCCCAACCTGACATGCTGTGGTCTTCCTGACAGGTAATCTGTGATCCAGGATCTTATTCAGTACACACATGGTTAAGATTGTGAGAAGAACAAGAACTACTTTTAGCCACTTAAACTGCCTGGTTTAGTTTAAAAAAAGGAAGTTAACTAACAAGTTGGCTTTAAATAACAATGTTAGCTACTGGTTTCACAAGTAGTGGTCTCCTGGATGAAAGTCCTGTGTCTTTTTGCAACAAGTCCTCCAAACCATACGACCACATACATAGGTCATTTGTTCCTACCCTTTCATATAAACCACAGGGGTTTTTCCTAAATGAGTCGTCCTCATATCTAAATGTAACAGTCACAGTTTTAAACACAGAGTTGTCAACAGCTGTTGCTTGGTTAAGTTTATGAAGCAAAACTCTTTGGTTAGTGTTAGGAAAAGATACTGTGGTGTAAAATAAATTCTGCAAGATGCGAGGTACAGTGGTTACATAGGTGCCAAATATTTGACGTAGCTACGCACTAGAGTTAAATTACATAAGTAATTTAAAACAGTTTGCCCACCTGGTTAATGTTGTGGGCAAAAATTCTTGGTTAGGTTTAGGACATTTTTTATTGGTTAAAACAAGTATGTGATGTAGTTATGTTAGGTAGTTACGGTTGTGACATATTAGTTACATGTTTGAGTACAAGAGGTAATTTTCCATCCATCCTCACTATGCAGACTTTGTCACTCCTTATACTACGTCACTGTAATGCCTCCATTTCTCCAGTCATAATTACTATGGCCACTAGAGGTCGCCAACCAACAATAAACGTAAATATTGGTCATAATAAGCTGCTTACATAGAGAACCTAAAAGGTTGGGGTTTTTTTTAGGTGATAATGGTCTGATTTTTCAATAAGGCTTGTTCCTTGGCTGGACTTTTAGTTCTTCACATTTTTCCAAATGTCAATGGACCTTTGAATGTGGCTGAATCTTTGTGTGCTGGTGTGTTGTAGCCAATTTTGCTTTTGGGCCTTTGTTGCTTCCAAGAGCCCATTAACTAAAGCACACACAGGACGGGGGCTTTCATTCACAGGGGATATGTGAACAGCCTCAAAGGATGTTACACTGGATCTTCCATACTGCTCAGACGATGACGTACCCCCACATACTCAAAGAGCCCCCTCTGTAAACTCAGCATTGGCTGCCTGTTGAGGTGCCCAGCTCAGTGATTGGCTGACGGACAATAAAGAGTGATGGAGAAAAGGCAGAGGATGATGCAAAAGATTGAAACAAACATAAAGGAGAGGCAGTCAGAGACAGTGGCTGCTGCCCCCCTGCCTGCACCCTCCCTCCACTGAATGAATGTAGCTTGCTCTGTTCACCCTGCAGTCCGTCAGTATAAACTGCAAAGTGATGTGTATTAAATCAGGAGACTGACAGTGATTTGATAGAGGACAATACATTTGCTTTTATGGAAATTGTATTTTTCTGAGTGACATGAAATGATGTAGCTTGAGGCAGACACAAAACAAACTGTAACTCAGTCTACTGAATGAGTTTGTGTGCATATAAGCCTTCTCCTCATTGCTTTGTCTGGCTGGGTTTTCTTTGTTTCTTCATTAATTTACAACTGCAATTAATAAAAATATTTGGGTTACAAGAATGGGAATTTAATGGCATATTTACTGTGTACTCATGACTTTCCTCTCTGCATCAGGAGTCTCCATCTCATCCACCACCACTCTGCAGTTCGCTTCACCTTGACTTTGAGATTTGTGAGCATCAAAGTATGGCTGTATTTCTCAGTTGTCTCTTTTCTAAACTTTGGCCCTGCAATTGGGGCGAAGGCCAGCGGGATAGATCATGAGGTGTGAGGAAGAAGGCAGACATTTGAGATGTTCCCTTTGTAGATCACAGGCTGGCTTTGGCTTCTCTCTCCAATTAATTTGAAGGAGGTGATAAGGAGAGGCAAGAAATCAATACAGGCCCAAGCAACAGAGAAAAATGAAATGAGATTCATGAGAGGGAACCTTATCTGTGATCCGTTCCCACGCCTTGATTAACAACCATTCCCTTGAAATAAAGCGAGATCGGAAAACACCTTTGCTTCATTCATTTATTCACAGATTGGAAAACAACCCTAAAATAACACTTTTTTTAACTTGGTCCCTCAAGGCTCAACAGACTTAGATCAACAAAAGCAAAGTTGTTAAGAAAGCTTGTCCATTTTTTTTTCTTTGAGAAATTAAGCGGTTTACTAACAAGCAAGGAATACAGAAATACTTTCAAAGAGATAAATCTCTCACAAAATCTCATCAGTTACAGCATCCTAGCATGACTCTTAAAAGTACAAAATCTCTAGTCATACCAATGTTTCGACTTCTGCCTTTAACAAATGAGCAGTAAACTATGGGTCATTTTGTAAGTCTGAGAAAACATGAAGATTTGTACTAAAATGTTAATTCTCATGCAGACCTACACACAGCTATGCATCAATGCATTTGACAGGCTACTGGTTAGTATACAAACACCATTTACCACAGTGTCCCCAGTTATACAGCAGTTGTCTAAACCTAATAAAGGACATCCACTTAGTCTAGCTCCTGTGACATTGTGCTTGTATACACAGCAAAGTTTAATCTTTGTACACAAAATTAAACCCTTATGGCCATTTTATTTCAATTGCTGCTGTCCTGACTCAGCACTAAGATACAGATGTCTTCCTCTTTTATCCAAGCCATGTCAGAATTTGCTGAGTAACTATTATCATCAGGGACACATCAGTTCCATTTTAACTAAGAGGGGGATTTAATTTTCTTTCTGCTGATTAGCGCGTCATTAAAATAATGCTGTTTGATTGCACAAAACTGCACCAGAGCACATTGTGTTTTTTTCTTGATGACATAATGCTTGTGTGAGAGGGGGGCTTACATGAAAAGAAAGGAGTGCAAAAAAAAAAAAAACACAACCCTCCCTATTCATTAATAAAAAGTTCACCTCCTTCCATCTGAGTCATCTCTCCCCTACTGAGGAGCTTCTGCACTTAACCACAAGAGGAGACTCCTGTCACGCAGCAGAGACAGATCTAATCTGGGCTGGCTGGAGAAGAGCATCATCATCACACCCAAAGAAAGAGAGCGAGATAATGTTTTTTTCCCCCTGATTTTCTATTCAGTGATTTCAATTTACTGCATGGCAAGCGCCTCAAAGAACAAGGGAAGAGAGGCAGGGGATGAAAGGCGGAAATCCTTCTCTTGTTATGATTAATATTCAACACCATCTTCTGCAGTGGCTCCCCTCACTGCACGTGGGAGAGACGGAAAGCCCAACAGCCCCTCTGAGAAGGAGATGTTATGAGCATAACTGGGTTACAATCAGCCTGCCACTACTGCTGGGGATGTAAAAGCAGAGATCTGTCAGCAAAAATAGATTTCTTTTAACATAAACACGACATAATTCTTGCATTCTTTGCCACAGGTCATAATCAGTGGTCAAAGGTTAATTTCAATGGCAGTAGCAGTTCATTTAAATCGCGGAGAGGAAGCCAAATAAGAGAAAAGAAAAAAAGTGGGCCTAACAAACAGAATCTTTGTTCGGTTTGGTTTTATAAGCCGACAGGAAGTGAAGTCCTCGGCACTCCCCAGAGGCACGCATCTACTGCCCTGTCAACTTTCTCAGGAGAAGAAGAGGAAGAGAAGGGGAAAACAAAAATGTCAGATGCGGACAAATAAAGCCTGTTCTGTGAGCCCCATGCACAAGAAAGCATGCCTTTCTTATAAATTCAATAAACACCAAACATCTGTGAGGGCAGCCATGTTGTCTCATAGCTTTAATGTAACTGCCCACCTCCTGGCTGTAAACCTGTGCACAAGACTGAGTTTGTTTTCCCTGTTAGGACAGAGGTCGTGTCACTGATGCCCAGAGTACTGAGAGTCATAGCTTATGGAGATTACTGTCATATCTGCGACTGATGAAGAGTCATCACACCAGAGTGCTCGTGGCTGCCTGTCCTCTTCAAACCTGCCACACTCTCACTTTTCATTGTCATTTAAGCAATGCAGACATACAAAAATATATTACAGCTCATTAAACAAACTCATAAAAAATAAACAACACAGTTGTCACATTGCTGAGAAGCATTTTCAGTCAAAAACAACAAACATCATACCCAGTCAGACACAAAGATGATGTGGACAATAAAATGATATCTTACTTTTCAGAAGAACACTTGATGTGAGAAACTTTTCTCGCCTTTTTCAACTGTCAACTTAAACCAATAGTTCCCAACCTTTTTGGCCTGTTTCCCTTAAAACAGTGCTGTTCCTGGTGTAGCCACCGGGGGCAGCAATGGGCTTTGAAGCCATTCTGACATAGTGGCCAAATGTGGAATTATAACTTCTGGGTCCTATTTTTGGTTTGGTGCCCATAAATACTTACATAGACTTACATTGTGAAAGTCATTTTTTGAGGACCATCAAGTTCCCAGTATGAACACTCAAACAGCCCTAATTTTAAAGCATTACGTCCTTAAAGTTGTAAAACTAATTACTAGAAGAATATTAATATTTTGTTTAACTAATATTTTCCTTAGCTAATGTGAATGAGTGGTTGGGGGGCGGGGTTTAAGGTACTCTAGTGTCCTCTCTGGGGCATATTTTACACGGAAGTCAAACATTTTAGCTTGATGAACCACTGACCTACTTTCATAGGAATGAATGGGACCTTGTCCACAATAATGTATGCAGTTCTTTTTAGATTTCCATGTAGCCAGTGGATATCTGGATAACGGGTAATGGATATTCAGGATAAGACTTCCAAGCACTGGTCATTGCTTTCAGATTGGTTAGAAACATGAGATGAACATGGAGACAGCCGGATTGTTGCTCTGCATATGAATGCAGATGCATATTTTAAAAAGCGAATAAAAAGCTTTCTCAGATGATAGCCGATGGGTTCAGATATTGCATTTCTTGCTCAAACATGATTGGTCAATACTGCTCGGACTACAATGGAAACTAAAACGCTTCCGATAATAAAATCTTGGACCGTTGCCTACAGGTTCTGCATTCATATACAGATATATTTTACAGAGGTCAGATAGGGAAAGACCTTGCACAGAATAACTGTGGACGAATGTGATTACTGTGAGCAACATGCATGGGAATTCATTTTCCCTAATCTGAATAAGTTGCTAAACTTCTTCCTTAGACAGTGCTTGATTTTGAGGCAGTCTCCGTAGATTGGAGAAACATGGGGACATCAACTTTCTGCTTGGCTAGCTACCTACCTACCTAGCTACTTCCATGAGAAATGGCGACAGAAAAATTGCCACAAAAATGGCAAAAAGCCTGGATGAGACTGACATAGCTGTACAGGTTGTTGTACATCAGAAGTCGAATATCAACATATTTCATCAATCAAACCATAACTACTCGTAGCAATCATTATTAAAGCTTCCACATTGACTGAAAATGGCGCCTACAGAGTCATCCTTCACTACTGGTGGCTTTGAACAAAACCAAACAAATAAAAAAAAAACATGGAAATCTTGGAACCCCCACAGGTTGGGAACTACTGATCTCAACTTAAGCATGCCTCATGTAGCTTTGATAGATCAATAATAACATTATAAATAATTCTGTAGCTCATAAATAGTGAGAAAACTACTTTATTCCACTTATGCATGATCCTGGGACTAGCTGTTGCGTCCAGATCTGTAACTTTCTACTTGTCTAATAGCACCTGGTTTCACAGTGGATCAACAAGTACAGAGTCCATATTGGCCCTCAGCTTCACTAATTCACACAGAGCAGAGACAGGAATGACAGCAGATGACACAGAAATAGACAACAGACGCAGAAAGAAGTAAAGAGGAAACAATTATTACTAAAACTATATTACTTTTGATATGTTAGCTCTGTTTGTGTATTTGTATTTGAATTATAACTATTTTTATCAATGGAAAAGTGAAATGGCAACATTGAACAGCTTTGTAATGTTAACAGGCATGACAAGAGACTGGCTGCATTTTATAGTGGATCAGCTGTATGTACGAGGATTTAAAGCATACTTCCCATTGTGTGTTTAGGGGTTTGGATCAAACCATTCAAGCTGTACACAGACAGACATTTAGACTGAGGCGAGACAAATACAACCGAAAGAAAAGTGTGTATCAGCAGGAGTGAGGTTGACGAGGAGGACGACTGGAGCCCTGCTACACTGGGCTGTGGTCTGGAGAAGCGTGTGTGGCCGTCACCGTCACACACTCGGTGGCCGTGTCCTTGGTCCTGCGAAGGCCCATGTACAGCCTCTCATCCAGGTTAGCAGTCAGTTTGTCTGTGAGCTCTGCAGTGATGGTCTGCGGGCCGTAGCCTGAGGTGTCGGGCAGCTGGGGGGGCGAGCGCTCGTCCGGGGGCTCCGCCGGAAGCCTAGATTGCTTGCTGTCCTCCTGAGGGTCGTGGTGCTCACCCAGCCCTCCATCTTTCTCTGAGACGGAGGGATGAAGAGGAGGTGGAGAAGAGGAGGTGATGTCCTCAGTGTCTCTGGCAGTGACACTTTGTTCCCTGTCCTTGCCTCCACTCTCAGAAGTTGTAGGCTCTACTTTTGGAGTGTCAGGAGTGCTGCCGGTCCCGTCGCTGGTCTCCTCGTCAGGAGCACTGACGATGCGGGGGAGTGTGCTGTGGTAGCTTGAGTCCAGTGGGTAGTTCACACTCTCACCCCTCCGTAGCGGGGTCCGCTGTCTGTCAAAAGAGGATTGGAAGTGTCTAACACCTGGGTCGCTCCACTGCTTGTGGCGCTGCCACTGCTTGCGAAGGTGGATTCGGGAGCGGTGCTTCCTTAGCGGCGAATCCTGCAGGTCGAACTGAGGGTCGTGGCGGAGAAACTCATGGAAGAGGGCGTCTGTCTTCTCGTCTATGCTGTAGTCTCTCCGGTGCAGCGTTGGCGGTTGAGGTGAAGGCTGCACAGCCTCTCGAGGTGTGAGCATCTGACCATATGGGAACCAGCTCAGTGAACCAGCACCTGTTTCTATGGAAACTCCTCCACTGGCACCCAACAACAACTCATCCTCCGGCTCCTCCTCAAAGAGATGAGACTCAAAGCTCTCACCGATTGTGCCAGTTCGCCCCGCGTTGGTGAAGTGGTGCCTTTTTTCATGGGCTGTTCTGTCCTTCGGGCTGCCGCTCATGCTTCCGAACAATCGCAGGTCTTCTGGACCACGGGACGGAGCCTCTATCGATGCATATCCGCTGTCCATCTGCAGCAATTTACGAGTCCCACTTTCTCCGTCGCTGCCCCCTCGCTCTGATTCTGTGCTTTCCTGTTTCCTCCTTCTTCCTTCCTTCACCCCCAACCTTTCCTGCATATACATCGAAATGTCTTTATCTTCTTCTACACCCTCTCCCTCGTCCCCTAACTCCTGGGACGGGTAGCTGGGGAGCCCTCCTCTTTCTGTCTCAGTGCGCCCGCCCAGCGAACACACACTTTCAGCATCACTGCAGACAGAGTTCCTGTCATTGTTGCTGCTCTGGTCAGAGGCGGCGTATTGTTCCAGTGTCGCACGAAGGGTCCAGATGTCTTTGTAAAGTGACTGGGGATCTTGGGGATCTAGGGGTTCCAAAGGGTCTGCACCTTCTCTTCTTGCCAGGGAAAGTGCTTCATCTTGGGGATCAGGGGACAGGCCAATCACCCCCGGTTCTCTGTGGCTGCAGCTGGGCTCCACCATCACCTCTACCTCTACCCTGTAGTGTGCACACAGGTGTGGAGAGACGAGATAAAAGGAAAATAGTAAGGAGAGCAGGAAGGGGAGAAACACACAAACATGCAAAACAGGTGTCAGTGTCAGAGCATTTACCAAAATAACACATTCATCTGACACATGGCTGTGTTCACAGAGCACAGAATGATTTTCATGACTTGCAATGGTTGCAGTTGCATGTCCTTAAACTGAAATTAGCTCAAAAAACTGATGCCATGGGTGCTTGAAAACTCCAAAAAAAAGGCCCTCGTTTAAAGACTACATACTATTTGAAACATAACTTGAAAGACATCAATAGCAATAAACTATAAATAAGCAAGAAGATCATTAAATTCCATAGCTCATGGCGGCTCCCAGGAAATGCGTTTATTTTCATTTGCAAACATACACAGGAAATACTGATTCGTCTTAATCTAATATTCAGTGAAGGGAAATAAGTTAAATAAGAAAATACTAAGACATTGGTTATTTTTGTTGTTACTGAGTAACCTAATATTAGGACAGAATCTGCACTGCTATAATTGCAAACTTAAAATAACAAAATCGCTGTGACCCTTGCACTTCTGCGGACATCATGACATTATCAGACCATGTCAGCGATGGAATGGTTTCCTATGCCAGAATAAACTCTGCGACCCGAATCTCCACATCACTTTCCACAAAAAAGTGCACTCTGGTAATCCCCTACTGCTCATCTGGCTCCAAATCAAGAAAGTGGTCTGGATCTCATTACATGCAAATCAAACTGTGGTTACATAGTGTTTTTAGTTCCACAGCATAGTATGTTTGAATTTTATTAAATGTCATAGCAAAAAAGTATTTGAAACAGGCTCATCTAAAACAACCACTTTGAGTGTCTTTCCATGCACACTTTTATGTTCAGGCAAAGTGAAAGAAGTGGGACGTAGAGACGAATCTTACTGTATAATAACTACAATATTTTTTCTAGCTATAGTAAAGAAATGAGTGCAAGGCAGCAAAGCAGTGAACAGGATGAATGGCAAGGGAATTAAAGATACCTGCCGAGGGAGGGGGGTGGTGTGGAAGGAGGGGAGAGGAGACGTGTGGTGGGGTGGCTGGGGCGGTAGGTGATGTCTTGGGTGCGTGCGATGTACTGGATGAGGTCTATGTGGTGCGCATCGTTGTCGTCCTGGTCCATGCTCTCGCTGGCGGCTCGCTGGCGCTGAAACTGTCTCCTCTTTGGAGAGCCTGGCTCACAACAAAGAGGCGGGAAAAAAGCAGTGAGTTGTACAAGTAGTGTAACAGGAGGCAGGGGTGAAGTTACACTTCACTACACCATATTGTAAAAATGAGATTTCCATTTTTTTTTAATTATTACTATAAAGCCTAGTAAAAGTCTAGGTGTTATATAAATACTGTGAAAATTTTAAAAACACTCAACTACTGAGTGAATGCACACATCTCGTATTCAGAAATGCACCTTTAAACAAGGATTTCTGTGAGGTTGTGATATCAAAAAAAGAGCAGACTAGGCATTTTTGAGAGGGGGCCTTAAAGAGACAGGCGCTAAAATGGAGCTTTTCAGATGGTGTGAATACACTGCAAAAAACATCAAGCTTACCAAGTATTATCTTCTTATATCTAGCAATAGTATCTTAATTATATTGTTTTGAGTATAATTTACCTACTGACCATAGCTTTATGTGCTTGTTTAATTATTAGCATTATTATGTGCTTATTTAATTATCTTATTGTTTAAAGACTTGTTTTTAGGATTGACATTGTCAGCTTTTTCATGCTCAAGCTATTCAACTGTTGAATATGATGAGTTTTTACCTAAAATATTGGCTCAAATTGAGAGTTTTAGTTGAATGTAGGTTGAATGCTATTTCAAAAGCATTTTCTATCACCAAAACGTGCTCATTTCAAGTATTGCTGGCTTATTTTAATGTTACTACAGTTGGGCTATTCAAGCCACAATTGCCCAAAATAGGTATATTTGGATTTCTTTCAAGCTGTCATTGGGTTTTCCAGTGCAGAGATATTTTTTACTTATTTAAAGAATTCTTACCATTTTTTAAAAACTTTTTTATGCAGATAATTTTACTTGTTTTGAGCATGTATTTACTTAATTCTAGTTATTTATTTCTTGTTTTTGTGTTGTCAGTTGGTTTAGGAAGGTGTTTGTTTGTTTGAGGTATATTAACCCACTTAAGCCGGGAAAGCATTAACGCATTTCTACCATTAAAACCGGGAGCGTTGTTGCATTATTCTACCATTAAGGCCGGGACAGCGGATACGTCATTTTGGAGTATTTGTATTTTTTTCCACCTATTTTCGGTCTCTTGGCCAATGAAATGCATCAGAATCATGATCAGAATACATGTGGGAGTGTCGCAATGCAACATTGGACTTTTCCAGAACTTTGATATCATGGCGGAGGATGACTATAGTGGAGGAGCTCAGAAGTAAGTGATGGAAGCGATCTAGATGAAAACAGCGCCGATGATTTTATTGCTGATCCGGACTTTGAACCCTCGGAACCAATCGATCGGCATTTATGGATGAGGAATATGTTTTTAGATGACATATTTTCACAGAAGAACAGACAGATTTGTGGCCATCTGGAGATAATAATAATATTATTAATAATATATTATTATTAATAATAATAATTGATTGTGATGATGATATAAGAAATCATGACTGTTTATGTCTTATATAACTTTATGCGTCGTTGAGTACCCTGAAAAGTGCAATATATAAAATGTATTATTATTATTATTATTATTATTATTATTATGATAATAATAATAATTATTATTATTACAGTAGGCAAATGAGAACTATGTCTATTTCTTCCAATGGTCATATCATGTTTGCATCTTGCTAATGGCCATGTATTAGTATTATGCATAGGATTTTTATTCAGTCAAATGTAACATTTGCTGATTTTGTTGATTTTTTAAAAAACTTCATTGAAGGTTTGGACAAATAAACTCAACTCCTCATGAAAGTCACCGGTATAAGCTCTCAAATACTTTTTGAATTTCATTTCTATCTGCTACAGAGGCTGAAAAATCTTCTGTTGAATTTCCAGAAAAACTTCAGGTTTTAGGGGGTTCTTTCAAAATCGCCCATAGGTTTTCCAGGCATTTTTTCCAGGCGTTTTAGGCCTAAATGGGTTAAAACAGACAGTATGAGAATAAGAATGCAATTTTTGAAAATTAAAAGCATGTGAAATCAAAAATACAAGATAATGAGCATACTAATTTCTCTATAATTTAGGAGTTCACTTCCATCAACTTTTGAGATTTTTCTGAAATTATTCTTTGATCTTTTTTCTGTGCCTTGTTATGATTGAAGGACTGAGCCTGGGGAAGTGCAGGGAGTAATGTGTGTATATAGGGTGGAGGGGATCGGCAGGGAGGATTTACTCAGGGGGTCAAATTGACTTGGAACGTTGGAAGTTTACGTCACCGAGCCATCTGTCTTGTGCGTGTGTATGTCTGTGAGCATATCCGAGTCTTAGCAGCCAAAAGGTTTCTCACAGTTGGTTGCTGGAGCCCGCTGCTTAAGCATTGTCTGTTCACCACCAGAGAATATTGCCAAAAACTCTAAACATACAAATAAATAGAGAAAATTCATCTAAGAAAGGAACTGTGGGAGTGCAACTTTTTTTTCTCAGTTGTGATATTTTACAAATAATTGTTGCACTTCTCTGCTGCATTGGCGCAGATTGTTTCTAAAAATATACTTGACACTATCAGGGATCCATTACCTCTGGTGTCCAGGCTGGAGGCTCTCTGGCTGCTGTCCAACTTCCATTTCTTGATCTTGAAGTAAGGACTGGCCCCCTCCAGACTAGCATGGCGCCGCAGTTTAGTAAAGAACTGCAGCACGGGCCCCTGGCTTCCTGCACCGCTGCCGGGATAAGGGGCACCACCGCTCCTCACCGCGGCCCCTTCACCAATACTGACACTGCTGCCTCTGCCCCGGGGCCCCGCTCCCATCATCTCGATCTGAGAGACAGACAGAGAAATGTGCTCAGAAAGAAAACCTGCCAAGACTGGTGGTGTGTGTGTAATCCCTTCTGACAGTGATGTTCCACACAGGCTTCCTTGTTTACCCATCAACCATCACTCTTGTTGGTTCTCCCTCAGGCTCCATGACCCTCTAATGTCCTTATGGATGACTCACTGGTTGACTGGCTGCTTGAATAGCTGGTTGGTGTACTCTGTGACTATCTTAAGAAAATTCATCACTTTACAAATGATTAACTCAGCACACTTCATCTTGACCTATATACTGCATTTTTCCAAATCATGAGCTATTACAGGTCATTTGAATGCACACTCAGTACTCCTGAGATATTTTACTGCATTTTCTAAGAGGCACTTTGTGAAGCAGTTTACATCCATTAATCCCTTTGTATTACCTATGTGTAAATAGGATTGTAACAAAAAAATGGAGAGTTTCCCCACCTTTCCTGCTAGCCATAGCTACACCCGATTGCCTTGCCTCTCTTCAGCTCCCCTACAGTTCTAACAGTATGCCGCAACACGAAAATAACGAAAACTAGAAATGAAAAAACATTTTCGTTAACTGAAATAATAAATAAAAAACAGGGTTTTTAAAAAAACAAGAACTAACTGAAACTGTATTATGTGTTTACGAAAACTAACTAAAACTAAGTAAAGTTATAGTGAAAATGTCCTTTGTTTTCATCTTCGTCAACTTTTTCATACGTAAACCTTTTTGGTTGATATGAAATCTATTTCATCTATCTTGTTTTATGACTTAATAAACTTATTGGGGCTGAGATTGATAAGACAAAAGGAAATAAAGGAAACATTTATTGTGACTTTTTTGAATCTTGCACCCATTAAGATTAATAAATCTAGAAATTAGCGAATGCTTAAAATAAGAAATGAACTCTTAAAACAAGATAAATTACAATCTTAATTCAAGCAATCTTGTCAAGTGAAATTATCTGTCCATGCAGCAAGATCACTTCCCTCAGATTTAGTGTTTTTATCTTGTTTTTAGACACACCTATTTTGCAGTGCAGGATGTTAAATGTAGTTCACTTAATGGCCACATGTATCAGAACAAAGATTTTCTGAAAAATCGACAGTACCTCTAATGCTTTTCAGCACAAGAATGACAATGTGGCATGCAAAACGTAGGAATTTCTTCACTGCAATCGTAAAAATTGGTTATCACTTGATGTGAAATATATTTGACAGTAGTTGGAGGTAACTTACAGAGCTGGGACTTGGCTCTTTCGTGTTGAGAGCAATAGTGTTCTCACTGAAGCTGGTATCCACCACAGAGTTGAGAGCATCTCCAGGAAGGGCACAGCTGGGATTGACAGTCAGGCTGGTCAGGGCTGTTTGTGGTAGGGGGCACAGCATCGGCTGAAGGGAACACACACAAAAATTGAATCAAATGTTGAACATGTATGTTTCCTGAGAAGCTTATCCAGTTATCTAGAATCATATAACTACTGTAAAGTACTTTAGCTCCACTTCCAAAGTTGTCTTTCACATTTACGTAACATCTATGAATGAATATCAGCTCCAGATCCTACTTTCGGCTGTCAGCCTTGCACCAGTGATTGAACATCTAAATGGGAAATCAATGTGCACAGCCTGTTAAAATGAACAGGCAGGCAGATCCCTTATCTCTGTGTTTGGCTACATTAGCTTTTTTAAAAAAAATACTTTATTGCAAGGATTCTTACCTTCACAAACATAATCAGTCATTTCGTTTACTTTGCAATATTGTACCTTGCATTTTTTTTCCTTTTTTCCAGGTACATATTCAAAAAGTAAATAACAAACCATAAGGTAAACAGACAAACATATATATGAGGGAAACTGTTATTTCCCAAATGAGGATCTCAAAGAAAAAAAAACAATAATAATAATAATAATAAAATAATAGAATAAACTAAAATAAACTAATGGGAAAATAAGGGGTGGTGCATGTATGCATGTTCATGTATCTGCGTGTGTGTGTATGCATGTTAGTGTTGGGGTGGGGACCATTTAGTTCATCTCCTTAATTTGATTAAATATTTCCACTGTTTTTATCAGCCTTTCTTTACAGTATAACTTATTCCAAATATGTATTTGTCCCCTATTTCTAAAAGTTAGTCTTTCCATCTCTAAACTTTGTTCTGCTGTTAATACCCATGCTCTTAATTTTGGTGTATTTGACTGTTTCCATGCTTTAGTCACCTGCTTCATGGCGGTAACTTTCAGTATATTAAAAAAATAAATGTCCTTTGCTGTTATCTACATTAACTTGAAACATTTTCTTGGCCTGACCCAAGAGGATGATTGATGCACTAGTTGACCCTATAGTCACGACTAACGATGCATCTGCTCTAATAGAGGGTTACAGGCCGTCACCTGGAAGATGGAAAGTGCTGATTTAGCGACAGGGCGCGTTGTCATCGTGATGCTGTTCTCGGCCGAGTCACACTCGTGGATAGTGACAATTTTGAGGGCCGGGGGAGGGATGTGGAGGTGGGTGAGCCGGGCGTTCTTCAGGTGGTGGAAGTCGCCTTCGGTCAGAGTGTACCTGCAGTGAACATCAAGAGTTAAATAAAGAGCTAAAAAATCCTCTTAAGATGAAACATAAGTCACAATCACTCTTGCACAAGAGGCAAACAGCCATGGGTAAAATATCTGACTTCAGAGCCATCAGAGCTTGAATGGATTCTGCATTTAGGCCTACAGAATAATTCCTTTTGAAGAATTAGCATATCAGGCTTGGGGCTTTAAGAGAAAAGTAGGGCAGTGAAATAATGAGAAAGAGTGAGAGCTCTTTGTGTCCACAGCATACATAATGGATTATGAATAATTCTCAACCCTAAACTAACATAAAAAGAGATGGACACACTTAAATGTGTCAATTCTTTGATCTCAGAAAGCAGTGAAGCTGGAGTTGTATAGACATTAATGCAGGATGAACACGGAATAGAAAGCATTTGCTTTTGCGGCTACTGTGTATGTAGACTTCCTAACCTGCGGCCCTTCTCCTGGGCCTTCTTGCCATGATCGAAGAGCGCAGCCTCGTTGAAGGAGACGCGGCGGCCTGTGGTGCCCGTGGAGAGGAAGCGCTCAGTCTCCTGGTCGTGAGAGCTGGCCATTGACAGGCACTCTGACTCATCCACCCTGATGGTGATTTCTACCAGAGATAGAAGAGGAAAGGCAGACAGTGGAGGCAGACAGATAGGTGATAGGTGGATAGAGGAAGAATGAGAGGTTACTGTTAATGTTAAAGAGGTTATTTTTAGTTTAACTGTAATTTACTTGAAGTAAATGTAATCACTTTTCAGCCATGCCAGTGGTCTGGCTCCAGGGAGAGTAATGTCAGTCTGTTGGCCCACCTCTTCACCAGAGTGAAATATCTTAACAACATTCATGATTCCTAGAGAATGTGCATACTGCCTGTGATGACAGTGACATGTCTCAACCTCGAAAGGATTCATTAATACAATCTACTTTGGTTAAAAGCCAAACACCTACAAAACTGTACTTTAAATGTGAGCATGCTAACATACGAAGATATGAGCACGGTAAACATTATTCCTGCTAAACTTATATCTGGGAACACACTGCAAAAAAGGTGTGTCTAAAAACAAGATAAAAACACTAAATCTGAGGGAAATGATCTTGCTGCATGGACAGATAATTTCACTTGACAAGATTTCTTGAATTAAGATTATTAAATCTAGAAATAAGCATGTTGTGCACTTAAAATAAGAAATTAACTCTTAAAACAAGAAAAATTAAAGCTACAAGCAGTGATGAACTGGCCCGAGCAGAGAGCATTGCAAATAATTTATTTCTTACCAAGACAAAAAAACTTTAGATTTAGAAGTGTTAGATAATTTATCTTGTTAGAGATTGTTGTTGTAAAAGACTTGTAAGAGTTAATTTCTTATTTTAAGCGTTCAACATGCTTATTTCTAGATTTATTGGTCTGAATTTAGGAAATCTTGTCAAGTGAAATTATCTGTCCATGCAGCAAGATCATTTCCCTCAGATTTAGTGTTTTTATCTTGTTTTTAGACACACCTTTTTTACAGTGCACATTGGCTATCGGACTCGCACCTTGCCTTTGGGGACAAGGAGCCATATTTCTTGGGTTTTGGTGTAGCCAGCTGATATCTGGAGAACAGATATTCTGGCCAAGACTTCCTCTTCAGTTAGCCAGATATTATTTACAGTCTGATTAGCAACTTCAAATGAAAGAATGTACTTTAAGAGTTGTGTTTCTCTGCATATGAATGCAGTTAAATTTAGAAAAGGGAATAAAAAGTTAAATCAGTATACCTGCATATACCTGCATGCAACAAGTAAACAGTGATTGGTCAGTTCTACTCAGACTACAAATGCAAATCAGGATGCGTCCGATACCAAAATCATGTCCCATTGCTTACAGATTCTGCATTAAATAGAGATTAGCTTAACTTTAGCATATTAGCATTGTCACGTCAAACAGTTCAAACTACCAATGTACATTTAAGTACAGCCCCATACATGATGTTTCATCTAACATATCAAGTTAAATAATAATAATAATAATAATAATAATAATAATAATAATAATTCATTGAATTTATATAGCGCTTTTCAATAACCCAAAGACGTCACTCCCAAGTCATCTCATGTCTCCTACACTCGGACTATAACCCAGGTGAAGCATCTGATGTTAAGGCACCTCTGTGGAGGATGAGTATGGCAATATGGCAAACTGCTGACTGAAAGAGTTAACAAAAAGCCTTACAATAGAAGTTTGGTGCCAAACCAATGCTGCTTTTTCATAAATCATTTTCATCTCAGACAGGGTACATTCACTCATCCCAAAATACCAAAATGTGTTCCAGGAACGGCACAGCTACTTAAACTAATTGGGTTGAGATCACAATATTTTAATGGAATAGACATAACACATTTGTGCTGACGTGATAAAAAATATCCCTTCTCCTATCAATTCAATCCGTCCATCTCCCAGCCTGCCTGTCTCCATTACTCCTCCCTCTCTCTGCTACTTGTCTCATTTTCTGTTCCCCTATCCCTTCCTCCGTACAATTCTTCCTCTTTGTTCCTCTTTTCTCTTACCATGGGTGGGCTGAGACTCCTCCACGTAGGTGGTGTTGGTTTTCTCTGGGTCATCGCTGGCCCTGGGATACAGAAACATTCAGATCAATGCTGTGACATGATTACCCCTGAAGTCGCTCTTTCATCTGTCCAGCCGAATGCCCAAGCACGGAACAAAGCTTAATGATCAGCTGCAGTTGACTTTTTGTTCAAAATAAAAAATACATAATTTTCTTCTTATCTGTAGAGCTATTTATCAATCTAGATGGTTTTTGGTGTGAGTGTTGGAGATATCAGTTGTAGAGATGTGTGTCTTCTTACATCTCTACAGTGAACTGTCCCTTTATAATTCCAAGACAAGACTATAAGGACACAGCCATAGGATTGAACACCACACTGTTTGTCTAAATGGCTGCCTGCCTGGCTGTATAATCAATGAGGGCCTAAATCATTGCCAGTAACTTGATAACCCTCAGGGCCAGGGGACCTCTTGAACTGATAAAGCATGCTGCTTTATTGGATTGCACGTTTCCACTCATCTTTAAAGGCACGGAGAGAAGACACAATAAAGGTCACATTGTTTAGGGGATGAAGCTTGCATCATTTTGTCTTTAAACCTCTTTAAATCTGCTGCTGATTCTGCAAGCGTCTTCGATCCAAAGCACAGAATCTACTTTATGAGGCAGAAAAAAAGAAACAGAAAGCTCTTCCCAGACATTTCTCTCCATCTGACTTCTCTGTGCAAAGCTATGAGTGTGTGTGTGTGTGTGTGTGTGTGTGTGTGTGTGAGAGAGAGAGAGAGAGAGTGGGGGTGTGAATTGACTTGAGGGATTTCTCCGTCCACCCAGATCTGTGCTTCTTCTTGTCTTTCATTTCCTCTGTGGCTCCCGCTTCCCTATACTGTCAGAGTGCGTGTGTGTGTGTGTGTGTGTGTGTATTCTCTGCGTGCACACGGGGTTGGGTTGAGATGCGAGATTAATCACCGCCGATGGCTGCTATGAAATCTCATTACACTCATCATTTGTACCAGTCTGCCTGATTCTCCCCTGCTCTCCCCCGGCAAGCCTCGCCTTTTCAAGGCTCAGCCTCTGTGCTCTCTGTTTATCTGCATCTAGCTGGTGCGCTCTCATATATTCAAGTGTACTTGATGATGCGTGTTGCTGTAAAGAGGGACAAAGCGTCTGGAGGGTAGCCATGTTACTGCTGAATAAACACAGATGAATGACGAATAGATGAGCATGAATATTGAATGTGTTTCCGGCAAGGTGTTTTCATAACAGCCCCACTGGGGGTCCTGACACTCAAAACAGCTGACATGTTTCATGAATGAATGCACTGTGTTGCCCTGCTTTAACATGAGTCTCGATGGGGTTACATCATTTTTTAATTCAGCTTTAGATGCTCTAATTTGTTTGAGGGATCGCTGCATTGTCTGTTAATGGAATCCTACGGAAGATGGGTTTGGGATTTACTGGGTGGAGCAAACTGGACGACTGCACGGGAAGTAGTTAGCTTCATTTGCAATTAAATGAGACTCTTATCTGTTATGCAAGTACACACATTCAACATAAGTACCAGCCTGTCTTTAAATAGTAGCTGCATGTGAGCCCAGGGAGAGAAGTCTGTCAACTGTGTGTACTCATGTGTGTTTAATAGTAAAAGCACCACCTGTACACCTGCACCTGCAGACTGAACTACCTTTGTGAAGCAAAGTAGATTTAGATTTTTTTGTTAAGCTTGCAAAGAAGCAGTGGTCTCTGAGGGAATTTTCCAGGATTTGAAGTATGGTGTTATTGTGTTGGGCTCGAGCAGCAACATTCAAAGCTAAAAAAGGTAAAAGTGTCAAAAACTGCATTTCCTCAAACAGCCACTTGAGGCTGGCTGCAAAACCGAGTCAATCCCCATAGACCGCAATGTTAAAATGCCAGACTTTACAGCAGAAATTCATCATGTTCACAGCTGGAATAAAGAACAGTTTTGGTCTTTATAGCTAATGTCCCCCTTCATGATAACTGTGAGGTTAACTCACCCGTTTAAATTATGATAAGCTTAAAGCTTCATAATGGCTCTTCAGAAACCTGCAGGTGATGTGACGGAGTCTACATCCATATTTTATACAGTCTATGGTTGGACTGCATCACAGGAATTTTTGAGAGATTAAATAACAGGGGCGCCAAGAAACAATAAAATATATAATAATGAAAACAAAAACAGCTATGCCACATTCTATAGTACTTCTATAGACCTCAGTGTAGCATCAACAAAACCTGAACACCACAGGCTCCTTTTAGTTTTCTTATTATTACAGCACTCTTGTTATTAAACTGTGCAGCTTCTTCCTTCTTCCTTTATTGTTGCTTATAGTGTTCTAGACTTTGAGCTTAAGGCGATCCAATACAGATAAAAACATTGTTGTTCAATCAATTTTCTTTCAGACTAGTGCAAAGAAAACATAGAAAAAAACCCACATTTAGTCGTTTATGATTCTACAATTGGGTCTATTGTGTTTATTAGCTAATGCCTTATTTGCATCAACCAGGCAACTTAATGGTAATATTTTTCTATTAGTTACTTTTTGTACCTTACCTGTAGTGTCTATTAATTATGGAACCTTTTCTTCCTATAAACATAGTGAAAGGGATATATTTTTTAAGTTGTTGATGGTATTTTCTGCTTTGTGGAGTGATAAAAAGAGATGTTCAAAAGTCCCTCTGTGAAATCCTTTTACTCTAATGATTCGACATAAGAAGGAAGAATTTTAAAACTGGCTTTGATCTTTCAGGTAAATAGATGTGGTTGAACTCTTCACAAGTCTCTCTGGATGAGGGTGAGGTTCTCAAAATGCTCAATGAAATGCGTAATTTTTGCGTCGCACCTGGCACAGCATTGCCCTCCCCGGCAGCAGCGGTGGCAGACGATGAGAAAGACGGAGATGAAGATCAACGTTCCTACCAGGAAGATGGAGAGGATCACCAGGAGGAGCACATAGCCATCTTGCTGCTCCTCTGCCTCGAGTGGGATCTCCTGAGAAACACAGGGGAGGGCAAAGATGGATAGACAGATAATGAGAAACATCTGTTCTTTTCCTACTATGATTAGACAAACATCTGCAGTGAGAAAATGTATATATGTAACTTTATTGCACAGTGATGGAAGATGTTTTAAGTGGTAATTGCACCTCAATACTCAGATTTATGAGTAGGCAGTGAGGGGAAGTGAAGTAGATATAACATGTAGAGAGGTAGGTGTCTTCTTGTACTGAATTTGGACATTAAGTGTGCTAGTTTAAAAGAGAGTGCACAAGTAAAGCAAAACGCTTCCCACATAACACACTGAAACTATTCCCTGATGGTTAATGCTGCACCTCTCTGAGCTGATGGAGAATGGTAGAAACACGTCTAATTTTCTTTTCTAAAAGCCTCAAATTGGAATTCTGACACAATACTTTGCTGCTATAACTTCATTCATGAAATATATAATAAGTCCCATTTATAGGGACACGCTGACAGTGATCCATTCATGTAATCAGAGAAATGCCACCCCGGCGTATCAACCGCAGCCTGGATTTGACTACCTTACTGTGCAGCTGTTTTACCTTCCCAGTAACACCATGCAGCTTAAAAGATTGATTTAGCCCCACTGGCTGGTTGGCCTGCATAAAGTGAATCAATAAATGCCAGGGCTATTAACCTGTCTGCTGTGTACCTTAGCTATGGGGAAGCTCTCACAGGGAGGACTGCAATTAACCACACAAGGAGCACTGGTAGTAGCTTTATGGCTACAATATTCACTTCGTTTTTTAAAGATAAATATTGTCCAAACATCTTTCTTCCGCCTTTTTTTTTTTTCAATGAAAAAAAACTTTATTTAGTTTTGCTTTTGCTCACACAGAAAGCAGCTGGAAAGACATGGAGACATGTGTGCTGCATAAGTTTGCTCTACTACCTCTAAAAAGTACATATTTTAGTACATTCTGTAAGTAGCATTATTATCTGTACATTCTGCAATAAGTCCTTAAAACAAATAGCAGCTCAGTGTTATTACTCGTGTGTATTTTACTGTTGAAAATAAAAACCTTAAAAACACCATTTCACAAAAATACATTCATTATTAATTATATACATTTAAGTTTTTCTGCCATCTAACTTTCTTTTTCTATTCAGCACTATTTTTGTTTTTTTATTATCAAATGTATTTTCCCCTACCAGTACAAATGATGTGGAATTGATTTATTACATTAATCTGATGTTAAACTGTCTAGGGCTGGGCGATATGGACCAAAAGTCATATCCCGATATATTTAGGCTGAATATCGATATACGATATATATCCTGATATTTTTATTGCAAAGTGAGAGCAAATGTTCAGTCAAAGCCAAATATGACATGTCACAAGTAGTTTTATTAAAACATTTATTTAAGTGAACATAAATGCTGTATAACAACAGGAGTACCTTTTTAAAAAATCAAAACTCCATAAAGTGCACATTTAAATAAAAAATATCCTAATAAAAGCCGCAGCTTGCCTGGAGCAAGGATCACAGTGCAAATTTGAACTATATCGATATATGCGATATGGTCTAATTCCATATCAAATTTTAAAATATATTGATATATCTTTTATATCGATATATCGCCCAGCCCTAAAACTGTCTATTTATTTCTGAATTTCCTTTGCTGTTGTTTTTATATTAAAAAATTACTTTGTTTTCAATGAAATGTCTGTGTGCCAATGTCAGCTACAGAAAAAGGAATTTAAAATGGTTTAAATAAAATGATAGATTGCCACATGAGTGGGAGAGTAGAGAACAACAGCAGGCCTTGTTCTGTTATGAAGCATTAGAGTGAAGTGATGTTATGTAAAGAAAACAGACTTTCAATATCAGAATTGTGACCTTATAGGCAGAGAGTTTTGCTGAACTCTGCGAAGGAAAAAGGAAAGCAAGTGTAAATGGGCGCTAGACTCTGATGTCACATTTTAATTTCTCTGCGAGGGGAAATTAAAGCTGAGATTAGATCGGAGATTTAATTATGTCAGGTCCAGGTCAGGATGTTCTCTATTAGCCAGTCAATCGGCCAGAGGAGAATATGAGGTAAAGTATGGTTCTGGTGGTGAGCTGGACACACGCACACACACAGGAAGTTTGAAAATAAGCCGGTGGCGAAAGGCAGACTTACTGTGGAGTTTTCTGGTAGGATGTTCCAGACTGTAGACTCATTGCTCATGGTCCAGGCCAACTAGAGAGTCCCCCTGAGAGATAACACATGCACACACACAAACACACAGAGGAAATGACTGTTACCGGAGCTCTTCATCAAAACACAGTCAGCCACCAGAGATACTGCATTTTATCTGCCTTAAGCAATCTAGACATACTGCCAATGTAAACAGAAAACTTCTCCAAATTCACAGAATGGCTTTGCTGTCCGGTTTTTGACTTCTGATGTCTCATAACACACTGTATGATGTGATTAAAGATGGCCTTTGCTGCAGAAAAATCTTCTAAGAGCCATGAAAGAGACTGCAAGAAGAGGCAGAAATCAAATGTGTGTGTACGACGTGTGCTGGTGCGCATGCTTCGGATCCCACGGAAGATGCAAATGCAAGCATCTCGGCTGCAAATCATCACCCATAATTCCATATCAGCCTGAAGACTCTCCATCTACCTCCCACACACACACAAACACACACATATATACAGAGAACAGAGAGAAACAGCAGCTCTTTCTAAACACTGACTCCAGCTGCTGTGTTGCACTAGCGCTGCTGCTATGCGTTTGCTCTTACAGATCATAGCCATTAATACAGCTACTGCTGCACCAAACGCCCCCCACACACACATACACACACAGCCTGGATAGATCTACTCACCCAGCAAGGAAGGAGCAACATGCCAGCAGCACTCTGCGCTCCTTGCTTGCCTGCCAGTCACTGCAGCACACAACTTCAGCACCACAACCTGTAAGCTACTGCCCAGTTGTGTTGCTGCCAGCCTGTCTAACTCCCTGCATCTTACTGACCAAGCGTGAAAACAGTTACGGGAAAAAACACATCAGCTTGTGACCAAAATGCTTTCCTTTGCAGCGCTCTACCACATCCTGCTTTCTAGCAGCCCCAGCGTCTTCTTACCCTGATGGAGGGCTGTGCGCAGCAGCAGCAGCTCTGGATGTGTGTGTCAGGCTGTGGACTCAGGAGTCTCCTCCTCAGCTCCCTTGCTGCATTCTCATCCACCTCAGCAGCACCAAGCAGCCGCCAACTGAGCCTGAGCAGCGTTCCCTTCCTCAGGGCTGGCCTACTGGCCTGCAAGCAACAGGACAGCAGTGCTTCATGGCTGATGACAAACATATGGCAGAATGGTTGGTTAATTATTCAGCTTGGGTAGATTAGTTTGACATTATATAAGTGAATGCGTTCAACAAAGATCACTGACAGGCTTCCCTCCCTATACAGTCTGTTTTAATCGTGGTGATCATGGAAAAATACTGCATTTTATCATATCAGAACATGTTCTTTGAAGACTTGTTACAGCATTAACAAAGCTTAAACTGCCTCACTGTACTTTCTAAATGGGAAAATACTTGGATAACTAGATATAAATGACAGGTAGTCTAATTCCTCTTAAGAAATATATGGAGAAATACCATATTTGTAAAATTAAACTGTAAAAATCAATATATCCCAATACTTTGCTGGACATTGCTTCCTTCCATGGTGCTCCAAACCCTGAAGATTGTTGTATTGATTGTCAAACAAATGTTAAAACATGGATGTCCCAGCAAAGGCATATCCCATGCTTAACAAAATTCCCATCTATCTGTGCCGGCTGCATTGCTGCTATTATACTGTGCATCGTTTTGCCTTTTATATTTCCTCTCATGGTTACAACAATACCTCCCTGCAACGCAACATGAATGTACTGTTGGACCTTTGTAATAACCTGTTTAAAATGAGAAATTGTTGCACAAATGAAAACATCCCGTTTCTTATTGCTCGGTACAGCGTTTTTCATCAAAAAATAATGAGCTCCGTCTCTGGCAGCTGTTTCCTTCTGGAGGTTTTGAGGCTGATAAGATCGTTAGAAAGAAGACAAAATCTCATCACATTACGTAATGAAATGAAGCCCATAGTAAACTTTAAAAATGGATGAACAGCAGCCCACTCCGAGTAGCAGCGCGGCGACGTTAATAAATATGCCATCTTGATATTTCACAGGCGCCTGTGATTTCCATCAGTCCGGTGACACCGACAGAGAAAAGGTAGATCACGATTTGAGTTAGAGACGAGCAGGCATGCAGCAGAAAAAGGTAGCACTCACCTAATGATCTGGCCGGGTCCATGCAGGAGTGGAGGGGCGAAGCCAATGACAGGAAACTCTTCTGTGAACACTTTAATGTGGATTTTAAAGCTAAAAGTATTTATGAATGAAACCCTACTGTTTAAGACACGCCCACCACCCAGTCAGAGGCGCACCACGTGACGCAGGAGTGAGGTATAGCTGAGTGATTGAAGGGTTTCTCCAGATGAGCCTGATGCTCAGTCACACCTCCAGTTTGGGGCTCTTTTGTCGGTTTTGGACTCATTTGCATTCTGCCTGTATAAACCACTTAAAGATCTTTACCATCACGTGTTGGTATCATTGTTTTCAAGACAACCTCACCTATATGACCTGACTATTATTTTAATTTTGACTTACTGGATCAACATTTTGAACACAAAAAACACAAAAAAATAAATACAAAAAAACCCCACACAAAAAACCCACATAAAACCCATAAAAAAATTACAAAAAAACACACAAAAAACAAAAACACACACAATAAATACAAAAAAGGACAAAAAAGCATTCATAAAAAACAAAAAAAACACACCGAAAACATTAAAAAAATTACAAAAAACAAAAAAATTACAAAAACACACAAAAAAACACATAAAAACACATCAAAAGTTACAAAAAAATGCACATAAAAACACACAAAAAACAAAAAAACACACACAATAAATACAAAAAACCCACAAAAACATTTAAAAAAATACATAAAAAATTACAAAAAAAAACACAAAAACACATAAAAACACACAAAGAAATTACAAAAAATACAGGTAAAAACACTAAGAAATTACAAAAAACAGTAAACACAAAAGATTGCATTAGAAATGCTGTATGCACACTGCAAAATTAGAAAAATCTCTGCAAAAAAAGTAAAATCATGTTACTACACTTGGTCGAGGTGTTTTCTTTTTACCTTTGCTGAAAAAGGGTTGATGCATTATATTGGACATGGAAACTTCTGGAAAAGCCAAAACTTTAGAGAAAAGCTGACAGCAGGGCTCCATGCTGCTTCGTTTTTATGTCGTGACGTCATGAAAAAGTCGTGCTCCGGCACTTTCATGGACTCCAGAGTGTCCCAGTGTCAGAGTAACCTCAGTCTATAGCGGGTGTTGGCAACATTTAATGACAAAACAGCCACTGTTGGCCAAACAAGAGAAAAAATGTCGTAATGGAGCCACCTTATTTTCAGCCTTAAAATGAAGAGAAAACAACATGTCTAAGTCTAAATTAGCCTACCAGCATCACTAATAGGTCATAATGAGCATTTCTGAATATGATTTTATCAACTGAAGAATACAAATTGCTTTGGGCCTACACCAATGATAAATTAACATTAATAAGTAAAGAAAACTAGGCTAATATTTCTTGCGTTTTATATACATTTTACATTGTATTTATTTTGTGCTATTTACTGGTTTTATTGATTAATTATGCAGGTGTTGGCAAAATGCTGGAGCAGTCCAGACCCTCTATCTATATCTGTGTCTTTAGCGACATACAAGTGGCAAACAAACGAGCAACAGAACCTTCCTGGTCCCAGACCGGACTATGGTTCCCTACCGCTTCTCTGTAGAGCGTCTAACACATGGTTTGGGCGCCATCTCGTGGCGGAAAGTGCTCAGTAGCTTTATAAAGAAAAAAAATCATAAAAACAAAAACACAATAGAAAAAGGCATCAATAAAATAACAATAAATAGAAACAAACAATATTAACAATAAATATAGAATATTAACACTAAGAAGAAATATAAAATTAAGAACTGTATATTAGGGCTGCAACTAATGATTATTTTCATTATCAATTAATCTGTTTATCATTTAAACGATTAATTGATTAGTTGTTTGGTAAATAAAATATTGAAAAATATCAGTGTTTCTCAAACCACAAGATGACGTCATCAAATCTCTTGTTTTGTCCACAAACCAAAGAGATATTTAGTTTATTGTCATAAAGGAACAAAGAAACCAGAAATATTCAGAAGCTGAAATTATTCAAACCAATTATTCCATTATCAAAATAGTTGACGATTAATTTAATAATCGCTTATTGTTCGATTAATCAATTAATTGTTGCAGCTCTACTATATATACAATATAGACTACTATTTATAAAACTAGAATTTATAAAAACATCAACAAATATTTTTTACATGATACTTTGTCAGTCGAGCCTCATTGTTTTGTAAATTATCTAAAGCATTAATAAGGTGGCTGTGAAACTCACAGTTTGTCTAGGTTTATTTAACTAAACGTGATAGTATTTTAGTTTGATGCTGCACTGAGGATGATAAAGGTCCACCTAAATTAAAAACTAATCCATAATACGTAATCAACCCCAGCGGTGCTAGAAGCTGAATGCGCGTCAGTTTCTCAAAAGACTTCACTACCCTGCATGCTTTGCGGCACCGTAAAGCCTCCTGGGTAGGTAAGGAACGTCCTTGTCCTAGCAGGCTCACACACTGACTGCCTCCACCAGGGTTTGGGGATCTCTGTCATTCACTTGAACTTGAATAAAAGCTGATTTTTCAGACATGATGGCAGCTAGGTTTCTCCGCCGTGCTCTCCCCGTGATGAGGCAGGCTCGCTGCTACGCCGAGGCGGTCTCCGGATCCCCGCAGATGTCCTTCACGTTCGCCTCCCCGACACAGGTAGCTAGCTTACGTTACGGCGAGGCTTCAGGGCCTGACAGCTACACGGCTAACTTAGTTTATCGTGGAAATGCACCGTCACAATATGCAGAAAAGCCTGCCGGGTGATTTAGCAGTTTGGTCCTAATGCATGTTTTTGCCACACATCGTGTTGCAGTTAATGCATGCATGTAGTCCAGCTATAGCACTGGAGCCTGCACGTCAGGGGTTAGCTTAGCTAGCTAACGTTGAACAAGCTGGCTGTCATTCACTGTCTTTGACCAGCAATGTGGAGAAGTAACTTCATACTTGGGGAAATGTTAGTGTACTTTATGCTTTAATGGGAATTTATCTACATATGTTTGTAAATGTGTGTCGGTAGTTTGAGATTGGCTCCTTTGTGAACCTCAGTAAGAGTCTGTTTAATCAGAGCTCTCTAACCTTGAGCTAAATGTCACATTGCTAAACTTGGTTCACTGTTTCTGCACATTTAACAGATGTTTACCTCACATTCTGCCATCTTCACCCAATTATAAACATAATGACATATCAATCATGTTGCATAATCCATTATGAGAGCTGCATCTTTAATTAGACACAGGCACCTTTTGTTATGTTGACCTGAGATAGATGGATAGATACTTTATTTATCCTGAAAGAGAGATATAGATACCAAGGTTATTATAGTTAACGAAAACTAACAAAATAATGAAAACTAGAATTGAAAAAACATTTTCGTTAACTGAAATAAAAATAAAAAAAAACAGAGTTTGAAAAACAAAAAACAATATCTAACTGAAACTGTATTTTGTGGTTACAAAACGTACTAAAGTTATAGTGAAAATGTTCTTCGTTTTCATCTTTGTCAACTTTTTTCATACGTAAACCTTTTTGGTTGATATGAAATCTATTTAATCTATCTGGTTTAATGACTTAATAAACTTATTGGGGCTGAGATGGATCAGACAAAGGAAATAAAGGAAACATTTATTGTGACTTTTTTTAATCTTGCACCCAACAAATGCCCCATTACAAAAAACTAAAACACACACTGAAGTAAGCATTTTCCCAAAAATAAAAACGAATTAAAACTAGCAAACACACTCTAAAAACTAATTAAATCTAACTGAATTTGAAAAGAAAAAATCACAACAAAACTAAAACGAATTAAAAATCCAAAACTATTATAACCTTGATACATACATACTTTATTTATCCCGAGTGAAAGTCGGGTATCCAGCAGCTTATACAGAACATAATGTCCAGCAAAATGTAAGAGTCAAAGATAGAAAATGCAGAAAAGTTTCCAGTGACAGAACAAAATAGAATTTGTATTGGTGAACACTGAAATAACGATATAAAAATGAGATGGTGAATATTTATGTATAATAATAAGTAGAGGTGTGAATCACCAGAGGCCCACAATACGATTTTATCTCAATACTTTAGTCACGATACAATATTATTGCGATTTTAAGCATTTTGCGATGTGGTGAGTATTGCAATTCAATATATTGAGATTTAACTCTTTAACTGCATTTTGTGTTCACAAAATTAAATTCAATCAAGAATGGTTTTGCAAATAAGAGAAAATTCTCAGTCTGTTCATCTCACTTCAACCTTTTTATTTGTCCACAATGAGAGTCAAACCCACAAACTGACCAACAAAGTATTCAGTCAAACTGGAAAAGTTTCCAGTGACAGAACAAAATACAGTTTGAATTGGTGATTCCAAACACTGAAATAACAATATAAAATATGAGTGAAGAAGAATTATGTGTAGTAAGTACTGTAATAAGTCAGTGAATGCATCTCTCCACTCTGCAGGTATTTTTCAAAGAGGCCAGTGTGAAACAGGTGGATGTGCCCACACTCACTGGTGCGTTTGGCATCCTTCCTGCCCACGTTCCCACCCTGCAGGTGCTCCGACCCGGGGTTGTCACAGTCATCGGTGACGACGGCTCCTCTACCAAATACTTTGGTAAGAATTTACTTTCAGAAAAATAAATATGAGTGATGAATATCAGGCTCAAGATCCTGAGATGAATGATAAATCCCACGACATGCTTTCATACCTCCAAATAGAGGCATCTATGTATAGGCAATAAAAGTCCATAATGCTTTGTCACACATTATTTAAACAAAACCAATATATGAGATCGCCATCTGTCATGTTCTAACAGTAGTTGATATGTGTTTCTCAATCTGATATCTTTTTCCCACTGTGCCTCTAAGTTTAAAGTATTCCAATGTCAGTGTCTGCTTTGACTTGTCATATAAAGATCTTAGTGATGTCAATCTTGGACTAGAGAAGCTGGTGTACACAACTTTTCTTCTATCTTTATTATTGATCTTTCTAGAGCTGAAATGTGATACATGCCTCCCGAATGCTAAGCTAAGTGATTTGCAGCTGATTTTCCTTTCGAAGCAGTGCTGTCCATTTCAGTGTGTCTATGTTTCAGACTCATGGAAACTGTAGTTATAGCATTTATAACCAAACAGAAGAAAACAACAAAGAACTATACGAAGACCCTTCCGTGTAAAAACGACAAAATATTTTATCGGAAGTGGCTTTCATTTCGACGGTGACAGTGTTTTTGAGGCTTAAAAACGCAAAAATGTGAAACCACCCTCCAGAGTGGCAAACTTGAATACTCTCCGCCGAAACGTGTCCGTCTACACCGGCAAGACACAAAACTCTGCTCCGATCAGGGGCCTCATGTATCAAAGAGTGCGTAGCTTTCATACTGAAAGATGGCGTACTCCCAAAACTAGAAAAGTACGTACGCAAACTCACCTCCACATGTATCAAACTGTGCTTACGCCAGGTTCAGCGCACCTTTCCTTGATACCAACCAGCGTGGAACTGAGCGCACATGCACGAGCCACCAGCCACGCCCTGGCTCCTCCCGAAAATAAATATGCAGATGACATGCAAATGACTAAATTGCCGGCATGCCCGCTGATTATCGACAAAACAACTTACTGGCGCTGCGCGCGAGGTGGACACTCCAGGGTGGAGGCAGGAAATGAGCTTTTTGGTGCCTCAGCTCTGGGATCAGCAACAAGGTTGTTAACGCAGCCGGATCAGAGAGCTGCACCATGGCAGAAGGGTCCCTCAACACACGCTCCTTCTAAATGCCACCGTTATTGAATTTAGTCAGAGCTGTTGGAGCAGCCAGTGCGTAATTCTTGCCAAAATCATTTTTACGCATCAGTTTATAAGCCACACTTAACTTGTTGTCCCAATTAAACATCACAATACGGGATCAAATATGCACCACACCTGAATTATTCTGAAAGGATTTCCAACACATGTTTTTTCTCCGGGGAGAGGGATCTGTGCGTCATGGATTGCTGTGCACCTGCAGTGTTAACATCTCCATTTTAAACCAAAGGGGAAACGGTCGGGACTTTGACACAGTAATTAAGGCAGGTTATCTGTGAAAAATGTATGCGCTCCATAATCAGAATCACAAGTGGAAATAGCAGAATATATAGACTTAAGAAAATATACAATCTTAACATCAAAACATATAGACTTACACATACTATCATTGCACAAGTAAGCAGCACTATGCAGGTGAAGTCTAAAATATGATAATAGATGAAAAAAATCATCTATCTCCTCATATTTAGGTTGGCTTATTGATGGTGGAAAACTGCATTTTCCCTCCATTTTCCGAGAGCTATGAACTATAAAAAATAATGTCAGTTGTGTGTAGTATGAGTTTAGACATGAAACATGTTTTAAATAGAGCATAAAAGATAGTAGTTTCTGCCAAACAAAAGTTTGCGGTGCCGTCGCACATTCTCACGCCAAGTTCACTTTTCATACATGTGGCGTGTGCGGAAAAAACAGCGTACGTAATGTTTTTGTGCGTACGCAGCGTTGATACATGAGGCCCCAGCTCATGTCACGTAAGCGTTTACGTCATGTACATGCTCCAGTACAGGGAAATAAACAAACATGTGGGATTATTTCCATGCGTCGGACCTTCAAGCTGCTCTGGCAGCTCTAATAAACTTACAGGAGTCTTTCCACCAAATGTACAGGATATGTACAGATAGTATTAGTGAACAGAGAAGGATCTGTAATTACCTCTATCACACTTTGGATGCACCAATTGGTTGGAGGCGAGCCAGACGGCTTTGGACGAGACCTGGGAGATCTAGTGGATGGTGGAGAACTTTGTGGAAGGAGTAGCTGATGAAAATGCTTGGCGTGAAAACTTCCACATGCCCAAAGATGCTCTTATCGTTTTAAGTGATGCCGCCTGGCATGCATACCCAATCACATTCACACACTTTTGCGTCACCGTTTGCACACATATTTCCTCCCGAAAACACTCGTCTAAACGCAGAATAAAAAGTGAAGACGCGACGCCACTTTTGTGTCTTCTGTTCAGACCGTCATCATGTAAACGTAGCCTGATATCTGTTAAATATTGAGGTCACTGTATTTTCTTCCAAACAATTTCAGTAATAGATTTTTATTAAGCTGTTTATGTAGGCAGAATACACAGTCGCATAGATTAAAGCGTGCACTGTGGAACAAAAGCTATCCTGAGAGTGAGGCATTACATCATTGGTTATAAAACAATGAAGATGACTGTGTGTGTGTGTGTGTGTGTGTGTGTGTTTATGCAGTGAGCAGTGGGTCAGTAACAGTCAACGCTGATTCTTCAGTGCAACTGCTCGTTGAGGAGGCTGTCACTCTGGACCAGCTGGACATTGCTGTGAGTATAATGTCAACATAACTCCGCTCTCATCATGCATCATGCATTTATTGAACAACTTGTCTTTTTAACGTTGAAATTTCTTGAAATTTAAATCGAATTCAACTTCAAAACAAATAAAAAAAATAATGTAAAGTAAAATCGCCTAATAAAATCATGAATATCTTCCATTTGAATAGATATAGGGCTCCAACTAACTATTATTTTCATTATCGATTAATCTGTCGATTATTTAAACGATTAATTTCAATCAAATTAGTTGTTTGATCAATAAAATGTTGAAAAATATCAATCAGTGTTTCCCAAACCACAAGATGACGTCCTCAAATCTCTTGTTTTGTCCACAAACCAAAGAGATTTCAGTTTATTGTCATAAAGGAACAAAGAAACCAGAAATATTCACATTGAAGAAGCTGAAATCAGAGAATTTGGACTTATTGTCTTTAAGAAACTGCTCAAACCAATTTTTCCATTATAAAAAATAGTTGACCATTAATTTAGTAATCAATTATGGTTTGATTAATCGAATTATTGTTGCAGTTCTAAATGGGTAATATTAAAAAAAAAATAACTAAAAGACATGACATATTTGATCTAAACGTATATTATTGACAGAAGTGCTTAATGCCTGAAGTGTTAAAGTGCCTAAATCAATATTTTATTTTAGTACTTTGTTGTTATATACCAACGCATCACAGCAAATTCCTTGTATGTGAAAAAAACCTACTTGGCAATAAAACTGATTCTGATTCAACATCTTGGTGAACTATATTCAACATATTCAGTAACTGAGTGAAAATGTGTTAAAACACACAGCTGTATAAGAAGGCGTGCACTGGATTTCTAACGCAAGATAATATTATAGTATCATTGTGAAATATAAGTAATAAACTTTTATCTCTATTCTCTTTTCTTAATCGCAATAAACCAAAATCGTAACAGAAAATAAAATGTGATAAATCGCATAGCAATGATCTGTAAATGTATTAGTACTAATTAGTACAAATTAATGAGAAACTGTTTTTGTCTATATTAGATTTAACTTATTTGATCTTCAAACACTTTAAATTATGATTTATTATGATAATGAAATTGATGAAGTTCTGAATACCATATCTGCACTACTGAGTGTATTTGGTTTTTGTGCATCCTACATTAATACACCCATATCAATCGTATAGAGTCTATATCTTCATGTAACAAACAAAAATAATCCAAATATTTGACAGGATGTCATGATAAATGTTTGCATTGTAGATTTGGTGAAAAGTTCACATGTAATCCAATTTCTACAAAATCACATTCAGTGTGGTATTTATTGTTTGAACACAGAAGCTTCTGCTGCATAGGTGAAAAATAAAAAGCAACAGCTAAATGTGATTTCATGCTGCACCATGCACAATAAAAAAAATAGGAACACAAACGACAATAACATGCTCAGTGGTAAAATGATTCAAAAATAATAACCAACAAAATAATAACCAACATTCACTGAGTTTCACAGAAGTGGTATTTAATGCGTGGTTAATTATATTGCACAGGGTATCTTCTAATTGCTTCCCGCAACCTTGTATTTGCTGTAATGATTATAACTAATATTGATCTCCTTATTATAAACTGTATAATGGGTCATGATGATCTAATACTCCATAAATTTTAATGAGGTAGCTATAAATGCTAGGGATTAACATTTATGGTATTTAATGAGTAGGATCACAGTCTTTGAACTATAGGACGAAGAAGATTCAGAACATCACAAGAAAGCCATCTTAAAAAGCAAAACAAGAAAGTTTCCCTATTATAGCTTTTTAGACTATTAAGAAACTGTATTTCCTCTTCTTGCATGATTGTCGGTACAATGTGTCATTCTTAATCCTGCTTTGTGAAACCCAATTAAACTTTTTATTTCCTTTGGTGTATTACATTTAAATAACAGACCTTTGATACATTATGTTCAGAGGCTGGTTGTTTGTTGTTAATTAAAAATAGACTTGTTCTTGTTCACACTCTTAACCTTCACTTCACCAAACCTGCGGAGACCTAGCAGCAATTATCTTTCTACCTGTGGTGTCTTAGAGTGTTTTTTAATCCTCAACAGCTCTGTTGTTCTGCACTGAGCTCTGAACTTTCACTGTAGAAGTGGGCAAGCTAAAAGACGGCGTGTGTGTTTGTGTGTGTATCGAGTATACGCCTGCACAGAGATGATGTCATTCGTAATCAGTTCAAAATATGCCAGTACCATCCCTTCAAAGTACATGTGAAGTACTTTCACAAATTGTCCAGAGAGGAGAGTTGTTTTCACACGTTGTGTTTGATTGTTGCAAGTTGTTTCTAAAAGAGACATCTGCTCTGTCACAGTTAGAATGTGAAAATATTGAAGCTATTGTTGTGTACATTAATAACTAGTAGTGCTTCTGTGAAAATGTATTTTCAGAAAAGAAAAATATATTAAATTGGAACCGTTCATTATGTCCCTAAAACATCAGTTTAAGTTTATGATTGAAATAAAAAGCCACAATTGATGGTTGGCAAAAATTAGCAATTATAAAAGATTGGGATAAAGATGAATAATTTTTATTTTCTTAAATTTTAATGGTTTATAGATACGTTTCTATTGTTACCATATATTTTCCTATTTTTCTGTTCTGGTTGTCATAGAGTTAGTTTAAATATGGAAATGGCTGATTTATTCATTCAGGGTATGTATGCCTTTTTATGTTTGTTATTTCTTTGTAGGGGTGATTTGGGGGTGCAGTTTTCTTGCACGGCTCCGTGGAGAGGGGTCTGGGTAATGGACCCCTCTCCGTCAGGGTGGCTGTAGATGGACGTGCGTGAGTTGTTGTGGGCCTGGTTCCTCAACTTGCTCTTCCCAAAATCTTTTTTTTTTTCTTCTGTTTTTCCTTTAGTACCCTTGTTTACTTGTGTCTTTTATGTAAATGCGTTTTGAAATTTAAAGTAAAAAAAATAACTAGTAGGGCTGGTATGATGTGATTCAATACAGTCATGATACTTTGGTGCATATTTGCTGTCAATTTTGATTACATATGACAATTGATTGGAATGTGTGTGTAGAACCTGATAATGTAATAAATTCCCGATAATGTAATAACCCCGATAATGTAATAAAAATCTGCACTTGAGTCCATTGAAAATGTAATAAAACCTGATAATGTAATAACTTCCCGATAATGTAATAAAGTGCATTTCCCAATAATGTAATACACTTTTTACCAATAATGTAATAAAGTATAACACCAAGCACCTTTAGATTTCAAGAAGCTGTTGAATGCATTCGTGTGTCGTGGATACCTCGTTTGTGCATTCAACATTCAACATTCAACTTTGACCTGTTGGTGGCGCTAGAGCTCTTGAGCTAGAGTTGCCTACACAGTATCACCACTTGAACTCAAGTAATGGGTGGTCTGCTGTTAAATTATTACAATATTGGGGAATTATTACATTATCAGGACTTGCGAAATGAAGGCTAACCTGATAATGTAATAACCTCCCATTAATGTTATACTTTATTACATTATTGGTAAAAAGTGTTTTACATTATCGGGAAGTTATTACATTATCAGGTTTTATTACATTTTCAATGGACTCAAGTGCAGATTTTTTTTTCATTATCGGGGTTATTACATTATCGGGAATTTATTACATTATCAGCTTCTACGTGTGTGTTTATTTTTTAAACACTAGATTTACATATTTCTGAAGTAAACTTAAACTGCTACAGTAACGACTGAAAAGGAGTAAAATCTTATTTGGTTGTAGAGCTTGGTGCAGCACATTGATTCAGCTCCTCCTTGCTCCGCTCTTGCTTTCATTGTCTCTGTTTATCAGACCACGGATGAGTCGAGCATTAACTGGCAGCCCCTTAAGCCTCACTTCCTGCCACTCAACAATTAGTTTGCTGGGTGGAGAGCGAGGAGAAGCTCCGGAGACGGGCCTTCAGTTCACGGCTGTAGCAACTCAAATCCAGTCAGTGCCCGGGGTCACAGCGGGCCGGTGGCCAGCGGCAGCTCTCAATCTAACCTTTGTAACGCAACAGAAAGTTTCCTGATCTGGCGGGGAGTTGGGCTGGCTGGCTGAAGTTGAGTTGCTACAGGCTGCTAGCTGAAGGTCTGATCTGCTAAGGTTATTATAGTTAAGGGAAACTAACGAAATAACAAACTAGAATTGAATTTTTTTTTACCCAAAATAAAAATAAAAACGATAACTAACTGAAACTGTATTGTGTGGTTACAATACTAACTGAAACTAACTACAATATTAGTGAGAATGTCCTTCGTTTTCATCTTTCATACATAATCCAGTGTTTCTATTAGAGGATTCTGTTAGTGAACATGCAGGAACACATGGTAAATATGTTTACTGAGACTGGGATGTCTACACTCCAACCAAAATTCAAAACACCTGGAACTGTAAGAGTTAATAACCTTATTGGGGCTAAGATGGATAAACCAAAGGAAATAAAGGCAAAATTTATTGTGACCTCTTTGAATCTCACACCCAACACACAGCCCATTACAAAAACTAAAACTAATAAAAACTAAACTAAGCATTTTCATAAAATAAAAACTAGGGCCGTGACTCGACTAAAAAAATGTATCTAATTAATTAGAGGCTTTGTAATAATTAATCAAAATGAATCGCATTTTAATCGCATATAAATATTTGAGAACAGTGAGAAGTAATTTTTTTCATAGATTTTTAGTATACCATTGAATAATGACTGAATACATAAGCTTAAGCAACAAATATATTGTTTGTTTTTGTTCAAGTCCAACAGATCAGTGCAATTTTTGCCATTAAGTGTAGCAATAGCATATTTAGAAATATAGTACATTTCAGAAATTCAGGTCGCCTATAGGTAGGTAGATCTTCTGTAAACTATAATACTTTGGTTTTTGAAGTAAAACACAATCCACGCTAGCCACCACACTAGCCGCTAGCTGCTATATGTTTTGCATTGAGGTGATACTTGAGGCTGGATGTGCTGCGGTGATATGTGAATTCCTTGTTGCATAGCAACACAACCATGCTCTTATCGATGCTTCCATCCGTTGGTTTTTTCTAACAAAATGTCCCATCATCCACGGGGCCAACCAAAGCGTCTCATCAGCTTCTTCCTTCATGTTCACTGTGGTTTGTTGTTGTCTGAAACTCATCCAGTGAGAAACGATCCGCGGTGCAAAAATAAGTGTGATTAAAATGCGTCAATAAAATGCATTAATTTTTGTGTAATTAATTAATCTTAATTAACGCGTTAAAGTCCCAGTCCTAATAAAAACCTAACCTAGCAAACTCACACTAAAAACTAACTGAATTTGAAGAGAAAAATTCACGACGAAATTATAACTAAGACTAATAAAAAATCCAAAACTATTATAACCTTGCTACAGAAGCATAAAAGAGGTAACCTCTTTCCACCTCAGTGTAGACGAATATGAAGCAAATTATTTTCAATAATAAAGAAATCAAAATACTTATGTGAAACACTGATTGTTAATACATTCCAGCTTTAAAATGTCAGTCTAGTGTGTTAGTCAATTCTTTATGGATCTTTTATGCTGAATGAGATTTGTGTGACAGGTGCCCACATCCAATCTGTTGAAGGCATGCATAATTAGTGATTGTTCACCGTGGTTAGCGCCCCAGCAGGGACGAGGTCTTTGACAGCAGAGCGTATTCTTTGAACCCACACTCTCATTTTGATCCTGTGTGCTGATGAGCACCTCCCAGCTGATGATTATCCATCTGATCAGCGCTGCAGTTGGACTGCAATGTTTAGTCCTTGTTTAAATGTCAGTCTTGTTAATGCTAGGCTGCGTTATTATGCAGTAGCCGCGGAGGTGTCTGTCTTTGACCTTGGGCAGTGCCAGTGTCACTGTCAAGTTGACTTCATAGCACTAAATGAGTCCTTTTCTTCCTCGTGGTCCTCCACTCTGCAGTGAAAATGCACATGGGCCCACGCTGGTAATAAGGAGGGAAAGGTCAGTCACTGTTGAGTTATAGCAGATGTGTCAAATCCCTACTGGGAGACCTTTAACTTCCAGCTATGTTTGGCATTTCTCGTTTCTAATCACTACTGTGACAAATGGAGCTTTCAGAGCAAAGAGGCAGTGGGATTTTCTCTGCTCGTCTTACTCACCACTTTTGACTCGTTGCTCTGCTTTGCTTTTCTGACTTGTACATCACAGTCAGACCCCAAAAGGTTTTAAGGATGAGCCTGGCAGACTATGTTTCTGCCCTTTTCTCCAAATAACAGGATAACCAGCCTGTTCAGGCTTCTTTCAGTAACTTTGCAACAGATTGCGAGGATGTTTTTGTTACAACAAAGGGAAATTACGAATCGTGGGCTTTCTGATGTTTTCCTGCTCATTTCTTATTGTTGCATTCTGTTTTAATGTCTTTTTTTAGGCTGCCAAGGCCAATCTGGAGAAGGCTCAGTCTGAGTTGACCGGCGCATCTGACGAGGCAGGCAGAGCGGAAATTCAGATCAGCATAGAGGCCAGCGAGGCCATCGTCAAGGCTCTGGAGTAGACCTGTGGTACGACATCTCAGCTGCTGCACCATCATCTGATTATTATTATTTAGATTAGATAGATAGATTTCCTGTTCATTAGTCAAACAGGATACTGATTCATGTATTCAGAGTTATTAATGGAAATATTAAATTGGAGTCTGTTTCCATCATTGTGTTCCTCAAACTGAGTCACTGTGTTTCTTTCCCCTCCTCTAGGTAATCTTTTCTGTTTCTTTGATGGAAATTAATGGTCCATCTGTGTTTCCAGCTCAGTCACGTCAGTGTCCAGAAGATTCCATGCTTGCTTTGTACAGTGGATAAAATTACAAAATAAATTTATTTGGAAATACCTGCTAGTTGAGTTGGTGTTGTTTTTTTATTTATTTAATGACGATCATCAAAAACAACCAAATCAAATCGTTTCCTAGAGCAGGGATTCCCAACAGGGGGGGCCCCGACCTCCCCAGGGGGGCGCAAAAGATTCACGGGGGGTTGCGAAGCCCTCTTGATTTTAAGGGATGTAAAAAATCTAATGGGTTAAATATAGATGAGTCAGCATTTAATTCATTAGTTGAACAAAAACAACTAAATAAGGGCGACATTAAACATTTATTCATTTATTTAAAAAGAAAAATCACCATAGAAAAGTTTAAAAATAAAGGCTGTATCGCGAGAATAAGGACATGTGTAACATCCCTCCTGCAGTATACACAGGTAACCTCACCTAGAGGTAACCTCACCTAGAGGTAACCTCACCTAACAACAGAAACACAGCTAATGGAAAAATGGCGAAGCGTCAGGGAGGTGAAAATGTTGAATATCTCAAAAAGAAAAAGAGAGGGTACCATGAAAGTCACACTGAGTTCGGCTTCATAGAAGCGATGGACAAAGGGGGGGTGGCCAAAGTTTACAATGGTAAAAATGTGGGTCCCTCAAGAAAAAGGTTGGGATTGTATAATTCAGCTGTTGTTAACAACAGACCTGTTTTGCACATCAGTGAAGCTAATCAGCATGACTTGCAGCCTTCACACACTTTCTTCTGGAGGCTTTTCTCATTAAGCAGACTTGCCATGTCATGTGGAAAAGTCGACCCAAATTAAAAAGAACTCCTGTGCCAGTTTGTTTGCTTTGTAGTGAACAATTCTGCCACATGGGGGCAGCAGACATCAGCAATATCTTAGCAGGGAATTTCACACACAGATTTCTTCTCTCCAAACCAAAGTTTCAGGGAAGGAACTGTCATTGCATTTGTCATATGTGATTTCCTTCCTATTAAAAAAGAAACTTCCTTTTTTTTAAACAAATGTATCTGGTAAAAGCTTAGTCACTTTTACTGCAAGCCTATCTGTGGGTTGGAGTTATTTGGAAGCGCTCAGTCGCTGCCTTCATTTAAGTGTGTTGGCAGCGCTTGTTTGTTATGAGTGATGACCTCAAACTTCTGTGACAAAGCCAGGAAAAGTCGTTCGCTGCCCATCCTGTGGAAAACTGGGCCTTTCTCTTGTTTCATAACCACAGGGTTAGCTGGGGCTCACTCCAGGAGGCGCTGACCTCATTCACGTGCCGACTCAAGGCTTTAGAGCTCAAACCGCAACTGGTTTATTTTGAATGTCAAAACTCTTGAGGGCCTTTTAACGAGTGTGAGTACAGTGGAAGTATTAGTGTTTACACAGAAATGCTCCCAGGATGACTGCAAATTGTGTTTTTTAAAGCAATATTCTGCATTAAGGACTGCCTTCGTACTTTAAAAAAAGGACATTTCTGATTTTTTTTTCCAGTACAGAAAAGAAATGTTCCTGCAATCGGTGAAGACAAATAAGGGCATGTTGAAATATCTTTCCACTGATTAGGCACGTGCTGTGTAGACTTGCAGACTGTGACTTAGGTCAGCATCCATTAATAAAAAAACTACTTCTCAACACCTCTCACATGCATCCTGTTCCTTGTTCTCCTTTCCAATCCGTCTGTCTCTTTCATCAGACCCTTCTCATCCCAGCTGCACACACACTCTCATGAACCACACACACACACACACACACACACACACACACACACACACACACACTCACTCATCAGTCAGGCCTCGAGGGGCCTTGAGACATGTGAGTAACACTTCAGACAGACGAGATGAAACGATCCCTGTCAAAACCACCACTTCTTTAATCCAGATTTATGATGGGGGATGTTGAGACCCAGCTCTATTCCATATTTATTTCTGTTTTGCACTTTGAACGGCACTCTCGTCAAAAAGGCGAAGCAGAAAATGACCATGTGCTCTCCACGCTTGCGATTTGTTCTCTCAGCTCATGTAGCGAATACATAGTGCAGGATGTTCCAACTTTTCTGGAAAATAAGATACTGTGTTTGAGGAACAAGTCTGATCGGTTTATAGCACATCCAGATTTAGCTCTTTACTGGAGCTTAACTGTCATAGCATGCATTTTTAGTGACAAAGAATGAGTCAGAGTTGAATCACTAAAATTCATCTTTTGAGTTTTTTTCCCCCAGCCGTTTCCATCAATAACTGTCAAGCTGCCTAATGAAGTAAATGTCTCGTAAACGAACTGACTGACCTGATCGCTGAAGTGCTGCACATTGATATAGAAGCGATGAAGTGCTGCACATTGATAAAGGACGATGAGTATCCAGTGAGAGTCCTCACTCAAGAGCCACTCATTGGTGTTTGAGGGCTGATGAGGCCTGCGATAATAAGTCACTGTCTATCTCCCATGGATGGTCATGTACTGTAATTATAGGAATGCACCGTCTGCGCCCGGCAGTGAATAACATGATACATGCTATGACAATCCATGGTGTCATCTTTGAGTGGTACTCTAACACAAAGCAGCTCCAGGCTTTGTGAGAGCTTCATTGGACTATATTTACTGAGTCGACCAGAGCAGGAATAAAGACCAGCCCGTGTGAATCATCATCATTATTTACCATGATGTCAGTTCTGAAATGATAGTAGAGCAGTGTATTCTTCAGTCTTCAAAATAGACCGCAGGCATTTATTTCTTTGGTGTCACTGACAGCTGAACAATTTTCAAGCGTAAAAAACGTAGAAGCGTAGAGTGGAAACAGTTCATCGATGAGCTGTACAATGCAAGCTATTTTCTTTTTTTGGAAATATGTTTTATTGGATTTTAGAATTTTTATCCCACAGAGATGGAAAATACAGAACATATGCATATTACTTCAATTTTCATTCATCATTCATAATTCATCCCCAAAATGTACAAGTGAATTGTTTAGCAGATACGTTGATACAGCGTGTTCCCCATTCCCATCCCCTCCCATAGGTTCATAGGATATAAAGCACATTTGGGGAATAGGAAGAGGAGAGAAAAGAGAGTAACAAAACAGAAGTAAACACAACCACAACAACAACAACAACAACAGCAAAACAACCTAACTAATAAAGATATATATAAATAAAAGTAAATGAACAGAAATGATAATAAAAAAATTTTTTTAAAAAAGGAGGGGGGATCGTTCATTGCTGCAATCAATCGTGTCTAAGTTCCACCCTAATCATTGTCAAGCTCCTGCAAGGAGTCATAAAAGTCGAGAAAGGGCCTCCATATTTTGAAAAAAGATTCAGAGGAACCTTTCTACCATGCAAGCGATTTATTAAGAAAATGTGATGCTGCTTTTCACTGTTATATGTCTCTGTCAGATTAACATTAACATGGCTTTTTAGGTTGTTGGTTGTACAAAATTAGTGCTACAACAATATAATTGACATCAAGTCAATTATTCTCTCAAACATTAGACTTTCTTTTTTTTTAAATTAGACTTGCAGACTTGGCCAAGGCCAATGGTGCATTGAAATGCTCGTCAAATGGAGCATTTCCCGCTGGGAGGTCTTTCTTTAGAGTTTTAGGTCATAATGTCACAAAAAATGGACATTACAAAGATGTGTTGTATTTTATTTATCAGTGTTTCAACAAAAACTTGCTAGCTGTTTCCAGTATTTGCATGCCAATGAAAGCAAAAGAAACGGAACAGGTCAGCCATGTCAGTCAAAAACTTTTCAGAATTTTCCTGACACCACAATGAATGCAGTACCAATGCATTATCTTGCAAGGTTACAAGGAGTAAAAAATATTTAGTGTGACTGTCCCTTGATTCAGATCTGCTTCACAACTTAATGGGGTTTTTCTTAGCCCATGCAGAACCCCTCAAGTTTCTTAAAAATTGGGACAGCATGAACAATGCATCTTCATGTTAAAGATGTTTTAATGATGGATTAATGGACTTTCAGCACTGGCCAAAATAAGCAATGTGAAGCTGTCACCCTGGGAAATATGATTAGCTTTTTTTTTCACTATTTTCTAACATTTTATAGAATAAAAGTTGAATCAGGAGATTAATTGATGATTTAAAAAATTGGTGAGTGCACGCCAAGGCCCTGTTTCACAATGTTAATGATAGTAGAAAAATAATGTTTGTATCCACCCCATGATGTGGTCCACTCCAAAACTTAACGGCTTCTTCCTTGACCCGTGCTACAACCTTCCTCCAAGTTTCATGAAAATCAGGCCGGTAGTTTTTCCGTAACCCTGCTGACAAACAGACAGACAAACAGTCCCAACAGAAAAAGATAACCTTCTTGTCGGTGGCACTTAAGTAAAAAATAAATAAATAAAGTAAGTTATGGAAATAGATTTAAGCTTGCCCTTTCGTAAAGCCAGCAGGGGGCATTTCAGCTTGTGCCCAGGCATCTGTCACTATAACGGTAAGCGCTCACAGTCAGGTGGTGGGCAATAAAATGAATCATAAATCCAATGGAAAGAATCAAGGCACATTTTCTTTATGTACTGGCAGAGGCTCCAACATGACACACACTGGCTATGAGACAGAGTGATATTTTCCTCTTTGCTGCATGAACATTCTGCCTCCAGAGCGTCTTGATACAAGCTTAGTCACCGGCGGTATGGATCGGGATATGGAGTGACTTTAACCTCATCAGACTTGAAACACAGATGAGAGTCTCTTGATGGATACTCAAACCAAAATCCTCTTCATCTCTTTTATATCAATGGTCTTGTTAGCCTCGTGAAATCATGGGACACACTTCACATGCACCCCCATTGACATTTCACTCCTCATGTAAATGATAATTGCAGCTGACAGCATAAGGGGACCTGTTAATTTAACAGGCACAATTATGAAAAAAATAAAACAGTGTAATAGGTGAATAATAATGGAGTTATGCATAAAACGGGGGAGTGACAGATGACAAATTATGAGGAGTGATCTGATTTTTAAACAGGTGCTGTGACTCGTCTAAAAGCATCAAGATACCTTTGAGTAAAAGAAAAGGTATGAGATCATGCGTTGGATTACTCATTCTCCAGGAAGTAATGTCATGTTATGATTTGGGTCAATCAGCTTGCATTGAGTTGAATCATTTGTCATCATTTGCCTGCTTTTGTATTGTCTGTGCTGTACAGACGCCTGCCGAATGGAGGTGTATAGAGACGTCAGTATCTATTTGTTTCATTGACAAAATGATCTGTCTTTGTTTTCAGATAGAAGACCGGAAATGGTTCATACCAGAAGGCATGTTAAATCAGGCAGATGTTGTATTTTCTAACTCATTGGCAAGGCCTTTGTGTGCCTTCAAATCACCAAATTTATTTAATATTGGCATATGAATAATTCTAGTATTCTCATCATTTCAAGAATAATGGCTGATGCACAGTAAGGTTATAATAGTTTTGGATTTTTCATTAGTTTTAGTTTTGATTTCGTTATGATTTTTTGTTTTCAAATTCAGTTAGTTTTAATTAGTTCTTAGAGTGAGTTTGCTAGTTTTTATTAGTTTTTATTTTTTGGAAAATGCCAGTGCCAGATTCAAAAAAGTCACAATAAATGTTGCCTTTATTTCCTTTGTCTTATCCATCTCAGCCCCAATAAGTTTAAGTCATAAAACCAGATAGATGAAATAGATTTCATATCAACCAAAAAGGTTTACATATGAAAAAAGTTGACAAACACGAAAACAAAGGACATTTTCACTATAATTTTAGTTTTGTAACCACATAATACAGTTTCAGTTAGTTATCGTTTTTTAAAAAACTCTGGTTTTATTTTTATTTCAGTTAACGAAAATGTTTTTTCAATTCTAGTTTTCGTTGTTTCGTTAGTTTTCATTAACTATAATCACCTTGATGCACAGCCATAATATCAATCAAGGCATTTTCCCCATTGAATAATAAAATTGAAAATGGAAAAGTATCTGCTTACCTGAATAACATCTTTGGATTCTGCTTCGGATTCTTGTCAAGTTAAATAATATTTCAATTGCATTTTTTTTAATCATTTGCAGAGAAAATATTTCTCAGTGGCAGGTGGTAGGCTACAGGATATTGGGAGTGCCTGATGTGTGAAGGCAAATTAGAGACCTAAGACGGAACTGAGAGGAAATTAAAGATCTGGGAAATTTAAATGCTTGGAGCAATGAGCCAACTATGACTTTGGGGATGGCAATTTTCCACACACCAAAGTGCAGCAAAATTACACATATCATCCAGCGTGCATAATCATCTGCTTTGGAACTTTAGTATAGTGTGGAACTCCCATTGCTGGTACATTTTGGGGCTTCTCTCATATGTGTGAAAACTACATTTCTACCTGTGAGATGTGGTCAAGCATGGCTAAGTGTGCGTCAAGGGGCCAAATTGAGGCTCTACAGCGGTGAGGGAAAGAGAGAGGCATCCAGAGAGTCGAGCTGATTGAAGTGGTGACCTTTTTGTGGGACTGTGTAAAAAGGGGGCCTGCAGACTCTCAGTCAGCTGTCAGATATTGCATCCAGCCTGGTAGTAGGAGTAGGGCCCTGACACCAGCCTCCCACCACTCTGCCCTGTTTGTGTCATCCATCCCTCCATTCTTACAGCCTTCCATTCCACACAAACACCCACCCACCCCCAAACACACACACACACACACACACACACACACACAGAGCCAGGCACCGCCGCAAACACTCACCCAGACGCAAACATCCACACAATCACAAACATATTTCAGCTTGTGCCAGCTAGGTAACATTTCTACAAATAGCAGTGTGGGCATTTGGGAGAAAATCGCAAAGCCGCAAACACAGCCTGCTGTAGGGGTGAGATAATCAGCTTTGTGGTAACAGCAAATGGCCCCTGAGTGGCAAGGCAGGTAATCATTGCACCGAGTGTTTTTGTGGGAGAGGAGAAGAGTGCTTTTCCAGCCTGATGTGTGTGTCTGGATGCATATTCACACAGAAATGAGCAATTTAAAGACATACTGGTTTAAAAACTACCACTATACTCATCCATAAGGTTAATTACCATGTACATACATATGGATGGTGTGATTGCTGCATATCTCCCACCTACTCCATCCCTACACCAAAATAACAATAGAAAAACAACTCAAAATACATTTATGCAGACATATAACATGAAGCTGTTCTTGTTCTTGTGATATATTGTCTTGAGAACTTACCAGTATACATCTAAAGAGACATGAGACACGACACAAGGTCTCTGTTGTGCTTGAAGCTGCTCATTTACTTCCTAGATTTACATAAGCAGTGAGAAAAAAAAAAGAGCTGTAGATTTGCTTAAATCATGCTTGGAGTTATTCCATATCCGTGGTCTGTTTCCAGTCTTCCAATGCTTTGATGATCTTTACTCAATTACATGTTACCAAAGAAAAACATCCACTCTTCCTTTTTATTGAAAATGTAAGGCTCTAATTTGCAGATTTGAAGGGTTTCATGCACATTTTACAACAATATGCATATCAATGAAAACTAAATGAAGCAATACATTACCGACACAAGGCAGTGCCATCAGAAATAAATCCTCCCTCGAAGAAAGATTGAATTAAGAAAATGAGTATAGGTTGTGCATGTGTGTGTGTGAGAAAATATGAAGATGACGTGACTTTGGCCAGGACAGATGTGTTAAATATCTTCCCCCGAAGGTGCTGACAATGGTATTTGTGACTGTTTAGCATTCCAGCTAGAGGTGTCACATGCTGAGGGTTCAGAGGAGTACATCAGCAGGGTGGGACCCAACCTGTGTGTACAGTTTGTGAGTAGGCGTATGTGCTTGTGTGTGAGGGTGGAAAGCAATGTTCTAGAGACAAAAATGGTGCAGACAGAAACGGGAGATTTCCTAAAGGTGGTTTAAGGTAAGGGAAAGGTCAAGCCACTGGTGCTTTTCAAAGAAGTATGATGAGAGCAGTTTGGCCTTTCATGCCCCTGCTGATGGTGTGCACAGGTCTATGTTTAGTCATGAGGCAGATGTAGAGGCTCATTTCAGTCTGGCTTTACATTTCTCATGTGTTTCTCAGTAGGAGTCCACTACAACTTGTAACAACAAAACAGAAAATAGCACATTATACCGATCTGCACACTCTACATCTGCTGCTCTACTTCTGTGATTCCCAACTAGGGTTTGTTGGGGTTTTTGTACACCAGATGGTACCTCTGCAGTTGCTTGGGAGTGAAAAAACTGCGGAGTAGCTCAACTAACATGAAAGAAAAATAAATTATATTGATACAGTATCCGTGTGTTGAGTCAGCAATAACACCTGAACTCTACTTTAAAGACTGCATAAAAATGGATTAGCATTAGCAACCAAGCTAGAAGTTGAAAGACAGAGTTACCAACTTCTCAGTAAGGAAAGTAGCTATCGGCTGTCCTAAAAGTCGCTAGCCTAATTTGCATGATTGACGGTGGGCCTGTAATTGTAATGGAAGCTGTAGGAGAGAGGAATAATGTCTTGGGAGAGACAAAAAGAGAGTAAAAAATACCCTAAATATGTTTATAACTACAAAGGCACTGTCTTCTGTCACAATTCCAACCCTCCTCCTTTATCTGACCTTGGGACTGGCAAAAGTGACCCAAAAGAGACACTCACTGTAAGCCAGCCAGTGGCGACTTCACGCATGTGCAATTCATTTGCAGACTGGATGCTAAGGGGTAGGGCTGGGCGATATACAGATATAAAAAAATATATATCGATATATTTTTAAATGTGATATTGAATTTAGACCACATTGCATATTGATATAGTTCCATTTTTTTCTTTCTTTATATATAAATGCTGCCCTTATTAGGGTTTGTTGTATGTTTGTTGTTCTTTTCTCATATAAATATATTTATTTTAGAAAAAGATTGGCCTATTTTATTTCATAGGCTATTTTTATTTAAGATATTTTTTTTTATTTAAATAAACTGTTTCAATAAAACTACTTGTTACATGTCATGTTTGACTTTAACTGAACATTTGCTCTCACTTTGCCATAAAAATATGAGGATATATATCGTATATCAATATTCAGCCTAAATATATAGGGATATGACTTTTGGTCCATATAGCCGAACCCTACTAAGGGGTTAACATCTCTGACTGCAGCTGGGAGAGACTGCTGCGGAAGGACTGGGCCTTGTGAGTGCTTTAGGGCCAGGGAGGGGCCGCCAGCAGCCCCCACTGCTCGTTAAGAAGAGTAAGAATGACTCTCCAAAAGTCTCCAATAACACCTGAAAAAGTCGCTTGATTTGACACTATAGTCGCTTTTTTGAAAAAGAGTCGCTAGAGGGGTCTGAAAAGTCGCTAAATATAGCAACAAAGTGAAGCAACAAAAGCTAAACTGGCAACACTGTTGAAAAGGTGATGAATAAATACTTACATTAGTTTATTAATGTCACAGATAAACAGTAAAAACAGTAAGCTTAAAGTAACTAATGAACGGTTAAAAGTGTTAACCTAATGTATAACAGTTAAAATTTCTAACTGAGTGTAACATTAGCAAAGGCGCTTAACTTTAAGTAAAGGCCTAAACAGTAAAAATGAAAGACGTAAGTATCAGATAAAATCGTTAGCTTTGAGTAAAAGAACTGTTTTAGTTTTTCAACCTGAAAAAACAGATAAAATAGTTATCTTGAATAGCCTAATGGATAAATGGTGAAAATTGTTAACTTAATGCAACAGTTGACTGTTTATACATTATCTTAAGCTAACCAAATAGCTTAAATTAGTTTAGATTAACAGATGAACAGCTAAAACAGTTTGCTTAAAGTAATGAATGTAAGAGATAGGCCTAAACAGCTAAATGGTAGGCTATAGTAATGGATTAACTGTTAAAATGGTTAGCTTAAAGTAACATTAAGCATTGAAATTGAAATTAAATTGGCTAATGGACAGACAATTACAGTTCAAATTCTTAGCTTAAAATAACAAACAGTTGACTGTATCTAATATTTTAAGCTAACCAAATAGCTTAAATTAACAAATAAAAGTTTAAAAGTGTTAGCTTAATGAATAAACACTTAAAACAGTTAGCTTGAAGTAAAAGAAACATTTTAAATAGTTATCTCAAAGTAACGGAAACGGTTGAAAGTGTTAAAAGAGCTTAATGGATAAACAGTTAAAATAGTGAGCTTAAAGTAACATGAACGAAAACACTTGAGATTCTTAACTTAAAGTAAGAGATAGGCCTAAAGAGTAAAAATGCTTGGCTAAATCAGATAAACAGGTGAAAGGGTTAGTTTAAAGTCATAAGAAAATAGTAAAATAAACTTTTAGATAATTAATGGTTAAATGGTGAAATTGCTCCAACTAATTGATAAATGGGGGTGTCAATAAAAGGGTATTTGAGGACTGTCTGGAGAACATGTGAAGCACACTGCTGTACACAGTCTGTCAACGTAATCATCACACAGTGATTGATCACCATGGCAGACACGTGGTACACTTGCCACCTATGTAACAGTTCATGTTAGAGTCATGATACACTGCACCGCCCTTGTAGGGAGGGGGACAACTCTTCTAACAGCTGTGAACCAAAGCTAACAGTAGCACCAGCTGAATGCCGCTAATCCTGGCACAGACACTTGACCCTTCCCAAACAAGGGCGCCAAGCACAGGTCCCTTAGTGCAGATGACGTCTGTTTGCTCCACTGTCCTTTTGCAGGGCTCGTCATCTCTTGGATGATCACCATTTTCCAGTCCTAGAGATCGCACACTCTTTCCTCCTGTGTTCAGATCACTCAGTCCCATGTGATCTGTCCATCAGGCCCATGGTGTGTTTTTCTGCCTGCTGGGACTCTTTCATACACATTTTCCTGTAGACTGTCTTTAGCTGGGTTAAGCTGCTCTACCCTCTGTTTCCAAAACATCTACTGGATCTGCCTGGGCACGTGAGGATGCATTCACACATGAGAGCACATGAACACACACACTCATCATGAAAGTGCAGTCAGTTATTTGTTGCCCTTTTAATTGCATGGTTAGCACAGGTGAGGGCCCTGTTATATACGAGTGTGTGTATTCGCATGCTCTACCACAACATGTCAAAAGAGGAATTGAGACAGAGTGTAAATAACACCAGAGGACCACCTCCTGGTTGCTTTTCCTTCCTCTTGAGCTGTGTTGAAACATTTGTGTCATTGTATCGGTTCTGCCACCTGTGCTGTTTTAAAACTTCCCAACTGAAAGATTTTTTGGGAAATTTCACTGATGATGTCACATTTCCTGAAAGGAGGTGTAATGTAGAAATAATTGCATCTATAAGGATGTCTCTTTCACAAAAAGTGACTGACTTCCTTCCTGCAAAGCACATTGATGACGCTGTTTGAGGGATTATGTAAAGGAGAAGCTCTGTTGACTCATATACAAATTTCGTTGAATAGGACACACGGAGTGGGTCAACCTTAGCTTTTATAGGTTTGACTTTGTAAATTTTTTCTTCTTTTTGCCAATTCAAATTTGTCTGGTTGCGCACAGTCAGAGGAGTAGAATATTTACATCCTGGTTTTAGCACGGAGAACATTACTCATTTACATAACTTCCTCAGAAATGTCCACTCAATATATTCCATCACAGTAAACATGAAACTTGGCTGTTTTGTTCAAGTTTCGGTGTGAATTACCAGCAGCTTTTGAAGCTTCCACCAGGTTCGGCTGCTCCGTGTTCCAGCTGGCGCTGCCTGCATAGCCTACTTACTAACTTGTAGTAGAAACATTAGTACCAAAGAAGATCACAAATCAGCTAAAAAAAACAAACAACCGAACAAAATCATGTTGCAGCAAGAACAAAGAAAAGCTGCGCCCGTAGAAACCCTATTTTGTCTCTTACTTGGATCAGGTCTCGACCTGTCTTAAAAAGTCCTCCAGCTTTTTCCATGCTGTGACAGTTACTTCTCTCTGGGATGCTTGTCTCTCATCTTCCATGGGCATGAGGTGCTCCTTTTTTGCTAATAAAAATATAAAAACAGCAGCATTCGGAAACAGTTTTTTATTTCTGCAGATCAAAATGTCCACAACATTTTTGGTCAAATAATATGTCACCAATGTACTTTCTTATTGTATAATATTTACTTAAAAGAGCAAAATATAACACATTTGAAACCATATTGTCACATCATGCTATATACCCTCTCATTCATGTTTTTATATATGTCAGGACATTGCAAACAGACCATGTCAAGGTTTGACACAGTAAACTTTGCAATGGAGACAACACAAAACCAAAACACAGAAATTAAATTCCATGTGGCACACTTTGGGAGATGCTTGGTGTTAATGTGATTCCCTTTAACCTTCACCGGTCCAGCTAATCCCTTTGTGCTCTCTGACGCTCACTCCTGTCCCCAGAGTGACTGCCAACTCATTGTGGCTGCATAGTCACAAGCCTCTTTGCTGCTGAGGCACTATAGGAAAATATGCCAACAAGCTAGTTTCCACCTAGGACACTCAAAGCAGGCAGCAATAACTCCCTTAACACGCACGGACCAGCTCTGACAGACAAGGGCTGAATTCCAGCACCTATGGGTGGGGTAGGGTTCAACAAAAGAGCTTATAATGGTCATAAGAGTCACTTATACATAGGAAATAACTGTTAAGCTTGTATGACTCCTGTTAGGAACATTATTAATGGGGTCTTTACAGTTTAATGTGTTTGTCAACCAAGTACTTCCTGTAGCTTATATAAACACTAGAATTGTCTATTCAGCAATAGGTGGCATGCCACTTTTAACAGATAATTTGCTACAGTCTTTTGTTTTCTTTTCTATCAAATGAGGAAATAGCCATGTGGTTTCCCACTGGACCCCACTGGGTCCCTCCATCTCTTCCACTTTGGATTTTCCAGTTTCACTGCATTTGGGACAGCAGAGCAATGCCATTGGCAGATCTAATGTCCACAGTATAGCATTACACACAGGGTTATTTACACAGAAGTCCAAAACTCAACTTTATCCTTTTTCTTTAACACCCCGTATAACCCTGCTTTTGACTGCTGTGTTGCAACATGCAGTCCATTTAGCAAATAGCTCATATTGCATGGTTGTGTACATCATGTTAGTTCAGACCAGGTCAGACATCCCCTGAATGCTGCTGGCTAATTCCTCACGTGTAGACTTGGGTTGCATGTTGTTCCATGACACCAAATAGAAAAGCCAAAGTACATTTTGAAAAGGTCAGGTAGATGGGTTCCAGTGTAGAAGGAACTGTAAGGACAGTAACTATTTATGGTTGTAGTGCTTAATAAGAAAATAGCCTTCAAAGATCCAGCAAAAAAGAGGTGCAAATGGCTGATTTCAAACTGACTCTTTCATTTAATTGTAAATTTGTTGAAGGAACCGTTATACATTTTGGGAAGAAAGGCTTTTTTGCTTTCTTGCTGAAAGTTAAATGTAATGTTTGTGCAGTAAATGTGTAGGTAGTGGCACTGGCTAGTTAGCTTACTTTAGCACAAATACTAGAAACAACTAGCCAGGCTTTGTCCAAAGATGAGAAAGATAAGTCCACCCACTGTTTTTAATTTAATCTTTACCAAAGCTAAAGTGTGACGTGGCAAGTTGTGGTGCAGATAAAACAAATGAGATATGACATGTTAATGTGAGCTTTAAAAGTCATGGTGGGTGGATTACCTAGGCTAGCTGTTTCCTACAGTGTCTGGTTTAGCTAAGATAAACTAACTGACTTCTGGCGGGGGCTTCATATTTACTGGACACGCAGTAGCATGTGATCAAAATGTTACTATTGTTAGTGGTATCTAGTTTACCATCAATTTCTATATTATTACAGTACTGTGCTTCATGCGCACACAGCATTATTTTAAGAAATATCTGTAACTACTAACTAAGGAAATTTAGGCAGAATTGTCACAAACATTTTACTGCAACCAAATGAACTGAAAATCTCTAGTTAATTATTGTTATTATTATCATGCTGTGTGCTCACAATTCAGACCAGAGAATCATATTGATTGTTGTTGACATCATGGTGAACATTAACATTTAATGCGTCAGGGAGTTTGTGGGAACAAGACTAAATGTACTGTTAGTGACAGAGAGTCAAAGTGTTGGGAAATATGAATGAACGTCATGATCTAATCAAACAAAGGATCAAAAATGACCTTTTCAAAGAGCCCATGATAACACCAACCAGTGTTTATCATTTGGATTGAGAGACACTCAATTTATAATTATTTCCAGCTTTGATTAGCACACTGAACAGCTTAAGTGGAAAAATCTTAGAATACTATGCATATGTTGCAACACATGACAGACATTTCCCATCCACAAAGGTCAGAGACTAAATTAACCTGATCTGCTGATGACATTGCCTGACAAAACATTTTCATATAAAATGGCACACTATGTAGCAGTGAATTACTGCCTCCACCCCCATTTTGTAGACTCAAATTACCCTTTAAACTGCAGCTGAACTTGGCACATCATAGCCAGCCCACCAAGGAATGTGTCTGATTATGTAAAAATCTTAATCCACACTCTTGCTTTTGTGCGACAAACGCTGGTGAGTTCTTGATAAACACATCCTTAACAAGCAGTCAACACCAGACACGTCAGCTGGTACAGTATAAATAGACACAACTGACTAATTAAGCATGATCTCATAGTTGGCCGACTGGCTGTATCAAGTCACATCAAATAGAAATAATAGACATGACTAAACATAGACAAGGTGTGTGGGGTTGAGCGAATTGAAGTTATAATCTGGTTTATACTTTCGCACTTCAGGCATGTTGATGAAGGTTAGGACCAGCTCGATGGTGAGAAACAGGAGCTGATGAATCATGATTATTCTCGTTCTGAATGGCTATTTTTAAATGCCTCTAGTTCCTTACATAGTGTCAGAAAACCACTACATGATAGAGCAAATAAAGGAGTGATGATGATTAAATGTCTCTCCATCATTGTAAGCATATTAAAAGAGTTATGTACTAACAAGTGTCTACAGCCTTGCTGGTGGCTCTGTAGCTCTACTTAGGCACTGCAATGCTCTCAGCTAAATGCTAACAGATTCTCAATGACAGTGTTGATGTTTAACAAGTAGAATATTTGCCATTTGAGATTTGGAATGTTAACATGCTAACATTTGATCATTATCACTACATAGTGCAGCTTATGATAGACATGTAATCAGATGATTAAATTGGTGCATAAACCAGAGAGCAGCAATTAATATGTTGACTTGATTCATCCTGAGGGGAACATGAATGGGGACGGCCCAATTTCCCAAAACCCTAATAGTTCCAGAGGTTTTATTGCACCGAAAGCCCATTTGTGCTACAGCCAGTTATCATGAAAATTAACACCCATTGCTCCAAAGACCCATTGTTCTGAAAAATTTACGTTTTAACCCTAATAAACAGAAGAACATGGGGAATATTATGCAGAATGACACTACCCTTGATGGTGACAGTTTGGGTGTGTTTACCTCCTGTGAGATGGTGCTTCCCGTAGTAGTTATACTTAGGTTATGGTTAGGCATAGCAGAAATAAGTTGTTGGGGTTATCAGGGTGGCGTTAGGTTTTTACATTTTTTTTTATTTATGTTGACTTGAAGATAGCTCTAAAGAAAAAGTTAAAGTTATTACACTTCATGTAACTGCCTGTTGTTCCAATGGCCCATATTCCAAAACCCCAATAGTTCCAAAGGTTTTATTGCACCAAAGGCTCAATTGTCCGACAGCCAGATATCCTGACAACAAACACCCTTTGCTCCAAAGGCCCATTGTTCTGAAAATAAACACTCTAACCCTAATCAACAGAAGTACATGGTGAATTATTATGGAGAATAACACTAACCTTGAGGGTTACAGTTTGTGTCCAAGCAATGTCGATGTGTGTTTCTTCCTGTGATATAGTGTTTACCGTAGTGGTTAGGCTCATGGTTAGGCATAGCGAGATAAGTGGTTGGGGTTATCAGGGTGGGGTTAGGTTAAGCATCATAAAAGACAACAGGCTGGGATTAGGGATAAAGTTTGGTTCTGTTGAGGGTAATGGAAAACGTCATTGACGTCATTCTGCATATTAACAATAAGCCATGTGCTGCTTCTGTTTGTTAGGGTCAGGGGGTTATGGTGTGTATTTTTGGAACCATGGGCCTTCACAGCAATCAGTGTTTGTTTTTCAGGTCGGACAAATGGGTTTCCAGACATTTTTTTGGAGTAATGACCTGTCAGAACAATGGCATGGCACCACAGGAACACGTACATCAATTGTTTGGCAATCCTCAAGACCCTCAAGGTGGCGCTAGAGGAAAAGATCACTATAAGTGATGAGCTGACCATTGCCATCTATGGAACCAAACTGCAAATTAAAGTTCAGTATGGCTGTATAGGAAGAAGCAAAGTGAATATAATAGTGTGTTAGAAATATGTGTGTTATTGTAGCAAAGAATACCATGTTAATGACATTTTGAATGAATACTTGTAAATGCCTTTGCTGGTTTGTACTGGCTTGCATTGGAACTGAAAATATATCACTTCCTGGTTTTATCTATATATATGATAATGTCAGCATCTGATTCGTGTTTGAGAGCAACAGGATCTCCGTGGTGTAGGCGGTGGAGCTGTCACGACAGAATAAACGCTGCCTTGCTTGTGGACAGGGTTAAAATTGAAACCTCGCCTTTGATCATTAGTTATATAGATACAGAGGGTCAGTGCAGCCTCCCTGTGTGACTCACTTTTGCTTTTCCGCCCATACACTGTAAATATTTAACTACACGCAATCGGTGGCATTCTGTTTTCGGTATCCAAATGCACCTCTTCTCTGAAATGACGGTGACATTTCAATGCTTGAAGTGCTGGGCAAGTGGAGGGGCAGGGAAAGCTGCATACATTTGCAAGTCTTTGTTGTCATATTTTTAAAAAAAAAATCATGAATGGAGGTTTCCCTGCAATGCAACTGTAACAGAATATGTTTTAAAGTTCAGGCGTATGGTTTGAGATAGCCGTCTGCTAGAGAGCAATCAGCATAAAGTACAATGAACTCTTTTATGGAATTACTGCTGTTATCGAGAAACACAAACAGTGACACGGCAAAGAGGAAGAAAGAGAGAGAGAATGGGTGAAAAGAAAAGGGAGCAAAGGGGGAGAGTGAGGGAGGAAGAGTGAGATAGCAAGAGAGGGAAGGGGGCGGCAGAGCCAGAGGGAGACGGGAATGGATGACTCGTCAGTGGGGACAGGGAGCTATTTTAAGAATGTGATAGGGAGAAGGCCGTTGTGCACTCCTCTGGTCCGACGTCACAGATGAGATCAACTCTCTGTGCGACCAGCCAGCCTGATCATGTGACCCGTAATGACCTTCACTATCACTGATTAGATTACTGCATGTCAACTGCAGAGAAAAGACCTGCCGTAGGGAGCAGATACACTGCTGCAGTAGGAAGGAGAAAGTAAAAGTAGAGTAAAAAATAGAAAGAATCAAGAGTGGAGTAGGATCTCTTGAGAAAAAAAGGGGAGGGGGAAAAAGCAGATGGAGAGATAGAAAAAAAAACTAATTAGGCAAGAGTTTGTGTGCAAGGACCAAGGGTGGAGAAGAGGAAGACAACAGGAGAGATATAAAACAGAGGAGCTCCAGCCAAGTTTGAATTAGCCTGCAGCTTCGGCTACCCCTAAACCTAGGATGGAGGAGGATTAGTGGGCAGGGATCCTGAGTGTGTGTGGGTGTGTGTGGAAGTATTCAACCGTGTGGGAGGAGAGCAGGGCGATTTGGCAAGTTCTGAACTTGCTTGCACCAACAAAGGAAATGCCTGCATCTGGTATTCATCACTGTGTACTGTACACACACACATGCACATATTCACTGCTATTATCTCCTATCTGTCTTCCTTCAGTGTAAAAGTGCTGGGAGTACTGGTGCACATCACAACATGTTGCTCTTAAACTGATTTGGTGCCCCCTCTACACACACTGACCTCAAAGAGCAGAATTTTTACAACTGATACTACTCAGTGAATGGGTAGAGCCATTGCAAAAGCCGTATCTTTGTTTTACCAGAAGTAATACGCAAGAAGTCCGTTCTGCATTGCCAAAACCACCTACCCAGCCACCCACACTTCCTGCCCTGAGTCTCTCTCTCCTCCACTCTCTCTCACTCCCATTTTCTCCAGCCTCTCTCTCACTCATTCTGTTCTGTTCTATATTATACACTCCACGCTGACATCTAACCTTTGTCGGACCACCATTCCCCCCGGCGCTACGCCGTGGGCTGTCAAACAGACAAATAAACAAACAGATAGAGCTAACACCCTCCCAGCTTGGCCGAGTTTCACAGCTATAAAGGTTCTTATCGTGCCCGGCTTGTGTCCTGTGGGTGGATTTCATTAGCTTATTTAGCACATACAGCCCAGTTCCCGGCTGAGTCCTATTATGGGCCGTTTTAGTGTGAGCAGACCGGCTCTGTAAAAGGCAGCAATTATCAGGTCCACTTTGTGGGGGTGTCGAATTTACACCATTTGGATTAGTCTCTGCAGTAAGTGGTTGACAGGCCTGGATCTGGGGTTTGGGAGTGCAGTGCACCACCAGTATGAGTCGTGCAGCATCACCACACAAGAAAGACTGTGAACAAGACAAATGGTTAGCCGCTCATGGACAGAATATGGAACAGAGTGTGAAGAATCCTGTTACAAACGTGATAGGCTAAGCCATAACAGTACATCATATTCTCACAGGTTCCATGTGGAGGCTCTGATTACAATGCTGATTCACATTACTATGCTACTACAAGCAATTGTTTGTGATTCGTAATATTGCATTAAGGAACAGTTCAACATTTTGGGGAATACACTTATCTGCTATATTGCCAAGATTTATATGGAGAATTGATATTGTTATATCTGTGCTAAATATGAAGCAACAGCTACAACAGTTAGCTTAACTTAGCATACTGGAGACAGCAAGCATCGCTCTTTCCAATAAGTCTACCAGCATCTCTAAGGCTTTTTTTTTTTTTACATAACTTCATCTGACCTAGAAAACGTATGACTCATAAAACCACAACTTGTTGTCTTTCTATTTTTTTTAAATAAATAATATAAAGTATTCATTCGTGAACTTCAGAGGTCTTTAAACATTTTTTTTTTTACTTTGGAAGGAGTCAGGTTAGCAGTTTTCCTTTGCTTCCACTCTTTTATGCTAAGCTAAGCTAACTAGCTTTATTTTTATGCTGTTTTCACTGCATGGTGCGACTCTACTCAACTTGACTAGCTCTTTTTGGTTGTTTTGCACCCACCTGATACCTGGTAGCCTACTTTTTACTTCCACCTCAGTCAAGGTATCAAGCGAACTGCTCTAATACTAGAAGGCAGAGTTAAAACACTGCACACCATGGAATGGTCATAGAGAATGACACTAGTGCAACATAGAGCATCCTGCAAAAACATTTTACAATTTTTAAATATCTTAGCTACCATCAATAGTGACCGCAAATTTTCAATTGACTCATCCCAGTATTTAAAAAATGACTACAAACTACATTTCTGGTACTGTGACATTCCTAGTTTCAACAGTGCCAAACACTAGCTAGAGAGAGCATTCTGCCTTTATGCTTTACCTGAAGGCCAGCATAGGTGTTCCTTCATGCTTGGAAATGGAGGGATGAGGGGTTGGGGCAATCAGCTGCTCCCAATCTGCAACTTCACCACTAGATGCCATACAATCCTACAAACTGTACCTTTAAACAAACAAACAACACAGTAAATTAAGAGGGCAACTATGCTATAATAAAAAGATATACATTATTAATCACTATAACCAGTGATAAAGTCACGGATCAACACACTTATAGTGTCAAAACATTCACATTCCAAGACATGAGACATGATGGTATGATAACACACGTGGTACTCGTAAAGTATGAGTCATCAACTTTCCTTGAGATTTGGGAATGTGTCGACTAAGGACAGAGTGACTAACATGTTCTAAATGTCGTATAGAAACAAAACACAAACAGTACATAATGTTACTCATAAACACACGCACGCACACACACACGCACGCACGCACGCACACACACACAAATTGAGGCATATGAAGAATGTGCCAGCTGAAGAGAATGAATACAGCGAGCTTTATTGTAAAAGGCTTGGACAGTATCCATTGTGCCTCTGGGCACTGTTCAATACAGAGGTTGCTGTGTTTAGTCATCACTCACTCAGCAGCAACTGAAATACATAAACTTTACAGTATGTACGCAAGCTGATGTTATGATTCATTTATCAGTCGTTGACCGCAGCACACGGATTAAGAAATGAAATATCCGCTTCCTGAAAAGTTTAACCAAAAAGTTTTCAGAACAAAGATAAGGAGAATTTAGTGATACGGGGGTCTTGCTGAAATGTCCCTGTCTGGGATGTTCAGAAGTTACTGTAAGCTGTGACTGTGACTAAATCATAGTCTGATGTGACACGTTCTTTTCTTGTTCCTTGTCACGGCACGTTTTACACATTTTTTCTCTCTTTCTCTATCAGGCCTGGGCTCTTGACACTCTCTCTGGCACACTGTCTGCTTTGGTGTGTAAAGCCTTAGAGCTCGAGATGTGTCATCAATCATCTGTGCTGTGAGCCGGGAGGGCGAGCGAGCAGAACTTCAAACAGGGCTCCTTCTGCAGGTGTGGGATCAGAGGCCCTGTCCACACGGAAGCCCTTCCGACTCCCACACAACTCCTCACCCCTCTGCTCTCTGATGACTCGGTTTTTCACCCTACGCTGTGTCTTGATTCCTTTTGAACTCCATCCCAAAATGTAACACTGATCCCACTCCACATTTGCCACTACTGTGACCAGATTTCTTCAAGCTATGGAGGGAAAATCCCTAAATGCTGAAGAGTATCTGAAGTGTATCTGTTCAAAAATTGAATTTCTGCTCAATTTCTCCATGCTCGTGGTTACATACACTGTAAAAAAAAGATAAATAATAGCTACTCAATAAAATTGAGGCAACAGATTGCACGCAATATTGTTAATTAAATCTAACTACGTTACAAGTTGAGTTAATAACGACTTAACAGGAAGTGCCTGTCAATTAAAAACGGACTAATTCTATTGTGTTGGATTCAGTCAAAATTCTCTTGATTTAGAATTACATACACATAAAGATTATATTTAATGTGATCAAAATAAGTAGATTCTATCTCAAACATTTTTTATATTAAAATTACTTAAACAACTGCCTCAAAATCAAGGACGCATTTATATTTAATACATTTTATCAAATATATTAAGTAAAATGAAATGACTACAGAATAATTTATTACAGTGTAGTTATCTGAAAAATAAAGAATAAATACAAGTGTATTTATTCTTTATTTTTCTTTTTACTGATTATGTGATAATATTCTCTCTCCGTTTGTTACATTTCATACATTTACAGGAGAAAACTTTCATCCTGGAGACTTAATTAACATTATGTATGTAACTTACTTATACTGTATATACCTAACTTAGGTTATGTAAGAGATATACGTTATCATACCCAAACCATGATCTTTTCCTAAAACCTATGAAAGTAGTTTTGTTTTAATTTGCAACACTAGCCACGTGTTTGCAGTTTCATTGTATAGGAACGTCATTTTTAGGTGATAGGATAGCTGTGACTTCACACCTCCTTGTGTTAATACATTAAATCCATTTCAGCAATTGAGCTGCACATATGTGGATTTAACAGACAGAATCATACACTACATATCATGCTTGTAATGTGTCGAATGCTGCGTCATAACATGTATCAGTGCATGTAGAATCACATCATGTGTGATGTGGGGTTTATGAGGTCATGCGTCATTCAGACCAAAGCAGCAGCCGATGACATAACTGTCTATGCCCTATTTGCCAGTTGAGAAAGAAGTTGTGATAAATAGTGGCATCATGCATCATGCTTATAATGTGTTGTATGATGAGTCATCACAGGTATCAGTGCATGCATGATCACATCATATGTGATGTGGGGTATATGAGAATATGCGTCATTCAGACCGATCGCATAACTGTCCTTGCCCTGCTTGCTAATTGAGAAAGACGAAATAGCGGCATTATGAAATAAAACTGTCATGTGGATTTTGGAAAGGAGATTTTGCAACACAAATGACTGGAATCAAATAAGCAATGAACTGTTCTTGTGAAATAATGAGCTGAGTCATTAAAAGTGGATCACATTTTCAGTCACACATTTTGTCTCTATGTATGTTCATATAGTTATTCGTTCTATAAGTCTGAACATTTGCATCCAGATGTAAATTGCATTGTGCAAGTGCAGATGTTTCACTATAAGAATAATATCGGAAAAAAATCTGCCCGTCTTAAAGGGATAGTACACCCCAAAATCAAAAGTACATTTTTTTCCTCTTACTTGTAGCAGTATAAACTAGATTGTTTTGGCGTGAGTTGCAGTGTTTGAAATATCAGCCACAGGGATGTCTGCCTTCTCAACAGCAATTTCTCTTTCCATGACCTGGTTACTCAACCCACAGACCTTGTTGTAGCTAACCTTGCAGCACTGAGCTAGCTAATGTCACAGCTCAGGATGCTTATATCTTACATCACAAACAGAAGCCTCTCATCACTGAGTAGATGCACACTTCCTCCTGCACAATGATATGAAAAGAAAATAGTTCCACATGAAACTGCTCGACTAAACAAACCCAAACGATTTAGATTGATAAAAATATATTGATTTTTGGGATGAACCGTCCCTTTAAGAAAAGCATTTAAATTCTTTGTACCAACTTATGTTGGTGTGTATTGATTACTGTGTCCTCCCTAACATGCATACACTCACGACCATGTCTTATATCTTGCTAAGTCACCTTGTATCCCCCTATCGCTCACTTCCAGTAACATGTTACCTTTATTTCTGAGTCTAGTTTAATGTATTTTAGTTTGAAATTGACTCTAAAATTGCTGCTCAGTCTCACTCACCAGTCTGCCCGTACATACCATTTAAAGGCCTGAATGTCCATATAATTCAGAAACTTTATCCACTTACAGTAACAGGCACTTAGGCTGTAGTCAATACCATCTCAAAGATAACACGTGAATCAAATTAGATACACATAAAGATCTGGGCTTCATTTAGTCAAAACCAAGAGTAAAGCCGGGATGGGAGCGGGTCGGACCAAATCAGGACATTAAATGATGAGGTATCTTACACCAGACAGGAGACAGGAAGTGCACTGACTCAACTTGTGCCTGTGTGTTGGAGTATACATGATTTATTATTTCAGAGCCACCCTCGCACCTTTCATTAAAACAGACACTCCTTGTATGATCAGTTTTACAAGTATGAATTCACACCGTTTGTATCAGCATGAATGGTATGCAGGCATCTGTATGTGTCAGCTTCCTGTGGTAGTGTTGTGAATGTAGCGTGGTGATGGCCGGCGAGGTGTGTCTGTCCCGCTAACAGCCACTCAGGGTGAATCAGGGAGGAAATGGTGGCAGGAGAACAACAGCGGCAGGCTGAGTGCGTCGGGCATGGTTCATTTTTTCTCCCGAGGCAGAGGGCGGCCCACTGGTGACTTTGATGGATAGGAATGCTGCTCACCCACACACACACACGCCCACACATGTCCCACGCACTCAGTCTCTCACACAACTACTTGCACGTCGTTGCTCACACACAAACTTCGGGTACGCACACAATCACAAGCAGGCTGCTCTGTCCCACCAGATCTGATATGCAATGTGAAATGTTTACGACCCGCCCACACGGCCTTCCTCCCTGTCAATAAACTCTTCCCAGAAGTATGTGTGATGCATTATCATGTAGCTGCATAGGGAGGTTGCTCTTGCATCTTCCATCACAGGCTTACCCATGTGCATCCTACGGCAGCATACAGTGAAAAACATTTCGCTTTTAGCCTTGCCTGATGATAAATTTGTGCATTAACGGCATTCTTTTACTTAATCACATTGTGATTAGCTACATTACCACAGATAGAATGAGGGGACATGCTGTACTAGCTACTGTGGATTAAAACAAATGACAGACTGAATGGAGGTCTCCACCCAAAATACCTACAAACATTCACTGCAGGCGAAAACGTTGTTATGTTTTCATGCACTTGTGAGATTTGGGGTGCTTTTACTCCCAAGAAAACATCCAAAATACACATACGGGTGTTTATTTGATGACACTTTGAATGTTTCTGTCTGTCCTCCTAATTTCACCAAAAGTTACCACTAGATAATGCCTCATTTGCATAGTAACACATAAAATGTCAGACATCTTGCTATCCAAAAAAAAGTAATTGTCATCTGGGTGACTTTCATAATGATATCTATGCAATGATATCTAGTTATACCCTATTCAACTGTCTTACAAAATGTTTTGAATTGCATGTCTTTTTTCCCATACTCTGAGCCAGAAATCTCCACTTCAATAGCACTTACATACACTAAACCTTGCAGTGTTATTCATATCTATGGTCTGAAGGTTTTTGTAGAGGAGTTCATTCATATATCATTCATAGCCTGATTCACATACATTTCAGTCCTAAAAGCATGGCAAAGATTTTGTATTTTAATGCTGTTGACAGTACTTAAAAGATATCCCAAATTCCCTCTGTAGAAACCATTTACTTTAATGTGTCAACAAAATCAAATAAGAATCTTCAATAATTTACATATTTAATAAAATAACTTGTATATTTAAATGTACACATATGTAGAAAACTTCCAATGCATAACTAATGTCTTCATGTAAGTAATCAACTGGGAAGTTTCCCCCCTATTCACCTGCAGTGTCACCCCTGAAGAATAAGATAGCACGGACTGATAGGACAATCTCATGATCAATATAACACGCAGTGTTAGTCTCACCTTTGTCATAAAACATATCAGATTGTCAGCTGCACGACAAGGTCTAATTCAGGCAAACAAGGTCAGAGTGTTCTGCATGACCTGCGATGTGTTGACAGCCAGAGCTGCTGACGAGTGCAGCCAAGCCGTCTCATGGCTGAAAGAAGAACTTGACTCTCAAGCGGCCACAGTGACAAACATCACTGCACATTAGCTTCCGCTCTGCACTAAAGTCTCCAACACAAACAGAGTCCATAATGTGCTCCTGCCAGCACAGAGAAGCGGGCAGAACAAGTCACGGAGCAAGCTAATTCAAAAGTGCAGCGTTTGACTCAAACAAAGGGTTGTGTTTCAAGTACAGGAGGAGGCTCCTTTCACTTTGTTCCAATGAGTCAGCATCTCCCAGAGAGAAAGAAAGAGATGGAGACAGATAAAGCTGTCGGGACTGGGCAAAGACAGGGACCTTTGTCTGCTCTCTGGGAGATGTTTCTTTTGAACACACTCTGTTTTCTCTATCTCACAAGCATTCACGCATACACACACACACACACACACACACACACACACACACACACACACACGCACATACACACCAGGATGATTCAGTTCTCAGACAGTGTGATAATATGCTGGTGGGGCACAGCTTCCCCTGCACAGTGAGGAGGAGTGTGTCTCTGTAATCAGACAGACAGTCCGTGCTGGTCCTGAGGCTGGAAGAAAGGACAGTTCTTGGCTGGTGTATGTTAACATGTTCTGAAGCAAAGTCAGGTCTTTTTTTTCTTAAACACATTGCACAATTTCTCTTGTCCTTCAGGTGAACCTTTTTGTGATGATTACCATCTATCTGATGCGTGTAATCAGTGCACAGACAGAACAATAGCTTGCTCTCATGTACTATGAACAAAGTGCACATTCAGGCTACTACTGCATTGTTTTTGCTATACTACACTATTGTTCTTTTTGCAGCTACTTGTGGTTTGTAATTTCACAATATGATGAACTTACAAAACAAATGATAGAATGCATTTTTAAACTGCAGGAAAGTGTCAAAAAGAGGTAGAATTAGCTCCAACTTGACAAGCTGCAACACATAATTATTGACTACATTTTGTCTACATAAGCAATGACATAATATACCTGAAGGGAGAAGTTCATAGTGAGTTGATTTATTTTTAATACTTTAAAGAATACTTTAGCCTCAGAATGATAATTTGTATGTCATTTACTCATCCCATGATGTACCTTGAATTCTTGAACTTTGTAACATGTAGTGCAAAAAAAATGCAGTTCCTGCACTGGCCACTTGAGGCAGGCTACAAAAGGGAGTTAATCCTCATTGACATTGTAAAAATAACCAGCATCACAGCAAAAGTAAAAGTATTTAGCCTGGTACAAAAAGGGGTTTAGTCTCTATAGGGTTATGCATAATCATAGGTGGTTAGCTGTTGCATTCAGCCTGCCTCTTCAGAAACCAATGGGTGATGTCACAGAAACTACGTTCACATTTTAAACAGTCTGTGCAGAAGTGATTTAAACAGTATGGTTTTGGGAAGTACTGGGCATACAAGTGGATAAATAAGACTTGGATTAGATGGCATGAGTTGTTTGAAAGGTTGTAAATGTTTGTTTTGCTAGAGTCCGTGTTGTTGAACGCAGCCCCTATTTACAGTAATTCATCAAGCATTTACTCTGTTTTCACATTCACTGTGGAGGCATGCGAGAACAGTGTTTCCTTCAAGAATCCAAGGTAACACTACAAATTACAACTATACAAATGACCATACTGAGAGAGAAGTATCTATTTAAAGTACATTTAACTATTGGAGTTCCTTTTTTCTTTCCTTTTCTCCCCTTTTCAAAAACAGAAGGGATATGGTGGTAGATAAGAACAAAGGGAGGAGGACCTGCAGATTTAGTTGAAAGGTGAAGAGACAGTCATAGGCCTTTCAGGTTTGTGCTTTTTTTCTTGTGTGTGTTTGCTTTTGTTTCATAGTTTTTATTATTATTATTATCATTATTGTTATTTTATTGCTTTATTGTATTGTTTTTTATTATTCTGTATTGCTGAGAATGTAATGGCACTTCATTCAACCAATCAATCAATCAGACTTTATTTGTATAGCACTTTTCAGACAAGAGAGATGCAACACAAAGTGCTTTACATAAAAAAGGAGAAAGTAATAATAATAATAATAATAATAATAATAATAATAATAAAACATAGAAACAAGCAAACCACCCCTGACCCCCCATCCACCATCCCATTAAAAACAAAGCACAAACTGAGGAAGCTCCATCTCAACATGGAGCAGTGAGGAAACACTGGAGGCAGCTTAGAAATTAATTAGATAAAAAATAAAGTAAGGTAAGATAAAATAATTAAGAAGTAGAGCATGATAACAATAATAATAATAATAATTAAATTTAAAAAAAAGTTATATATATATATATATATATATATATATATATATATAGTAGCAAATAAATAAATAAAAGAGATGTTATAACACTAATATGCATGAGCAGAAAAATCTCTAAAAATGGTTCAGCTAAAAGCCAAATCAAAAAAAGAAGTCTTAAGTTTGCTCTTAAAAATATGAATATATGAAAATACGAACGTTGTTAAATGTTCTTTGTTATGGTAAAAAAAAATCTATAAAAATCTATGTATAAAAAAGTACATTTAACTGACATTATTATTTAAAATGCATACTTCTACTTGTAATAGATATAATATACATTTTTTATTATTATATATTATATTTTTTATTTTTGCAAAAGACAGTTGTGTGAAAAAAGCAAGTTGCACGACTGCTTTGCTATCAAATTCATGATTTGTGACAAATGCTCATAAAATACCTCAATACCTTGTTATCTGACGTGTATTCCCCTAAACACATACAATAATGTCAGAAAAGTTTTTGTTTATCGATGTACGTGCCTCGTCTCCATGGAGCCTGTTTACCTGCTCCGTTGCCCGGTGACATTTCTCTCTTATGTCGTCAGAGGCTGGCAACACCCCTCATATCACCAAAGCATTCATTTCATTAACTGTTTGTTAAGGTGGTAAACAACAGACTGTGTTGTTTTGTTTCTATTCCGGCTTCTCGCACCATTAAAAGCCCTCTCTGCTGTTTAGAGAACATTGACACACTTGGATATCTTTATCTGCTGCAGCTTTGCGTAGGCACATTCTTTCCCAGCGGCTGGAACACGCTGGACATTAGAGACGGTTACAGCGGAGCGAGGCCACCTTAAATCACATGCTGACAGAACAAGAACGCTGCTCTCCACCCATATCCGAGAAGAGTGCGTTAAGAGGTGTCTCACCTTCCCCACTGTGCTCTTATTACCAAGAAAGACGCCGGTGTGCTAACAACACGCCGCCGAGGTATCTTAGGACAAACTGCGGCTCCTTATTGGTCCGGAGTCTCGAGCTCTTGTGCGTTATTACGCGCTGGACACTGTACACGCACGAGCCTTCAGTGACGAAGAAACCTTGTGGATATTCAGGTGTTTTTGGATTTATCTACCAGTTTTATTCCACTGTTTGGGCTTATCTTACATGCCAAAGCTGGGGGAACAGACTGGAACACAACACACTTCTGAGCGAAGCTTCAAAGTTCTCGCCACAATAATTGGTAAGTACATTTTAATACCAATTTAAAGCACTTTGACGTTGCCGCTGTAGGGAAGTTTGACGCAGGCTGTATTGTAAGACATTGATTGGGGACAAGCAGTCAATCGATAAAAGCATGTTGTCAAGTGATTGGATGAGCCACCTTCCCTGTAAATACTCTGCACATGATTAACTTAATAAGGCCGCTATCGACGACAGGACAATGTCACTGTTACTGTAAATTATAATTAGTATTTGACAGTAAGTCGTTGCTGATGTTGTCTGTTTAGAAGCACAATAATAACAACCTCATTGTATTATACTGTCATGACAACATTCTAACAATATAATAAGCACATTTCATGATAAAGTCTATAGCAAAAACAAGTTAAATCATATTTCTGATGGGTAAATGCCTGCTGTCAAGTCCGGACTGAATTACCTAACACAAAGTAAACTATGAATCACTAAGTTTTGACTGTCAAAGTTTATTCCTTAGCCACTGGATGGCGATCTAGTATCTGCTTTATTATGTTTAAAGCCCCTACTTGTGTTCTCTAGAAGTGAACTGACTCTATTTAGATACCTGTGTGGTAAATATGTAGGCCTATGCTTACTTTTATCTTTTGACCAGACGTTAATGGAAAACACGAGTTTATGCAGCACCACTACTGCATGCAGTTCATGTTTTATATGTCTCATTTGCCTATTAAACGCTGGCTTACATCTGTTACTGGCATGTGTAGCCTATATTGCGAGTATTTTCTTCTTCCTGAAGCGAAACCTCGGTCTAATGTTCACTTTACTAGTTTGTGCATGTTGCTGAGGTCAGGGGAAAGAGGATGGCGTCAGCACTGTTAATGCCACTACAGCCATCTGATAACTTAGATGTAACAGTGTTGAGTGGAATCAAATAGACTGATAAGACTTTTTTTCTTGCAGTTGTGCGGCTGTTGTTTTAATGATAAATGTTATTTTGATTATAGTTTGAAAACAAACAAAAAAGCATTTTTGGACCAAGGACCGTACACAGATTCAGACTTCAAGTGGAGAGATTCCAGCCTTGGCTAAAATCAAAAATAAAAAGAGTAGGCTACATAACAACCATAGTCATATAATATGATAAAAAAATTCGTTGTTTCAGTTGAGTTCTACAGTGGCCTCTTAAGATCCACGGACCTCAGTTTATGCTGCTGTAATATGGGCATATATTTTGTTCTATGCTGTAATTTATTATGAATGGCCTAAACTCGCTTGCCCTCCACGTGGGTGTGGATCTCTTCTTGCTATTGGCTGAAATCAGCAGCGTCCTGGAGGAGCACTCCTGTGATTGGCTGGCCTGGCTGTGGGCTGTGGGCGTATTTATCGATGGTGGAAGTGGGATACTTTGTGACAATGTTCATTGTCGATATTTCACTGGAGCTGCCGTGGGTATGAGTGCGCAGCGGAGAGCCTCTCACTGCTAACTCTATGAGGCTTTGCAGCTTTACGGAACCGTGTGTTTTTCTCAGCTAAAGCTTGAAAAGGCTAAAAAACACCGAGAGGAATTTATATTCTTTTTTTAATTAAACGCCCCAGTTTTTGTTTTAAAGGTAACCGCCTGCGTAAATGCGCGTCCATGGCATTTTTGCTGACAACATACTTGCGTTTCTGCCTGGCTTTCACCCATCTATGTAGCATATAGGAAGACTTTTTGCTTGCACGTTGGAAAAGGGCAACAAAGAAAAAAGCTCAAACAAAGAGAGAAAGCGAGCCTTATAGTGGACTTTCCTATGGGAATATTCTCATGATATCGAGCGGAGAGAAGACGGAGCGGCTTTTATTCTGACTCTCGGAGAGCGAGTGAAAGAAAGAGAGAAAGCTCTCCGAATGCTGCCTTTGATTTGCGAGCAAAACAAGGGACGGTAGCCGAAGCGGCGGATCTGCTTCACCATCCTCCTCCTCACCCGCTTCATCCTCCGGCTCTGCTCGTCTTGTCTCCCCCTTCTCTGACCACAGGTTATCGGATGGACCAGCACCCCAGCGCCCGGAGCTGCACCAGTCGCGGGGCTTCGTCCTGCGAGGCCGTCCCGACGGAGCCCTCCATGAATCTGTACATCCACTCCACCACCGGCACCCGCTTCGAGCTCTCCCTGCCCCAGGAGGAGACCGTGGACGGACTAAAGAGGAGGCTGTCGCAAAGACTCAAAGTACCAAGAGAGAGACTCGCTCTGCTACACAAAGAAACGTAAGTGATATAACAAATACTAGGGGTTGTTTACTAGAAGTGTATAAATGGTTAATGATATTATAAACATGCATTTCATTCACGCCTTTGTCCTTAAAGGCCAGAATGTATGCGTACTATACGCTGACATAATATCCAGGCTACTCCGCAGTTTTAAAATGTGAATACATCGAGTTTAGATGCTCCCCCTCGGGCCTGCAGTCATATGCTTTAATCTAGACTCTGGATTTATGCGTGGCCGAGCTCTCCAGAGCTTCAGAGACAACCTTGGCTGCTTTGGTCGTCAATACATTCAAGGAAACTACTGACCATTAGGACTCACGGTATTGGAATTACGCATAGGGGACGCACCGGTCACTGGAACAGTATTGACGAGCCGATCTGCAGACTTGCATTGATTCATGCCTCCTTCATTATAAATACTGAAGCCTGACTGAATTACTAATGCTGTGGGAATCAAACATGTTAAACATTAATGAGTTAAGTCACACGGTCTTAGTATCCTGTAATTTATTTACTCTGCTGCTGCACAGGCATATATCATGTTTATATTTTACTATATAATGGGAGGTGGATGTATCCTGGGTACAAATGTTAAGTGTCACTTTGGTTTCAGTGGATTTTTTGGTGAGAGATATGGGCTGGTCAGCACTCAGATAATAGCACATTACTACAATGCTGCATGGACGAGGGAGTTAAAAACCTTTATTATTCAAAAGTAAGTGAAACCTAGAGTATTAGGCGGTTCCCAAATGAATCATGCAGGTTAAATGAATTAACAATAGTGCAGGTGGTTTTATGCAAAAAGAGAATGGAGGCTTTATTACATGCAAACAGTCAGCATTGTTTTTCAGGCCCCATCCCCTCCCACCCATTGTAATCACCCAATAAATCACATCATCCTTTAAAACCTGAAACCCCCTTTTTAATCCCCTCCTGCTCCTCAAACTGTAGACCTACAGCAAGTCAGTGCTGAGGGCCTTTGTTCAGCTGCATGGGGTGAGATTTGGGTCATGCCTGTACAGCAGGCTGTCCTAAACACCCTTCACTACACCAAAGCAGGCACAGAGGGAGACACACAGGGTGTTGTTTTAGTGCATCGTGACCTGCAAGAAAAGACCATTTCCTCATTGTTGAGCAGACTCTCCTCTGGTGCTCTGCACCAACATTGATGAATAAAGCCCTGGAAATCCATTATATATCAGCTTTCTTCAGAATCACAGCTATTATTACACAGTTCAATTAAGAACAATAGAACAATAATATCAATAATAGCTGCATGTCATGCTGTTTATCTATTATCAAAACTATTAAAATGATTGTGGTTTTGGTTTTGGAGTTTCTGCTTCTCATTTGTACAACTCAAAACGGCAAAAGAAAATACTTACCTCCACTTAGGCAAGTGGCAGTGGTGCCAGATATCCACTGCGAGCGGTTGTCAAGCTCCACTATACTCGAAATTGAAATATGACAGCCCAATCAATACTTCTCTTTCATGGAGCTTTTCACCCACGGCTCTTTTCCAAACTAGTTTTGAATTCTGTCTGCCCCCCCCTGGCTGAAGGCTGTTTGTGTGTCTGAAGAGAGAAGATATTGTCAGCACAGTCTAATTATCTTGTTCTCTCTAACCCTGCAGGCGACTAAGTTCAGGCAAACTCCAGGATCTAGGCATCTCTGATGGGAGCAAGTTAACACTTGTACCAACAGTTGAAGCAGGATTAATGGTAAGGCTCACCTGGCTGTGGTTTTATTTAGTTTGTAGCCATCAATAACAAAAAATAGTACATGAGCACTACCTGCATATTTATTACTTTACATAATTGAAGACTGCTCATTTTTAGTGCATTAAGTTGATTCTTTTTCAAATATTCTGTTCTTCTTTTTGCAGTCTCAAGCATCAAGACCCGAGCAGTCAGTAATGCAAGCCTTGGAGAGTCTAACAGAAACTCAGGTAAGAGACTGTTTCTCTGTGCTGAAATGGCAATCATGTAACAAACTATCTAAATGGATCTTTAAGCCTTTTGTGTGTTTGTGTTTGCATGGTGATATGGGAGGTTGTAGCTTTGGTTAAGTGCAGAGTAACACCCAGATATGACGGAGGCAGAGAGAAAGAGATGAGATGAGCAGGCTGCACAAGTACAAGCCTCTTTGCTTGCCTAATCTCAGCCTCTTAAACAAGCCAAGCCAAGCTAGACATCCAGTGTGAGCTGTCAGGATATAATAAGCAGCAACACCCCTTGTATCCTAGTAACATCTGTGATATCTTGTGTGAGTGTGTGCATGCATCTGCTGCAGAAAGCCATGGCGAACACCATGCATGAAAGGCTTATTTGCGAGCTGCTGAGAGGACCAGCACATAGCACTCACATCCACCTTTCTGTTTATGCCTTTATCTGTAATCTCTCTCTCCACTCCTCCTGTATGTCATGCTCTAACACACACATTCACACACACATGCACAGGCAAGTTTCCAGGAAGTGTGCTGTGGCAGCATGGAGACTGAGTGCAGGCTCACTCACTCATACACATAGTGCTGGATCATCAGATGACAGCCTTCTCACTCAGTATTAGCATAGGGTTCCTGGAAGCCTAGCGTGCATGCACAGCCCGAGTGGGTCCTACTCCTCTTACTTACAGTGAAATGGCTCTGTAGGCCTGCTGTACAGTATGCATTTGAGTCAATGTGGCATGACTCACCAAAATGATCAATAGTGAGAGTAAAGCGAAAAAGGCAAAGAGTTCTCCGAGCTGGCCGCAGAGAGAGTGCGAGCGAGAAGGGAGGCGATAAGGCTGAATGCACACAGGCAACAGTGTGACGTATGAAACACTCTGCAGCTGACTGACTGACTCACACCTACTTCCTTTTGTAGCGTTGGGTAACACTGAGATGTACGTAAGCGCATCAGTGATGCGCTGCTGACTGATGTCAAAACAGTACATGATGGGGAAGCGGATGATGGATTCGTCCAAAAAACGACACCACATATTAAGTCGAATTTTTATCAGAGGATGTGGGCTGATCAGAGATAGCAGAGTGTGGCTTGGTGCGGCTTCAATCCCTGCTGATAATTTTCTGGTGGAAATCCTGGCCTTGTTGTGTGTGTGAACTCAGCATGCGTCTCGTAGCACTGACAGCAGACAACTGCATGTGTGTAGGTGTGTGTAAGTGAACGTGTGCGCGTCTGTTACTGGGTGTGTGTGTGTCAGTCAGAGTGGTAGTGGGCTGGAAGCAAGCCTTGCCCATCATGTGGTACGCCTTCGCTGGGCAACCATGAGTGACCGTCATTTTCACCAGATGATAATTCAACAGAAGAGCAGATTTCTCACTTTGTCTTTCTTCCTGTGTTCTTATTACTTTTGTTCCATTATGAGTCGGATGCTTGCTTTTTTCACAAGAATTGGTAACTGTTGCATTCAAATTTCTGCAATATTAATTGTAATCCTGCAGTGGGGATTGAGAGAATAAAGGGCCCAGTAAGGCGGATAGCGGGGTAAAAGGTTAAAAAAAAAAGGCATAAAGCTGCTTTAGTGTGTTTTTATCCAGAGAAATTGATTCTTTTTTATAATTCATGAAGCGGAATGGAATGATATAGATTGCAGAGAGATTAAGGATCTGAGTAAGATTAGAAAATAGGAACACAAAAGCTCTCCCTCATTTCCTCCCCCCTCCCCCCTAACTCTGGGGCTATCAAAAATCAATCAATGCACTTAGCTCTTAAAAGTGTCTGACATGATAACTGATATGCCCATACACCCAAAAATAGCCTGGGGGAGATGTGGGGTGGTTGTTAGCTGTGGATGAAGCGGGTTGAACCCCTGGTCCTCTTATAACTCCCTCACACATCCGCCCACCCGTTTTTTGGTCATGTTGAGGCCTCATTTTCAGATTGGGTGTTTTTCCAGGAAGTGTGTGTGTATTCATGGGAGACAGCAGGGCTGAGCAGATCACCTTCTCCTTTACCAGGATTCTGGGGGAGTTCACAGCTAGCAGCTAGCTAGCCAACCAACCAAGCACAACATGACAGCTTCTAGGGCCCTTGCAGACTTTTGTGGTACAAGTTAGATAGAAAATGTTTTATGGAAATGGAGCCCCGGCAATTATCGAAATGGGATTTTTTTCCTTCGCTCCGTCTCCCCCCTTTTCCTCCTTCTCCCTCTCTTGTTTCTGCTTAACAGCTCTCCCAGGGCCCTATAATTTAAATGTGCTGTGGTTTGCAAGTCCGGCTAGCTGCCTCGGTTTGACCGTGATGGCTGACTTCTTTAGCAAGGACAATCCTGGGCTGCCTTAATTCCTGCTCTGGCATCTCACTAGACTTTTCGCATGACATCTAAGCTGTATTAAGCCACTGCCTCCTGACAACCCATCAAAATACAGTTGCCTGTGCTACTTTCTTCTCATTCTGTCTGCTAAATAGAGGTTGTGTGTTCAGCTTACATATGCAGTCATGCACGGGCACACACACATACACACACACCAGAATTGAAAGGATATATTTAAGAGGATTGAGGATTGAGTTCAGAGAATGAGAAAATGTCTGATTCTATGGGTAAAATGAATATATACTCACAAGACAAGCAGAGAAAGGGAATTGAAAGCAATATTCACAATTTCTGGGCGTATGTAGACAGTGACATCAGCTCTCCATCTATTGATCTTGGTATTTGACAGAAAGAGAAGGATTATGTGTCCCTCTCAGCACACAGGGACTATTTGCTCATTGATGCACATTGATGTTAGAATAAAAGCCAACCAGGCAGGCAGGCATCACCCTTACCATCCCCCCATTGCCCTTCCCCCATGCAGCCACCTCTTTGTTCCTGTCTTAAAGCATAAGCACCAAACCTGCCCAGCTGACAAACCCTCAAACACACAACAATGATTGAGGGTCACTCTTTATGTTTGGCTCTCCCCCCACGATCCCCTTTCATCCTCCATGCATCCATAGGCATCAAGTATACCCAATAGAGGGCAGCTACAGCAGTGCGCACTGGTTTTCAAAATCAATCTCCAGCTGGAGTGAGGCTCAGCAGGCTGCAGATTGACAATTTTTTTTGCCTTGAACACTAACACAGATTGCTTTGGGAGGAGGCTGTGTGTTGCCATTCCATATGTCCCCGCGGAATACGCTGTTATGTATCTGCTCTACTTTTCCTGCTCCCGCAGACAAGCACCTCCTGTCCTCATCCACTCCCCTCCTCCTCCTCCTCCTCCTCTTCCTCGAGGAACGATATGGCACAGTTTTGTCATTGTGTCTAGAAGCGGGCAGATGCAAACTAGTGGGATCTAACAATCTGCGGGGAGTCACCTCGGGGTCACCCTTACCTCATTTCCTTCCCTCTGCTCCCCCAGGGGGTGCCACGAAGGGCCAGAAAGGTGGAGGGGAAAAGAAAAAGAGAGCTTTGCTGAAGTTATTCTGTTACATGTCAAGTCGATGCATGTGTGCAAGTTCTGTAGGTTGGAGGTAATGAGGAGGATGAGCTCATTTCCTTGGGTAACTCCATCAGAATCGGATGTCTCCATGCTTGACAGTTCTTTTCGTCAATGCCAGCATGTCTTTCTGACACATTGCAAAACAATTGCAGCAAACTAATGCGTCTACACTCCTGGAAACTTTCAACAAGAAGGAGTTGTGGTGTAGAGGAACAAACTGTCCAAAGCAAGCCGTCATTTCACAAACAAAGATGGCAAAAGTGCTGCTTACGTCTGTAATATTATAATAACAACAACTGAGGGTGGTAACACATATATTGAAACATTTTTACAATTGAGTTGATGCTGAAAACATTTGTAGGCCTACTTTATTTCCAGAACAGAACATTTATCAGAATCCAATAAGCAGAATCAATAATGGCATTGGTATCAATAAAATCCTATCAGTTCCCATCCCAATTCAAGAAATGCAGGTGAAAATCTTAAGGGGAAAAAAATAAGAAATCAGTACAAAAGAGTACAAAGACATTTGACTTTCTACTTGAAATGTTAGATTTTGGAAAATAATGTTGATAATCATCTGTGTACCTGTGTATGTCTGTGTGCCGGCACATGACTGTTTGTAAAACAGCTCAATGCAGATGGTCAATATGTTTCTTTTTCCAGTCCTGCTCCCTGTGGACCACCTTATCTAGATGCTAGTTAATCAGCCGGATTGACACTACTGGAAATCATTGGAGAGTAATTGTATCGAGGATTTGGGAGTGCAAGAAATTGAAAAATGACTTGAATCAGTTTGTTGGTCAATATGAGAGGATCTTCCCCTTTTTATTTTAGCTCCCCGCTGCCATTGAATTGAAGGCTTTTTATATGCATGCAGTATAAGAGAGAGTCCTTGCTCTTTAGAATGGTAATTTGCTTTTTGTTACCTAAATTAAAGCTACAGAAATTAATTTGTTGCTGGATGTGTAAATCAAATTGTGTATGGAATACAAGACAATGCAGATCTAAAGGCCTATTCAGTCCCTGCTTATGTAAATCCTGGCCTTGAAAATTGCATTAATAAGCTGATCACGCAGTATTTTTGCACCTGTGTAATCTCCTTTGTGATGCTTAAAACGCACAGTGGGAGGGGGTGCTGGGATGGGTGGAGAGAATCAAGGTGTGTTGTGGGGGCAATCAATGGATAGATGGATTTTGCAGGGGATTTCATTGTCCTATTGTGTGTATGCATTTGCTTGCACGTGTGTGTCTGTGTGTGTGTGGCAACATCCATTTTAATGTCTTTGTGTGTTCTCTTGTTCTGTGGCCAGGGGAGTCTTATTTCTCCATATTTGAGTCGTGACCGTCATTTCTTTCCATTCCCTGGCGACACTGAGCTTTTGTGATTCAAGTAGCAGGCATCGTGACTAGTGGGGCTACTGTGTGGGAGGATGGCGGCTAGGAATGTCACGTCTGATAGCCACCACCAAGTTTAATGAAGTCAATTAGGCATATGGTACTGGAGGAACAGAGAGGCAGGGGTCATAAATACCCAGGTCGATCCACTAAGTCATACAAAAACATACTGAAGGAAGACAGCACTCTTTGCACATTCACAGTAGCCATTTCTTACTGCCACTACTCCATATGTCATCTTTTCTCCATCATTCCTCTCCTGCCTCTCCTCCCTTTGCCTGTAGCCACTTACTTAACCTCAGGCCACATCCACACGAATATGTTTTCATTTTAAAATGGTGTTTTTAAAATAACAGTGATCTCCGTACCCACACAATCTTTTTAGTACCTTATCAGGAAGAATCTCCGTCCACCTGAAACTTCATATAACGCAATCATTCACGTTCATTGCTCATGCATGTCATTGTAAACAGGAATCATATTGTCTCACATTGCTTTGTTATTAAAATACAGAAAATACTACTGAGGAAGAACAGCAACAGCAGAAAGTAGGACCAGATATTTCTTTGCTTGAAACTGTTACAGTGCAATAATGGCGGCATAAAATCATAGGTTGGGATTTGTTGTAAAGCGAAATATAAGAGTGGTATCGGAAGCTTTATACATCACCAAAGGTAGCCATGAATATGAGAAAGGAACACCCACACAAAAGCAAAGTTTCCAACATATTAGTGTGGATGTAGCCTCAAACATTAGATGCAATTTCCATCCTCCGTTTCTTTTGGTGTTGGTGATGATGCTGTTTTTACAATTATACACATATTTATTTTGCGGGGTACAGTGAAAATGAGGATTGCTTTACTGTTGTTTGCCTTGAACTGGAGCTCATGCATGAGTGCTGTGTGCTGACAGGCTTGTATGTGCATGTGAATCAGCCCAGTGTTGCTGGTCAGTTGTTGGCACAGTTGTTGTGTGAGGAGTGGCTTTAGCCTGGAACCTGATCATCCTGAACTTTGCCATTCTGATCTCTCTTTTCACTCTGCCGATCAAATTCAGTGATGGCCAGCTGGTCCTCTCTAGCCCCCTCTGTTTCTTATCAGGCAGCATTACAGACGCCTATCTTTCTAATAGGGCCTTTGAAGAGCCCCCCCGGCTGCTTTTAGGATTCGGGGCATGATGCAAGTCATTGATTTTTTTTTTTCCTTTTCTCTTTTGAGAGGCTGTTATTGCATCTTTAGCCGGTATGTGTCTGCACAAAGACTATCAATAGTGTCCTGGTGCGATCAAAACATGTGGGTCGATAGGCGGGTTAATAAGCAGGTTTTTGAACTGTACCTTCACCTGGAGGATAGGACAGGTGAGCTGCTGCAGTGGAACCAGAATGGCTTCCTCCTCTCAAGGCTTCCCTCGCTCCACCCTCCTGTCCCGCCTTCCAATCCTCTATCCTCTTTTCTCTGGCACAAAGCTGCTCAGTTGTTCATGAATGTCAGCTCAGTGCTGCCAGCTCTCTCTATCTTTCCCTCCCTCTGCCTCTCCCTCTCACCCTCCCTCAGCCTCTCTCTTCCTCTCTCACTCCTTATCTCCCTCCCTTAGTTCGCTTAGTGTGCAAAGGAAGAACGACTGCAAATGAGTTCCTTGAACCACAGGGACCCCAATAAATAAAACTGTCAGCCAGAGATGTCGAAAGAAAAAAAAAGAGGGAAGGAGCCAGAGGCACACTCTCACTGAATATTTCATCACCCACCACCACTCTGACACCCTACCCCCATCGCCCGCATCCCCCATTCCCCCTCACCATCCTTTCTCCCTTCCTCTCTCATGCCACCCACCCCCCCTCTCTCTTTCCTCCATCTTTTCTCCACCCCTCCTCCCCTGGCTGCCCCTTATCATATTCTCCCCCATCACCGCGTAGCAACCAAAGCCTCCTGCTAAACAAAATACAACCTCTTGGACCCCAAAACAAAATGGTTGATGGTGCTGGCTCTGGGGTCAGTTGGTAAAGAGGAGCAATTAAGTGAAACAGCTCTTTATCATCACCTGTGTGTCACTGGATAGACTCTGTCATGACGCTGCCCATCACATTTCAGTTGAGTATAATGTGTGCTGCACACCTTGTTCTTCAAGCATGAGCTCCTCTTCTCTTTGCATACCACTGCTGCTGCATCAGAAAGAGAACAATGAATGGCTGGTTTCTCCCAGTCTGCCTTAACACAACAAAAGTGGGGCCCTGCACTCTCCCTGTCTTGCGTCTCTCATAACAAACCACCGCAGACGGCCATAAGAAAGGCTTGTCTTCTCTCGCAAGCTAATTTGTAGCCTGCCATGTGGTGTTGGGAGCTCAGTAGGAGTACATGAATTTCATCTTGGTGGTTTTGAATAATCCACACTAGTCATTATAAGGGTAATCAAGCCTCCTCTCTGTTTCTCCTGCTGTCACTCACTGTCGGCCGTTTTCTCTCACTTTCTCTCTCACACGTGCTTGCGCACACAGAAACTGAGTTGGGAAGCAAAGGCCCTGTTCAGACTTGACACCTAATGTATTTTGGATTCCTTTTCCTTTACAGGAAGAAATGCATTCTTCTTGTAGGGTTGGCCATTAGTACTTAATGGTATTAAGTCAAACAATATGTCCATTCAATTCTTTTTGCACCCATAGTTAGAAAAGAAATGACTATTTGCTCACAGTCAATAATTAAATTAAGTAATAAAGGTATCAAATGAATTACTATATTGTTGCAAATACTGGTGTTGGTACTAGTAATCCCAACCCTATCTCCTTGAGAATAAACATATATACAACAGTGTGAGCACCATATTTAGCAAGGCAGTTCTCCTACACATGGTTGATTTGTCTCTTCTAATAACTGAAAGTGAAGTACCTGAATAGCCACTGCAGTCCTCTGTAGCATTAAGACTGAGAACTAATACTTCTGTTTAGCAGCAGTTGCAGTTTCTTAACAGATAAAATCAAATGTAAGCAGGGAAGTGAAATCTGATCACAAGCAGTCACTAAAGGCTGATTCTGATGCCAGGTGTGAACTGTAACCCGTCTCTGTTGATCAGGATCGGAGGTCAGAACACTACCTTAGACAGAGACTTGGTAAAACAAGAGTGTTTTTGTTTTACATTAGTTTTGTATCACAGTTTAAAATTCTGGAATTGTGACAACCTTATTTCCCAGGGGTGCCCCCCCCCCCCCCACACATCTTCCACCCGCCCTTTAACTAAACATGGGTGGAAGGTCTCCCTGAGGGCCTCTGACTTTGTCTGCTTGTTCGTTTGTATGTGTGTGTTGTGGGTTGGCAAACTGTCGACTCATTCTCTTGACAGCTGTCAGTCACACACAGTAAGCGTCTCCTCCTCCTCCTTTTCTCTTTCTTCTTCCCCCCACCCACTTTTAGGATTCCGCCTCCCCCTGAGGTCTCAAACAGGCACACACACACACACACACACACACACACATCTTGTCTAGCAGGTGACCTTTTGTAGTCAGAGTTTCCTCGAGTCATATCAGGTAGCACCCTGCCCTGTTTTCCTCCTCACTTCACACCCCACCCTGCTGAGTTTATTGTCCTACCACGACAGGGTAATCATGGGTGTGGACTTGACTATCAACAAGCAATTAGTGGCTGAGTTTACACTCTGAAAAGGTTCAGTTTCTGTTTATCCTGCAGCGTCCTTTATGCTGATTTCTGCTGCTTTAGGTGTTGATTATTTACATGTTGAAATGCAGCCATCAGATCATCCCAGCCCCCTCGTCCTTTCACCTGCCTCTCCTCTTTTCCACACCATGTCAATACCAATGTGCAAAGGTCACCCTGGCAACAGAGAGGCAGCGGTCGATAGAGAAATAAATAAGCAGAAGAAAAGGGAGAGAAGTGATGGAGGACAGAGCCTTGTGATTCACAGGGTTAACTACAGGCCAACACCTCACAAGCACACTCCAAACCAAAGGCTGCAGGGTCTAAGGGGGGTGAGGCCTCTGCTCCCTCTTGCTGTCTTTGTATCTATTTCTCTTTTACTTCTGCTTTGTCATTATTCTTTTACTCCGTCTCCCGTCCTTTTTGTGCTCTCTCCTCCCTTGTGTAGCTCTACGACGCTGCTTCTGTCTTCCTGTTTCCCCCTCCCTCTGTGCCTCTCTGGGGACTGAGAGCGCAGAGGCACAGTCGAAGTTGTTGAAACCTTTTTGGACAGAAGCGTCACTTTGTATTTTGCCAGTGCTGCTTGTTTCAGTTTACTTCTATTTGGGGAGAACCTGAGATGTCATTACTGCTGAGTCTTCAAGACCCAAAGAAGCTTTCTGACCCCCGAATGACTCTCGCTAGAAAATAAACACTCTCACACGCACCGACACACATGCACAGACTTGCCACAGTCATACACAGCAACAGAGCCGCAGGCATGCAGGAGGGGGGAAGGGGGGCAAGAAAACTTTTGTTGTTTAGTGTGAATCCTCCAGCCAAGTCGTGACAGCTCCACTATCCTGTGTGTGTGTTTATGTGTGTCCATCCGGGCCACGGGTGGGACAGTGAAGGCCTCCACTCTTGGCTCCTATTAGCCGTTGCCAGAGCTTCAAAAATGGGCAGCCTTTCCAGATCCGCCACGGACAATCGGCCATTCTGTGTTTGAGAGGCAGGCGGGTGTATTTCCTGGACGTGGGACTGATTTTTCAGGCCCCGGGCCAGGCAGAAGGGTGGCCTCTGTCTCTGAGCTGAATGACACTGCTGAGTAAGAACGGACTGAGGGGCAGTGGGAGGCAAGGGAGAGTGGGCTCTATTTGTGTGCGTTTTCCAATAGGTCTCCTCATCTACCGCTCCCCAGCAGATGTAAATAGGCCAGTGTTACAGAAAAGTGATTGATTGCATGATGGGCTAATGTGGTGTGTCTGTGTCTCCATGAGAGGAGCAGCTCAAAGCACTGTTGTGTGCATTTTAACTGCCATCCATGGTGCAGACTGTTCATTTACAAAGGAGGAAGTCAATATGTGTGGGGGAGTTTTTTTCCTGTTGAAAGGCTTTGGCCTTCAGTACATAATCTGGATGCAGACTTAGTTTGTAAATACAACTGCACCAATAAATCATGTATGCATTGCTTATTTTTGCAACTTGCAGGGTTTGTACGAAACTTGAGTTTGGAAAATGTTTACATGTAACCACCATGTCTTCAACGTTAGGAAGGAATGTGCTTGAATTTATATATAGCCCTTGAATAATGCTTCATGTTTGACAATCTGGTGATGCAGCCTCACCGCCACTCATGTGATCAATGATTTATTATTTAAATTGCAGTTGCATTCAAAGTAACACTTTAGATGTGATAATAAATGCTTTGAGAGTCTTGATATTATTGGTTAATGTACCTTGAAAGTGCTTGAATTGTACTCGAACCCTTAATTAAGCAAAGCTGTGTTTCTCTGAAAGTATAGCTCAAATTTTGATTTTTCCTTCTGTAGGTCAGTGACTTCCTGTCCGGCCGATCCCCCCTCACCCTTGCACTGCGCGTCGGTGACCACATGATGTTCGTCCAGTTGCAGTTGGCGGCGCAGCAGTCTGGCGGTCCCCAGCTCCAGCACAGACACCTCATCACCCGGGGCAATGCAGAGACGGCAATGGGACAACCCACGGGTCAGCCCCGTGTTCCCCACCCTCACCCGCACTCCCACCACCCTCATCATCCACACAGTCACCCCAGCTCCCACTTGCCCCAGCCTCACCTGCTCCCTTCCTCCCCCTCCCCCCCAGGCTCCCCCTCCTTCCCCCTGCCCACCACGCACCACCAGCCCATTCCTCCCATGTACCACCAGTCGCCCTCCTCCGCTCACTGTAGCCCCCCTACTCCCCCTCCTCCCCCCCACTCCCCTCGCCCGTCCCACATCCCTGGAGGTCTTTTCCGCTCCCCAGCCCATCACCATCATCACCACCACCACTACCACCAGCCTTCCTCAAGCCAACCCAGCCACGACGTGGGCCAGGCCAGCCCTGTAGCCCCGGTCCTCTGCCCTGAGGTTAGTCTCAGAAATATCTTCATGTTTTTGTTACAGCCTGGTAAGGAGACATGCATGAAACACATCAACTTTTACATAACTGATGTCATCATAGGCACTTAGCCCTCTCATGAATGAACAATGGTGGGGACGGGTTATGACTGCTTGACCTGAGTGCCATGCACACAACTAAATCATACTCGATTTAAATTGATTAGATTAGCGGGATATCCCAGCAGCATGAGTGCAAACTGGTGGTTTACTCAGGTCTGGAGAACGTTTGCATGTGATGTGTGTGTGCTTCTAAACCAAAGTGCACTTAGTCATGACTGGAGTGCTGTCTGCTTCCCAAACACACACATAAACCAGGACAGGCACGGTGTCCCTATGACCTCATCCTGCCCATTGAGTCATATGGAGGAAGGGGAGGTGGAGACAAACTGATTGAGAGAGCAAGATTCAAAGGGAGGCAGATTTAATGAATCAGAGTTTCATGTGAAGACTGATCATTAACCTCATTGTTGTCGGCCATTTATCATTAACCTTTACAGCCGTTTATTTTTATTTGGTTAACAGCTGCACATACACAAACATACTTACTCGCCTGCGCCAACAAAATTTGCTGTTTATACTTTCTCTACCTCCCCGAGCTCCAGCCTATGGAAAGTGAATAAGAACCAGATGTCAGTGGACTATGTGGGAGATAACAAGAAAAACAGAGAGACGGCCCTGTTTACTAGTGAGAAAACGGAAATGGCTATTCCTCATTAGGCTTTCACATGCATAACACACACAAACACAGACCTTTTGCCTGCCACAGAGACCTTTGCCTTGGTTTCAATTTCACTTTCAGATGTCAGTTGAGTTATCCACGGTAAGCTAAGGTGAAGGCTTGCTAAGTTTGCATGTTTCAGGTTTGAGGTAACGAGATATGTGCTTTGGGTCTATAGCATGGCAGAAAGCTCAGGTTTCCTGTTTTCTGGGGTTTCTTATAACCATCAGCCTTTCACTGCATAGGTTACTTACATAGTGTGAATAGTATTTACAACTTTTAAAGGTCACTTAGTGAACCCATGATCATATCTTAAGGACAGAGCTTACATCATGTTCTGTATATATAAGGGCTTCAACATTTCACGACTCACAAGTTATGCATTAATGTCAGTTGATAAATGTTAACACAGTATGAGATGTGATGTCATTGTGTACAGTTTTGTTCTTTTTACACAACTTTCCCATGCCCTGAAGCCTCACTTTATGCTACTTAATGTTTTTCCTCCAGGCTAACTGCAGCACCAACAGCCCCAGCAGCCCCAGCAGTCCCAGCAGCCCCAGCAGTCCCAGCAGCCCCAGCAGTCCCAGCAGCGGCAGCAGTCCCTCAACACGCTCCCGTAAACCTGGCGCGATCATTGAGAGCTTCGTCAACCACGCTCCCGGAGTCTTCTCAGGGACCTTTTCAGGTGAGAGGACACTGAGCTGTCATTAGGATTTATTGCTGCTCCAAGCAATAAGTCTGCACCCAGTGATATCCAGCTGAAAGCCTCTTTTATGAGAACTTGCATGAGTCACAAAAAAACACCCAGACCATTCAGCACATTCTGCTCTGTCTGGTCTCAGTGTCTGCTGTGGGCATGCGTGTGTCCTTAAATGCTTTTTTGCATTTAATTGAAAACTCTTTTGTAACCATTTTTCTTGCTCCCACCCTCAGGCACTTTGCACCCAAACTGCCAAGACAGCAGTGGGCGTCCCAGACGAGATATTGGTACCATCCTTCAGATCCTCAACGACCTCCTGAGCGCCACGCGGCACTACCAGGGCATGCCCCCCTCCCTCACCCAGCTCCGATACCAGACCCAGTGTGGTTCACCCACCTCCCCGTCCCCCTCGCCGCCTCCTTCGCCCCAGGTTGCTGGCATGGGCCTCTCTGCCAAAGCTACCTCTGTGCCCCCCAGCAGCCCGAGCAGCCCTCTGCCGACTCTTCATCCGCTGGTGCAGTGCCAGAGCCAGATCCGAATGTGCAAACCCCCTGGTGAGTGACTCCACACTGCACTCCCTCTGCTCATGCATGCATGTCAGGAACACAAACAGAAACACACACACATTAAGTCATTGTGCATCCCTTGAGGCAGATGTTCCTGCAGTTGCTACAGCTTTGGAGAAGCGTGCATGCCTTTGTGTGTTAAATGACTTCATTCTAGAACCTGTCGTTTTAGTGAGATTGTAACCTACTAAAGAATTCATTGTCATCTTTTGTCTCTTCTGTTTCTATTCTTACAGAACATCATTGTTAGCTATCAGTTCTGTTGGGATGATTTTGCATCATTGCCTTGTTAAAGTACTTATTTTCATCTTTAATACTGACAAAGCAGCAACAGTGAAGTCAAAGTAAAGAACAAAAACAGTCATACATGTACCGGTATCTCTCTTGGGTTTTGAGGCGGAGGAGAAGGGGGGAGGGGGTCTCCTTAGTAATGCAATACAAGCTTCTCCAAACCTGTTCAGTCAGGCTTCACTTGTCAGGCACCGGAGTTGGCTTTGTTTTTGTGCGCCAAGGAGATAAGTTTACCCCTTCAAGCCTGGGCTGGGCTATGTTTAGATTAGATTAGGCTTTGGGTGATTTAACCTGCCTCTTAAAGAAGGGCTACAGCTGGAGCATGTATGGGCTGGTGGACAAACCTCCACAAACCCATGCCCAAGGGTTTGGCCGGGACAGGTGCTGGAGTTCAGATGATACCGTTTAGGGGACTGAGTGTGTTTTTAAAAACCTTCTTTCCTTGCAGAGACACAGGATGTTGAGTGTCAGACAGATGTCCAGAAGTGATAACATTCAGTCAATGTTGTAAGGTTAGACTGGCTGTGCTGAGAGAAACAGCATTGTCCTCTGCTGCCTCCTTATCTCCTGTTGAGGAAATCGAGCTAGCCTTTGGTGAGCTGCTGGTAAATTTTGTTGAATAGTCTGCTAGGGAAGGTCTCGGAGTACAGGGATTTATGTTTAATGTTTTCTTTTGTGTGAAAAAGCAAGCGCATACATTTCTATTGTCATTCTCTGGCTTTGTCCCTTGTTTTATGACCTTCAGTTGCAAACATGAAGTGTTTTAGTTTCAGCAACTGAATACAGATCAACCGGGAAATATGCAGTATTCCTTTGCGTCACCCAGGCTGCCCTTACAAGTGTTCAGTGAACAGTTGGAATAACACAGGCTTATTTTCCTAACTCAGGGAAGACCTTTACTTTACTGCCCCCACCTACATACCCCTCCCCTTCTCCTCCCCACCCTTCCCCTCTTCTCCCACTCTTGTCATCTCTAGTCAGCCCACGCCACTGTTTCCCCCATCTGCTGTCCAAAAACAGCCTCGTCTGTAAAATCCATCTCTCTCTCTGTCTTCCTCCCTCTCTTTCCATGTCTGTGTTGTGCATCAATACATTGTCTGTGCTCATTTGGCCTTTTAATAGATTTATTCCGAAATGCAGCTCTGAAAAGAATTTGCTTTGTGAAGTAGAGGGCAGTGAGAGGAGGAGGACGCGGAAGAGGGGGGTTGCTAAAACCACAACACTAAGCCTCCATTCATCATATGGGTGTTTATATCCTGTCCATCAGTCTACCAACTGCCCACTGATGGCGAAGTAGAAAAATGGGGGAAAGAATAGCCTGTCTAATGTCCTTTTTCCGACTTCACTGGCTCTGTCCGACTTCCTGCTCACAGTGTACACTTCCAGAAAGGGTTGTGAATGAGTAACCCGTCCAACCAAGCACAGTTCACTCACTGGGACAATTAATGTGCCGCCGTGTTTGTGTGGACAGAGGCTGCGTGCCTACTTTGTATCCCGTTCCACATGGTGTCCTAAGGAGGCCTATGACTAAGCGTTCTCAGGCAGTGTTATCAGCCGACACCTGATGGAAGACTTACTGGACTTAACACCGCGGCTTAACTCTGCTTCACAGAAACCTGCCTTCATTCAGCTACAGGAATAACCTGCACTTCCCATCTGCCTGAATGTGTGTGTGCAGTCAAACTCGGGTTGAAACAGCCTCTTGAAAATGTCACATAGCTAGGCTGTCTCCTGAGAGCCTTTACCCTTTCTGCTGCAAGTTCATGTGCGAGAGGGAGAAGACAAGCGTAAATAAAAAGCTTGAACGCACTCACATGCGCACACACTCGACCACAAATGCCTGGTTAAAGTCTTTGGCGACAAGCTTGGTTTCATGGCTTTGCTGTAAAGTATTGCTGAGTGTGGAGATTTGTCAGTCCAGGATTTGAACAGGAGGGCTTTAGCATGGCCTGGCAGGCTGATTGTTAGCTAAATTCCTTTACTGAGTAGGGTGGACCTCCCCGGTACCCCCCTCCCTCCATCCCTTCAGCCCCCTGCCCAGCCAAAGCCATTGTGCAGGGGCCAGGGAAAGGGGCTGCATACAGGGCACCAGGCTGAGCCATTGTGGGCCAGAGGAGGGGAGGGCTATGGGATTATAGGGCTGCCTTTTAGTCCCACTCCCACTGCAGCTGCCTTAGTTCAACACAGGCACACAGAGAGGGGCAAAGCAGGGGCAAAGTTAGCTCTCAAAGCTTCCCCCTTCCTCTCTTGTCTCCCTTCCACATCCCTTCAGCCCCTCCTGCCCCCTTTCGATTTGTCAGGTCATGTTAGCTTCGTGCCGGCCAGGGCTGGGGAAGGGAGGGAGACGGGAGAATGAGAGACGCAGAACGACCTTAACCTCGCTGCGTCCTGTATTTAAGCCCTGACCTGCTTGGCCAAGGCCAAGTTATCCGCTGGTAGGCTTTACTCCCCTCATCACACACACATGACCGTTTGGGGTGACACACGTGCAACTCAGCGAACGCCCCGGCGACGCAGCGCAGCACAGAGCTATCTAGCAAAGCCAGCCAAGCACATCAGGTGCCCTTTCATTGTCGACAAGGAGAGCGAGAGGGAGAGAGAATGCAAATGAAGTCTAAAAGTCATTGAAGAGCTTGTGTCCCTGCAGGGCTGTCAATGCCCTTTCACTGGCTGTCAGAATGCTCATATTAGCTCCGATTTGATTGGCTGCTTCAGTTTGTGTTTTTAAGTTGGTTTAATTTTTTTCTGGTGTTAATAGCTTGTTTTTTCAGGTCAGGTTTCACATATTTACTGTGGTTTCTGAGCTTTTTACTTGTTGACATTGAGTTACTGGAGCAGTCTCACATAAAACCCAGGGTTCCTACAGGTGCTGGTAGTCCTTGAAAACACTTTTTATGTTGTGTTTTCAAGGTTTAAAAGGTGCTTGATTTTGCCTGAAATTGAAGGTTATAGCATGCCAATTCATCTTGAAAATATCTGAAAAGTGCTTTATTTTGACTTGGAAATAAGCATAGGAACCCTGAAAACAGGCACTTTTGACCTACTACTTACTCAATCAAAAAAGTACTTCTGTAGCTTTTGTCAGATACCAATATCAAGATTATACTGCATACTCTAGTGATGTGAATTTTGCGATATCATGAAGAGAGTAATAGTAGAGGAGGCTGACTTTGCTGCAATGTGATTCTCTTTCCTCTTCTTCCTCGCTCTCCTTTTCAGTTTCTCTTCCTCTCTATCCACCCCTCCCTCTTTCCCCTGGTTCCCTGGATGCTGAGCAAACACAATGTTCTCTCTGCAAGATCACAAGACTTATCAAGGCAAACAAACAAACAACAGCACTAAGACAACTGCAAATGAAGGCCAATCTTTATACAATCAATAAAAGGAGAAGCTCCTTTAATCTCCCCGTGCCTCCTGCACACTGCAGCCCTCCTCCCTTTTTCTCTACCTCCTCTCCTCCTCCACACACCCACTCCTCCTCCTACCCTCCCGTGTGCTCCCTATCTCAGTCCTTGCTGTGTTGCTGGGCTGGGCTCAAAGGCAAGGAAAACTGACTGACGCATCGATTATTCATAGATCACCCCTTCTCTCTCTCTCTCTGTCTCTCTTTCTCTCCGTCTCTCTGTCTGTTTTTCTCTGGCTTTCTCTGCAGCGCTCTGTGTATTTACACGGCCTGTGTCAAAGTCTTCAGAGAGGAGAGTTTGGGGATGGAAAACTGTGCTACTCGGGATTGAGTTTTGGTGTGATTGGCAGGAAGGGGTGTGGTACAAAGAGAAAGGAGGACAAGGAGACTGGCTCTTCCTTGCTCTCTGTGCCCTGGACCTGTCTCCTGTTTGATATCTTCCACTGTGCATTTCCAGGAAAAGATCTGTTGTTTTTTCTGTGTCATGCAGGGATGTATATCATGGCTGCCCTTCCTTTCTCTTTCTCTCATTCATTCCCTATGTCTCTTATCCAACTCTCTCTGGGTCCTCCAAGGTTATTGTGCTCACATCAAACCTTAGGCTCTGCATCCAGGCTTTGGGCCAGCCTGTGTTTTTCTCTGTGTATAAGTGTGTGTGTATAGTCTGTTCTTTTTAGCCAGCCCTAATAATAGCCCTACTGTCATAAACATAGTCTGGAGATCCTTGTGGCCAGCTGTGTCCGGCCCAGCCGCCCAGGGCTCCGGTAGTGACGCTGATGAATAGCCACACACACAAGCACGCACACACAGCTTCAAGTTTAGTGTAGCTCCACATTCTCAGAGATCTTGCCCAGACAAAGGCCAAGACCTAAAGACCCACAAACTGCCTCGTGTGTGTGTGTATGTGTGTTTGTGTGCCTGTTCTTATATATATTGTTGAGTGGTAAATGGAAAAAGCAGGATTATAATGAGTGGACGACCCTGCAGAAATAAAGTAAGAATTTATACTGAGACACTGTAGCAGACAAACAGATTTTGTATGTAGGCATGTGTTGGCTTCGTGCCGTTTCATTGTGTACAGCCATATTTCGACACAGCCGAGGGGCGGTTTCGCTTGTAGCTAGTGAGAGCAGGGGAATAAGGGGAAGAGGGAGGACTGGAGGGGGAACAAAGCCTTGCGGCAGCGTATGTGGATGTCACATGGAGCTGAGGCAGCGGAACAATGGCTCTAATGTAGGAGAACCCCCCTTTGGTATACCCCCTTACTGTTCCTCAGAGATGACGCTGCCCTAATGCTCACGACATCTGGATGCACACACATACGTTTGTATCAGTACAGAACACATTGGCAGGAAGTGGAAAAACCCCAGTATGTCTGTGTAACTCGTGTCACTATTTAAACCCTTTTTGGTCTCAAAAAGCAGCGTCAAGGCTGCTTGGTGGCAGTTTAGTTCCTTTAGTATGCACAGCCAGACAGAGGTGAATATTTATAGCTGGAGAAAGGGCTCTACACTGCTCGATCCGATAAGCAAATGAGGGAAAGAGGTAAATTAAGCCCACACAGAGTCCGGAATTCATTCCGATGGAGGGGAGAGCAGAGGAGGGCGCAATCGATTCAGAAAACTGCCACCTACGGCTGATCCTTTACCCCTCCACCCTCTTCCTCCGTCCTTTTTTTCTATCCTCATTCGCCCCTGGGGGAGGAATTCCTTAACCCACATCGCCGACCGCCCACCCCCCTCTCGCCTCCTGCTTCCACTTCTTCACACTGCCCCACCTAGCTGTCTCTGGGGAGACATGGGGCAAGAGCTGGGGGAGGGAGGAGGAGGAGAAGGGGGGGCCCAGTGTGTGTGTGGAAGCGGTGGAGGGAGGGAGAGACAGAGAGAGAAGGGGGTGTTGGGTCAATGAGCTGAGAGTGGGAAGCTACAGCCATAATAAAAAAAATAAATAGCAGAAAAAACCCAATCTCTCCCTGTCTCTCTCTCCGCTTACAATTTCCATTCGCTTGCATTTTCTATTGAAAGCCAATAGCGTTGTCCTGGGCCTGAGATGGATGGCTGCACTAGAGCTAAGGTTTAATCAATAGGTCTTTTTAATTTGCCATCGATCCACGTTAAAAGCTACTGCGGCTGTTGCTGCTGTTGCTGTGTATGTGCGTGCATGCACCTGTGAGCGTGTGCAGCTGTGCGTGTGTGCATGTACGTGCGTAAGCATACGCATTGTGTATGTGTTTTGTGTGAATACATGATGTACTCGAATGCGGGTGTGTGTGTGTGTGTGTGTGTGTGTGTGTGTGTATTCTGGTGTGTGTGTTCTGGTGTGCAGCACAGGCAGAGATGGCCGCTGTGCTTCGGTTTATTGACATTCTAGCCCATTATTTAATTATTTAATTCCCAGACAGATACTAATGGAGCTGGCTAATAGATTGCGGTTGCCTTCCCTTCCTTCCAAGCCCCCGAATATACGTATAAATGGAATTAGGCTTGACTCGGCCACTGTAAGAAAGCATTCACAGTCGGATGCCAGGCCTCTCCCACGAGACTGGATTCTCCTATAGGCACATCAACAGCTAGAAATGCACTTAGCAGCACATCCAGTCACTGAAGCATGTCATCTGCAATTATGTGCGCAGATATCATAAGCAGCTATCCCAATGTGTCGTCTCTAGCTTGTGCTTGTGTATGTTTTTTGGCCTTGCTATTGGTTCTCAAGGAGATTCAGGTCTAAGAAGGTCTCCCCACTCAGAGATAAGGGGATGAAATAGCACTGAGGGGGCTAATGATGCTCAGTGGGGGAGGTTAAGCACCAAATTCCACATTGTGTATGTGTGAGAGTGTGTGTGTATGTGTATGTGTGTGTGAGCCAAGGGAATGTCAAGGCTGTGTTGCTTTATCTGCTGCTAAACACACACGAAAGCAAAGACATTTATTGACGTCCTTCTCAATCCTAGTTTATGTTCAAGTTAGTGTTAATTCAGTTCACTGTAATCAAACTAGCCAACCAGCAGAGAGAACAGGCATGACTGACCATGTTTTCCCCTCTTTTTCTCTTTGTCCAGGTGACCGCATTCGTCAGACCGAGAACCGTGCGACTCGCTGCAAGGTGGAGCGCCTGCAGCTGTTGATGCAGCAGAAGCGTCTGCGCAGGAAGGCCAGGCGGGACCAGCGCGCCCCTTATCAGTGGCTGCCCAACCGGAAGGCAGGACGCAGCAACAGCAACAGCAGCATGTCCAGCGAGGGCTCCCTGGACCTGGACTTTGACGACTCGGTGTGGAAGCCCGACGTTAAGGCCGACTTGAAGACTGAGTTCGTCATGGCCTGAAACATCTGATCCCACCCGCCGGGGGGGGGGGATAGATTCAAAGAGGTGCAAAGCATTGCTCGGGATTTACTTAGAGATATATTTTGAGGGAGTGGATTGGCAGGAGGTGACACAGAACTGTGCAAAGAGGAAATCAAAGTGGCTGGCGTCTGTAACAGGAAATATAAGGCTCCCTGCAGACTTTAATCCCATTCTGACTTTCACAGTTGACCTTGTGAAAAACGGCAACAATAGCAAGAGAACTTTGTCTTGATGCTTGGATTTGGACAGGCAAAAACCGGACATAACAGTGTACAAGACTTTTTACGGTGTGATTACAGAGACCATACCTGAACTTGAGCATAGCAGAATTCATTGGGTGGTGGTGGTGGTGGTGGTGGTGGTATTTTCAGATTTTTTTTCTAAGTTGTGTTTTCTTAAGCACACTCTGGACAGCAATGAAGAGATCCACACTGGACTAATTAACAGGACAGGAGCACCAGAGGCCTCAGTGTTTCCTATTCACAAGAATGGCAGAACTGCCGAACTATATGGATTATTCCAACGGGCATTCTTATCGATCTCAAAACTCACCAACCAGAGTCTAGTTTTTACCTGTTACGGGGTGGTTAACCTTTTTTTTTTCATTTTGAAACATATTATTATATTTTATAAACAAAAAAATATGTAGCATTGTTCACAAAGCATTCAGGTTTTCATATAACAGTTCAAAGTAGTTGTTGATTTGCACATTTTCTTGATTTATAACAGCTGGTCAGAGTGTGCAAGAAGGAGGAGGTGGGGCCTGAAATCGAATAAAAAATGAATATGGAAGTATTGATATCAACCTCAGTGACAAAGGGTATCGATAGGAATGATTAATGAGTAAACAAAATGAATTAATATTAACAGAAAGTGCTTTAGAGGATTTTAAAATCTTTAAAATGTATATGGAAAAAAATCTATTTTTTATTTTTCTTCCTATCTGCTGTTTTCAAAAAACAGCAGCCCTCTGTGGCTTTAGTCAAGTCGTTGACTACTAACAAATACATCCATTCAATCATTCATTAGCTCATTCATGAATTATAGTCGTCTAGCCACAACAAATGATACGGAAAGATAAATTTCATCCAGCCCACCTCATGTCTTACAGACCTGAATGGACTTCTTGAGGGTTTGTATTAGTTTGTGTACATAAATGTGACAATTGGCAAAAGGTTTATGAGGGTGTGTACGTTTGATTTTAGTGTAAATTGATTTAGAATACCCCATGTTTTTTGTCCGAGTTGTCCCTCCCCAAATAACCCCATAGTTTCTCAAAAAAATCATGAAGATCAGTCGAGTGAATGCATGGGTCACTACTTTATATCACAACAGGATAAAACATCAAATTCTAAGTCCTCATTATAATGACTCTATTTTTTTATTGGCAAAAGAGGGAGAAGAAGTGGGGATCTGTATCCAGCATCATTATCTAGTGCCTCCACCAGTACATCCGTTGACATATCAGGTTAGGCCTTTCACAGTTTTGCTGCTACACATGGGGACTTCAAATGAAAAAAAAAATAAGTGAGAGGGGGAAAAGTGACTTTTCTTTGCATGCAGAAGTGTGATTTACACCGATCTTTTTTCTATTGATGGAAGAAAAAAAAACAAAACTGGTGCTGTGGGAATGAAGGTTAACAACATGCATGAATTTGTGAAGAAAATAAACAATGCTGCTTTTGTTGGTTAGGTTTTTTGTAATTTTTACTTTTCAATGTTAGAACAACAGTGTCCTGCTAAAGTATTACGACGCAAAACCAAAACAGATGAAGTTAAGTGTGGACTCGCGTCTTGCTCAGCACTGAACATTCCTGTTGTGTGACAATGAAGATGATGATGAGCAAAGAGCAACTGACTCTCTCGCTGACTCCACTCCCCCGAGCGCTGGTTTATGACTCTCAAGGACCCAGACGGCCCTACGAACTATTTAGCCACCTCCCCCTCCTCACAGCCCCAACGCCAACCAAGGCTCGCGTGGACGTACTCTGGCAGGGAACGAAAAGACCAGCGGATTTACAGTACTGTCCGTCAAACCCGAGAGAAGCATCTGGTCCGTCTCTTTATCTGTCTGTCTGTCTGATCGATCGACCACCCTACCACAATTGCACTCCCAGAGATTGCAGTGAGAGATTACCTTTTGGTGAACCTCATCTTTTTTTTAAGTGGCCTTACCTTTCACTAAAAAAATTAGACACTTGGGGACAATGGGGGCGGGAATGTTTTTTTATTTTGTTTTTTAAACTTTCTGTGTGCATCGTTGTCGGACTTGTTGTCATCAAGGCGCCATTTTTCTCACTGAGGACACTGGGCATCTGTTGTTTAGTGCTTTTAGCTGGTGGAGTCTCTATTATGTCAAGGCTTCTGTGCCTTAAAAATGTTGCCCTTGCTGTGTCAGTGTCAGATTTAAGCTTGTTTTCATTGGTTGATACACAGGACTGTCGTATCCGCAGCCATGAGAGTCGTAGATTTTAAGGGGTGAGGCTTGTTTGAGTGAATCAAAACAAAAAAAGTGGTGTTGTTCCTCAAATACTGTCTTTGTCCCATTTCTTCATTGTGTTGCCATGCTTGTTGGTCTCCGTTGTCCAAACCTCACATCCCTCTTAACGCAGTCCTCCCACCAACAAGCTGCAGAAAGCTACAAATCTGTGTAACTTATGTTAACTGAGGAAGTTTACACCTCAGTACTTAGATGGCAAGAAACAGCCCAGTATAAGAAAAGGTCCTGTGAGGACTCCAGACTACATGCACTTCCTGTTTCCTTGGACACAACATTCTTTTAAGGACAATTGAACCCCTGCCCCTCCCAAATTTTATTTAATTTTGTTTTTGTATATGTATGAACTATACTCTGTGTGTGCCTCACTTCTGTGTGAAACTCAAAAATATGAAACAAAACAAAAAGATGACAAAAGCATTACAGAGAGGATAAAAAACAGTATGTTGGTGGAATTCTGATCACGTCATTTAAGTTGCCTGTTCTTTCTTGTAGCCAACTATTGAAAATAACAGGATTCAAGAATACAATTTACAATGTTCTAGCTCTAGACCGGTGTAGCACATGTGTGACTGTATTAATTTATGAAACCAAAATGGTAACTGTGAATTATGTATTTCTTTGTGCATTTTTTTAAAAAGCGGGGGAGAAGGTTGTCAGGACACAGCAGCAGCTGATGCTCATGTCCAAAAAAAACCTTTTTTTTTTTTTTGGTGGAATATAATGGAAACGAAAAACATGTTTCCGAAAAAAGAGAAAAAAAGGAAAAAAAAGAAAAAAAGAGGAAAAAAAAGAAAAAATATATGAATATATTTTTTTTCTTAAGCAATACATTTCAGTGTGACTTGTGATAGAACATTTTCTTTTTTTAGGTAATAAATAAATAAAAAACAAAATGAGTACGTCAGGTTGTCTCCGTGAGTATTTTATTACGAGCCCATTCAATAACATTGAGTGAAAGCTGCTATTCAGTCTAATATTTCATGTGTGAATCTATTTCATGAGGTAACGTGATATGAGTGGCATATGAAAAACTAGAGACACTTGAAATTGCATTGATAAAATATTGCCTTTCTCGATATCAAACGCTAATGTAATTGATGATTGGACTGAACCATCTAGGCTGGCTGAGGGGTGGAAAGGGCACATAAATGGATTAGTATATGGGCTATTGGTGAGAAGCCCGAGGGGTCTGGCGGCCACTAAGCCAAAGCAAAAGGACAAAGCAAAGTTAAAGAGTCAGTCAATGTTGAGTCCAATCAAATATGTTTTTATACATTTTTCCTACATACAGTGGTGGAATGTACCAAAGTACAGTTTTGAGATACTTGTACCCAAGTATTTCCACATGTATAACTTTATACATTTAGAGGCAAATATTATACTTTTTACTCCACTTCATTTAGCTGCCAGCTTTAGTTACTTTTCAAGTCAAGATTTAACATGAAAAAATTTAATTAATCTAAAATGATTACGCATGTTTATAAATAAAACCACATAATAATATATAAAGTAGTTAAAATAATGCATCTGCATAGAATACTGAAGTTCAGCAGTTTAGCCTTTTGGTTAAAGGGGACCTATGCAATTCAATTTCAGGTTATTTTTGACAATTTTTGTGAAGATAAAGGCTTGGAGAATGTGGTAAGTTTTGGTTTTGGCAGCTGAAACAGGCGCTTGAGAAGTGCTTCTTCTCTTAAACAGCTGTAGGAAACTAATGTGTTCATTCTTTATTGTTGTAAAAACTCCTTTTTCTCATACGGTCCATGGTTGCTACACCTCTCCTTACATTCTTTCATGCCTGTCTCTTTAAGCACTCTTCCAGAAAAAGCCCAGTCTGCTCTAATTTGTTAGTGTTTCCAGGGTCATCTGTATACTTTCCATCATTGCACAGTATAGTAGGACTTTTCTACCATGATAAAATCCCCAATACAAGCTTCTAAACTGAAAACTACACAATTGGACATGTTCCAGCATGAATGTGATCCAATATTGGGAAGAAATTAAAGAACACGCACAACCAGATTATAGGTTTCCCTGATGTTAGCATGTAGCTACATGCAGAAGTGTATGTAAACACTACATTTGCCTGGGGCAAATGACCATATATAGAAATCGGCTGCAAACAGACATTCATTTTTTCTTCTCACAGGAACTACTTTTACTGTATTTTTTGTTATGAACATCCTACATTATAGGAAAAAAAGGAAAACCATAATAGGCCCCTTTTATCCTGCAACATATTACTGAATAGAGCCAGGGTCCAGGGGTTTGTGTGTATGCGTGGGTGGAAGGAGGTGGGTAAGGGGAGGGGGGGCAATTCAGTGAGAGAGCCAGCAGAAATGTTCTCCACATCTGTGTGAGTGCAGCCCGGCTCAAGATGAGACAGAATATGGAAGTGCAGTGACAGATTGGAGAAGGAGAAAGAGCCGTGCCTCATGTGAAGCCCCGCTTCCTGACACATGTACTTACAGCAAAAGGTGTTTTGAAGCAGCACTTGTAGCCTCCCCGCTTTTGTAACCGGCGAGGCTGAGAACACAGCTTGACTCGGAGCATCAAGAAATAGCTGAAAGAGGATTGAACATGAAAGGGCACAGCTACTGTATGCCAAAAGCATGGTCCCAATAACAGGGCGTGCACACTGAGAGAAGCTGCAACATAGCAACAACACGCGAACTGCTTCTGCATGTCATATTAGATAGACTGACATCTCTTACAGGCAGAGATAATCTAACTTATTAAGCTCAGACCTATTTTGTTGGTAATGTGTGCTGATTTGCAGCCATTCTTTTGTTGTTTGTTCCAATTGCAGGTACATCCACATTAAATGTGTTGCAGCCAGGCATGCCAGATGCCTCGTGTTGTTTACACCTTCATTCTGATAATAACCAAGGACTAGAAATGTGTCCCTTGGCCTTTTTCTCATGGCTGGCCTCCCTTCTACTTTCTGCAGAGATGATTCTGGTAATGAAAGCCTCCTACACAGTGGCCTTCTGCACATAAGCAAACACGCCTCCTCTCTGTCCGTGGCCTGTGGTGAACACAGGGCCAGCAAAGTTTGATAAGAGAAGCCACATGAAAGGGGAATATCGATCGCTTATTGATTGGCTCACCAATAGCCAATGGTCGTGCAATTCCTGGAAACCACTTGGATAGATAGAGGAACATGCTAAATATGAGGCAAAGTAAGCTGTTTAATCAGCTGGTAAGGTAAACCCAAACCCTGCCAGGTTCACATCTGTCACTTTGTTATTGGTATAACGTTGGGTGGCAGCTTCTATCCACAGTCGCCACAATTATTTTTAACCTTAAAAGCTTTTTTGGCATTTAGCTGCTCGACACAAGCATATCTGAAGTGTAATCTCAACACAGATATGGATGAAATGTGATGTTTAAGGGTAAATAATTCTAAAGATACAAACACAGATAGTAGAAAATCTCTTTATTAAACAAATGGAACATCTTTGCACATTTCATTCTGACAGAAAAATTGTTTAGAATTTCTTGGGCCTTTTCTTGAATACTTGGTGGAAACTTGAACCCATCTAATTTGTAAATATTTTACTTATAATGATGCCCCCAAAGCTGGTGTTATTATATAATGATAATTGAACCCATCTAATTTGTAAATATTTTACTTATAATGATGCCCCCAAAGCTGGTGTAATTATATAATTTTGTTATTGTCACAAAACCCCAAAATCCAGTACATTCCCATTCTGTTGTTGTCAGACTCAACCTCATTTGTTTCTCCTGGAGATTTACAGCAAGTAATAAATATGGAGCTTAATAATAAACTTCCAAGTTGTCCCCTAAAACATCTGGGCAGTGTAGTTTTTTTTCCTCAAAAAAGCAGTCAATGTTGCATTTGTTATAGACTACTGTCGCTATACGAACGGTCCAATGAATGCAGTGATATCTGATTCGTTGCTGGCTGTGACAGTCATGGTGATGATGATAATGGGAGGTCAGGTTTTCGGGACATTTTTGATTAGTGACATGTCACAACTTTTGCCAGTGACAAACAGCTGGGGGGGAGCGCCCGTTTTCCAACACAGCAAGGATTAAAACTGACCTGGAGGATGAGTAAACAATGCTTTAACTCTCTATCAATACTGCACTCTGAACTGAGCCTTACTGATGTTGTAGAGCAGCTTTTTGAGGAGAAAGAGCAGAAAGAAGACCGGTGCCAGTGTTTCACCAAATAGTTTTTATAGTAGCAGCAGGAGTTTGCCAGCTAGCTTGTGTGATCTGATAAACATCACATTATTCCAATTCAATTTCTATCCTGATACGGGTTTATTTATTCTTGTCTCCAAGGTGTTGTGTTCATACTTTGGCATGACATTACATTGACATTGTCAGACATGACATTATGACATTGGTTTGTTTTATTGTTCTTGTATATTTGCATCTCTGTGCCAGGGTGTGTGTTATGATGGAAATCCTGCATGACTGGATATGCAGGTTACATAGACATATTATTTTGAGCTATATATTTGCTTATGCAGAGCGGTATGAACCAATCACTGTGTGTGTTGAGAATGAGTGTGTGATCAAATTAATTAAACTGTATTGGGGGAGGTGGAGCAGTGTGCTTGTGCCATTGAGCTAAACATTGTTTGGTAACTTGATATTGTTGCCACTCGCCCTGGAAAGTGTTGTTGCAATCATGTAGTGTAAGTACTATGATAGAAGATATCTACAGGTTTTTATAATGTCCTTCAGGCTTCGATCACTGACTGTAGGTCAGGTGGCAGGTGGGACCGTTTAGGGTAGCCTCTGCCACCAGTATGAATGTGTGTGTGAACGGGTGAATGAGCGCAGTCTGTAGTGTAAAAAAGCGACTAGAAAAGCGCTATTTAAGTGCAGGTTTACCATAATGTCCTTCAGGCTGTGATCCCTGACTGTAGCCTGACAGTGTGAATCCTGTATGCTGTATAATAGAAGATATCTACAGGTGTGTATTTTGTTGAAGTTGTGATCCTAGACTGTAGCCTCTCTGCATAAATCCTGTAAGATGTATTATAAAAAAAGATATCTACTGGTGTTTTTAGTGTCCTTTAGATTGTGATCATAGACTGTAGCCTGACAGTTTAAAAGAAACCGGTGTTTTCAACAGATAGTATGATGAAGACCTATAGCCTTAAAGTAATGTTAGACCACTAGAATGCTGTGACTGAATAGCGTGCTGGTCTTGGTGGCATCCATGATTTTGGTGCCCAGGAGCCTCCACATTTTTAATCTAGGCCTATATGCATTGATAAAAATTTTTTGCTCTGATGATTATTTATGGCAGCAGGACAGAAATCATATTAAACCAAATTTCAGTGACAGAGAGCAATAGTCATACTCTGAAAAGCACGCCCACCAGAGGGAAAAATTATTTGCGCCACAATATGCAACCAGGGTAGCCTGGCTAACACCAGACTATTCTCAAATGAGTCTGGCAACCAACAATGCATTTCTCCGTAGAGGAGGTGTGGTTTACGATCCTCCGGAGCCGTTTATTGGGCGCTTAGAATGTCTATCAAAAGCGTCTGTAGGTAGCTCTTAGCCAATCGTATCAGTTATACCAGATGACGTAGTAGAGCTACAGAAATGGATGTTTGTTGTGTGTGTGTCTGTGAGAGAGTGTTGCTTGCTGCTTTGCTTCTCCAGTTCTCGCTTTCTGCAAGATTATTTATTTTCACGCTTTATTCCCCCTCATGTCATTCAGCCACACACATCCACTGATTTTATGGGCAATAAACAAGCTGCTGCGGGTCTCTCGGCGGCTCCGCTGTCCCCCGGCTCGTAGCGAGATCACCGGCGCTACCGCAACGCCGGTGATCTCGCTACGAGCCGGGGGACAGCGGAGCCGCCGAGAGACCTTTCGCCTTTCAACTTTCGCTCTAAACTATTTAAAACGCCGTCTACAGCTAAAGAGAGTTTCGCGTCTGCTGCAGCCATGTTGGATCCGTAAGAAAACTACAAGCTTCCAAGTGCCGAGTAGTATGCGTCATCGTCTTGCCGTCCCTCCCCGCTCTGTGATTGGATCCCTAAAACAGGACAAAGAAACGGCCCTGGTTGCCAGACTGGATGGAGGTTCGAAATTAAATTTGAGCGCGCATAGCAGTATGGGTATACCCAGGCTACAACCAAGGAGTAATAGGCTGGCAAATTGCCTGTAGCTAGCTAAAAAACATTATATTTCAGCATGTCAAATAGTTATTTTAGCACCTACCAGAGAGGACAAGTTAGCAATATAATGTTTTCTGCTTGTTAGCAAGCCAAGGTTGCAAGTTGCTTCTGCTTTTTAAGCATTTTTCTGTGGCAGGAAATGAAAAAGTATCAAGTCAAAGTCAGCAGAGAGCGATTCATTGTTTTTGGTAAATGGACTGCACTTATACAGCGCTTTTATCCATAGTGCTTTACACTACAGACTGCGCTCATTCACCCATTCACACTGGTGGACGAGGCTACCAGGGCACACTGGTGCCACCTGCCACCATTGCTAAATTCATTCACACGCAGCATCGGGAGCCATTTGGGGTAAAGTATCTTGCCCAAGGATACTTCGACATGTAGGCTGCCATGGTCAGGGATCGAACCGCCAACCTTCCGATCAATGTTTGACCGCTCTACCAACTGAACCACAGCCACACTCTTAATTTTGCTGTCTCTGTTCCATCAACAAATTATTTATTCTGAATGACTCAAAGGTGTACATATAACAGCACATTCCAACACGTATGACGTACATGTTTGCTGCAGTTCCAGATAAATGCACCAGTATTAAACTGTAGGTAGGAAAACAATACTTTAGGTAGGTAGCTTGGGGCTAAGGTTATTTGTGTACACATCAATAAAAAAAGAAAAAAGAAAAATAGAGGTTTGAGTTGGGTGGTTTTAGCCCCTTTGTCCTCCATTAACACACAGGCTGTCAGGGTTTATTCCTTACATGCACGTACAACAGTGTGACTCCGTAACGTGTTTTGGAGGCTTGTTGTATGGATCAATACAGCATTGGTTCGGATCTTTTCATGGAATTTATGGACAATAAGAAAATAATAGAAATCTTAAGCCTTCTCTTAAGTGTCAATGTATGTTATTTTAACTTTTCTCTTAATTTATGACATTTTTAAATAAGAAACAAAATATGGAAAAGAGGGGAAAAGACAGATTATTACAGTTTATAATGCGTTCTTGGTGAGAAGGTTTCTTCTTCATTTGTCAGTTACGTGAGACTCAAAACAAACCACAAGTCAATGTTGACATACATTTAAAATAAATATTGCAGGTGCATGTAACGTTTTGACTGTTAACTATTTACAGCTTTACATTTTACTGGATATAACATGAGCAAGAAGTGCAGCTGATAAGTTCACATGGCTTCCAGTCATACTGCAACTATCAAGAGCCTCTTCTGAGAAGTCACTGCCTATTTCTGACTGCATCTGACTGTCAGTCTCAGCCTCCACACTTATCTGCTGCTTTCTGCAAGCTCGCTGTCTGTGGATGTAACTGACTTTAGAGACAGAAAAGAACAGAGAGAGAGAGAGAGAGAGAGAGAGAGAGAGAGAGAGAGAGAGAGAAACTCAGCTGCCACCGCAAACTGAAACCCTGTGGCTCTGGGATGGAGAGGAGTTCCGCAGAGTTGGGGTTTCACACGTCGGTGTGTGATCTAAGATAAGACGCGCTCAGCTGTATCCTCCCTTCACTTAAAAATACACACATGCACACACATAAGCATAACGGAAAATATTCCAGGATGTCACACTGCATGAAAGCGAGTATCATATACTCTCTTGTCATAATGAAAGTTCATCGCCCTGTGTTTGTGTGGATGGGAGCTGGATGTGTTTTGTGCATGTTCGCTTGTTCAAAAATAGTAAAAATACATTGGTGTTTTAATGTAAAAATGTGTTTTCTCTGAACATCTGAAAATCACATTCCCACTACTAAAAACTACTAAAATTGAAACCTATGGTGATAGAGAGCATGTGGAAAAAATTTGGTGCTTTTGTCCGGCGTGTCCCCTTTTTTTCGCTAAGCCGCCTGACTATACAGACTGCAGGGTCTGATAACCTTGATGTGATTTTACAATTTGCTACTCAATGAAATGAAGTGTTCAAGAAATATTTTGACTGTTTGGGAAATATTTACATTTGCAAAAGATTGATACTCACATACATGTATGTTAAATATGAAGCCACCCCCAGTAGATGTTAGCTTAGCACAAAGACTGGAAATGGGGAAGCAGCAGTAGGCAAATTTTAAGTAAAATTAGTGACATTTCAAAGTCAAAAATTCTAATCCATCAATTTGAGGAATAAACTAGATTACAGCATATTATCCTCTGAGGTTGGTGCTATAAGCTATGCATGGCTGTGAGCCCACATTAAAAACAGAGTCAAAGAAGCAAAGGGTTTCAAACCAGAAACAAACAAGTCTTCTTGGCTATCTAACCCAGCTATGAGAGAAAAATGGAGAGAGGTCTCCAGCATTTTGATTCAATTGAGCAAGTTTTATTGTTGTTTGAGGATGCAGACAGCAGAAATGGCTGAATTTTTATGTTTCCATACAGCTTTTCTAAAGTGATACCTCAACATGTGCATGCAAATATGTTGAAATAATGATGGTAGTGCTAATGTGTGCAAGACATTTTAAGGATAAAAATGACTTTAATTTTCCGATGTTGTTCTGCAAAACCCACCTTTTCCCACTCTTCCTTCATTTTGTTTTCATGCATTCGGTCTCTTGGTTGAGTACATGCTTTTATCATTTTATATAAGGACAACAAACAAGCTCTTTGCTCTGATGAAAGCCCCAGCTGTACAAGGGAGTAATGAAGCGAACACACTGAAGATGCATTTTCTTCAGGTCAGGGCATCAACATGAGAGCTCGGCCGCACAGTCTCCTCCTCTGTAAGACCCAGGGCTGTTTGCATGGTCAGCAGGGACCTTGTTGTCTTTTGCCTATTTTTGTTTATTCCCTGCACAGTTGAAAGAGAAGAATGGCTTTCTGTTTGGAACATTACCTGATGGATATTTATGCAGCTGTGAGGCTGTGAAGAGAACCTTTGATATCTTTTTCAGGCTCCACACACACACACACACACACACACACACACACACACACATGCACGCAATTCCTCTGTGAAGGCCTGAACAAGCCATCAGTGGGCCACTGCAGGACAAGTGAACACACACATGCACACATTACACTCAGAGGTGCTCAGCTGTCCCCATCAGTGTGGAGCTGACCTTCGGACGTTGACCCCGTGACCCCGGGGGAAATGGCACATAGGTCATGGTTAAAATAAACCCTGGAAACTGGGTAAACAGGATGTGTACACCCGCCCAGACATATGGCACTCACTAATCAAACATCACTGAGCTGGGAAAAAAAGAAGAGGAAATTATCTCTGTAGAAGCAACCACACACACGCACACACACACACACACACACACACACACACAGCATTAGTACAAACCTACAGTACTGTAATATAAATGGCTCAAGCTGCTTAGCAACAAAACGAGCTCTCGGAGCTCAGAGAGAGTTCTCTCATCAAAGTACAGTCATTTATTTTAAGACTCAGACAAATACTTCTCAGAGGAAATTGCAAATGTCAAGGTTCTACATACAGCGAATGGAGTTCCCTGTTACCAATCACAGACAGCCATGATGCACTGATAATGACATTAATCTGTTCACTTATCAGGAGTATACCTGCTGTGCCATGTTAGGATGTCTGTATGTTTAGAATATACCAGTTTATACACCTCAGGGGTCTTGTGCTTCCGCCATTGTCAGTTGACAATTAAAGACTTAAGACTTCAAATATGTTTTAAATAGGGCCGGACTTTGACGCATTTTAATCGCACTTATTTTTGCACTGCGGAACATTTCTCACTGGATGAGTTTCAGGCGGACCGATTATACTGGAGCACCAACTAGCGTTCATGAGTTCAGACAACAACAAACCACAGTGAACATGAAGGAAGAAGCTGATGAGAGCGCTTTGGTTGGCCCCGTGGATGATGGGACATTTAGTTACAAAAAAACAACGGATGGAAGCGTCGATAAGAGCATGGTTGTGTTGCTATGCAACAAGGAATTCGCATATCACCACAGCACATCGAGCCTCAAGTATCACCTCAATTCAAAACATATAGCAGCTAGCGGCTAGTGTGGTAGCTAGCATGGATTGTGTTTTACTTCAAAAACCAAAGTATTATAGTTTACAGAAGGTCTACCTACCTATAGGCTACCTGAATTTCTGAAATGTACTATATTTCTAAATATGCTATTGCTACACTTAATGGAAAAAAAATGCACTGGTCTGTTGGACTTGAAGAAAAATAAACAATATTTCTGTTGCTTAAGCTTATGCATTCAGTCATTATTCAATGGTATACTAAAAATCCATGTGAAAAAAATTACTTCTCACTGTTCTCAGGTCAAATATTTATATGCGATTAAAATGCGATTGATTTCGATGAATTAATTACAAAGCCTCTAATTAATTAGATTATTTTTTTTAATCGAGTCCCGCTATAAAGCGCAAAACTTAAACTACATTTGCGCCTAGCATCAAGACTATCCCGGCATTTTTGAAAGGCTAAAACGGAGACTTTTGGAAACGCTGCTGACCTTGGTTTAGTTTGAAAGCCCTGGTGTCACGTTTTAGTCTGCACTGGTGGAAACAATGCCTTTTTAAAATGATGCAGACACCCACATTTGCCTCCTGATTGCTCCTTCCCTGGTTCGTCAAGGCCCTATCATGTGGCCCATTACCGGAAGAAAACAAACACAAACATTAGCCTTGACAACCAGTGGCTAATCAACATTGATACTGAATAACCGGCATTGCTGACCTTTTTGTCCGTGCTAGCAGCTGTTGTGCAGTTAAATTCTGCATTTTATAATGGGATGTAGTGTCATGAGATATATGTTTTCAGGCATGAAAGTAGTGACAGGAGATTATTTCTGAAATGGTGCTAAAATGCTTGTTTGGATTTTTGGAAATAACGTTCATGTTTTCGAGTCTTTGATCAGCCTGTACAGTTGCATCAATGTAAACCACGCTTGGCGTCATTTCGGGCACACCATTTCTGTCCCTATTTTGCATTGATGAAGTTCACAAGCTAGTTATGCAGATGACATCCTTTCTCCAGCGTGGGGAAACAGCCATCAATAGACACAAAAACAGATATATTCAAACTACTGAATAAATTCAGAGGTCCAGAAACATGCAAAGTTTCTAGGATTTGTCTTTTTGTAACTTTTTATAATTCTGGATTAGTAATGTAATTTTGCAGGGCTGCTACCCAACTTATACTGTATCTGTGTGCTGGGCATTTTGATTGTTGTTGTATCCTCTCACAGATTTAGCACTTGGGAGGTTTCTGGCAACTGTCATATGTCAAATGCTCTTTTTGTTGGTGTCCTCTGTCTGTCGTCTGTCACTTCTTTCCTCTGAGAAGAAGATCAGGTACCTCTCAGCAGTTGCTCCAGTGACCTTTAGCAGCTGTGGGGGTGAAATTGGCTGAGCTTCCTTCACCTCATCCTCGTTCTCTCTCGCTCTCTGCACCTCTCACGTACGAAACACACTCTCCTGATTTGCAGAGCTGTGGCATGGTTTGCATGGAAATGATCGTAGTCTGAATGACATTGAAGGGGTACAGTAGGAAGTGACCCATGTTATTTTCCTTTAAAGGCTCTGTAGCACATGCCACATTGCACAAAAGAGCCCTGACAATGAAACATCAACCCTGTCGAATATATAATTATACAGTAGAACCTGGTATGGCAGCAACCCAGGGCTTTAAAACTGGCCTGCACAGTCCAACTTTAACAACCTGGTCTCATCTATAACATGGCACAGTTTAGAGTCTCCAGAGCCTTACCTACAGTAGATACTCATTCTTGTTGCCTAATTAGGCCTGTGTCTGAGTTAATTGTGAGAGGTGTAGTGTTGCTGCTCGGTGCTGACCATGCTTCTTGTACAAACGATGTGATTCCTTGTGCTAAGCACTCAATGAAAAGGGCAGGCCAGCGGTTTGGATGCCCTCCAACAGGTATTCATGGCAGGGCAGGAGGGAGGGAGAGATGGAGTGAAAGAAGGAGGGCAAGGCAGATAAATGTACATTTCTGCATCTTCCTCCCTGCCATCCACGCTCTCCTCCTCCATCGCTCTCGCCCCACTTATCCAGCTGCCCTTCCTTCCATCATTCCACCCTTGGCCCTCCTCCCATAAGTGAATGCTGGGTTGTGAGTTATGGAATGGCTTTACAGTGTGCTGAAACAGCTGAGGTCATGGATACAGACAGAGTGCATGCAGCCTTGTGCGATGAATGTAAATGAGTTGGCCTTTCTGCAGCCAGGGAGCTGAGCCGGGAGCTGTGCATGATCTCGTCTGCCCCTCCCTTTTGGAGACGCCAGGCAGGGCAGGGATCCTGCTAATCAGCCCAAAGTATGTGGGACAGTAGTCAGTGTTAGAAAAGGACAGAGATTCCTTTGAGGCAGCCAAAGCCTCTAAACACTAAAGAACACTGTTCGACAACTATATCTCTCTTTCTTGTCAGTCTTCTCTCAGTCTTTCCCCTTCTTTTTTGTTTTGCACGTAACGAGGAAACACCGGTTGTGTGCGTGGGTTTAACATAGTTTCCACTAAGAAAAGGTTTCAAACCTCCTCCAAAAGAGACACGACTGCAACAGGGACAGAAAATGGCTCTGATAATGGTTGTTTGTTGGGCATTATCTTGTTAGCAGTAAAAAAAATAAAGGTAGCTCTCACGCTGTATAGTGCAGTGTGTAAAAGCCCCGGCATAATTAACATTAAGATCAAATAACAGACTCCAACCTAACCTGCTTTATGCTTTATCCTTTGTTCCACAGTCCCTTGAAATCCCATGTCAAGTAGCACACACATTTACATTCCATTTAACTGTAAGTGGAGATAATTGTGTGCAAATGGGTGAAGTTACAAATGCCTGATAAGGAGCGTGACACCGGGCTGTGTGTGTGTGTGTGTGTGTGCGTGCATGCAGAGGCTGGTGCATGCACATGTGTACCGACTGTGTGTGGACACTGTTAATGTGTTTATTTGACTTTGGGGGAAGCCCTGTGCCCATTGTTCATAAAACCCCATATATGGTAATGTAAACACAGCGCTTCGTAACTCCTCTGGAGCGTGCACACAAAAATGAATGAACACAGGAAGACCCACTCTGGCAGGAAGTGGCAGCTGCTGCCATGGTAACAAACTGAAACCCGAAGCAGCGAGGGAGAGAGACTCGCCTTTCTCACTGTCTTGACGTCATTTCTAGTACGCTACGACTAAAAGGCAGCAGCTGCAGAGCACACGCAGAGCAAACAAAGATACAGGGAAGTTTCGAGTGCTTACAGAAAAATGACGAGAGACCGGATAAGTCAGTGTTCTGTCCTTTCAACAAAAGCATTGCACTGGAAAATCCCCATATGTTCACCACTATCAAGGACAATGATTTAAAAGCAGCGCAGACAGCATAGATAATAATAATAATACCATATTATCAAGAGTGTGACTGATGAATATGCAAATGCTCTCTGTGTTAATGCCAAATTAGCAATATGGTCGCAACACATTTTTAAACTCTTAGCAGTGTCGCTTTTACAGCTTAGTGGTGTGTGAAACAAGTGCAGTTTTAGTGTTTACACAACCACTGGTTTAGTAAATCTGTGTTACGCAGTTCTGGCTGAGAATGCAAACCAGTATGATGCCAGCAGGACTTTACCAGAATGATAGAGAGGATGTGGGAGTGATCAGATCATTTTGTGGAATTATGTTCAGAGGACGAAATACGACAGAACAAAGCAATTATCACCACCAGCTGGAAGGGTGTCGAGGATGGTGCAAACTGGGAAATGGAGGAGGACTGCAGGCGTGCATGCATGCATGTATTAGGGACGGAGAGAAATAAAATGCCAGAAGCATGCATTTCATGCTGTCAATTTTTAAGGTCATGGCTCAAATAGAGTATGTCATAGGCCCTGATGCCTCCAGGGCTGAAGTGGTTAAGTTATTCCTTTTAACCCTCTTTGTAGGAAAGCTTTTTCCAAATTATTTCTAGCAGTTATTACCTAGAAAGTAGCTCTTCTTCCATCTTAAATATGTTTTGCTTCTATTAGTCACTCTGCTGACCCATTTAGCGTGAACACTCCTTGCTGGGTTGTTTTTTTTAACACATGGTTAATGTTGTAAATTCAAGCAAAAGCTACTTGGTTAGGTTGAGGTGGTTGATAACTGCATTTGTTACATAACTTAAGTTTCAATTTCGCTTTTACACACAATCAGAACACAAACTAAAGTCTCCTGGGTGAAAGTCCCTCTTCTGATGTCTATCTTCAAGTGTGACAGTCATTATACTACCTGAATTCCAGAGAACTTGCTCTGAGCTCCACTACGTCTCTGCGGATCCAACCATCGCCATCTTGGCAATGCCTGACTCCTCCTAACTCCCAGCTAATTCAAGAACGCAGCAAATATAAGGAGTGTTGGTGAGGCGGGCTGAATGCAACAATGAGTCATCTGTGAGGCCTTAATTATGCATTACTTTAAACCTGAATATAAATTAAACAGGTGAAAAAAATGTAATGCTGTAGACCAAAACTGTTCTTTGTAGCAGGCTGTCATTTCTGCTGTAAAGTTGAGCATTTAATATGGGCGTCTATGAGGATTGACTCGCTTTTGAAGCCAGCCTCAAGTGGCCATTTGAGGAACTGTGGCTTTTGGCACTTCCACACTATCTTGAGCTCTAAAGGTTGGCGCTTGGTTTCATATCAACATATCTGTTGACTGGATTACTGTAATACTTACTTGAATATAAGGTTTCCTTCCTTACACATCAATGCATCTACGGAAACGCCCCCTCATATCTCAATGAGCTACTCACCCCACAAAACACAACACGCTCCCTCTGCTCCACCCACTCAAACCGACTCCACACACCCAGAACCAGACTCAGCACCATGGGAGACAGACAGGCTTTCTGTGCTGCTGCCCCACGGCTGTGGAACCCTTCCTAACACCCTGAGGGCACCACAGTCCATAGACACTTTTAAAAAAGGACTTAAAACTTTCCTTTTTAGCAAAACCTCCCGTCTAGATGTTTTTTAGATTATGTATGTATGTATGTATGTATGTATGTATGCATGTATGTATGTATGTACCATATTTCCTCAATAATAATAGGGGCAGACTATTATTTGAAGGAGGCTTTTATTAAAAAAAGAAAATCAGAGCAGCTCAGGGTGTTTTACACAGCGCATTGTAGCCAGTTACCCGGATGTCAGCCATATTGGAAGTACTCGGATGTAAACAAACAATGAACAGCACGCTGAATGTTCATTTTAAGCAGGATTTAAAATGTCTAAACTACTAAAAAGCCCAGAAGAATGTGGGTAAACGGCTCGACTTTACAGAGAATGACTAGGACAGCGGGAGAAACAACCATATTTACCTACAGTACTAACTCGTGTGGCCAAACTTCAAAATACAGGTGTTGTGTTGAAATCTGTTAACCCCGTCAAATGATGTTTCCTGAATGGTGTTCTCCGTAGCATCACCTCCACGGTTGGAGTTAGGATTTCAGTTTAAGATTAGGCCTTGTAGAGAGAACTGTTTGGGGTTAAGGTAAACTTGGGCTCATGTTAACAACTTAAAGGAGGACTGGTTGGGGTCAGGGGTCAGGTTGGTGCAGGTTAAGGTAAGGGGGACACATATCGATGGGGGAACAGACTTTGACATAACACCGGTAAGACACCCGGCTTATAAAAGAGGCCGGCTTTTATTTACAAAAAATTGTTTTTACACCCGGTTACTAAATGAGGCCGGTCATGAATAGGGGCCCGGCTTTAAATTGAGGAAATACGGTATGTGTACCTTTTCTTCTGTTTTTAGCTGTTTTTTCCTCTTTTATCCTTTTTTATAATTGACAGTTATGCTTTGAACATGTAGCACTTTGAGATTTCCTCTAGTGCAAAGTGCATTACAAATAAAATGTATTATTATTATTTTATTATCTGTGATTGTGGAAACACACAATGCCATACAAAGTCTGAAAAACCGGGTGAATTTCCCCGACTGTACAGGCAGGTGATTTGTTGTCAGTCAGGAAGTAAACCGTCCTGGGCCAGGAAAACGACTCCCTCGTGGCCTGGCTCATCTTTCCTTCGCCTTTCACCCCCTTGCCACCTAATTAAAAACTGCATCCATACAGATTTATCCAGCTCCGTCTCCACAACAGTCCCTCACTCATTAGCTGCGGCCTTATCCTTTGTAATTAGCTGTTGCTTCTTAATGCTGCTGCTCTATATTAGAATTGAGGTTTAAAGAAAGGGGGTCAGATTTCATTTGGCCCTCAAGGCTAAATCCATAGACAACAAACCTCTTTTAAAAGGGGGTAGAGGAGGGGATACAAGTGTGTGTCTGTGTGTGTTGGTGTGGTGTGTGTGCTTATAGTGAATGAGGCACGTGCAAGAGGATTGGGGGTTTAAGAGGAGGTGTGTATGCATGCAGATCGGGGGCGGGGGGGTTGGGATAAACCCTGAGCCCACCGCTGACCCTGTGTGGTTTGTATGATGGGAGGCTTGGCTCTAGTTACACAGACACCTACGGACAAACATCTGATTTTTTTGGCCCTATAATCATCCAGACAGATTTAACCCCCCCCCCCCCCCCCCCCTCTTCTCAATCTTCTTCTCCATCTCTTTTTCTACAATACTCTGAAAGGCAAGGGGACAGGTGCTGGTGCCTCGTGGGTTTTAAGCTCCTCAGAAATGGTCTTCCACTCATTAGCCCCTAGCGCGCACACACACACACACACACACACACACTGATGGAAACGCAGGATTGTTATTCCATGTCTGTCAGTGGTTATGATTTATGATCATAAATCCCTCTGAAGAGCCATACGTTGAAACATCTGTGTCTGTGGCAGTAAGAAGGATTCTGGGGTGTCAGCAGTTGTGTTGCCAAATTGTGCGTTTGTTGGAACAATTCTCAATCTGTTAGGTCAGTAGTAGTCAAAAGACAGTACTGTGTAAGTTTACAACATTTATGTTCTATATGTCTTTGTGTACATTTTATATGTTTAAATTTTAGGGTTGGTGAACTAAACACAAGCAAGAGTCAGCCGCAATAAAGTCATGGTCCTTTACTATTGTTTCTGGGAATTGGGGGTAATTTAAAAGCCTTACAAGTTCTTGCTACATTACATATGGTGTTTGTTTTTAAATCTCCAACTTGGGGTCCAGTAGCTATAAATGTGACTGTTTGTAGGCTGAAAACTAAAATTAACGGATATATTGCTCAACTAGAGTTAAAGTCTTGGCATTGTGGTTAAATCTAAGAAATGTAATTTAGACCACAGAGATAGAAACTATAACCGGAAAGATACATACATATATACAACCAGACAAAATGTAAAATTTGCAAAACATTCCTAAAAGGATAGGGTTTGGATATATTCATATCCAAGGCCACTGAACGATTAGACGCAACAACAAATTCAAATTCAAAGACAAGTCATGTTGTCGATATTCAAGGGTCAAATTCAGAGTATCAGCAACCATATCTCCTACAAAATATGATTGTGTACCACCCATTTCCTTTGGCAAAATATGGTTGGCAGGAAATGTAATTGCTGTTGAGATTACATTCAATAATGATGCTTTTTTATTTTCCATCCAGGAACATGACTCGTCTTTTACGAGCAGCAGCAACCTCCTCAGGAGTGCCTTAAACCTGCATTCTTTCTAATGATCAGCTTCACTGGCTGCAAAAGAACAATTACAGATAGAAGTCTATAACAAAAGTGAACCCACTTGCCAGAGTTCTTCCAAAAACCAATGTTTGACATCACAGTTGCTATGTTCATTTCTTTTATACAGTCTATGGTTTTATACTGGGGTCATAAGAAGTAGACCTATATGGCTTATATGATTTATATGGTTGGGCATACCATTTTTTTTATTTTTTTTTTTTCAGTAATAAATAGTTAGAAAAATTGTTACTCTTTGCAATACTTTGCATTTATGAGCATGGTATCGTACCCTTTAACAAAAATTTGTATAGCTTAACCTGACATGTATTAAGTATTAAAAAAGTCCTACGTATTAGTATTTAACCATGATCATGAGCCTTCCCTAACCTTGACCAACAGATTTAAGTTGCCTTAATGGAGACAGAAAAACTGTAAAAATGCAAAAATAATGTAAAATATAGCCACTGTCCCTTTTATTTCTCCATTCATGATGGATTTTATGTGTCAGCGCTGTCCAGTAACAATGGCGCTATGAGTGACACATCACCAGCCCTCCAGTAGATACCACTGAGTGTGATCCAATTGTCCATGGAGGGATCAGTGGATCATCCGGGACCCTCCTGCTAGGCTGCCCTCCCTCCCCTCCTCCCCCAAAACAGTGTGGGGCCTCTGGTACAACAGGGGGGCGATGATCAATAGGGATTTTGTGTGTTTGATTGTCTGTGTGTATATGTGTGTCTGCTGCGGTGGTTTCCTAGTCTGTGTGTGTGTGTTCCATCTGTGTGTGTTTAAGTGAGGTGAGGAGGGGGTGAGGTGTCTTTTAGTTCAGTGCTATGGTTGTGACTGATAGGGTGGCGGGCCCCAGCGTGTGGAGGCCCAGGGGACCGGCTCTGTATTGGCGGACTCTGTAGAGAGGCTTTCTGTTCCCCCATCGATCCCAACATGTCAATTAGACAGATTCAAATAAATGTGCCCTCAACCTCAGCAGGCCAGCCGTATGCAGAGCCTCCCATGTAAACGACACCCACACATCGGCCCCCGTGTCACCGGAGCCGAGGCGATACCAAAGGGCCTTCTGGGTTAGAATTGACCGAGAGCTTTTCCGCTGCACAGATTGTTTTTCACTTTGACCCCGGGCTCGGCTGGTGAGCAGGCAGACGATGTGTGTGACACTGCAGACACCATGTAGGTGAATCACCTTTTATGGCTCTGACTTTCCCTTTGTTTTCTCTGAAAACCAACTGCCATTTACAAAAATGAAAGTGAGGGAACAGTGCACCTCAAGCTTGTTATTGTTTTTTTAGAAAAATTATAATTTTGCACAGAATGAAAAACAGAGTTGTTTTTGCACCAAAGGGGGGTTCTTGTAGCCATTAAAAGTGCAAACTACACATTATTGCAAAGGAAGAAAAACCCCTTTCATTAGAATAGATTTTGTAGTAAAGTTCTTATAAAGTCTTATCTTATCTTACTTGAGACAGAGGTATACGGCTAGCCTGGCTCTGTTGGAAGGTAATCCACTTACTGGCACCTCTAAAGCTCTCTATTAACAGGTTATATCTCGTTTATTTAATCCAGGAAAAACAGAAGTGTAAACACAACATTTTTTGAACAATTGTGTGCATTACATTGGGTTGTGTGGCAGACTATTTATTTGAGTCTCAGGTGGTTGCCAGTGCCAAAAAAGAGTGTTCATTGAACATGGTCATGTTCGTGATGAATGGTGAACTGAACGTATCAGTTTTCAACTAATGAATATGAGCCTGTTTCACTCTCACAACAGTTAATGACACTCAGTCACTATGTTTTGCTGCACTAAAGGATTTACTCCACTGTTGTTGTTTCGAAGCCTGTCCCCCGTCAATATGTGTTTCCCCCTTAATCTGGACCAAACCTTATCCCACTCTAACTACAAAGGGGGGCAGTACAGGAAACAGCATTTTAACAGGACATACAGACTCTAATACAACACCTGGTCTGAAATAACAAGCCCAAACGGGATCGAAATGACACATCGATTTGAAGCATCTGACTAGTCTTTGGGAAAGCTTGTCAAAATAAAAACAGAGGAAATGAATGTGAAATAGGTTCAAAATACAGAATTGTTAACTAGTTCATTTAGCTCTTGTTAAGTATGAACTTGCACAACGCTGCTTTGTCTATTTCTAGACAAGAGATAGTTATATACAGTAACCACGCAAAAATTGCCATTTCCACACTCTTGTTTTTCTTCTGATTGAACAAACATGAAAAATGGTCTTCGAGGTAAGCTAACCTGCTGCTGGTTGTTGCCTTTTATTTAATAAACAAACATGAGAGTGGTATCATCTCATCTCAACTCTCCACCAGAAAGTGAAATAACTTTTTTTTTACCAAAATGTCGAATTTTTGCTTTAAAGCTTGTTTGAAATACAAGATTATCTCTTTGTTGTATCTGAACACACATGCATGGCCACACACAGACACACATAGACGTTTGAAGAGCCCAGATGAGACTATAAAATTGACTGTGTCCAAACAAGCCCACCATTATAGAGACAGATTGGGGGTGAAGCCTCTTGAAGATAATGACTGAGAGAAGTGGGTGACCCCCCGACTGGAGGTGATAAACCGATACTACCTCCATCTCTTCCCCTCACTCCATCACCTCTACTCCCCTCCATCAGCCCTCTAAACCCAACTCTTCACACCTCCTTCCCCCTGAGCAGACACCCCCTGTGAGAGGACGCCCCCACCCTCCTCCTCCCTCCCCCTCCTCTGTGCCCTCCGTACTGATCAGTAGGATTTACTGTGCACTCGTCCACAGTTCTCAGCCGGTCACACACGCCCTCTGGGTCGATCCAGGTCGAATTCAATTTGTAAGATATTATGTATTGATCCCTGTGCTCCATCTTGGCCCCCCCCCACTCCCCACCCTCTGTGCCTGGCAGGCACTCATTGACCCACATGCACGATTCCTTGGATCATCATCATCATCACAGAAGTGTGGAGGTCTGAGCCAGTATTAGGGTCGGTGGCCTTAGGCCTTTCGTGCTGACCCTCTGTTACATCTGCTGCCCAAGATCTTCTACACAACCAAAAAACCGTAAAGTAGGAGCAAGTCTCTGATGAAGGTCCTGCTTAGGTTGAAAAAATACAACCCCAAATATGTTGTGACAGTTTTGTCAATGCTCAAGAGGCCTCTTTTATGAGCATTTGTCAGCGTGAAATGTTTGGTTGAATCAGTCCGGTTTTCTTGGGCTTTGGTATATTTTGAGTGATGACTTAAATGGAAAACAGATGTATTTAGCCTCTGTCATACCTCTTTATATATCTCCGCTTTGCATATATTTATGAAGAGGAGATAACCAGACCTCCCAACGCTTCCACTAACCATCACATGCTGCCATTTAGCTTAGCCAACAGGCTCTAAATCTTTCAGATCAATAGTTGCTCCCCAGTCTCTCCATCAAACCCACAAGTAAATAATTCAAATGAGATAGTTAAGCCCCTTGGAATATAAATTACTGAGGGAAAAAAAATCCTCATTGTGATTTGGACGTGCGATTTACGGGCATAACATTCAGTGTGGTGAGCTTGGGGGGGCTGCAGGAAGGGACCGTCTATAAATTTGCAGGTTAAATCAATGACTTTGACTGGATAAATTGAGATCTGAAAAGCTTTTATGACTTTCCTATTACATTAACATCAAATATTCAGGAGGCTCCGGATCACTTTCCCATTAGGCGAATCGCGGTATTACACTGTTGTCAAAACAGAGCGGCAACCACACGGTCAACCCTAAAAGCACACAAACACACACACACACACACACACACACACACACACACACACAGCATTGCAAAGCCTCAGACCTAGATATTTTGGTGCAGCACAAATGACTGACACATAAACAGATGAGCGGAGGTCCTGCATGGCTGCCACAGATAAGAGAAATAAGGTCACATGCTAACAGGGGAGAAAGCGCTACGCCAAGGTGAGCAATGGCTATGACATTTCAAAAACTAGGCTAATTCCTCTGAAAATTTAGAAAGGGCACGTTGCACATTATTGCATCACGATGGTGATCATGTTCAAAGCATATCAGTCACTTTTTTTTTCCCTTTTTGCAGCTCTTTTTTTCCCTCCCATGCCCAGTAATGTTCCTTGTCGAAGAGACAAAAGCCATCACAACAAGCACACACATAGATTACCACGCTTCATGCTGTGCATTCTAAAACAAAGCTTGAAAAAGTGGATACCCGCAGAAGTTACTGAACGGAACAAAGCAAAAATCTTTATGTGATTTAAATTCTTATCTCTGCCAGACGCTGCATGGAAATCCATTGTCTCAAACTGAGGACATGAGGGACCCTGTGCATGCACATGTGGACTTTGCATTGCATCCATGCATGTGTGTCTGTGTGCGTGTGGGAGAGAGAGAGTCCCTGCGGGTTGAGTGTAGGACGGCACTGTGGAGTTTCCTCGTCAGCGTGTGGGATTCCCTCTGTTTACCCCTCCACTTCCTGTCCCAGCAAGGAAGCATGAAACACTCTTCGACTCCCCTGGCAGGAAACACGAGCCTGCTCTGCTTTGTGACTCACATCGTGACCTTCAGCCAAACCCTCTTCACATGACAGTTTTAGAAGTGCCCAGGGGGAAATTTAAATGCTCTAAGAATACAAATGTGCATGCTGACAGTGTATTTATGTGTTCCCTTTCAGTGTGCTGTGTGTCTTATGCCAAGGCCCTTTAACAATAACACATTATTCTGAGGTAAAATTAACCACTGCAGAAAATATCAAGAACACTAATCTTACGTAGATACTTCCATTTTAAATAACAGCAATAAAAGTCAAGAAGTGTTATAAAATTATGTGTGAAACGCAGATAAAACTGTCAAACTAGGTAGCGTTGATCAAATATGAAAGGTGATTCTGTTACTGCATTGTTTATTTCTTACCTTGAGTTTGTGACCTGGCCGTCATGTTTGCTCTGCTTGAAAAAAAACCTTACTGTGCCCTTACCTCCATGTGTCAATCAGGACTACATCATGTGCTTTGTGGATCCGACTGGTTGGGGGTGATGTTTCATTGCTTTGATTTGTTTGGAGGCACTTTTATCTGCACCCGTTAACAACCCCCTTATGAAATAAAAAAAATGGACTAAGAGGTTCCAAACTAATACGGACTTCTCTCAAAAGCACAAACATCAACCTGTCTTAGAGGAAAAGTTCCCCAAAAGTTGTTAGGATTCATCCTCTGGGACCATAAATGGTTTTATTAAATATTGAGACTGGTCTCCACTCAAAAATGGCAATGAAGGGTGCTTGTACAGGCAGCAAAATATTTATTTTTTTCATTATATTTATCCATCTTGCTCTAGTCACGTCATCCTCGTAACTACTTCACTTCCGGCATGTACCTACCATAGACTGTATATAAATAATGGACGTAGTCACTGTGATGTCACCCGTTGGTCTGTGGCCCGTTGGAAGCATCAAGTTTAGCGTTACACTCGTCGCCATCTTGTGTCGCCATCTTGTTTCCGATACGGGGAGCAGACCATATCTGGACTGTGGAGGAGCGAGAGGGATCTGATCACTGACTACAGCCTCTCTACACCTCAACCTGACTGAGAGAAGTAGCTGCTAATTCATGTTAGCATTAACTGGAGCATTAACTGGGATGTTAGTTTTGGCTAGCAAAAGAGAAAAAGAAAATGTATGTTACTTACCTCAGAAAACTGAACAGTGACTCCTTGGAGTGTCTGTTAGTCCAACCAAACGCTGAACAAGACATTTTTACTGAACAAAATGTTCAAACAAACTGTCATTAAGTGAAAATACAGTGAAATGGTCAAAGTTATGAGACCAAACCAGTAAACCTCCTTTTTTATATCTAAATAACTTTATATATAACTTTATTGACACGTTGCCGTGGATACACATTGCTCTGCTTCTCTCCTGATGACGGCTCGCCTTGTTAGTGACCTGTCAATCAAAGGTAGCCACGCCCCAAATCATAAGATTCTTTATCTTCTATTTTCTTCTAAATGGGGCCATTATTAGAACTATTAACATGAAATTGTCTTGAAGAAGATTTTTTTACTAGCGATTGAGAACATAGTGTTGTCCTGAAAAATTTTTCTGAGGTAATAAATCACGTGAGACGTTTTCAAATTTTGCACTGAAATGAATGGGCAGATTTTTTTTGCAGCCAAACTTTTTCAGTAGAATGCAGCTTATGGCACTTCCTGGTTGGCCTCCATGCTCAGACACAGTACCTCCATTACTTCAGGTCAGTGGTTTTGTAGTCACTGCAACTTTTTTGAACACTCCGATCTGTATTGTGAGCTGCGAAATTATCATATGAGTCATTTTGACAAACGCTCATATGAGCTGTTATAAGTGGTGTTGACAAATAGTCCATTCTGTTGTTGTGCCAATCCAAATAAAATGTGAAAAATATGACAGGATAATTGAAACAAATTAACCTGTTGGTGGCACTAAAGGAAAAGTCAGAAGGATTCATTGTCTGTTAATAGTTTCACATTTCCAGGCAATCCATCTGATACTCATTAGATGTTTCAGTCTGGATCTAAGTTTTGGACTGACGTCGCTGCCATTCTTAGGGCCAGGCTGTGAGCGCTACTAAAAGCAGGAGTTTGGAAAACTTTAAATTGGAAGAATCATTTCTATTTTTGGAAATAGCAAAGCCATCAAATTTATTTCCATTTTATCTTTATTCTGCTTTTCTTCCTTCCACTGAAAACAACTCTTGAACTGTGTCACAGTGTATAAGCTCTGACTGAGTGATGACTGGCTGTTGTTTTTCTTTTTAAGTTGACTGTCTTGGAAGTGTGCTTCCTTCCTTCCTGCCCTCCAGATTTCAGCTCTGTCTGAGTTTTGGTGTCATGGGCCAACAGTCAGAGACGGGGCCGGCGGTGAGCCTGGACTACATCAAACACACCAGACGCTGCAGCCGGAAGACAGGCAGGAACCGTGAAGCTCTGCTCGGCTCTGTCGCTGTCTATCATCAGAAAACTGACCTAGAACGGAGCAGCGCGGCATAGGTGGGGGTGGGAGGCAGGTGGGGAGGGATGTAAGCCAACTTTCAATCTGCTTTTTGTCAGTGTGTTCTTCTGTTCAGCCTCGTCTGAACTTTGTGTTCAGGGGGAGGAGAGAAAATGAGAATATCAGAGCTGATGTCAAGTGGCAACTGTATCCTCATTCATCTGCGATCCGTTCTCTTGGTGCAGGGCAATTACAAACGCAGTACATGCCAGTTTTTCTGAGGAAAAAAGGTTCTTTTCAGAGGATGAAGATAGACTTTCCACTTGACCTGTGTATAATCAAAGAGCATAACAATGAAAGCAGGTTCTCTCTGTGGTTTCCCCCCTGCAGCTTTTTGACATTTAGCAGAGCTGTCTTCTGACTTAATGACTTGTGAATGAAGAGAGAAAAGAGGTAACGTGCAATTGTTGTTGCATTCATTCGCCATCTATCATTCTCTTGCTGATATCTGTTTTTGGAACAGACACATGTAGAATAAATTAATGGGATGTGTCCAAAAATACGGCAAACATTTGAAGGAAAACCTGAGAAAGAAACGTTACTTTACCAGATAAGATGTTTCTGTTCTGCCTTCACAGGTTCTTTTTAAAATACAGACTGATGAATTGGATTTGTTCACAAACTGTATAACATTTCAAACTGTAATCCTAACATGTCAGACCTGAACAAGACCAGACAGGACTTAAACCAAACCAAGCTAAACTAAGCCGATCCATGACCAGAGGAAACTAGCCCAGGCTGGACCGGATCAGAGCCGTCAGATGTCCGTCAGTCTGCGCAGATCGCTTTAGCCAGTCTGGAAGTATTGATCTTTCTGATTGATCTGAGGCTCTGTCCATCTGCCTGATCCAGACCTTTAATGCCACAGAGTACACAGGACGAGGAGGTGGAAAAGGATAGGAAAGATAAACAGATAGGAGCACAGACAGGATGGTACATGAGGAGCTGTAGGCAGAGTAGGAGGGGATGGAGAGTCTAGCCAGTCTAGTCTGGACAGCTGGTGTTGATAACCAATCTGCCCATTGCTGGCGCTTTTTGTAAAACATGAAACCCGGCAACCTGATAGCATGAATTAATAAATGAACAATTTCTTCTACAATGGGGCCCCCTGTTCCACGGGGGTTTCTTTACACAGACACAATAGATGCTTAGAGGGGCCCACAGGGGTGTTCATTCCCTCAAGTACTAACTACACAGACCACTGCATGACTGAGAACCACTTGATCAAATAATGACACCGTGAGCTGATATCCTCGCCCATGTAGAGTAATATGCAGTGTGGGATCTGTGAATAGCATTTGGGAGGGAACCGACTGCCGCTTCTCTGTTTCTTTTTTCGGTTATTTAGAGCAGGCCTAATAAGCAGTGTGGGTGGTGAATGAGGAACCATTAGCTCAATAGCTGAATGAAGCAAAGCTCTGCCTCCTCTTTGCTTTTCACCCCGGGCAATGGGAACACCTGCACTGAGACACGGGCACGGTGGGAGGGGTGGAGGGGCAGAGGAAAAAATGTGTCAGGGTAAGGAGGTGGAAACACTTAGATGAGGAGTAAAAAGAAAGAAAGAAAGAGAAAGAAAGATGTTCTTTTGCTTTCTTGCAGAGAGTATGATGACAAGATCAACATCACTCTGTCTCTTAAAGGGATAGTTCGGCTTTATTATAGTGGCGTTGTACTTACGTTGCTGTCAGACAGCCCTGTTTAAGTTGACACAGGGGGAACTGAAGCCATTTTATTCTCTCATCGAAGCCAGCAGACATTTTACCTCACAGACCCAGGAGTTACTGGTTTACCACTGCCTTGTTTGGTTAGTTTTGTTAAGTGAAATCCAACGAACCCTTTAAAACACCAAAGTCCCACAATGACAGACATTACTATCAAGTCAGTGTAGACCAGCAACTCCTGTGTCCTGCAGTAAAATTACAGTTTTTGTCAATGGAGTTTGGTGTCTTTGAAGAGAGCATAGATAGCAGCTTCAGTTCTCCCTGTGCCAAACACTCATCTGACAGCAAGGTGGGGCTTTATTAGGTGGCTAAAATAAACTTTGCCGGTGCCCCTTTTGTTAGCGGTACTTAGCTTAGCTTCCAGGTTTATACTCTTACTTACTATGGGTAACCCCACTTCACTAAATCCAGTAAAACATACAGTCAACATTTGGTTAGCTTAGCTCATCATAAAGCTAGCCCGGCTGTCTCCAGAGGTAACAAAACCTGAATATCCCTTATTAATACATTATATATCATTAATTATAGTATTATATAAGTATTTTTTATTTCTCTTTGGACAGAAATGCTGCAAAATTCTGAGACTTTTCTGTAAAATGCATGCTGGTTCCCATTTCCTGGACAGAACACTCATACTAGATGTCTGTTTTGCAATTGACAGCTGCAATTGATGAAACTGATGACGAAAGGTGAAAAGAATGAGACCAAGGCATTGTGGGTGCTGAGTGAGCCTGTCAGAAGGCTGATGTATGGCAGGGCAGATGCAGTGAGGAGGGGAGGGAGCTGGGGGGGTTGGTTATAGGCTTGGCTGAGGTAAGCTGGCAGGCGGGGCACATGGAGAGGAGAAAGAACACAGAGAGAAGAGAAGAAGGCATGCAAGCTATGTGATGATTATCAGAAAACACAGGGGCCGTCTGTTCTCCACCCTGCCCGGACTGGGAGGCACAGGCAGGTGTGCAGGGCGGGGAAACACAGGGAAGGAGGGGGGAGGGAAAGAGACGCAGCCAGGGAGACGGAAACTATAGCAGGAGTGAGAAGGAGAAGAAAAGACAAATTGGAGATAGACAGAGGTGAGTATTGATGAAAAGACTGAAAGACAGACATGAGGTCTTGATGACACCGTGGCCGTGAGCGATCATATGTGAGATGAGAACAGAGGTCAAGATAGGTGGAGGAGAACGGCATGCAGGCTCCCTGAGAGCTATCCCGCTCATTAGCGCCTCGCACGGCTCAATAAAGAGCTCAGACGCTGGAAGACTGTATGCCTTCCAGCATTCGTCTGTATGGTTAGATGTCAATATAGAAACAGCAGTGTATCAGAGGAATCTGAGGGATCAATGGAAAGAAAAGGTGAGTGTAACTGGATCACTGTGACCCTCAGCTGACCCTTCATCACCAGGACACACACACACACACACACACACACACACACTCAGTCACCTGTCCCCCAGATGCACTCTATCCGTATATATCTCTCTGCTTCACAAATGCACACGCACACACAAAATTGACCTCTCACCTCATCAGTTTATTGTCACAACACCTTTGTCTTTCATATTTCTTTCTTTCAGTGCAGGGCATACTGTATTGATGTGTGCAGCAAAGAGAAAGAGAAGTCTATGCCTCTATACTTAGAAAATCTGGTTGTACAGGAAGTCAGCAGGGCTGCAACAACAAAGGGATTAAATAAAATAATATCAGTTATAAAAATAGTTGACAACATATTTCATTATGGATTGGTTGAGGTCTATTATAATATGTTTTATGTACGGTGCAAGCTGCAGTGTCTCCCCAGTCTAATTTTTAGGTAATTAGTGTCAGATTTGTGTCTGTTTAGACAGACAAACACATTTAGGGGTTAGTTTAAAAACAAAAATAACAGACAGAAAATACCTTTGGTTTGTTATCCTTTATTTTGTGATGGACCAGTGTAGCCGAGCCCCTAAAGCTTTATAAAACTACTGCTCGGCTACATTGACACATCACAAAAGTGTCCGCTTTTTAATCAAATTGAAATAATAAAAAAAAACACATTTGTCCATCAAAACAGAAACAAATCTACCATAGAAGGTGGATTTAGCTTACACTATAAATGCTAGCTGAAATAAGACCAGCAGCTTGGGTCCATCTTTATTTTCTTTCCACTGAGCATATGTCTCATCACATTCACACTGCAACAGTGAATAATGTAACATTGTGGAGTTTTTACTTACCCAGAGATGGTCTAAAGTGAATCCTTTATTTCTTCACAAGAAGACAAAACTTGAGCAATATTTGATCAAATTTAGACTATTATACTGTAGTTACAGTTCCCCATTTATTTTTAGTGCATGGCTGCATCCGCATTTCCATCTATTTTATGGCCTTGTCTGTACTTTCCTTTTACATTAACATATTAGTTTAAAAAACAAAACATTATGCATTTAGTTAGATGTACCTGTTAATGTTTAAAAGAGCAGTGTACAAAAAGAAATGGACAATGTTTTGTCTTTTGAATAAAATACTGGAAATAATAAGATTGAGCTTTTTTTCTTTTTATGCATTAACAACCTTTCGTTGAAGTACAGATTAATCAATTAATCAAGTTATAAGTTGCAGCCCTAGTAGTCAGTGGAAGTTAGTATTTGAGATCCACTTTTGAGCAGAATTGACTGTCAGCAGGGCTCTTCTATTTGGGCATACTTCTAAAATCACAACTATGAATGAAAAGGTGCCCTTGTGGTGTGTCTGTGTACCTGTGAAAGCACATCTATGTACTTTAGCTAAAAATACGCCTCTCTTGTACTTCCCTTTCTGAGTATGTTCTAAAGCTTTGAAAAGGCAAATAATTGGCTTGTGACTCCACAGCGCAACATAATTAAGCACAGATAAATCAGCAGAGACCAGCGTAGGCCCTGCCTGTGTACACACACACACACACACACGCACAGCCACTGTTGCCTTGTCAGCTGCTGCTGCTGCTTCTGGTAAAGAGCGCAGGCTGTGGGAGTGCAGGGACATTTCTCGCTAAGGGAAGTGGTGGGTTTTTGTGGTCTCGTTTTAGCCCGGCGTGTTGAGAAATGGACGAACGCTGCTTTCATTTTGAGCCGAGAGGCTAGCAATTACACTCTGCGGGTCACGTGACCGAGATGCATGGCTTTTTACTGCACCACCGAGGCCCTCCAAGGTTGATATGCCAAGAATGAAAAATAAAGAGCCAACCCCCTCCTCCTCACACGCTCCTCCACTCTGATCCTCCCCTTTGCACACACGAAAATAAACACACACACATGCACACAGTCTTGCCCTCTGAATGGCTTCCAGGCCCATATGTGCATGCAGCTCATCTTTGCATTTATCAGTCTCACATATAATGAATACCTTGCGCCGGAATGAATGGATTCGCCAATAACGCTCCAAATGTTCTTGGAGCTAACATGGCCCCAGCCAGTAATGCTCTTATTGTTCTCTGTTGTATTTGCTCCATTGAAATAAAGATCAATATCCAGAGACAATAGATGACCAGCAGCATCAGATGGAAACAGCAAACACTCATTTAATTGGTGGAGAGTTGTCATTAATCTAGACCAGTGTGTGTGCACCCTCTTACTTTGTTTCAAAGTGCTACATTTTTTTCCTTCCCCTCCCAAAGACAGGCACCGCATCTTTTTCTGGTCAAGGAGGACTTTGATGAATTGCTGCAAGGCGAGCCGGAGAGGCACAATTAAGATTCCATCAGGATAAAGGTAAAGGTAAATTATTTACATTAACAAGAAGGCCCAGCTCAACCAAACATTCCTCCACAAATGGAGGAAAGGGGAAAAAAAGCCCTACCTCTGGAAGCTGGAGGAGCCGGCTTCCGTAAATTGTTTGTGCTTTTAATTAATGAGCCGCGCAAATGTTTGTGTATGTGTGTGATAGTGTGTTAGGACGGGGTGAGAGTACTGAGGGGAGGTAAAGAGGAATGATGTGGTGGGTGGTAGAAGAAGGAGTTTGCTCATTAAAATGGCCAGTGAGGCACAGGCTGTCCTCTTCTCATTAGGTTTTTCATGTGTTAGGCTTCACTATTCAAGTTGTGATTCAGAATCAATGAAATGATGATCTACACAAAAGTTTTGTTATCTTAAGAAAGTATAAGTTTACTCTTCTTTTCATATCTTTTCTGATGAAACTGCTACTGTTATAGGCAGGGGTATTATGATGGTTTAAAGACATTAAGTTACACATTTTCTGTCTGCAGTTATTGAGAATGATATTTAGGTATGCATTGGTTAGAACTCTTTAATTAGAAAGAGTACAACATTGAATTGCTAAATGTTCAATATAATTTGTTGGCAGAGTATTGTGAATGAAGAGGACATTAAAATCAAGGGAATTCTGACTGGTCCCAGAGCAAGCTAAATGCACCCCGCGCCTTGGCAATTTACATGAGGGACAGACAAGGAAGAACAATGCTCCTATACAGCAGGGTAACTCCTTATAGACTTTGTATTTTGAGCAAACATTTCATTCTGACTAAATGTAGCATCAGAAACCTTTAGCTGTACGAAGTAAAGAGCTAGCATGCACAGCGGAGCTGAAAGACCCACCTGTGTGTTTCCTGGTCCTGTTGTTAATAAATAATAATAATATATAACATGCTAATGCACATTTGCAAGCATTACCCAGATGAAAAAGGCAAACTGCCCAACTCTGCTAACTGCTTTCAAGACCTGCTGGTTCCATGTGCACACCATTTTGGCATCTTCATTTCCAAATCCAGCGTTAATGTTAGCATCAAAACACTTCTTTAATAAGCCTACTTAGGCTACGTTTACATGATGACGGTCAGAACAGAAGACGCAAAAGTGGCGTCACGTCTTCACTTTTTATTCCGCGTTTGGACGAGTGTTTTCAAGAGGAAATCTGCTGCATACGGTGACGCTAAAGTGTGTGAATTGGATTGGGTATGTATGCCAGGCGGCATCACTTAAAGCCATAAGAGCATCTTTGTGCATGTGGAAGTTTTCACACCACGCATTTTCATCAGCTACTCCTTCCACAAAGTTCTCCACCATCCACTAGATCTCCCAGGTCTCGTCCAAAGTCGTCTGGCTCGCCTCCGACCAATTGGTGCATCCAAAATGTGATAGAGGTAATTACAGATCCTTCTCTGTTCACTAATACTATCTGTACATATCCTGTACATTTGGTGGAAAGACTCCTGTAAGTTTATTAGAGCTGCCAGAGCAGCTTGAAGGTTCGACGCATTGGAAATAATCCCACATGTTTGTTTATTTCCCTGTACTGGAGCATGTATGTGACGTAAACGCGTACGTGACGTGGGCAGATCTGAGCAGAGTTTTGCGTCTTGGCAGTGTAGACGGACACGCTACGGCGGAGTGGATTACAGTTTTACACTCTGGAGGGTGGTTTCAGATTTTTGCGTTTTTAATCCCCAAAAACACTGTCACTGTCTAAACGAAAGGCACTTCCCATAAAATATTTTGTCGTTTTTACCCGCAAGTGTCCTCGTGTAAACGGGGCCTTAGACAAATCCTTGAAAGCTTTGCAAGCCGCCATACCTAGTGTCTGTTGCTAATGTAGGATTGGACAGTTGATGTTCTAAGGAGGGGCTTGGCGAAGAGTCAGTTTGGGTCTGTTAAACCAACATGATGAGATAATAGTGACTATAATGCTCTTTAAAGCTGAGGATACCAGAAGCGATATGTATGAGTTGTCATGTGATCCATTGTGGATATATAAGTGTCGGTAATAGCTGCATGACTTCATTTACTGTTTGTAAGTCACAAAAAATGTTAATGAAAGAGTTTTTCCAACTCTGCAAAACTGCACTCACAAAAATAACAACACCCTCCACCCTGAGGAGCGATAGGGACACAAGAGAGGAGCTAATATGGAAGGAATCAGGAACATAAACACATCTGTGTGAAAACAGTGGAAAACTATCTGAATATGAAACATTGATTTTGGACGGCATTTGTTTGACAAGACTCCAAAACAAGCTTTACCCCCACGTGACATTTAGATAACAGTTATAAATTGACGACCCACGTCACAATTAGGTTTGTTTGGAATGTATGCATGCAAACATTTATGTGCTTCCTCAAATTTCCAATGCGAGGCCGTCTCCTTTTGTTTGCATTAGGGAACGCTCAAGTGTTTTTTGGCAGCACTCAGACTCCAGCTCCTCTTTTTTCTTTTTCTTTTTTTTTAAGCGTACAGAAAGGGGTCCAGCCAAACTGCACATCAAGAAATTCAGTTTGAGAGCATGTAGCAGCTCAGTCATCTCAGAAATATGTAAAAGTCACTCCCCCTACGACGACTGTTTGCCTAATGTTGAGGAACAAACAAATTAAATGTTTGTCCAAATGGCAGAAATAATTTAATGAGTAATAACCTGCATGTATTTGACATTTTACAAAAATGAAAGATTAGATTTAAGAAAAATGAATACAAATTTGTGTAGCAGAACTTTGTTTTCCTTCTTTTCTACTCCATTAATTATCACATGGCCCCGGGGTCCCTTGAAGGGGCCTGAATCTTAGTTTGGAAACCACTGGATAAAACTACCTGACTGTATTAGAAAGCACCATATTGTATAAAAATCAGTCCTTGATTGACTAGCTCCAACAGCAAATGCTAGTCGGGCATTCATGCATCACTAATAATAATCTAATAATGTAATAAGACCCACAAGGGACATTTTTCAATCAGAATGAAGGAAAGTTACTTGTTATGAAGTATTTTTGTGACGTCTCCTTACGGTCATAAAGATTTAGGAACTTTTCATTCTGAGTTGTGCATTTCAGTTCATTTGATTTGTTGAATGGGGTTATATGAAGTACCTACAGTGGATGGTGGCACACCCAGAGATTGGACAGGGTGCAGCAGCAAAATGTATATCCAGCCACCTTAAAAAACAGGCAAACCCTCCCAAAACATATACAATATTTTGGATATTTTTTACAGCTTTACATTATCTTGAGACATCCCCATTTCGGTTTACAACAGGGGAAATTAAAGCTGTTATTTACGCTCCCGTCAAAGTTACAAAACTCCATTGAAAAAAACTGTATTTTACCTTGCAGAACATGGGAGTTGCTGGTCTACTGCTGCCTCGACCATTTAGTTTATTAGTGTTATTGTGTGACTCAAAATTACTGTTGTGTTGATGGAGTCTGGTGACATCAAGGAGAGCATAAAAAGAGTTCAGTTACCAGGGCTGCAGCAAGTTAAAGGCATGGAAATATTCTAAATATAGCATACACTTTAACTGATATTGATTTTTATTTAGGTGGCTTGAATATGTTTAGCTGCTACAGTACATTGCTTGGTTTTTGTACCGTTACTCCTGCCTGCTTCTCCAAACTGTAGCTGATACTTCTTCCAACACTGCTGCATTATATCCTGTAGCAGGTGCAAGTGAAGCTATGTCAAGAATTTTGCCTTGTAAAGCTTCTATAACGTCTGATAGATGTGAGTTTGTACCCTCTTCTCCCTCATCACTGAAGCTTCATTTGCTGGCAGAATGATGCTGAATGCTACATGACTCCTCACAGGCAGAGTCGCCCTTCGCTTGATGGGATCAATCAAACAACATGCCTCAGAGTTTAAGTCCTGTGTGTGTGTGTGTGTGTGTGTGTGTGTGTGTGTGTGCGTGTGTGCGTGTGTGTGTGCGTGTGTTCAAGCACTTACACATTTCCTCTAAGTGTGTGTTTGCATATTTGCACAGCTGTGTATGTTTATACCCACCAATGTATGTGTGTGCCCACGCATGCTCAACATGAAAGTTTAAATGTGTGTGCGTGTGTGAGAGAGAGAGTTTGTGCTTGTGTGTGTATGTGGGAGAGAGAGAGAGAGAGAGAGAGAGAGAGAGAGAGAGAGAGAGATGGTGTGTGGGAGGGATAGGTTTTGACAAAGTTCCCCATTTTTCAGAAATAATCACTTGTTCCCGTTACAGAGACAGAGTCGTGTGACTCCGGGGCTGCTGAGAAGGCAAAGCCAGAAAAAACCTCTCTGTTTCTGTCTCCTTCTGTCTCTGTCCCTCTCTCGCTCCCGGTGCATCCGACCCTTGTCCTTGTGGCTGCTAACGAGGGGGTGTGGCTGTCACTGGAGGCGTCGGGGCTAAATTACCATATTAATTAGCTCATCTTTTGACCGACAAACACAGAACTGAAATGTCACCACACTCACATCGGCCATAGGAAACACAATTAGTGGAAGTCATTATTGTTTTAGTAATGCCCTGTGTTTCTTACTTCATTTCCTGTGTCATCCATTCCTCCCACTCCTCAGCTCCTTCTCCATTGGTGCAGTAGTACTCGGATACTTCTTAAGTAGTATTAACAAAATGTGCTTTAAGTGTTATGCAGAATGCTTCTATTAAAAATGTTATATTATTCTGTTTTTATCACCAATTAATACACCTAAAAGCTTTTTTGGAGCCAATTTTATATACTTTAGATACATTAATTAACGAAAAAGTGCCAGACAAATGAGGTAAAAAGTATAATTCCATCTGAAATGTGTTGGAGTAGAAGTAGATTAATGTAGCATAAAATGTATATATGAATATATAATATATATGAATACTCAAGTAAAGTGCAAGTACTTCAAATATTTATTTAAAGCAACTCTGTGTTGATTTTGGCGACCCCTGTGGATAAAAGTAGTAGTCTTTCCCAGAGCACTACCATTATTATTCTGGTTGTGGAATAAATGGACTAATTCAGACTCGCCAGTGCTCTTTCTTCGGCCAACTCTTTACTTTTTCTCTTTGCTGATCCTGCCCCAGTATCAGACATTACCACAAAACATAACCTGAAAAAGAAAATTATCTAAAGAAAGATTTTAGCTGGCTAACGTACTACTTGCTGCAAAATTTTGCCTGAGAAAAATGTAAACATCCATTCAACATTACTTCAGGTCTGCAAATTGTTTCATCTGATATTGCAGCGAATGAGACAGACATTAAGAATAACTGCAGAGAAATAGCCAGTGGTCTCACTGATGGTCTTGTTTGCTTATGTGGGTCATATAAATGCACAAGTATTAATCTGAGGCTGTTCACACTGTACACAGGGGACTTCAAATACAACTATGAGTCCTGCCAAATCCAGAAGTACTCCGACGACACTGCTATTGTGGCGTGTATCAGGAATGGACAGGAATCTGAATATAGGGATCTGATAAAAGCCTTCAGTGACTGGAGTCACAAGAACTATCTCCTACTGAACACCTCAAAGACGAAGGAAATGATCGTAGATTTCAGCAGGTTCAAGCCCCGTCTTCAGCCAGTGAACACCTGTGGGGTGGACATGGAGGTGGTGCCAAGTTCTACCTGGATAATAAGTTGGACTGGTCCCTAAACACTGACGCTCTCTACAAAAAGGGGCAGAGCCACCTCTTTTTCTTCTTGAAGCTCAGATCTCTGGACATCTGTAGTAAGATGCTGCAGATGTTTTATCAGTCTGTGGTGGTAGTGTGTTGTTTTATGCTGCAGTCTGCTGGGGAGGCAGCATCACACACAGAGATGCAAGGCGGTTGGACGGACTGGTCTAAAGAGCTGGTTCTGTGGTTGGAGTCTGGTTGGACACACTGGAGGAGGTGGTGGAGAGATGACCTGTCAACATGTTCCAGGCCATCCTGAAACACCCAGATCATCTGCTACACAAAACCTTTATGGACCAAAAAAACAGCAGTGGACGGCTCCTCTCTCTCCGTTGCAGGACGGAGAGATTCAAAAGATCCTTCTCTCCTACAGCCATTAGGCTGTCTCATTCTAACAGAGATTCTAACAGACTAACTGAACTTCCCCTCGGGGGTAAATAAAATATTTTTGATATGATTTGATTGAATTTTTGATTTGGTTTCATACCCACTTAAAAAGTCCTTGTAGTTGCTTTAAGTGCAGTACTTGCAGTAAATGTGCTTAGCCACAAAACACTACTGTCCTTCTGCTCTCTCTCTGTCTTTTCCTTACAAATTGTTTCTTGTTTACATTCACACAGGAGCCATGTAGAACGGCGTTAGTCGCACAAACGAAGTGTTCTTGTCTGATGTGGACCTCGGGCCAGCCTGCTGAGCTGAAGTACTGCAGTATCCTTCACCCTCAATACTGAGGTTTCATTTCCACATACTAATGATGTCACGCTGAGCAAAACTGCAGGGATTTCTATTTTGACAGGCATGGTGTGCTGCTGGCGAACCAGGCAGTGTGTTTTTATTCTGACCGCTCCCTGAGCATCGCCATTTCTCCCCACATTAGTCTACACACACAGCACGCCACGTTCCCTCCCAGAGCACTAATTACACTGGGATGGTTATCATTTAATGTCTGTAGTTTCAAGACAACAAGATTCTCATGACTTACTTATTTCTTGTAGTGAATTTTGAAAACACAACAGATCCTAAAAAAAACAACAACATATACTTTAAGTGACAGCTGGTGACCCTGAACATAAAAAGAGAGTATTTTAGCTCAGATAAGCATTTTTTATTTGTCATAAATGCACAGCCACATTTGATTAAATAAACTTGTCAAACGAGTGATATATTCAACTTGGATGCATCATTCAAACTCAAGAAATAACCTTGTAAAGCTAGTAAAGATTTTAGTAACTAAGGTGTTAAAAGACATCTGTACTGCAATACAAATCACAATTAGAATAAAAGCTGAAAAGCAATTTGCAAAAATAGCAGTTTAAAGGGACAGTTTGTATTAAACAATCTAGGTGCTGTCTAGCTGTATTGTAATTGACAGCAATCAGGTCTTCTGTTAGGTTGTGATATCTAAACTATACATTATGTGGGTAGAAAGTGCTGCTAAAGTCATTCCCCGGCTGCAATGATGGTGCAGAAATGCAGAGGACCTGGAAACTCTGACCAATCAGAGCCGACTAGGCTTTTTCGGGATGTGGGGACTTCAAACAGAGGGTAAATACAGGTTTATTTAGATAAAGATGATGTTTAATGAACATAAAAGCATGTTAACATGTTCTAGTAGAAACCAAAATACAAGTGTGAATCTAAAAATGCATAATGCATAATACATAGAATATCCCTTAATAAAACAAATTGTTGTGGAAGAACCAGATTGTTTCCACTTATTGAACACTCACATTGTGGCCAGGCTAAGTTTGAACCAGAAACAAAAAGATAGATTTACTGTTGCCTGTGTCACTGAGACAGAATAACCATATGAATGCCACATGTATATTTTCTTTTGATCCAGAATTCTGCAGCACTCCCCCTCATAACACCATTCCTCTTTTGACTGTCCGTGTCTTTGTGAATTCTTTGTGCAGGCATCTGATGAATAAGTGAAACCAGAGGGGACTGTAAGGCTCAGATATCCTCCTGTGTAGATCTGACCCTGGACCGCTGCCTTTGTGTTCTTCCATGCTCTCAGAATGCTCTCATCATTTTGACATCAAAGACGCTGTCCAGATATGAGTCTCTTCACGCGGATCATAGCCGGAGGTAACCTTGGAGCTTTCTGAGCATGCCTGCAGGTCAGTATACACGTGCATGCATCTGTAAGGTGCACCGGCATCCCTTTGGTCGTTGCATGGGGGCAGGAGATCATGTGATAGATGAACACTGCCATCTGATGCTGCACAGGGAATAGTTTGTCTCCTGTCTTGTTCTAATCTCATGCAGCCAGACTTTTGTCTCATTAAGCTAATGGATGAGCGGAGTATTTCAAACACAAAAGTTGGTTAGAATAGGGCAGAATAGGGTTGTCAGTATACTTTCTTAACCTATACAGCCATACAGAAGGGCACACTAAGGCTATGTTTACATGATGACGTTCTGAACAGAAGACGCAAAAGTGGCATCACGTCTTCACTTTTTATTCCGCGTTTAGACAAATGTTTTCGGGAGGAAATCTGCATGCATATGGTGCCGCAAAAGTGTGTGAATTTGATTGGGTATGCATGCCAGGCGGCATCACTTAAAGCCATAAGAGCATCTTTGGGCATGTGGAAGTTTTCACGCCACGCATTTTCATCAGCTACTCCTTCCACAAAGTTCTCCACCATCCACTAGATCTCCCAGGTCTCGTCCAAAGCTGTCTGGCTCGCCTCCCACCAATTGGTGCATCCAAAATGTGATAGAGGTAATTAGAGATCCTTCTCTGTTCACTAATACTATCTGTACATATCCTGTACATTTGGTGGAAAGACTCCTGTAAGTTTATTAGAGCTGCCAGAGCAGCTTGAAGGTCCGGCGCATGGAAATAACACGTTTGTTTATTTTCCTGTACTGGCACATGTATGTGACGGGTAATGACAGATTTAGGGTCCTTCCTCTTTTTTTCTATCTGACACATGCAATTCTCAGCAAAAGTACATAGTGAAATGAGGATTTGACATCATTACAGCAGCATTACACCTTTTGCTAAGCTTTCAATGTCTATTTGTGTAGAATATGTCAGGTCACCTACTGTTTCAGTTTCAGAATGATGTCCTGCAGTGTTTCTGTCTTCTGACTTAAACCTTAATTTGTTAACAAAAGCTTTTATTCTGAAATGTATGCATGACTGTGTTGTTGTAAATACAGTGAATGTCACATTTATAGACACTATATAAAATGCAAACTCAGTGTAGATGGCAGTGCAGCAGCCGAAACGTTGTCTGTGTGGACACAGCTCCGTTGCGAGCGGCAGCATTGAAACTGCAACATCATGGCCAGTCTATACAGTTCTCCAACAATGTATTTTGTATGTGTAACTGAAACTAAATAGCTCTGATAAACTGAAACTAAACTAAAAGTAGCAAATACACTTTGAAAAGTAACCTTAACCAAACTAAAACTATTATAATCTTGCTACACAGAGGGGGGTGTTTTCAAACTCACTGGATGCCTCAACATTTTCAAAAGATCCTGTTGCCTGAATTATCTGTCAACCTGACTGCTGAAGTGTGTGTTTATAAGTGAATTAAATACCTGTCATGTGCAGAGGAGCTGCAGATGCTACGCCTCATCGATGGAATTATTAGGTACCAATAATGACATGTTTTATTCATCATGTTATCATATGTATGCAGTCATGTATAATGTGATGTGTTTGGGTGCATACGTGTGTGTATATGTGTATGCATGTGTGTGCTCCAGCTCTCCTTGGGGCCTTCACTTTGGGCCCACCAGTGTAAGAAGTGGGTCAATCCCACTGTGCCGAGCGCTGAGAGTCAAGCAGTGACAGGTCTATGAGAAGCAGAGAGAGAGGGAGGAGGAGCAAAGGCCTCTATAAATCAGAGGCAGTATCACATATAGCATTCAAAGCATCCACAAGAAGCATGCAGCGTGTGCGCAGTATATACCCTGCACGCTGCCTATACGTGGGTGGACTGAGCAGAGAGCTAATCAGATGTGTTATTTGTATGGGGTGAAAGCGAGGCTGCACACGGAATATGTGCGAAATCCGTCTTTGACCTTGAATCTCACTTTCATGCTGCTGCACTTGACGACTTGTCACTTGTGGTCAGATTTAGACGTGTTTTGAAGGACAAGTCAGGGGGCTGAGGGAGAAGAGATCCTTCACAACAACATAATGATGCATCATGCAGATAAAAAGATGATTGTTCATTGTCTTATATTTTAGCCTGCACCGGTTTTCGGTTGCAAAGTGTGTGAGTTTTTTCTTTTTTAAGAATTCTGGATGAGTTTCAAATACAGTAAATTCTGAGCAAATCTGATACCATTGCTGTTAAGTTCTGAGTTATGGTTCTCACTTTGATTTTGTTTGCACAGTGGGGGTGTTCCTCTTTTCTTCTCTTCTCTTCCTCCCCATCTCTAATAGAAGATGCCGTTAGAAGTCTTCTCCCATGGGAAGAATGCGACAGATCCCACATTGTTCATTGTTGTTTGTCTCTCCTTGAAAAGAAAGGCAGAAAGGAAAAAAACACTTGACAATAGTGTGGGCCAGGACGGGGGAAAAATGGAATTACAAAGATCACATTTTCATCCTCTTTGATCTGATGTGTTAAGAGAGGGTTTTTGGTGGGTTGTGTGTGTGTGTGTGTGTGTGGGGGGGGGGGGGGGGGTGATGATGTTTGTATGAGTGTGTCATGACAGAGAGTCGGGGGGAGAAGAAAAAAAAGTATATGAGAGAAAGGGACAGTGGAAGCGAGAACTGTGGGGGGGGGGGGGGGGGGGGGGGGGGGGGAGTACAGTGATGTGAAACTGTCCTTGAGGGTTTGAGATACATAAAGGGAGGAGATGCTCCATGCAGGGAGAGTGGGCTGTTTATTTACTGCATGGAAGCTGTGTCCCTCGAGGGCTTTCCAGGGGAGCTTGTCCCCATCACTACCTCAGCTCCTGCACCTACCCTCCGGGGCTAAACCCCCCACACCCCCCTCCCAGTTAAGCTCCACCCAGCCAGGAGAGAGAAAAAGAGAGCGACTCTCCCCCATAGCCCTTGGCCGTGTTCTCTCCTTCCCCCGTCTGGAGCTGAAAATGGGGGAAACCACGCAGCGCCTCTGCCTCGGCACCAAGGAAAACAAGCAGACTCCTAATGCCAAAGAAGTGCTTATTAAATCCCAGACAGCCTTGCAATTGCGCTGTGCAGCCAGTCAAAATAAGAAATTGTTTGTTGTTGGTTTATTCACCCTGCCTCCCTCTTATTCCACATGCTTTCTTAACCTCCTCCGAATCAGCCCCGGACTTTCTGTTTTCTCTGTTTCAGTCTCTCCCCCTTCTTTCCTCCTTTCATGTCTCTGTTTGTGAGGAATGATGTGTGGCTGAGGCAAAAACACGGGACATGACAGCCAAGCGGCAAAAAACATGCAGATGTGACAGTATGAGAGGGCCACTGGAGGGCAGAAAGAAGGAGGGAGTATTAGGGAGAGAAAATGACAGGCACAAACAGAAAATCTGATAGAACCGAGACGAGACATTGCGAGAAAAAAAATATTGTGCAGGAGGGAAAGAGAGAGAGAGCCTGAGGGATGAAATATTTGAAATAGTGAAGGAGATTGTTAGTGTGGAAAGGGAGGGAGAGAGAGAGAGAGAGAGAGAGAGAGAGAAAGAGGGAGGGTTGGGATACACTGTGAACAGCAGATTGTGGGGGCGCATGTTGTCGAGGTGGCCCAGGTCCCTGGTGCCCTCCTGTTTCATGGCTCTCACAGCCTGTCAGTGAAAACAGCCCAGCCATGTAGACAGCTGTGCTCAGGAGGCTGCGGGGGTGAGAGGAGAGGAGAGGAGAGGAGAGGAGAGGAGAGGAGAGGAGAGGAGAGGAGAGGAGAGAGAGGAGAGGAGAGGACCTTTCTTTTCCATTTTGCTCCACATCTCCATCAAAGTCCTCATTCTCCTCCAGCCTCGATGCATATTCACTCCACCAAAATTTCTGCCATGTTTGTTCTATTCATCTGCAAAAGTCCCACAAAAGAAACAAAAGCCTTGGTTCTAATTCAACAGCCTTGACAATATTTACATGTCTGTTTGTGTTTGTTTTTGCCATTGTCAGTCAACTATGTCGACTAAAATGTCCCCCTTCTTTGCCTGGGCCCCATATTAGCCCACTTCCTTGAGGCTACAATGTTGTTGTTTTTAAATGTGTGTATATGTGTGTGTGCTGCCACATTAAAGGGGAAGAAATCCGAGATGCAAGCGTTACACTGAGCAATGGACGTGCAGAACTGCCACGCTGCCATTTCCACTCGCTTGGAATCAAACACAGGTTTGTTGGAGTGATTTGTCCTAAAAAGTCCTAGCCACAGGCTAATGGGTGGATTCATCTTCACTCCCACAAACAATACATCTCCCAATGTGGAGGCTTAAAAGAATATGACAGCTTGTCATCCAGAGCGTCTCTATGCATCAGTCCCTTTTTTGTGTTTGTGGCCTCTACATCAGAGGGATCACACAGATCAATGCTCTCTCCTCTTCCCTTTGAAGGGACAAGTGCTGTCCCAGAGGTGCCCCTCCACCCTCCACACCGAGCCTCTCCAGCCCTCATGATGGCCTCTGCTTACTTCCCCGTCTCCCTCCGCCTCCTACCCAGCTCCCCCAACCCTTTTCCTGCCATCACGGCCTTGTTTACGAGCCTCTCCCCTGGAAGGACAGGTTAATAGAGGACCTGGCTCAGCTCAGGCCCGCCTGGTTCTCATTCGCTCCCTAATAAGACATTTCATCTCCTGCCTTACTGCCGGCTCGCCAGCGGCAAAGCTCTCCCCAAGTTCAGTACATGTGTGTGTGCACTATTGGCCTCAGCTGTATGGTGGCCTTGAGGTGCAAAACAAAACCACATTACACAAATCAAATATAGAAAGCTGAATCACATTCATCACATTCATCACAGATATACAATATTTCCGAAAAACACATTTACAGTTTTTACATTTAAATTGTTTTGCGTAGGATCCTTTCACAAGTGAACAATAATACTGGTCCATAAATCAGCCTTTTTTTGCTGCAATCAAGGTGCAATTTTCTGCCTGTAGATACACATGGCCAGGGTGACCAAGGCAGCTGTTCACACATCAGGACACACACACACAAGGTGAGACACAATGCCAACTATTGAACATTGAAATAAAATCCTGCACGATGCCCTCAGTCACCCAATATTCTAAGGCAGGGATTCCCAAAGTGTGGTGCATGTACCCCTGGGGGTGCATGGGGGTCTGATAATTACACAATAACATTTTTTTCCCCCACACAATAAAGAAGTACAAATAAACATTTCCTTTGTAAAAATGTAAAATCAAAAACTGTAATATTAATTAATAAATAAATGCAGGCTATTCAAAATGCACTTCATCTTAAAATGAAGCATAGAAGAAGTTATCTTGTGTTATGATGACCACCATGTTCCACGCTCATTTAAACTTGCTGCAATTTTTGTTCAACGCGGCTTGAAATATGATACAATTTTCCCAACTTATGTGATTTCTGCCTCTGATCCTGAGCCTGTCAGCATCCTCTTTGCTCTTAAAAGTGGAAGCTTGCGCATAACTTTGTTGTGATGGTGATTATTTAATTATATGTGTGTTCTGGTCATTTGAGCATGATTAAACATGCTGCCTTTAATATGGCTATAAAAAAGCTTATTGCATTTTGTGTTTTTTGAAGGTGTGGGGGATTGGGGGTGCGTCAACACGGTTAGGACATAGAAGGGGGTGCGCAGCTAAAAAAGTTTGGGAACCGCTGCTCTAAGGTCACCCGAAATGTGGAGGTTGAGAAATATTCAACAGGGAGACAACAAATCATTTTGATCCCCTCAGCAAACTGAAGACATTTTTTGCCCCAACTCAATGACACAAACCTTATTTGAACAAAAGATGCTGAATGTGGAGGTAAAAAGCCTCTAGATTTACGACAATATGATTTAAAGAAACAATATGATTTAAAGAAACAATATGATATTGGAAGCCAATAACAGCACAATCAGAGCTTAGTATGTAAAGTAGCAGATCTACACTCATCATACAGGCCACTTTGAATCCATATATGTGATATTGAGTCACATGACTTCCGCTTGAGTGCCACATTTTATGCATTTAAAGAGGACCAAATAAAAAGAATAAAGTCTCACAATTCAACTTGGACTTTAGCACTAATGACTTGTAACTTGACTGCTTTATGCTATTGTAACCCCTTATTTCTTGTCGGGGTAGCGTTCTCCAGTCTCTCGGGCTGATGGGTGATGAGCAGGCTACAAGATAACTCCTTAATTCTGAATCTTCTTTAATAACCAACATCGCCACGACAGCATACAGCATTCCACTTCACGGGTCACAACACACGAGAAACCCTGCAAAACTACCTCATCCGTTTCACTACCCTCACATACAACTGTCCCCCAAAGCAAGGGCAGGTAGGAACTAATAAACTTTGGGCAAGGGGACAAGTAATATCAACTTAAATGCAACACATAAAAATTAATACATAAATTATAGTGAAAGTGCCATAAATAATAATGAAAGAATTATTGTATATAATTAGCCTGGGTATACCCATACTGCCTTGCGCACTCTATTTAATTTCGAACCTGCAGCCAGTCTCGAAACGACGGCCGTTTCTTAGCCCTGTTTTAGGGATCATCAATCATAGAACGGGGAGGGACGGCAAGACGATGACGCGTACTACTCGACAGATGGAAGCTTGTAGTTTTGTAATTTTCTTACGGATCCAACATGGCTGCAGCAGACGCGAAGCTCTCTTTCGATCTAGCTGTAGACGGCGTTTTAAATAGTTTAGAGCCAAAGTTGATTTTAAAAAAAGAACAACGTTTGACTTTACACTCCTGTTTCACCACGAAAAATGATGTTTTAGCCTTGCTTCCGACAGGATTTGGCAAAAGCCGAATCTACCAACTAGCCCCGCTACCGCTCGCTGCTGTAACGCCGGTGATCTCGGACAGCGGAGCCGCCGAGAGACCCGCAGCAGCTCGTCTATTGGACAATAGCAACACACACACACACCAACACTGCCGGTAGACAGTGAGCAGCCAGAGCCAGAGCATGCTGCAGAAAAACGTTGCAGAAGCAGAATTGAGCATTTTAGTTAGTCCAGCTATGTAAACATCAATTTATGTCGCTCTACATACATCATCTGGTATAACTGATACGATTGGCTAAGAGCTACCTACAGACTCTTATGATAGATATTCATAGCGCCCAATAAACGGCTCTGGAGGATCGTAAACCACGCCTCCTCTACGGAGAAATGAATGGCTGGTGTCCAGACTAATCTCAATTGTGATTAGTCTGGCGTTAGCCAGGCTAGTAATAGTAACTTAAATAATTGAAATAACCCAAAACACATTTTTTCCATTAAGTCACGTGTAAGTGCCATTACAGCACTACTTTTTTTATGGTCAAACGTAGTCGCATTTGCTTTGAGATTATATATTTATTCTTCCCTTATTAGTCCCACAATGGGAAAATTATAACTCTGCATTTAACCCATCCTTTAACCAACATCTTTTAACAAATACACATTTTAAAAAGCATTCATGATTTCTGTATATTACTTTATTGCTAAACAGGTATTACATTTTGTGAAAAGCATTAGGATGCAAAGTTCAGGTTAATGTTAGGGAAAAGGTGAATATGATTACAGTTAATAAAAAGGCAAACTGCAGGATGAAATCTTCAGTCTCCTGCACTTGCCAGACACTCCATCACCTTGACCTTCATTCTTACCTTTTCACCTCACTACATGGCACGCTTCTTCCCACACTGCAAATGAATGTTGGCATACCACATAGATCGTAAGGTGTGAAATGATCCAATATGGATGTGATCCCAAAGGAATACTGGGCTGATTGCTCTACACACCTGCTCAGTGTGAAACGTGTGTGATACATCTGGTTTCTGATATGTCTTTTCTTGTGTTTTTCTGACATGTTGTTTTACTTTACTACAGTGTTGATGTTGTGTTTTGCTCCTCAGGGCCACCGTACTACGGCGCACAATTAAAGACAGAAGAACAGGCCAATGAAACACACAAGGTTACCCTGTAAATCTGCTGCCAAGGACACAGTAACAACCTCCTGAAAGCACTGAAACACAAGGACTGTGATCTTTTTACTGGGGAATGAATGAAAGACAGGAACTGGTGGAATGGGGAGCCAGGCAGGCCTACTCTGTAATGCCTGGGCTTTTGGTGGTTTAAATCACCTTGACTGGCCAAGCTCTAAAAGCGAGCCAACTTCCTCCTGTCCAGAGGGAGACCAGAGAGACTCGGCGTCCAGTAAACAATGTCCGCCTCGCCCTCTGGAACCCTGGGAGGGAGAGGAAACGGCATGTCCTTGGGGCTTCAACTTTGACCCCCCTCCCTGATGAAATATGGGCCCTGCCCTGTGGTCTAGACTTGTTTGAACTCAAGTCTCTAATGGGCAAGGGTGTGTGTGTGTGTGTGTGTGTGTGTGTGTGTGTTTTTCAGAGTGCCTTTGTGTTCATACGTCTGTTTGTGAGTTTGTGTGTTGGGATATAGTTATGTCAGGGATGGGCAACTGGAGGCCCGGGGGCCCCAAACGGCCTGCACCCTCACTTGAAGTGGCCCTCAGTACAACTACATGCATTTGAGCATGAAATCTTAAAAGTTCAGTGTAAAAATGCACAAAATTACTTCTTGCAATTAATGTTGGTCTGCTGTTCTTGCACAAAAAAAAAAAAAGAAATCACAGTAAGTGGTTATATTTATTTGCTTCAAACCTTCTCTATTCCTATTTATACTGTTAAACATGCATTTGAGCATGAAATATGTTAAGTTACTGCACTGTAAACACATTTAAAATTGCAGTTTCATCATATCTGGTTATCTGTGGCCCTGTGGTAGTGTCGATGAAAAATTGTGGCTCCCCTTATTTAAGTTGCTCATCCCTGAGTTATGTGATCGCTAATACCCTGCAAAGAAAAAGACATTTTTGATTTTGGTTTACAATACAACCTCATTCTGTTAATGACAGTAAATCATTCCTACTGTATTGATTTGAAGATTTGTATTTCAGAGAACTTTCCTTCATCTTTGTTGTGTTAATTATGAATCTACGAGAAGAGCTTTAATGCTTTATTGTCCTACTTTGTGTTTTTGCAGAATGAGTAAGTGAGGTCTGGAGGTGAGAGGAGTTACGAGAAATGTTTACCCAAGCTGATGCTTTGATAAATGTCCCAGGAAATGACCTATGTGTAATACCGGTTGCTCTGTTCATTCATATTCGATATGATATTTGGCACATGATCCATCAGCAAAGCACAATGACCTTTACCATACTGATAAGTAGCTTCTCACTCTGTTTCAGATAAGGGAGGATTTATGCCCTCGGAAACAGCTGTATATAGAGTTCACCCCTTGACATTTTGGTACAAATTTAAGGGCTATTTTTCCCCACAAAAGCCAGATATGTAATTCAGTCTTTATTTCACCTAATTTCAGTGAAATGTAAAATTGGTTACAACGCTTGTGCATATAGCATGTTCAAGCAGAAGATAAAGACCTCGTGTATCTCTTTTTGGTTTTTAAAATGTGGTTTCTATGAAGACCACAGTTACAGTGCATTATGAGGGTACAATCGTAGTGGATTATAATACATTTATAATGTTTCATCACACTCATACACACACATAATCTCCATGCACTAAAATAGTCATAAAACATTATAGTTCAAATGTTTTATGGATGCTTTTGTTTTGATATAAACTAGAGGTTGAATGATGGGGCTTGTAAAACATGATGACTACCTCTACTCACCTTTACTCACCTCAACAACGAAATGTAGTAAGGACTCATAAGAGCTTTGCAATAATTTTCTAATGCAGCATCAGAAGTTATCATTGTATGTGTTAAGAAAAGTAAAATGTCCATCGTTGCATCTATCTGTGTAATGTATTGAGACTGTCCTCTTTTAGGTGGCGCCCTCTATTGGCTGTAGAAATGATGATGGATGGCAAGGAGGAAGTGAAGATACGAGTATAAAGAACAACAAGGTCCACTGAGGGTGGATGTCAGGGTGGTGGATGGATCAAACCCACACACCACTTTCATTCAGGAGACCAAAGTTCTTGTCCCCAGTAAAACCAAAAGTCAAAGTTGTCATTTAAAGTTACATATGTTAATTAGATTCCATGTGCACTTACATTTTAAGTGTAGTTATACTGGCTAGCTGGATATGCTAATGCTGCAAACTGAAGTTTAAAGTTAACTGGAATGATTACATTGTCCCAACTTTCAATTTGTTCCATTGTGTAACCTTGTTTGTATCTTTGGCTAGAATTCATGAAGCATCGTGTCACAGTATAGCAGCAAATAATAATGTTAGTTAGTATAGCTAGCTTACATTAGCAAACTCATAAGGTTTGCTAATGACTAACTTCATGATTAATATTGTGTTATCTATCTATCTAAAAGACTCTAAAAGTAATGATCTATCAGCCTCAGATGCACTTTGAGATCAATAACATGACATTCTATCAAGGTTTTGTTATCTTACAAGTTCAAATAGTAAAGTTCACACTGCATTTATATTATGTATTATTGAAACATTCTTTTCTTTCTATCTATCTATCTATCTATCTATCTATCTATCTATCACCATTCTGAGCTCTGCAGCAGAACACTATTGGTTGAAATAGTCCATCAGAAAGCACACTGCAAAAAAAGAAAAATTGGGTGAACTCAAAATTTCAAGGCAACAAACTTCGATAAAATTTTAAGTTGGACAATTGAACTTAATATTTTAAGTTTTGTTTTTTAGTTTGCTCAACTCTGAATTCTGATTTTTGTCAACTCAACTGTAAGTTGTACTAATTTTACATTGTAATAACTTTTAATCCTTACTTCTGCTAACTTCTGCAATGTGCTGAATTGGCACAATTGTAACGCCGGTATGAAATGTCAGCTAATGTTGCGACCACAATTTTGAGTTAGCATTGATACGCTAATGGCTACTCTTGTAACTGTAACAAGCAGCGCCGCTAGCATCAGTTAGCCGCTAGCATCAGTTAGCCGCTAGCATCAGTTAGCCGCTAGCTTTCGCTAATGACCGAATTTCATCGCTTTCCCGCATTTCACAACAAAGAAATAAGAGTTAGCAGAACTATTGTCCCTTGTTTTGAACCCCAACTTAAAGATATAAGTAACAACAACTCACAAACTTGTTTTTGAGCAAACTTCCTTTGTTGTGCTAACTTACATAATTGCCCTTAATGTCAATAATTTGTATTTCCAAGTTTTACCAACTTAAATCACTGTTTTAGGCCAAAAAATACAAGTTGGCTTTTTTGCAGTGCATTGTTTGTGTTCATGACTGTAGTCATGAAACACTATAAATGCATTATACTTTACAATGAATGTCCTCATAATGCACTATTTGGTCTGTATAGAAAGTCTTACCCTACAGAAAAAGCCACCTAACAGAGTAGCTGGTGTTGCCTCACTGATGGGCAACAAGTCCAAATTGGCATTGATATTCACTATGAATAACAGATGCACATGAACAAACGAGCAGGATTTGAGATTTTCCACTTCCCTTATTCCTCCTGCTGTGGCTGTTAGTTGAGGTAATTAAGAGTCATCTCTGTTTCCATGGTACATCTGAAATACGAGCTGTCTTTGTACAAATTGATCTGTAGGATGTCCCTCATACTGTGCCTGGTGTTCCCCTAATTGACAATGCTTGTGTTTCCATTTCTGCTCTTTTACATTTCAAATGATGGGTGAAAAAAAAGGAAGGAAGGAAGGCTGCCTTTCCCAATGCAGAAAAGCACCTTCAGACTGTGGATGGTGGCCACAAGTGTCGTAACCTAGCAACCAGGGAGGTGCTGTGTGAGAGCACGGAGAGAGAAGAGGGGCTTCCTCTTGAAAAAAACAAAAAACAAACCTCTCACGCTGATTCTAGTTTATTCATGCCTTTGTTTGACTGGCTATTTTAGGACCTTTGAGTATTTCTCTCTCACCCGAGGATCCATTTATTTTTGGCGTCAGCTCATGTTTCCTGCCTTTTCTTTCTGCCTGCTTCATTTGTGAACACTGCTTAACCCTTTTTCTATTTCTGCTGTGCTGCCTGCATCTGTTCCACAGAGCCGCATGGGAGGATGGATTTGTGGGGAAAAGGGGAAAGGGAGGACAGTCGTGTGTGTGTGTGTGCGTGCGTGTGTGTGTGTGTGTGTGTGTGTGTGTGTGTGTGTGTGTGTGAGGGCTCAGGAAGAGGGGTGGAGAGACGGGAGGAAAGAGGATGAGGGAGGAGAAGAGAAAGAGGGAGTGTTTTCCATCTGCTTTTTGGCTGAATGTATTCTTTTTGTTTGAGGCCATCATGCTGGGCAGCATGTTTGTTTGTGAATATGGTTGTTTCACCATCTGGACTATTACCTATTACAGAACATTGTCTTTGTCCTTGTTTACACTACATTTGTGCTCGCTGTGTGCACAAAAAAACTCATTTTCAACTTAACAACACTCTTGCATGTGTAGTCCTTTGTAGGTCACGACACATGCAGAAACACAGACTGCTCTTGAGCATCACAGTTACCATGTTGCTACTATTTTTTGATGACAACCACAATTTCAGTTTTTCAAGATGATGCTATATTTTTCGTGTTGCCAAAAATAAAATCAAGACCAAAACTAACGGCATTTTACTTCTTGCTGAGGACAAAAAAAATCGTGTTCCACTCCTGTAACATGTACAGTGTTAACATGCACAACATATTCCAGTTGTAGCTCTTGTTTCAAATAGACAACATTTCTAATCTGCTGTATACATGAAAAATGAATATTCCACTGCTATTCTTGTTTACATGCAACCGTGCATACTCTGATTAACATACACTGTTTCTCATGTCAAAATATGGAAAAATGGAACGGCTGAAGAGTCAAAATAGGATTTTTTTCAGCGTATTCCACCAGTTGTGCATTTGTTTCCAAAAACCTCTTGAAATTCACGTTTAATATATTTTTTTAAAATAGGTGTTTCTCCTTCCTCACATTGATACTTTTTCCATTGGTGCAGCAGAAACATTGTCTTTTTTATTCCATGCATTCTTCACAATGCAACTTGACCAATTTGGGTTGTACATTTGAGTATGTTATGCAGCAGTGCCTAATGTAGTCTCAAACCACTAATCTTAATCAGAGATGAGTAAACTCACTTCCTTATTACTTCACCTTTTAGTTTTCAAACTTGTAGTCTTTAGACCGAACTGACACTGACTCACGTGACATCACTGGAGCTGCAAATGTAATGTAACAAATTGCTGTGTATTTACGGTGGATTTGCAACAGTATACTACTGTATTTTATAATAATTGTAAAATACTGTTAAATATTCATCCCTCACATGTAAATTAACAGTTAAATCGGTCAATTAACAATAGGTAACTGTAATTTAACAATATTAAACGGTATTATACTGTTTGATAAATTACGATAAATGCCCTGTAAAATAACCACAACACCCACCGTTATCTTACGGTCATTTTCTGTAATCCAAAATACGATAATATACTGTTAAAATAAATTATAGTACATGGACTGTAAAATAACAGTTCAAAGATTGTGTCCATGCTGCCAGTATTTTACTGTTATTTTACAGTGAAATTCATCACAGTGTGGCTTTATACAACTTTTTTGTCAGATGCAGTGGTACTCCCCAAGACCTGTAAACTAAGGTGTGTGATATTTCTGCACTTGCTTTTTAGAAAGACAAATATGTGTCATAAGTCTAAAAAAAAAAAAAGGCTCACTAAATGATTAAATGGCTGGGCACTGTTGTAGTGAATATCTCACGCTATTGAAACAGGAGTAAAAAGTGTGTTTGTTGGGGACTATTTTCAGCAGTGGGTTTGATGTGTTAGCAATTATTTATGGCAGCAGGACAGTGTATGTGGGATTGACTGAAAATAAACTCCAGTGCCTGTGCTCATCACAACAGAACGGCAGAAACATGTCATCCAGTGCAACTGATGTGTTTTTAATCATTTTTGGACAATGGAAGTCTCAGGCACTGAGAAATAAACTAAGACTTTGGAAACACATGTAATGCATTTATTGTTGGTTTGGTTGTAGTTTGGTTGAAACTACAGCAATATTCTGTTCTTTAATCTTCGCAGCAATCCATCTTTTTTTTAAAAAGAAAAAGAAATCAGAGTCGTCTTAATCCAGTGAGAATCATTTTTTTTTTTAAATAACTGAAACATAAAATCAACATTAGAAAGTTTTCATTCGACCCCCTTAATATATATTTAGCATATATAGTATTTTTTTTTCACATGGATTTTTAGTATACCATTGAATAATGACTGAATAAATAAGCTTAAGCAACAAAAATATTGTTTATTTTTGTTCTAGTCCAACAGACCAGTGCAATTTTTGTGTAGCAATAGTGTAGCAATAGCATATTTAGAAATATAGTACATTTCATAAATTCAGGTAGCCTATAGGTAGGTAGACCTTCTGTAAACTAGAATACTTTGGTTTTTTAAGTAAAACACAATCCACGCTAGCTACCACACTAGCCGCTAGCTGCTATATGTTTTGCATTGAGGTGATACTTGAGGCTTGATGTGCTGCGGTGATATGTGAATTCGTTGTTGCATAGCAACACAACCATGCTCTTATCGACGCTTCCATCCGTTGGTTTTTAGTAACTAAATGTCCCATCATCCACGGGGCCAACCAAAGCGCTCTCATCAGCTTCTTCCTTCATGTTCACTGTGGTTTGTTGTTGTCTGAACTTATGAATGCTAGTTGGTGCTCCAGTATAATCGGTCCGCCTGAAACTCATCCAGTGAGAAACGTTCCGCAGTGCAAAAATAAGTGCGATTAAAATGCGTCAATTTTTTTAACGTGTTCATTTTTGTGTAATTAATTAATCTTAATTAAGGCGTTAAAGTCCCGACCCTAATATTTAATAATTGTCACATGTAGCTCTCTGATGTGTATAAAGCATCAGCCTATATACACAGATGATCCTTCAGCCTGAATATGAATCGATGTCTTTTTTTAATCACCCTCCTCGTCGGCCCGCGTCTCTTCTCCCCACCCCTGAATTTGCATAGTCAAAGCTGTGATCATTTACATGATGGCATAGGTACAATTCATTTCAGCGAGGAGCCGCTCCCTCCCCCTGGATGGAGCACTGCGGCTCCTTCCTGTGTGTCTGTGGGGAACGATAGGGGGGAAATAAATGAGGAAATCATATAGGGGTGCTCAGTAGCTGATGTGTAGCTCTCTAGTGGCAATGTGATTTTACTGTCATTGGCTGGAGAAAGGTCAAAGCAAAGGCGCATTGAAATGGGGGAATAAATAGGCAAGCATACTGCAGTGCTTAGGGAGAATCGGCCTGCCAATGAAGTCCCAATCTATTCCCCTCACGCTCCCTGTTCACTCCCATTACAGACCTCATCAGCATCAAATCCCCACTAGCAGCAGCAGCACGCCCTCCCCCACAAACAGTATGCTGCCTCTTTCTCACGGACACACACACACACACACACACACACACACACACACACACACGCACCTCATTTGCAGGCCTTGCAAAAAGGAGGCTATTTGTTTAAATCTTCTGTGCCGCCTCTCCAAGTGTATACACTGTATATGCTTTTCTCTGTGCATATATTGTCCCCCTAACTCTAACCTACAAATAACGGCAGCCGTTCAGATTGTCACCTCGGTTTTCATGGTGGTCATTATCTACAAACTGTAAGCAACAATCTGTGCAGACAGAAAGCCTTCATTCCCAAAGCGACCTACTTTTTAACCAGACATAAACCTTTATTATGTACATTTATAGCCTACATTATAGTTTCAAAGTGATGTTATTTAAAGGGTACAGGTTTAAATGCACAATATGTAATTTTATGCTGCTGGCGGTCACTCAATCATAACAATAACAAAAGACTGAGTTTGGTGACATTGTGAAGTAGTGTGGGATCATGGGAGTCTTCACCAGTGCTGTCACTGAAGTTAGCTTCTCTAAACTAGGATTCCTTCAGTGTCCATCGTTCAGGAGTTTTTTTTCCCAGGAGCTGAATTATCCGCAGAGGTTTCCCCCTCTCCTAAACAAACATACCTGGTAATTAGAACCAAGGTTATTATAGTTCACGAAAACTAACGAAATAACGAAAACTAGAATTGAAAATAACATTTTCTTTAACTGAAATCTAAATAAAAACGAGAGTTTAAAAAAAAAAAAGATAACTTACTGAAACTGTATTATGTGGTTATAAAACTAACTGCCACTAACTTTGCCATAATACTTTGCACAAATACTTGTGTATTTCCTATAATTTTTTAAGTAAAACACAATACTTATATGCAAATTCCTTGTTGTTGTCTGAACTCATCAACGCTAGTTGGTGCTCCAGTATAATCAGTCCGCCTGAAACTCATCCAATATGAAACGTTCCGCGGAGCAAAAATAAGTGTGATTAAAATGCGTACATTTTTTTAACACGTTAATTTTTGTGTAATTAATTAATCTTAATTAACGTGTTAAAGTCCCGGCCCTACTGAAAACATTTGTACACAACTGAACAAGATACATAACACATGTCGTCATTTTAAGACATTTTAATGCAGTAAAGTTACAGATTATACCTTAGAATAATCGTAGAGAGAAAAACATGATGCTTTCATGCAATAAATGTAATTGTTGCTTATTTGCCTCATGATGATGACCGGCTGGAGGTCATAGTTTATATTAACTACTACATCACTGCCCCGCTCCCCTGTCCTCTTTACCTCCTCCCTCCCTTCCTTCACACATCTCACCGCCCCATGGCCCCAGGCAGTGGACCGATTCCTCAGTGACACCCAGACAGACACACCGCCACCTCCACCTCGTGGTCCTCCACCCCTCCACCCCTCCCTGTCCAGCTCAGCTCAGCTCAGCTCAGCTAACATGACAGGCTGGGCAGATGATGATAAATGCAGAGGAGGAAAAGCAATTACTGGATCAGTTAGGTGTAGTAGGGAGCGCTCAGGGCACTCATTACCAACAGACTGTAGAGTTCGGGATGCGCACACACACACACACACACACACACTTGCTCCCACAAACACACACCGGATTTGTTGCATCAACAACGAGCGTAACTCTCACAGTTACATCTGACAAAGTGACTATCTTGTTTTATTTTATACTTCTATTCATCAAATTGAATTGAATCATTTTCCATTTAATGCTGCAGCAGACAAACACAGAACACTAACGTGGCAAGCAGATGACAAGACCACTGTTGCAGACGCATGGCATGAATAGGTTAATATCAGTGTGGCAATAATGTGGCGTGCATTTGTTGATGTGAGCTATAGAGTTGTGTGACGCGCCATCTGCACACTTGTCAAAGCCAAAGAGGCCGCATGTATAGAATATAAGCCAAGGAGGATAAACGAAGGATAAGGCAGCCTGGGTGATTGACAGTAGCACTGAGGTTGTCATAGGGACAGCTGCAGTCCTTGCTGTCCCCTGAGGAGGATGTAGAAACACTAATAATAAGGGAGAGACACATACACACAGAAAAGGAGAAAGAGAGACTGAGCAAAAGGAAGGGATGATTCGTATTTAAACCTGCACACGCACACACATATGCACTCACAGACACACACAAGCGCACTCTTTCTTGCAGGCTAAAACAGAGGCAGTTGCCCGGGCTGCGTGTCTATGTGAGTGGTGGGCGGTGAGATCGCAGGTCAGGCCCACGCAGTCCCCATTCAGCCGTACAGTGTGCTGCACACACCGGCTGCACAGAGGCCAGAATGGCAGACGGAACAAAGAGGAGCTCATGCATGCTCGCAAACAAACAGAAACACACATATTCATACACGCGCACACACACACACACACACACACACACACACACACACATCCTTTTACTTCTATCTTTGTGAGGACCCTCGTTGGAAGAGTGAATTCCCTAGCCCCTTAACCTAACCTTCACCATCACAACTAAATGCCCAAAAATATTGTGCATGTAGCAGGAGAACAAAAAAGAAACTGTAATATAAGTAGTGGTTAAAGACATGTTCATGTCTGCCCTGAAAAACTTTCATTTTTCTCTGAATGTCCAGCCACAATTACATAAGAGTCCGTGGGTCTTAATTGTGGGTTTCCTTTACCACTAAACACAGTAAACATGTGATTACAAAAACAGCTTGATTCTGTAGGACGTCTAATCACTGGTTGCATTGCGGTTCACCGTGATATCACTTTTCTTAACCTTAACTGTCAGAGGAGGTGTCTGTTTGACTTTGATAATGAGTATGTTTGGTTGTGTGACTTGGAGGGGTGTTTTTTTCTCACATGTCCGACCACATTTGGACCGGACAGGATGTTCTAAACAAGTTCATGCTCGAGCGCCGCTGGGAGAGGATGATGTAGTGGCACCGTAGGTGGCGGAGATACACAAAGTCTGAAAGTGTGTTTGCGTGCATTTATTTGTGTGTGCGTGTGTGCGTCAGTGCCAGAGTGAATGTTTGTGTATATGGGCGAGTGGGGGTGGCAGGGCTATAATCTGCTCCAAACTGCTTGCGGGCAGAGGCGAGGTGGGCGAGACAGTGATACAGAGAGAGAGCAAGGGAAGGAGAGAGCGAAGGGAGGTGGGGGGAGGGGGGGGAGGACAAGCATGGAAGAAATGAGTTGGCAAGAGAGAAGAGATACAGAAAGAAAGGAAAAACAAGGAGAGATGGAGGGAGAAGTAGAGGTGAGTTGAGAGCACTGTGGATTCATACGGCTTATGGATGCTCTACAGCTACTGTACCCACTGTCCTCTCTCCTCTCCCACCCATTGTCATGCCGGGCTCCGTGGGCGCCAGAAAGGCAGCTAATTCCTCTGACATTTACGTTGCTTTCTCAGTCCTCCAGTGATGCAAGCCCGGCCACAGACACTGTCAGCACCCACCATGGCCTCAGGTGGATGAGAGATGGTTAGATGGTGCAGACGGATGGACTACTCAACCCTAACTGGGGCCTAGCCAATGACGAGGCCCTATGAAACTCTCTCAGAGCCAAGGTCCTGCATATTGTGTTATATTATACAGTATGTCTTGAATAAAATAGGATTAGTGTGGGTGGAAGAATAAGAGAAGAGAACAGTGCGGAGGAAAAGAGTGAAAGAAACTGAAGGAGAGCAGGAGGAGAGGAAGGGAAAAAAAGTGGGAAATTGATAGTGCGAGGAATTTAAAAATTTTCACTCTTCCATGCCAAGGTATGCACTTGGGTTTTAAAGTACGTATTTTTGTGAATACACTTAAATAATACTTACCAAAAGCAACTTTTTAAGAGCTTGGCTTGTTAAACACCTAAAATCCCTACTGAGAAAATAGGTTTTTCATAAGAACAAGAATAAAGGTGTAGGGAAATGTAGCTTTTTAACAGATAATTGCCTAATATAGGACTCCAAAAACCCTCTTGGCACTTACAAACCACGTCACAAAGAGTTAACAACACGGAAGTGTCTCAGCCAATCAACCGTTTGCAGGTGAGACAACATATGTTAACTAGACGCTGGGTGACACTGTGGCCGGTGAAAATATAACAGATAAAACAGTAAAAACACAATAACATTTTCAGAATGGGAGCTTTCTTGTAAGCTTGTAGTGAGAGGACACGGTCACTAAAAAATGCCAAGTGACACACAGGAACTCCTGAAGTGGTGAGTCGGGTTAAAAAAATAAATAAATAAATAAACAGAATTAGTACTGAGCTATGAACAGTGCAATTCGTCGACTGTGGTAGAGGGCAACAAATGTTTTACATTTGGAAATTATATAAAAGTGTAAAATGTAGATGTTAGAAGTTAGGTAAAGCTGCGGAACTGTTTGATACTGAAGCAACATGACTTTTTTGAGTTTTGATAGGTATTTTATTTAATTGACAGCCAATCTGATTAGTTTGTAATTATAACATTGTTTTTGTTTTTAAAATGTATATGCATGTTAACCCTCTACCACCATTTACATTTTACTCACTGTGGCCTTGTGTTTCACTGCAATATATAAAACATATGATCCTGCACAACAAGTCCTGCACCTCTATGGAATCAGCACAATCATAGCTAGAAGTTGGAACAACTCAAAAATGTCTTTTGTGCAAAATAACACAGTTATAATGACATGAATCATAAAAAAGGAGAAAAAAATGCAGTGTTGAATTTCTCTGATGAATATTAAAACAATTTGGTTAAAATGGAATTTATATGATTTATACAATATTTTGTGTTGAGTGCCCACAAGTGTCATGAATACTGGAAAAAAAGGGTATCCACATGCTATAAATATTGAACTATTTGCTCATTTTTAGCTCATTATTTTTAGCTCAGCAGAATCAATCATGGCTTCACAGTGTCGCTGAGGAGCACAGAATTTAATATTTTTAACAGTATCTAGTTATTCCAAACCGTTTATTTTTGGGTTCAGCGGGTTACATTGAATAGATATATAATCTAATTTACTGTGAAGCATACTTAAAGTATGTTGATTGTACAAATGACATTATGTATATATTTTTTGGAGTTAAAGGAAATAACAGTTCCTGACAAATCATAAAAGCAGTTGATTAATGATCACTTCTGGCTGTGTCAATGACTGCAGGTCAGGCTTTGTGAGTCCGTTTGAAGCTTGATGGTGAGTCAGACCAGATGATACAGAAAGAGGCTGGAGTGAAGCGCTCCAATCCAAGAAGTTCAGAACAGACCTCTATCCTGTCATGGCGGTAGGGTGTTAACATTGTAAACTGTACAAGGCACACATTACTCTTTCACTTAAATCTCAGCATCACATGCACACAACTCAAATTCCAGACTTTGACTTAACCTCTGTCTTTGACTGGACTTGGGAAAGACACTTACCTCCTTCTTTTCTCCTCAAACATAACCTCTCTGCCAGTGAAAGGAGTGTCATCCTTCCCTGATTAAAGAATGGGCTGAATCTTGCTATTGTTGATTACGCTGTTTTGTGATGTGTGATGTTATTACTGATTTAGTACTTTAATAGTAGGCAGAACCAGGTGTTGTTCAATATTAAACCTCTGAAGTCCAGGAGATTTTAGTTTAAATTTGTCAACTTCCTATGCATTCATTTCTGTCTCTGTTTAGCATCTTTCAATCTGTCCTTCAGACACATGCATGGCTCCTTTTTCTCCACACAAACTTGGCCATCAGTCAGATTTTTCATTTTAATTTAATTAACAAAGTATAAAGTTGCCAGGAACTGAAAATACAAACAAAAGACACAGGTTTCTATGGAAACGTACCTTTTTTTTTTTTTTTTTTTTTTTACCATTTATACACACAAAAACAGCAGAAAAAATAATAAATAATAAAACTACAAAACAGTAGAAATAGTAATAGTTTCATTGTATAAAGAAAATTCACATTTTAAAAATGGTCTAGAAACATAAATGGCACTTTCAACTGGCTTTCTCAGCTTGTCTACATATTATATATAAATAAAGTTATTACTGTAAATAAAACATGTGTATTTTCAATAAATAGATGGACTCCAGAGGGTTAACACTCACCTGTTGGATCAAAATGAGCGGGCCCCCAGCCAGAAAACAAATAATTGAAAAGACCTCAGCGGGCCAAATCCAAAGAGAGGGATGGAGGAAATTTTTATTTTGGTTTATTTTTTTAAAAAAATACAAGAAAACAGTTCATATCTTCACAGTTTGGATGTGGAGCAGCTTTTTTAACCATACAGAAATACCCTATACTTTGTGGTTCAAGTCATCAAACTGATGATTCTTTTTCATTGTAAACAGAAGAAAAACATCATTTCATAAAAATCTAAAAAACATTTTTCATAAAAAGGTCTGCCCTCAGAATGCAATTGAAAGCGGCATTTATGTAATGAAGGAGAGACTTGAGGCTTGAGGTTAACTAGAAAAGTTGAAATTTAAGTTGGAGAAGCTGATAATAACCCAGAAAACAAGTTGTACTTTAATTTGATGGCATATGATGACTGTATTTTAAGCTAAAATCCTCTTCCTTCTCTTCTGGAGAGATTTCTTGCCAAAGAAAAAACACTTAAAAAGTGAAATCCACACATTACAGTCTTTTACGTGGGTTTACAGTGAAGTGCCACCACAGTAATAACAGCTTGTCTCCATCAGCCTACAACCTGGATTCATCTGTTTGGAGTAGTTGACTGCAGGACAGGCCTACACAGTGATTACTGTGTGTTATCTTTAGTTTCTTGTCTGGAAAATTTTGGCGGAAATGCATTGAAGCTCACACTGATCAGCCTATCACTGTCTGTGTTTTCAAAGTTTTAAAAAAGTTTCTGGGTCTGAACAGTGTGTGATCACTTTGTCCAGGGCTCTTACCCTTTATCAGGCAAAGAACCATATTTGGTAACTTGAGCGGACATCTTTAAAAGGTCTCCTCTCTCTCCGTGAGCTCATAGAACCACATGGATTTCTACATCACGGATAGTGACACTGTGGCATCTGACCAATCAGTAAATCACACAAGATTCAAGCTCTCCTTTATTGTCATCGTATTAAAAAAGTATACAACTGAATTTACGTGTGCTTCTCATATATAAGGTGCTTTAAAAAAGACATTCAGACATTACGCATATGTAATAAGTAGTCTAAAAAGATAATAAATAGTTTAAAGGTAAAAGATAAAGTGGTGATGGATGCAAATGATGTGTTATTGTCTATTTAGGGTTGCTGTGGGAAAGAGACTATAATAAATATAATAATAATAATTCAAAAAAACTTCAGGGTTAACATTTTCAATTTCCAGGAGTGCCCTATAAAGGGTTAAAGCCTGTCTTTTCCAACTTTTCAACTGTGCACCGGCAAACACACAAGTTCTGTGCGTGAGCTGCTCCTGTGGTATATGATTTGCATATAAACACATTTCTTTGTTACATGGGTGTATAACGCATTCCACTTTTCGACACACATGCACAGATTGTACCCAAACAGGATATAAACACCACTTGCCAATATTATTCTCTCTAAAACTAATTCCCTTTAACAGATTGCATCTGTTAGAAATGAAGTCATCATCTATTCTTCGCTACTTTACTCTGATTCTTCAGGCTATGACTCTCTGAAGCTGTTGTGGGAGCGCGATCTGGAGGTGACATTTAATTCTGTAGACCTGGATAAGATATGCAGCGGAATTTTCCCTAAATGTACTTCCATCTCGATACATGAACAGAACTTTACATTTTTTCACCAAACTTATTACACACCAGTTCACGTCCAGAGAATGTTCCCTAACACCTCCAACCTTTGTTATAAATGTAATATACACAAAGGTACATTGATCCATTTGTTCTGGTCATGTGAACACATCAAGACTTTCTGGAAGGAGGTCACTCTGTAATCCAGGAGGTCAAGAAGATCCTATCTTCTTAATCATGCTTCAGACAATTTCTGGGGCACGGACACCAAATCTAAAAAAATGTATCTTGCTGCGTTGGTCAACTCCCCAGATCCCTACAGTCAACATGTGGATATCACAGATTTCTGCTCTTATTCCTCTGGAGAAGTTGATTCATGCCCTCAATCACAGAAAGTGGCGGTTCTACACAGGGGCCTACAGGGGCCACTGGCCCTATGAAGAAGCCTTTGGCCCCTGCTGTGGCCCCTATGTCAAATTAATAATAAAACGATCAATTTATAACGATGAACAATGGAACAATTCTAACCTTTTTTTTTGTTCAAACAATATCTCATTGTACAGAAAAAAGGAACCCAGAATGTGTACATTGTATAATAGTTTAATTGTGCAATAAATAAATAAAAAAATAAAAAATAAAATATATATATATTATGGCATGCCGTTCAGGAAATTAATCTTTGAATATATTGAATGAACCTTGAATATATTGAATGAATTCTTGAAAATATGGAATGAACCTTGAATATATGGAATGAATCTTTGAATATATTGAATGAATTCTTGAATATATGGAATGAACCTTGAATATATTGAATGCATTCTTGAATGTATGGAATGAACCTTGAATATATGCAATGAAACTTTGAATATATGGAATGAACCTTGAATATATGCAATGAAACTTTGAATATATGGAATGAACCTTGAATATATGGAATGAACCTTGAATATATTGAATGAATTATTGAATTTATGGAATGAACCTTGAATATATGGAATGAAATTTGACTGACGTCATCAAGGCACTGCCATCTTGTATTTTGCTGCCGCAATAAGTGAGCATGAGTCAGTCAGCTGGGAACTTTGTGGCAGCAACACTGAGCCATGAGGACATTATCAACTTATTGTCTTGTAAGTGCTTGTATGGGCCAAAATCCTCCCGATAGTACCCGTGCCCAATACAGTCCTCCTGACGAAGAAGTTCGCTCCCTTTTTAATCGTGGCAGCCCGACATTTTTTTCGTTTCTCATTTATTAATATGACGGCGGACAGACCAGAAGCGGGAAAATAAAAGTCCTGTCAAAATAAAAGTAGCGTGCTAACTTATTTATTATATTATATACTTAATATATTATTATATTCAAGAATTCATTCAATATATTCAAGGTTCATTCCATATATTCAAGAATTCATTCAATATATTCAAGGTTCATTCCATATATTCAAGAATTCATTCAATATATTCAAGGTTCATTCCATATATTCAAGAATTCATTCAATATATTCAAAGTTTCATTCCATATATTCAAGAATTCATTCAATATATTCAAAGATTAATTTCCTGAACGGCATGCCATAATATGTGTATATATATATATATATATATATATATATATATATATATAAAGACCATTCTGACTGTACTGCACTTTCAAAATAAAAAAAGTGATTGTGCACAAAAATGTTTTGTTGGTGAGTCTCATTATTTAAATCAATGTATTTGTATCTTCCAAATATACTTAAATGAGATGTTTAAATAAGCTAAAATAAATATTTTGAATGCTTAAATATCACCTTTGCCATTTTTTAAAGTGCTAATGTGCTCCTCTGATTAAACACTGGCCCCTCCTTGGCCCAAGCAGTAAAATTGGTCTAGAACTGCCACTGGTCACAAATCAGACAAGTTCAGGAGGATCTGGGAACCATTGCATTCCTTTTTACAGAAGCTACAACTCTTCACTTGTCCCTGGAAGATGACGACTGTCTGCCCTTTCATTTATTTTATGTATATGATCTTCGTTTACCTGTCTCCTGTCATTTTTTTATTTACTTACCTATTTTATGTATCAATAGAAATATATAGCGCGTTGCTCACTGTTAGTTCGGGGCGGGACTTCTTTTGTTTTGTGCTTTGTTGTCTGAATTGTTCTTGTTTTTTCTAACGTTTGTGCTTATAAAAATGAAAACCAATAAAAATAGTATTAAAAAAAGAAATGAAGTCATCACATTTATATGTTCACTGCAGATATTTAAACATGATTTTACTGCAGTGGTGTTTGGAGCCTTATGTGTCATACCTAGGTTTTTTTAAAGCCAGACTCCAGGGTAGAAACCGCAGGTTTAAAGTTTCAACACATAAACTATGTCATTATCTGTCTTCCTCACAGATGTGGGTGGAACTAAATGGCAGGTATACATTCTAACTGTCTAACTGGTTGTGTGTTTTTGCTGGAGAAACACAAAGTGCTCTCTCACAGTCCTATAACGTGCAGAGTCCTGTCTGTTTATAGGACAGCCCAGGGGCTCATGCTGTTCACTCTCTCAACAACATCTCATCCTCACCTCTATCCGTTTGCTTTTTTACCTCTCCGTTGACATCTGCGTCTCTTCCCCTACATCCCTCCTCGTACTCTGCAGGACGTGCTCATAATTGAAATATAATTGCCGGGACACTCACAGAGCCTCGGGGGAACAAAGAAACACAGAGACGCTCACAGACACATTCATTACATAACTATCTAACATGTACTTTAAGTTAGACAAAGTGGAATGCACACTCAGGTGCAAACTGACACCAGACTCGACATGCAAACCAATCAGTCTAACGACGAGACGGCCCCGAGAAAACAACTTTATTTTGGCAATAGACAGGAGGCACCCTTCTGTCACAGCAGACACTCTTGTCATTCCTGAATTGCTTGTGCAAATGACTGTTAAGAGAATGCAAATATCTCTTTGTGGGTTTTAACGCTCCGAGCTTAAACATGCAAATGATAGATAGAATCCATTCTCTCGCAGAGGGTTGCTTTGTTGATTATTCCAGTCACTGTCTGTACACTAACTCCTCTCTTTCTCTCTCTCTTTTTTTAAATGTCTCCATTGCCCAGCATCAGCAAGCACTACAGTGTTTGTTAAAAGTCTTAGGTGATGCTGGTCCCTCCATCTTGTTCTGGTCCTTCTCCGTCTGTCTGTTTATTCCAACAGGCCTTGAACTCACAGACCAGGGAGATAAGTGTGATTGCTGTGCTGGTCACTGATCACTCTGAATGAAAATTGCTTTCTCTTTTATTTTCTCTCTCTCTCTCTCTCTTTCTCTGATGTCACATCTTTGTTTTTTGCAAAGGCCTGGGTTCAAGTGGAGTTCACGGGTGGAATGGAAAAGATCTGGAGGGATGTTATCTTGGGTGGGATGATAGGAGTGGCACTGACCACTCGGAGATGAAATGGTGAGATGACGAGTGTTAGATTGATTTAACCGTGCCTTTTCCATCGTGGAGTGCTGACAGGAGCCTTCAGAGAACCTGAAAAGAACTGTTTATCACCATACTTCTTAAAAAGGACCTCTTATGTTTACTTTCAGGTTCATACTTGTATTTTGGTTTCTACTAAAACATGTTGACATGCTTTATGTTCCAAAAACACTTTATTTTTAGGTAACTGCCTGTGGCTGCTGCACCTCTCAGTCTGAGACGCTTCTTGTACTTCTCTTTAATCCCGCCTTCCAAAAAAGACCAGTCTGCTCTGATTGGTCAATGTTTCCAGGTCTTCTGTATCTGTGCTCTTGCAGTCTTTTTATCGTCCATCATTGCAGCCAGAGGAATAACTGTAACTGAGTATAGCAAGGGCATTTTTAGCAGTGAAAAATCACCAATAAAAGTTTTAAACCAAAAACTGACTGTGCTTCAAAATTGGCCAAACTAACAACATGGTCAACCTACATGTTACATGTAGTAGTGAATGCAATGTGTCTGGAGCAAATCACTATGTATTGGGTTGCCGCGGGGTTTTAAAATGTATTAAAAGGTAGTAAATGAAATAAGCCAAAAATAAGGTCATTAAAAAGTATTAAAAAGCAACAAACTTCATCTGATGAGGTATTCAATTTTCGAACCATCCGTCGCTAAGTGCCAGCAGAAAAACATCGTTACAGGAGCCACAGACAAACTGTGACAGCAAACTGTGTGTGCAGCATCAACATTGCGAGCTGACGTTCGGGAGTTTCCATACTGTACTCATTCAGTAGCAGCGCCCCATCGCTGCTATATTATGCCACCTGCTACTTCAGAATAGGGGATTTTAAAATTTCTTTCTGCGCTACTGTAACAGTGCCAGGACGCCAAACACTCGCGATAATAAAAACCGCAACCAGCACGAGCACACTGGAGTCTGCCTGCTAGAGCGGATGGCTAGCTAATGTTACAGAGAACAGAGCACACTGCAGCCAGTCATCCTCCACATCCTCCTGCTTGTATTTACTTAGCGTTACGGTAAAAACGTGTTAGACCAGGGGTGGGCAATTAATTTTCCCAAGGGGCCTCATGACCAATACCACGAAGGTTGCAGGGGCCGGACCAAAACTCTGAACTAAATTCTGCTCAATACCAATTTAATCGCTTTATAAAATACAGTAAATTATCTGGTTTTGAGCTGCTACTGATAATAAATGTTATGATAAGACTGTTAATGTAGAGTAAATCAAATATACCATTAAAAAGTAGTAAATACTCCAATCACTATATAATTTTTCCATTTATTTTAAACACAACTGTAAATGTCCTTTAGTAAGCTTCCTATTTGTGTTTTTGTATTATATAGCTTGTTTTTCATGTTTGTACATTTTCAAGGTGTTTAACAATGTTGTGATGCTTTTATTTTGAAAAGGTGCCGTCCAGTGTGAAACGGGTGCTTTCATTTTGAAAGGTAGTGACAGGAAATAACCGGTAGAACGGTTAAATGAAAAAACGAACGGTAAATAATAACGAGTGCGTCGTAATTCATATAAAGTTGATATAAAGTATGAAAAGGGCTTCTATAGTGGCTGGCTGACAGGACAAAAGGTTTGTTAAAAAAAATGTTCTTCTGTCATATATATTAGTGGCTATATTTGTTGTCTTAACTATAGTAAAAGTGCTTGTTAGCTCCAGTGCTAATGCTAATGTTTGTTATTGTTTTCCCACCTCGTAGCTCTTACGGCGGATTCACAAGGTGACCAAGGAATTTATTAACTTGTTAATTGTTAATTTATTAACTTTATGCAAAAAAGCAATAGGTGTTTTTGACAAGGTTACCTAGGTAACTCGGGTAACTTATACGTGAATCGCCTTCAAAATATAAGCACTGCGGTTATATTGATTTCTAATTTCTGGGTAACCTCACGCGGGCCGGACAAGGACAGCCAACAGGCCGGATGTGGCCCGCCTAGACCCACCTTCAAGATAAAAGCAAACATGTAGCTTTCAAAATAAGAGCACATGGATGTGTTAGCAAAGACCACCACAGAATATACATGACTTTCAAAATATGATGCCTTAAATAAAATATTGAAGAACCCTTAGTCTCCTTTCAAAACAATTCATTAAAATATGCAGCGATTAAGCTGGAAATGTGGCATTAGAATGTGTGAGAGGCACTAAATTTAGGCTTTTAGGCCAAAAGATTTAGCCAGGAGTCATGCCCCTGGAACCCCCTATACTTTTTTCGGGTACTCCCATCATCGTCTCAGAAAATCCTGTGGGAAACACTGGTTGTAAAGCTTCTTTTGCAGTTGAGTGCCATTCTTTATACTTTTTAAACTGCTAATTGATATTTACATGCACACCCTGCAGGGACAAATAACCCTTTACCCCGCTGCTGAAAGAAATCCTACAGGAAACACTGGGTTCTGTGGTAACAGTTATAATTAGTTGTAAGTTACCTCTTTAAATCGTGATGAAATTTGTTACTCCTATACTTGTCACTTTTCTTTTGACTTTTTACACAAGTCCTTTTAATTAAACCTTTCTGGTTTTAACCTTTTTAAACCTTCGTCATTTCGTGCAATATTGTGAAGGTATTAAAAAAGGTATTAAATTCAACTTAAGTATTTTTGTATATACCCTATCGAAATCTACCCTGAGGTGACGAGAGTAGATCAGGCGGGAACCTCCAGGTCTGAGCAGGGAGGCAAACCAGGAAGTGCCTTGAGCTGCATTCTACCAATTTCCAGTAGGGGGCGCTAAGTTTGGCTGCAGAAAGATTTCTGTCCATTCATTTCAGTGCAAAATGAGAAAACTTCTCACTTGATTTATTATTATCATTTTTAGGACAACACTATGGTCTCAATCACTAGTGAAAAATCTTCAAGACAATTTGATGTTAATAGTTCTAATAATGGCCCCATTTAGAAGAAAACAGAAGATAAAGAATTGTATGATATGGGGCGTGGCTACCTTTGATTGACAGGTCACGAACAAGGCGAGCCGTCATCAGGAGAGAAGCAGAACAATGGGTATCCACGGCAACATGTCAATAAAGTTTTATACAACGTTATATAGATAGAAAAAAGGACGTTTAGCGGTTTGGTCTCATAACTTTGACCCTTTCACTGTATTTTCACTTAAATACAACAGTACTTACGACAGTTTATTTGAACGTTTTGTTCAGTAAAAATGTCTTGTTCAGTGTTTGGTTGGACTAACAGACACTCCAAGGAGTCGCTGCTCAGTTTTCTGAGGTCAGTAACGTACATTTTGTTTTTGTGTTTTGCTAGCCAAAACTAACATCCCAGTTGATGCTCCAGTTAATGCTAACATGAATTAGCAGCTACTTCTCTCAGTCAGGTTGAGGTGTAGAGAGGCTGTAGTCAGTGATCAGATCCCTCTCCTCCTCCACAGTCCAGATATGGTCTGCTCCCCGTATCAGAAACAAGATGGCGACGCAAGATGGCGATGAGTGTAACACTGAACTCGATGCTTCGAACAGGCCACAAACCAATGGGTGACGTCACTGTGACTACGTCCATTATTTATATACATTCTATGGAGTAGATACAAGAATTCAGAACGTCTGGAAACCTCAGGTTCTTTTCTCACAGTGATGACTTTAAGGCCACCTAACATTTCTACATTGAATTTGGGGGAGAAAATAAGATAAAGCATAATACGTATTTTTGATTTGTCAGTAAAAGAAATAAGTATGTTTTGGGTTAAGGTTGTTTTCTATTGATATATTATCTAAAACTCCTAATATAACCCCCCCCCCCCCCCACATTACCCATACATGCACACTGCACAAATACATGTGCAGTGGATCCAGACATGGGCTCGGCATCAAAGAAGTGAAGATTGAAGACAAAGTCATTATGATTGAGCTGCAATCTGTGACCTCCTCCCTGCAGCCTCCAGTGCTCACCCAGACAAATCTAAATGATATTGACAGTTGAATAAATTTTCTGCATGAAATCATGTCAGCTCGAGCATGCCGTCCCCCCACCTCTACGACCCACTGAAGTGCTAAATAATTACATTAGTTTCCAGAGGCTAATTTGACTGAGAGCAATAATTTTGGTCCCACACCACCATAGCTGTTTTCATATATCTAATATCGGTATCTGTGAAGGAAAATAACCCACAACTTAGTGTCGCTATTTCCAGCTGTTTATGATGTGCGGTGATAATCAAAATTTTGGGCTGATGTGGATGACATAAGATATTCCTTTATATATCTGTCATCAGCAGAAATTAAGATAATTAACTTGGTTAGAGCTGTCATAGCAACATATGGTACATACAAAACAATCACAAATACTGTTTTAATGACGCAGAAGAGCGCTATAGTAATAAACATTATTTATAAACTTGCATGCTCTCAAATTTAGTGATTCGGTAGACTTTATAATTGCGCAGTTAATGTAAAAAAGTAAAAATACTTGGTCCAAATAAGAGTGAGTCAATGTAAAATGAGACATTTGCATCTTTACAAGAGCAAATATGAAAAAAAACAACAACAGTCGAATGAGTTATTAGTGGAATAGTTTTGACAGGAAATTAAAATGTGTAGTAAATGTAAAATCTATCTATCTATCTATCTATCTATCTATCTATCTATCTATCTATCTATATATATATATATATATATATATATATATATTTTTTTTTTTTTTTTTTTTTTACACACAGTATAATGAACATCAGTATGCATTTTTGGTACTTGCATTTTGTTGTAGTTTTGGGGATTTTTACTGTATAAATGGAAAGGAAACTACACAATAATTATTGTAAAAATTGTCTAATAAACTGAGGCCTCAGCCTACCCTTTTTTGGTCAGAATAAAGAATTCCTTTGTCACAACTTAAAAAAATAATGACATATTTATTTGTTTTTGGTATGTGTATTTCACTTTGAAAACAACTTGAAACTAAAAATAAAAGAAGGCCCTTCACAATAAAAGACATATATAATGAAGCCTAGTGCTAATTTATAGACATTCATCAAGGAAAATGTGCTATGATGACATCAAATAGGGCCCACATGTGCTTTGACATGCAAGTACACATGGGAAATGAAGTTGAAAACGTCCAAAGTCCAAATAAATAGGAAACTCTATAAATACAACAGGCTGTAAAAACAACATAAATCAATATATAGAGCAATTAGGAAATCAAAATAACAATATAAATACACATTAGAAGTAATAAAAGTAAAGCCAATGATGTGTAATGTCTTATCTGACTCCAGCAGACTTCTAATAGATTCATCCATCATGATCTGTCTTCAAAACAGTGTGACTTATGAGGCTTATACAGCTTTTATGCCTGTTTAATGGCATATTTAGAGCCTTTAATAGTCACTGTTTATTTCTTGAGACCTGTTACCCATAGAGCTACAATAACATTGTAATTTATGACTTCGTCAGATCTTTTATGCGTGTTTAATGACAGTGCAATTACAGAAATAACACAGTATGAACATGCTGTATAATAGTGTGTTTTTAACGATGGCGACGCTTCGACCTTTGCACGTTTGCAGGCTACAGTACAATGAGACTGTTTGGATGCAGCTTCCTGAGATGGGTTTATATGTTTTGGTACAAGACTGTCTGTGAGTGACGTTATGTAAGTGTGTTAGGTCTGACTGGTCTTTCCACTGCTGGAGTTTCTGCCCCCTGGTATTTGGAACAGCAAACGTCTGACTCCTATGACTACAAGACTGCCTTCTCTTCATTATGTGTGTGTGTGTGTGTGTGTGTGTGTTCTTGTACTTCCTACATAGTGAGGACCAGAACACGTTTTTAACCAACAGAGTGAGGGCATTTTTGCAAAGGGAGGACATTCCTCTCTCCTTTAAAGGCTTTTTTGAGATTTCAGACTTTGTTTTAAGGGTAAAGGTTACAATTAGTTTTATGTTAGGCTTAGGGTTGGGCATTTAGTTGTAGTGATGGTGAAGGTTAGGTTAAGGGTTAGGGTAAGGGGCTAGGGAACAAGGTTATGATAGTTAACGAAAACGAAACGAAATAACGAAAACTGGAATTGAAAAAACATTTTCGTTAACTGAAATAAAAATAAAAATGAGAGTTAAAAAAAAGATAATTAACTGTAACTGAATTGTGGTTACAAAACTAACTAAAATTATAGTGAAAATATCCTTCATTTTCGCCTTTGTCAACTTTTTTTGAAGATGGATAATAAAAGGAAATAAAGGCAAAATTTACTGTGACCTCTTTTAATCTCCCACCCAACAAATACCCCATTACTAAAAAAAAAAACTAACACTAAAACTAATAAAAACTAAACTAAGACTAAAGCATTTAAGATAATAAATACTAAACTAAAACTAGCAAACTCACTCTAAAAACTGAATAAAAATAACTGAATTAGAAAACAAAAATTCACAACCCAATTAAAACTAAAACTTATGAAAAATTAAAAACTATTATACCCTTGCAAGGGAATGCACTATTCCAATGAGGGCCCTCACAAAGATAGCAGGACAAGAATGTGTGTGTGTGTGTGTGTGTGTGTGTGTGTGTGTGTGTGTGTGTGTGCATGTAGAGGGGGTAGATCTAACTGCATAATAAAGGGCAGTTACATCATCGAAGAAAAAGACTTCTCTCTTTGCCTGCAGCCTTTCAGTCAAAACAACACACTATTGGTCTACGCTGCATTCGTGTAAGACTCAATGTGTTTCACATTATAAATGTTTCCGCAGTGTGTTTTCACAGTTAGATCATTGTCATATATATTCTATACACTGAGTGTGTTTACTTGGACATGAATAACCTGTTTATGATTATGTTTTTGAAGAACCAGTTTATGTGTTTTAACATGTATACGCCATATCCTTTTTCCAAAAACCTGTATAAGGAACCAGAGTAAGCTGCAGTACTACAAAAGAAATTGATACTGTTGCATGTATCAAGGTTATGATAGTTTTGGATGTGTTATTAGTCTTAGTTTTAATTTTGTTCTGAATTTTTGTTTTCAAATTCAGTCAGTTTTAGTTTTTAGAGTGAGTTTGCTAGTTTTAGTTTATTTTTTAATTTTTTTTTTAAAATACTTGGTTTTAGTTTTGTTTTTATTAGTTTTAGTGTTAGTTTAATTTTTTGTAATGGGCTATGTGTTGGTTGCAAGATTCAAAGAGGTCATAATAAATGTTGCCTTAATTTCCTTTGGTTTATCCATATTAGCCCCAATAAGGTGATTAATTCTTAGTTTTGAATTTTGGTTCGAGTGAAGACATCCCAGTCTCAGTTAACATATTTACCTTTTTGTTCCTGCATGTTCACTAACATAATCCTCTTTCTAATAGAAACGCTGGATTATGTATGAAAAAAGTTGACAAAGACGAAAACAAAGGTTATTTTCACTATAATTTCAGTTAGTTTTAGTTACTTTGTAACCACACAATACAGTTTCAGTTAGTTATCGTTTGAGCCTATAGTTATTGTGAATTGTTGTTTTTTTTCGGCCTGAATTTTAAACTAACCAAATAACCCAATTTATGTTGTTTCGTTTATAATAGTTTAAAGAAAATGCTATTTAAATTATTTGCAGGAAATATTACCTGCTGTTCCAATCTAGTATTCAAATGGATTGCGTTAACGCATATACTCTTTTTTTTTAAAAGTAGAGCTTATAAATCTGTTGCACGATATGATATGAACACAAGACTTCAGACGCAAGGCTCTTTTTTGTCTACATTTCTATATTCTTTGTAGCATATTGCAGAGTGCCATATATTTTTGGCATTATTTGAAGCTTCCACTATACAACAGTAGTGGACAGGTTACAACATATGAATAATACCAATAACCAGATTTTACTGTGTTTCATGTAAAGAACACATTCCGAATATGATCATGAGTTATTCATGTCCATGTAAACACACTCCCTGTCATGTTTTCTGAGAAAAGTTGTGTTGTGTGAAACAGGAAGTGCAAGGATTGGAGAACAGGCAAAGGTCGTTGGCTTCAGGGTTAAGGCAACACGGGTTAAGTAGCGTTAAAGCCTCCTCTCACAGAAAACCCCTTAAATCCTGGAGAGGACAAACAATTCTCTGACACACACATTCAGTAACACACACACAAACAAAGAGTTTGCTGATGGGAGAGCCAGGGGTCACCCTGAAGGATAAATGCTGATAATGATAAAAACAGTCCATCCTCAACTCTAGATAAACACAAGCACAGACACATTTAAACAAAGGCTTCATCTGCTCAAGTTGTGGCCCATGTATTTTTAGGAACCAAAATCATGTTCTGAGAGTCAAATTTGTTTCCCAGTTTGAAACTTAGACACATGTTCACTTCCTCTCGCCGCTCATCATCATTCCATCCCGCCTTCATTACCCCTGACCCCGATGCTCAAAGCAGCTTTTACCCAAATTTGCCCGTCTCCGTCATCTCATCTCCACTCCCTTGGCAGCTGTGTCAACACCCACAGGCCTCCAGCCTTAAACAAACCTTCCACACAGCCATTGTACACCATGCCACTCCCCTCGCTGCAGGAAGGCTGCACTGACAACTCTATAAATACTGGCAGTCAGTCCCTGAACAACATTGATTTTGTTCCAATCAATCCAGAGAGATTGCAACGCATGGTAAATGACACGGCCTGTGCGCCATAGCATACATTTCAGCATTAATTGTTGCTGGGCAGACTGGGCAGGCCAAATAGTGGGTTGTCTCGTGAGTGTTGCGACAGCAGGAAACATCAGTGTGCTGTCTGTTTGCTGGAGCTCTGTGGGAGGCCCAGCTGTCACCCATATCTCATCTCTACTTGATCCCTTTCAAACAAAAATGGCCTTCAGCATTATTCCAAACACTTCATACAGCCGTAATTCAGCATGCAACATCAAAAATGACTTTTTTTAGGTGATAATGGTGAGAAGCAAGGCAGATTTAACTTTACATTAAATTGAAAGAAAATGAAACGAATAAAGTAGTTATTGCATTCTTTATTAAATTCTCTTGAGCACTTCCTTACTGAGAATGTGTGAATATGAAAACTTTGTATAGGCTATATAATAAGTGGATGGAGTCACCATGTCTTCACCCCTTGGTTGTGGACTGCTGATTTAAAGTTCAGTATTTTGGCCTTTGCCATCTTGTTTCTTTGAAACCAGAAGTGACCGTATTTGGACAAATCGGCGGAGCTAAGTTAGCAGCTATCTGACTTGGTTAATGTTTACTGGGGTAATCAATCAAGGTCATTTTCTCATAGACTTCCATACAAAAAGACTCCTTTCTGCAAGTGGATTCACCCCCTAAAAGAATGCAGATTTAAGGGCCTTCCACAATGGCTTCACTTTTTAGATCCGAAGGTTGCCGCCTGGAACATCAATAGCTACAATTCTGATATTGGTGTTGAAACTAGCCACAAGTTAAAACTAGAAAGCCGGGTGACATTTTTAACTTTAAGTTTAGTTTACAAATTGTAAACAAGGGGAAACAACATGCCTGACATGGTGAAATAAAATCCACCAATTAGCACCTAAAAAAATCTCACTAATTAACATTCACTGCACTTGAGAAACTGGTAGGTGGATTTTGTTACTTTTAGTTGTGTAACCTTCAGCAAGACATAGTTCCCAAAATGTGAAATGGTTCCTTTCATCATTTATTTGGTCATTTTTCAGGAAGCACCGTTTCCTTTTCCACCTATGAGCTTTTGATTGCTAACACAAATTGATATTGCAGGCTTTTGCCAGAGGAGCGTATGTACGGTCAAGGAACCGCTGTGGATGTTATTCTAGCTGTCAGGCTTTGTTTACCTTTCATTTGAACATTTTCCTGTCTCTCATTCCTAAGTTTTGTATGTTTTCATTGCTTCACCCGGCCTGTTGTTTTGTGTCATAACAAAGTGAGTTATATTCCCTCCTCCCCAATAGTTTTCTCATCCTTTTTCCTTGTGGTTTATTTTGCTGTTTATGTTTCCACTCCATCATTTGCGTCCCCTCGGATGGACAAGGCCTGCTATTCTACTCTGTGTGATGTGGGTTCGGGTGTGTTTGTGTGTTTGTATGTGTGTTGTTGTTGCACAGGGAATGTTCCAAAAAGTATGTCAGGAGAGGTGTGAGCTCGATGTGTGACGTCAGTGACATATCTCTGCTGATGCAGGTCTGAGTATGCGTCTTATAATTCAAGCTGCATCACACTTTATTTATCTGCCTTCATCTTTATGGACACAGATTGTGAGATAGGGGGAGTCCTGTGCTGACAGCCAACCTGCTGCCTCCCGGCTGTAGGAAAATACTAATGTACCAGTGAGCAGGAACTGTGCCAGCTCTCTTTCTCTCTGTGTCAGTCCATGTCTGATTGCTGGGAAAGACTTCTAGAGTTTTATGGGTTTTGCTGCTGGACCTGCCGCGGGCTTGGCTTAGGGCCCTGACAGGGATCAGAGTGGCATAGCAAGCACTCACATCGGGTCACACACACAAGTGCACAAACACACTCTCACACAGTAGAGTAAATGTGCCTGGTAATAAAAGTGAGTCATGTGTATGTTCCCTCCTTGCCCTCCTGGGAGGACTCTCTGTGATCAAGGTGGCGACGTGTAGTGCCATTGGCTATACAGGGGCATTCTGGACACTGGTCAGAAAATTCACACACACACACACACACACACACACACACACACACACACACACACACACACACACACACACACACATGCACACATACACACACACATTTAGGCTGAGTACAGACAACATGTTGACAACCTGAACAGCCTTGGGCCAGTAGACTGGAGATTACAGCACACATGAGCGGCTGCCTGGCGAGGCAAAGGGCACCAGCAGCAGATCTGACGTACTGTTCACAATCCACTACGTAGACACATACGACAGAGGTGCCGGTCAGGGATAATAAAGATAAACATTTGCTCTTCAGGTTATTTCCTGAGCCTTGTGCTAAATTTGGAACTGGTGACAGCCAAGCGAGCGGAGTCTCACCCAACCTGACCAACCTGTGGCTCGGAGCCATTTCCTATTGGCTTTGACCTTTTCTCCTGCTCTGCCTTTCTTTCTCTCTAACAGATATGATCATCTTCAGCATGGGTCTCAAACTCAATTGGGCCAATTGCAGCCCTCATGATGATATTTTGTGGCCCCCCCCACCTTGATATGAAACGTTAATGTGAATTTTATATGAATGCCACTTTACCTGGTTGTGTGTGGAAGGTCCCTTTAATTAAATTTTTTTGGTAATTTTGTGTATTTTTTTTAAACAATTTTGTGTCTTTTGTGGTAATTCTGTGTCTTCTTTGGTAATTTTTTTTTTTTTTTTGCAATTTTGTGTCTTTTTTTTGGTAATTTTGTGTGTTTTTCGTAATTTTTTGTGTGTATTTTTTTGGTCATTTTGTGTCTTTTATTTGGGTCATTTTGTGTCTTTTTAAAAATAATTTTATGTCTTTTTCTATTAATTTTGTGTCTTTTTTTGGGTCATTCTGTGTCTTTTTTCAGTAATTTTGTGTCTTTTTTTGGTCAATTTGATACTGCCTATAGTGGTAAATTGAGTTTGATCTACAGCGTACAGACTTTTATGCTGATACATACCCAGAGAAAGCAAAGGACAGAGAATTATTAATTGCTGACCAATGAGTGCACATGAATGAAAAAAGGTGTAAGGTAGAAATGGCAACAGAAAGGAGAGAGCCGGCAGACCTGAACAATGCTCTTTTGAGGTGATGGTTGTGTTGTAAAAGCAGCAGAGCAGAAAGAGAGAAGAGGTACTGTCCCCACTGGTAAAGAGCGCTCACTGCCCTTTGTGTTTGGTTTAGAAGAGGAGGAGTAACTGCTGACCACATCAACCACAGGCCTTTAACTCACGGCGCAAGCACTTTCTGCATGACCTTCACATTAGAGCGGCTTTAAACTGATGTCTAGAGTTCAGTGAGAAAAAAAAGTAGACCAGATTTTACCTTTCGGAGTACAAAAGCCTGGGGCAGCACCCTATTAAAGTACAATTCAGTACCCTTTCTTGCTGTTTTTTTTATGTTGAACCTCTACCATTTGTACCTGTATGTCCTCAGGAAATGTACCTTTACACAATGGTATAATCATAAGGGAATGCTGAAACGTTGAGAGCTACCATTTTTTATGCCTCTGCAGCACCAATAGCTGTGGCCTGAGACACTGTTTTTCTAGTTATCTGTCAGCCTGTCCCGTTCTTGTGAACGCGATATCTCAGGAACTCTATGAGGGAATTTCTTCAAATTTCGCACAAACATCCAGTTGGACTCAAGGATGAACTGAATACATTTTGATGGTCAAAGGTCAAAGTTTAAGGTCACTATGACATATCTAATGTGTTTTATTCTCTTGAATGCAATATATCAGGAACTCTTCAATGTTTTTTCTTCAAATTTGGCACAAGCATCCACTTGGACTCAAGGTTGATCATCCGCTAATTATGACAACAATTCACAAAAATGTCAAATATGGTAAAAATAATGAAGTGATGACATTTTATACCCAAAAAATGAATGTCACTGTGACATCACAATGTTTTCTTGATATTATTCAGCTCTATAACTCAGGAACAGAAGGGTAGGTTAGGACCATTATTCACATGTTGTTGGATACCACATTTGTGACACTAATCTTGGGTCCCCTAAATCTGTGTGAAGCATCTACATTAACATTGTCTATTGTCTTGGCTACATTTGTGTTTGGACAGACATGGAAGTAAACTGCAACTTGGCTAGTTGACGGAGCCATATGACTGTGAGGCGGTCATTCTGTTTTTTGTATTGTTCTCCCTTTCTGCAGACCATAAGGAGTTGCTTATGCTGCAACACAGACATGATCCTGCCTTACATTAAAAATATCCGGCTGCCTGGTCTCTCCAGCACTGCACTGTGTCTTTCTATGGAGGTTTAACACACAAGGCTGCCTCTACTCACCACTGACTGTGTGCCTTTACTAAACAGTGGCCTGGGACTGATTACCTCCCCTCCCTCCTCTCTGGCTGTCTCTGTATATGTCTGCTGATGTTGTTTAGAGCCGTGCAGAGCACTTCAAATTGTCTTCAGTGTGGAATGGAAACGGCGGCAATCAGGGGGAGTGCTGCAGCGCATTCTTACATGTCACTTTTTAGCAAAACACACAAGCAGAGCTCTTATTCTCTGTCTCCGCATGGAGTTTGCAGTGTGGGCAGAGGGTGATGAATACAATGGAGAGAAAATAGAGGAGAGGAGCGAGGGGGAGTGGGGATGGAGGAGAGTGCGTGGGTGAGCAGATAGGACTGGAGATGAGGGGGAGGGGGGCAGGTTAAGTTGGTGCCTACACAGGGCTCTATCCCACAGGCTCTCTCCTGTCTCCCACGCCTGGCCCCTCTAACCTGGCCTAGCTTCTGTTTAATGTCTGGCTCTGTCACACCTCGGCCCACTCCCTAGAGATCTGCACGTCTGTGGAGTAAAGTACATTTCAAACTAGTTCTCCAAAGGAGAAAAACACACTGGAGAAGCCTTCAGCATGCATTTTTTTGGGCCTTTCATCTTTCAAGCAGCTTCTGCCTCGGCTCCATCTTTGGCTCGGATTTTCTTGTTGCTCTTAAGTTCTTTTTTCCTTTTACTTTTGCAGGACTTTTATTTGCTAATATCACTTTGGCTCAGCTCATTTAATCATCCATCGATCTCTTCCATCACAATATTCATGTTCTTATAATTGAAACTAACTGACTCAGGTATAATGTAAATTAATGGTAAGTTATATTTAAGGTGCACCTTTTTTCATTACTGAATATTGGCCTGTTCACTGGCACTGTATCGACATTCTCCTATTCACTGTGACAGGGAGTGGGGGGTCATGGTGAGCAGAAGGCTTGTAGTTGGAATGGCTCTGTTAGGTTTATGATAGGGAAAAGGAGCAGATTAAAAGCCTTTCTTCAACTTCCTTCATATTGGATTCACTGCAAGCATCTCTACTGACATCAGAAACTTTAGACAGCTCTTGTTGTCTCCACATGGTATCTCTGTAGCCACATCCCTGAACTGTTTTTGTACATTTGTGAGGAGGTGCACGTCAACCACAGTGTAGTCTGTGGTGCAGCCCCTTAACTCCTGAGTGTCCTGACTGAAATAGCAAATTGTGTTATAAAGTTAGATTGGGAAGTAAAGCCTCTAGCTTTCAAAGAATCTGAGAACACTGAGGATTCTGCTGGGTTTACTAATTCCCCCATTTAAACACACTTGTGAACATTTAAGGTTTGTTTCATTTAAACTGGAAAGTTGTTCTCAGGTCCCAGTCATAAAGTTCAACATAAAGAGCCCCTCCTAAAGGCAGATTTCTGACCCAGAGAGTTGGAAGAACCTTCACCAAAATCCTAGGTGGCTGCTCCATGTCTAAACAGTAGTGAAGGCTTTTTAAATGGACTGGCGAAGTTTTGTAGGAATCGTAGCAAAGCGAGGCGTCTCTCTCTCTCTGCGCTGCTGCTACAGAGGAATTGAGGTTTCATTCATTATCCTTAACCACTTAACACACAGACACATAGAGACAGACAACTATTCACACTCCCATTTACTCCTATAGGTGATTTGGAGTCACCAATTACACCTGAATTGCATGTCTTTGGTCTGTGGGAGTAAGCAGAGAAAACCCACGCTGATACGGGGAGAACATCCACACAGAAGAGCCGCAAGCTGGATTTGAACCTGTGACCCTCTTGGGAGGCAAAAGTGCAATCCAATACAACACCATGTGGGTTTGTTGGATTTAATTTCTCTTTGGTAAGTCATTAAATTCTAATCATTAATTGACTAGCTAATGGACAGTACAGTACAGAGTTCTAACAAAAATTCACTTTTTTTTAACTAATCAAAAAACTGCAGCAGACAGTTTAATATCTAGTCTGCTCTCACTTCCAATAATTTGAATCTCCCCTGTTTCGAATGTATAAATTCATGTACACACACTCAATATCTCCCTCTGAAATATCTTCTTGCCAACACACAAGCCTGAACAGGATTTTCTGTCTGAATGGCGGTTTCCCTCCTCGTTGCTCGCTCATCATTTCCTTGTGTTGGCCGGGAAACAGGTAATACTTTATCAACTGCTGGTCTACATAATCACTGAGATATTCAAATCCACATGAGGGCTGGATGAGCAGATTAATAGTATTGACAAATCCTAATTAGCGTCATGCTGAATCAAATGATTAATGTGAACAGTTGTTAAGGAGGCAGTGTGTGTCTAAATAGACCCAGAGGCTAGATAATACAGTAATAGCCTATGACTCACACTAGCAATGTTTTAATGGGAAATAGACAGAAAAGGACTGAGAGAGAAAAGAATCAGAGAATGACAGGAAAACAGAGAAAGTGAAGAAAATGAGGGAAAAAGGGGAAAATACAGTGTTTTGTTACTCGCTACTGTTGTCTGCCTGCCTTCCTGCCTGGCTCCCCGCAATGTTTTTACACCTCGAGTTTTAAGCAGCGATGGGATTAGTTTGTAGGATTGTTGGCTTGCATTGTGTGCTGAAAGGATAGGCAGTGAAATCCCTTTTTCAGCCACCACTACTTATCCTTGTCCCTGTGTTGTCTCTTTCAAACAGAAGCGCCTCGCTCTACATGCATGTAATCTAGGTGACAAGAAAGAATGAAAAGAGAATTGAATGTGTATGAAGGGAGTGAAAATGGGACGGCTGACAGGGAGAAGAATGCAGCGAGGTGAGAGGAATAGTAGGGAGGAAAGAGGGTGGGAGTGTGGCTTGCTTTGTGGTAGCCAGGTAGCCCCCTTTTCTTTGCATTTAAAAGTGGGGTACGGGCCCGTAACATGTGCACAGTGCATTTATGTCTGACATCAGCATGTGAATAATTCATCCTCAACTTCATGCCTGAATTATTGATGTCTTAAAGAATACAGAAACAGGCAGCAGAAAACAGCAGTCTGGAGGGAGGGAGCATGATGCAAGATGGAGAAAAGAATTATGATTTCATCATTATTTACAGTTTCATTCCAAATTGAGTTATTTCGCGAAATGAAAAATGTGACATTTAATCAGATAAAGAATGATTGCTGCCACGGAAATAAAACGGGGTTTATTATATTGTGTTATTAGCCGGCTCTAATTTACAAAACATTTTAGACAATATAAACACAAATACAGTATGTGGCTCACACTGGAGACGCGTGTGTGAGAAAGCAGAATGATACTGTTACCTACAGCAGACACAAGCTGTTTTTCATACTGCATACTAATAGTATGCAGCATTATTGTAGTACTATACTGTTTTTAGCCACATTAGCAGCACAGCTTTGCTTGGTCCACTTTGCTCTATTGACAGATTACCATGACATTTTGACATGACTTTCATGGTACTCAGATGATGACTTTTCCTTTCGTGCTATCATGATGTTGATATTTTTTAAATGCTTTGACAGCCGGTGAATGGGTTCGTTGATTTGGTACAGGAGGAAATACTTAGAATTCCTTAACCTTTCACATCTAACTTCAATTTTGATTTATGACCAAAGCAAAACTATTCCCATTCCCATCAGCCTCAGCTGTACTTTGCTTGATGCAAATTAGCAAATGCTAGCATGTTAACATAGCAAATATAATAACTCAACAAGTTAGCATTGTCATTGTGAGCATTTTAGCATGGCTGTAGTGCTGAATTACATGGGGCCCGTGTCATATAGGTGGCAGAGTTTTTATCAGCTACACAGACTTTGTTCTTGTGGTTATAGTTCTTGTCTGCAGGGTTTAAACGCATAGGCTTTATGAACTGGTACTGAATTAATGATTTGGATAGTTTTAACTACAAGATCATGGAAACACATGGATTTATGTGTGTATGTAACGTAAAAAAAAACACCCTCAAGGTAGTTCTGCTGTTTTGCATGGCTCTGATAGGCTACAATAGGGTATGGTTTTAAATCGACAGGGTTTTTTTTACCTGTAGGAGAGTAGAGAAGAAAAATAGAGGTGAGCAGTGCATTACCTGTGCAAGAAAGCTCAGCTTCCGTTGATTATAATGGACGTGCTCTGCTGGGGGCATGCTGCTGCAGACATGTCAACGCGCCTTTTCCCCTTTTATTTCGGCCTTTAGTGCCAGTGGGCCTATACCTATTTATGAGACTGTGACTTCAGACTCCACTGTTCTTTTGAATATACATGGTTTTGCTATCTTCAAGCACAAACACACCACATACTGAAAACCTGTTAGAAGTAGTATGTCATATGGAACTGTGGCACAACAACAGAAAATCAAAAATATCTCTGCGAGCTGGACGGACGGATGGTTAACTAGTGGATTGATAGAAAGAAATGACTGGGATCTACTTCAGTAAAAGCCAGAATGGAACAAAGAGACCTCCCATCTCTCTCTGTCTTTTGTTATCCCCCTTCTGCAGCACTCAGAATGATACTCGTGTGTGCTTATGTACATTTTTCTGTGGGTGTAGCTGTGCGTATGTGTGTGTGTGTGTGTCTATGTGGTGGCTGTGCTGCCTGCTCAGGGAGGCACGGGGCCCAGACACTTGGAATCATTTAGTGAGAATTTCGAGTGTGGGAGGAGAGGAATGTGCGCCCAGATAAAAGAAAGAAAAGTGAAAGAAAAATATAGCAAAGAGAGGGGGTGGAGAGTGCGAGAGATAGACACAGATATAGACAGAGAGAGGGCAGGCAGGGAGAGTGTGGCAGGTGAGGAAGAGGTGGTGGGAAGATGGGGGTGGGGGGATGTGCCACCTGAGAGAGAAACATTTGGAGTGGAGGAAGACAAGCTCAAGTCGAAGAAAAGGAGGGCACAGAGAGGGAAACAAAACGGAGAAAACGGAGGCAGAGCGCAGAAGACAGAGATCTGGAGCAAATGACAGACAGTGGGAGCAGCAGGGAAAGAATAGAAGAAAAAGGCTTGGAAATAAAGTACAAGCTGCCCACTCCTTACCTACTGTTCTCCATTAAGCTGATTTTTTTCAAATGGCTCTTGCAGGTCTCGCTTAGGGGGAACATCTATTCCTATCACAATGCTGCCTACACACACCGCACAGTGACAGGCAGAGCGGCAGAGAGAGAGAAAAGAGGGGGGCCACAAGTATAAATGAACGATGATTTTAAAAAAAGAATGGTGGAAAAGGGAAGGAGTACATTCGACTTACGGCACAAGAGAAAAAAGTACAACATGTTATAGAGCTTTTATTATTATAATATAGAAGACAACAGTTTGTTTTCTTACTGCAGAGCTGTCGTCAGTGAATCAGTGGTTAAAAAACAAACACTTTCCCCTTTTGGTTTCTAATCTTTCTGCAAATCAGCGACACAACATCTTTTTGAAAATCCATGTATACAAACTGTTGTAACCTCCTTTCTGTATATCTGTCTTTATTTTCTCGCTGTTCACAAATACACCCTCCCACATTCCCTCCTCGGGCTTCCGGTCTCTCTTCCCATCCCTGTTCTGTGCCAAAGCTAACAGCCTTGTGTGAGCATCCCTCACTGTTGCGTGTGTGAGAATCTATGTGTCTATGTGTATCTGGAGGTGTGTGTTTGGGTGTGTATGCACATGTGTGTCTGCAGGACCAGCCAGAGAATTCCCCTGGAATAAAAAAGACTTCAAAACTTTTCCAAGGGAGTTTGAACTGGGGAATCACTGTCAAAATGTAGCTTGAAATCACATCTGATCAGAGTTTAGCTGAAATTATAAACCATAAGCCTTCAACTAGATTAAAATGTTGGAATCAGACTCTCTGATATTGTTTTACAAAGATAAGAGAACAAGCCTGATTGTAAAAAAAAAAGTATCATAGGGAACTTTATCAACCTGGACCCACAGATTTATGTCTGTGTGTGACAAATAAGTGACAAATAAGGATAGAAATCTAAAAAGATCGTTTTTTGAGCATTTCCAAATGTCAAGCCACACTTTGCATGTATTTCATAGACTATCTTTATTGGGTAAGGACAGACTAAAGGTGTTTTAATGTGCTACTGATTGATGCTAAAGCTCTGGTCCATAAACTGCGCCTTGCAGATCATTGTGTCTACAGTGACCATTTTGACTAGGGTGACTACTGTGAGCCAAAGAGAAGAAATCTTGTACTACAGCACTTTTTTCCTGCCCCTTCCAAGGAAAACGCTGTTCCAAGAGTGGAGAAAGCTGCTTCAGACAGAACAAAGATGTTAGATGCTAATGTTAGCTTACTGTGTTACCCTGGCATCAGAACACACGTAAGCATGGCAGGACAACGGCATCTTCTCCATCTTTCGATGGAGACTTAGTTACAGCGCTAGACTTAGTTACAGCGCTCTCGCTCATCACTGGAGCAATTTCAAAAACTGTTCCCATTGGTTGCTTGGATACAAAAACATGGGAAAATATAGTCCTGGTTGAAAAAGGAACGCAGTTCCCCTTTGGGATCTGTCTTGATGCAGGTTCAAAAGGCAAAGGATTTGATAAAAAGTGTTTGTCCATGCAAACCTGCCATTGGCCTCCTGACCCAGCTGATGAGCTATGTAGTATAATTGGAAGGAGTATACACGGGAAACAACAGAAAATCAGCAACCATTGTTCACTATTGACGAGGACCAATATCTTGCTAGCCCCCTGCCAGCAGGTCAAGATGATTGCCATCCAAAATCAATCCCAGAGACTAATATGTGCATCTGTACCTCCATTCCTCTATCTTCAAGGGAATAATATGCGCTGGCTACGAATTTAAAAATGTAATGACGAATCGGAGTTCCATTGATAGACGTGAGGCACTATTGACCAGCCGGGGTCACAGAATGAACTGGGCCCAGCTGACCTTCATGGCTCCTGGCAACAAGGCGGGCACATTCAATCTCACTTGACCCACTCAGCTTTGAACTTTGACCCCTGACAATGCTGCCCTGGTGTGAACTCTCACCTCCGGGGATCAATAGCTTTTGACCATCGCCTCAGGCCTTTGGCCAGAGTGCTGAGGGCGATGAGGGGTCCGCACAGGACGGTGGAAGTGGGGTTCCGGCTGTTAGAAGCAAATGACCTCAAAGGGCAGGACCCCTGACCAATGATGATGTGGGAGATTTATACTGAAATTGGATCTGATGAGGGCAGAGGGACATTGGAATGTACATGTGTATGTAGATTAAGAATACATCAAAGCACAGCTATTTAATCCTTTTCTCAAATTCTACCTCACAACCCCCACTAAAAACTTAAACCCAGTAAGAGAAATCTCTTCCAGCTCCCCCAATCTATTCATGTCATACATGGATGCCTCTCTCCACACTTCAAACTAAGTTTCCACGTTTTGATCCTTAGTTATTGTGGTTTTGTTGTGTAGTTTAACAAGTCAGATCACTAATCCTCTTATGCTAGAATGGTGCAGCAGCGGCGCATCTGAAAGTTGAGCTGCCCTGCGTTCTAATCAGCAAGGTAAAGTTCTTTGATCTCGAGTTGGAAAAGCTTCCTCAGTTTCTGCTTTGGAGATGATACTGTGCATGGTAGCGGCTTTATGGTCTAAAACCCTTCTAGCGTTTGCTTTGCTGTTGCCACAGACTCTGGAATTAGGCTACTTACAAAAACAGCCATTTCAATCCTTATTCCCTTATGACAATTTCCAACCTCGTACTAACGTTAGGCTTGAACTTCTGGATTTCAACACACATAGGATCACACTGGCAAAATGCACGCACTAATAAATACATAGTGGGTCTCAGTGGGTGTCAAAGAGATATGCTGAGGGTGTTATAACAGCAGTGAGTCATCGGCAACAGAGCACAACAGAACACTATGTCTCTGAATACATTGTGCCTGTAAAAGTGTGCAAGACAAAATGAAAAAAGGCAGATGAACTCATCAAGCGTTCTGTGGGTGACGTGCTGTAAAGGATTAAAAGGCAAAACTTAGCCAGCTCTTTGAGGCAAAAGTACTACAATCTGGGGGGTGAATGAATGGAAGTGGGCCAGTACACATGCTACTGTGCTGAAGGGGAAGCGTCCAGATTCTGCTAGAGACAGCCTAAGGAAATAACAAGCTAGTAGAGAAAAAAGTGCTGCACCACGCAAGAGACATTTTTGGAATTCACTCCAATGTTCGAAACAATGTCTAATAACTTCTGCCAAGGAGGTTATGTTTTCAGTGCGGTTTGTCTGTGTTTACGTGTGTCAGCAGGATTACGGAAACACTACTGGCCTCATTTTCATGAAACTCGATGGAAGTGAGTACTATTGGTCAATGAAGAACCAACTACATTTAAAGGTGGAATAAAAGAACTAAATTTAAAGGTGGAATAAAAGAACTTCACTTTCATTAACACTACAAAATAGGGCATTGTGCTGATTCATGTGGTGTCAGAATAATCAGAAAAATTAGTTTCCAACTGGGAAAATTAATGTGACGTGATGTTAAGTATTGCTAGACAGGGCATGTCTCGGTAGAGGTCTGAGCCATTCTAGTTTGCATTCCTTTGTTACAGGAGATACAGGCTACATTTGAGCTTTTTTGGTCACTAGCACATTCTGTACAACCCCACACGTTGTACAGATGAAAGAAAAATTGCACCATAGATAAAAACAGATAAACATGGCTTGTACAAAAGAGGTTACATTTACATGCAGCTAATGTCTCCAACAATATCCTATGAATTATCTCAAGCTTGTGAAGATACAGTTATTCCATAAAACACTGTGAATAACAAGGTTGTAGAGAATAGGGCACAATAGACTTATACAGAATGAAATAGTAAAGTGGTAATTATTACATGGGGGTCTATGAGGATTGACATTGATATTGGAGCCAGCTTCAAATAGCCATTCTGAGGACCTGCAGTTTTTGTCACTTCCACATTGGTTTCATTTTTCCCACTTAGTCTAAACACATTCTCAATCCATCATTAGTTGTGGAAAGTAAAGTTAACTTCACAAAAGCCTCTTCAAACTTGCGTCCCACAAAGCCTCAGACACTTCACCAGCACCATCTAACATTCATTGTGAGAGACAGGTGCTCCAGTCTGGCTCTAAGCTTGTTCATCCCAGAATGTTCCTAGTACAAGAATATAACCCTCTGTGTGTGTGTGTGTGTGTGTGTGTGTGTGTGTGAGTGTTTGTGCAAGTGAGCATGTGTGTCTGTTTGTTCTCTCATTTCCCATTTCTCATATCTCATGTCTGTGGTTTCACAGACAGCAGGGCCCATCTCACGAGAGCTGAGGCATGACTCAGACCTACGCAGACTTGTGGCTGGCGGCTGTGACTCAGAAAGGAAGGGAGAGGGAGGGGAGGGGAGGGGAGAGGGAATGGAGCTAAGGGGAGAGGGGAAGGGTGGGGGGGTAGAAACAGAGAGAAGTGGAGGGTGTCATCAATGGGATGTCTTCTCCCCGCTCACCCAGGCTAGCAGAGATGAGCAGCTGGCCATGAATACATGTGTGGCAGCATCACTCAACATACACAGACGCTGATACACACATGCAGACACACAGGAGCAGCTGAAAATAGCAAAACAGAGGCCTTCTACAACATCTGCCAATTATCTGGCAGAAAGCAGGCCTGGGCCCAGGATCAGAGTAGTCCCAGCTGTGGGCCTGGACTGGAGGATGGCACTGATAGAAATAGAGAGTGAGAGGATAGAGAGAGAGCTTGGTGAGAAAAATTGTCAATAACAGACAAAGGGCTTTACAACTAGCAAACTGGCTCCCATTGCGGCAGGCACATAGATCAGTCTGTCATAAACACATAGATTTATTTTATCCATATGTGCCGCGGAGAAACAACCAGGGCCCCAGCCTTCCAACAGCATTGGCAGGAATCACAATATCCTTGACAGTCAGTCGGTTTGCCCACCTTCCCTCCATCTCCATCTCCATCCCTCTCGCTCTCCCTTTGGTCTCCTCTGCGCTCAGAAAAAGAAAGACAAACTCATTTCCATACAAATGGAGTGAGAGCCTGCAGCCCAGGGACCCAGCGGAATTGCAAATATTTCATCTTTGCCTGGAAGCCTTGCGCTATTACTCCTTGGCCATTATCCCCTCTCTTTCATTCGTTCTCTTCTTTTACTTTCTTTCTCTTCTCCGCTTTCATACCTACTCACTTCCGCTATCCACCCATGCTTACTTTGACCCTCCACACCTCCATCTATCATTTGGTCTTCCAAATCACCCATCTAACAGAAAAACATCCTCCCACTGCATTACAGCCTTTCACTATCCCTCTGTACAGTCAGAAATAACTTTACTACAAAGCAAGACTCAATTGAAGCTTCCAATCCAGTGACTGTGTTGAACTTTGTAGTTCATGAGCAACTTTTGGGGCGAACGCTGCCATGACTTTCAAGTGCCGGAGCTCAGCCAGAAGGCAACTGCTGCCCTTCTCTTTCAACTTCTTCTTCTGTCTTTCTTTTCCTGCATCATCCCTCCATCCTCGCCTACTTCGTAGCATCTGCCCAGTGCCCACATTCTTGGGCACACATGGTGTCCAGCAGCTGCCAGGTCAGCATAGGTGTTGGAGCACAGATTGCCTGGCGCTGGCCTCCTACCCAGGCGAGCTGCCAGTTGTGGACACAGAGACAGCAGGGAGGTGCTGCAGAGGGTAGAGGATTTAACAGACTTTATACAGCACAGTTCTGGCTCCGTTTTCTTATTCTTATATGACTAATCAAAGGTAAGGAGAAGCATGAGGAGATGAATCACCAGATATTAAAGTAGACTTGTTAAGCTTTTCCTTGTTTTCTGTCATATAAGTACTCTCAGATCACGCTGATGTTGTTTATGTGGTCATCTGCTCCAGGGTTACTGCAGTGTTTACATGTAGCTACATGCTAACATCAGGGAAACTTGTAAACTTGGCTGCCAATGCTGTTAATGTCTCCCTCTGTTCAGATCACATTCCTGCTAGAACTCGATTGTGTCATTTTTGGTTGACAAGCTGTTAATGGTGATTTTTCATTAGCAAAAGTAGTGTTACTGTACATGTCATTATACCGCTACATCATGTAGCTGCATGCTAACATCAGGGAAACTTGTAATCTTGGTTGCCCCTGTTGCCAATATCTCCACAATTTCGGATTCGATTTCTGCTCGATAATGTTCTAATGTGTAGTTTATTTTGTCTTAGAGGCATTTATTGGCCACTATGATCCACTACAGTTCCTCTGGCTGCTCCAGCTGCAATGACGCCAGTACAGAGATGGTTGAAGCAAAGTGGGCTTTTTTTCGGGAGGTGGGCTTAAAGAGACAGAGCATTTCAAACAGAGGGTAGATGGGGACACATACATTTATGATCCAAAGGCTTAATTGTCTGAAAATGCACACAAGACTGTTGGACTGTTGTACTTATGGGATGTCTGCACAATAACGTTTTAAGCATTAAAGCATCTTGTTATAGTCATATCATATCATGTTATAGTAAAAGCCCACAATACAAGTATTAACCAGAAAATTTGCATTCTAGGGCCCCTTTAATCTATACATGGATGGTAATTGCTGAATTAGTATTGGATTGCCAGATTGGAATCATTCAATTAACATTAAAATCTGACATTTTAGCTACTGTTGCGATATCGATGGGGGCACTGAACCTGCAAATCCCTAAAACATTTACTATTCCTTTTCTATCCGAGCTTTGCCACATTTCCATCCAGCACACAAAGCTTCTCCTCACTGTGGAGTATTTCCCGCTTGCTCTACATTTTATTCCTCAAGAGGAAGGCCCTGGCCAGGAGAAAGGAAGTCCTTTACATGGCTGATTTTACTAGTATACAAAGAAGAGCAGAGGGAGGACAGGCTAGGCCCCAGATGGACAGTGTGTAATGTTGTTAGCTATAGTTAGCCAATTTAGTCACACTGCCAGCAGCTCTCATTACATGATCTAATTCTCCTTCTCTATCTCTCCCCCTCCTATTTCTCCAGCACACACTAACACACACACTCCCACACAAGCCAGAGAGGATGGAGGGAGTGCCAGGAGGTGAAAGACAGACAGACGTGTGTGTGTGTGTGTGTGTGTGTGTGTGTGTGTGGAGGTGGTGGAGCTACAGCAGTACCACTATGTGTTCAGGGGGCTATGCAAGACCTCCTCACTCAGGAACCTCTAGCTTTCCAACAAGACAAAACCCATCAAAATTGAATGAAGATATTAATAATTCAGCGTCAGATTTCTCCAAGAAAACAGGTTTTTTGAAACGATAAAACAAAAATCAATGCTCCCTCTCCTCTCTCCCTTTCGCTCCCCATCCCCATCTCTTCATGCATGCGTAGAGGAGAAAGGAAGAGGGGGTGGAGAGGATCAGCGTATGTGGCTGTATGCCTCTTTGTTTGCGCTCCATGTGTGGGAGCTTCTGTTGGTGCGCTTCTGTCTGCGTTCTAGCAGGGTGGACATCAGCTTCGTGCCCGGCAGCCTGTGCTGTTACTCAGTGTATCCCCTGGAGGCAGGAGCGCTGCTTCAGCCTCGCCACCTCCAGACTGGGTCAGAGGAGAGGAGACGCCACGCGGAGGGGAGGTGCAAATCTCAGCGGGGCTTCAGGAAAAAACAGACACACATGCACAAGCACGTGTAAGCATACACCCATCTGAGTGCGCACACTTAACAAAAGCCCTCGCTGTGAGACAAACAGGCTGCTCATGCTTTTGGACATTGATGTGTTGGGTCAAGCAGCATACAGCGTGAGCTAATTATCACCTCTGTATGAAGCTGTCTGGAGAGAAGCAGGTACACACCCAGTGCATGTGTGTGTGTGTCAGAATGTCAGAAGCACCACTGTGTGTCTGCTTGGTGTTGTCTTTTCTTTGATATATCTTCAGAACCTTATCTTACTACGCTGCCTCTCCCACTTAACCCGCACAGTCCCAAATGTAAAAATACTCAGATCAATCTTCATCTTCTCAGTGGTCGCATGGATGGCTTGTCAGGCATTCCTCCACTGCAATTTTAAGTTGGAGGGGAGTTAGGAGCAAGACTGTGTGGGTGGGGAGGTTTACTAATGTTTTTAGAAACACTTGACTCGTAAGGTTAGTTAGTTGGGACATTTCTGGCTCTCACGTGATGAGGAGGAGGAAATGTAAATCTGTGACACAAATTGGAGGAGGGTGGTTTGTTAAACAGCTTCCTAAATATTTTTTTTCTTTATAGAAGTACAGAGATTTGACACAGCCATTGTAACGGCTATTCAGTAACTACAGAGAGGTGCACTGCGAAAAATGGGTGTCTAAAAACAAGATAAAAACACTAAATGAGGGAAGAACGATATGTTAAAACTGAGGGGAAATTATCTTGCTGCATGGACAGATAATTTCACTTGACAAGATCTCTTAAATTAAGATTATAAAATCTAGAAATAAGCATGTTGTATGCTTAAAATAAGAAATGAACACCTCTTTTTGCAGTGTGTTGATGCAGCCCGATGTAATGGTTTCAGTGACACTTTAGGGTGAGCGTACATGAATGATCATGAAATGAGTCACCAGTTAACCTAATTGGCATGTCTTTAGACTGTGGGAAGCCAGATAACCTGAGAAAGCCCACTGACATCAGGAGATCATGCACACTCCACACAGAAGAGCCCAAATCTGGGTGCAAACCATTCAAACCAAGGAACCCTCTTTGAAAAGCTGTTTCTATCACATATTATTAGCTTAAAGCTCATAACAGTTAAAGTAAGGTCTTTCTTGATCTTTACAAAGAATAAGTGATAAACTCAGAGAGGGTGCTGTTCCTGCTGGACACAGAAAAAGTCACAGTTTGCAGCTCTCTCATCGCTGCTGTCATGGAGAGTTCACGAACAGTAACCTTATTAATCTGGGATGTCACAACTCAAAAACATGGAGAACTGCAACAATAGTTTATCATACCATGTGTATATCATCAGAGAATTTGTTAGAGGGGTCACAAAATACATGTGTACTGCTTTGACTGCTCACTTTTTTTGCCTGTCCCGTTTTCACTGCAGACTTAATAATAATAATAATAATAATACATTGTATTTGTAAAGCATTTTTTTAAATTTATTTTTTATTGGTGTAATGGCACCGAAGAAAAACACAAATGTACAACGATGTGCACAGAGGCATCACAGGTGTATGTGCGTGTGTATGTGTGCGTGTGTGTATGTGGATGAGAGGCAGATGATATAACATACATAAATATATATATATAACATGGCTCACATATATAAGCAAGAAGCACTAATGCAAGAAGAGAGGAAAGAGGAAAGAAAAAGAGAAAATACGGGAGACATCACCACACAATATAGCTTGATGTGATGCAGCACAACATCTTACACAATAACACAGTGCAAGATCATACACATAATCAACCCAACATAAACCAACACATCCAGGCCAGACCAGAGCATCAGGGGGGCAGGCTAGGGGACCCCTAAACCGGTCCCAGGTAGAACAGTCGGGCACTGTAAAGCACTTTTCATAAAGTAATCTCAAAGTGCTACAGAAACCAGAAACAAAATAAGCAAAAGATTAAGAGAAAAATCAGACACTTTAAAATGGAGACAATAATAAAAACAATCTAGGGACAACCTAAAGATGCCTGAACAAAAAAGTTTGAAGCCCTTTTTTCAAAGTGTCCACAGAGTGGGGTTGTGGTACATGTTCGGGGGGAGTTCCAGATGTGGGGGGCAGCGCTCCCATGGTGCCGAGTCGTGTGCGGGGCTGATGGAGGAGGTTTATACTTTGGGAGCGGAGGTTACGGGTGGATGAGTGAGGGGTAAGGAGGTCTTTGAGGTATTGCAAGGAGTTGCTGTAGATGCAAAGGTGGGCGATGAGGGCGATCTTGTATTGAATTCTTGAGGTTATGGGAAGCCAGTGTAGGATCTGAAGAATGGGGGTGGTCATATTTGCGGGTTTTCATCAGAGTTCGGGCAGCACAGTTCTGAATGAATTGAAGTTTCTGGAGGTGTTTGTTGGGTAAACCGATGAGCAGGCTGTTACAGTAATCAAGCCTAGAGGAGATTAGGGCGTGGACCAGTTTTTCTGCATCATAGAAAGTGAGGAAGGGGTGGACAGGTTTTGTACAGATGTTTGATGTGGTTTACAAAGGTAGTTGTGGGTCCAGCTTCACACCGAGGTTGGTTACTGAGGTGGGGGGGGGGGGGGGGGGGGGGGGGGGGGGTGGCTTGACCGGAGAAGGAGATGGTGGTTATGGGTTATGGTTATGACTTCATTAATCATGATGATTGTTCTTAAGTGGTTGCATTAATTAACATATTGTTCTTGCATTAACTCATTCATAAGATATCAATAATTCTTATACAGTCCATATTCTTTGTGAATTAATTAATACTTTTTGATGCATTAAATCATGCATGAATTGATGATAACTAATTTACCCCTACCATGAAGTGTTGCAGTGGTTTTAAGTAAACTATAGTGCCTGGTTCCAACTTGTAATTAGTAATGTGTTTAGCAGGATGTTTAACAAAAGAAAAAGGTGTTTAATGTCAGTAATGTGTAGTTTCTCATACTGACTTTATTTGTTTCTGTCTTTTAAATATAACCTATATACAGTCATGGAAAAAATATTAGACCGCACTTTTTCTAACTGATATCTAGCCATTTTCCATGTATTTCTTGATAATAACCAAATCATTATCATTGTAAACATTATAAAATGTCTAGACATCAGCTCTTAAATTAAACTCTTTTGAGCTATTTTTGTTGTTTTCACTATATTTGTCCAAACAAATGTACCTTTAGTTGTACCAGGCATTAAAATGAACAAGAAATTGAAGAAAACAAGGCTGGTCTAATGATTGTTTCCATGACTGTATATATATCCTTATATAAAGCTTGGCTATATAGAGGAAATTCTGACATTTACACATATTGTATTTTATTATATTGCCTACACACCTGCTCCCTGTCCTGTTCTTTTATTCTTTAAAGAGTTGGGGAAGTGGGAGGAGCTATTTCAGTTGTTGTTGCTTAGAGGTAAAAATCCCATTCATTTTTCTCTATAAAAAATGTTCAATGACTCACAATTTCAGCACTTCTACATCTTGGATGGACACGAAACTCTCCTTGTTGAATCACCAGTACAAAAGATCAATATCTCTGTTAGAAAATATCACATTATTTGACAAAAGGTACAAGCTTGTGTGCACAAAAACTTTTCAAAGGCACCTTTACAAAGGCACCTCTTTTTTGGTGTTGTGTTTTGTATTTGAATATGCAACTGCTCTGATTGGCACCCCTTAACAGGGTCTTCTCCATAACAACACTGGCTGAGGCTCATGGGAACGGGAAATCTAAATGTATATGATCACGGTAATGTAACATTGAGGATTTCATTCAACAGAAAATTGGAAATGGGAATACAGAATGAGGGACAAAAACATCTGTTTAGCAAGGAAGAAGAAAGGCATTTGATGCTACAAACAACCATAGTGATGGTTGTGTTTTTATTTATATGCTCAATATGGTGAAGAGTGTTCCTATTTGGTGGAACACTTCCTCTATGGGGAGATTAGAAGCAACACAGACTTACTTCCTGTGATTGTTGAGGACAAACGATGAGGCCTTGTGTGTTTGTGTGTGGGTGGCACATCTGGCACTGGAAGCTAATAATCTGTGTGAGTGTGTGTGTGTGTGTGTGTGTGTGTGTGTGTGTGTGTGTGTGTGTGCGCGCGTGTGTGTTTCTGCCTTTTTCTGCATGCCCTTAGGGACACGTATCTACTTCTGTGCATCTAAGTGTGTGTAGTGTCTGTGTACTCTCTGATGTATGTGTGAATGTTCCTACGCATGCACAACCCTGAAAGTTTGCGCATGCATATGTGTGTGTACATTAGTTCCAAGTGTGCGCTTGGCGTGTTGTGAGATGGAGGAGGTTCAGCTCCTCTGACACAGCCACTGTGTCATGCAGACATATCCAGAGAAGAAGAAATCATTACACCATGTTCTCCGTAATAAATTAGTGGGTTGAGGTAACCCAAGGCAAGGTAATACAAGGTTAATAATGCACTGTTATTCCCCACTGGCACAAATAAACAATCTCCTCTGTTTATTTGCCTTTGCTACACTCCCACGAGAAGCCAGAAACAGCAGGACAGAGGCGTGGAAAGAGGGAAATGGAGGAAAAAAAGAGATAGCAGGGATGAGAGTGAGAAAGATAGATGACAAATAGATGATGCTCCATTCCCACTCTGACACCCACCTACCCCTCCTGCCGTGTCCTTCGTTTCACTGCTGTGAGAAATTAAAACAGGTCGACCCACGTTTTTTCCTTTTTCTCTCAGCCCTTTTTTCCTTCCTCCACATCGGGCCATTTCTCTCTCTCTGTTTATCTTCCTTTCTCTCTCTTCCTCCCACTCTCCTGGTCACTGCACGGGTCAGGACGGGAGTCACGACAGGCTCCGGGATGAACCCCCCTCCCCCCCAATATCAGTCATTCATCACATCCCACAAATGACAGCTGCCTCTACCCACTCACACTTTCACCTCTGCATTTCACATGGAAGACAATGTGTTGCATGTAGCAGTGATACATCGGTACGCCTATTCGTTAAAGACTAACTAAATACCTCCTCGCTGTGTTCGCCACTGTGCAAAAAAATATTGTACTATATAATATTATACCCTATAGAACGGCTGATTCCTCAGTGATACTACATAGAAAGTGATTCACTGTCAAGATAGCACGTTAAATAAAATGCATCTAAAATATGAGGTGTGAGGAGCCTATTAAGTAAAATAAATACATTAGAGTACAATGTATTTATGTTTACTCCTTTTTACCATTTGTGTGTTTGCATTAAAGAACTTGTAAGAACAGGAAATTGTGTCTGCTATGTATCTGTTTTTGGTAACCATATAGAGCTGATATGTATTCACTGCAACACCTGTGAATATGCATTTGAGTGAGTGTGTGTTAGTGTGTGCGTGGCAGCAAGTACAGAGAAAGACCCTATCATCTTTTTATGTATGGTCCTTAGGCGTGAAACTACAGTCAAAAACATGTTTTTCATGCACTTGCTTCTATAACATGTTTTCTTTCAGACTAGTGGAGACAAAAAAAGTCAAAAAACACATTTAGGTGATTATCTTACGACACTTTGTTTAGTTGCATCCATAGATTTCTCCTCAACGACAGCATTAGATAATGCCTCATTTGCATTTTTAAACATTTTAGAAGACTTGTTGTCCAAATGTTAATGAGTTTTATGTTATCTATTAGTAATATTTTTTACTAACCATATTCATCTGTTGCAAGTCTGGAATTTTACAATACCTATCTTTTAAAGGCTGTTTTCTCAAAGTGAGTTTGTTTTTCATACTCAAAGCAAGAAATCTCTGCTTCAGTAGCATTTACTGTACATACACTACACTTTTAAGTTTAAATCATACCTTTATTCTGAAGGTTTTTACAGAAGGGGTTGTTCATATTTCATTTATATCCTGAATTATAAAATGTTTTTTTCCATACACATGGTACAAATTCACTCTGTAAATACATTTGACTCATATGTCAACAAAATGAAACAAGAAATTTGGTTGTATTGCATCATTTGCATATTTAAACATCTAATTTCAGAAAACTTATAATACAAAAAATAATTGTTTTAATGTAATTAATCATCAGGGGAAATTCCATGGTGATATCTGTAAGTTAGAAGACAGTAACTTTGTATGTGTCTCTCCTTAATTAAAAACCTCACTATTCTGAATTGGACGGTCAGCTGAGAGAGCCCATGTTTTCTGGAGTGGATCTTCTTGATCTGTAAAGAAAGAAAGAAAAGAAAAGTCTCCTAGTCCCTGTCTTGCTGTGAAGTCTTACAGTACTTTGTGACTTCTGTGAGAACAGTGTGTCTTAATGATCATGCAGCGACACAGCAGAGCAGAGAGAAGAGATGGATAACAAACTTGTCACGTTTTATTGCAAGGGATGGTGTCCCTTCGTCGTGACAGTTCTCCCCTCTGTGACATTCAAGCCCCCACAGCCGTCATCCGATGATCTCATTGGTGACAAACGCACGCACACACACACACACACACACACACACACACACACACACTCACCTGCCCAGTCATGACCTCAATGCTCTTCCTGAATAGACAGTTCTTAGAATAACGCTTACCTTAAGCAGAAACCTGGTATGCATGAGGAGCCCACACACACACATGTACCTACACACATGCAAAGGCTGCAACTGAAAGGTGAACCAGCCTGATCATTGCATATGCAACCCCTGTCACCTGCACAGTGAAACAGGACAGATAATGCAGGAGTAGGAGGTAGAGGCCAGAGAGACAGAGCGGAGTGAACAGCAGTGCGAGAGTCAGATAGGAAGTGAAGTAGCTAAAAACAGAGCTCACATGCGAGGCGAGCCTGTCAGAAGAACTACTAAAACCCACCACAGGGACTTACTAACTAGGTCACCCAGGACCTTTGGGTGTCTGGGTGAGCGCTGCACTTTTCAGAGAGAGGCCAACTTCTCTCCATTAAGGTAGAATAGAGGAGTGTGGGATCTATCATGTCCAGCTTAATCTCCACCGGGGGAATGCTCATTATGCCCTATCTACCACCATGATCATTTTTTTTTAACATTTCTATTTCCCTTGGTAAACACTTATTTTCACCTCAGGCCGCTCTTTTGTGCTGCGTGTGCATCACTAAAATGAGGTCGACGTTTCCCTATTGATTCCTTTCAAAGAAGTGCTACTCTGTAAAATTCATTACATCGTTTCTCCTAAGGTTTGGAAGCTGAAGTGACCTTTATGGGTGAAAATGTACATGAAGCAATCAATCAATTAGAACTCCTACTCATGCAACAATGGAGCACACTCACATTTAACAGATTCTGTTTTGCTGTGAACTAATGGAATATTCCTGCTTTCCGAAATGTGCCACTGGCTGATAGAATGGTTCTTCTTTTTTTACAGAAGATTAATTGTCTTTGATATGTAAAGACTGGGTTCCCTTCCCCTAACTTAAAAGTCCTGTCAAATTTCTTTATATCTCTTATGTAAAGGAGGAGGAGTATATTTTTGACACTGAAACTCTAAAATACAATAGTGTTCAACTTGCACCCCCTGCAGCAAGGATCATACATTTCTTTATAAATGACATATCCAACACATAACTGCTTGACCTTCTCAAGAGAATAGCTAAATGTTTTTATTGATAACAAAATAGATTAGCGAATAGTCTTATCTGAGATGAATTATTTCTTCTACACATATCGTCACCCTGTTAAATAATCGCCTAACTCATTTTTTCAAGTTTTGCAGGAAACACAAAACGAATGTGACAAAGGATGGCTATTGGCATAGTAATAACACTGTGTGTAAATTATGTAACTTAAGAGAAGTAAATGATTTAAGCAATTTTTTGAACATGCCTTTGTGAATTAAGCAAGATATGGTAACACTTTATTTTGAAGGTGTCTACATAAGAGTCACACAAGCCTGTCAGAAACATGACATGACAAGTATCATGAACATTAATGTTACTTCAAAGTGTCATTAATGTTCATGACACATCCCATGTCATGTTTATGACACGCTCATGTCACTCTTATGTAGACACCTTCAAAATAAAGTGTTACCATATCTTGCTTAAGTCACAAAGGCGTGTTAAAAAATTGCCTAAGTCACATTTTATTTTGACTTAGGCATAATAAATCGTCTTAAGTCACACACTTGACATAGGCCATTATCTTAAAGGGCTAAAATCACATGATCTGATCAACTGAGGATGTAGGCGATTTTACCATAAGTTGCCGGCATCATGAGGAGATGATTTAGGCAAAAAAAAACAATTTTGACAAAAAATGACATGATACAATATACTACATCTTTTACATCCATTAAGTTGTTGATCATATTAACCAAATATGATGCTTACACAGACATTTTAAATAACATCTTTCATAAGAAGTGTCAACTTTTACAAAATAGAGAATATTCTACTCTCAGTAGACGCCTAATCAACAAGGTTGTTTGTACACTTTCTCTTCTTCCATCCCAAAGCCTAAAGCCATCAGAAGCTTGAAAAAAATGGCTATTAGTGCAAAGCTTGCTGGAACCATTACTAGGCACATCTGCCTATGATCGAAATTTCATCTTTTTTGTGACGCCTCGCAACAAGTAGGTAACAGTGCCTTACAAAACCTCTATTTTGAGTGACCTAAAATGCAGTTTGTGTGTGGACAAAAGTCCAAAACCAATAGAAAAGCCTTCACATTTAAAACTATTCATGTACTTATAAACTACGCCTCAAACATGTGCTCGCTGGTTATAACAAGAAATGTTCCAACATTTCAAGGATTTGTTTCATTAAATGTTTTCTTTAGTTAGATGTTGACAAAGTGTAGAAAAAAAGGGTTAAGAGTCATTGTGGTTGTTCTGAAAAATGAGTGTGTTAGATTTGTATTCAGTTTAGTATCATTATATACAGATGACTCACTTCTATACACTATACAACTTTATTTTTTATTACACTTTTTAGCGTTACTTTGAGTAAACTTTTCTTTCTGTCTCAATGACACAGATGATTTAAGAAGAACTCTTACATTTCCTTCAAGCAATATCAATGTAATAATTGAATATTTAGTACACCTGAATGACTTTTATTGTTTTTCTAGTTGCACGTTCAACAAGCTAAAATGCTTTGCCTGTGGGAACAATACAGATCCCGCTACAGACATTAATCCGTGGGCGGGTATTTGATTTTCATGAACGTGCCCAATGTAAACATAACAGATGGTGCCAGCGTGTGAGTGTATTGATCAGGCTGATACAGTTATAAGCAGATCCTCCACATCTATACATGGCATATGCACATTGTGCAAAGTCATAGGTTTAACTCCAGTTTCTATAACACATAATGCTGTTCTCTTGAATTCCATAACAAAATCAATGTTATCAATGTTATTAAATGAACATGTTTGGGCATGTTTACCTGTTATACCTGTGAGAATGTAAATCACTGTCACAGCTGGGAGGGAAAATGTGTATGTGTTTGTACTCGTGTGTGTGAACATTATTAATCCTGCTTTTCATATCTTTGTGCGCACATCTGCTGTATATTGGCTCCTGATTATGACAGACAGAAGTACTTAAAGACGCTATAATCAAACCAACACCCAAAGCCCACACAGAGCATAGGGGCCAGCAGCCCACACACACACATTCATGCACACATGATTGCACACATCTTCACACAGAAACTCATATAAACACTTTCTCTCTTGCTCATACAGACACACCTACGATCTCGCATCGCTCCAAGCACTTACCTGCAGCTCTTAATTGTACTTCCTGTGTTCTTATTCCACAAAACTCCAGACACCCACAGCCTCTTTGCTGCCTACCTTGTTGATAATCCCTTTTTTTCTCTTTAAGAAACCATGCAGCCGATTTTCCCATGGCTACGCCTGTGACTCAACTCATTACATCCCCTTTTGTATTGGTTTTATTATCTCACCACAGTGTGCTTAATCTGCAGCCTGTTTACATACACACAGTATATGGTCAGTTTCATATGGGCGGTCAGGCAAGGATGTGAACGAGTTCCAAACATTTCTGTATGATTGGTACAGGATGAGTCATTCGCCATGGCGGCTTCACATCACACACACACTCACAAATAGGTGTACACGCACAGAACACACACATCATTAAATGCATAAAAGGAATATATGTGTGTATTCATCCTAGGCGCCCACACACATCTCAGTACTCATACAGTTCTTGCCAGATGTCAAATGCTTTTGTGCATTTAATATGTAGGCTGTGGCTGTTGATGTTCTTATTCAGTGTGACTACACTTGGACTCTGCAGTTGACATTCAGTCCATTCAAAGGCTACAGCGGGCGCCATAGCTTCGTCACAAGAGTGTCTCCTTTCACAGAGCCTACCCGTATTTTACGGTTTTCTGTCATTTCGGGTGGTTCGGAGCCAGTGCAGTAATTCCATATGTGTCAGCAAAGAAGGAATTCAGTGTGGGTGATTGTAAAACATAATTGCTTGAACATAAAACCTCAACTTTTCCTGAATGTGAGCAGTGTGTGTGACTGGATGAGCTGAAACGTGACATGCCCCTCCCTTCTCCCCCTCACGTCAATTAGACTTAGTTGGGATGGAGAGGCATCTGTTTTAATCGTTTAGGTCTCTGTACAGAAGCCAAATGGTGTCAGACACACCCAGACACTTCTTTTCTTGGAGGCTCAAATGTAATATTCATTGAGATGTAGGCAGATCAGCAACGCAATGATAACATACACATTACATATTAACAACAGACAGATTTTCCTTGAGAGGGAGAACATCTGTTTTTATTAATATGTATGAAATGTTCAACTGTTAAAGGTTCAGTATGTGTCTTTTATGAAAAAAGCTTTTTGCTCATTGTATTCTGACAGGAGAAGAAAAAAAACCCAGGTACATCATGCTCCTCCTTGTGTTTCTTATGGCATTTGCAAGAATCCTCCACGCCTGAAAGAAAACAACCGATCAGAGCAAGAAGGAATCACTGACGCAGTGTCAATCACTGCTGGTGAGACAGACACGGACGGCAGCCTAGTTAGCTAGCTAGCTAGCTTACTGACAATGATGTCCCTGACAACCTCTGTAGTCTTAATTAGCCTCTTGTTGGCAGCACATGTAAAAGCTATTCCTCTGTACCTCCTCACAGATTTTATGTCATGGAACACAACTGTCTTACCCTTGTGTTAACCACAGACCTACTTTCTGGCATCTGATTTGAGACTTTTTAAAAAACGTTGAGATGAAGAAACTGGAAGTGCAAAAAATGCTAACTAATTTCCTTGTTTTCTGACTCATTTTGGCAGCTGTTAATGGTTGTTTTTGTTCAAGCGCAGTGGATTTTTGCAAAGGCAACTAGATGTCTGATGTACCCAACTACTGATAGAACATAGCAAAGGTTTCAGCAAATATGACAAAGTTTGATTAGAATTACCTTCTGAACCCTTAATGAAAGCATGTAGCATATATGACAGATCTGTGTGTTATACTGTAGGCCAGTGAGGGCCACTTAAAATATTCTCCCCTGTTGTGTGCTGGAGCCTGTTTCTGACTCCAGTCCCCTGCACTTTGTCACTCACAGCTCCTCCGGTTACGACCTGGCCCCTCTTGAGGGCCTCTGGGGCCCGCTGGCTAAATTAGTTTCAGCAGCACCAGGAACGAAGTTGGAGGCCTCTAACCTCTCTTAGGATTACAGGACTCTAACCCTCCTCTCTGTCAAGGCCTCCCAAGGCCTTTGAAGTTGCTCATGGCTTTTCCTTCCTCACGCCACCCGACTCTGAATGAATGATCTACCCCCACCTCTGCCCTTCAGCGACCCTCCCTCATACTAACCCTCTTTTTCTGCTATCTCACCACTCCCCCTCTTTCTCTTTCCATCTCTCTGCCTCCAGGGTGAGGTCCCCCTCCTGTTTTACTACCACCCTTAACTTCCTCCCACTCCTCTGGCCCCTCTCTCTTACTTTGGTCCTCATTCCTCCCCCTGCCTCTGTCTCCATCTTTTTGTCCTCCCCTCCTCTCCTTTTCCTTCAGCATTTTCACATCCTCCTCTTTTCTCCTCTAAATCTGTTTCCTCTCCCATTTTTTTTCTCAACTTCTCACATCATCTTGCATTTCCTTCTTTGACTCTTCTTCACCTAATTTTCACTTTACCCACTCTCTTGTTTCATTTTCCTCCCCCTTCCTTCCTTTCTTCACCCCTCCCTTCCTTCTTTGGACTTTGTCCCCAGGGTTTTTTTGCGTGCCTCACACATTCCTTTGCGCTGACTGACTGTGTTTACATTGACATCCTCTATTCTGTGTGTGGACCGCAGCACCACAAACCCAACAGCACAGAAGCACACACAGATGAACCATCTTCTCTGTTTCTCCAAAGAAAACAAATGAAAGTAAGAGTGAAAAACACATTGAAATAAATAGAACATTTGGAAATAGAAAGTAATACTTCATTATAACTAGCACACAACTAAAATGTGCCATGGTTTATGTCTTTACGTTCGAGGAGCCCTTGACTCTTTCTACACTAATTACACTTGCACATGGCAGTGCGCTCTCCAAAGGTGGACATTTTTCAACAACATGTTAGGGACGGCGGGATAGTTGAAAGTTCAAATGGAACTCAAACACATTAGAGTACATTATGCCAGCAGAGGTTACGGAGTAAAGTCAAGAGCTGCCAAACTGTAATAGCACCCTTAATCATATACCACCTGATCCTGTAAAGTGAAAGCCGGGGAGGCACACATTCATTGATAAATAAATGCAGCCAAGTAGGATATTTTTATAGCTCCTGCAGCCAGAGGACAATATGTAGCTCAAGTGAGCTATGTTTATTTTATTAAACAGAGTTAGAGAGAGAACAAGGTAGTGTAGGCAGGGGGGTAGAAGACAAAGGACAGTGACGGGGCTGGAGAGTCAGGAAGAAGTAAAGAGGGAGAGGGAGCATTAACAGTTGATCTATCATAAGGTCATCTTTTTCCGCCGCATACACGTCACCTGTGCGTTGCCTTACCAAAGGACAGTCAGCACATTCAAATGTCACGGTCTATTGCTTGTATTGTGTAATGCCACACTCACAACCACACACACACATGTCCTTGTGTGTCGTGTAAAAACAGAAGAGAGATAGCCAAGCCCTACCCAGCCTGTTCCAGGTATTGTGTTGTGCAAGACGCTCTAACCTCATCCTACATATTAGGATGTTTTTTTCTCCTCCATGACACAATGTGCTGTGTGTGTGTGCATGTTTCACCATTTCCTCTCCTGTGCTATTCTTTTATTCACCTGTCAATCTGGCTTATAAGTCTTATTATTTGCTGAAATAATGCTCTATTGTGACAAGCCTTGGATATTCAATGGGGTGACACAGTAATAGTTGGCTTTATCACTAATCTGCTATTGTTTTTAAAGCTCATATAGCCAACATTCATGATTTAGTGAAGCTTGACTAAACCCAGTGTTTATGGGTTAAACACAGGCGTGACCAATCCAGAGCTCCTCCTTAGTCTGCCCTGTTTCATCTTGTGTTGCTCCTTCCCTCACCAATTGATCCTGTACTGTATATGTGTGTGTGTGTGTGTGTGTGTGTGTGTGTGTGTGTGTGTGTGTGTGTGTGTGTGTGTGCGCGTGTGTATGTGTGCTGACAGGTCTGTCATGCCAGGTCACAGTTAATTGCCAGGCAGATTATACGCTGTTGCAAATGGATAAAAACATTTGTGGAGTGAATCATTTGGACTTTACTGGCACACACGCCTTCACTTCCAGTAAGGAGCCATAGCAGCACGCCCGCCTCTTCCACAAGATTCCACGAAAACCAACATCGATGCCAATGGCTGTGGAACTGCCCAGCAAGGAGTTAACACCTCAGATGGAGAAGAGGGGGTGGGGAGTGGGAGGAGAAGGAAGAAGATGGTGTGAAGGAGAAAAGGAGTGGCTGGCGGCAGTCACAAAGGTGGTGAGCTCAGGGCTGTGGAATCAGGAACTGCTCTTTGCTCTTTACTCTGCTACGCCCCTGCAATGCCGCCACCGCAAAACACCCACACCTCCACCCATGGTCTCTACCCGTACGACCTCTGCTTCGCTCGGCCTGACTGGAATGCTGACTTTCACCCCCACCCACCCCCTCTACATTTCTCACCCCTCCCTCTCTTGCAAAATATGGAGAAATAAAGGGGAAGCAGCATCCTCTGTTATAAGCTGCGGCTTTGTGCGACCAGCAGTCTGCCAGTGAATGTGAATCACGCTTGTATTCAAAGTCAGAGAGAGAGAGAGAGAGAAATAAAACTTCTGAATCAGAGATATGTACCTTCTGTGCTGTCTTGGTGTACTTGAGCAGAAGTGCCACTGACTAAAAATATCTCTCAAAGCAGCAGAGGAAAGTCTGATTCCACACGAGGCTCTATTAAAACCCACAGATTCAGCGATGCAGACCTCAGCCTGATTCCAGTGAGGATCATTCCTGCCTCTAGAGCTGGAGTTTGTACTGATTGAGACCAGCAAAACTATTCACACACACTCCCAGTCGAAGCAGATTCCAGTAAAAGCAATTTGTGTAAATTTGTGTCCAGGGAAAATTGGTTTTGGAGTGGGCGAGCTGATCTAACAAAATATTACATTTTTATATTACATTTTTTTTGCCATGAGATGATTAGCTGAAGAGATGTTATGGGTTTTACATGATTTTTTTGTACTATATTCGAGTCATAGGAGGTAACCTATATATCGTGCTGGAAAGAATGATAATGTATCCTTAATGTTTTGCTCCTTTTAGCACCTCAACCTCCTACAGGGACATGATGCGTTGATATGAAACGTTTTCAGCCACCTTTAGCTTCAGCTGTCGACGTAGTATAACAGGAGTCACAAGCCATGGAGGTGGGAGTGGTTGGATGGGTCAAACAGACCTCCAACTTTCACCCACAAGACCGCAGTTTGTGTACTGTTCATGTCAATGTGTGAAACCTGAAATCATTTCTAAGTCTCTTTTTTTGAGTTAGGCGTAGATTAACTTCTATACATACAGTACATACCTCACATTCTAATGTCATGCTCTACATAAAGCAGGTTTTCTTAGTTTAATCTGCATCCAGTAGGTAAATACTGGACTGGTTTTGTATTTTTTTTTAAAACCCCAAAACATTTCTTGATCTTTTTCCTAACCTTAACCATGTTGTTTTGTTGCCTGAATGTAACCAAGTAGTTTTTACTTTACTAAAAAATGCAACGCAGTGCGTCGGCATTTATTTTTTTCCACAAAATCATATTACCACCACGGTAAGGAATGAGAATGGGTTGGCTGTTCAGAAACTTTGAGATTTAAGGCATATTGGCTTCAAAAACCTCAGAATTCAACATATCTGTGGTTTGCAGAAACATACAATGCCAACACTTATTCCGGCGCCTGGGTTGGACACTTCAGGCATGGCTGGCATTAAGTATTCATCAACGCATTTGTCACTATCTATCTTTGGTGCTGTCTGTCTCCAGTCCCACAACATGACTCACCAAACCATACTGTATGAATAAAAGCCTTGTGTTTCTTGATAGCTTGAACACTTCCAGTTGGCTATTTTTAAGCGCTAAGTGGCCAACGTTTCTGATAAAGATGAAGATAAAATTGTTTATCTGATGGAGCTGCTTATTTAGCAAGTAAATCTTTTCCCTTTGTAACAAGTTCAAGGCTGTTTGCCGTAGCTAGGTCAAACAGCAGGGAATGGATAGGCTTTAGAGGGAGAAGGAAAGAAAGGAACAGGGCGGTAGCTGGCACATCTGTCATCCATTTGGGCTGGGAAAGGAAGGGATGGCTTTCTGCTTACCTGTGCACCGTCAGCCCAGGAGGGGCGGCGAGGACATTTGTCAAGGAGCCGAGGAGTAAATAGTGAGGAAACAAACCGCCATCTGTCTGGGCCCATTGATTTTCACATGAAAAGCAAATACATCCATTCTGTTTGCGCTGCCTCCCAGCCCTGTCTGCCTGTTGGGCGGGCGCAGAGTTGAAGTTTACCTTTCAACATCATGTTCCTTTGATAATCCTTATATATGACTGGACCTCTCGCCTGATTACTCCCTTTTGTGGGGTGCCACTGGCTGAAAAGAGGAGCAAACATGAAGTGCATGAGCCCTAGTGTGAGTCAATGTAGGATACAGAGAGTAGGGTGGTGAGGTAAGCAGATAGCATGTCTGATCTTTATAACAATGAACAATAAAGAGAGGTGCTGACATGTACAGGGCTGTCCTGAACAGAGGGCAATGACAATGAAGGTCAAGGTTAGCCTCTCACATCCTGTGCTTCTGTGGCACCTTTAAAAACGCATCATTTTTATTCTTTATCCTCCAGCCTACACCTCAAAGTGAAGCTGTCCATTCACATCTGCAATATGTCACAGAGGTGTGTTTGGAGGTAGGCACAAGAAGAAAAGACAGACGGCTTTAATGTCTTGTGTCACCTCCTGCCTCCTCTTATGAAATCTCTTCATGTTCCACCCACTGAGTTTCCAATCCTCCATTCTGCCCTTGAACAGACACTAATTCAGCCACCGAATCTAATCCCTAATGCAAAGACCTGATAAATTCCTTTCACTGCCACCATGTAAATGTTTATCATTAAATGGTGGATATTCACAGAATTATCACTGAGGGGCGTAATGACATTTTATGAGGTCTAACTCAGGTTTGTGGGTAGATAACCTAACAAAGAGCGCCTAGGTGCTCTCTGTGTGTATTATCCTCCCTATTTGGCTTTGATCGTTTTGGCATTTTGCTGCAGACACTTTAGATATACAGCTGATGCAACCAAAATGTCATCCCTCTTTTTGTACAACCGCTGGAGAGAGGGCCTTTTCATTTAGGGGGAGAATTTGAAACAGCTCTAACCTTTCATCAACAATGCTGCCACTTTACGCTGTGGAATTCCTAATTCAATGAGAGGCGTACCGAGGCACCTGCTTTCATCAGAGCTAAGGTCCTCTGAGAAAGTCTGCCGAAAGAGAGAGAAAGGGGATGGAGAGAGGCATTAGCAACTTGTTGACAAGACTCCGGTGGCAAAAACAAAATGAAACAAGCACCTAAGGGCTTGTGATGTCATGTGGCGGAAACAGGTTTTTACTGCTGGGACAATAAGTAAATATCACACAAACAAATTCAAGTGCGCATAACTCATCACGGATCAAATCATAGTGTGACGAAGACACTGACGCATATGTTCTCATGTGTATGTGCATTTGTCAGTGTGTTCCCATGCCCTTTCCTGTTCATGTCACTCCTCACCTGTTCAGTAAAAGACAGAGGGAAAAACCCTCAACCGTTCAGTCCCCCTTTTATGGCCCCACATAACGTGTCATCTCTGGCTTCGTTACATTCCTGTCCCAGTCTTAACGAGAAGGGTGCTATCACGAAGGCCATGTATTATCACGGTATTACAGAATTTGTTGTTCTCATTCTCTCTCTCCATTTGTCCCCTCCCTTCCCCTTTATATCCCCCCATCTCTGCCTCTCGCAGCCCCCTCTTCCCCTCCCTCTCTCCGCATTCCTTGGTGAGTGGGTGGAAAGTTCAATGGGGATGTGGGATCCCAGAAGGGCAGGGGGTTTGCCTCTTAGTAGAGCACAGTATGTGTGCAAACCGGGGGCTTCTTATCGGCCAATCCAATCAGCAGTGGCGGCTGACTGCGTGGTGGTGGAGTCCCTCAAGAGGGGCGAAAGGTCCAAAATGTGTCCTGAATCATCATATTTAAAAGACTCTCTTGTATACTTTGTATACTGTGATTATGTTAGCAGCATGTGTTCTTTGTTACACTGTTTTAGCTGAAACACAGGCCTCCCTGAATTGTTGTGGTTCACCTTCATCACTTATTCACGGCTGCTCCCCACTTGAAGATAGGGAGACAGTAACGACACTTAATGAGAGAAGGACCTCTGCTGGATATATCGTGACATTGCAGTCGTCCTTGTTATCTCTAAGGGGGATAGAGTGTCAGCTTTGTTGACTGCACTCTCAGTTTGACAGCAAATCAAGGTTAAAGGGGACATTTTATGCTTTTATATATATTCTCTATATAATGTAGGCTAGGCGGATTTTAAGAGCAAAACTGCTGGGAAGGCCTGACAGACCGCTTGGGTTTTGATAATGCAAATAACTCTAAAGTCTCTCAGCCCATGACTTTTCCAAAAAGTGTGTTTTAGGTGTTTTCTGAAGCCTAGAATGTATTGAAAAAAAACAAAGGAGATTTCTGGGCATTTATAACCTCTCTATAACCATCTCCACGGTCATATAGACTGCAGTTGGGGCTTATTATAAAGATTGGAGAATAGGATGATTGCGCAATGCATTTGAGAGAAAAGCTGCCACACATTAATAAACACTGCCTATGATTGGTTGACAAGTCAGGAACACAGTCTCTAATTGGCCGACAGACTTAACCGGGAGGCCTCATGCACAGCTAGTGGACAGCTAACAACAACAATGACTATTTTCTGCACGAAAAAATGGATATAAAACATTCAGCTTTGGATTTCTCATATGCATTTTACAAAGTCTGAAAAAGACACAACAGTTACCACTGCAGTTAGCTTCTGAGGGGATGGGGGGTCTCTCACATGCATCGATCCACAATTATTTAGTATTATGTGTATGCATGAAAAGGTTTAAGACATCATAGCATGCTATGATGTCTTAAACTTTTTCGACCTGTATATAGTAGGCAATAAATTAGTTGTATTTCAGTATTGTAAAGCAAAATTGTCCATTTGCATGGGAGCTGTGCAGCAACAGTGAATAACTCAATGTGCATGAAAATATATAAACACTGTTAACTGCCACAGGGCAGAGAAAAAGTTGCCAATCCTGCTATACGCTCTGAGTAACTTCATCGAAACAAATGCATTATTAATGTGCTTGTGAACATCAACAATTAAATTACATGTGGTGGTCTGACAGGCCGCTGCGGTGCTTGTAGGGTGTCATAGATTCTTGGCAGGTTTTGGGAGCAGGACTAAAGGATACCGGTGCTACAACAGGGCGTCTCAGACAAAGGGTGAATAGAAGTGCAGCAACCATAGATAGTATAAGAAAACAAGTGTTTTTTGACATTAAAGCATGGAAACATGTTTTAGTAGAAACCCAAAGTACAAGTAAAAATGAGAATAAAGGCCCCTTTAAAGTGTTGTTACTTTGATCGTGTACTGATCATGTAGCGATAGGATGAAGTTGACAGACAGCTCATTATTGTCTGTTATCTGCGGTTGCTTTTGTCATTGTGACACTTGATTGCCTCACCTCATACACTTGGCAAGTAGAAGATGAAAGGGTAGGGCAGTCAGTCATTTCCCGCAACTTGCATAACCTTATAGTGACTAACCCATCACTATTTTGTTAAAGGCATTCCTTACCCTTTTGTCGCCATGTTTACCTTCTGTGTTATCTGTGTCGCACTGCAAGCAAACAAACTGGTTTTAGAAGCAGCTCAGGTCCGTGGGCTGCGAGTGTAGGAGACACACAGGAAGTGGTGGGCGACCAGCAAACTGTATTTCCCTTTCCTGTCTATGTCCTCCCTCCCTGCCTGCCTGCCTGCCCTTTGGCTATTAATGTAACTCTGAGCTACCCACCACACACCCACATGGCCACTGGGAGCTGGTGTGCACAAGAATACACAGACGTACATGGACACACACATGCATGCACAAACATGCATTCAGTCCCAGTAGCAGAAGCCAAGTGATATCAGTGTAAATAATTAGTAGCTAAACAAGCAGGCAGCATACAGCCACACAAACGCTACAGGACAGTATGTGCCCTCATGGCTGGCTTTCATATCAGTCCATTAGCTCTTGCCTCTCCCTCCTACCTTGCTTGTACATAGACAACAGACAGCAGGGTGCAATTAAGTAGGTGTCCATCAGTCAATCACGATGTCTATCACAGCCAAGGAGGAGGTGATGTACAGTATGCACGCACAGTAGGAAAATGCCACCAGCGTGATAACAAGGTGTCCCATTCTTTAAGTAGCTGCACCTGCCGCTGCAAGCAAACAGGCACGTGTAAAACACACACACACATACTCAGCCACACGCATTACAGATTTACCATTACAGTTGATTGTGAAGGAAATTATTGTTCATTTCTGGTCGCTATTTTTTCCTCCCTCCTTCAAGTAGGCCTTATTTTTCCTCAAAGTGGGCTCAAAAGTGGGCTGACAAATTTAGCACTTCAGCTGTGCACTTCCAATCTCTCCATCTCTTTCTATCTTTGTTCAATTTACCACTTACACACGTGGCACAGCCTACACACATGCACATACACACAAACCCATGATCCATGTCCCCATTGCAGCCCTTATCTCCTCCCCTCGGTCATCCAGCTCATCAGTGAGAACAGAGAGAACACACACTGGCATGAATCACAGTGAATCATAGCACCCAAAGAGAGGTGTTGCATTTAACCAGGACACAGACTATTTATAATGGCCTGGGCGTGCACATTCTCATTATAGGCCACGGAGGACACTGACAATGGACAGGCAGATGAGGGGGTAGTGACTCCTTTTAAATGTCACCAGCAATGTATCTTCTTGTCTACAGGCTGTTGTGGTGGCGGCCCGACTGAATCCAATATTTAGAGCAAGGTGAATGAACTGGCATGTAGAGGGGGGCGGGGGGGTCTTTTACAAAACACAATGATTTGCAGATGAGGGGGCACAGGCACTTCATCACTACACAAGAATATAGATCCTTTTTTTTTAAATAAGATTTAGTCAGTCCTGTATTAAAGGGCTTGGACATTTCACCTGATAATTTGATCAAGATCAACCATGCTGATTTAAACACTCACTATAAGTGACTGTCCTCCCCCAAAACATGACCCCATAAGTCCTTTGTACAAGCAGCTTATTACGACCCATATTTATGTTTATTGTTGGGTGGCGACCGCTAGAGATGTAGAGTAATTATGACCGGAGCAAAGGAAGAAGTCAAATGATGGAGGATAAAGAGTGTCAGTGGCTGCGGTGGTGCTGCTGTTGGGCCAAACAAACACGAGACGTTGAATCCTATTCAAGCCTTGTGTGGAACCAAAAGTCAACGTTTAGATAGTTTAACTTAACATAACTACATAACCTACATAACAAATGCAACTAACATCACTATGTAACAATATTTTCTTAAACCTAACCAAGTAGTAGGACGCTAAGTTACCAGCTAATGCAAGCACTATCTAGCTAGCTTATTTAGCAAGGTACATCCTCGATTCATGGCCTGCTGTATTGACGAAGACTTGAAACTAGCAATTTAGACCATCAACTCCATAGGAAAATGCTAACTAGGTAATAAATCAAGTGAGATCATTTTCTCATTGCCTTTCATTAAGTATGACTTCTTTTTGTAATCAGTGGAGTCGCCCCCTGCTGGCCATGAGAAATAATGCAGGTTACAGCCACTTCAGCAATGGCTTGACTTTTCAGACCTGGAGGTTGCCACTTAGTAGCAACGAACAGCCTATGTGGTCACATGGGATGGAGGACTTGTTAGACTATGAGCACATTTCATCATTAGTGATTAGATTGTCACTAAAAAAAGAGAAATAAACTTCTTATTACACAAACATGACAACAAAGTGTCTCTTCCATGCAGACCTCTGCTTAACATGCTTGTTAAAGTCTAATTAGTGTAACAAGTAGCTGGAAGATAAATAAACATAATTATCATATCAATACATTAGCTGTTTGGGGGATGATAGACTAATTTGACAAACACTTTGTTCTTGTGTTTTCTTTTGGCTTATTTTCTCTCCCCGCATGCCAATCATGCTCAATGCATCACATCAGGACAGAGTTGGGAAGTGCAGGCTCATCAAGCCTTGGCAAGCTAACGTTCAAATTACACTGTCTGATCCTGAAAGCAACAATGCACCAACCCCCAAGTTTGCCAACTAGCACGGTAGAAACCACATTTCAGGTGAAACAGCTTCGAGAAGCAATCAGCGCCTGAACAATTACATCTGGTGGATTGATTTGATATTGATTGAGGGCAGCCAGACACCTGACCAGAATCTGCAGACACCAACAATACAAATAAACACAGGCCGACACAACCCAACAACATCAGGAAAACAAGGCATGGTAATAGAGGATACTAAGCGCTGAAACACCGTGACAGTAAGCTCAGTTCCAGTAGAAGAGGGAGAGGAGAAGAAAGGAGGGGCGACTTCATTATCAGCCAACATGTAGGCTCATGCCGCACGGCTTTACCCAACCGTTGTCATGGTAGCAACTTGTCATGTCATCTACGTCTCACCTTGAATGAATGGAGACCTGCAGGACATGTGCCCTCCTCTGAGAGCATGCACAGGGGGCGTAGTGGAAGTGCGTCAGCTATGAGCAGCTGGGGACACACCCACGGCAACCTGCGTTACTGTTTGTGTGCATGTGTGGGTTAATACCGATGTGTCTGCTTTCCTAGGAGATGACAAGCGACACTGGCTTCCTCAGGACCACGTTGTCACCACAGGGATGACAACAACAGCAACAACAACAGCAGCAGCATCAGGAGCAGGTGACCAGCTGCTGCTCCATCTGAAAACTGCACTTTACCTGGCAGCCTGCCGAGGAGGAGAATTCCTGTAAGTCGTCCAATCAAGGAGCCACTGTATTTCAGTGTTTGGTTGTAGGGGAACTAAGCCCAATTTCCAGTTTTCACACGTTATTCCTCAGAAAAGTCAAAAATTATTAGTTAACATGAACAATTTTCCCTAAAATCCAAAAAATGGAGTGATAAAACTCGAAATGTGTCATCAAACTCTAAAGTTTGAACTCCATAGATATCAATGAATTGGGAAAGATGTTATAGATGACAAAAGCCCCTTTCAGACTGCTGTTTCAAGACGTGATATTTATAGCTCTGTGACCTATGCCCTCAGTCTGAATGTCCCAGAAGCCTTATGGGGTGAGCAAGTGATCCCAGTGATCAGATGTAGTAGCAAAAGCGTTAAATCGGCGAGATGTTCAAGGCGGGATCAATAGGAACTGGCGGAGCCAGCAAGTTATTTCTGGTACCAACACCCGGGTAATAAGAAAGTAAGTGGATTGTATGATTAGAAACACGTCTCTCATTTGAGTTCGACAGTAATCAAATCATAAAAAGCAAAATTCAGAACATTTTGCTCAAGTATGTAGAACCTCTACATCTAGAAACAGCACGACAGGCAGTTAACCGCCGTTACTCTTTTGAATTCACTTGCCGTTGCCATCGCCTATTGTAATCATCCCAATTAGTTCCAAAATGCCGGATTGCAATGTGAATAAATGTCAATATTACACCATATTTTCTTCTTTAAAACTCAAGAAAAAAAAGCATATATTGGGTATTTTAAAGAAAAAAGAAAACTTCTGTGGGTCATTTTGTGACATCACAAGTTTGAGACTTTCTTCTCTGGGTCATGTTCACAAATACCGATTGAACTTGCAGGACATGGAAATAACATAACAACAATGGTCATAGCCTTTGCAAGTCATGCATGTATATATCATGCGCTATCTTGCTGCTAAGGCGTCTCAGTCTGCCTTTTTTTGTGTTTCTTTATTATCTTTGCTTACTTGGTAGTGTTGCAATGATATCAATCATGTCTCTTGTTTCAGTCTTTATCTGAAGTGGAAGTGACTCAATTAGTTATTTGGAAAACTTCCTCTGATTTGCTGATCTGCACATCGACACATTTTTTTGTGTCTCATGGTCACTCAAGATTGCAGAACTGATCAGACGGTCCTTTGAAAGTGTCTGATTAAATTTCCTACTTTGAGTTGCATTCTATATACTGTGTGTATAGGCTGAATTGCAGTGGTTTGTACTTTGTTATAATTGCTTGTGTCTCTGCATCAGTCTTTCTCTATAAGAGTTAGATGTCTTGTTTTCTGCATTGCCTCTTGAAGTCATCTGCGTCTCTTGAGTGTTTATTGAACAGATGCAAGAAAGCTTTTTGTGTGTATGTGTGCGTGCGCGTGTGTCTACAAGTTTGAGCGTGCTGAGGGGGTGATGAGGGGAGAGGAGGAAAGGCACGGCAGGTTTCCATGACAACAACTTTTTATTTGCGCTTCCTCAGTGGCGTTGGTGGAGGAGATAGATAGATAGATAGATAGATAGATAGATAGATAGATAGATAGATAGATAGATAGATAGATAGATAGATAGATAGATAGATAGATAGATAGATAGAGAGAGAGAGAGAGAGTCTGGCAGTGTTGTTAGGAAGAGACAGGCTAGTGGGCTGGGGTGCATGGGCAGGCGGGGGTGGAAGAAGGCAGCAGAGTTGTATGCCTGCTTGCTTGCTTTGTCTAGAACAGAATGTCCTCTTTGTATACACCCCTCCCTTGATGGATGACAAGTAAGCAACTAGCTAGCAGCCATCCAGAAATACCTTATGAATGTAGTGAGATCTGTGTCTGTACCTTGTGATATGCCTCTCAAAAGCAAATGGAACAATGACAAACTCACGCGTGCCTAAACATTTACCGTGGGTGGTTGTTTCTCTGTGTGTGTTTCTGTATGTTTTGCACAGCTAAATAATCTGCCACTTTGTCCATGACTGACTCTCGAATGAGACCGCAGGAGACCGGTGAGACTCGTGAGATGAAATATAATTTATAAAAAGATGAAAGACACAATGTGGCGTCTAACCAAGTGATTTGTTTCCAGATCAGGAGAACGCTAAAGGACGTAACTGAAACTTGTAGCTGCCCTCATTTAGTTTGATGCAGAGACCACAAGAATCTGACGCCCACCTGATGTGACGGCGTAAGGTGGCCCAAAAATACAGTCGGCATGCATGTGCAACATAAGTAAATGTGCAGGGGTTTGCAAAGTTATCATGCACACAATCGATGAAAATGTGCAGATATGCAATATCAATGCAAGTTTAAAAACTGAATGTGTTGCTTTTTTCAGTGGAGACATTTTAACTTAAGAGAACATAAAATTATTTTAGTCAACTGAAACTCCTGTTTGCACTTTTGTTGTTTCTTCTGAGCCACGTGAATCCTTGAACCTTGGGAAATGGAGTCAGCTGGCTTAAAGAAGATATATACAGTCACTGTTCATTTGCAGAACACAGAGATTAACCAAATATACCCACAGAAAATCATCAAAACAAACAGATGCACAATGTATACAGTATTCATTCTCTATCACTGTTGCTCACAGCACTGTTTTATTCTCCCAACAACAATTTGGGAAACACACACATGCACACACACACACACACACACACACACACACACACACACAAACACACACACACACACACACACACACACACTGATAGACTGTCTATCTGTGTGGGGAATGACTCACCTCCTCCACCTGGAGTAGAGCCAAGCCTTTCTCGCCTCCTCCCCCTTCATCTGTGTGAGCCCTTCACTTCACTCACTCCAGCTCCACTATGGAAGCATTTCAATCATTCAAATTAGCTGTAATCACAGCCAAAGGCATAGAGTGGGAATGGCAGCACGTCACTCTGCATACTCGAGAACACTTAATACATTGATTTTATATTGAGCATGCTGTGTTTCAATAAGGGAGCTGGGGAGGAAATAAATAAGCTATCCAGGCCAAGCCTTCTCCGCCACGCATGCTTCCAAGACAAAGGATGGAAGCAGGGATGAGAGGCCGGCTTTATAATGAGCAGCACTAAGACTCCTTTCAGTCTTCAGACCTGACATGTGAGAAGCAGTGCATCAGTGGCACCAGCTGCAGTCTTCACATAATGACAGAAATTATTGGCTCGTTAATGGGCAGCTTAGCCTTGAGTGTTCAGCCCTGCAACACCATTCTGGAGAACAGGGGAACACAGGATCAATCTCTGCCTCCTTGGATGTGCTATAAAACACAGGATGCATCCAAAGGACATCTTATCCACATCGCAGTGTCTCTCTCTCTCTCTGTCTCTCTCTCTCTCTCTGATCCATACTGGCCCCTGGAGATTCATATTAGGAGACTCCTACACACGTCCCTCCCACACCTTCTCTCTCCCCCACACAACACCCTCAGAACCACTATCTGTCCACCTCCACAGTCGGCCTGTGGACAAACCCAGAATAACAATGTGATCTTGCCTCTTAAAGGCACACAGGCAGCTTTTTGCATCATTATCTTTCAGTTCAGCACTGTGTTACTACATTTATGGCAGCCTCATAATACTGATGTTGGGTCGAATGAATAAAAACAAAACGCATCTCACACATTCATCATGTGTGAATATTTATTTTATCTCTAGAATATATATGCTAGTGTTTAAATGTGCATTGATTTTTGTTAGGCAGTAAGATAAATAATCACAACTAAATGAACATATGAGATAAACAAAGAAGGTAAAAAAGATAAGGACCAGTAAAGCATCAAAACTCGAAGCCTCTGCAAAGCTGCAGCTCCGGAATAGCAATCAACATCAAACAGAGAGTCAAGTGCAGGACACAGCACTTGTAGGCTGCAGTCAATGAACCTCTCAGAGGAGGTACTGGTCCAGACTCCAACTTGCATCAGGAAACCTGAAATAGGTTTGCTTAGAGTGCCCCCTTCTGTCATAAGAATTTCAATTACATAAATGACATTGCAAAAAAAAAAATATGTACTGTATAAAAAAGTCATAGTTTGGACAACTTAAAAAAGAAACAATGCCTCATACAATATTCAATAATTCGCTGATTCCTCCATTGTTTTCTGCCGGATTAATTCATGAGAAAAATCTAAATATTAAAATATTAAAACAACAGGTGTGAAACAATAATAATTCATTATTATATTTTGCACTTTTACAAAAACAATATGTAGACAAACTATAGCGATATATATATATATGGTCTGTGCATATCTTGAGGGGTGAATTTTGTTCTCACCTGCCTAAAAATGTCAGTGAAGCTTCATTGGCCCAAATCTATCACAATGGAAAACTGTGGTGTTGCACAGGAAGCTGTGAGGTGCACTTGTGTAGGAGGTGCTGAGGTAGAAAAAGGGTAGTTCAGAAGTTAGAGAGCTTACTACAGCAGTATCTACTTCTATTTTTAACCTAACTGTGGTCTTTACTTTCTAATCTCAATTGCCTACAACATGCACATTTAGTGTCAAGGCCGTCCAAGGATCACATTCTCAGAATAGTTTATTGCAAGTTTATCTAATGTTTTTTTCTGCTCAGTAGCCTGCAGTTGTAATGTGTAGTTAACAATACTTTTTCTTTTAGTAGCTTTAACCTCTTGACAGTCTGCACTTCAAACTTGATTCTACAGTAACTTTCCAGTGTTTTATTCAAACTCATCCTATGTATTTACATAATATTGCCATTTTCCACACTGAAAGTCATTGATATGTAAATATCTGCTGCACCTGTACTAGGTAGCATAAAACAGATGTCCCTTAACTTTAAATGTAATCAAGTTATGCAGCAGCAGAATGTATCAACAGTGTCCTGTGAGGGATTTTGTCAAGAGTCAGTGATGCCACCTAGTGTAAAAATGTAGAACATCATCATTTTGTTCAAGCTTTCTGAATATTTACAGACACCCTTCTCCATGGCCTTGTACAAACAAATCTTTGGCCGAGGACATTTTAGCAGCATTCTTTTGCTGACACCGAACCACAAGTATATGTATGTACTATTCAAGAAAACTGGAAGTAAACTCTGATAGGGAACACCAAAGTATAGTCGATCTACATGCAAACATTTTAGGAACACATTAACTACATGGTGCATAACATGTAGTTAGTGGAGAAAGTATTGTATGTAATATTAATGTTGTACTATTTCTGATAACATGTAAAACCCAGTTGAATATGTCAAGGTGGAGTTAATTTCAAGTTATGTTGGATCAATTCAAAAATCAAAATTACTTTATTCATCCCCAAGGGGAAATAGTCTGGTAGAATCTCTGTTAGAATGAGACAGCCTGATGGCAGTAGGAGCGAAGGATCTTTTGAATCTCTCCGTCCTGCAACGGATGGACATATGTATATATATATATATATATATATATATAAACCATGAATAATGTAAACTCCCAATACTCGAGTAGATGTAGGCTACTTTAACCCTGTGAACAACAAGCCGCTTCAGGGCGTTTTTTGCTCGTTTTACATTTTACTGACTGTGGTCTTGTATTTTCATTACAATATATAAGTCCTGCAGCTCTATGGAATCATCACCAATCACTAGAAGAGGAACAAAATTGTCTTTTGTGCGGTTTAACACAGTTAGATTGACATAAATCACAAAAAGAAAAATCATAAGTAAAATTTATCTGATAAAATTATTTTATTTTTTAATTGGAATGAAATGCAATTTATATGTAAAACAATTTTCCAAGTGCGCACAAGTGTCACGCTCATTGGGAGAAAAATTAAGTCTCCTCCATAGACTGTATATAATGATAATAATGGACGTAGTCACCGTGACGTCATCCATTGGTTTGTGGCCCGTAGAAAGCATCGAGTTCAGCGTTACACTCGTCGCCATCTTGTGCCGCCATCTTGTTTCCGTTACGGGGAGCAGACCATATCTGGACTGTGGAGGAGGAGAGGGATCTGATCACTGACTCCACGCCTCTCTATCCCTCAACCTGACTGAGACAAGCTGCTGCTAATTCATGTTAGCATTAACTGGGATGTTCATTTTGGCTAGCAAAAAAGAAAAACAAAATGTATGTAACTGACCTCACAAAACTGAACAGTGACTCCTTGGAGTGTCTGTTAGTCCAACCAAACGCTGAACAAGACATTTATGCTGAACAAAAGAAAAAGGGTCAAAGTTATGAGACCAAACCGCTAAACGTCCTTTTTTTAATATCAATATAACGTTATATATAACTTTATTGACCTGTTAATAAATCAAGTGAGAAGTTTTCTAATTTTGCATTGAAATTAATGGACAGACATTTTTTTGCAGCCACACTTAGCGCCCCCCTGCTGGAATTTTCGGTAGAATGCAGCTTAAGGCACTTCCTGGTTTGCCTTCTTGCTCAGACCCAGAGGTTGCCGCCTGGTCTCCACATGGTATACATATTAAACTATTTGCATTTTTTTTTTTCAGCATTTTTTTCGGCCTCTCAGACATTTTATTTCATTTTTTTCAATTTTAAGCCTTGTTTTGGTTACTTTTCTAACGTTCATGTCAGAAAGTTCACAATTTGCAGATAATGTCTATTTTTACAACTTTCTGCGATAAACGGTGAATTTTTGCCGATGTTTTAATGAAAATATAAGCACAGGTGTTTTTTCAAAAGCATTAGTGATGGATCCTGTTTTAGGTGAGGAATTTCCTGGGCACAGGGTTTGTGGATACAGGCTCGTTGGCAATGTTACCAGGACAATGTAATGGAATCCTTAGCATTATTAGTATCACCTGTGCGTCTCTTTGCTGCCATGAAAAGTCAAATTATCTGCTGAGAGAAAAAGGCTAGGAATATGACTACAGTACTGGTATACATGTTAAAAAGTACAAAGTTATATTTATTTTTTCATGAACAACAGCTGGGTGTTCCATTGTTCTTGGTCCTAATGTGTGAGTCGTGTTCAATTTATGCTAGCTATCAAATGCTAACGTTGATTCTGTTTGCACCAGGAAAGGTCATTAGGCTACAGTCAATTTATGGAGTCAGTTGGTAACTTCCTGTAAAACACAGCACTAGCTTGTTGAGCAGTAAATGTAGTGAAATACCTCCAATTACAATGTTTGAGTAGATGTAGGCCACTTTAACCCCCTGAACACCAAGTCATTTCAGGGTTTTTTTGTTGATGTTGCTCTTTTTTTTTTTTTTTTACATTTTTCTCACTGTGGCCTTGTATTTCATTACATTTTACATTACATTACATGTCATTTAGCAGATGCTTTTGTCCAAAGCGACTTACAATAAGTGCATTCAACCTGAAGGTACTAGACATAGACCACAGGAATCAAGTAAGTAACTTTAAGAGCTAACTGTCATCGCTACAGGAGTGCTATATGTTAAAGAAGAAAAGAAGAATATATATATATATATATATATATATATATATATATATATATATATATATATGTTAGGTGACCATGACTTAACCAAGGTATTGTTGGAAGAGGTAGGTCTTCAGCCTGCAGCGGAAGATGTACAGGCTGTCTTTCACTGTAATATATAAATCCTGCACCTCAATGGAATCAGCACAATCATAGCTAGTAGTGGGAACAACTCAAAAAATGTCTTTTGTGCAAAATAATTGAGACAACACAGACATTTGAAATGTAACCTTTGTAGGGGTCACAAGACAAAGGTGGGACTTTTGGTTTAATGCAAAACATCTTATAAGTTTATGACATGTTTCTGTAATGCATAGTGTGCTGGTAAAGAATCCAGTAACTGTAGCTGTCAAATACATGTTGCCGAGTAAAAGCGTAGCGTTATATAAAAAAGGATGTCCTCAAGTAAAGTACCTCGAAAGTGCAGTATCTGTGTTAATGTACTCAGTTTCTTCCCAACATTTTTGGTTATTGTACCTTGTTTCTGCTTCATTTCAGTCGGGATGATATGAAGATCTAGCAGAGAGCCAGCAGAGCAGCTATGGTGAGTATCCCAGTGATGTAACTAAAGTAGGCTGTTATGTGTTTCCACTGTTGATTTGCAGCGATGCAGAAATATGAAAAGTCCTCATCATGCCTTGCTACAACTTCATGAAAACTCTTAAAGCACTTACCCTCATTTGTTAGTATGATAAATGTTCCCCTTAAATTCTTCCATCTACCCATTACAGAATAAAGTAGGATTAGAATTTTAATTTATTGGCACAGGATCTAAAATTACCCTTAATAGAGTAAGAAGCATGCTTATATTGCCCTTCAACATAACACGCTAACACACCAGTATGGAGAAAGATTTGATAGAGTTGCATTATAAAACACTTTTTATATTCTCAGCGCCAATATTAAAGTGTACCTCAACCATGGAGCACCACACGATCATTGCAAACAGAAATAATTGTTCTTTTCCTGAGCTCTATTGTCAGAATTAAGGCTGACATGAAGATGACACTCCCTGAGGTTAAAAGGTTACATCAAAGCCAATGATACATTTACAGTACATCCAGCACAAGGTTAGGACGGGCTGCACAGAAAAATCACTCCACTTGTATGGCTTTACTTCATTTGAATGACAATGTTACCTCTACATTAGAAAATAATGAATTCATCTGTAGTATATTCATTGACTTTTCAAAAGCTTTTGATACAGTCATCCATCATATTTTATTGAAAATACTGCTTAGATATGGTTTTCATGATGTTACATTTGAATGGTTAAAAAACTATGTCTCGAACAGAAGACAGTTTGTTTGTGTTAATGTATGCCACGTCAACAAAGCTACACTACTTTGTGGGGTCCCACAGGGTTCCATTCTTGGACCATTATTATTTCTTTTTTATATTAATGATTTACCAAATGGCTCGAATATTCTTTATCCAATAACATTTGCAGATGATAAAACTCCAGTTCCTTCTCACTCAAATTTCAGTTCTCTGATGTTAATATTGGTTTACTACATATGCTACATGGTTTAAATTAAATAAATTATCACTGAATATAAAAAACTTTATAAACTTTATAATTTTATAACCATATAATATTTTATATATTATTTTATGGCAAAAAATCATACTCTAGAGATTCTTGTAAAGTCATAATTCAGTCTGTTGAGATGCTTCAAGTCTCAGCAAGATTCCTGGGAATCTTTGTTGATGAGAGCTTGAGTTGGAAAGCGCAAATACACTGGGTTAGCAAAAAAATAAGTAAATCTATTGGTATAATTAGGAGGATTAGTAATCTGGTAACTACAGACTGTCCATATCTGTCATATTGTAATATAGTTTGGGCAAGCACCTTTCCTACTACACTCCACATAATGTTGGTTCTTCAGAAACTTTTTGTTAGGATGGAACCAGATCTGAGTCACATGCCTCATCTGGACATCTTTTTCAGAAACTTCAGATACTTACTGTTCATGACATCAATATCTCTCTAATATGTGTTTTTATTTTTAAGGTATATTCAGATCATGAAAACTTTCCAAAGCACTTTAAGAGTAATTTTAAATTTAATTCTCAGTTTCACTCTTATCCAACGCGTCAGTCTTTAGATCTTCATCCTCTTAGATTTCTGACATGTAGAAGTCAATTTATTGTTCAATTCAGGGGAACTTAATGATGGAAAACCTTCCCATCTGGCAAAGAACTCCATCTCTTTAAATGTTTCAAAAGATGTCTAAAAGCCCATTTAACTGGTGTTGGAAAATTCTAATTCACACACAAATACACTTTTATTTCATGTTCATTTTTGTTTTTATATTATTTTTGTTATTGTCATTATAACTTGTTGTTGATGTTATGCATATGTTTTTTTGTGTGTGTTTAATAATGCAGCCATGTAAGTCTTTCAAACTTCCTGATGGTGGTGCTAAAGGTAAGCTGATATTTGCCACTATGTCCAAGGCACACTACAACTACAACTATCACTATTTAAGATATGCCTGTTACAGATAAACACATTTGTGAACTGACCTATTCTGCCCTGCAAAGTCTAACTGCAGTAACTACGCAAAAGGTAAAACTAAGAAAAACTGCTATAAAGTTTTTTAACATTTTTTAACCGGACACTTATTTCTACATTTATTGATAATGTTATTTTTATGCTAAAAAATCATGATCATTTCTTTGACCTTTGACCCCAAAAATGTAGTTTCTGCACTCGTAATGTTGTAATGTAGTAATGTTGTTGTTTTCCTTCAGCTTTTATATTTGTTTTTCATTTTCAAATTGATTTTGTTATAAGTGTATTTAAAAGTGTGGTATAATGCTATTCAAAGATTTGCGTATTATAGGCTAATTGTTAAAAAGTAATGTTATATTTTAGTCTTAATAACATTTTATCTCACTGTTTTACTTGATCCACTATCTAGATCAGGGATGGGCAACTGGAGGCCCGGGGGCGGCCTATGGCCCGCACCCTCACTTGAAGTGGCCCTCAGTACAACTACATGCATTTGAGCATGAAATCTTAAAAGTGCAGTGTAAAGATACACAAAATTACTTCTTGCATTAATGTTGGTCTGCTGTTCTTACACTGAAAAAAAAAGAAATCACAGTAAGTGGTTATTTTTTATTTGCCTCAAACCTTTTGTATTCCTATTTATACTGTTATACATGCATTTGAGCATGAAATATGTTAAGTTACTGCACTGTAAACATATTTAAAATTGCAGTTTCATCAAATCTGTTTAAATGCACGGTCCTATATGTGGCCCTGTGGTAGTGTCCATGAAAAATTGTGGCCCCCTCCAGCATTTAAGTTGCCCATCCCTGATCTAGAAAATTTCTATTATTTTTATATATATATATGTTCTATGTTCTATGTTGTTGTTATATGTTATATGTTATGTATATTTATTAAATTAGTATATATATATATATATATATATATATATATATATATATATCCAAAGCAGACGGTAACTGCAATTACTTCTTGGTTTTTAGTTGGATTTTGTGGTTTTTAAATCATTATTTCTCTGAAATAAAGCAAAATTGAAATCTAAAACTTGTCACAAGATAAAACAGACATCAAGGAGTTCATTTTTAGTTATAACTCAATTTCAACCAAAAATGTAGTTACTGCAGTTAGACTTTGTAGGGAAGTATATATCCAGCTAATACATTTAATAATTTTACCTCCAGAAAATAAGGCTCATTGCAGCTCTGTAAAAGTACATGAGATGGGCTTGGACACCTCACCATCAACAGGCTTATTCAATTATCATTTGTTGTTTGACTCTATGGTTTAAGCATGCTTTAGGTAATAAAGCTTATTTAATGCTAAACAAATCTAAAATTGAAAACACAATGTGCTTGTATAACTTTGAAATGATGGCAGATCTCTGTCAGATACAGCTAAAAATGCAGAGAGGCTGTCAGGCCAAACACGATAAGGTTTTGAGCTTTTAATTGAGAAGAGAGTTTCAGTTGTGACTTGAGTTAACCTCTCGTGAAACATCAGTGTAAGTTGAGCGTACATTAAATCAGCAACACTTGTTCTTTGTGAACAGAGAAGTGAACACAGGCACCGAGACAACATGATAGAGAGCATCAGTTTATTGTTTAAAAAGATGGTACAAAACAAACTTGGATGATCCTGTGTTCTCTTTTTTTAAATCACAGCAAAAAATATTAAATGTATATAATGGTGTTTTTAGAGCAGGATGACACAGCATCTTATATAAATCAACAGGCATCTGTTAAGCAGCGTTGAGTCCAAATTTGTGCTATGATGAGTTTGTTAAAGTCTAGTCTTGATAAAAAAAACTACCTGTTTGGTTTTGATTTGGTAAAAAAAACGTAAAGTTTATTCACAAAAACTGGACTATAGTTGTCAAGTAGCCCCCTCTAACAGAAAAACCAAATACTGTGATAAGCCAAAACATGTCACCTAAATGAACCAAATCACTAAACAACATATCATGTCAGTCTAGACTTTGGTCTGATAGTCTCATTGCTATGGAATCAAATGTAATATTAGCATGTCACATTAGCTGTCCAATATACTAGAAGCAGTAAATTAAAATGTTGTCATTATATCAATTGTTACATGTGTAAGTGTGTTCCATGCTCCTTCATTTTCGAATCGATCCAGTTTCTGTAGTAAGGAATCTTAGAATAAGTGTATGTTTCCTGGCCATCAGCGTTTGGATAGCTTGCGGACACCACGCCGTACGCCTTTCCATCTTCACAGACCAGTGGACCACCAGAATCTCCCTGAAAATATACATACACAGTATGCAGTGATGACTTCCATAAAAGCTACACTTCCATAACAATTAAACATTGTGGTTGACATTTGTTTGTTTCTGTTACCTGAGCCGGCCCTTTGTCTCCCTGATTGCAGTATAAGTGCTCCCCTTCACACTGCTCAACAAGTGTCACCTTGACTTCCATGAGTTTAGGAGACATGTAAATTGAGTTCTTGTCTGTTCTTCCCCAGCCGGAGACGTGACATATTTTTGGCAGAGAGCCATCAGCTTGGTCTGCGAGAGTGATGGGTTTCACATATTCGCTGTAATTTGCCTTGGAGCTCAACTTGAGGAAAGAAAAGATTAAAAAATATATATATATATATATATATATATATATATATATATATCACAAAATCACAAAATTATGTAGCTATGTACAAGGATTTTAAACATCGTTTATTTTCTCTTACCTTAAGAAGCATTATGTCGTTTTTGTAATGGTAATCACTTGCATTATACTCTTCATGTGGGATGGATATTTCCACAGATTTACGCTGTTCTACCTTTTTATCCTCATTGTGGACATTGTGAGCTCCCAATATGACGTTGTAGGACCTGAGAAGACAAAATTCAGTGCAGTTTTTCAGGTGGACTGAGTATTGGATTCATGAAAAAAATATTAAAAGAATGCAAAAGAATACATTTTATCATGGGACCCAGAATTGCCAGTCGGAAAATATAAAGTGTGTTAAACTGACTTGGCCTTGCAGTGGGCTGCAGTCATCACAAAATCCTCATTCAGAAGAAAGCCACCACAGTGTGCTGTTTTATTATCCTCTAAGTGCTTCTCCAAAAGCACCATGTATGGGCGGCTGTGTGATGTAGTCTCATGACCTCCAATGATTTCCCCTGTATGAACTAAAAAAAAAAACTGCATGTGTGACCACAACTTAAATAAGTTGACTATCTCACTGACATGTAGTGTGATTTAGACTGCATGCTATAATACAGCTGTGAACAGTACACAGTATAATGCCATAAAAAACCAACTTACCTTGGCCATTGAGAGTCAGCACGAGTATCAGAATAACAAGTTCACATTGAATAGACATTGTGAGATTACGGTACAGCTGTCTCACATCACTGACAAGTCAGTCTTTAAATGCTTAGGGAGGGAAGAGGTGTTTGGGTAGTTAGCATATGCAAATGATGTGGCTTTAAACAAGTTTCCTGAGGAGGACGTCTCTATCGATGACAAAAGTTAGATTTTTATAGTTTAAGTCTAAATTCTTTAAAGAAAATACTTAGTTAAGTATATCAGATATAGTCCTATGGTTTACATACACCATTGGCAGTGGTGGGAAAAGTATTCAGATCACTTACTTAAGTAAAAATACTACTACCATACTGTAAAATGACTCCACTACAAGTATAAGTCCTGCATTAAAAAAAATATTTAAGTAAAAGTACAAAAGTATCAGCATCAAAATGTACTTAAGTATCAAAAGTAAAGTACTCATTGTGCAGAATGGCCTCATTGTTTTATTTATTCTAAATATATTATTGGATTATTATGTTTGATGCATTTATGTAAGTAATGTTCTTATTTTCTCAAGGTAGGTAGTTTTTTATGTTAAATCTTGACCTGAAAAGTAACTAAAGTTGTCAGCTAAATGTAGTGGAGTAAACAGTGCAATATTTGCCTCAAAATGTAGTGGAGTAGAAGTATAAAGTTACATAAAATGAAAAAAACTCTGCCTCACAGTACAGTACTTGAGTAAGTGTACTTAGTTACACTATACCACTGACCATTGGTAGTATTGTATGATGCCTCTGTCTAAACACTTGGAGACACTGTATCTCTATTGGCATTTTGTGCTCATTGTCGTGACTCCAACAGGGTTACACAGGCCCAAAGGAAAGTTTATACATACTGTGTCATGTCATAGGGGAGTGTATTAAAAGATCCCTTCATACCAAAATTGACGTTTGAAACATTGAATGGAAATATGGAGTATGTGGCAGGGAAGCCAGTAAAAAACTACTGAGCACTATGATGCTCTTGGCTACATAAAGAAATGTACATTAGGGCTATTTGATACTTTCACAGTATTAACCGAGAATATCCCTAAGTAGTATTGAAACTTCTCCAGTCCAACAACACCTACACACAAGCATTCTCTGATTGGGCCTCTACTGCAGCAGAAACAAACCCAGGCCTTTCCAGGACTCCACCAGGAGTGTAATATATATATATATATATATATATATATATATATATATATATATATATATATATATATATATATATATATATATATATATATATATATATATATATATATACATATATATATATATATGTATATATATTTATATATATGTATATAATAATAATAATTATTATTATTATTATTATTATTAATAACAGTAGTAGTACTTCAGTAAAGTAGCACTGAGTCACATTCCAATTCTACTAGTACTACTACTACTACGACTAATAATAATGATAATAATAATAATACTGATACTACTACTACTACTGCTACTGCTGCTGCTACTACTACTACTGCTACTGCTACTACTACTACCACTACTACTGCTACTGCTGCTGCTACTACTAATACTATTGCTACTACTACTACTACTGCTACTACGACTACTGCTACTACAACTACTGCTACTATATATATATATATATATATATATATATATATACTGCTGCAGTAGAGGCCCAATCAGAGAATGCTTGTGGTGATTGGCTGTGAGGAAAACTATACCAATAGTCATGGTTTTCTACATCTTGGTACAAAAACAATCAAGTGTAGGTGTTGTTGGACTGGAGAACTTTCAGTACTACTTAGGGTTATTTTTGGTTAATACTGTGAAAGTATCAAATAGCCCAAGTAGTCAGGGATGTTTTGTACATGATAACGTGACAAGGCCCTGAAAATAAAAATGAAGAGGGAGAGGTCTTGTTTTATCAGACCGGCAAAAGTGATATCAAACTAACCAAGCTAATTACTTTTGGCAAGTCGTACCAGACCACACAGATTAGTGCCTGAAGACTACCAAGCTGTTAGTTGTGTTTGACGCTTAATCTCTCACGATCTCTTAATGATTGCTTACTAACAGGACCCAAGCTAAATCTATATCTGATGAGCATTTTGATAAAGGGTTGCATGGAAATGCTAACATGACTGATATCAAGAAAGCATTACTGCAAACATCAGTGTCAGAATGTGGTGCGAGATGAAGTGTGAAATGTGTGGTGACCTAAGGAAATAAAAAGGCTTGTGAGCTGAGAATTACTTGTGTGTTGTTTAGCCCTTACTAGTAGCAGCCACATAATAAAGGTAGACACAGCTAAAAAGTATTAATCAGAACATCAACAAGTATTAAAAAACTGTATGTTCATAATTCTCCACTTAGTTGCCCAACCAGTAACAGAAAACTCTGTCTTCATTTGACTTTTAATATTTCCAGCTGATTCATTTTTAGAAAAAATGACGGCTTCCTAGATGTACTATTCTAAAGCATTGTAGTGTGAAAGTTTATCACATTGAAATGAAATATGCTGACTTTGTAAGTTTTTTTTTAGTTTTAGAGGATGAAAACTTTTTTTTGAATCAGGGTTGTACAGACATGATGTATGCTAAAAGACTAAGGCTAAAGCAACATGTCAAAGCTTTGTGAAGTAGTTTGATACAAGAAACAGAACTGATTGTATGTTGCAGGGTAGAGCTAGTTATCTCTAATATTAAAGTACAGTATTCTTTTTTATGTAATGATGATATCACTATTGTTGTAGTTATTGTAATGTTGATGGTTGTAAGATACATTTATTGCATGGTTGAGATGCTTCCTATAGAAAAACATAGTTAAACCAATGCTTTAATGTTAATATTTACAAACAGTATTTAATTTTCTAATGTCACATGGCAACCTACATATTAGAGATGATTATATACTATAATTATGTACTGTATTATATATGACAGCACATTGCCTTTGGAAATTGTGGTGTTAACTTTTGTAATAACTATTCTAGTCATTCTAGCTATCATTTGCTGCTTGCATTAGAGAAGGTAAACCAACAGTTAAAAGTATTCCTTATGCTTTTGCTTTTGAGAAGGTTATAAGCAAAGACACCACCATCTCCAGGGGTCATCAACTTCATTTGTTGGAGGGCCAGAATTTTACTGGACAGTCACCTTGGGGGACGGACTCTCAAATAAAATGAATTTTTTTTTTTTTTTTGGCATAACAGTATTATTTAATGTTTATTTATTGTTCATATTTTTTCATGTCATTACAAAACTGAAGGCATTTTTAGCCTTTATGAGTCACGTTTTATTTGATGTGCAATCATTATTTGTGACTTGCTCTGTTCTGACACCATGCTATTTTAAGTTATGGCAGTTGGTTTTCCTTTTTTTTTCTGTACTTTGAAGTCTTGTCTGAAGTTTGTTGTTGAGACTTTGAAATAAAAACCAACCATGCTACGTAATGGCATGAGGAAAAGTTACGTTAAAATACCCCAAACAAAAACAAGTACTGTGTGAAACAATAAATGTTAATTTAAACAGTGCAGCGAGTTTGTCCTCTTTAAATAGAGTCATGGTGGGGATTACTGATAGTTAAGAGTCTCAGTTGTCGTTGCTGTTTTCAGTTGCTTTAATAGTGCGAACCACAGGATATTTTCTCCTTGATTTACAATTTTAGAATCCAGTCCCGGCCTGGATTGGACAGTTTGGCGGGCCGGATTCGGCCCACGGGCCGCCAATTGATGATCACTACTCTTTAGATACTGAGTATTGCTCTTATAACAGCCACACTGTTTCACCATGTGAGAAATATGTCATTATACAGGTGCATCTCAATAGATTAGAATATGAAGGAAAAGTCCATTTCCAGTCGTTCCAGTCAAACCCCCAACCAAGTATTGAGTCATATAGATGGCATACTTTTCAGAGGCCAACATTTCCACATTAAACAAACTTTTTAAAATTGGTCTTTTGTAATATCATATTTTTTGAAGACACTGAATTTTAGGTCTTCATTCAATGTAAGCCATAATCATTATAATTAGAAGAAATTAAATACATTAAGACATGAAATGTTTCATTCTGTGTGTAATGGATCTATATAATGTGTTATTTCAACTTTTTGAATTGAGTTACTGACATAAATAAACTTTCTAATATATTGTAATTTATTGAGATGCACCTGTATTTGCTAAGATATGGTTGGACAATAACTGTTTGAGGAAGGGGTTTTGTGAGCTGTCAATTAGAGGGTGTTTTCTGAAATCAATTATTTTTGACATATCTTGTTCAACTATGCAGAGCACATTTATTTTAATTGGTAATGATTTATCTATCTATATACCTATTTATCTATTTATTTATTTATTGTAATTTTAAGAACACATCCCTTTGGCTTGCATAAAATGAAAGCAATCTGTTGTTAGAACTATTAATCTCTTTCATTTTAATTCATTTGAATAAGATCAACATGATCTTTATTTCTGAGTCCTGTGATTGTGGTTACTGCTCGCTGGGCACTCGTGACATGTTCTTTATCTTGCTTGTCTTGACAGGAAGAATAGATTACTATCATAAACCATTTCCTCTGCCTGAGCTGTGAATCAACAGGATGAGGCCTCTTGGTTATTTCTTAATATTTGAAAGCTTCTATACATTCTTTATGTTCGGATGCAAAAATGGATCCTATGCCCTTAATGTTACTTACTAACTGCACCATTTAAGTATGCAAATCCATTTACTGCATGAGCAGAGATGAATGAATTAGGGCTGGTAATGGAGGGATAAAAGAGAGACTGTGCGACAAAAACATATTCCTGGCTCAGTCTGCAGTTGACATCATTACCTCTGCATGTGTACGCTTGGGGGGGTCATGCATTTGGTCATTCGTGTACGTGTGATTGAATGTTGTGCATCCATCTGTCCGTCACCTGTCAGTCTGTTTGTATGCAGCTTATCTCTCATACTACTAAAACAATCAGCCTAATACTTTTTGTACAAGCATTACCTAGTTGTTGTAGGCCACATTGTGGCCTATGCATCACTCAACCTCATGTTTTTATTTTATTTTATTTTATGTTTATTCATGTTACTCACACAACACACACCACTTCATCATCAACCAGGGGCAAAAATAACCACTACTACTGCTGCTTTGTACCTTTTGTGGAAGTTCCAGACATGTCCGAAAACCAAACACCATCATTTCTAGATTAATAATATCATCCAGAAGTGCAAACAGCTAGGTGAATTTTACTGCCTGCTCCTGTGTACCTGGCTGCCAGTATAGTACTACTACAGCATCGGTCAACAAAATAAACGGTAACACTTTACAATAACCCTCATCTATAGATGGTAAACAGATTAGTCATCATTTATAAACCGTATATAGGCCGTTTAGAATGATAAATAGATAATTTATGAATGTTTAACTAATTACATAATTTATAAATGACATATAGATGGCATATTAATGTACGTTTATAGTTACTTTACCATTAACAAACAATTAAATTAAACAACAAGATTAAATATGTGGGTAACACTCTACAATAACCATCTAAGTAATGTTTATAGATGGTTTATAACCAATTATTAACCATTTACAAAGTGCTATACATATTTAATCTTTAAATGGTTTCAACCAATTTCTTAAAGGTATTTCAAAATCATTAAGATACTAAATATGGTGTTAAAATGTAATAATGAGTGAAACTAAAACAATTAAATTATAATTAATAGTTTATTAATAGTTTGTTAATGGTAAATTAATTATAAACTTACATTAAAAACTATGTATTTACCATTCTAAATGGCCTATATAAACGGTTTATAAATGATGATTAAGCATTAATAAAATATCTGTTTACCATTTATAAATGATGGTTATTGTAAAGTGTTACCAATATGTGTAGCTCTTTGTAAAGGGTTAATAATTGGTCTATAAACCATCCATAAACAATAACCTTAGTTGGTTATTGTAAAGTGTTACCAAATAAACTAAATTTGCTGTGATTTAATTGCAATAAATGGATCAAGAGAATCCTGAAATAACTACAAGGTGATGTTGATTTCCGATGATGTGAGATTGAAAATGAAGGAACCAGAAGTGAAAATCATGATATCCACCAGACTTGCATGCAGAGACAGGTTGTAGGTGGAAAGCGCTACACTGTGATCTAGAAACATGCATTCGAGTGTTGATCTGATGAAGGGTGATTAATATTGTGGAGTGGTTTGATGTCAGTAAAAGCTAAATCATATTTTTACTATGTGAATTCCTTTGGACATGCATGTGACGTGTGCAGACCTTGAGGGTTTAAGAGCTCTCTGGGATTTGTGGTGTTGCAGATGGATGACAGAAGGACTTTGAAGAGCGGCTAAAGTGAAAGAGATGATGCCCATAGGGATGCAATAGGAAGGACTGGAGGGAGACTTGACAAGATTTCTTAAATTAAGATTATAAAATCTAGAAATAAGCATGTTGTACACTTGAGATAAGAAATTAAATCTAAAAACAAGATAAATGAAAGCTGCAAGCAGCGATGAACTGGCCCGAGCAGAGTGCACTGACAATTATTTGTTTCTTACTGAGATAAAAAAAAACTTTAGATTTAGAAGTGTTAGATAATGTATCTTGTTTTAAGAGTTAATTTCTTATTTTAAGCGTTCAACATGCTTATATCTAGATTAAACAATCTGAATTTAGGAAATCTTGTCAAGTGAAATTATCTGTCAGCAGCAAGATCATTTCCCTCAGATTTAGTGTTTTTAACTTGTTTTTAGACACACTTTTTTTTACAGTGTGTGGCCTGAGTAGGGTCCTGGACACATTAAATGCTGCCTGGCTGACTTAACCTGGTTCTTTCTCTTCCTTTGGAGCTATAAGGCTCACACTATGAACTATAGCAAGCTATAGTTTGTGACAAGTTGTGCCATGGACTTCTGTGGGCATCTGAGGAGGACAAAATTCTCAGTATACCTAGTGCGGTTTTATCCTTTTTTGTGTTCTTTTCATTTCTGTTTGCTGTTAAAATGTTCTATTTTAAAGCCAATCCAACTGACCTTTTCACCCTTTTTATCATCTAGTCTCTGGAACAGAGTGAACAGGGGTTCCTCCCTGTTTACGCAATTCTCTTTAGCAGTTCTGTAGGTTAACACGTCTCTAATTCACAAGAAATATAGATGACTATCATTAACCACATCCTCTGCCAGAGTGTTGAAGCAGCAGAAAACCTCCTGTTTGTTATCTCTCATTTAAATCGTGCAAAAAAAGTTTTTACTTTCAAGATGGTTTTTGCCTTTGAAGATAATGTGTAGAAATATAAATAAATAAATAAATAAATAAATAAGGAGCATGCATATTTGATAAAGTGGTCACGAATTCATTAAAATCATACATAACCAAAATCTTAAGGTTTGTTCCACTTGTGGGCTACTTTAGTCATAAAATTTTGAAATATACTGACATATAACTTTAAGATTATATTTAAGTGTATCCTCGTTACCTATTGTACCAGATAACATCAAGTAAGCCCTATATAAGCCTGAATGTAAGGCTCATTAAATAGGAAATCTCTGACTGATGAGACAAATAAGCTCAATAAAACAGCTGCCATAACAGAGAGATGGTGTGGGGATTTACAAGTATAATATGAGGGCAAGGTTACAGCCTACACAACTGCAGTATTGTCTCTCTGTGAAAACTATGTTTCTATGTCATCTGAGTAATCTTTTTGTCATATGATCCATATTAACGTTGCTTGGTAGACCTCTGTTTAACTGTTAACAGTAACTTGTCCCTCTGTACCATCACTGTTGAATTCTTTCTTCTTTTTCTTCAGTATAATTTTGTTGAAACACTGGCATGGATGACTTCCTACTGCATCAATTCACTTTGTTCACTTGGAGGCAGTGTTGTCTTGTGTTTGGATTAAAAAGACAAGTGCACAGAGAGAACATGGTTAATGCTTAATGCCTAATGCACAAAATGCAGTATAAACTGAAATCATTCTACATCCCGCTCTGCTGTCACTGGTTGTTGTTGATGTCAATGTACTATTTATTTGTTTCTTCTACTGTTTTTTGGGTGTTTTTTTTTAATATACTGAATATATTTTTGTATATTTGGACAGGCTGACTGTAAAACTGAATTGTCCTTCTTGGACTGATAAAGTATTCTGAATCTGAAACAGAATCTGGTGCACATTATTATTGTTTAGAAAGATGGTACAAATGTGAAGAAAAATAGTTGCCTGTTCCCATTATGCATTCCCATTATACCATTTTACAGAATGCTGAGTTTTCATTTGATTAAGTTAAGGTTTCAAATTGAACCAAATCACATTATCTGCTAAGTCTTTTGACTTAACTTGCCAAACAAAAAAAACGATTGATCGTTTGATCAGCGGGGCGGTTGATGGTCCCGCCGTTGTTTTGGTCTGTCAGTAGGCTGGTCAGTTGGTGGGTTGGTCCCAGGATGCTGAAATGTAGCATGGAGGCCATGTGTTGAAGCACATATGTAGTCACAGTCATTGCAAATGTGCACTGCAAAAAGCCAACTCACAAAAACAAGAAAAAAAGTTAATAAAATTAGGTGTATTTTGCTTAAAAATAGCAAAATTATCTGCCAATGGAACAAGAAAACTTGTCTTGTCAAGACATTCCAAAACAAGTAAAAATATCTAATCTTAATGAACCAACAAATACCTTAGAATTAGTGTATTCTAACTAATAACAAGTGCATTTTTCTTGATTCTAATGAAATACACATGACCTATTTTCTCAATATGTTGAAAAATATTCTTGAATTAATAATCAGTAAATGCTAGAGTCATCATCTTGACATAATGATATGCATAGGCATTATATTTATTGAAACCAGCAAAGTCTAAAAACTAGTGTACTTTTCTTGATACAGCTACAAATATTTCCATCTGGCTGCTTGTTTTAAGTATGTGAAGAGGTAAACTTATGTCAAAGTTATGATTTCTAAGTTATGCTTGAAATAAGAAATTATTACTTTGAAATAGCAGTTTTATACTTGTAAGTGTTGATAAACATCTTTGTAACTGTTTATATTCTAGTTTCAAGCATGTATTTTCTCAGTATAGGTCATAAAATCTCAGTAGCAAGCTGTAATATCTTATTTAAATAATTAAGGACCAAAACACTTAAAACAAGTGAAACAGTCTAACATAAAATATGCTGACTAAGAAGAACTGTCTTATCAGACAAAAAATAAGCATATATCCCCTTGATCCAAGATATTTAATTTTACTTAGATTTTAGTTTTTGCAGTGTGCAGCTGTTCATGTTCTATCCAGCTCCTGCAGTGAGGAATCTTGGTATAACTGTAAATGTCCAGACCACCTGACTTTATTTTGAGGGAGTATACCACCTTATTTGGTCTCCTGGAAGCCCACAGTATGCAGCGAATGATTCAGCAACAGTCAACTAAATAGGATAAATATGATATGAGAATATAGTGATTCTTATTTGCCAAGTAGACATCATTTATTGGTGTATTTTTTGGGGGGGATATTAAGGGTGTGACGATACACTCAGCTCACGAGACGAGATTTTAAGAAAATATAAGATATATGACTGGACCAACAGACTTTTATTTAACCCAGTTGCACATGCATTTTAAATGTTTTATTATAACTCTTTACATGCATGATGTAAGCATGAGCTTTTAATAAAGTTCTTCTTCCACAAATTTAAACTAAAACTAAAATTTATAAAAGTTAAAATAAAATATATATATATAATTTTTTTCAAGTGTGAACAATATGAGCCGTGTTTCCTTTAGGGGGAAGAGTGGCCACCAGGAAAGTCTCAGGCCGCTCACTCTGCGTGTCTCCATTACATAAAGGCTGCCAGAGAGATTTAGAGACCCCGTAATTGCTTAGCGACAGCTTTGACCGTGATCACATATGGATTAAACACGGGAGAAGCAACTCTTGAATTTACCGGTGTCGCAAACTGTGTCTGGTGCTTGTTGTAAACAAACAGAGATCGCTAAGTGAACACCTCCTGCAGCAGAAGCACATACACACTGTACTGCTACAGAGCTAACTGTTAGCCTATTAGCAGGACTGTGCCTATTCGATTCATTCTCACTCTTCTTAATGAGCCGCCGGCCCCTGCGACGTCATTCTGGCTGCTTAGTGCTTCCCCTCCTTCTCTCTTCTTCTTTTCCTTTTACTGCCCCAACAGGTCACAAATAGAAGTTTGGATAGCTCACAGAGAGTTTAATCTTGCCACACCCCTAGGGGATATTATTAGTTGATTTAATTCAGACTCAAACTTTGGTGTGGTGGACTTGAATTGTGTGCCATGATTGGCTTTTTAAAACCAGCCCTGAGAAAAAAATCTGCATGTGCCTGTCTTAAATGTGTAGTTTGCTTAAAGTAATCAGCAGTCTGGGGCATCCCAGTGGCACACCTGGTAGAGCGCTTACCAAAGAGGCTTGATCCTCGCAAGCAGACAGCCCTGGTTTGAATCTAGCTCAAAGCTCTTTCCTGCATGTCTCCCTCTTTCCCACTCTATCTAGCTGGAGTCTAAAATGCATTCTATGACAACTTTGATGAAAAAGAATATGCTGTTAAAAAAAAAACAACAACATGAAGGCTCCTTAACTAACTGTACCACGCCCATCAAGGCAAAACAAACTTAGAGGATCTTGTGTTCTCTCTTGATTAGGTCAACAGGAAGATGCACAAAGCAGGAATGTATATATATAAATAATGATAAAACTATGTATTTTATAGAACCTGGTCTCACAGGAATCCGTGAAATAGCCACAGATTTGCTTAACTCAAAATCTGTGGAATAGCCACAGAATGACTCAAATTTCCGTGAAACTGACACGGATTTCGCTACAATGCAAGTTAATGACAGTCATATCCCGTGGCTATTCCATGGATATTTTTTTCCTATTGGTTTGTTCCAAGTCACGTGACTTTCAAGGTTTCGGCGGTCAGAACAAAAAACATGGCGGACAGTTCTCTAATTTTTAGTGAAAAAAATCAATATTTTGATTTATTATTTCTGCATAAAAATGGATTTTGATCACATTTCAAGCGAGAAATATATGTTTTATTTTCTAAATATTCACTCAGTGAATGTACATAATCACTTTGTATGTTGGAATAGCCATGGGATGTGACTGTCATTAACTTGCATTGTAGCTAAATCCGTGTCAGTTTCACGGAAATTTGAGTGATTCCGTGGCTATTCCACGGATTTTGAGTTAAGCAAATCCGTGGCTATTTCACAGATTCCTGTGAGATCATGTTGACTTTATAGCAAGTTGACACACAGTATCTAATATCTGTAGATATGACCCCTGTTGAACAGCAATGAGTCTACACTAAACTTTTCTTAGAATAATCAACAGTCTTTTGACAAAAAAGGAGAAAGCTTAAGATCCAGCAGCAGAAAGAAACAGTTGTACCATAAAAAGTCCAAACATGTCACACTCCTAAATCAACCAAACAACATTCATATATACAGGTTTTTGACTTAATGTGCCAAACAAAAAAAGGTATTACTTTTTACTGCATTTTTCATGGTTGAATCAATCCAGCTTCTGTAGTCAGGAATCTTAAAATTGAGAGGATCCTGTGTTCTCTCTTAATTATGTCAAAAAGAAGACCAGGGATGTATTTAATGTATATAAGGATGAATTTAATAGCAAGACGACATACAGTATCAAATATATACACACACACATATATATATATATATATATATATATATATATATATATATATATATATATATTACATCTGTTAAACAGCAATGAGTCCACACTTAACTTTGCTTCCGATAATCAACAGTTTTCTAACAAAACAAAAAAAAAGCTTAAGACGCAGCAACAGAAAAAAACAGCCATGCCATAAAAAGTCAGAAGTTATCACTCTCTAAATGAACCAAACCACAATCACATATATTTAGGCTTTTGACTTAATGTGCCAAACAAAAAAAAGTTGTACTTTTTAACGCATTTTTCATGGTTGAATCAATCCAGTTTCTGTAGTAAGGAATCTTAGAATAAGTGTATGTAACCTGGCCATCAATTTCATAGATTGAGGACGCCACGCCGTATGCCTTTCCATCACAGACCAGTGGACCACCAGCATCTCCCTGTAAATTCATACACAGTATGCAGTGATTGCTTCCATAACAGGAAATGAATCATTGCAATTGACCAAGATTTGTTTGTCCATGCTGAGTCACAAAAATACCTACCTTACTCGGCCCAATGTCTCCCTCAGTGCAGTATAAGTGCTCACAAGCACACTGCTCACTGTCAGTAGGTGTTACATTCACCTCCATGAGTACGTTAGACATATATTTTGAGTCCCTGTCTGTTCTTCCCCAGCCGGAGATGCTGCATGATTGTGGCAGAGAACCATCACCTTGGTCTGCGAGAGCAATAGGTCTCACATTTTTGCTGAACTTTGCGTTGGTGCTCAACTGGAAAAACAGAGATACTATTTGAAATAGAATATTTTAAAAAATATATAAATATTAAGTATTTAACTCATTTTAACTATTACTAATTAACTCATTACTATTAAATGCAATATTCTAACCTTAAGAAGCATTATGTTATTTTTGTAATATGTTGCGTCAAAGTCTTCATGTGTAAATGTTTGTTCCACGGATATATTCTTTACTTCACCACTCTTACTCTCTCTTGGGAAATGTTGAACGTCTAGAAAGACTGTGTAGGACCTGAAATGACAAGATTAAATGCAAAAAAAATATATCTAATTTGACAGTATTGCATTCACAAAATAGAATTAGTAAGAGACTTGAAGGTCACAATTATTGAAGCCATCGTGTATATTTGCCAAATACATATCATTAATTGGTGTACTTTAAATTGAAGTCCTAATACAGGTGACAAAGTTGGTGCTGTCTGTAGATAAAAGATAAAGTATAACTTACCTGGCTCGGCAGGAGGCAGCAGTCATCACAAAATCCTCGTTCAGCAGGAAGCCTGCACAGTGTCCTTTTTTACCATCCTCAAAGTGCCACTCCAAAAGCACCATGTACGGCCTGCTGTGTGGTACAGCCTCATGACCTCCTATAACAGCTGAAATTTAAAAAATGAAATAAACAGTTCCGTCCTCATTCAGTGTATGTCCCATCGTGTGATGTAGTTCTGGATGAAAAAGTATTTACAGCTTTAGAAACACTACTTCACTTACCTTGTCCATCATTAATCAGCACAAGTATCAGTATGAGCAGCTCACAGTGGATAAACATGGTGAGATCACAGTCCAGCCGAGCTGCTGAAAAGCAGTGTCTCACATCACTGACAGTTTCACTCTTTAAATGCTCCTTGTAGTGTTTCTGAAGTTTGCATATGTAAATGAAGAGACTTGGAACGCCTCTTATGAGGAGGACGGCTCTGTCACCTCCAGATCATGACAAGTTATATTTTAATAGCTTACAACTACAGGAGTTAGTGATGAATTAAGTACATACCCCATATGTAGCATTATATTGACTAATTGTATTTATTTTGGTCTCATCTGTTTAAGTAGTCTGAATAATCAGACTTCAGTGGCCCTCTTCTTGCTGCATCAATACACTTTGTTCACAAGGAGGCAGTGTTGTCTTTTCTATGATTGAATTCAGAGAACTGAACAGAGAAGTGTACACAGGCATCGAGACAACATGGTGACAGAGCAACAGTTTATTGATGAACAATATGGTACAAAACTTAGAGGATCGTATGTTCTCATTTCATCAAGTCAAAAATAAATGCAGTAATGTATCTTAGAGCACTATGACATACAGTATCTCATATCAATAGATTATGAATCTATTAAACAGCATTGAAGTTACTTGATTTGTGTGCCATGATTACTCGTGAAACAAACATGTAATTTGTATCATTTGGAAACATCCAAGTAAAGCACATTTTCATTACGTCTGTGTAAAGCAAGCAAATTCAGATTTTGGTCTGACATCGTCATTGCTTTGTAAAAAATTGTGACAAACAGGAATGTAATGTATATAAGGAAGAATTTAATAGCAAGATGACATACATTATCTAACATATATAGATATTGCTCCACGCCTCTGGAACTCACTATCACCCCAACTCAGGAACATTGACTCACTCCCTCATTTCAAATCACAACTCAAAACACATCTGTTTAAAACTGCCTATTCCCTCTGATGACAAATTCCCTGTCCAATCTATCTATTGTATTGTATTGTTAATAATTCTGTGTATTTTATTGTATTTTATTGCTGTTTCTTTTCTATCTTTTTAGTACGGTGTCCTTGAGTGCCAAGTAAGCCGCCTCCAAATTAAATGTATTATTATTATTATTATTATTATTATTATTACATCTGTTAAACAGCAATGAGTCCACACGTAACTTTGCTTCGGATAATCAACAGTCTTCTGACAAAAAAGAAAAAAAGCTTACGCCCCAGCAGCAGAAAAAAACAGCCATGCCATAAAAAGTCAGAAGTTATCACTCTCTAAATGAACCAAACCACAATCACATATATTCAGGCTTTTGACTTAATGTGCCAAACAAAAAAAAGTTGTACTTTTTAATGCATTTTTCATGGTTGAATCAATCCAGTTTCTGTAGTAAGGAATCTTAGAATAACGGTGTATTTTCTGGCCATCAATTTCATAGGTTGAGGACGCCACGCCGTATGCCTTTCCATCACAGACCAGTGGACCACCACCATCTCCCTGTAAATACATACACAGTATGCAGTGATTGCTTCCATAACAGTGAATTAAACATTTCGGTTGACATTTGTTTGTTTCTGTTACCTTACTCGGCCCAATGTCTCCCTCAGTGCAGTATAAGGGCTCCCCAGCACACTGCTCACTGTCAACAAGTGTTACATTCACCTCCATGAGTACGTTAGACATTTGTGGTGAGTCCCTGTCTGGTCTTCCCCAGCCGGAGATGCTGCATGATTGTGGCAGAGAACCATCACCTTGGTCTGCGAGAGCAATAGGTCTCACATTGTTGCTGAACTTTGCCTTGGAGCTCAACTGGAAAAACAGAGATACTATTTAAAATAGTATACTTTTAAAAATATATAAATATTAAGTATTTAACTCATTTTTACCATTAAATGCAATATTTTAACCTTAAGAAGCATTATGTTATTTTTGTATTTTTTTTTGTCGTAGTCTTCATGTGTAAATGTTTGTTCCACGGATATATTCTGTACTTCACCACTCTCATGCTGTCTTGTGAAATGTTGAACTTCTAGAAAGACTGTGTAGGACCTGAAATGACAAAATTAAATGCAAAAAAAAAATCTAATCTGGCAGCATTGCATTCACAAAATAGAATTAGTAAGAGACTTGAAGGTCACAATTATTGAAGCCATCGTGTATATTTGCCAAATACATATCATTAATTGGTGTACTTTAAATTGAAGTCCTAATACAGGTGACAAAGTTGTTGCTGTCTGTAGATAAAAGATAAAGTATAACTTACCTGGCTCGGCAGGAGGCAGCAGTCATCACAAAATCCTCGTTCAGCAGGAAGCCACCACAGTGTCCTTCTCTACCATCCTCAAAGTGCCACTCCAAAAGCACCATGTACGGCCTGCTGTGTGGTACAGCCTCATGACCTCCTATAACAGCTGAAATTTAAAAAATGAAATAAACAGTTCCGTCCTCATTCAGTGTATGTCCCATCGTGTGATGTAGTTCTGGATGAAAAAGTATTTACAGCTTTAGAAACACTACTTCACTTACCTTGCCCGTCATTAATCAGCACAAGTATCAGTATGAGCAGCTCACAGTGGATAAACATGGTGAGATCACAGTCCAGCCGAGCTGCTGAAAAGCAGTGTCTCACATCACTGACAGTTTCACTCTTTAAATGCTCCTTGTAGTGTTTCTGAAGTTTGCATATGTAAATGAAGAGATTTGGAACGCCTCTTATGAGGAGGACGGCTCTGTCACCTCCAGATCATGACAAGTTATATTTTATTAGCTTACAATTACAGGAGTTAGTGATGAATTAAGTACATACCCCATATGTAGCATTATATTGACTAATTGTATTTATTTTGGTCTCATCTGTTTAAGTAGTCTGAATAATCAGACTTCAGTGGCCCTCTTCAGGCTGCATCAATACACTTTGTTCACAAGGAGGCAGTGTTGTCTTTTCTATGACTGAATTCAGAGAACTGAACAGAGAAGTGTACACAGGCATCGAGACAACATGGTGACAGAGCAACAGTTTATTGATGAACAATATGGTACAAAACTTAGAGGATCCTATGTTCTCATTTCATCAAGTCAAAAATAAATGCAGTAATGTATCTTAGAGCAGTATGACATACAGTATCTCATATCAATAGATTATGAATCTATTAAACAGCATTGAAGTTACACTTATTTTTTTAAATTTCAAGCTTTACTTGATTTGTGTGCCATGATTACTCGTGAAACAAACATGTAATTTGTATCATTTGGAAACATCCAAGTAAAGCACATTTTCATTACGTCTGTGTAAAGCAAGCAAATTCAGATTTTGGTCTGACAGCGTCATTGCTTTGTAAAAAATTGTGACAAACAGGAATGTAATGTATATAAGGAAGAATTTAATAGCAAGATGACATACATTATCTAACATATATAGATATTGCTCCACGCCTCTGGAACTCACTATCACTCCAACTCAGGAACATTGACTCACTCCCTCATTTCAAATCACAACTCAAAACACATCTGTTTAAAACTGCCTATTCCCTCTGATGACAAATTCCCTGTCCAATCTATCTATTGTATTGTATTGTTAATAATTCTGTGTATTTTATTGTATTTTATTGCTGTTTCTTTTCTATCTTTTTAGTACGGTGTCCTTGAGTGCCAAGTAAGCCGCCTCCAAATTAAATGTATTATTATTATTATTATTATTATTATTATTATTACATCTGTTAAACAGCAATGAGTCCACACGTAACTTTGCTTCGGATAATCAACAGTCTTCTGACAAAAAAGAAAAAAAGCTTACGCCCCAGCAGCAGAAAAAAACAGCCATGCCATAAAAAGTCAGAAGTTATCACTCTCTAAATGAACCAAACCACAATCACATATATTCAGGCTTTTGACTTAATGTGCCAAACAAAAAAAAGTTGTACTTTTTAATGCATTTTTCATGGTTGAATCAATCCAGTTTCTGTAGTAAGGAATCTTAGAATAACGGTGTATTTTCTGGCCATCAATTTCATAGGTTGAGGACGCCACGCCGTATGCCTTTCCATCACAGACCAGTGGACCACCACCATCTCCCTGTAAATACATACACAGTATGCAGTGATTGCTTCCATAACAGTGAATTAAACATTTCGGTTGACATTTGTTTGTTTCTGTTACCTTACTCGGCCCAATGTCTCCCTCAGTGCAGTATAAGGGCTCCCCAGCACACTGCTCACTGTCAACAAGTGTTACATTCACCTCCATGAGTACGTTAGACATATATATAGTGTTCCTGTCTGGTCTTCCCCAGCCGGAGATGCTGCATGATTGTGGCAGAGAACCATCACCTTGGTCTGCGAGAGCAATAGGTCTCACATTTTTGCTGAACTTTGCCTTGGAGCTCAACTGGAAAAACAGAGATACTATTTAAAATAGTATACTTTTAAAAATATATAAATATTAAGTATTTAACTAATTTTTACCAATAAATGCAATATTTTAACCTTAAGAAGCATTATGTTATTTTTGTATTTTTTTGCGTCGTAGTCTTCATGTGTAAATGTTTGTTCCACGGATATATTCTGTACTTCACCACTCTCATGCTGTCTTGTGAAATGTTGAACTTCTAGAAAGACTGTGTAGGACCTGAAATGACAAAATTAAATGCAAAAAAAAATCTAATCTGACAGCATTGCATTCACAAAATAGAATTAGTAAGAGACTTGAAGGTCACAATTATTGAAGCCATCGTGTATATTTGCCAAATACATATCATTAATTGGTGTACTTTAAATTGAAGTCCTAATACAGGTGACAAAGTTGTTGTTGTCTGTAGATAAAAGATAAAGTATAACTTACCTGGCTCGGCAGGAGGCAGCAGTCATCACAAAATCCTCGTTCAGCAGGAAGCCACCACAGTGTCCTTTTTTACCATCCTCAAAGTGCCACTCCAAAAGCACCATGTACGGCCTGCTGTGTGGTACAGCCTCATGACCTCCTATAACAGCTGAAATTTAAAAAATGAAATAAACAGTTCCGTCCTCATTCAGTGTATGTCCCATCGTGTGATGTAGTTCTGGATGAAAAAGTATTTACAGCTTTAGAAACACTACTTCACTTACCTTGTCCATCATTAATCAGCACAAGTATCAGTATGAGCAGCTCACAGTGGATAAACATGGTGAGATCACAGTCCAGCCGAGCTGCTGAAAAGCAGTGTCTCACATCACTGACAGTTTCACTCTTTAAATGCTCCTTGTAGTGTTTCTGAAGTTTGCATATGTAAATGAAGAGACTTGGAACGCCTCTTATGAGGAGGACGGCTCTGTCACCTCCAGATCATGACAAGTTATATTTTAATAGCTTACAACTAAAGGAGTTAGTGATGAATTAAGTACATAGCCCATATGTAGCATTATATTGACTAATTGTATTTATTTTGGTCTCATCTGTCTATGTAGTCTGAATAATCAGACTTCAGTGGCCCTCTTCAGGCTGCATCAATACACTTTGTTCACAAGGAGGCAGTGTTGTCTTTTGAATTCAGAGAACTGAACAGAGAAGTGTACACAGGCATCGAGACAACATGGTGACAGAGCAACAGTTTATTGATGAACAATATGGTACAAAACTTAAAGGATCCTGTGTTCTCATTTCATCAAGTCAAAAATAAATGCAGTAATGTATCTTAGAGCACTATGACATACAGTATCTCATATCAATAGATTATGAATCTATTAAACAGCATTGAAGTTACACTTATTTTTTTAAATTTCAAGCTTTACTTGATTTGTGTGCCATGATTACTCGTGAAACAAACATGTAATTTGTATCATTTGGAAACATCCAAGTAAAGCACATTTTCATTACGTCTATGTAAAGCAAGCAAATTCAGATTTTGGACATTGTCACTGCTTTGGAAAAAAATTGTGACAAACAGTAAATTTAAAAGTGTCACATGTATCAGAGCTTTTTATGCATTTATCATGGTTGAATTAATCAAACGTCTGTTGTCAGGAATCTTGGCGTAATAATTAATCTCCCGGCCACCTGAGTGTGGTTTGAAATTGTAGGACACCACGCCGTATGCCATTCCACCACAGACCAGTGGACCACCGGAGTCTCCCTGAAAATAGACATACACAGTATGCAGTGATTGCTCCAACAACAGTCCATTATTTATTATATTTGACCAACATTTGTTTGTTCATTTCGTGTCACAAAAGTACCTACCCTACCAGGCCCACTGTCTCCCTCAGAGCAGTAGAAGTTGTTCCCATCACACGGCTCACTGTCAGTAAGTGTCACATTGACTTCCATGAGTACGTTAGACATATATGTTGAGTTCTTGCCTGTTCTTCCCCAGCCGGAGGTGCTACATGATTTCGGCAGAGAGCCATCATCTTGGTTTGCGAGAGCAATAGGCCTCACATTGTTGCTGTACTTTGCCTTGGAGCTCAACTTTATAAAAATGGAGAGATGAAAATACACACATGAAGCTGAAATATTCATCCCATTGCTTACATTTGCCTGTTGTCTAATTCATTCATTGATTAGTTATTGTTCCACTTTGCATGCAAACAGTTTTTCAAGCCCTTGACCTGATTAATGCATTTAATAGAACATTTGCAATCCATCTCATGTTAAACAAAATTCGTAGCTAAGTTAGATACACACAAGCTAATTATTGTTTAACTGCAAGAACTGTCTTACCTTAAGAAGCATTATGTCATTTTTGTAATTTGATGCGTTGTAGTCTTTGTGTGGAAAAGATTGTTCCACAGATATACGCTGTACTTCATTAGTCTTCTGGAAATCATGAACTCCGAGAAAGACTATGTAGGCTCTGAAATGACAACATTCAATTAAAAAACCCACAAAATTCAATAAGAAAGCAAAACAGCATTACATTAGCAAAATATAAATATTAAGAGACTTAAATGTATGTTGCACTTATTGAGGGCATTATAAAACATATTTGAAACATATAGTTATAATGTATTGATATACTTTAAATCAAAGTCCCATAGCACGTGTCTGACTGTTGTTGGGATAAATACCAAGTAGCTAAAACATTGTGTGTTAATAGTGACCTGGCCTGGCAGTGGGCAGCAGTCATCACTATATCCTCATTCAGCAGGAAGCCACCACAGTGTGCTTTTTTGTTGTTCTGCAGATAGCGCTCCAAAAGCACCATGTACGGCCTGCTGTGTGGTGCAGCCTCACCACCTCCTATGATTTCTCCTGTTTGAACTGAGACAAAAAAGTTGAAATAAACAGTTCCATCTTCATTCATTGTATGTCCCACAGTGTGGATGTAGTTCCTCATGTGCTGTAGTACATTGTAAAACAAAAAAATATATATGTTTACAGATTTTATAATGCTACTTCACTTACCTTGTCCATCATTCATCAGCACAAGTATCAGTATGAGCAGCTCACAGTGGATAAACATGGTGAGATCACAGTCCAGCCGAGCTGCTGAAAAGCAGTGTCTCACATCACTGACAGTTTCACTCTTTAAATGCTTCCCTGTATAAGCGAGAGAAGGAAGTGTTTGTGTAGGTTGCATATGCAAATGATGTGGCTTTGAACAACATTCTTGAGGAAGACGTTAGATTTTCATAGGAAAAAAGGTTCAATTCTTAAAACAGTGTGTAATAAAGTGGACATGCACAATTTGAAATGTGGTATAATATTCGAGCTGGGGAACTACTCAAATACTGAGTACAACTTTTGTTTTTATTTTACATTTTTTTGACAATGTCCCAAGTTTTTTGGAATCAAGGCTGTAGCAATGTACCAACAATGGGTCTGAGACCGACACGCCCATGGCTGCACAGATGGGTGCAAGTACATACAAAAGCCACTTCTTAGTTATATCCATGAGGCAGGTTCACTTGTATTGTAACTGAGTTGAATTGTGCAAGCTTGAGCAAATGATAGACAAGTGTAATGAACTGTGATATAATTAATAATAATTTATCCACTGATATCTTTGTGGTAACATTCACAGCCCTAAAGATCTCTCCTGGCATTTCATGTTCAAAGCTGTGGCTTTCTCAGAGGAGCCTCTATGTCTGTCACACAGCCCCAAAGGTAACATTATTCTGATGTTATCACGTCATAAGCCAGTGCATAAAAATAGGATTTGTTTGGAAGTGTGGTTTATGGAAGTTAAAGTGAAATGTGACCCCTGAGCTACCAGAGGGATGAAGAAGTCATTAAGATTCTGTTGGAGGGAAAAGGAGATCATCTGGTAGATTTCATAAACACGGATTATAGTAAATAAATATTTTGGTTAGTCTTATGTATTTTATGCAAGAGGCCACTCTCATAATTTCTTCATTAGAAAGCTGTATGTGTGACATAAATTATATGCAATTCATAATGTGTGTTAATAGCCTGTGGGCTTTGCAGAAAAATTAAGGGAAAATTCACTTGAGACACTGGCTGCTGTATTTTTGTAGAAAGTGGGAGATGAAAAGAAAAGCTGAATGTTAGCACAGAACAATCATTACAGATCTAACAAGGATGACGCTCTGTAAAGAGTTTTGAAACACTTCATATATTGGTGGTCATAATCCATTCCTCTTCAGTGTAGTCTAGCCTAAAAATATGCAGCTACTGACCACAGAGTACAGATATGTCTTTTACATTACTTCCTCAGTCTAGACGTTAGTATGTCTTTCTAATATCTTAGTCACAAACTGTATCTTAATTGTTTTGAATGATGCACATCAGAGTTTTCATGTGTTGAAGAAGGGAGAAAAAAAGGAGGCGGGGGAGGATGACGGGAGTGAACAGGTTTTTTGGGGATGTGAGCTCCTGGAGTCCAGGGCAGTAATGGGAATTACAGGAGGATGGAACAGGGCCTTTATGGTTAGCCTGTCACTTTTATGGGGACCGTGGGGCACAGAGGGCTGGCTGGTTTTACCATCGGCCACAACGACAAGGGCTGAGGGAATGTATTAACAGCCATGAAAACCCATCAATCACAGTGAAAATTACATGTTTATTAAGAAGAAAGGAAAATGACAACAATAAAAGCCAACAGGCAGAGAAATAGACATTCCTAGAGCTGTGATGATGGATCAAAGCGTGGGTGAACGAAATCACATATGGTAACGGAAGGTTTGTGGCCCAAGAGCCATGCTGATGTGACACTGTTCAGCAATTATCCTGATATTAACCCTTTATCGGGCGAAGAACTATATTTGGTAACTTCAGTGGATATCAAAATGAGGTCCCCATGTCTCTCTGTGAGGTCGTAGAACCACATGGACTTGTACGAGTAGAACTTGACTATGATGGCATGTTAAGGCCAAGTATGAATAAATATGGGTGGGTTGCAAATTTACTAGATTAAAGTGCCAAATCTACAAGAAAAAAATGTGCAGTTTTATGAGATTTAAAGTGGCAAATCTGCTCGAAAAAAGTCACAGATTTACGAAACAAAAGTGGGGAGATTCACCACTTTAAATCTCATAAATCTGCACATTTTTTCTCTTAGATTTGACACCTTAAACTCGTAAACTTTTTTTCTCAAAATATTACCCCTCTCCCCCGAGTCTGTATGGTTTTTTTTTACACATTCTGGCTGTAAGCAATATCCTCCAATGCTCTCTAGGGTAGAAATTGGGAATTTGCAAGTATTTCAATGAGTGCCCTATTAAGGATTAACTGACTCATGTCTGTGATCACATTTTTTTTTTGAAAAAGAAAAAAGTCCACCACCTGTGATCAGAAAATATAAGAGAATATTTCAGATTTTGTTATATAATAAGGCAAAATAACAATACAAACAATAACAAGATCGAACATTGTTGTACATGTATGAGTATTTCCAATAAGCATGCTTTGCTTATTTGCCCTTTCTCACTGCATGGTTACAGCTGACTGAGTGTGTGGCGGAAGCTGCCAAACAGATGCACTTCCTGTCCACAAGAAAAGACGGGATGAGTCTGGATTCCAAGACTGTGGCTCAGCCTCTGGGATGGGGAGACGTCACCACTGTCAGGACATATAAGACTGTTTCCAGACAAAAGTTAGACAGCCTCCTGTAATGAGTTACACACACACACACACACACACACACACACACACACACACACACACTTATTTTAGCTAAACCCCACGGGCAGCAAAGCTCAAGTAACGCTGACCTCACAAGATGGTCACGAGTGGCATTTCAAGGTGAAATAAAAGTGGTGGGGCAACAACTTCTATGCAGAACGAAACAAAAATGACATGATTTTACAGGTAATAATCCAACTGGGCACATACCTGTTTGACTCAACTTCTTATACTGCTCAATACTCTATTTGCATGAGCTCTCAATTTGGGTAGATCCTGAAAGCCTGTTTTTTAACCAGGTACCATCCTCTCGAACACACACAAATAAGTTTCTTCTCTGGCATTCCACCAGATAGACATTTTTTCCTGAAGAAGCACTCCATGTTAAAGCTGCGATCATTTTTACCAGCAGCTTAGTTGATAACAATATCCAGCAGTTGGTGGGCACCGAGGTGTTTAATCTTAAATTTATCTTCAAAAAGCAGACTTTAGAAGATAATCCACATCATTCACGGTAATGGATACTGTTGATACACACGCACACACACACACACACACACACACACACACACACATTCTTGTACTTCTATCTTTGTGAGGGCCCTCATTGGAATAGTGAATTCCCTTGCAAGGTTATAATAGTTTTGAATTTTTCATCAGTTTTAGTTTTAGTTTTTATTAGTTATAGTGTTAGATTTATTTTTTTTGTAATGGGGTATTTGTTGGGTGGGGTCACAGTAAATTTTGCCTTTATTTCCTTTGTCTTATCCATCTTCATTATGTTTGAAAAAAGTTGACAAAGATGAAAACGAAGGACATTTTCACTATAATTTTAGTTAGTTTTCTAACCACACAATACAGTTTCAGTTAGTTAATTAATTATCTTTTTTAAAAACATAAACTCCCACACATAATGGCCTATCAGTTCAATTAAAATACTGTTTTTCGTTTATTTTATGTCCTCAAATTGTATACATTATAATAAAAAGCAACACACAATGATGTTTTATGTCATAAAGTAATCCATGCTTATATTAATTTCTGAGTAACTTCTACTTACTTTAATTTGTTGACATGACTGTTCTTCAGTTGAGAACTCTGATGATGCATAACCTGATCTTATCTCTACTTTTATCAATACCGCTTCATAACCCATGTTGTTGACAACAGTCATATTTGAAAGCAAGATCTCTAAAAAACTCAATTACCAAATTTAATATTTATCAGTTTTGGATACACATTCCAGTTGTTACACAAATTATGAAAGGATTTTCAAACATCAAGACAGGACACTATTTTCTGTTGGGGAACAATGCTCTACAGTGCATAGTTTGTTTGTCATATTTGTTTGTTTTAAAGAGAATATGATTGAATATAATATTGAAATATAAATGACAAGTTTTAAAAATGTATTTTGGGTAAATTTGTTGTTATATGAATGCATTGATAATATTAAATATGTAAAATAATCATAAGGTGTAGCCCTAATTGTTTTAATACTATGTATATTGTGCTGTTATTGTACTCAATAATAGTGACCTAAATCAGAAACTAAAAATATGTTTAAGTAACTAACAAATACTGGATACCTTTCGACATTAAATGCTAAAGACAAAATTTGGGCATCGCTAAACAAAAAGTTTGATTTGAACTTTTATTTCTAAAATTCGAACTAAAGTTGAGCAGTTTCCCACAGGACCCAGGATCGGAGCTGTGACAAAGATCACGTCAAACTGTTCTCTTTATTCCTATCTTCATGTTGACAGTCATTTACTCTACACTGAACAGGAAATACAGAACAAATGAGGCACGCATGCATGCGGTTACTAAAACTGTGATGCAGTCAGAAATGAAAATTCAAGATGAAGAGATTAAACTTTCTTTCTTGCTCATGCAACAACAAAGTGATACAGTAGTGTTGAAAGTTATAGCAGTCAAATGTGACTAAGCAGATTAATCCAGGTTTTTATTATATTTTTTATTGCTACATGGCAAACAAGGTACCAGTAGGCGCAGTAGATTCTCAGAAAACCAACAAGACCCAGCATTCGTGATATGCACGCTCTTAAGGCTGTGCAATTGGGCAATTAGTTGAAAAGGGTGTGTTAAAAAAAAAATAGCAGTGTCTGCCGTTGACTTTATAAACACAAAACTATTTTGTACAAACTTTTTTGTTTCTAGGATTTAGCAATTCTGTGAATCACTAAACTAATATTTAGTTGTATGACCACAGTTTTTTACAACTGCTTCACATCTGTGTGGCATGGAGTCAACCAACTTGTGGCACCTTTCAGCTGTTATTCCACTCCAAGATTCTTTAACAACATTCCACAATTAATTTACATTTCTTGATTTTGCTTCTGAAACACATTTTTGATGTCACCCCACAAGTTCTCAAGTTCACAAGGATTAAGGTCCACTCCATAACATCACTGTTGTTGGTTTGGAACCAAGATTTTGCTGGTTTACTAGTGTGTTTGGGCTCATTGTCTTGTTGAAACACCCATTTCAAGGGCATGTCCTCTTCAGCATAAGGCAACATGACCTCTTCAAGTATTTTTGACATATGCAAACTGATCCATGATCCCTGGTATGTGATAAATAGGCCCAACACCATAGTAGGAGAAACATGCCCATATCATGATGCTGCACCACCATGCTTCACTGTCTTCACTGTGTACTGTGGCTTGAATTCAGAGTTTGGGGCTCGTCTCACAAACTGTCTGCAGCCCTTGGACCCAAAAAGAACAATTTTACTCTCATCAGTCAGACTCAGTCAGTCAGTCAGACTTCATTTGTATAGCACTTTTCATACAAGAGACATATATATATATTGACATATATATATGTGTTATATATATATATATATATATATATACTAATAAATAATAGCAAATAAAAATAAAGAAGAAGACACTAACATGCATGAGCAGAAAAATCTCTAAAAATGTTTAAGGTAAAAGCCAAGTTAAAAAGATAAGTCTTCAGTTTAAAATGTCCACAAAATGTTCCTCCATTTCTCTTTAGGCCAGTTGATGTGTTCTTTGGCAAATTGTAACCTCTTCTGCACATGCCTTTTTTTTAACAGAGGGACTTTGCGGGGGATTCTTGTCAATAGATTAGCTTCACACAGACGTCTTCTAACTGTCACAGCACTTCCAGGTAACTCCAGACTGTCTTTGATCATCCTGGAGCTGATCATTGGCTGAGCCTTTGCCATTCTGCTTATTCTTCCATCCAATTTGATGGTTGTCTTCTGTTTTCTGCCATGTTTCTCTGGTTTTGCTCTCCATTTTAAAGCATTGGAGATAATTTTAGCTGAACAGCCTTTAATTGTTTGCACCTCTTAATAAGTTTTCCCCTCTCCAATTAACTTTTGAATAAAAGTAGGCTGTTCAATGTTTAACGACCCATTTTCCTCAGGCTTTCAAAGAGAAATGCATGTTCAACAAGTGCTGGCTTCATCCTTAAATAGAGGCCACCTGATTCACACCTGGTTTTTCACAAAATTCATGACCTCATGATTGAATGACACTGCTATATTTTTGAACACACCACTTTCAACGAATTGCCCAAGCCTTAAGAGCGTGTATATCACGAATGCTGGGTCTTGTTGGTTTTCTGAGAATCTACTGCACCTACTGGTACCTTGTTTGCCATGTAGCAATAAAAAATACATCACATTAGACTGCTATTATTTTGACCACTACTGTGCATGCTTTATTTGAAGATGGCTAAATCTTCAAAATACTTCTTAATATGATTTTTTTTGTTTTTTATCCCATTAAAATACACATCACAATGACTTTATAAATCAATACTTAATGTCTGTTTAAGGCCTGCCTGCTAGTAATAGAGCAGTGTCTCCTTAAGGTTTGTTATCAGACCTTCAGCGACTTGTTTTAAGCCTGCATAGATAATATTTCATGCATTCATTGCCAGTATTTTCACAGCTGGGAAGGTAATATTGCAGTGATAGACAGATCTAGCTGTTGATGCCTGCAGATAGTCTACAAAAAGGCAAGAGAATAGAAAGCATACTTGGGTGCACCTGTGATTTCAATAAAAGATTTTTCTTCCAAGTCAGGCTTTGACTGTTGATACTCAATTAAAGTTAGACATGGGCTGTTCAAAATGAATTTTTGACAGACATTGCATAAAGAAAAACATCCAATAAACTGGAAGAGGATGTAGAATAGAGGAGTTATTTTATTTTGCCAATGGCTTCATTGACCTGTCTCTGTGTTTTTTTTTCCGTGTACTGCAAATTTTACCGAGCTGACATAGTTGAAGTGCTTTATTTCACTCTGCAATGTAGCTGTATAGTGCTGTGATTGGAAAGGAACAAGAGTTTCATTCAATTTTGACCTCCCAAAAAATGCAAATAAGTGTAACAATCACTGTTTAAACTAAACATTCACTCCGTCTGATATTGTAGAAAGGTAGCAAAAAAGCTTGGACAATTACTGATATCTTCAATAAAAAGAACTGCATTGTATTTGACTTGGCACAAGTGGACATTTTAAGAGAAAGATGTTAGTAATGGACATGTCAATTTAAAACAGATTCATAGATAAGACATGTGTTGACTGTTGTGCAACACAAGAAAATAAAGTTCTAATGAAGAATCTCACCTCCATGTAAAAGAAAACACTTTAATGTGTACATCCTTTTAAAGAAAATGATGTGTGTGCGTGTGCTGAAAACATTAGATAAAAGGCAGAAACTTAAGAGTTCACTTTCCAACCACAAACACATTTCTTGGTAAAGACTTCTGTTGAAACTGAAGCCTAGTCCGACCACACCAACCAAAGTGTCAGGAGATTATATCTTGTGATCTAAACCAAACCGATCTCATGCAGACTCATGTTGCTTCTGTTTGTTTGACAGCTTTCCGTAAATAATGAGCTGTTATTCTTAAGCACGAGATATCCACCACATTTGCAAATTCTGAGAATGAGGCCACGCTGTTGATTTTGACTCATACGTGAATGCTGTGTTTGTGTCAAACACTTACAAACTGCATCAGGGGCACATACTCAATTTCCCATCTGCAGTTTTGTCCACAGCTGGCCAATGTGGTTGTGTAAGCACCCAGTCAAAATATTGAGCTAAATAACAATAATGAATAGAAGGACAGTTAATGACAATAATTAGCTAAAGAAACCACAGGTGACTTCTCACAAATATCAGGCCTCTACTTAAGTAACATGGCCAGCAAAAAGGAGAGAGAAAAGAGGCGAATCATTTGACTGAGCCTCGAAACGACATAAATTATGTCAGCTCTATGGGTGTTTTTCTGTTCAGCTTGAACCATTTCAATCCAAAAAACATATGGTGTCTATCCGCTTTAGACATGGGATTCATATTTAGATGTATCAGATTTAAACCAGTATAATGAGAGGATGGGAATTTTCTTCTCCTACCCCCTTTTCATTTTATTGAAGAATGAAGCTTTCCCAACAAAACACTTGGACTCTGTTTTTTTTTTTTTTTGCAAGAAAAGTGATACTGTGAGGTAAAAGCTTTCGTGTCTTAAGTCATGCTATTCATCAGGCCACTGAAGAGGGTCTGTCAAAAAAATAAGGAACAGTATAAACCCACTTGTGATTACTAAATTATGTTCTCATTGGCATATTTTAGTCTTGTCACAGGCTCCTTAATAAGAAAGTTGAATAAATGAAGGCTAATTTTTCCTTTTTTTTTTTTTTTTTTTACAAAATAACAGACCTTTTGCTAAGCCCTGCTCCCCAGTAGTTACTGTTTCTATGTCTAGTCAAGTTTGGACAAACTCGAACTAATACGTAAGTTGTTCAAATTCACTCGAACGCAACTCATATAACTAAATGCACAAGTCTGAGATACAGTGAACTGATTGCCACTTAAGCATGTTGGGCTGTAACTCATTCCTTAATTCTAATTATGACCAATCATGTTTTTTACCCAAAAGATCAGAGGTCAATTTCACTGTAACTACATAATCTTCTGGCCATTATTCAACACCATCACTCTGGAACAGAAGGGCCAGAAAATAGTGCCAAAAAGTGCCAGAAAATACACCTTTTATTAAGTCTTAACTACATATTTAGTCTGGAGTCTGGACTGACATGGATATGAACTGCACTTGACTGTTTGGCATAGACCAGGGGTCGGCAACCTTCATTAACTAAAGAGCCATTGTTGGCCAAAAAAAGAGAAAAATATCATAATGGAGCATAATTTTGAGCCTTACTGTGAAACAGCCTACTAAGTCTAAATTAACCTATCCATAATGTATCATAATGTGCTGAATATACATAAGCTGAATAGCAAAATATCTTTCAAGTACCATTTGAGAATGCACTATTTAAATGTGTGAGTAGGGAATGGACTGTATGAATGTAATGATGAATGTAATATTTGTGAATTTTATTTGAATAATTTCCGATGATTTTTAATGATGTCTACAATGTTTCATTGTTTTTACATTATCATTGTTAAGTGATTTTTTTTGGACCCCAGGAAGACTAGCTCGTCCCATTTTGGTGTCAGCTAATGGGGATCCTTTTAACAATTAACAATACACAATAATGAGCATTTATTAGTATGATTTTGTCAGAATGCAGCCAGGCCCCAAGTGCAAATGAGAAACTGGACACCTAAAATATCTCAGAAGATTTGGAATTGAAGGAAAACCTCAAAACTAGCTTGATGTTGCCAAAATTCAGAGCCGTAGACTTTATTACTCAATGGTGCACATTTTAGTTGACTAAAATGTAAAAATAACATCAAATGTAATGCTGTATATAAGCAACATTTTTTTTATAATTCAGGAATAGAAATTGCTTTGGGCCTACACCAACATCAATGAAAATCAACATGTAAAGAGAACAGAAAAGAAATTTCATTTGGTATCATTTTTTTGTCACAGCCACATGGAGCCACTGCAGACGGCTTGAAGAGCCACATGTGGCCCCAGAGCCACAGGTTGAACTACCCCTGGTATAGACGTACAGCTGGAAGGTGGTAATTGTAGTTGTTTATAAGCCAGTTAGCCATACATGCTAACATTTGCAGCTTGCCATTTCAACATTCAGATAAATCCAAAGCTTAACATTCCAATTCAAAGAGCTGCCGTGGTCCTAATACCTCATCAACAAAGGCACACACATAAAGGATGTGTTTTACAATGTGTAAAGCCTGACTGAGGCAAACAGAGCCTCCAGGAATAAGAGAGAAACTGAAGGTGACAACAGCCCATCTCTCTCTCTCACACACACACAGCTATGATGCATGCACACATACAAACACAGATTACCTTTGCAGTGTCTCCTCATCAGTCTGTCTGAGCCCACAGATCCAACAGCATTCTGACCACAAAGAGCGCCTCTGAAAGAAAAACGTGTCGGTCAAACAGTGTGGAAACAAAAACAGACCTTTTGAAAGGGTGCTGTATTGGTTTTCACTGTGGTGTAAAAAGAGGTCTGTAAGTAGCAACAGAAGAGTAATACATCAGCCCTTTTCACAGAGGGCAAACTAGGGGTCTGCTGTAATAAATAGGAATGGTAAACTGATATTTAGACATTCCTTAGCTGAGGGAGGTGATCGAAGTGCCAGATGTGGAAGATAGAATTAATTTGTTCTAACAATGTCATTTTGGGTCACTGTATCCACCATCGAGCCTGTTCAACTCGGGATCTATTTCTAGCTATTTTTTTATTTTTTGGTGTCTAGCTAGTAGTGAAGGGAGAGAGGGAGGGGGGGGGAAAGTCATCATTACTGTAAGAAGGACAGGTCCCAGAGGGAAAGGGATGACAGGTAGCCTCTTTGATTCTCCGCTTCATCCTTTAAGCCATAACTCTTCCTGCCTTCTCAGCTCTGGGGGGCTTAAGTGAATTTCACAAGACGTCATTTTGCATGTGTTTTTACACGGCTGCTACGGATTTTGTGTGTGTGTGTGTGTGTGTGTGTGTGTGTGTGTGTGTGTGTGTGTGTGTGTGTGCGTGTGTGTGTGTGTGTGCGTGTGTGTGTGTGTGTGTGTGTGTGTGTGTGTGTGTGTGTGTGTGTGTGTGTGTGTGAACTTACACAAATTGAGTGGGTGTGTTAAACCTGAGATTAGAAAAGTTCCCACAATATTTGATGTGTTGCATTCATTTCACTAGTGGAGATATAAATCAGTCAACTCTCTTGAACTACTGAAGGCGTCTCCTCTCTGCAGTGTGTAGATTTGAACAAAAGATATTTACGATTTTTGAGAAAAATCGACCTTTATCTGTTAGGAGAAATATTTGCAGTGCAGCGTGGATGCCTTTTATTGGGGCCAAGCTTCCAATTCCCTTCTTTACTTTTACACAGGAAACCTTGAGTAGATTGGTCCCACCAGATGGAAAAGGACACTGGTATTCTGGGTATTTGGCAGTCAGCTGGGGAAGAAAAGGCAGGTATTTGGATACATAGTGGACAGACAGGAGGTGGATAAAGAGGATGAGAGTGAGAACAATAGAGTGTGTATCTCTGGAGTGGCCTGCCTTGGGGTAGAAGAAGAGTCAGACAGTCTGTATTTGTCATTAAAGGAGATTTTTCAATGGAGAAAACAGATGAGCACTTGTTATCTGATGATTCCTGACGGCTGTGATCAGACAGGAGGGGGATCGGTGTGTGCACCTACACTGAAAAAAGTGATTTTGACCCTTAGTAAATGTTACATATATTATTTAAGCATATTCTAATAGAAATTATGTGTTATTTAACTCCACTTATAAAACACGTGTAATTTCAACATATTATTATATATAATATAACATATTATATTGTCAGAATTATGACAATCTAATTTTATTTTATTAAATGTAGCTCAAAAAAAATTATCATTTTTTGTCAGTTTAGACTGTTAATTCCATCCTTATGATTATGGTTGACAGAATCTGAGCAGTGTGTTTCTGCTTTCTGTGTTGTATTGTTTGTATCATATTAAAGTTGGTGGTCTACACATCTTGTGGTTCTCTGTCATGTATGATAGCTAAAAAATATTTAATTAGAATCAACTTAATAAAAAAGGTACAATTTAAACATTTTTAATTGATTTGAAAGAGTACAATATATTTAAAAAACATACACAATTTATTTAAGTTCATTTAAAGTGGGTTTAATTGGATTTTCTAAGAAAATTTGAGTAAAATGAACTCAAAATAATTGAGAAAGAATTACATGATATGATTTTTTAAAAATGTACTTAAAATGTATAAGTCCAGTCAACATAATAAAAATATCTAGATTCAGATAAAATTATTTCGTGCAACCACTTGTCATAATAAAATTATGTCCATTCAACAAAACATTTTTTTGAGTGTATGCTGTGTGAGTGTGTGTGGGTACATGCTTGACGTGTCCTTACCTACTAATGAGATTGTGAAATGGCTCATTTTCTCCCAAAGACCACCCGTGCTACTGCAAATGTGCTCTATGTTTTCTTTTGTTTAATTGCTGACCTATGACGAGTCAGAATTCTTTTTTTTGTTTTTGTTTGGTTTTGTTGTTCTGCTATACATCAAAACCAGCGTGCCCCTTTTTCTTTATGATTTAGTAGTTTAGTAGCATGAAGTCAACAGTTCAGTCACTTTCCTAATAGCTGCTATTTTTCACTGTCACACTTGCTGTTTACTGACCTAGCTCTGACTCCATTTGGCTTGGTAAATCAGACGGATTGTTCAGAAAGAAATAAGGAAAGGAATAAACAGGAGGGGGCACGAGGAGATGATGAAGTAGAACCTTGAGTTCATGGAGATACAGGTGATGGGATGGCATAGTGTTTGGGGTGACTCTTTCTGCAGGTGTCTCATTCCAATTATTTACAGATTGAGGAGGTTGTTTGGGTCCCTCACAGCAAGTAAATACACCCCAGAAAAATCTTATGCTGAAATGTGAGGACTTTTCCTTTCATACATTCTCAGTAGATCTTTGGTTCATTCACTTGTTGTGAGGGCATTTTTACTGTGAAGGTATAGAATATGAACAGTAAGGGTTAAACACATTGCTGCACATTTATCTCGTCTATACTGTCTCCCTCTGAAAACACTTTCAATCATATTTTGCTGCAGAAGCTGATTTAAAAATAAAAGCAATCGTCACTGCTGCGATCAGACGTAACTTGCGGCAGTCACGTGACCCTTGTAACTACTTCACTTCCGGCATTAACATACATTTATTTACTGTACTAAACTGTCTTTTATAAAGCCATACCAGAATTTTCTGCCCTAAACCTAAGGTCAGTGGTTTTATATTATCCACAGAAGTCCACAGAAACAAAAAAAACAACAACTAGGAAACAAATCGAGAAAAAAGTCTAGAAATATCTAGAAAAGCTTTAGAAAAATTAAAAGGATCTAGAAAAATTTAGAAAATGATCGAGAAAAAAACTAGGGAAAAAAATTTAGGAAAAGATCTAGAAATATCTAGAAAAGCTTAAGAAAAATTTAGGGAAGGCGCTATAAAAATCTAGAAAATGATCTAGAAAAAAAACTAGAAAAAAATCTAGGAAAAGATCTAGAAATATCTAGAAAAGCTTCAGAAAAAATCTAGAAAAGGATCAAGGAATATCTAGAGAAGAATCAAGAAAAATCTTGAAAAGCTCTAGGAAAAACTAGGAGAAAATCTAGAAAAAGATCAAGAAATATCTAGAAAAGCTTTAGAAAAAATTTGAGAAGGAGCTACAAAAATCTAGAAAATGATTTAGAAAAAATCTAGAAAATCCAGGAAAAGATCTAGAAATGTCTAGAAAAGCTTTAGAAAAAAATTGAGAAGGAGCTATAAAAATCTAGAAAATGATCTAGAAAAAAATCTAGAAAATGCAGGAAAAGATCTAGAAAGATCTAGAAATGCTTTAGAAAAATCTAGAGATTTTTTTTTACAGCCGCGGACCGTACATGTGCGCTACTTTTAAAATGCGCTGCACTGCAAAAAAGGTGCGTCTAAAAACAAGATAAAAACACTAAATCTGAGGGAAATTATCTTGCTGCATGGACAGATAATTTCACTTGACAAGATTTCTTAAATTAAGATTATTAAGCGATGAACTGGCCAAAGCAGAGTGCACTGCAAATTATTTGTTTCTTACCAAGATAAAAAAAAAACTTTAGATTTCAAAGTGTTAGATAATTAATCTTGTTTTAAGAGTTAATTTCCTATTTTAAGTGTTCAACATGCTTATTTCTAGATTTAACAATCTTACTTTAAGAAATCTTGTCAAGTGAAATTATCTGTCCATGCAGCGAGATCATTTCCCTCAGATTTAGTGTTTCTATCTTGTTTTTAGACACACCTTTTTTCCAGTGTGTGTACCGCGAGCCGCACCACGTTGCGTGCCTATGTGCCATAATTTGTGGAACTGACACATGACCTCTTCTGCCGTTTCTGTTGGAGAACTTGTTGCCTTGTTCTAGTTTTTTAACTTGTTTTGTTTCACCTTTATTGGATGGTTGACAAAGATCACCAGTTTAGATTTTGTGTATCTTTCCTATTCGGCTAGTAAGTTTAACAAACAAAAGCATAAAGAAATGATTCATATAGTGACTGATGTGTGTGTGTCGTAAGTATTCATTAATTCTTAATGCAGCATGTATTCATTCAAATGATTATTTTGATGCAGGAAAGCCTCGTCATCAGGTTAACAGCAGTATGACCGCTGGAAAGAAACATTGTTTCCCTTTGTACTTCTTTAGTTTCACATGCTTGAAAGATGAACACTGACTTGTTTTGCCACAATGATTCATGTCTCATGCGTCTGGCCTTCAGCAGCAGTCCCAGTATGATATTCCTTTCAAGGTCTCTGAGTTTTCGTATTGCAGGGCCACTCGTGATCTGGGAAAAAGAGATTGTGAAATAAAGCAGGATATCGCTGGGGTGGAATGCAATAGCGGTGATGTAAGAATCATAAACAGTCAGAAGTGCATCATTCAGAACTTCTTTTTAGAAAATTTGAAGTGTCACACACAACTGCAACATTTTCATGTTCATCGCATTAACATTTCATTGCTGCAGGATGTTTGTGACTCACAAAGTTCTCGCAAATTACGGGAAAAAAAACACGGTCAAAATATTGACTGACGAAGTGAACCGACTACCACTTCTGCACAAGTGTTTTAGCTGCACAAGCAGTATAACCTGTGGAAAAGAAGAGTAAGCAGTCAGGATCAAGGGATGGTATTGTATGGTATTTTGAGCAAGAGACGGCTTGAATTCTCCTCTTTAAAAATATTCATAACTGCAACAACTATGTGCCATAAGTACAGATTCAGCAAACCCATACAAGAATTCATTTTTAACGTGGAGGAAATGGAAATTTCATATTATCCCCATTTGTAGAAGTAATTTCAGTGTTTTGCTCATTTGTTCTTCTTTTCCACCCTTCAGCACTCGTCCCTCCCTAACCCTTTAGACAAGTTCATCTAAAAAAGAATGAGTCTGTATGAGGCCATGTTACGAGGTCATCTTAAGTGTCAGAGCAGCTGTTGCAATTATTATTTGATCTTGGAACTAGTTCATAGGGCCGTGGCCGTTGTCTGAAACCTTCTTGCATCTACTTGCTCTGCAAGAAATCTAGATTAATATCATAAACCACTTCCTCTGGCTGAGTTGTGAAGCAGGAGAATCTCTTGGCCATCTCTCGTTCATAATTTGAATGCTTATTTTCAATTATATATGTTCAATGGCCAGAATCACTGGATCACATTCCCTTCAGTTTCTTATGGAAGTATCAAATTGGACAAATTGGACTTTTGGCCTCCAGATCTTTGACTGCAAAGATACTCAGCACCTCATAAAGTGTTCCACTGTGACTCTGAGCTCACACTTAAAGGAAAATCAGGGAGCCATGGAGGATTCCCTGGGCAGTGCACGGTTTATTCCAACCAGGTAGCTCCTGTCCTGACCTAGTTTTTAGCAAGTGCAACTGATTATATTTGCCAGGTCTTAAAGAGAGCTGTAGGAACACGTGGAAGAGGTGTCTGAGGTGTCTGAGGTTGAGGAAGATTTTGTCCTAGATGTTTGTGAAGTGTGGCAACACAAAACTGCAGCTCCTCACTGTTTCACCAGCTGTTCAATGCAATGAGAGATGGGAAATTTTGAACAAACCATTAAACAACCCTATATTTTTTTATATATATAACATATTTGTCATAATTACTTGTCATAATTATTGTTTTTACTTTTTATATTTTTTAAATATTTTTTGTATGTTGACTTTTTCTATTCTTCATATTTTCTAGTTAAGCTGCTGTTGTTTGACTGATGTACTTGCACCAACATACCACAGCAAATCCTTTGTGAAAACCTACTTGGATTCTGAAATGATCTAATCTAATAAAGAATGCATCAATATTAGATTTAGAAAACAATATTTATCATGAGAAGATTTAGGATTGCATCCAAAATAATTGAGCTAAAGCTTATAGGAGAAGAACTTTAAGGTGTAAGATGCTTCATTTGAAAGCTAACATTTTCTCATTTATGCTATGTGCTTTTTTAACATGTGGCTAAAGCACAACCGAAACTACATTAGTTCCAAACAAACAAAAGTTTTTTTGGTCTAAGCTTATCCCTACCTGCTGTGTTAAATAGATTGTCTTTGATCAGTTTTCAATTGAATATATGTCACAAAGGATTAGCAAATTATCGTATTGTTTAATTTACATTTAAGACAACATCCCACGTTTTCTTTTTCGAATCAGGCCTGTTTAGATGGAGATGCATTAGGGATCAGAAGAAGGTTAATTAAGTGATATATGGTTTTGTATCTGGTTAGCAATACTACCCAGATGATGTGAGAAATATGAATTTGACTGATTTCTAAGGCACGACAAAACTCCACATTGCACCACTGAATCACATTATGAACTGCAACAAAAAGAGCCTTAAAGACTTATTTGTGTCGATATACAATAGGGTTGCACAGTGAATGTAGTTGCAGCCCCCTCAGTGCTTCACTCAGAGAAAATGTATCAGCAGATACTGAAAATATGTTAATATAATATAAATATTCAAATAGAAATAAATCTATATAAAAGTAGCACTAAGGGGAAAATGAAAATTGTATTTACAAGGGAAATACATGTGATAGGGCTGTTACATTTTTTAAAATGTTATGCAATATGTGTAATGTCTTAGATTAATTGTACTATTTTACCATATAACATAACACACAAACTGTGGTAACAAAGCTAAGGCAGTAATTATAAGCTAGTGTAGTAGCCCTGTCTTGTAATATATGCGTAGGTGTAATATGACACCTTTACATTTCTCAGTAGATATTGTGTTTATTCTACAATTCATTTAGTTGAATTACCACAAACTGGTTGTAGTTGATTTCTGGAAATTGAGACAAAATATAATGAAACTTCCATGTGTTGTCTGATGTGTGTGCTGTATGAGTTTGGGGTTAAAAGGTGATTACACATAGAATACACAAGTGGAAAGAAGGGGGGTCTCGGGGACAGCTTATTAAAGCCCATCTAGTGGGTTGATTCAGCTGCTTAAAATGAATGTGGCATTTCTGCAGTGTCATAGGTTTTCTGTAAAAGTACGTGTTCATATAGTATCTCCCTCCCAAAACATAACGTGAGGATTTGTGTGCAACAGCGAGTTATCTGGTGCAGATTGTAGGAGACATTACTTGTGTGTGTTGCATGTAAACACTGTTTTCATGTCAACACCACCACAACAAGATGTGGCTGATAGGCACTCTGTCACGTGGACTAGATATAGTTGCATTTGGCAGTAAGCGCATGCCTTGCAGAAAGGTATCTGTTTGAGCTATAGATGAATTCTGTGATAAAAATACAACACAGTAAAGGATTTAAGACTGAACGCTGGTTAAATATAGAGTTACTGTTGTTGTAGAGAGCTATGACATACAATACTAGGATGGTATATTGCTATTTATGTCCCATATCCACACAAATGCAAATACAAATTGTAAAACTTATTTTCCCATTCTGTTTTGGCCTTCTGTGCACACTAAACTTGTTTTACAAAACAGTTACATTATGCAAACAGTCTATTAGAAGATGGCAGTTATATGTATGTCTGCATCATAATCAAAAATGTTTGACATTTTAGAGACAGCAATGTATTTTTCAGGTGATTGGATAACAAGCATTTATGTTCTGGAAACTGCTGAGAAACCCGTTATTATCAATATGTGATCCTAGAGGCCACAACTGGTCACATACAGTAAAGTCAAGTTTAAAAATGCTCTCACTACAATTAAATGGTTACTTTGGGGACAATCATCATCACACATGAATAAAATTGGGCTCAGTAAGTCCACAAGAGACTCAGATATCCAGTTATACCCAATCCATGCACTTCCAACACTGTTTAGGGACCTCAGTATGCAGAAATATTCATACACAGGGCGAAAGAAAAAACTGTATGATTTTTGTCCCACACTGGAAGCATAAAGTGTGGCTGTAATGGGGATACTTCCCCTTTTTCATTCAGATGTCTTGAGGTCAGAGGTCAAGGGACACCTTTGAAAATGACCATGCCAGTGTTTGCCTCCCAAAATTTCAGCTACATAACATGAGATAGATAACATAATATGGTTGGTAGCAATGGGTTCCCTAGGTCTTCTAGTTTCATATGATTTCAGTGTAGCTCTACACTGTCAATCAATATGTGCTGTGTGTGAGTCTGAGTGTGTTTGTGTGCGTGCATGACTAAATGCGTGTGTGCATGTTTGTGTATGTATACTTACAGATGTGTATGTGGGGGAGGGAGGGGTGGGTTTTGTCATTTTTATTGTTTGTTTTTATTCTTATATTTTTTTGTAAAGCACTTTGTGTTGCATTTTTATGTATGAAAAGCGCTATATAAATAAAGTTTGATTTGATTTGATTTGAAGACTGAGCCTGCTACAGCCTCTCAGAGACAACAAAAAGTCAGGTCTCAGAGGGTTAGACTCAATAAATAATGTTTTATTTCTAATTGAATAGGGCACCAACTTTAACTGCCTTATGTGTAATTGGTGATCAATTCTAGTGGCCTTATAGGATTGAGCTGTATATAACAGCTTAAAGATATAGAGGAGGTTTTTCCAGCTACAATATATCCCCAGTGGAAATCAAGGCATTTGGATGACAGTCAATCCATTTTTGCTATTTTTGCCAACTGAACGGCTGACAGGATGGAAAGGGGGATTTCTGTATTGTTTTGTCTTGAACAGAAATATTTTTGGAAACAATCTTAGAACCCTGCGCTGATGGAATCACTTTTGCGTGAAAATATTGTTTTCAAACGTATCCCCATTTGTGCAAACATTGCGTGAGTCTCACTGAAGATGGTACAAAAACATGTTAAACATGTTTCACTCCATGGGCCCTTTGTTTCTGAATGTTCACTTTCCCAGATGGATGGGTCCCCCTTTACAAATCGATCCCTCCTCCATAAGTCCTGCATGTTCTCATCTCCTGGCTGGAGAGGCTGTTTGACCAAATGTTGTGATGTGGTTAGAAGCTGTTGGCCAGCGCAGATTTCATCTTTCCTTTCATGGTCTATCAAATGGGCTTTTATAGAGCTGAGCTTTCCTTTCTTTAATTCTTACATTTAGTGTGACGAGCTTAAACATAAGATTGATAGACATGTCTGGCTTGGTGTTGTTTTAGTAATCTTTTCTGGCCATTACACCTTCCTCTCTGGTGGAAACTGGGGAACACATTAGATCTATTGATGCTGGAATGTAATTTAGACAGAATTTATTCTGATTGCTTCTGTTGATCTCTTGAGCAAAATAACTATGGTGAGGTATATGTCTCACAAGCCTACAACCTGGGAGGTATGTCTCACAAAATGGACTGTTTTATAATATGTCTCCAATAAAACAAGGGACACACACACATGAATTAAATTGTTGTTTACTTTGTGAGAAAGCCATTGGTCTCCATTATCCAGTCTCTGATCTATCTTGTTCCAGACTGTAATATTCTTTCATAAAATGCGCCCTCTTTGTTTCCGAGGGCCAGGGAGTACAGCATGTCTCTTTAAGAGCGCTGTTATGGGACACATACAGATCAGTGAGGCTTGAAGTATCCATGAGAGGAACACGAAGACTTAGTTTGAGCCGGGGACGGAATCCGCAGCAGTCGTTCAACAGACGGGAACAGGCTTAACATGTCTCCATGGGCCACTTTTAAAAGCAGTGTTCCAACAACAGTTTTTCTCTCTGTGATGGGGCCCTAGCTACCAATATATTTTAACACGCCTGAATCCATGCATCATTCATTTCATGTCACCACTTTTATTATCCGCTATCTCTGGTAGGATTGCTCTAGTTTACTGTGTCAGATGTGTTCTGAGCAGACAAAGGCGTACATGTTGTGGTCATTTTTTAATTTCATTTGGCTCGATCGGCAATTGGCCTCATAAAGTAGTTCTCAAGCCGTAAGAAATTGCGGGTTGTTGGCCAGGTGGAGCCAGAATGACTGTTTAATTTGCTGGTGTCTGTGTGCCTCAGGGCTGAATATGAATAATATGTTGATGTGGAGGAGCTTGATGTATTTCAGAAGGTCTGGTGTGGAGACGTCTGCAGACTCGGGGAGGCTCAAGTGATTCTAGGCCTGTGAGTAGAACGCCATGTCCTGTCTATGAGAGAAGCTGCCTCTCATGTGTTTTTTATTTTTATTTTTTACATTGTAAGCAGGTTTGATGGATTCTGTTTTTCTTTTCTTGTTCTGCAAATTTTCATTTTTTATTTCATAGATGTAATAAGGGATTTTGTTGTTATTTTTCTATGTTTTTGTAGTTTTAAAATGTGCTTTTAATCCTAAATTGAGTTGAGTCATTTTTCTGAAAAATAAATGACTGCATAATCAGTCTGACAGCATGAGGTCCATAAAGTGAATGCAGTGAATACACAAAAAAGTAATAATATATGGAACATGGACATGAACATTACAGGAGCTAACAAAAAGGAAAACAACAAAAATCTCTCTCTCAACTCTAAACAAGGCGTGAAATGTTATACAGTAAATCATGATCCACAGAAGTTGAATCCTAATGTCTTTTGGTGATCCCCTGACTTTTCCTCTAGCTTTACCATGAGATTGACATTCTGCTTTTGACTGAAATATCTCTCAAATTGTTTACTGGATTACCACTAAATTTGGTACAGATATCTGTGGCGCCCAGAGAAAGACTGTTAACAGTGACACTGACTTCTTTGTCAATTTCTTTTGGTTTTGACCAAATACCTGTTAAACTGATGACATTCAATCTGCCACAGTGCTACTTTCTGTTAACTGCAAGGTTATTATAGTTAACGAAAACTAACAAAATAACAAAAACTAGAATTGAAAAAACATTTTCGTTAACTGAAATAAAAATAAAAATAAATAAAAAACATAACTAACTGAAACTGTATTTTGTGGTTATAAAACTATAGCCTGTGTATACCCATACTGCCTTGCGCGCTCGATTTCATTTCGAACTGTGAAAGGGTCTGGAAACCTTGGCCGTTTCTTAGCCTTGTTTTAGGGATCCAATCACAGAATGAGGAAGGACGGCAAGACAATGACGCGTACTACTCGACAGATGGAAGCTTGTAGTTTTGTAGTTTTCTTACGGATCCAACATGGCTGCAGCAGACGCAAAGCTCTCTTTCGATCTAGCTGACGGCGTTTTAAATAGTTTAGAGCGAACAACAATTGACTTTACACTCCTGCGGAGCCGCCCAGAGACCCGCAGCAGCTCGTCTGTTGGCCATAAAATCAGTGGATGTGTGTGGCTGAATGACATGAGGGGGGAATAAGGAGTAAAAATAAATAATCTTGCAGAAAGCCAGAACTGGAGAAGCAAAGCAGCAAGCAACACTCTCTCTCTCTCACACACACACACACACACACACACACACACACCAACATTGCCGGTAGACTGTGAGCTGAAACTACGGAGCAGCCAGAGTCAGAACATGCTGCAGAAAAACGTTGCAGAAGCACAACTGAGCATTTTAGTCTCAAAGTAGAGATGCTAGGGGGTTAGTCCGGCTATGTAGACATCCATTTCTGTCGCTCTACTACGTCATCTGGTATAACTGATACGATTGGCTAAGAGCTACGTACATCCGCTTTTGATAGACAATCGTAGCGCCCAATAAATGGTTCTGGAGGAACGTAAACCACACCTCCTCTACGGAGAAATGAATGGCTGGCCGCCAGACTAATCACAAATGAGATTAGTCTGGCGTTAGCCAGGCTAACAGAACTAACTAAAACTAACTAAAATTATAGTGAAAAAGTCCTTCGTTTTCGTCTTCGTCAACTTTTTTCAGACATAAACCTTTTTGGTTGATATGAAATCAATTTCATCTATCTGGTTTTATGACTTAATAAACTTATTGGGGCTGAGATGGATCAGACAAAGGAAATAAAGGCAACATTTATTGTGACCTTTTTGAATCTCGAACCCAACAAATACCCCATTAGAAAAAAATAAAACTCACACTAAAACTAAGTATTTTCCAAAAAATAAAAACTAATTAAAACTACCTGAATTTAAAAACAAAAATTAATACTAAAAGTAATGAAAAATCCAAAACTATTATAACCTTGGTGCTACCCTGCTAATTAGCAATAATGTTTTAGATGAGTAGAATCCCGCTCCTACCGGTCAGTCCCAAAGTATCGATAAGCTCCAGGAAAAATGCCAGTTTCCTAATGATTCCTGATGATGATAGGCAAAATGTTCCAAAGCTCACTTCACAAAATTGAATAAAAATGTGATATATAAAATATATGCAAAAAAGGGTAGTTGCTTGTTAAGGGGGTAACATCAGCAACCTCATGAAACACATACAAGTGCATCATTTTTATAAATCTGAAGCAGCGGGTTTGACTTCTACAACTAAACAGCTGCTGAACCTTTATTCCTCTCTGCTGCTCTGATGCTGACTGGATTTGTCCAATTAAAAATACATCTCTCAACCTCGTCAAGTAAATGAAGTTGTTAACTCAGGAGAAGGTAAGCATCAGTTTAAAGCACTTCATTATAAGTCTACAAGTTATTGAAGTTAATTGATGCCCTTATATTGCCGAATGCATTGTCATTTGCAATATTGTTGAAGTTGAAGCAGCATTTAGGCACCACCAGACAGTTGTTGATCAGACATTTGTCACAAACGCACCTCCATCATTATATGTACAGGAAACTCAGGAAACAATTTAACTTAACAGTAAAAAAAAAAAGAAGCTTGAATCTATTTTTTTTTTTTTTGCATTATATTATGAAGCATGAGGAATCTGCATCCGCGAGCAGTATCCATATCAATATCATTAAAATTCTAACAATACCCATCTAGTAAAGTTTAATAAAGTAAAGAAAGCACAAAGAAATTATCGTTCTTACCAAATGTTGCCTAGATCAGTTGTTCTCAAAATTTTTCAGTGATGTACCCCCTGTGAAATATTTTTTCAGCCAAGTACCCCCTAACCAGGGCAAAGCATTTTTGGTTGAAAAAAAAAAAGACTTAAAAACAGAGCGCTGTGCCATCAGTGTCTGATTTATTAAACTTTGGAACTGATAAACACATACAAAATTCAAACATTTGAAAAAAAAAAAAACCTATTTCAAACATTTTAAATGTTAATAATCCATGACTAAATTCATTGCAAATATTTCTCATCACTAACATGTAGTGATTCAAACTAATGCAGTAAAAACAGTGAGCATATAACCATTTAAAACTATAACTGCTACGCTTCAACCACGACTCCATCTTTGAGTTTTCAAGTGATTGACAGGTGATGCCAGGTGGCATATGACAGGTTGGGTCCAACCATCAAGGTATGGGGGGCACTCTGGGTTTTTAGGATCAGGAAATTGAATAGTCCAGTGAAAAAAAAGTAAAATTCATTTTATGAACGTATACTTATATTTTTCTTAAAATATTCATTTAATCATTATTTTTAAAGGATTTTTGCATGGATGCTACTTTTTAAATGTATACGCATACACCCTGGAGTGCCTTCACGTACCCCCATTTGAGAAGCTCAACAATATCTGCAGAAGCCTTACAACCACAAGATCATGTAGTGTTGTTGTAATATTAGTTGTGAAGTTTACTTTGTTGTGTTACTCGCACATGTTCGAAATAAAAAAGCTAAATTAAACTAAAACTACACTATTATGAGCATTTAGCCACATACATGAATACTTACTTGAATACCATACTTTGAAGTGATTCTGGGCTTCCTGAAAACAGCACAATGCTTCACCAACAGCATGTACCTGATCCCATTTCCTCCAATCAATGCAATATGTCAACACCATCAAACATAAACCATATGCCGCACAGTAAAACCATCATCATAGAGCCACATCATGACAACTACATGTGCATTTTCAGATGGTGAAGTCCAGCCTCCTCCATCTCCTCCTCCTCCTCACTATTCAGGCCCTACCTCCCCTAATAGTCCGGCTGCTAAGCTGGGAACCTTGAAGAACAAGACGTATTGTGTCTGGATATAATCAGGACTGAGGACATGAAGGAAGGAATGTAGCATAGTCTGATCTCTCCTGCAGACATGTATGCAGCGGAGGTGGGGGCAGACTTTACAGAGAGTGACTCAGCGGCTCGATGTCAAGCCCTCGCTGTCTCCTGGGTACAATTAAATGATGTCTTTCCTCAACAAATTGGTTGGAGAAAAACACTCCAAGGTTTAAGATGCTTGCAGGTCAGATAAGGTGCACTTTACCGAGAGATGCCATTTGGGAAATTGATCTGAATCTTGCTCTCTGTCCCTCACATTGTCAGAATGTTACTTCATATTACACATGAGGAAATGATGCTGCATAATATCACTTCAGATCACATTTATCCAGTCAGATTAAATTTCCAGGGAAACAGCACTCTATATCTAAATGTCAGCACTAACCTTTATATTTGAGGGATAGCATTGTTAAGGAACATTAAGTATGTCAAAGTAAGTTTATAGAGAGTTATATGTCGACACGTAGACTGTGAAAATGTGGACGGAGTAGAGAGGAAGTTTTTGTTGAATTTCAGCACCATCAATCACAGCAATGTGATTGAACTCTGAAAGTTTAATCTCAAGAGAAGCAAACAAGGCCATTTATCAACATTTCAAAGTCGATGTCCTTTATTTCTCTTTCAATTTTGATCCACACAAATAACCTTGAATAATAGAAGTAGGAAAAGTTACCAAAACACATAAAGAATGACCATCCTTGAAGTAGCTAAATCACAATAATAAATCAAGCTACACAGATGTCACATATTAAGTTTATTGCCAATTAGCAGCAAGAGGTCTGCTCGTCCTGTTTTCTGCAAGTTTCCGTAATTGAAACCAAAATTTGGCCTGAGTCATCTCGCCATTCACCCTTTTTTCCTTCACTCAGGCTGCTTTATGCTTGGAAAAAGCCAAAGGATGCCTTCAGTCGGCAGTGACTGCTGCCAACAGTTTAATACTGTGGCTCTGTAATGGTGTGAGCAGCCATCTCGTGTCATTAGATCTGATTATTGCTCTGCACGGTCATATAACAGCCAAAGAATGAGACTATTTTACAGGCCCAGGTGGTGCAAACACTGTTCCCGAACCACGATCCTGTTTTCCAAGATCCTGATGCGTCCATAAACACCACTAAACAAATCAAAGAGTGGTCTCTTGAACACTATTAAGAACAAGATCCTTCCATGGCCTCCCCAGGAACCAGATTTAAACATCATTGAACCTTTATGGGATCGACTGGGGGGAGTGTGGAGTTGCCTCCATCCCGTTCCTCATACAACTGGAGGTTTTCCTTTTTGACAAATGATCCAATATCCCTCTGCACTTATTTCAGGATTTGTGTGGCTTCCCTCCAAAGAGGGTTCAGACTGTTTTCTTATTATTTGGTGTTTTTCTTGTGTTGTCCACCTCCTGGACTCAAGACTTGTTGTGGGCTGTGGTTGGCTCCAATCAGTGTTCTCTGTCTTAGGACATGATATTACAACCCAGATTCAAAAAGAGTTTGAATGACAATAAAAACAGAATACCTCATATTCAGAATGAATGTATTAACAAAAAAGCAACAGTTTCACAGAACATTAGATATATTACGGCTGTTTCAGTAACCAGGCTGTTTTCTCCCCTTAAAACAGCCTGGTTACTGATTGGATAGATCGTTAAGCAGGATGTGACGTAGTGACAACAACAACACACGCCATTTGTAAAAGCCGGCAAAGCAGTGTTCCCAACTTAGCGACTTTGTTGCTAAATTTAGCGACTTTTCAGACCCCTTTAGCAACTATTTTTCAAGAAAGCGACTGGAGACAAATCCAGCGACTCCTTCTTACTCTCCTTAATGAGCCGCTAACGAGCCGGAGGCTTGTTAAGAAGAGCAGCAGTTAGCTACAGTTAGCTACAGTTAGCTCTGTAGCAGTACAGTGTGTATGTGCTGCTGCTACAGGAGGTGTTTACTTTGCGATCTCTGTTTGTTTACAACAAGCACCGGACACTCTGTGCACAGTTAGTGATGCCGTTAATTCACAATCACTATGTTTATGATCAGCGGAGACTCTGTGCATAATTAGCCATGCTGCTTTCAGCTGCTGACATTGTGCACAGTTAGCGCCAGTGAAAACCATACGTCACCTCCAGAGTCCCTCTGGGGGCTAACTTTTAGTGGAGACACGCAGAGTGAGCAGACTTTTGAGAGGGTGTGGCCTGAGACTTTCCCGATTGACACTTTCCCCCTAGTCGAAACACGGTTATTGTCTTTACTTTACTGTATTCAATTGAATGTAGTTTGCAAAAGATTTGCAAATCACTGCATTCTTTTTTAATACATTTTCACATTGTCCCAACTTTTTTGGAATCTGTGTTTATTTTCAGTTATATTGTCCAAAGGGCGAGAGACCTATTGTATGTCTGCCTTTGTATGTATTGACAACCATCATTGAATGACCTAGTCTACAGCTTATAATCAGTAACTCTGCAGGCTAAAAGCAGGCTAAGCTTGATTCTTTATGTATTCATTTATTACACCAGGATTCCACTGGATGCGTTACGACTCCAAAACGGGACCGTCCGCAAAGACTGCGTATTTGCAATTTAACTACAATGAAAAAAGTTAGAAAGTCAGGTATCCGCTGTAACAGTGATCCCAAGTTCTATTTGTATGTCCTACATTTAATACTTCATGAAATCATGTGTGACTAGCACCTGATTGCAAGAATCTTAATTTTTATATAATTCAGTCAAGGGTTACTACAAGTGGGATTGCTGTTTAATCAGAGCAGGACTGAGCCTTTATAAAATAAAGAACTATTCACAGTGCTTGCTGCTATACGTAAACTTGTTTCTGATGGTTTTGGACCTGCTGTTATCCCTATTTTAACATTAATACCGCATGAATTTGAGGTAATTTCCTCAAGCAAAGTCAGTTGCATTGCAGACTTATATAGAGTTTGCATAAAGAGCTCAAGCGTTTATTAAAGAGCGCTCAACCACTTATCGTTTTCACAGTGGGACTGCACCGAGGCCCGAGGCTTATTGGGAATGCAGGTCTGTGAGGGCAGACACTGGGACTGGGCCCAGCAGTCAGTTGTGGGTTCAGTTTCCTGTCCACTAAACATCAAAGTTGAGTCTGGATTTGCATTTGAAGTGACATAACGCCATCCCGGCTATCCACATTCCACAGGAAGAGAGAACACCAACTACAGAGCAAACAATAGTGTTATCTTTTCATGAGCTGCTTGTGGGAGTTTTAAATCACACTGTCCTTTTACTGGTACATGAAACGACAAGAATGATAACATCTGTTGGGCAAGCAGCAAAGCAAACAGGTAGCAGTGTTTGGTGCTTGGCTGAAGCATTTTCTTAGCTTATAAAAACTATGTTGGCTGAAGAGTTTGTCTTCCATCCATCCTTGGCGGATGAGTAAGGAGACATTTGAGGGTGGTTACTGGATTGTGGACAAGACGAAGCTAATGATGGATGAGTTTGGGCTCCACTCACGGTCTTAATATCTCATCTGGGCCAGACTCTCTGCACACCAAATATTGCCTTATACAAGTAGTTACACTGTCCACTGGTCAGGAAACTGAAAGAGAAGTCAAAAGAAATTTATGTACAGTGCTATCCTCATTTTGGCCTGTCTCTCACTGTCTGCATCTTTGTTTACTAATGCCATCCAGCCTAGTGATTCAAATTTTCCACAATACATCATTTTGGTGTCTGCAATTATTTTTTTCTCTCCGAAACCTCAAATCATTTGGAGCTCATTTAATTTGATTCACAGCGTGTGCCTTGCATTTTTCTCACCTTTCAGCATGCCAAAGCAGAGCTGTTGGTAATGTCTGTCAGTTTGTCAGTGCCACCTCAGACCTGCAGACAACCCGCTTTACTGTACAGCTTTCTGGCTGAAATCCTCAAAGACCCATTTCCTAAACTCTGGACCCCACCCACCAATTAGTAATACTTGGCTACATTGTTGAAAATAAACACCTTTGGTGATTTTCCAATCAAACCCTGCTGTACTGTATGAGCGGAGGCTGCATGATTCAAGCCTACCTGTGCTAATCAGCATGCCAAAATATCCACAGCTGTGTTTTATTACTGCGGGCTATTTGAGTTTCAATCCAAGTGCTTCAACAGAAATCCTGTTAAACACTTGCTGAAGTCAAGTGACACTGAATTATTTAATTTTAATTAAGCTAGCTTACATTTTGGTATGCACATGTGAAGGCTGACATGCGAAAAATGAACTGCTGTGCTTTTCTGTTTCCTTAGGTCACAGTTGTTGTTTTTTTCAAATATTACACACTAAAAGCATACTGTAAATTGTAGAACTGACTTAGATCAAAATACATAAAGTATCTCTATTGTACAAAATAATGCTGAGCAATGACGTTGACGTTGATGTTGGTATTAGAAGCATTCTGTTGGTGTGGGTTTTTTGTACTGTATTGACCAATTATGTCTGAGTGGGCTTTGGTTCCTGTGGAGAGCAAAAGAAGACATTGGTTTAAATGTAATCTCACAATCTCTGGCTACTTGTGAAACAATTATAGTCTTCGTCTCCATTCTCGTGTCTCAAGTTGCAAAATCGGACTGTAAACAACGGCATGGAAAAGGAAATCTTGGCCTCATATCTGAAATATGTTGGCTACACCCCTGAAACACTGGCTGTCACCCACAGAAGCAAACATTTTCATCAGTCCAATATATGATGGTTTTGAAGTTGTCAAAGCAGTGATGGGAAAAAAACAACCTTACAAAGATTACCACACTGCAAAAAAGGTGTGTCTAAAAACAAGATAAGGACACTAAATCTAAGGGAAATGATCTTGCTGCATGGACAGATAATTTCACTTGACAAGATTTCTTAAATTAAGATTGTTAAATCTAGAAATAAGCATGTTGTACACTTTATATAAGAACTTAACTCTTAAAACAAGATAAATTAAAGCTGCAAGCAGCGATGAACTGGCCCGAGCAGAGTGCACTGACAATTATTTGTTTCTTACCAAGATAAAAAAAAAACTTTAGATTTAGAAGTGTTTGATCATTTATCCTGTTTTAAGAGTTCATTTCTTATTGTAAGTGTTCAAAATGCTTATTTCTAGATTTGATAATCTTAATTTAAGAAACCTTATCAAGTCAAATTATCTGTCCATGCAGCAAGATCATTTCCCTCATTTTTAGTGTTTTTATCTTGTTTTTAGACACACCTTTTTTGCAGTGCACAATACTATCACACGATATGTTAGTCCATTATATTTAGATTTCAGTCCAAACTGTTGGCATGTAGAAGCCTTTTGTTGCTTCAGCACTTACACTTAATTCCTCAACCGGCCAGGTAACAAAGTGAGCAGGAGGAGAGCCAACAAAGTAATGGAGACATGTAGAATGAGTAATAGTGATGATAACCTTTTTTGTCAGTCTTCTAATTCTGTTAGCCAAGAGCACAACATATTAGAGAATTTGGTCACTTAGCTCAGGTTTCTTTACACTGGCCCTCCTTATTCTTCAGTGATTAAACTTCACATTTGCTCTCGCTGAGATCCAACTTCTGACAAGACACAGTGCACATTCTTTCAGCCTGCCCATGACACGTTTTCACGGCTCTCCTCTGCGTTCATGCTGCAGCCTTACATGAGTCAGTTTCTTAAAGTCAGGAACCAGAACAAGTGGCCTCTGTTATGCATCACTCCAGTCTAGACAGTAACTCACATTACTTCTGAGTTAAACTGCCAGCAGCATTATTACTGGCACAATAAAGCAATGGAGACAAAGTGAATAAAAGTTGAGGAAATACAGATCAGCATTTATGTATCTTTGTTTTTTGCAATTTGCCAGTTGGACAAATTGTAGGTGGCAAAACTCTCAACTTCAATGCTAATGGAAAGGTCAGTTTCATACACTGGTGGTAATAATGAGTCATTAATCTTCTTTGATCATAGACAGATGGCCGTCTTGTTCACAAATATTAAAGGTCTCATTGAGGTTAAACTGACAGACAAGAAGTTGGAGGTCCTGTTTTAAGATGTACTTTCTGAGGTTGTTTTGTCTCTTCTATCATCTGTTATTTGATAAAGTACTGCTGACTTCGATTGATTTACCAATTGATTTATTTTTATTTTTTGCAGCAAGAATCGCTCACAAACAATTTGTGATAATGTTAAGAACCTGCACTGTGGAAAACTAAACCAGAAGAAATCAGCCAAATACCTGTCTGGAGCACCACACAGTATGCAGAACAATAACAGAGTTTATAACTGATGACTAAGAAATGGTTTTGAACTATTTGCACGGTACATAAAAAATAATGTTCCACATTTACCACAGTCTTTGGGAACACGTCCAATACTCTGTGTATAAAAGTGTTCTGAATAAACTCAATAAGGCCACTAAGAAAGCGTTTCATTGCTGACACATAAAAAGTATCAGAGACTAATCCAGAGCAACCTGCAGCTCCAGAGCCTCATGTGGCTCTTCAGACCATCTACAGTGGCTCTCTGTGACTGTGACCAAAAAAAAACACACAAAAAAAAGAAATAATAACAGTTATTTCTTTACATTTTCATTTATCATTGGTGTAGGCTCAAATCAATTTGTACTCTTCAATTGTAAAAATGTGTGGTTTATAACATTTTTTAAAACATTTTAATCAACTAAAATGTGCATCACAGCTTATGAAAGTCTACAGCCCGGCACTTTACCCTCTAAATTTTGCCAACTTCAAGTCTAGTTTTGAGTTTGCCTCGCCAGGCTAGCTTTTGTTAGAAAAATTGCATGAGGAAACCTTAAAAATTAAATTATCTGACTCCAACACAAAATCCTCACCTATTTCTCAGCGCAGAGAAATAGGTGAGGATTTTGTGTTGGAGTCAGATAATTAAATTTTCAAGGTTTCCTCATGCAATTTTTCTAACACTTTCCTGATATCTACTTCTCCTTTACTGCATTCTGACAAAACCATTTTAATAACTGCTCATTGTGACCTATAAGTAGCCTAATGATGGTAGGCTGATTTAAACTTTAATTAAGCCTGTTTTACCTTCGTTGAAAGGTTAAAAGAAACATTTTGTGGCTCCATTTCGAGATTGTTGGACTAATCAAGGAACAGGAAAGGTTTGTCTTAGTCCATTCTTAATGAAACATGTTTATATGATGTGCAGCAGTCCCCATATTAGGCTCTTTCCAACATTAAAAGGCCTGTTTTTGCAAGCTTGTTCTGGCTGTTGCTTGACATCATGGGTTATTGTAGAGCAGCGGTGGCTATGAAACTGATAAACCAATAGAATGATAAATGTGCAGATGTGTGGGGGATATGTGGTGCTGCTATCTGCAGCAGCTGTGCTCCGGCGCTCAGCGTGCCTCGGTGTGACGGTGTCACGGCTGGCTGGCAGGCTGCAGCCCGGATGGAGGCAGCTCGGTCCGCACCACTGACCGTCGCAGCGCTCGGCCCGGTGGTTAACGTTAATATGGAACATTTTCACCGAGCGAACTGCCAAATGGATTTGCACCGGCGGAAAAAAGCAGGTCTGTAGTAGCGCAAATTAGAAAAGCAGTTGATTTCAGCGTTCTTTATGGCTTCTGGCTCGGGAGATGAGGAGGGGAACATGGAGGGCGGATCATGGAGGCTCATAGGCCCGGCCGCGGAGCTCTCCAACAAGCGCTGCCGCCTCATGTACTCCTCCCTCGGCTACGACTCTGATGTGTGTCTCTTCTACGTCAAGGGGGAGTTTTTTGCCATGGATGCTCGCTGTGCACATTCAGGTAAAGCACCAATGTATCCAATGCTTATTTTAACCCTTTAGCTGCACCTAAAGGGAGAATAATGTATACTGCATCCTATTTTTATAAGCGTAAAGAAGGGGACATTCTCTGTAGTGTGGAGGATGTGATGTAATGGATGAGGCTTTAACCCATAAGAACCCTGTAGAACCTGATAATGTAATAAATTCCTGATAATGTAATAACCCCGATGATGTAATAAAAATCTGCATTTGAGTCCATTGAAAATGTAATAAAACCTGATAATGTAATAACTTCCCGATAATGTAATAAAGTGCATTTCCCAATAATGTAATAAAGTATAACATTAATGGGAGGTTATTACATTATCAGGTTAGCCTTCATTTCGCAAGTCCTGATAATATAATAATTCCCCAAAATTGTAATAATTGAACAGCAGACCACCCATTACTTGAGTTCAAGTGGTGATACTGTGTAGGCAACTCTAGCTCAAGAGCTCTAGCGCCACCAACAGGTCAAAGTTGAATGTTTATTAACTTTTGACCCGTTCATCTGTTTTTCACAAACGAGGTATCCAAGACACACAAATGCATTCAACAGCTTCTTGAAATCTAAAGGTGCTTGGTGTTATACTTTATTACATTATTGGTAAAAAGTGTATTACATTATTGGGAAATGCACTTTATTACATTATCGGGAAGTTATTTCATTATCAGGTTTTATTACATTTTCAATGGACTCAAGTGCAGATTTTTATAACATTATCGGGGTTATTACATTATCGGGAATTTATTACATTATCAGGTTCTACAAACCCTCCTAAAATGTCTCGCTGCGGCCTGTAGGACATGGACATCAAACGTCCAAGTGCTGTCATGTGATTCCACTTGCCAATCCCCCACTTTGTTTGTTTGTTTGTTTGTTTCTGTTGGAAAATAATTATTAATAAATAGTTGTCTACCCCAAATAATGCAGTCAAGAGTCATAATTAAATAAGCTTTATTATGAAATGTTTAGCATATTCATGTCACAGTTCCGGTGTCAAAACTACAAAAATATAAACATAATCTGCTAATTCCTACTAACTGGCACACAAAGTGGATGTGGAAATGAAAGTGCAACAAGATGTAATTACCGAGGAGGACTTTTATTTTGAAAAAAATAAAAACATCGGATACTTCCAGTGTTAGTTGTTTACATTTATGGTGCTCGCATGTGAATGCACCACGTTCTTTCCATGACATTGTAATACATCGTCAAAATGTATTGTTTACCAAAGTTCCAATAAAAGAATATATTAATTTACTCACTATCAATGAGCATAGACCGGCATAGACATAGAAGAAAGTCTCAAGGCGTCCGCCATCTTGTCGCCACGTGACAGCACTTGGACGTTGGATGTCCATGTCCTACAGGCTGCAGGGAGACCTTACTCCAACCCATGGTGACACCCGTGTAACAAACACTTCAGCTTTATGCTTCACCTTAACTCATTAAATCCCTAAGCGACACATACACATCACCCTGGTGTGGTGGTCATGTGACTGTGACAAGAAGTGACTTCTCCAAAATGTGGCTGTGACTGGAAACAGAAATGTGAAATTAAAATTATTATAATTTAATTTCAAAAAGCTTATTTTTTGTTGTAAGGCTAAGTTTAAACCCATTTAACAATTATAAACCATTAATAGGGTGTCCTGTATTGCATTGAACTTGTTCTGACCATAATTTCTGAACAAATTAAAGTCACAATTTTGATATATGGTATGGAGATGCAAACAAAAAGGCAAATGGTTTTTTGTTTTTATTTATGTTAACACTTTACAATAACCAACTAAGTGATGTTATAGATGGTTTATAAACCAATTATTAACCATTTACAAAGTGATATACATATTTAATCTTTAAATGTTTTCAACCAAATCTTTCAATAAATCTTGTTTCTCCTATCTGTCAAGGAAATATTTGATTTCTGCAACTTTCTTGCGATTACTGGATTACAATGATCTGCTTTTCTTCATGAATGAACTCAGAGCCTTAAGAAGTTGGACTGTGTTTATCATTGTGCTCTACGTTTCATTACTGGTTTGTGAAATCGTACACATCATTGTTCTCTGTATGCCACGACTGAAATGCCGTCCTTCTATGTTGGCAGGCTCTCATTGGTTAGTTTTTATCTATAAATGTATTCTTGGGCTGCTTCCCTCTTACCTGTGTACATACATGTGTCGAAGCCAAACTAAACATGGTCAACACTCACAAATCATTGTACAGATGCTGGAGCCAAGAGTGAGAACTGAATTAGGTCAGAAAGCTTTTAGATACGCATCTTTATCATGGAACAATTTGCAAAAAGAATTTAATTTGTCTGAGCTGATCACAGTCAGTGAATTTAAATCAATTCTAAAGGATAAATAAACAATTTATCTTGGTCAGTGTGACTGCTCCGTATAAGTCTGACTGTATCTGTATTTAATTGTTTATGTTGACTCTGTTTAAATGTTGTAACTTGTCACTTTTTATGCTGCTTTCTTGGCCAGGTCTCTCTTGGAAAAGAGATTTTTTTAATCTCAACAAGACTTTTACCTGGTTAAATAAAGGATATATATATATATATATATATATATATATATATATATATATATATATATATATATATATATATATACATATTAATATGGTGTTAAAAATGTTATAATCAGTGCAACTAAAACTATTAATAAACTAATAATTACAATTTAATTGTTTTTTAATTGTAAAGTAACTATAATCTTACATTAATTCACCATCTATTTGCCATTTACACATTATTTAGTGAGTTGAACAATAATAAATTATGTATTTTCTATTCTAAATGGACTATATATGGTTTATAAATGATGATTAAACATTAATAAACTCTCTGTTTACAATTTATAAATGATGGTTATTGTTTGTTACTTAAAAACAAATCTGAAAAATAATGTATTGTTAAACATCACTATTAATGTCACAATTTTGATGAATGTTGTGGAGATGCAAAGAAAAGGGCACATTTGTGTTCTGTAAGCATTAGAATTAATGTTTTATTAAAACATCTTAAAATGCTTCTATGTGGTCCACTTGTTCTGTTGTATATCCCCCATCATTTTCCTTTAAGGATAATTGGGTCTGGGATCTTATGGGTTAACTGTAGCTCTAGCAAAGCAGGCCATGAGATTTGGTTTATTTAACCTTAAGCTGGCACTGAAAGGTCTATGTGTGGCAGCCCCCTGCTGTCACATAGCGCTATCACTTCCACACTGTGTTATGCAAGCCTCATACAATCGCAGCTAAAGTCGTTTGTTTTAAAGGCAAGAAACTGTGATTAACAATTTCCTGTGTCCCCCAGGCGGGCCTCTGTGTGAGGGGGACATCGAGGAGGCTAATGGAGTCCTGCAGGTCTTCTGTCCCTGGCATGACTATGACTTTAACCTCAGAACTGGGAAGTCGGGGTCCTCCTTACAGGTCAGTGATGAAATACAGTACTGTGCAAAAGTCTTAGGCAGGAGTGAAAAAATGTCTAGAAGAACTGATGCTGGTTTGAACGCAGGGTGGTCCCACTAAATATTGATTTGATTTAGATTTTTCTTCTGTTCACTCACTTTGCATTTTGTTAATTAATAAAAATAAACAATTAACATTTCTATTTTTGAAAGCATTCTTTTTTACAGCATTTTTTCACACCTGCCTACTTTTTTTGCACTGTTCTGTATTTATTTAGTGCAGTAAACAGTTCTGTCTGCGTGCAGGGCGCAGATGGGATTATTGAACGAAGCTGTCAGCAAATGATTTCAACTCAATGAGTAATTTCAGAGTAATTCCACTCCATGCCTGAACCCAAATATGTTGTATGTAAACATTTTAAATTAACTGTAGTGTAAACAACAACCAACATATTTACATAAATAAGAAGAAGAAGTTTGTACATGAAATTCCCAGTGCAGCCAAACCAAATCACTGATTTGAAGCTTATTCAGTGAAGGATCCAAAAACATCTCTCCTCCCTTCATTACCCTGAACATACTGCTGGGCAATTTCTTGAGACTATGATGGGGAGACCCAAACAAAGTAGGGGGTTCGGGGGCATGTTCCCCCGGAGAACATTTTTATCCTCAAGGCCTAAATTTTGTGCCTCTCGCACATTCTAATACCACTATTCCATCTTAATCATTGCATATTTTAATGAATTTTTGTAAAGGAACATAAGGGTTCTTTTTTATTCAAGCATCATTTTTGACAGTCTTCTTGTAAATTCTGTGGTGGATTCTGCTAACACATCCATGTGCTCTTATTTGGAAAGCTACATGTGTTTGCTTTTTTTTTGAAGGCGGGTCTAACACGTTGTTCCCGTAGCGCCTTATGGTGTGTCCAATTTACACTGAAAGTCAGAACATGGAGCTTGGAACAACGTCGAAAATTCTGACATTCCTGTTGACCTTGAACGCACCATTAGCCATACCACAAACGCTGGACCCTCTATGTGCGCTGATAACTAATGGAATACATACATGATATGAAATGTAATATATAATGGTGGAATGGTGGAAAAACAATAATAAGGCCATAAAAGTTCAGTAAGTACTTAGATATGTGCCAAAATCTCCAAATACATCATATTAAAACATTGTATCCTCAGCTGCAGTTGCTGACTGCACCTGGGAGCTGACGTGAATTATTTGCAGCGATATGTAGACAAATCATCCAGTTTTATTAGATCTCGAAAGTTTTACTGATTGACACAGCATGAGAAATCAAAGCTCATGAGTCATAGTTAAGATTATGTTTCCCTTTTGTTCTGTCAAACATGTTTTCCTCCCCTTGTTCTGTTGTTTGCATGCAATGAACAGTCCAAACAAGAGCTTCACTTTCCATAAACATCTTGTCGTCTTTTCCATTATTCATTTGTATAAACTGCTGTTCCTCTTGTACATCACTGTGATGACAACTATCAAGCAGTTGAATACATGTAAAAACAAATGTTCTGATGTTCAAAAGAGGATTTGCTGCATGTTTCATTTTTGAAAAGTGACATAAATACACATTTACTTGTATTTTGGCACATCAAGGTGCTGTGTGAGCTCCACAGTAGCTCAGGATGGTGTGTTTCTTCCAGCTCTAAAGTCTTTGTTTTCTTTGTTTTGACTTTTACAGCAACAAGTGTATGAAGTCAAGCTGGAAGAAGGCAACGTGTATGTGAAACACCCCAACCGTCTCTCCTTGGAGCCTTTTCCTGCAAATCAAAAGAGTTGAACAACTTCAGCACGACTGTCTCGTCCTCCAGCCCTTCGTGAGACCGCTGGAGAAGTCTATTTTTAAGACTTGTTCCACAAACCCAAGCCATCTGAAACATTCCTAAGCCTTATCTGTCATTTTCACAGACTGCTTCTAGTCTGATTGCCGTGAACTCAGGATGATATCAAGAGGATTGTCTGAACAGGATATGACTTCATTAAATTGTTTTAGAGTTTTTCTTGCTGCCATTCCAGGTAGAGACTCATCTTAGACACTGAACATGGAGAGCTGCAAGCTCACTGCTGACCTCGACAACACACCAGACACTCGCAAATATGCAACTTTATTATCTACGCCGACCATTTAAGTACATCACTGAGAGCAACCATGGATGCATTCTTCTGAAAGTCACCAGTTAACATGGTCACTCTTCACACTGAACACCAGTACTGCTGAAGACAGTTCTATTTTATTTAAATAATTGAAAAGTTTTATAAAAAGAATTGTCTACAGATTCAAGTGGGAAAAAAATCTCTTATTGTGATATACATTCTGCCCATTGGGTCCCAAAGAACAGTTCTGAATGTCAGCCACATCTGCAATGAATTTGAAAAGACACACTGGGTTTATGAAAACAGAAGAAATTAATATGAATTACTTATTTTATTTTTTTTATGTCCTGTAACATCTGTGTTAATTGAATTTTGAGCAACTTGCACACAGTACAGATGTAGTACAGATGAGTGGAAAATTAAGATTATCATAATTTTTTGACAAAACATACTTTTGCCACACAATCTAAATATCAGTTATGGTATGATTGTAATATTGAGGGCCTAATTGATTGCCAGTTATCTCTATAATTCAGGTCTTTTATAAGTATAAAGCTTCTACTCATTTCAGTGGAAGAATTTGTAGATTAGTGATAGCAGAAGCGTAATGACAATTTCTTTCAGCAATTATTATCTAACTAAACAGTCATTACTACCAATAACCCTCCTCCATGTCAGCGTGTCAAACTCACAGGCGAGTAGTCACACTTGCTGAGTTGCAGCCTTTGGATAAATTTAGACACTTATTCCAGTGATGTCCCCTTTAAGAATTTGTATTTCTGGACCGTTTTTTAACCCAAATAGAGTTCCAGCGAATAGAACACACATGAAGGGCACTGCAATTACGATTGGTGGCCGTCCCAGCGTTTAGACGTCTCCATCAGCATTTCTCTCCGTTCCTGGCCTGGGCACAGACAGGTTTGTCTGTTACTGACGCAATGGGACTCAAAAGAAACGGTTAGTAAGGCGCCGGAGAAGGTTCACGACCTGAAATGCACCATTGACTCAAGAAAAATGTGTTTTTCTAGCTCTGTGTGTGCGTGCGCACGGATGCGAGTGTGTTTCTTTTTTTTTTTTCTTCGTGGTGAGAGCAGTCACTCACTGTAGTTTCTGTCAGCTCCATTTTCTGGCAGAGGCACAGAGCCCAGTCATGAAGGTGTCAGTGACAGCGTGGCTCGACACTCATTTTCCTCCCTGCTGTGCAACTTTATTACAATAATAATTCCACTGGCTCAAAATGTCTGTTGTGTTCACCAGACGTTTTCTGTGTGCATTATAACTCATCACCTGGAGGGGTGATGTGCATACACAATGGAGATGCAGCTATTTTGTGTCAGTAGAAAAATGAAAGCAAACATTGTTTCTGCAGGTCAGGAGTGGGTTCTTACATTTTTACCTGACATCAGATCCCATGTGCCTCACTGGGAAAACCAGCATTCATGTCAGGCCTCTTGCTATAGTTTGGTTAAAGTTTTTTTATATGCTCCTCTTGTTTTAATGCATATTGTTTCGTCTTTGTTATGTGAATTATTTATCAGGCCTATATATATATAAAAAAAATGCAGACTGTATACACTGTAGGCACATTGTCCTGTAATCTGCTGCTGTTTTGTTTGTTGGAAACTGTATTTGTTGTTGTGAATTATGCAAAAATAAACATTTTATCTGTATTGTTTGATTCACAAATTAAATTATTATATGTTAACAGCACTGAAAATAGACTTTTTCCACACAAAACTTTACAAAACTCAAGAGTTTACACAAAATCATTTATTTACAGTTTCTTGTTCGTACATTAATAGATTTCATACAATACACAATTTACACATAAAAACTTAATTCAGAGAGAAACGAGATTGGCATCACCATGCAATAGTAAAGCGCTTACAGAGTATTATCAGGAGTTCATTAAAGTTATTATTTTACTGGAGCTCAGGGAGGCTTCCCAGAGCACAGTGGCAAATATACAATTCTCTTCCCAAACTCCAGAAAGTGGTGGAAAAGTTCAAGGATGACCTTCTGAATAAATTATGATCTCCTTCAGACCAGCTGGACTGTACAGAAGAGAAAATTATGAATCGGTTCATGCTTAAGTTACTGATAAATGCTCAGTGGATTCTGGTAGATTGAGTCTCTTCTGCCCTAAATATAGTACATGCACCCACTGAAATTCTATGACAAAGAGGCAGATATTCTGGTAGAATATTTCAAAAGCAGTTAACTAGCAGATTCCTTTTTCAGATTTTAATTGTTACAAAAACAACCCAAGTTTAGTCATCAAGTCGAAGGGTATGAAAATACCCATTTGTCAAGCATGCAAGACTTCAGTACAGCTCCATCTGCAACAATAGTATACTGTATTCATTTAAGGAATAGTTTGACATTTTGGGAAACTCACTCATTAGTTTTCTGAAGGTACTGCCAGCAGCCGGTTAGCTTAGCTTAATGTAAAGTCAGCTGAAAACTGCTAGCATGGCTTGGGATCATCCCTATGTTCCCTGTGTTTTCCAAAAAGGGTCCTATGTTCCGCTGTAGCAATACATACCGAAATCTATCAATCTTTACGGTAGACTCTCAGCATGGCCAGCAGGCCCACCTTAGCTCAAGCAGCCCAAAACTTAAATTTGCATGGCAGCTACTTTCTGGTTACTTTGCAGTTCATTTTTTGGCTTTTTAAATAGGGTTAGGCCTATTTGCCATGGAATTTGGCAATAATGGTAGAAAAAGTAACAAACCAGGGAACATTGGACCCTTTTTGGGAAAAGCAGGGGAAAAGGGTCCTATGTTCCCCAGTCTCATACAAAGAGGGCAACATAGGACCTGGGGAACATAGGCATGCTCCCCATGGCTCTGTCCTAAGGTTGAATAATTCACCGTATCACCTTAAATGGCCATGCTACCAGCAGGATTTCAATGAAACCATGGTTTGCAGTTTCCCCTGTAGTATGCGTGCTGAGCTAAGCTAACAGACTGCTAGCTGTAATATATAAAGGATAGAAATGAGAGATTTTCTCATAGAACTGCAAGAAAGTGAATGTATTCTAAAAAAATTTAGACATTTGATGACTTCCTGTAAAATGAAATGGTTGCTACCTCAACTGCCAAGTCAGTGAGATAAACATTTTCCTTCAATGCATGTGTTTTATCTGTTAGATTCAAGCTTAAACATCCCCTTTATTTGATTTAAAAGTCTTTGGAGACTTCATCTTAAGTCATTAAACCAAACATTGCAGAGGTTCTTTAATCTCCTTTGAAGTTCCCCAGAAGACAAAGTAACTGTTCGAAGAGCCCGGTTTACTTTCCCATGCAAAGCCTTAGGTTTACTCAGCCTATTATTGTTACCTTGTCCTTCAAACTGGCCTGATAAGTTCTCCACATGAATAAGCCAATTCTCCTGTCAAATCATTCTCCTCCAAAAAACCTGCATTCTTCCATGTGCAACCACTTTCAAAGCCCGAGATTCCTGAAATGATGGACTGTGAGGCCAAAGACCACTAATATTTTCCCTTCCCTTTCTTTCTTTACCAAACAGTTCCCCCAAAATGATTATATCCATCACTAGATAATCTCGCTGCTCTCTTGATGTCTTTGGTCTAACATATCCTCCAGTTGCTCTACAGCTGTCGGGCCTCCTCAGCTGACCTCACACAACTCCTTTGCTTGCATTTTTATTGGACTTATCTCTTCGCACACCTGGATTCAATCATCATCTTTTTTTTTACAGGGTGGATGCTGCGTCTGCTGCGGGGAGATGTTTGTTTTTTTCCGGAGATCTGAACTGTGGAGTTGTGGACGGCCTGCAGGCCTGTGATTAGAGAGGTCAGTGATAATGACGAAGGTACTGCTTGTTGTCAACCTAAATTATTCTGTTTTTGAGTGTTTTTCTTGAGTCTAATGCTCATAGTACAGAATGCAAAGAGATTGTTTATTCAACATGAGGCCAAGTACAAGTGTAGGTTTACAATATATTGTTCATTTATACACACAAGTGTTGCACATTAGGAATTAAAATGTAATCAAGCCAAAATTGAGTTACCTGTACATTGGGCTGGGTGCCACTTTAATAGTAAATATGTTTGTCCATAATCCTCTTGGGCCCAGTTTATTGTTAATTACTTAACTTCCTCCTTTGTACCCTAAAAATAACTTGTTTGGCTGTTTGTGGAAGTCTGGGTCGAACTGTTTTAATAGTTCTCAAGAGAATATGTAATTTATTTTCTAATTAACACCAGGCTTAGATTTGCTTGTCAGCCTCTCCTAGTTTCTCCACGGACCATGGTTCCCCTTATATGGATTTGGATTAGTTCAGCTTGAAGAGCTTTTCCCATGGGTCTGCAAGTACCCATTTTGCAGATAAACAAGTCTGCTGCTTCTATCGCAGAGGTAAGTTTCTTCCTATCACCAACCTCAAATAATATTTGCTTAATATTTGATATTTTAGTCTTGTAATCTGCCTCGATATTTACAGTAAGATGTGTTATTTAAATGTACTTAATTATCACTCGTGTAAGAGTAGGTTTTGTTAGCCAAGAGAAGGCCTTGCTGAGAGTTTTAAGTGCCTTTAACAAGATTGCTCTCTGAAGGTGAAAATATTACTGTGGTTTACACATTGTAAAATCAACTGAGTCATGCAGCAAAGTATGAAAAGGTTAATAGATTATACACAGTTCAGAGATGAAGAGTGATTACAACGCAGTTAAATGATCTGCTTTAAATGATCTGCTTTAAATGAGTCCTATGTAGGTTCTCGTGCAAACACTTAAACCAAACTATCTGCCACACGTACTGAAGTAATTCATTCACCAGCAGCACTTTTTTGTACTGTAATAGTTTGTTACATGCTGATCCTAAAGAATTTTTAAGTTAAATTATGTAGTTATTGCACTTCAAGATACAAAGGCAGCTCACAAGCATATTACCCAATAAAAACAACAACAAAAAAGTAATTTAGACCTTGAATAGGTCTCTGTATTGGTGAGATATTTAGGAATATTTATTAAAGTACCATTTTCTTTGGTGATGCTAATTTGGAATGTGCAGGGGGCAAAAACTAATGATGTCATACCTTTCAATCAACCATCCTCATTTCAGACTGGCTGCGACTAGTGAGATCCATGCTTGTCTTGGCAGAGGTCTTGGTCTTGCTCATTCTAAGTAGGTGTGAAGGGACATTTGGCTAAATCACAGTTGGCAATAAGGCATGCTAATGAAAAACATTAAGAAGCGTGACTGAAAACATCCTCTGTTCCCTGGGTGGCATGCCTCAGCCCACTGCATGTGTCTCTTTTGCTTTCCCTCGGTGGAGAGTTTCCCAGTTAGCAGAAAAATGACTCAGTGTCTGCCGCAGACAACAAGGACCTCAAGTTGGTTTCTTTATGATCTTAAAGAGAAGTTCAGTGGAAAGCATGGCCAATTATGAAGTGTTTGGGGCCTGGCGTAATATTTACATTTTTTTAAGGTTTGGTTTCAACTCCAGCATTGAAAGATGTCAGCAAAAAATTAAAAAACATAGCAGGGAGAGTGGAATGCTACATATTAGAACTATAAAAGTTATATTCTCAAACGTCAATTTAGTGTATTTATAATTAAAATTAGACCAAAGCTAATTTAGTAAATGTCAGTCACCACTTAAAAATAGTCAAATGATTGAAGTCTTTTAAGAGGTAAAGAAGAAATGAATAAACAGTACCAAACTTCAAGTAAGTATACCAGTAAGTCTAATGAATATCTTCAATCATTCTCATTGATTTTGCTGAATTGCTGTCTGTCTTGATTTTGTGGTTTCCATAGTCAAGAGGGAGTTGATGCTCATCAATAGATGGGCAACTTTAACTTCCCTGTTTTGATGACACATATCAGTCTTGACAGGAGTCCTAGAAATGAGAATAAAGGGTATTTAAATCATTTTGTCATTACTGTCAATGTAAAAACACCATAAATTATTGTATCTAAAACCTACCATTCTTAGAACCTCTACTGGCGTTGCTGTATGCGTGTGGACACTCTTCTCCTGGTTGTAGAGGTGACTCTGCGATTCTGGGTCCTGCCCTGCTGCTCTGAAGGATAGGCCACCACCTGGGAGGATAATCTCTGCGCCTGCAGACCCTCAGACTCCCTCATGTCTCTTGCCATCTGAGCCAGTGTCTGACCCGGGTTGGTCTGCAGACGTTGGAAAAGGCTTTCTCTGTTAATTTTCCTCTCTGGACAGGTGAAGGTCAGCGCCACTCCAGTGTCTGACTTCATCTCTCTTGAGAAACCATCTGAGGTGCCATCAAAGCAGCGGCCTATCGCAATCTCCTTGGCTACCCTGGGATTCTGGTCTGTGACTGTGTAAATGCCATAGTTGTGTCCCAAAGGATCAAAAGGGGCTAGCATGTTGAATGCATGAGACTCGTTGTTTTGAACGACAGGTGGATGTTTGATGAGATACTCTTGTAGGAGGCTGTTGGTGCCAGATCTGCGACAGTTCCCCTGTGGAAGGATTGATATGAGGGATCTATCCACCTCAGCTTGATCAAACAACATGCCGCTGCATTTGAACTCTACACAAGCTGCTGAAGTGTTGGCCTCTCGCATGTCCCGGGTGCTGCGAATGTCTCTTATGCCATAAAGTTTGCCTTTTGTTTCTCTGTGTGTTCCTCCCAGATTCCTTGACCTGACCATCACTTCCTTCTGTCCATGGATCTTCACCTTAATGAAGCATGCTCTGAATTCCTGGGGGTTAGGCCACCAGGAGAGGTAGTCTCCCGTCCAGGTCGTCAAATCGTTCTCCTCAAAGGGAACAACATTGTATTCATACTTGTCTTTTTCCACTCTAAAGAATCTGAAATGATTTGCATCAATAGGGGCATTTTCACAACCTATTAAATTCCGATAAGGATATATTGGCCCATTGGTCTCATCAAGGTTATTTTGGTTTGGCTTTGGCAAATTGATTTTGAAGGCTGTTTTCTTTAGAGCCGGGTCATCATGGTCTGAGCGCTGGTAGTCTATTTTATTCAGATATGGCTGAGAAACTCCAATGATGTTTGGATTCATCTTAGGGGAGGAGGGAGCTGCCTCTAGTTCTTCCCCACCTATCATTGCTGTGACATAAGCCGTGTAAGCATCAGGCCTTTGGGCATCACAGAAAGCTGGCAAACAGGCACCATTGGATCCAGTTATGACGCTGTCAAAGCGGCCCCATGCTCTAGGATTTGCTGAAAAACCAGGTTTGGGTTCCAGGTTTATCAAGCTGATCACGACACCCTCCAGCTGCTCACTCGGTAGAAACTTGTCGCTCATGTAGGCACGGACTTTAACATAGCAGCGTCTGTTTTCAGGCACATCTAAATTGAAGAGCCTACGTTCTCTGATCTCCATATTGCCTATGAGGAATGTGCGATCCTCTCGTTTGCTCCGTCCGTGTTCACCAGTAGTTGTTGTGGTGTACGAGAAGTCGCTCTCCTCTTCCCAGACTCCCGTGTCTGGGTTTAAAGACCACAGCTTCATTTTGGGAATGTGCTCTTGCATTTTGACATGCTGTGTGTCGAGAAGGACTTGAACAGCTCCAGCTCCAAGTACCTCTTTGTTGGTCTCATCTCTGAAGTCTACAGAGAACATGCCATAGGTCCTCAAAGGGAGCATGTCACCCTCATCGTCCACAAAATTGAGATCGCCAGGGGCTGCAGCTGCCGTGGTGATATTTCTTGGGTCAATGAATGTGACGCTGGCTTTCACAGTTCCTTCATAGGTGTCTCCATTGTCCTTGTGGAAGGAGTTGGGAGGAATAACCAATACCCCAATAGGGTCTTCCCCTTCAATTTCCCCAAGGCTAATTGAGTTGGTCTCTCCCGCATTGATATCAATTGGTGTCTGCTTTCTCATCACCTTGACATTATGGTAGATTGACCCACCTTTCTTATCAATGATGAACACCTTAGGAGTGTCAATAAACTTCTGAGTGGGATCAACAAAATTTACCACTAATCTCTGAGTATCAGGAGGAACTTGCAGTGTGAAACCTCCTTGGTATCCAGTTGTGCCAACCCTCTCTTTACCAATGTAGATGTACCCAAAACGCAGAGGCTCGTCATTGTCAGCTGTGGTCACTCTGCCACGAACCAGTACAGTTGGCTGCAAGCACTTTTGGCAGCCGCACTGTGTCACAGCCCTGATAGGAAGGTTGTAGCTCCCACAGTCTATGATTCGATTTTCCATAGTTTGAATCCCACAGCAAAACCCAGCTCCATCACTGCAACGCATATCAAAGTCTAGGGATCCAGCACATTTGTTGTGTGGGCAGCGGCCAGCGTTGTAGTGCATGGAGTCAGTCCCAGGTTGAACACAGTCCATAGGCAGTCTGATGAGGTGTGCCTCAGGGGTGGAATTGCATGCTGGCTTTCCTTTCGCTGTGAATAAGACAATAAATGGCATAAGACTGGTGCTGACACAACACATATACAAGAAAAAATTAGTCATCTGATATGGATAAAACATGAAAGGCTTTTTTTAGTGCAAAAATGTGGCTGTTTAAGTTCTACTTTCTGTTAGATCTTGTAAGCCTGTCAAATCTCTTAGAATTTAATTATATAATTGTTGGGTCCTGGCTAATTGCATATCACTGCATGAGTGGAATGGCACGAGTGTATGAGTAAATTCGAGTAAATGAGTAAATTGGAACTTGCCATTTCAGGACTTAAAAGATATTATTTCTGCCTTACTCATGGATCCCACATAATTTATTCATACGCACACACAATGTCTGCACGGCCCGAAAGTACCTATGAGTGTCCAAGTTGGACGGGGAAATGTGCATGAAAGGGTAATTAGACATGAAGTTGAAGAGAACATGTATTTACCAACCATCCAGATGGGAGTTGGACAGAAAGAATTATTGTTCACCCAGACATTGGCAGAATAATTGATGGGCATGATATCATGGTTGAGCTTATCGTCAAGTATCCTTGTTAAGCTCACAATCTCCCAAGTAAGCTGATAATTGCAGACACATGGAGCATTGCGATACACATGGAATACCACTACCAGGGCTTTGAGTTTCTTTGGGTGATAAATTATAGTTAGTCACCTGTATGAACTGTGGCTAAGATCAAATTGAACTTCTGCATAATTTGAAATGTGAGAAGTAACTCACATCCTGCTCTGAGGTGCAGGTGTTGTTCTGCACACATACAGCATCTCCTGCCATAATGACTTTTGGACTGCAGGGACTTGTCTTTGGCCTGGGATAGATTTCTTTAGCACTCTTCCATGAAAACCTTGTTAGTTAATCTGTGTCTTAACCAACAAGCACCTGAAGGATATAAGCAACGTGTAGCTCCCACGCAGATGTAAAAGCACATATTTATCTGACTCCGAGAGAGAAAATCAACAGGATTTATTGACAATGTTGGATTTCACCTCCACACAGAGAGTTTTGGAGAAATTGGGTTTGAGGTTTTACAGTGTCCAGAGCCATCTCACACAATAAAGCATCCAGTTTAGGAAGCAGTTGCTTTAACCAATGTCAACATAATAAAAATGTACTGCTTCAAACGCAGCCAGATTGTGCAAGCCCTGATATTTTTATTTTCCTGTTTTCTTTGCCTGTAATGTTATTTTTTTCCAATGGCAGACAGTCTATTAACTGACTTTTCTCTCTCCCTTGGTTGTAAAGACACTGTGGTTTTGTTTGAATCCTCTTTATGCATGAACATGGCTCACGGATGACTTGGTTAGAGCTTAGCGCTGACATTCTTCTTAACATGTGTATTCAAGCTCCGAGGCAGCTGCTCTGTATCCAGTAAAATAAATTGTGGTTGTTTTCTTTTTGTCAGTGGTTTCACTTGAATCTGTGTAGAGACTTTGACTAAACACGTCATTGTCAAATGTGCTGGGATAGCAGCCATCCCGAGCTATAATCCCTGTGTGCTGCTATCATCATCGTAAATTATTTTCTCTGCAGGCTGATGATGATGAATTACAGTGTACATTACATCACTGTGACTGACTAGAAGGGAGCTTTTGTGTCTTTTTTGACTGTGAGAACAAACTTAGAACAAATCGAAATTTAATATTTGTTTCCCACAACTTTTGAGAATTTACTGGGACTACTACATGTCATCAAACCATCAGATTAATGTGGTAAGTACTGGCCTGTACATAGCATAGAGCAAAGACATAGCATCTTTAACATCTCTGTTCTCATTCTCTCTGTAAGGATCCCTTGCTGTCACTTTTTAATGCACTGGGTACACTGTTTTTTAAAAAACTTGTATATATATATTACAGTATATATATTTTTGTTACACACATGGTGCCAGTGTATTTAACAGTGGAGTAATGTATTTTTTTAAAGATAAAAAACTGTAAAAAAAAATATATATATATATATACTGTTTTGGCTGATATATACATTTACGGTGTTTCATTGTTACTGAAACTGAATTAACCCATTTATCATTTTACAGTCTTTATCATATATTTTGATCTACAGACATTTTTTACAGTGTAGCTGAAAGAATTAAACTATGATTCTCCACTATGGTTTCAGTTTTAAAGTTTTTAATGTGGAACATGTGGTCAGCATTGTCGATCCAAACAAAAATATGTTTTAGAAAATGTGTTTATAGTTGTGGTTTGGGTTAAAAATGTAAGTAAATTCAATCCGTAGCCTACATAAGTTAAGAAGTTAATGTACATAAGTCAACATTGAGTTTTGGCAGAGGACGAAACAGCTCTTTCCTGAAAATCATGTTTGCCCGACCCATCTATCCACCCCGTCCTCCTTCCTACACGGACTTTCTCGCTCTTTGTACAACGCGGAAGGGTTAGTTAAAAGCATGGTGTTGGTGCACTAAAGGGTGTTTAGTGTGTCTGTATCAGACACTGAGGGTTGATATTTCATGATCTTGAAATATGAAAGATCTGTCTTTAATTATAGATTCATGCAAAAGTAGAAACATCCTCAACACTACAGTGATGTTGAGATACATCTGCTTTCAGTAAGAGTTCAAAGCCTGTATTTAACTTACCAATCACAGTGAGGAGGGCTGGAGAGGACTTGATGCTGCCTGCAGAGCTGCTGGTCTTACAGTAATACTGTCCTGACTGCTCCGGCTTCAGGCCCTGCAGTACGAGGTCCTCTTCATACTTAAACACCTTCCTGTCCAGCAGAGTTCCATTGTGGTACCTTGAAAAATAGTTAGTAGGAGAGATTTTCTTTTAACCTTTTGTTTAAAAGGTTATTTGAAATACTGGTAGCGATACAACAATATATTTAATGTATAAAGCATTTAAAAATGTATGTTAAATGTTGATGGTATGACTAACAAAGTTTCAAATGTATTCTGATATTTAAAGTTGAACTAAATAATGATTTCAAGTAACAGTTGATCTAATAACTGTGTAATGTAAAAGGGATTTCTTGTAGTGATGAACCGATTGACCCAACAGTTCCCCTCAGCTCTATTAGCATTTTTCAGCTCATGTTTTGATTTAAAGCCAACCATTTAAATTGTTTTGATTCAGTCTCATTGCTCTCATCAGCAATGTCTTTCAGTTGTAGCAGACAGATGTTTTCATCCAAAAAGGCTGTGATAAACCCTCTATACACTTCCTGCCCTGAATAATGCGACTTTTATAATGAAAAACACAGAAATTTAATTTGGAGTGACCTTCAAACATGTATTAAATTATCCAGTGTGTAAAAGTAATCACTCTGTTTCTAGCTGTTTCTGTGATTAATAATGCAGCGTTTGCACTCCTCTCACCAGTAGTATTTGTCAGGTGTTGGTGATCCCGTTGCCTTGCAGCACAACATCACACGTCCTCCCTCAAAGCGCACTTTGTCCTCCGGGTGCTTCACAATGTACGGCTTTTCTGTGGAAAACGGAAAAGAGCAAACCCATAAGACCTTTCTTTGACTTTTGTGAATGGTGCCACAGAGTTTTGAGACCTCATAAAACTCAGTCAAACATTACATTTTATTCTCATATTGGTCCCCGTGCTTATGAAAAATGATTGTCGAGGGGATTACTCTTTCAAAGCAGCACAGGCCTATTTTTATTTGGTCTCCATGCAACCAAGCAAGTTAAGTGCTCCAGAGGAAGTCTTTCAATAGGCCAGACTGTTTGTGTTGTAGCTTTGTCAATTTCCTGTTGTCTACAGTCTGAGAATATGATTGGAGGACTTACTGGATCTGTGGAATGATTAATGTGAATCAGGAAACTCTTACTTGAAAATGAAAATAGTTTTTTTGACAAACAGCCAACAATATCTTCAATTAAAACTGAATTGGAAGGATTGACAGCAACGGATAAAAGGGCTGTTTTTTAAATTAATAATATTAATATTTTTTGTAAGCACTCACCTGCTGACTTGAGGACAGCCCGTGCCCAGGAAAACCCTGTGGTGTTACTGGAGCTGGAGACGGTTATTGGAGCAAACTTCTCTTTCCTGATGGAGATCCGTGTGGAGCTGGAAGAGCAAATTCCCATGATTCTGAAATGACCTTTGGCATCTGATCTGGCACGGATCACCTTAGGCTCGCTGGCCAGTGCCACCCAGGCTCCTGCCACAGGGACACCAGTCACACTGTGGACTTCTCCCTGCAGAACATGGCCGTCGCACGTACACCGGTTACAGTCCTCATTGGGGCGGCCTTCAGTGCACGCAAGCTGACATTTGACTGTTTGGGAAAAAGAAAAGCTCTGTGATCTCAGAAGGATAAAGGACATCATTACAAAGAAAGATGTCACAGCTTTTAGACTCAGCACACCTGGGCACGGACTCTTTCCACACTTCTGTATTTCAGCAGGCCGTCCAGGACACTGAACTGTCAATGAGCTTCTCACACAAGTCCTCCTCCTTATCCTGCGACCTCCACCACAAGTCACAGAACACGTCCCCCACCGACCCCATGGACTCCACTTGGCTGATCACACAGAGAGACAGGAATGATGGTAGTTTGGAATTTAGTACATATAGTGTTTTCTGTTAAATTTGTGACCACCTTTATATTTATTTATATACAACTTAATACAGAGTGGTCTAATGAAAGCTGTTAACTCTCTTGTGCAAAGGCACCCAACATACTGTACATAGGGCAATAACTATTAGTAGGGCCGGGACTTTAATGCGTTAATTAAGATTAATTAATTACACAAAAATTAACGCGTTAAAAAAATTGACGCATTTTAATCGCATTTTATTTTTGCACCGCGGAACGTTTCTCACTGGATGAGTTTTAGGTGGACCGATTATACTGGAGCACCAACTAGCGTTCATGAGTTCAGACAACAACAAACCACAGTGAACATGAAGGAAGAAGCTGATGAGACGCTTTGGTTGGCCCCGTGGATGATGGGACATTTAGTTACAGAAAACCAACGGATGGAAGCGTCGATAAAAGCATGGTTGTGTTGCTATGCAACAAGGAATTCACATATCACCGCAGCACATCGAGCCTCAAGTATCACCTCAATGCCAAACATATAGCAGCTAGCGGCTAGTGTGGTAGCTAGCGTGGATTGTGTTTTACTTAAAAAAAACAAAGTATTATAGTTTACAGAAGGTCTACCTACCTATAGGCTACCTGAATTTCTGAAATGTACTATATTTCTAAATATGCTATTGCTACACTTAATGGCAAAAATTGCACTGGTCTGTTGGACTTGAACAAAAATAAACAATATTTTTGTTGCTTAAGCTTATGTATTCAGTCATTATTCAATGGTATACTAAAAATCCATGTGAAAAAAATTACTTCTCACTGTTCTCAGGTCAAATATTTATATGCGATTAAAATGCGATTAATTTCGATTAATTAATTACAAAGCCTCTAATTAATTTGATTTTTTTTTTTAATCGAGTCCCGGCCCTAATTTTTAGTTATCTAATTGGTTGCAATTAAAAGACTGCTGATTACAAGTAGCTCAATCAAGAATACTTGATCTCCTGATATTTCTGCTGTATTGTGTGCTGCCTGACATAATACAGCAGAAAATGGCACATAGGAATTTTCAATTTCAGAATCCATACCAAAACCAAAGCTTCTGATAGAATAATATGAGCTGTAACTGTTTGAATGTCATCAATTTCATACAAGTAAGCAGGGCTGGAGGTTCTGTTTCTAGTAAATCTTGTGATTGTCACCTGTACATGGAGGGTTGGAGCACTCCCTCCTTTCTGAGTGGTGCCCCTGGCACGCTGGCACCAACAGGAGAGGCATTGGCTGGGTGTTCACACATTTTCTCTGGCGGACCTGGATGCCTACGTCATTACAAACTGTGGTGGAACAGGGACCCCACTCACTCCAGTTAGTCCAGTAGCTCTGCACTAAACACACACATTGAAGAACAGAGTGTGAAAGCTGCCATTATGCAGCAGTTGGCCAGCAGAGCAGAGAACAAGACGTAACAAGCACTTTATTTAACTTTATTTAAGAACATCTATAATGTGTAAGTCTTCCCTCTAGCCAGTGATTACACGCATGCATGTGCATACACTGTAAAGTGACAGCTTGCACAGTGCAGGGCTGCTGCAGTCAGTGCTACCTGGGGGACACTGGAATCGGACATGGTAGTTGGAGCAGATGCGGCCTTGGGGCTGTTCTCTGTTGATGCACCAGAAGCCCTTCTCCAGACTGGAGTGGACAACTTCCCCGGTGTCTGCTGCTGCCACCCAGTCTGTAGTTCGAGCCTCCATGGCCATGGGCCGCGCACAAACCCTCTCCCTGTAATAGTAACGGATCGCCTCCAGGCGCTCATAGTCTCCATTTCCTCCAGGATGGTCGATGTTGAACCAAGACGTCCACTCTGTCACGCCTGAGGCACATGGAGGGGAGACATGGATGAAAACCAAAGGTATGGAGTTTTAGAATGAGGGAAAAGAAGTCAGAAAGAAAGAAGGAAAGAAAACAATTCTCAGGATCCAGAAATAGGGGAGGGGGGCTTGGAGCTGGTCTTACATGGAAGCGAGACATGGGTCAGAACCAAGGAAAAGCAAAAGGGAGGAAAACAGCAGGGATGGGTTACAAACTTTAAGAGGAGGTCTGCTACCATCATTTGAAACTGACTTCATGTACCCCCGGGAGCATTGCATTGTCCAGGTTCTTTCCAAACCCCCTGGCTTGACTGATGAGGCATATTGTCTAGATTTTTAGTCTGCTGCGTGTTCTGAAACCTGAGCCTTTCCTCTAGAGAGATATGAAGAATTCAAAACAAATGAATGCATCAGCAACAAATTGATTATTTATTTATTTAGTTCACAGAGTAATGCCTTACTCTGATAAATGAAGGTCTCTGGTGTACTGCAGGCTGATGGTGCAACAATCTGGACACAGACTAATACTGCTGCTCTTTTCTTCAACGTTCAACATTCGCTCTAACTGTTGATAAGCGGAACAAATCTGAAAGTCGAACTACAACAACCAACTCCCTGTCCCTTTCATCACACACAGTGTATCTATCATCAGCCTCTGGGCTCTCCCTTCGACTCTCAGTTTGAAAAGCCCTGGCATACAACCAGCTCTGAACATCACTGCTGATAGATTCAGTACCTGTTGTCTGTAAGTCAGTGAACATGTTGAGGGCACCTCTCCTGCTCCTGTCTGATTGGCTCCTGCTCCTCACAGGTCCTGCAAACAGGAAGAAAAACTGTATATCAAGCATATATGCTTGTCAATCCTACAGTTTTAAATGTCTACTTTCCTTATTCCCTCAGGCTGCAAAACTTGCTCAATGATAAAACGTAATGCATGCAGCCGGTATAAGATATGTCAGGGTACTATTTATGTGAGTGTACTTTTAATGTTATTGAAAATTATATTTTTGTCAGCCCATAATGTGTATTAAGTTTTACACCAACTTATTCCAATGGGTTTGTGCACACGCACAGTCATGCACACTCACACAGAGCACTTTGAGCATGTTTTGCTTTTTCTTCACGGCATGAAGGCCCTTCTAATTACACGCCTTTCCTCTACCCTTTATTTTTTATTCTCTCCATTTTTCCACTTGGTTCAGTAGTTTAGTTACAGGCTTTATGTCCTTTTCATGTGCAGAAACAATAACTATAGGCTTCTGGGGCGTCTAAAAAGGGAGAAAATAGCAGGAAATTGTTGGCTTCTTTGTCCATTTTTCCTGTCTTTCTTCTCTTGCAAGCTCTCATCAGTCTAACATCTCTATCTGCTCCTTTTCTGTAGTTTTTTCTCACTGCTGCTCCTCCTGCTTCTTCGAGACCCCACTCTATAATTCAAACTGTGCAGCATGCTCTCCATCCATCATCTTCCCCATGCTGTTTGTCAAATGTCTTTCCATCCTTCAGCTTATTGTCCACCCCCACCCCCCCTGCTTGCTTGTCCTCCTCCACTCCCCCACTCTCTTGATCTATCAACAAGCAGCCGCTGTTGAGGATGCTAATCAAGCTCCAGCTGTGACAAATCAGGGCGTGCAGTCATCTGCTCACCAGCGGCCGCGCCAGAAAACTCCACTTTAACTCGCTCCATCACCTCTCACAGAGCACACTCACTCACACATACTTTAATGCAGCAATTTGTTGCCGATTTCTTTTTTGATCTTAAGTACGTATGATTATAACTTATACACATTCTATGCACACACATACAGCATGCCTGTGTCACTAAGTCATTCTTACATCATGGTAATCTTTCATGCATGTACCTGCAATAGCAACAGCACAACAGTGAGGATCAGATGGGGGCAAATGTTTCTCTATTAGAAAGAGAAAGATATTGAACCTGGCATTCATTGTAAATTTGGCTCTTTGACTCATGAAACATGCACCATGAGGTGCATCAGGTTTTCCTCGTGCTTTGAAGTTTAATGATTCATTTTTCCTACAAAACCAATTTTTTCATGTTTTCAAAAACGTCAGTTGTTTGCTTGACATTTCATCGCCAAGTTTAACTTGGGCTGTACGGAAAAAAAAAAAGTCAGAGTCCAGGACAGAAACAAAAAGTAGCTTTTGCAGCCTCGGTGTGTGTGTGTGTGTGTGCGCGTGTGCATGTGTGTCTAATATGTGCAAGCACTTAGCACTCTCAGAGAGACACCGCTGAGTTAACGAGCAAAGACTCCCAGCACAGAGGCCAGTATCGATCCCAGTCCCCACTGGTTTTTATGGCTCACTTTAAGTCTTTATTGTCATGCCAACACATTTCTTCTGAACCCTTTTGATAGATTTAACAAAGAAGGATAGCGGCTCAACAGAACAAAGATCCACTGTCCAAAAATGCATTACATAAGTTTTAGGGTAACACAGACAGTCGGCTGACCCTCGAGGTTGTTAGTTTTTTATGCCCCTGGCTTTAAAAACCATTGATAGGTTTCCATATCGGCTTTGACTCTGTGATACACTGGAATAGCTGGATAAACAGAAGCAAATGCTTTCACACTGATCTGCATGGCAGATGTGGTTCTTCTCGCAGGTTTAGTTTAGTAAATCAAATCAGTTTTTCCACCTTTCTTCTATTGTCTCCTGAAATCTGTGTCTGCCCTGATTATATTTGAAAAGACAGTTTTTCTGCCACTTGACGGAACATCTTTGTTGTGTTTGCAATCAGCACGCTGTAATGTTCACTCTGAGAACTTTTAGAAACTCTTCTTTGGGAAAGCATGTGGTGAAGAGATACAAACAACCCTTTTGTTTCGCTTAATTAACACTGAATTCCAAACTTGTGGGTAATTAATTCGACCCTCCCAACTGTAGTGCATCTATTTACTTCCAAGAAAGTCTAAAGCTGTTTTCCTGCTCTTGTTACATAATGTTTTGCCCTCGCTCACACCAAAACAAAGGGAATTCACAGCAAAGCCATTTGGCTCCTGATTATCATTTCAAGATGTTTGACAATGAAAACAAAATAGAAACGATTCTTGGAGTTTTATGAGGTGACTAACAGTTTCTGAAAGTTAAAATAAGAGGAAGCCCAGATTAGCTTCGGCTGAAGGCAAATGTTGGGATAGAGACCTCAGTCATGGTCAGTATGAAATGCCTCAGTTCCCGTGACGAGCTCACAGAGCTAATTGTGCTCTTGAGTGGCATGTTAACACTTTATGAATTTTAAAAGCTGGGAGATTTTATTTGGGCACTGCTTCATATGGCTAATATGTAAGGAAATATACCTCGTCAACAAGCAAGTTTTTCAAGCCAGAGGGAGCCAGTTTAGAAGTAATTATTTCCTTTTTAGTGCTAAAAAAATCTTAAGAGCTCCACTGGTACATTATACTTTGTTTATTCTTTTTCATTTACTCTGGGTTGGTTTGGTTTTTGTGCTTTGCTGACACAGATCCTTTTACAACTTTTCACAGCTAATGTAATATAACCAATAAATCCTCCACAAGCTACATCGTCCATGCTTTTGGAACCAACCTGTCGTGCCAAATGGTCACATGATTAGATGAAGCATTTGTCTATCACCGTCTATCTCGGGCTGATTTACCCAATCAGATCAACAAATCATATGACGACCAAGATCTTGCCGAAGCCAGTCAGGACAAGTGAAAAAACATATTTTCCATCATTAAAAAAGCCTTCAGTGTCAATCTTTGTTCTCCTTTCAATAAAGAAATGCTCCGTAGTCATACACACACATAACCACTCCTGGAGCTGCCAGTACCTTCTCACTTGATGCTGATTAGCTCAAACCACTGGTGGTTTGGCCACAAACACATTACTTGAAGCCCGACTAGATGGATTTTGTGGTATCTTGAGTATCCTTCTACTGTGCAAGGTAACTCTAGATCGTAACACTACACAAGACATTGGACTTATATAGTGCCATTTGCTTCCCAATTCCAACCACAAGACTATATTCAGGTGTTCTTTCAAAGCATAATCAATCCTTAACCTCTAACTACGTGTTTCTTATTCTAACCAACAGGATGAAGCTCTTGTAAAATGAACAAAGTACTTATTTTAACCTAAACCATGATGTTTCCTAAACCTAACCAAGATGTTTTGTTCCTAAACCTAACAAACCATCAGTTCATAAAATGCTTCAGTTTGTAGTCCTAGAAGGCATGGATAAACAACATATTTTGTCATTTATTTGGAGGACATATTTAGGTATCTTCGTTGTTATAGACACAATAACACATAGTTAGGGTTATGGAACAATCATGGTAAAATAATGTTGACTGTTTGATAGAAACGAAAGGCGAACATCAGTTTCCTGTGTTAATGTCCAATGTCTAGTTGACCTCCTGCCTCCCTACGATGACTTTGTCTCTAAAACAACATCACCTGATGTCCTCCCTCGCCGTCCCTCCTACAGCCACATGAGGTCTTAACCCTTAATAGGGCACTCATTGAAATACTTGCAAATTCCAAATTTCAACCCTAGAGAATATTGGAGGATTTTACATACGGCCAGTATGTGGATTGTGGAATGTGTAAAAAAAACATACGGACCCGGGGGAGGGAGGTAATATTTTGAGAAAAAAGCTAACGAGATTTAAAGTGGCAAATCTACGCAAAAAAATGTGCAGATTTACGAGATTTAAAGTGGTGAATATGCAGGAAAAAGTTGTCCCCCCCCCACACTTTTTTCCCGTAAATCTGCAACTTTTTTTTTTTTGTGTAGATTTGCCAATTTAATCTAGTAAATTTGCAACTTTTATTCATACGTATTATGCCCTAATATGCCGTCATAGTCAAGTTCTCCTCGTACAAGTCATTGAAGAATAACACGACTGTTTCTTGCAGATTTTTTTTATAAATTTTTCACTTTGACATTGGAGGTCAAGGTCAACAAAGTTAATATTACTATATTATTATCATACTGATTGGTCAGATGTCATGGTGTCACTGTCTGTGACGTAACCTGATCTTTGCTGATTAGCTGGAAGAAATCCATGTGGTTCTACGACCTCACAGAGAGACATGGGGACCTAATTTTGATATCCACTGAAGTTACCAAATACAGTTCTTCGCCTGATAAAGTGTTAACCGCTCGAACGTCATTGCTTGGAGGACAGTCTCACCTTTGTGTGTTTGGTTTTGTGCTTAGCTCACACAAGATCTCTTTATGATTTTGACTCTTCACAGCTAATGTCATGGAATGCATATACAGATGTATCGCTTTCCTCTCGCCAGTTCACCTTTGACATGAACTCTGCCGTATTGCTGTTATTATAAACCTCAGCCAGCCTCAGACTGACCCTCATAAACCACCGAAAAGGTAACAAGATACATTATAGTGGCACCAGACCTGCATCTGTGGGCTGGTCAGCATCTCTGTTCCACATATAGCTACATAGTAAGCACCTGAATGCTACACACGTCTGAAACATAGCTTCTGGATTACTTTTTATCCCACACTGCAGCCCTACCGTCTATGAGTCTGTTGTGACAACTGCAGTCCTTATTTTAGAGGACTATCTTTGGATTTAACGATTTACGTCACAGTGGTTCGTTCTGAAATACAGTTGACGTACTTATAACCAGGCGACACAAAGGCAAATCCTCTATTAATAATCACCAGTGTCTTTGCAAAGGACAGCCTTTCACTTTATGAGTGGGAGTTTTCTGTCTTTGCCAGAATCTAATAAAAAAGCTGCTGAAGGTGGGTGGGGGGATACAGGACTTTATGAAGTTGGTTTTCAGAATGGTTTCAGTCAGATTAGAGCACTATGGTTGTGCCAGATGTATGTTGGCAGAGAGACAGGGCTTGAATAGAAGGTCTGGGTCCTGTTTATAATATTCCAGATCCTTACAAGAGGGAGAAGACGTGAAAACAGCATCCTCCCCCCACCCTGTTACATAACCTTTTCAACAAAGTTAGACTAAGAGAACGAGGTTGTACTGTATTTGTGATGAAGTCTAAAACAGTGGGATTTCATGCTTGAATTCAGTGATGTATATATATGTGTGTGTGTGTGTGTGTGTGTGTGTGGGCCTGTATATGTGATGATCTGTTTGCCATGTCATATGGAAGCTGTTTATGTGTTTGGCCAGCTCTGTAGCTGAGGTGTGTGTGGTTGCAGAGCAGTCTGCTTTTTCTCTCTGCGTCTATCTCTCTCTCTAAATAATCCAAGTCTGATTCCGAAAACATCTGTAGCTCATTAAAAACGGCAATTTTGTCCATGACATTAACTAATGATGCAAATCAACCACACAATTTAAGGATTTAAAGCTATAACAAAGGCTTTGTGCGCTCAAGCATTTTCTTCCCGGCGCTATTAAAATCACAACTGGGCAGCGTTGAATTATTTCCGCAATGAAAATATCTGGGAAGTCCTTGCATGAACCTCTGCACCTGTGCACAGGTACACAGCCAGGAGCTGGAAATAGCTTTGTTAAAAGCAGCTGATTAGTCCTGCAATAAATAATATCTTGGCACACACACATATGCATCCACACATAAATAGGAGAAAAGAAAAGAAATATGTGAAATGGCTTGGAGGTTGTCATTAATGGGAATTTGCGCCTTTTTCTTTGATCCATTGTAGTCCCTGTCTCAGTCATTAAAGTCAGCTGGCCAGACAGCTCTGTGTTTGGAGCAGACAGTGGTCAGCATCTGGAGAATTAGCCCCTGTGTCTGCCTCACAGTGGCCCTCCAGCTGCTGCTCACATACACCACCTAGCTTCGCCTGACATTTATGCAACGAGAGAAGAGAAGATTGGAAGTCCTGTGGTTAAAGAGGCCACATTATAGCAACTTTAAAAAAGCCCCAGAGCGGAAACCAAGACTTATGCTAAGAGGTGGTAATGCCACATTGTTCCCCTCTGACTTATACAATGGGCATTCAGCAACAGTTGCCGCCTTCAAATAGGAAAACAGCTCGTAAATCTGTGAGCTCTAAGGTGTATGGAGACAGAGAACAAGGCGAAAGGGATGATGGAGTGAGGGAGAGACAGAGGGGAGAAAGGTGAGGAAAGAATTTGTGAAGAAATTCCTAACGGAGACAGCTTAGAAAGAAAAGAGAAACAGGCGAAGACAAATGGAAAAACTTTTTTAAAACAAACATTGGGAGTTTCTCTCAAAGCATAACCAAGATTGTTCCTTAACCTTAACCATACGTTTATTACTGTAACCATGATGGAAAAAGATCTCCTAACCTTAACAAAGTACCTATTTTAACCTAAACCAGGATCTTTTCCTGAACCTAACCAAGTTGTTTTTGTTCCTAAACCTAATAAACCATCAGATGGGACAACGCTTCAATGTGTCATTCTAGAAGGCATAGATAAATGACATAATTTATCTTTAAATTTGGATGATTTGTTGGAAAATGAGTCAGGTTTGGACACAATAATAAACACATGGTTAAGGTTAACATGGATAAATTATTTAAATATATTAAACCAAACACCAGTTTGATTGATATTCCTAGTAAAAACAGTATTTATGAAATATATATATATATCACTTTGATATTCCATGGCTTGTAAACACACATGAAAACAAAAAAAGGGGCATGACTAATAAAATGATTTAACACACGAGATGTGTTTTTTTTTTTTGCAAATGAACTGTTCAGTGAGCGAGTGAGTGCAGCGAGGGGGGCTGAGACCATCATGAAGGAAAAAGGAAAGAGTGACCAGCTGGCCAGGGGAAAAGAGGACGGTAAAGTCATTTTACCTGCACTCTTTATCCCTCCTTTTATTCCATTTTCTCATTTAGCCCAGCACAAACCCAGCAGGTGGGAAAGCTTGGTTTGTGATTTTTGCTTCTAGTTTCCAAGGTGACCGGCTTTATATCTTTAGGGACTGCTGGCACTGCATTTGAGGGTGAAGTGAGGACAAAATGCACCACCTTACTGCAACATGTGGATGTATCGCTTAAGGAGCGTGGCACAGAGTGTAAAATTTTACAATCCATTTTAAGGCCGGCATTCATTCACGGCTATAACACAGTGTTCAGAGTCTGTCTGAATCACCATTTATACATTTCTACCTCCTTCCCTCATCAAACTGTTGGTGATTTACTCATCAGTAAATGGCACAAAGCCTTTGCGAGACATTTACGACTCTGAGGCCTCCAAGTCTGACAAGATACGGAGACTCTTGAGGTGTATTCACACTTGCTTTTATGGACGGCCAGCTCCCTTTCTTTAATGGAGAGCAGCTGTAAAGTGGACAGAAAGTGACAGCTTTGGAAAAAAGTGCTGCTGCTGGTGTGTTTCATGAAGAGTGGCGAGCTTTCAAAGCATGATAAGAGTGTAATTTGGGAGGAAGAAGTTGTCATCTGAAAGAGGCAGAGCATCACGGAGCGGCCCTTATGTAGCTGATAGTTCACCAAGTTTGGGGGGGAAAAAATGTTTAATTTGGTTCTTTGTGAGATCATAAAAGTCAGTGGAGCACTTTTTCTGCATTTTCCCCAAAAAGCTTGCTAAAAGTGGCGGCTACTGTGCTGCACTTTGTCAATAAGAATACAAAGTTTGCGCCACCAGAACCTTCAGCCACCAGCAGCACTTTCACTGTCATCAACAGAGCTTTTTTATATGATTAAACCAAACCACAAAGACCCCCTCCTCCTCCTCTAACCTCCTCTTCTATCACCACGTGTTGTTGATTAGCCTGGTGGTGAAACGTGCTGGTTACTTAACAATAGAGATTAACAACTACTGAGGTGGTCTATAAAATAACACACACACAGCCAAGCACACACCCTTATCACATGAGCTCACCACTAGAGTCCTCCTGATCTGACATCCTCAGGGAAATGCCGTCAACTTAGAAAACTCTACATGCACATGTGTGAGTGGCCATACACTGGCCCTCTGTTCTTACAGTGTGTGATTACTAAAAATGACATGCGAGAAAGTATCTTAAAATTGGCTGTCTTTCTGGAATAATTTTTGCTGCATTTACAGTAATTCCCCTGTTTGTGTTGTGTGTTTGCTTCCAATTTTGAAAATAATATTTCCACTTACCTTGGCCCAGAGCCACTGAAGCCAGGACAGACAGCAGGACTGCCACTTTATTTAATTCCAACATGGTACCACTATTTCAGTTACAGATGATTTGTTGTTTTTCTCTGATCCTCTACAGAATTGGCATACATTTAAGACAACAAAAAAAAAACACCAAAAAGTGTTGATTCTTCAGATCCTGGTGAGAGCAGCTGCTTGAGTTTGTCAGGTGTGAGTGATGCTGCTGGTGGAGCAGGGCAGAGCCGCTGCTCTTTTCTCATGTGAGTTTAGTTGCTGAGTTGGAGACAGGAGCTCAGGCGTTTTTAAAAGAAGGGGCATCGGGAGTGCACACCAATCCAGCCCCTCTCTGCTCACCATTGGCCAGTGAAACGTAACATCTGGGTCCCCCATATCATCTTCCAAAAAAAGGTGAGGGTATGGTGGGGGTAGAGAGAGAGGGAGACACTCACAGAGAGAGGAGGAGGGTGTGTGTGTGTGTGTGTGTGTGTGTGCTGTTACTGAAAATAAGAAGATGTTTTTTTGTTCTTGAGCAAAAGCTCATAAGTTCTGACTTCTTTACAACAATATTTTCATATTTCTTTGACATGTAATCTGCGTTTGCTCCGGTGTAGTTATCTTTATCCAGAGAGCAGGTGTGCCTGCATCTGTGCAAATACAAAGCAGCTTTCAGTACTTTCAGATACTTTGTTCTTTTTTTGTCATGTAGTATTTATGTCTTTTAGAGAAGATTGGTTTGAAACATTATTTGGTGGTCCTGTCATTTATGGCAATTTAATGCTTTGTTAACTGTTTATCTGTGTTCAATAAAGGAAGTATTTCTAAAAATGCCATGTCATTCATCCCCCCCATGTGTCTTAGTCCGTCTCACTCGTTTTTTATCTGTTTCTCCACCAGACACAGGACAGTGCCAGATGCTGCTCTGCCTCTGGTTCAACTTCTGGTTCAGTTTTGTAACTTTTTAACAGTCGCTGATTGCAGGGCGATGCACTGCCAAAGAGTGGAAGTGGCGTCATATGGCATGCCATTCAGGAAAAACTCCTCAGAACACAGAAACGAGAGGTGCTTATGAGGTGCAATGTACTCAGGCTCCTGAACGTTATGTCAATTGTTGCAATTTAGCAAAAACGCTTGTAAAAACGAAAAACAAAAAACGTTTAGTATTTTTATTCTTTGAAAAATCCCCCAAGCTTGAAAAAGGTGTTAAAGAACATTGAAACTTTTTTCCTTTAAATAAAAAGGCTCTTGAGAAAGCTCACATATTTGCATACTTTTACAGTCACACACTGAACGTCTCTCTCCATCCTGATAAAGGTTGGTTAGTAAAGTGAATTTCAATCGCTGACACAGTAATCATTCTGTAATTCAGTGGTGGAATGTAACACTTACATACATTTACCAAAGTACTAAACTTTTGTATAATTTTGAGGTTCTTGTACTTAATTTGAAAAATACTTTATATTTCGACTCCCCCACGTTTTAGAGGATCATTTTGCAGTTTTTATTTGTTAAACAAGAAAAAAAATTCATACAATATAAAAAACAAACAAACAAAACAACAGTGGTTCCCAAATGTCTTTGCTCCTTGTCACAATTCAGATGTCTGTGAGTTGTTTCAACAAAGAGACATTTCCCCTCTAAACTCCTCACATGGTTTCATTTAAGTAGTTGTTGGGCTGTTGCCCATATGTTCACAACAAAGTAAGATTAGATATCTATCTATAAAAGCAAGAGACGTGTGTGTGTGTGTGTGCGTGTGTGTGTGTCTCGAGGGCTTATCTCTCTCACCGTTAGTCAGACTGACCTCAGATTTTGTATGTGGCTTGCACATGGCTCAAAGGTGTGCATCCTCAATTTTGAAGATTTTTTAACATATCATTATTTACGTAGGACGCATTGCACTGTTTCCGATGGGACGCCTTTTAGGGGAGCTCCGCCCCATTGTATGATAGGCCTACACCTGGTCAGTAACACAATTCACTCTGGATTTCCACGCCTGACTCATCTCATCTGGAAGTCTATTTAGCCTACCTATCTTTAGTTTTAGTTTTAAAGTGCGCTACCATGTTCAGTTTTCCAATAATATTAGAATAGTTTCCAGTGAATATCAATGTTCAATATGTATGTGCTGGATGGTGTGGTACCTGGTGTGGCATCTAATGTACGGATGCATACTTCCTACAGGCACTGCACTAGTAGAGATAATATAGATATACTCATATTCAACTTGTATTCATGTTGCATGATTTTCTTCCTGAACTTATGAACAAATTATCCATCCACTAATAATATATCGGTCAGGAGACATTTTTTCTTCAGTGCAAGTTACTTTTAACTTTGACAATTTAAGTAAATCTGTACATATGTACATTAACTTATGTTTGTTTCAGAATGCAGTCTTGTCTGGTAATATTTTTACATTGTTGTATTACTTCTTTTACTGAAGTTATATTCTTCCATCACTGTACAATTGAGAATCAGCAACAACCAAAATAAGTTTTGATCTTGTTGTTAATTAAAAAAAGTATCCATAAATGCTGACATGACCAGGCTCCTGTGAAGTGCTCACTGATTGAATTTTAGACATTTTCATTAAACCTTTTAAAGACAGACCTTATGTAGATCTTATCCAGAAAACAAAACATTCATCATAAATTGGATCATTTTAAACTCTTGTTTAAAAAGTTTTATATTGTTGGCCAACACCTGCAAAATAGCTCACCTGTAGGTTATCAGCATGTACTTGTATCTCTAGAAAAAACATTTTAAAATAGAAGTAATAAATTGAAAAAATAAATAAATAAATAAAAAATGTGCAAAAGTGATTTATGTCTGACCTTGACTGAACTTAATTGGATTTGTGCAAAGTTTGTCACTAGAGTGTTTTCATATTCTTCTACTGAAGGGGGAGATGTCGGTGCAGAACAAGCTAGATGAGGTAACTTCAAAAGCCAATTGCTGTTTAATAATCAAAAGCAATCTGAAACCCCAGCACACAGCGGGCTTCTCAGTAGCATAGACTGTATATAAATAATGGACATAGTCACCGTGACGTGACCCTTTGGTTTGTGGCCCGTTGGAAGCATCGAGTTCAGCATTACACTCTTGCGTCATCTTGCGTCGCCATCTTGTTTCTGATACGGGGAGCAGACCATATCTGGACTGTGGAGGAGGAGAGGGATCTGATCACTGACTACAGCCTCTCTACACCTCAACCTGACTGAGAGAAGCTGCTGCTAATTCATGTTAGCATTAACTGGAGCATTAACTGGGATGTTAGTTTTGGCTAGCAAAACACAAAAACTAAATGTTTGTTACTTACCTCAGAGAAAATGAACAGTGACTCCTTGGAGTGTCTGTTAGTCCAACCAAACGCTGAACAAGACATTTTTACTGTACAAAACATTCAAATAAACTGTCATTAAGTGAAAATACAGTGAAAGGGTCAAAGTTATGAGACCAAACCGCTAAACGTCTTTTTTAATATCTATATTACGTTATATATAACTTCATTGACACGTTGCCGTGGATATGCATTGTTCTGCTTCTCTCCTGATGACGGCTCGCCTTGTTAGTGACCTATCACTCAAAGGTAGCCACGCCCCAAATCATACAATTCTTTATCTTCTGTTTTCTTCCAAATGGGGCCATTATTTGAACTATTAACATCAAATTGTCTTGAAGAAGAAGCAAGAAGTTTTCGAATTTTGCACTAAAATGAATGGACAGATTTTTTTTGCAGCCAAACTTAGCGCCCCCTGCTGGAATTTTCGGTAGAATGCAGCTTAAGGCACTTCCTGGTTTGCTTCCCTGCTCAGACCTGGAGGTTGCCACCTGGTCATTACATAGAGCAAAAACATACCGGAACATTGTAGAAGATTTTATTTTATGTTTCAAAACCACTAATGCTGTGCAGCCACTGCCAGTTACAAGCTGGAGGTTTAAACATGTATGGCTGAAAATGGACCAGACGGCAGAACTACTGCTGCAGATCGATCAACGCAAATGGCACGTATTTCTCTTTCACCAATCAGCCTCGTGCAAGTAGCGCTGGTAGGATCCAGGATCAAGAAGTTTTCAATAAGGGAGATAAAGTAGATTAAAAAAAATCTTCACATGCAAAAACATGCAATTGTTGTTTGCCTTTAAAATAAGAACAAAAAAGACCTTGAACCTATTTAGAAAGGGCCCATTTTTGCCTCACTGCTGCACTAAATCTTTTGACGGCTTTTCTTCTCCATGTATCCATCTATCTATCTATCGCTCATTGTACAGTACAACAAGTGCTGCTGTCAGTTATGACCGTTCAATTCTACGGGCCACCAACCACTCTAAAGCTCATTACTCAACGGCTCTCATGAAAAGCAGAGGCGACAGAGTGGTGACAAGTCGTTGTTTCCTGACAGGGATTGGACAGGCTTGAAAGACAGGAACACTGAGTGCTCCGACATATTTCTACAGCCCTCCTCAGTTCGCCTCTGACAGATTTAATACCACCGCATCGACATTCCTTTTCACTGACTTTCTGCACCCACTCACACATGTGCACACATCGGGCATTAGTGCATTAGTATTCAAAAGAAGCTCCTAAACTTCGTATAAATACACATTACCTCATCCATAAACAGCACGGCAGTCTCGCTTAGTCATTTTCCTTGAAGCCCACAGCCATGCACTCAATAATGAGAGGCCTTCCTCTACAGCTGATTATAGCCTGATCACACCTGTTTATGGCTTTCATTACCAAATCAAATCCAGTTGGGAACCAATAAACAGAAGTAACATCATGCACTCACTAAGGAAGCACAACACTAATTGCGTGTACTGTACATGTAGCACAGCTAGGTGGCCTCATGATTAGTTTTTCAACAGAATGAGCTGTTTTCAATGTGTCCTTGAGCAAACCACCCGAGGACACTGCCTCTAGCAGCTCCAGAGGGATTTTACTCCAGCTTTGAAGATCAAAACATTCATCAATAAAATATCTGAAAGAAATATGTATTTTTGTTTCTTATTTCACTATATTATTTGTTTTTTTGGCCACATGGGGGCAGTGGAACAACATGAAAACATAACTTTAGACTTTTTCTCATATGAACTTCAGGCTGGCGAATCAGATCCGGACATTGTCCAGAGTTTTCCTTTCACACCCATGGCACATGACAGTCAGACATGTTCTCATGTGACGGGGTCAGTTTTTAGTGTGTTTTTTAGTGTTGCTTTGTTGTTGTTTCTTGTTTGTCAATCATGTTTTTCCTCTGTATGTCTCCCTGGGCCCTCATATGAAACATACTGTCACTCTGAAACCCAGAGGTGGGAGGGACTGGACAGAAGCAGAGCTCGTCAAGCACAGCAGAGACACCTGGGGTTGATTGGCATGGAGGGACACCTGTGAAGGGATAAAGGAGTGTTGAAAGAGTGCTCACGAGGAGCAGGCAGCCGTGGAGAGCCGGAGAGCAGCTTTTGGACACAAAGAGGGCCGAAGCAGTGGGCAGCAGCAACCAACACGGTGGAGGAACCACTGTTGGCGTGACGACCTTAGGCTTGGCTTCTTCCGAGGGGACCTGCAATGTGGACGAGTGACGATCCCTGGCCAAGACGTTACTGCTGCGACCAGGAAGGGGGAAGACGACAGTGGATGGCAGAGGGCTGTGGTCGCAATCACCCCCTCTCTGAGATAAGTACCACTCCCCCACTGGCCCTCCTGTGTTTACCTGTGAGCACACAATAGCCCATTTAGTCCGCCATTTTTACTGACTATAGTTTTTAGTATTTGATTGAACTGTTGTCTTAGTCCATACCGACATTTTATATTTATTATGCTGTCACACCTATATGATTGGGCTAGGTCTCAAAGTCCTGTTTATAGCTGGGGGAATAATCCTTTGGGTCCTGATTTCTGGACCGTTTGAGTAATATTTTGGTTTGCTGTGCACTGATAAAAATGATTCTGAGCATTTGTAGATGTAACATAAACAGAATTTGTAAAATTAACAATACAAATCTATATATATAGTATCATTTGAAATCATTATTCATTTGTTCAAAATAGGTTTGAATGGGTTTTTTCATTTACAAGCGTTTACTAAGTTATCCCAGTCGATCTTCTCAAGTACAAACACTCTACAAACAAACTTGTTTCATTTACGTTGTTCCGTAAACCTGCCAACTGACATGCATTCTGGGTAACTCCTGCCTGAAAACAGCAGATTCCCAGACAGCAGCTGACTCTGCGCCGGATCCGCCTCCAAACCGGCAGATCCGCGTAACAGTCACATCCGTTTTACTGCTGGGATACAGACACGGGCCGGACGCGGGTTTCCGGGAGCGGGAATATGGTGAGAGCAGTCGGTCAGCGGAGTCCAGCCGGATGCGGCGCGGAGCTGGTCGAACGAGCGCGCAATTTTTCCCCCTCTTACTTAACTGAAGAAGGGAGAAGACGATCAGAAGACGATCACGATCGATTTTATTATCATTAAAAGGTAAGTCACACAAAGTGATGAAACTATTGAAGTACTGAATTATTAATTGATTTATTTTGAGATCTATTTAATACGAAAGCTCTCAAAATGTTTGAACTTAGTTATGTGGGGGGGGGGGGGGGGGGGGTTTGCCTGTAACTGCGTTAATGACAAGTCTTATATCAAGTTAAATAAAAGGTTAAATGAAAGGCTAATGAGGTTGACTGCAGTTACAATTGAAATTATGGATTTTTAACGGCATTATTAATTCTTACTGGTTACGTTAAGGTTATCTGTGGCAATATTAATGACTAATGTCAAGCTCGCTAATAACGCAGATTCCCTGCCGTTAGTCTTTGGTTTGACAGTCGTGACATCTCTGGCAGAAAGGCAGTGATCTGGGGAAGATTTAAAAGGATATTCCGGTGTAAATTTAATCCATGGTCTCTAACAAACCGTGACACCGAGTAAGACTCCCCCTCGAGAGGTCAAGTTTGCTGACCGCTAGCTTAGCTAGTTTTAGCAACCTCAGAAAAGACAGCACGATAACAATACACTGCAGCTTATGTCTCCAACTAGAAATCACCATCAAAAAGCCACTCATAGCCACAATTAATGGTGAGAACAGCACCAAACTTCAGCAACAGTACATGTACAGTCCCAGCACACAGTACGAAGCATCAGACATCCGCTAGCTTTGCTGGATTTGTATTTAAAACACAGCACAACTCACCCTCTTGTCCAGCAGCCTGCCTGTGTGGGGAAGCCCTGACGAGTTACCGAGTGCAGTAGATTTCAGCAGCTCAAGGATGAAAATGTATGATTATTATTCCATTGAATGCTCAGTTCTTATTATCGAGAATAAAGGAAGTTGGAGTATCCGTTTTTTCTGTTTTGAGAAAAAACTTGAAAATATGACTTGTGCCATATTAGATATTTATAAAATATACACTGATGTATGTTTTTTATTCAGTTAGACCTATATATGACAGGTTAACAGGTAGATTAGATTTTTTTCAGTTTGTTGTTCACAGTGATACATTTTTAGCGCCTTTGCCAGTATTAAGAGCTGCAAAGAACTTTTTTTATCATTAATACAATCATTTTGTTAGTTGATGGATTGTTTTGGTCTATATAACTTTATTAAACAATATACATTTTGATAATATGGATAGAGGCACACCAGCTCACATGAGTATCTAACTCTTCAGTAGTTGCAGCTTTTTCTGCTTGTCACCTTGTAAGGTGAAAAGGGTCCTGTTTCACTGAAATTCTTTTGTCTGCTCTCATTTTAGGTTTAATCAGAAAGTTGTTCGGTTCAAAGTGAAATACAGCAAGTAATTTCTTATATTTCTTTAGTCACTAAAACTTTTTACAGGGCAACTGACTGTGTTATCTGATATCTGTGTTCAGTAATGTTTTTTTGTCACAATCAAAAATTTTTTTTTAGAAATGATGAAAAGGAGCAAACCTCTGTTAACAAACTCTGGCGTCAGACGGAGGGCTCGCATTGCTCTAGAAAAACGCCTGCGCAACATTGTAGAAGACTGTGCGATACAACAAACAGACAAACCTGACCTACAGCCCACCATCAGTAACAAAGAAAGCAACAATGACTCAAGACAGATGTCTCAGATAGATGACAATTTAGATGCCCCTTGTCACTCTTCCAATATTGTCTGTGCAGACAGACAAAACATATCCGAGTCTGACTCTGAATCAGTTTGTTGACAAGCCACTCAGCCTTGTTGAATTGCCACATTTCCAGAGGCTGAACTGGTTGAACCGACTGAACTTTAAGGTAAGAATAAAGTTTTTTGCCAAGTAGACGGCTACTCTGCCAATTAGTTGATTAGATTAGATATTACTGTCTTCTCAGTTTTCATAATGTTATGAATGTGGTTTTTCCGTGTTCTGGTTCGGAACAGCAGCCAACAGGACCGTGAGAAATTAGACGGCGCCAGCCTGTTAGGATGCTAGTTTCTAGTTTTCATCACTTAGTAGAGTCTTTTTTTTTTTAATTTGAAGATGAGCGTTAGCAAGTGGCTTGCAAGTTAACGTCACACACTAGGACTCGTCTATGACAGGTAGTTGCGGTCTACGATGCTCATCGCATCTTGCTATGTGTTCCACTGCATATATGGCGGCGGTGTAGCTTTGTGGACGTCACACAATACGTTATCATGCGGAAGATATACAGTGTGTGGCGGGAGTGCATGACAAAAGACCGAATTGAGCGACTGTCACCGGTGCGCTAACGGGATCGGCAGAAATTAGACGGCGCCAGCCTGTTGGGACGCCAGATTCCGATGTTGCAGAAAAAAAAAACTTGCTCAAAAAGCAACTTGCATTTATTAATGTATGAGCAGGATAACTGTTATTTTGTTCAAGCAGTGGCCATAAGTCATTAAAAGTAATGTGGAAACACTGCTTTCATATCAGACATTCAAGCTTCAGGCTCAGTTTCATGAAGAGTGTAACTATAAAGGAAGATATAACTTGTGTTTTGTTTTAAATGTGTGTCTCCTATTAAAGAGCTGATTTATTCTAACAACTGCTGATTAAGTAACAGCTGAATAAATATACAATGTGCTTCAGGAAAGATGTGGAGGCATGCAAGAAACAAAAATAATCTGCAAAGAGGTAAAATGAACATTAGACAAATGATAGATGTGAACAAGGTAAAATGAAGATGTTTAGGACAAAGCAAATCTAAAAAGTTGAGTTACTAGTTTTCATGCATTTTATTTTGGACGTTTATTATAGTGTAATTTTGGTTAACTGCCTTGGTCAGTAACTAACTATGACATATCTTTACCAGCTGTCTCTACAACTACACTGGATGAAGGTTTGTTTATACAATCACTCGGTTAATTGTAGTATCGAATGTGTGGCAAAAATTAGATTCACTATTTACTCATGGACAAAAAAGTTGGTAATATATATTTTGTGTGTAATTCACCCGTATCTAGAATAGTGTGATTTATTAGAACTTTATTCTAAATGTTTTTGCAACATGTGTGTGTCACTAGCTGGAGAGAGCTTGCTATTAATTAATGTTTAAAAACGCTACATATGCTAAAAATGCTTTTTAGTTTACTTTTTCAATTCTGAAATTTGAAATTCGCACATCTTCCTGTTTTTAAGATTCAAGAGTGTTTTCGGGGCATTTGTTAATTCCCAAGTTCAGCCAGGCATATGCCTCAATTAACCTGACAAGAAAAACTTTGCTAGCTTCATTATATATGCAAGGTAATGGACACAATGTTTAGCTCATGAAGCTTTGAGAATAATGGCTAAATTACCTGATTAACTGTAAGGGGGGAAAATGAGCAGTATATGTACCTGAGGCAGCTGTCAGAATAAAAGCCATACTTGCCTGATAATGTTATTGAAATTGGCCTAGTTTAAGTTCAGTTTTTTCTTTCAATTCTTGAGTTTCATATTTTCCTGAACAGTTGTATGGTCATCAACATGCGTATGCCTCAGAACATTATGCTTCAGCAATATAATCTGGAATATTTGACCGATCTACACTCACTGGCCACTTCATTTGGAACATGTGTGCAATCTAATACAACAGTTCTGCCACTTCTGATTTGTCACCTTGAAGCGTCACATTCCCAGATTAGGTAGTAAAAACAGTATGTATTGACATGTTTAAAATTGTTCTTGATTGTCCTCAGTACTGTCACTGTTTCAAATGGTTTTCACATTTCCCAGGACATGAGAAAATATGCAAAACTATTCCAAATTGTCACCCAGTAGACTTTTAGATTTCCTGCATTGTCCCACTTTAAAAATACCCCCAGTTGTTGAAATTCTGATGGTATGATAACCTTAAGCAAAAATATTGTGATTGCAGCTTTAAAATGCTCTTAACATATGTTATAAGATGTAAATTCATTGTTTGCATGCCTAATTCAACATAACTTTTTGGGCTTTTTGTCTTTTTTTTCCTACTGCAGAATTAACATGTCTGTCAGACTTCGAGTCATACTGCAAGAAGAAGTTCGCAAGCTTTCCTTGCCCTCAGGAATCCCTCAGACTGTGGGAGAATTTAAGAATATTTTACAAGAGACATTTGAAATTGAGCAAGATTTTAATATTCATTTCTAGGACCAAGATTTTGATGGTCAAGACATAAAAGACAAAGACACTATCAGGGTGGTTCTTATTGAACCAGTGATCACACTAACATTTGAGGATTCTTTGAATGCTAAAGGACTCCAAGAGAGCATTGATGGCAGTTATGCAGAGTCATCAGAAGATGCCTGTTCCACCGCATCCACCATAATTCTGTCTTCTCCAGAGAGCACCTCCTCCCTTCGTTCTGAGTCCTGGCCAGCTCAGTTTGAGATACCTACCTTCTCCTTTGACACTGAACTCATTCTACAAGCTGAAAATGAAGCTTACAGAAAGGATGGAACCTTACTCAACATTCCTGCAGTAAAATCCAACATTCTGGACAAACTAGCAGATATCATCTTTGTCTACACTGCCTATCCTTCACAAGCACAAAGGGAGCAGGTTGCTGAGGCCCTAGTTGCGAAGCGCCCATGTTTGAGGGATCCAGTGTCCTTCAATGGTTTATATAGTTGGCACAACAGCTTGAAGTATAAGCTTGGCAATTTCAGAGCAAAGGTGAGACACCTTGGACTCCCAGAGCTAAATGTTAACTCTTGAAAGAGGAAATCGGCTGCAGACCCCAGCACTCCAGATAGAAACTTGAAAAAGGCGAAGAAATCTGGGGTAAACTACCTCCCACCGCATCCTCAAGGAGAAACTGATGCAACGCTTGAGAAGGAGCGAGTGGAGCTTCTTTATGAGTACAAGAAGAGAGACAATAACAAACTCATAAATGAGAAGATGGCAAAATCCTCACTCCGTCGAAATGATGTGATCCTCAACAAACCACCTGTGATTGACTTCAAAGCTCGACAGGGGTCGAGTGTCAAAGTTTCGAAGTGAATATCACTATTTTGATTTAATCATTATTTTTTGTTTATTATCATTATTATACTTTGTTTGACAGTATCACTGCCATTATCCTGTAACCTATCTGACACTTTCTGAAGTGAAAGTTACACATCTTCCTGTTTTTTAAGATTTCACAGTGTTTTGGGTGTGCTTTTAATTCTTAGTTTTAGCATATACCTGGCTGAACAGTGAGGCCTTCTTTCTGTGTCTCAATGTTTTTGTTTTGTTTTTAATTTTTATCCCACGATTTTTGTTACCCATTTTATTAATCACCCAGTTTGTCCTATTTCATGATCCTGGTCATGCTATCTCGTCATTATCGGTCCACTGAACAGTCCGGCAGATAAGAAAACCAAAACAATGACTTGCCTAAAGTCTTCAGGGAAACCACAGAGTTGGCCTTTACTTCTTGGTGGGTTCTTTACATTACATGCAGTAACTTTATAATATGTAGTGTATAATGCACTGATCTTTACGTAAAAGAAAAAGACAAAACACCAGAAACTGAATCCTTTAAAAGGATTTTTTATTTATTTATTGGACAACGAGAACTGTCTGGGCCTTTTGTAACAACTGATGGAGTAACTGAAACAAAAGTAATGCAGAAGTGCAGGCTGACCAAATAAACCAAAAATACAGGAACAGAAAGTTCTAAAACAACATCTCATCTCAGTAGCACACTTCAGTAAAAATGTAAACATAAGAGCATCAGAACATAAACATTAAAAAGAGTTTTGAAGGAGAAAAAAAGTCCAGTGGGAGGCATCATAGAAAATTCATCTTTCTTTGCAGACTGTGGTAACAGAAAGTTCTGTCTTTCGCAAAGTAATCAGAAAACAGTGTAATGCTACAGCTTTTACAAGTAGACTGACACAATAGCTCCTCATGCTGTTCCCTAAATAGACTTGACTTAAACCACAGCTTCTAAATATTATCATTCTACTGTAGCTCAACAACAACTGAGCTGTTAACATTAAATCACATCAACAATCTATAAAGTACAAAACAAGAGAATAGATCAACCGTATGTTTTTGAAAATGAGGAGTGGCCGTGCTGGCTCTTATGTTTCCCATGTGTTACAATTCTATGAGACAGTCTGTGCCAGGGTAGTCTGGGAGGTTGAGCTCATATTTTTTCTGGATGTCATAGGGCAGGAAGCGCCCGGCCAAGAAATGCTTCCCCGAGAAACTCATGGCACACTTCTTTGGTGCTGTGAGTGAGATGAGAACTTCTGGGTTAATGCCATCTTGACTTGGTTCTTCGACATCCCAACCTGAGGATGACAGAAAGGATAGTAATCTTTTTCTGCCTGCTGTGCTCACACTCAGCAGGTAGTGTATTTGGGGTATGATGAGCTCACACTGAGCTGACTGTAGTGTAAGATTTATTCTCCACGTGTGCCTCCAGAATGGAAACTCCTGTCTGGGAGCCAAGGCTCCTAGGGAGCTGCCTGGAGGCCCATTTATCAAGTTGTGTTTCTGAGCCTCCGGCCTGATAGCTACACTTTGTATGAACACTCACCTGAAGGCACATCCACACTGACAATGGGGATCTTGACTTGCTTCAGGGTGACAAGAATACCAGGGTAGGGCTCCTTAATGCTGGCACAGTCTGTATCTGGGCCCAGCATGGCATCGATCACTAGGTTGTAGGCATCGTTTATGAGCTGCACCTGAGCAGAACAGACAGAGTGTTGCAGGGTGAATAACGCCATAGGAAGGCAAATCATATAAACTGGAGGTGAGCCAAGGGTTCACAAGTAGACATTTCATTTTAATTAGAAAGGCCCACAAACCTTAAAGTTGTGACTTATTTTTTTAACACACTAATGTGATGTGTCACAATTTAACCCATAAGGAGCCATGGTGACACCCATGTAACAAACACTTTAAATCTTCTATAATCTCCCATATTCAGCTTTATGCTTCACATTAACTCATTAAATCCCTAAGCGATGTATACTCAACACCCTGGTGTGGTGGTCATGTGACTGTGACAAGAAGTGACTTCTCCAAAATGAGTGTGACTGGGAACAGAAATGTGAAAAAGTAGCTAATTTCAAAAAGCTTATTTTTTGTTAGGAGGCTAAGTTTAAAGACAATTCTAATCTGTTAATAGGGCGTCCTGTATTGCATTTAACTTTTTCTGACCGTATTTCCTGAACAAATTAAAGTCACAATTTTGATATATGTTATGGAGATGCAAACAAAAAGGCAAATGGTTATTTGTTTTTATTTATTATTAATTTATTTTACTACTTAAAAACAAATCTGAAAAATGATTTATTGTTAAACAGCACTATACATGTCACAATTTTGATATATGTTGTGGAGATGCAAAGAAAAAGGCAAATTTCTGTTTCTGTAAGCAGAAAATGTCTAGTTTTTTTTATTCTAAAATAAGAAATATAAACATAAATACAATAAACGCCCAATGTCTCGTATATTTCACATCACAGATCTTTGACATTTAGGGGTAGAATTTTTTTTATGTGGTCAACTTGGTCTGTGATATATCCCCCATCATTTTCCTCTAAGGATTACTGGGTCTGGGTTCTAATGGGTTAATGCAGAAGTTTGACATTTTAGGAAACACACTTATTAACTCTGTTGTCTAGAGTTAGATAAGAATATTGATCTTACCTTTTATAAATATTTGTTTGAGCTACAGCCAGCCACCTATTTCACATCTTATCACTTGAATTGATTTTATCAGTGGTTATCAGTATCATAGATACAGGTTGGGATGGGCCTCCTATATCTATTAGTCGGTTCAGAAGGCAGTTTTCATCTATTCACATGGTAACATTGGCAGTTTTAAACATGGCTATTGTTGTGAATTGACTCTCATAAGATCTCAGCTTTAAGCAACAAAACAACTCTTAAGTTTGGGAAACATCATGGTTTGGGTTAAATAAGTGTGTTTAAACGTCGTAAGTGGACTTAAGTTTCACTTTTACACTCAGATATGAAAAGTTGAAAAGGTGGCAAAACAGAAAAAAAAACACATCGGTCTTCAGAGTGTGATTTCTTTTAACCTCACAAATCTCTTCCTTCATGCCTAAACCAAACCAACCAATAGCAGGAGTGCTAGCCAATCAGAGGCAGAGTAGGGTAGATCATGACTTTTCTATACTAGAAAAAAATTGGCCTCAAGGACCAGTCCTTGTTTGTTTGTTTGTTTGACTCATCTTTCCACCCCAGCCTCATCCCTCCTCAGACTTAAACACTCTATGTCACCTGGCTTCCTCCTTTGGTTCTGTCATAATGACTTCAGCCATTAGAGGTCATCGGCTTATTATTGAATCTCCCTGCATTGATGATAAGCCTTCTGAATCTGTGAGTAGATGGAGCAGGCCCTTTATTACCCATACATCAGGATGATAATCACTGATCACGGCCATTTAAAGGGTTGATAATATTTGAAGTGGGTAAGCCAGGAGTCAATTATCTTAATTTCACATGAATAGGAAAAAAAGGAAAGAAGCTACTTCATAAGTTTACTAATTAACATGTTGTATCTCTCTCTGTTAAACTCTATCTTCAGCTTTGTACAGATTAAGCAAATAACCCAGGACATGTTAATAAGTGAGCTTCAGACAAGCTGGCAGGATGATTTTATTATTATTATTACTATTATACTTATTATCATTATTGTTGTTGTTGTTGTTGTTATTATTACCTTTAGACAGAGCCAAGTGAATGGTTCCCCACTGTTTCCAGTCTTTGTGCTAAGCTAAGCTGCCATAGCTACATACTTATGGTGCAGATCCAACTCAACAGAAAATACAGCACATTTTCTAAAATATTCAGCTTCTCTAAAATCCATTTCCACTGTTTCAAATTAATTACAATAATAATCACATTAATCACACTTCAAATTTGATGTTTTTTTATGTGTTTTATCAAACTTTAGAGCAAACAAAAACAACACCAGTGAAGCTCTTGTAAAATAGCTTGTCTGTCTGCAAAAATTGCTGCTCACCTCTGTGGGGAGATAAGAGAGGAAAGGGATGTCCATCTTCTCACATTGAACTGTAAAGTCCTGGTGTAGACTTTGAGAGGAGCGTTTAGGATGGTAGATGGTGGGCTCATATTCCTGTGTAAGATGAGGCAACAGAGAATAATGTGGAGTGGGAATGAAGAGAAGAGAAACACAAAAATAGAGAAAAGGTTACGTAATATGAACACTGGCCTGTGTTCTTAAGCCAGCACTGACATGTTTGAATGTATACGATACACTTGAGCTTCAGTTCACGACAAGTGGAAATTCTGTTGACCAGTGATCAGACGTTGTGGTTTTCTGCTTCCTGACTGAATACTTCCCTTATAAAGTAGAAGCTGAGAGGAGTAGAAATCCAGACACCCACTGTCTGAAAGGTCTGTGATGCTCAGCAGGAAGCACCTGCGACCCATGACCTTTACATGGCCTTAAACCATAAATCTAACAACTGTCAGGTGTGTGTGTCTGTGTCTGTGTGTGTGTGTGCTCATCAAGGGTAAGCGTTTTCTCAAAACACAGTCATTGATAAATATCTACATAATTCACTGTCAGTACTTATACCTACAAAAACAAATATCATGAACCAGAACATGATGGACAGGAAGTCAGATGATGTCGTATAAAGGGTGACAAAATCCATGAAGGAGGACATGGTGGATGGCCGTTTCAAACAAAAACAGGACTTTGACCCAGGAGACCACCCGTGTTGCTAAACTTACATGCTTAATTGATGTAAGTTACACATCAAACAAAGTTATTTTGAATGAAACCACAATCTTTTCCTAAACCTGACCAAGTTGTTTCAAACAGTCTCCACAGTGCAGTGATCGCTCATGTTGCTGGACATTTGTAGGATCAGTCGTGAAAATGGTGAATAACTTTTCATAAAATATCGTTAAATGCAATTTTATGAAAATAGGTTGACATATTTACCTTAAAACAGCTGGTTCAGCCAATTTTATTCTCATTTAGGCTACGGTTATATGATGAGAATCTAAACAGAAGACGCAAAAGTGGCGTCATGTCTTCACTTTTTATTCTGCGTTTAGACAAGCGTTTTCAGGAGGAAATCTGCTGCATACGATGACGCTAAAGTGTGTGAATGTGATTGGGTATGTATGCCAGGCAGCATCACTTAAAGCGATAAGAGCATCTTTGGGCATGTGGAAGTTTTTACGCCACGCATTTTCATCAGCTACTCCTTCCACAAAGTTCTCCACCATCCACTAGATCTCCCAGGTCTCGTTCAAAGCCGTCTGGCTCGCCTCCCACCAATTGGTGCATCCAAAATGTGATAGACATAATTACAGATCCTTTTCTCTTCACTAATACTATGTACACATCCTGTACATTTGGTGGAAAGACTCCTGTAAGTTTATTAGAGCTGCCAGAGCAGCTTGAAGGTCCGACGCATGAAAATAATCCCACGTTTGTTTATTTCCTTGTACTGGAGCATGTATGTGATGTAAACGCGTACGCTCAACAGAGCAGATCGCACGTAACGTAATGCACTTCCGCCCCCTTTCAAAATAAAACGCAATACGCAGTTCATGCAGCCTAAAACTACTTCAGATCAACATTATGTTATGACCGAGGCACCAGATCAGCAAACAATCAACCAAAGGGTCTCAGAGGATCGGCGACACGGACGACAAGAGACTGATTGTTGAAGTGGAACATCACACAATCATTTATGACATAACATATTGTTTTTATAAGGATAGATGGTCAGATCAACAGATCTTTCACATCAGAGAAGCAAAGAAAGCTGTTGGTTGTTGTTGTTTACTTCATACACACAGTTTATCCATAGACTGTATAAATAGAGTTTAGAGTTTATCACGGGATCTCGCGGCCTCCCGTATGGTCAGGATTATCGCGTGATCTCGCGTGTATACGACCGGCTCGCTAAGCCGTGCCGCGGCTGTAACGCGCCCGGTGGAAATCCCCAGTTAGACGAAAGGAAATTTGGTTGTAGTTCTCAAAGCGTTTAAAAATGCATTTTTAAAAAAAAAAAAACATGAAAATCCTTAAAATGATAAATAACTTTTCAGAAGATATCATAAAAGAGTTTAATGACAACAGGTTGACGTAATTATCCCTAAAAGGCTGGTTCATTTGTTTTCTTAATATCATATATGTTAAACATTTGAAACTGCGTAATTCAGAAAAGAGCACAGTTCAGGTTGGAAAAAGGTAAAAGGAAATTTGATTGTAGTTCTCAAAGTGTTTAAAAATGTACTTTCACAAAAAATCAGCAATAACATCTATCCAGAGCAATGTGTCATTAGTCCTTCACATTTGTGTTTTTTAGTGAAAAACGTGGCAGAGCGGAGGGTGCCTGACACAGGAAATGATCTGTCAGGTCAGGCAGACTGCAGCTTCCTTGGGGATCCTAAACCAATCAAACAGCCACAGACACACATCACCTGACGTCATCTCCATCATGATCTCGACAGAGCACAGAGCAAGCAACCAGGCCAAATACAACCCACTGCATCGGGGTGTGTGTGTGTGTGTGTGTGTGTGTGTCCCTTGAGGCGTGCTCTTGAGCTCATCAGCAGTTACACCATCAAACTGTGTGAAACTAAGAAAGGGCTTGAAATGTCTGTCGGTGACACAGCAATGAGCAGAAATGAGGTGTGAGACAGAAACATGCAAAGTGTTTAAACAAGGTCTTTTTCCAGTAAATGCTCACATCTAACAGGGTTACACTTTGTCTCCTTGAGGGATGATGGTGTCTTGTAGTATTTGTTTTTTGTATACAGCCCATTAGTAATGCAGGGTTGAGGTCTTTCACTGGTGAAACAGTAACTTTTTAGCATGCAAGACTCTGAGGACCTGTGTCAAATTATTCATTGTTGGGCTATTTACCTTATCTGTGTGCTCCAGTCTGTTTAAATTATTAGGGACCGAGCAAAGTGTAATTTATCATAATCAAAACCTCACCATATGGAATATACGTCAATCTCCCCTGAAATGTACGTATTCTACTGGTCCCGGTAATGGCCGTGGCAAAATGACTCAACAGCGCTGCCTCGAAAGTCAAGAAAATTAAGCCCCCAGCACAGGAATGTCGTACAGACATTTTGTAGGTGTATCCTGGGAAGACGCTCCGAAATGTAACAAAAACCCATACCCTAAAATGTACAGGAAGTCAGCTATTTTTCGTCGAAAATGCCATTTCCTGCTGTTTTTGCCCATTTCCACACCGCATACTTTAATTATGTATGAGTTGGATTAAAAGAATATTTGCATTTTGTTTGTGCCAGATTATAATATGGCTAACATCAGATTTTCCATTTATTGAGCACAATGTCATGAGCCAAACATAACATCATGTCCACTTGTTTTAATGCGAACAATACAGCAGAACTAATGTGCATAGCGCTTGTTTATCATTCTCACCCAGCATTAGCTTTGATCAAAGAATATCTGTGTCTTCCGGTATGCAGCGTTGTGTCCACTGCCATACTTAGCAGTGGAAATAATCAAAGATGCACGACAGAGTCAGACACAACCTGCTTTTGTGGCCTGCTCGGACTTCTCAGAGTGACGTGAGAAGCAGGTTGGCCTGTTCGCCTGCAGCTGATCATTCATTTCTATGCTCTGTCTAATCACATTCGCAGCTCTGCATCAGAGGCTCATGGCGGTGTGTGTGTGTGCGCGTGTTAATGTGCGTGTCTCACGTGTATGCTTGCATGTCTTCCTGCTGACAGGGATCACATCACACCATGAAAAACATACACTCTTACACCAGGAAAGTGATTCACAGTCCAAAATAAGTACTCAAGTTTCTCAAGTTAGAGCGAAGTCAGACAAGTGTGGTCCCAGTCGACCTACTGTAGAGTGCAGTCACATTGAAAATAACATAATAAAACTGAATTTATACAGCACATTTCAAGATGCAGCGGAAACAGTTGGGAATCCATGACAAATACACAGGCAAAGACAAAGACAGAAGCAGAAGGTGAAAACCTTGTAAAAATTACGTAAATATCGCCTCAATTGTTTTCGGAATTTTTTTTATGTTATGGAGAAGCTTTATTCTTGGAATGCCAGGATAAAATATATTTCCCTCTGAGCTGATCTCTGACCTCGTCCCTGGCCTTAAGAAGACAAAAACAGGGAGTGAGAGGCCAGGGAAGAGAGAGAGAGACTCCACAGAGAGCCATCAGAGTCCATCTAACATGGTTTTAATCAGAACTATCAATGCACTGTAAATCTAGTGTGTCGGACACATATGGTAAAGTGTATAGATGCATTCCAGTCTAAACCAAAGATCCCAAAAACACATATCTAATATTTCCCTTCCAGTAAAGTCATAGAGTAAGGCTTGGAGGCAGGACTGCAGCTCCAAGGACTGAGATGAACTGTGAAAAAGAAGCTCTTTTTCAAGTCATGAGATGTAATGTGTTTAGAGAGGAAGAATCCTGCCTCCAAAAACAATCAGTCTTTAAATGTCAGTCAGCATGTGGCCTGAGGGGCAGACATCATGGTCATGACATCATATGGTGGCTGCCGAGCGTAAGAGACAGACAGCTTTAACGAGAGTAACAATAGCATGATATCATGACTGTCTGAGTGCCCTTGTGGGAGGGTAATGGGATAACTGCGCCGGGCCGTTTACAGGAGCTGAAATGAAAATCTGTGTAACGCAGAGGGCTTGTATAGGGGATCCCGTGTTCGCCCTGACACAAGCTGAAGTTTGTTTTCATGTTGTCATATCTTAATAACTGGTGACCAGCCTGAGGGACCAGACCCCCACTAGGGGTCATCAAAGCTTCATGGGGGGTCGTAAAACACAAAAATATATACAGTTTTCTTATATCTCAGCGTTTATTTCATGTCCGTGAAGAAACATAAATGAAATTGTTGTTTTTAAAGTTTTTGTAATAAGTAAACGCCGGCCCCAGGTAGGAGTAGGGTTAGGGTTGGTCCAAAAAATGATTTTGTTTTGTTCAGCTGATTTAATTTAGGTTGTGTTGTAGCCATGGGCTAAACAAGTATAAATTCAGAAACTCGATGATGTTATCTGTCAAATGAAGCCATATGCATGCATGTAGGCCATATACTTCTTCTGTAACAAGCTTTGGCTCGAAGAGTCTTTTGTACTCAAGCTATACAGGTGCATCTCAATAAATTAAAATATCATAGAAAGTTTATGTATGTCAGTAATTCAATTCAAAAAGTGTAAATAACACATTATATAGATCCATTACACATAGAATTAAACATTTTATTTATTTATTTAATTTCTTCTAATTATAATGATTATGGCTTACGTTGAATGAAGACCTAAAACTCAGGGTCTCAGAAAAAAGTATTATTACAAAAGACCAATTTTAAAAAGTATGTTTAATATGTAAATGTTCTGGAAAGTATGTCTTTCTATTTGCAATCAATACTTGGTTGGAGCTGTTTGACTTGAACCCTCTGCTCATCACCGCCCTATGCATTAGAAAAAGTATGCAGTTAAAACAACCCAAGGACAAATGGAACTATCGCCAAACACTGAATTTGTAATAAAAATGAGCCTATTAAGTATGAATGATTGTTATAGATAAAAGAAAATGCATAATACGGACAGAGAATTTAATTAAAAGTTCCTAAAAATGAGAGAAGAATTTATCTTTGATGCGATATTCACAGGAACTCAAAATCCATCAATCAGTTGTTTCACACACATTTTTGTACTGTTATTGTTATGCATTGGATGTAATATTTCCATAAAGTTAGAATATTTTTTTTTTTCAGACACAGTCCTCTGTTTAATTGTCGTTTCATTTTCATTGTGATATGTTTGGAAGAGATTGATTAATAAAGTTTTGAAAAGATATACACTTTATCTGTCAACAATAAATCACATTGTCACAATCATTTCATGGAAAGAAGTTAAAAAAAATGTATTCCAACTTTATGGCCGACTGTGTATATATCAGTTATGGTAGAAAAAGGGTCACTTAAGGACAAAGGTTGGGGGCCACTGATCTACATGAGTCAGTAAGCACCAGACTGTGGTTTACAGTGGATCATTTGTGATGCTGTTAAATATAAAAGGGATTTTTCTGTGCAGTAGATTACTTACATATATGCGCAGGTGTCGGGCACACACCAGGCCAATGGAGCCGTTTTGATCTGGACCACAGATCACCAGCACTGTTGGCTGCTTCTTTGCTAGAGCGCTGAGCGGGTAGGCCTGGTGGACACACAGAATAAGAGATGGGCTGTTAGAAACAGGAGCTGATGACTGAGGGGAAGGAAAAACATAAGACACAGGGATCGAAGAGCTCTACAGAAGAGAAAAATAGAAGGGGTTATTGCTAGAGAACAATAGTGAGACAAAGCAAAAGAAAGATAGATGGTCATCAGTATTCAGTATTTATCCCCCAGACTCAGGCCTCTTATTCTGCACCAGTCATCCGATCTGTGCCTCTGCCTCTCCATCATACTCAGAGTCCCTGAATGCAGCATGCCAGGCATGCCAGACCAGGGTGGACGTGGCACCAGCTATATTGTCTCTTCCGTCTACGAAAAAAGGTTCAATCTCATTAAAATAACCCTGGCAGCAGTGGAAAAATACCAGTGTCCTCGCCGTGGGATGCTTCCGTATGTGTAACACACTTTCCGTCTCTGACTCTGCTGCATCGAGCTGTTGGCATCTGCCTCGTTTGCTGGCCGCATACTCTCTTGTAAATCACCCTGCACCTTTTTAAACGAGACAGGTATCCGCCTCCGGGACTGTCAACCTGAGTGGCTAATCTTCCATCTCCAACACCTAAACAGAGCGCGTGTGTGTGTGTGTGTGTGTGTGTGTGTGTACCCTCCGTCATCATCATTACCGAAAGCCCCAAAGGTGTCTGCCTTCATTTTCCACACATTTTTCAGAACACAGAAGTAGTTCAGTTTTACTGAGAGTTTCGGCACTGTTACATTAAACAAGAATGATTGTTCATCATCGCAAAGGTCACAGCATCTTTTCATAAACCTGAAGAACCTAAATTGTAGAAGACAGTTCACGCAGACTTCTAGTCCAATTAAATGTGTGTTAGAACACAAGTTGTAAAACCAATTAGCCCAGTTTTGTCAACACCATAAATAGTCCATGACTTTAGATCACAGCCCATAAATTACAGCAAGTATTTTGTAATTATGGGGCACATGTAAAGGACAGTGTATTAATAGAACTTAATAAAGAGGTAACAATTTTGTACTTATTTGGAACAAAATATCTGATGATGTGACTATTTTTCATATATAATCATTATAATTATACATAATTTGTAGGCCATGCAGACACACATCCTGTTAACTTCACAGTTCATCACTGTGTCCCATAATGAATGTATGAGCTCCTCATAATAAAGAAAAATATGTTATATAGCTTCCTGGCCTGTAATTAAAAAAATAGTTAGACAATTTACAAGTTCTTACTCCTTTATTAGAAGACTTGGTTCTCCATAAATATTTTATTGTACCCCTACTTATTTAAAATGATTAGAGTTTCAGTATTATAGCCGCACCATGATTGCAAAGTAATTACACTACAATTTGCAGCTTGTTAAGCTAATGTTACGTAATTCAAGTCAAGACTCTCCACATTGTTGGTACTCAGGCTCCAAATTTTGAAGATGATCTTGTCATAGGCCCAAATTCTGCCGCAGCACATCTAATCCATTTACTTGCACTTCCACTAATGTATTCAGTACAGGAGAAAGTTCATATGGAGAAATAGGCCATTTGCCACGTTGTATAATTGGATATAACAAGACTCAGAGTGCATTAAGTAGAGCGATGAATCCAGGAGAAAAGACAGCAGCCGTTAGCTCCATCATAACAGCTCAGCTGAGAAATCATCACACAGATTCAATGAGATGGAGGAGAGAGCGTTATGGTCGCTGAGGGCCACAGGACTCATGGTGATATTAGGTGGAGGAGCAGGGAGTTAGTCAGTGGAAAAGAGAGACAGAAAGTAGAGACAGTAAAACAGGACAGTGTGTTTCATTTTCACATCTAATGAGTTTTACACTGTGTAAATCGCACATCCTACTGAGTAAAAATAAAGTGGCACCCGAGGTGGATATGTGCATATATACTATGTGAATACGTGTGTGCCATGATGTCAAGCTCTTCATTGAGCTGCTCCCTAGAGGGAAATGCTAACTATAATAACTGCAACCAGGTATTAAAGGCTAACTGTCTCTGATAGTGATAGTGCCCTCGACTGTGAACTGTGAATATAGGTGTTGTTAGACTAAGATAAGCTACAATAGATTAAAGGAGTAGAGTTAAAGCTGCAGCAATCAATACTTTTAATGTTAATAAGGGATCAAATCTGAGAGGAGTCACCTCTAGTGACATTAGTAATTATCACCTGACTCTGCAGTTCCTTATAGATTTACAGACCATGGGCTGTTTTTGTATGGAATATTGCTTTGGTTTCTGGGCCCACAACCATGTTTCCACATTAAGCAGACTATTTTCAGCAAAATACCTCTGATAAACCCATTGTATACCACTTGCATATTTATGTATAGTATATTATGGTTATATTGTAGTACTTTAAGTAAAGTTATTTTAGGTAGTTGGTGGAAACTAATGTGAAAGCGAATATTTGACTTTAATTTGTGGAAAAAACCAACAGGCCCTCATACCTCAACGACAGAATAAACTCTCAAAACGATAAAGTCCATATTGAGCTTCAGTGTTCTCACATCACTAGACTGATTTTCCAGCTTCAACAATACATGCAGGCTGAGTTTATAAGGTATTTGTATATCCTCTGCATATGTTCACTGCTGCAAAACTTTTCACACTCAAGAGAGTTCGAGCTGCAGATTTCCGCCGAAACGCCCCTAATTTGAATACAAGCATTCCGGAGCCGGCTTTTGTCGGGACCTTTTTTGTCCCTGTAGAAGAGCAGGGTCTTTTTTTCTCCCCTGAAACAGCCTGGTTACTGATTGGATAGAATGCTAAGCGGGATGTGACGTAGTACTCTACACAACAACAACACTTGCCATTTGTAAAAGCCGGCAAAGCAGTGTTCCCAACTTAGCGACTTAGTTGCTTAATTTAGCGACTTTTCAGACCCCTTTAGAGACTATTTTTCAAGAAAGTGACTGGAGACAAATCCAGCGACTCCTTCTCACTCTTCTTAACGAGCCAGAGGCTGGTTTGTTAAGAAGAGCTGCCGTTAGCGGCAGTTAGCTACAGTTAGCTCTGTAGCAGTACAGTGTGTATGTGCTGCTGCTACAGGAGGTGTTCACTTAGCGATCTCTGTTTGTTTACAATAAGCACTGGACACTCTGTGCACAGTTAGCAATGCCGTTAATTCACAATCACTATGTTTATGATAAGCGGAGACTGTGCATAATTAGCCATGCTGCTTTCAGCTGCTGACATTGTGCACAGTTAGGGACGGTGAAAACCATACGTCACCTCCAGAGTCTCTAAATCCCTCTGGGGGCTAACTTGTAGTCGAAACACGCAGAGTAAGCGGACTTTTGAGAGGGTGGGGCCTGAGACTTTCCCGGTGGCGACTTTACCCCCTAGTGGAAACACAGCTATAATTAGTTGAGCAACTTAACAAAAAACAGGGACACAACTTAAAAGTAATACTACTGTTCTCTGTGTGTACTGCATGAATGAATAGACTTATTTTATAGCATGTAGCCATTACAACTTTTTAAGATGATAGATAATATGTCAGTGTTGTATGTAAAGCTTTCACTGCCCCCAAGTGGCAGAAAAATATAAGAAAGAATGCAGCTTTAAACTACAAAAAACTACATTAGCTTGGTTTTCTTACATTTTTACTGGCCCAGTTTCTTGCCTCCCTTCAACGTAGAAAAACTCACATCAGCGGGTTTAATGGCCTTTTCTCAAAATGTTGAGGGCCATCAGGAGGATCAGTGATATCAGTGCTGGAGCCGTTTCAGGCTGCTGCAGAAACCATTAGAGCCACACACTGCTGAAGGTTAGCAGCTAGAAAGAAAGCAGGCTGGATCAATTCAAAGAGCACTTTGAGATGTTTTTGAAGCATTTGTCTGATCTCTCATTGAACAGAGGCTTGCTTCACTCTACACATATCTATCCTAACTCATTTACTCTGATATCGAGCTTCCAAATGGATCACTGAAATGGAGAAAGCAATTAGTAAAACAGCAGATTAAGAGCTAATAGGTTTCTGTCCTGAGTGTTGGTGTAGATAATGCTCTTTTGACAGTCCATTTGGCTTTTTTAATGAGAAAAAAAATGATTTCCAATGCACTCTTCAGGTAGATACTGAATGTTGTAGCTACTTCAAATGAGAAAATTAAATAAAAACTTGCAAGTATGACCTCAGTCTATATTTTTTGGCGTAAACTATTTCACACGGAGGAAAAAAGTCCACATCATGGCCAAAAAAACGCTGAAGTTTTGTGGATTTTTTAGTCAGTGGTGATGACAGCTCCACTTTTTCCTTATATCAAATTAAATATCTTGAAACAAGTCTATAAGTCACTTTATTCCAGAATAATATCATTTCTTTCAGTAAAATTCTCACACTTCAATCTGCCTTGGCAACAAGAGACATGCAGTATTGTTTTAGAAAAACAAGGTTATATGGCTCAGGCTAATAAACTTGTTGAAATGTTTTCCAGTGTTATTTATGATATTTTTGATGTGGAGGAGGTTTCTACAAGTGCTGACAGATGGTTTGTTGCATCTGTTCAGCAGGTTTGTGGTCTGGTTGCTTCTTTTTATCTGCTCTTCTGTAGAACTTTTGACGTTGTCTTATTTTGATTCGTGTGCATGACATTTAAGGCCTATAACTGCTGTTATTGATTACAAAGTGATTTAAACAAATTGTATAAAACAATAAAAAAAACAGTAATTATAAGAGATAAGTAAGTAAATTCACCATATTCAATTAGAGATCAATACGCTGTGATTTAAATCACAGTACTCACACAGTAAGACTCATATCAGGATGCATAAATAATCCTTTTATAATTGCTACATGGCCCTCTGAAAAAGAATCAAAACGGATCGTGAGGTGCTTAGAGATTAGAGATTGTGCACAGCGCTGCTAGGACCCTGCTGACACACACAGAAACCCAAAAATATGTCTGTTTTGACTGTAATAAGGCCTCCAAGGCAATACCTCTTTGAAATAAATGTTAAAGAACATGTTCTTTCACCCCCAATCAATCTGAAAAACACACTGAGCCTGAGAAAGCACATTCATGGTCCTAGAAACACAAACAACACTGCCATATGCAGAAAAACTGCGCCTTTACTATTTGTATTAGAGCACCAAACTACAGTCCAGAGGCTTCTGTAAACTATAGACTAATTTATTATCCGTGTGGTAACACAAACGTCTCCTGTCTCCACTCAGGTGTTGAAATGCCTCAGACTGATATAGAAACACACACTCAAGCAGTCTGGACCTGGTGGCTGCGGCCGCTGCTGTTGGAACAGTAAAGGGATTACTTACAGAAGACCTATAATCTATGTGGCAACCAGAGGTGTAGGTGTGTGTGTGTGTGTGTGTGTGTGTGTGTGTGTGTGTGTGTGTGTGTGTGTGTGTACATGTGTGTGTGTGTGTGTGTATGACTGAGCATGCATGTCTGTGTGGTATACTTGGAAGCCAACAGCAGTAGGCCAGCAGCAGTGAAACCAGTGAAATCAGACTGTCTGCATCTCCTTCTAGTGTAATTTTCCTGAAATAGCAGTGATGTCATGTAAGCAGTAGCGTGCTGCTGGCGGCTGTGGGCAGCAGCGATCTGCAGCCTCCAGGCCATGTTTGTCTAGTAAGGCTATGCTGTTAGGGCTGCTGGTGGAGGGCCAGGCATGGGGCCAGCGGTGGCTGATGATAATAGAGGGGAAGTGGATGTGGTGGGTTTAATCACTCACTCTGAGGAGAGAACACAAAGTCTCTGATGCGGCCCCTCTGCCTGTCTCAGATTTTACTTCTTCTCTTTTCCATTTTCATTAAACTGCTCCTGTTGTGACTGCTTGTTTCTCACCCTCCAAGAATGTAATAGCTTTATTTGGTTAAACAATATATGGCTGTAGTGTTTAATAAGGCTTCCTATAAAATTAAACACCTTAAAAACATTAAATCAGCTCTAATTATGAATGAACTAATGACTAAAATGTCACACTAAAACAAACACTAGTTAAACCTGCATTAATTGATTTTTTTTTTCTTGGCCGATTGGCCAAAGCGCTGAGGTATTATCACCCAATAAAGTGGATATGACGCACAGTTCAGCAGAAAGTTGCGTATTTACACAACCAGTAGACAAAGAGTATCTTTATAATTCATTTGGAGTTGTTTTTGCCACCTGGCAGCTTATCCTTATGCAATGATTATCTTATGAAATATCTTCGATCGACTTAAACTTGTGAACTTGCTTAATGTTCTGAAACTACGTGATAATGTTGAGGCAGTAAAACTACTATCACCAGTTCAGAAAAGATACGATATGACATATTATTTATTAACATAATCACGGATGTGTTAATGAACACGACATTGTTATGTACATATGTATGTTATCTCTTTTTAGCTCTGGTTTGGTCTCCACTATTCCCTGAGGGAAACATCTGGCTTTCAAATGCTAAGTGCTCCATTAGATAGTCAGCAACTTTGTCTATCTGCAGTTTGGTGCTGGACATCGTGGTGTAGAGTGTGGATAGAAGATAACTTTTCACAGAAAACTTTCCTGTGGCACCTGGAAATGAATTTGGAAATGTGTGATGTGAGAAATGAACCTACACATAATTATAACCTGAATCTGCAGCTCCACTCAGCTTTACTGGGGTATGAATGAGTTTCAGTTCAATGTTTAGCTGTCTGACAGCAATTTTAACTCTCACAGTGCTGCTGATATTTAGCTTTTGCTCTTATCGTGAGTTTTTTTTTTAACTTTTCCGTGTAAGCCACTCATATATGTCTGAGCTTCTGCCTTTGGTTCTTTCCATCTTTTTCTCTTCACCCCTCCTTCTGACAGCAGCACAAGGTTTCATGTGTCCTGTAGCTCAGAGTCTTATTCATCACAGCCTGTTGAAGAGCCCACTGAGGAAACCAGTGTGGCATTAAACCAAGCCAGTGGTCTGGTCAAAGGGAACCACATGTGTTCCTAACAGCTCTCCACAGACACACACTCTTGGCTTGACACAGTCCAGACCACAGAGAAGAAGAGCTTGTGGTTCTGGAGCGGTGTGGTTGAGGAGCGCTGCCACAGAGTGAGCTCAGGTGTTCTGCCCCGAGGTGAGCCGCCTCAAATGTTTGGAAGTAAATGTCAAAGAAAGTTAGAACATTTCCTCCACGTAATAATCAGACGTTTTGTATGGAAGCTAATGCAAATTAGGCAAGTGTAAGTAGCAGCAGCTGTGACTCTTTGCCCTCTTGTTCAATCAAACAGTCACAACAGGATTTCACTGAGTTTTGTAATGATTACCGAGGCCCTGAGTGACAGAATGTGCAGGTTTTATGAAAGTGAGAGAAAATGTGTGACCTTTACACAGTTTGCTGAGTGATACACAGTGTAGGCTATTTAACAGATTGGCACAGGAGTGGGTTGGCTGAGGCCACACTTTGATTTTATTTGTTTTGAGCTTGCAATAAGGGCTTTGGATTCACCGTGCTTGCAATGCAGTCATTTTTAAAATACCGTTATTGTTATAGTTATAGTTTTCCTCGTACCAGGAGGATTATGAATGGATTAAAAACAAGAACAGAGTTTTCATTCCTCTGTGTGTAGGAATAGCAGGCAAGAGAGACAGAAACAAAGACATGCAGACTAACAATAAAGGAGATCTAGAAAAAAGAAGGCGTGCAGACCTTAGTGATTGCGAGGGCACATGCTTGTCCCCAAATCTCTATCAGCTGCTGTTGTCCGAACCTGTAGTCCCTCAGTAGCTCTGTCTCGATAGCTGCTGCCTCCCCTTTACTGTCAGACAGAGAATAATATACAACAAAGTGTTAGAAAGAGAGATATTGATCATTATCATCATTTTGCTCACCATCATCGTCAATAATCATAATCATAATCAGTGTTAACACCAAGTGGAGCTTTTCAGGGAGAGAATTGTGTCATCACTGGTGTGCTCTGAGTCTCATTAAATGGGCTTCACATATTATTCATATGTAGCCCATCAGCAAAAAGCAGCAAATTCAAAGCATCTGTTAGGGATGGAATAGTGAAAAGGCCTACTGGGCACAAGCCCATGGGTCCACCTGGTCTCCACCTACAATATGTCAGAGACACGTTCCAAGCAGGAAGAGAGTCCCAATGACCACAAAGACACATAAAAGGACTACAAAGAGACATAAAGGGACTACAAAGTGACTGAAAAGACTACAAATAGATACAGAACAGCTGCAAAGAGACAGTGAGACTCACAATGACTATGAAAGGGAGCCAAACAACCACAAAGAGACAGAAAGTAGCTCCAAAGACAGAGCCATTTTCTGTCTATAAAAAGGAGCAAAACCAACCACAGACAAACAAATAACTATAAAGAGAGCAGAAGAAATACAAGGGACACAAAACAACAATAAAACAGGCTAAACAACTATAAAGTTGGTTCATAACAAGTTCATAATTTGTCCATGGCATCTGTGTGAATAAAATATCCTTTCCAACACTGCATACAGAAGTCACTTACAAGGTAACATTTGGTCTTTACACGACACAGAAATGACACCTACCGGTAATCAAGTGACCCGTGATGCACTCAAAGGTATTTATAACACGGCTAAATTGGTCTGCATACATGTTGTCACACGTGTGCTTAAGCAGAAGGTTCGGCTGGATTGTAGGTTGGTTTTTAAGACTTTCTATGTGTCCGCGTCTACTCATAACAAACCTTAACAGCTTCTGGGAAGTACAGTCATGAAACTCAAAACAGAACTCAAGGAACTCAACTGTGACGTATACGGTAGCTTACATGTTCCAGGTTTTGCCTGTGTGTGTGAACCCAAGCTGATGTGATTTCTGCATTAGCTGTGATATTAATAATCTAATGTTCACACATTTTGGTTGTGCCTTTGCTTCCACTGGCTGCTCTCTGCATGGTGACAGTGTGACTAACGCTGCTGTATTAGAGCCTGCTGGTGCTGCTTTTAGCGTGTGTGTGTGTGTGTGTGAGAGAGAGAGAGAGTGCAATGTAAAAACAGCACAGAAGTGGGCAGAAAAACAGGAACAAGTCAAGTGAAAATAATATGAGTCTTCATTTAGAATCTTATTCTGTAACACTGAGTACATCCCTTTTACTCTACAGACACCTGGTGGTCGTCCTCGGTACTGCAGCTCAATAAGAAAACCTGGACGATGAAAAGGGTGCTTTCAGGTAGAAACGAGACTTGTTGTCATCATTATTTACCAATTCACTGTACTCTAAAACATCTCGGGGAGATGTGAAAAATCTCTACAGACTGTTCTTTATAGTATAATTCCTTCATGAAACTGCTCAAAAGAAGCTCTGTGGATTTTCTTGAGTGACCATTTCATGATTAGAAAGAGATTTTGCTGTTAAGTTTTTCAAATGTATTTTTAGCACTTTGGGCTCCACAAGCAAAGTGCCATCTAGTTCCATTATATTTGAGAGAAGGCAGACATCTCTACAGGCAATATTCCAACATTTGGCAGCTAAAACCAAAAACACTCTAGATTGATAAATTGCACTACAGGTAAGAAAAATTGTCCCTTTAAGAGTGATTATGTATTCACATCAACCCTACACTGCAAATTATTTGGTTCTTACCAAGATAAAAAAATAAATAAAAATTATTCTAAAGAATATATTTATAAGTGTTAGATAATTGATCTTGTTTTAAGAGTTAATTTCTTATTTTAAGCGTTCAACATGCTTATTTCTAGATTTAATAATCTTAATTTAAGAAATCTTTTCAAATGAAATATCTGTCCTTGCAGCAAGATAATTTCACCCAGATTTAGTGTGTTTTCCCCTTTTTTGCAGTGTATCCAGAGCAATAAAAGCAGATGAAAGAGGTTGTGTTACACAAAGTCAATATTGGCGCTCCTCACCACTTAAAATTTTCACATCTCAAAGAGTTTTTAAGACTCTTAGCGTGTGTGTGTGTGTGTGTGTGTGTGTGTGTGTGTGTGATCACTGGACACTAACATGGACAACCACATACATTCATTGATTATCCTTAATCACCCTGGGCAGGTCACCAGACTATCACAGGGCTGACACATGGAGACAGACAACCATTCATGCTCTCATACACTCCTACGGGCAATTTGGAGACTCCAATTAAACCTAAGCTGCGTGTGTTTGGACTGTGGGAGGAAGCCGGAGGATCCAGAGAGATCCCACGCTGACACTGGGAGAACATGCAAACTCCACACAGAAGAGCCAGATTCAAACCCACGTCTCTTTTGACATGAGGCGAAACCACTACACCACCATGCAGCCATAACCACATACAATTTGATAATATGAGACATTTGCACACAGATGAATGGAAGTTTAATGAAGAGTTCCTGTCTCTTACGTGGTAAAATTGCTGTATTATGTCACTGTCTTTCATTTGTTTTATGGCTCCAATTCCCAGGAAGACACTGAAAAAAAAGCTTCTATTTTTGTTTTGTTTTGGTTGAACAATTACAGTGAGTTGCATAAATGTGTGTGTGTGTGTGGGGGGGGGGGGGGGGGGGTTGTATGAATCTGAAGAACCACACACATGCACTCATTCCACTCTATTATCTGTGGTGGCAGTGAGACTAATGCTAAGCCTGCTTGTGTTCCTTTTAGGTTCTTTTAAGAAACAGCAATCTGTGTGTGTGCGTTTGTGTGTCTCTGTGTATGTTAGCAAGCCAGTGTAACCAAGTGGGGTTTCTGGCATTTACCTGTGCCAGTGGAGCGGCGGCAGCTGTCACCCACGGCTCACCTCAGGGATGTTTCCTGAGTCACTGTGACAAGTTGATCTTTGGAAAGTTCACTTCAGTCCACAGGGTTTGCTCTGTGTTCGCTGCACCCGGCAGCACCACAGCTCCTTGGTTTTAATTGGGCCAAATTGATTCTACATGGGGAGAGGCTGTTTCCCTTCTCGCCTTTAAAGCAGGGGGAGTAGGGAGGAAGCAAATTTGTGTTTTAAAATAAATCACCAAATCTGGTGTGCTGTTGTTGGTCAGAATTGATACTACCACAGTAGAAGTACTGCTGCTGAAAAGGCACTTACTATTGATCCTTAACATATCGGACAGAACAAAGTGCTGTGGGTGTACAGCTCAGCTGTTACTGTTAGCCAAGTGGCTCTACCACAAGGGAGCAGCACACAGTGTTCAGGACAGACTAAAGACAGATGGCCATGCAGCACACTGCATGTTTTTAGTTGTTGTTTTTTATTTCCAGTTTTTTTTGGTGCATGTCTTAACTCTTAACCCTTTGATGCACAACATGGGTCTAAAGTGACCCGACAGAGTTTTTATATTCTATATCTTTGCAATAAATTATTTTCATCATTCAGTATTCCAGGTTTTCCTCAATTAGTTTTTGATCATCATACCTCCTAATTTTATGTTTTCCTATATTAATTTTTGAATAAAATCACTTTTTGTATCACTACTCTTCTAATGCACAGCATGGGTCAAAAATGACCCATATCCATTTTTTTTAGCTAAGTAGCTTGCTATGCTAACTACTTAGCTAACTTCTTGGCTAAGTAGTTCTTAGCAAGCTACTTAGCCAAGTAGTAAGCTATATAATAATACAAAAACTTTTTTTCTTCACAAAGTATGAGAGGCAAAATCGAAATAATGATATGTTGTTGTCAAAAACAAGATATTTAAAGAATACTTGGAATATTCAATCATAAAATAAGTTGATATCAAAAGATAGAGCACAGAAACACACAGTAAGCATTAAATAACATGGAAATGAATACGGGTCATTGTTGACCCATGTTGTGCATTAGAGGGGGTGTCAATATGTTGTACATCAAAGGGTTAATCAAACATGTATTCACCTTAACTACTTCAGAAAACTTTTTTTTTCTTTCTTTCTTTCTTTTTTTTTTTTTTTTTTTTTTTACATATAAACGTGCAAAGGCCTTTAAGGGAGTACCAATCTGTTTCTAAAGGAAAGCCGGCGTAACCCTGGCCTTGATTTAAAAATGTGTGTAGGTGCGAGGTGTCTATGTGCCAGCTGCTGAAAAAAGAAATAGGGCCATATGAGTATTAGCTTTTGTTGCACCTGTAGCCACAGCCATGCAGCAGCCTTTTCCCCAGAGGGAGGGTTGATTTCCCCATGCTGCGTGTTATGTGCTCCTGCAGTGTGCCCCCTTCATTGTAGCGCTGCTCAACTGTGATCACAATGTGCTTAATGAGTCTGTTTGCCTTACACTTGAGATAAGGTAAAATGAAACTTTAATGGTCCCTGTGGGGAAATGAGGTCAGTGCAGCAGCTAATAGCGAGAGTGTATACAGCAAAGATTAAAAAAAAATAATAATAATAATAATGGAGAAGTTGAGGGGGTCATAAAAACATTAAAATGCAAATTATGACACATGAATATATCATAATGTGTGGATAGAAGTGTGAGTACGAGTCCATCATCGTCAGTTGTCAGTGTTTCCAGTGTATTTGTTAAAATATCTTAAATCACTCAGTATATTATGAGTTTTGAGGCACTCCTTTGCACAAAATATAGCAACTTACCATCTAAATACAATGGGTGAACCCTTAACACCTATTAAATGTAATGCAATTCAATTCTATGCAACAGCCCTGCAGCACATAGGCTACAATGACAGTAAAGTAGCACACAAACATGCTAATTTTACCCTCTATTGTCAGCCAATGAAACACTCGGTGTGTTACTGTATATATATTCTGCATCTGTGAAGCATCCTTGTATCATATGAGAGATGAATTCTCCACTGAATATCACAAGAGCTTCTATTTTTCTAACATCGGAAACTGAAATAGCCACATTTCCCACCCCCTCTCTCTCAATTTGCCTCATTTCCACCTTTCCGGCATGATCTGCTGCTGAGATAAGGAGCATGATTAAAATAACTGAGAGTGTAATATTTCAGTCGACATTTTTCCAACCTCCCAATGTAGGACTACGCTTGGCAGGGGGAGCTCCACGTTACAAAGCGAAATCATAGAGAAACAGACAAAAACAATGCCAGTTTTTTTTTTTTTAAATAACTCAACCAAACAAATTCTGAGCATGTTGTAGATATAAGATTTATTTTAATAACTAAAGAAAACCCACATTGGTAACATACAGAAACGTATTGCTGCCACCCTTAAAAAAGGCTCAGTATCACGTTATAACGTGATCAGTATCACGTTTTAACTTTATGTATCATGTTATAACATGGTAGTTTTACGCTATTTCATGATAACGAAACAAAATGAACAAGAATAGACGGACAGACAGAGAGACAGACAGACAGACAGACAGACTTTAAGTTTGGTTTCAGACATGATGTGATGTCACATGATTTCAGACAGAAAATTTTCAATAACTACACTATTGAAGCTTGGAGTAGTACTTAAATCCCCTCACACATTAATTAGCTCCTCTTGGTTATACTGCAGCACTTTGGGAAAATCTGCATTTTTTTTTTATTTTGGGGATTTTTCTCATCCTAAAAATTAACATGTGCATGACAGCATGACAAAAGAAACTGCTTTTGGCTTACATCGTCTCTACATTTTTTACTTTGTATGCAGTTGCATCAAAATGAATGTTCAGAAAGAAACAATAGTGATACAAAACCTCATTGTCTCTAAACCTCATCTATCTATCCATCCATCTATGTATCTGTTCTAGCCTCTATGCATCTATTCTTGCTCGTTTCATTTTGTTATCATGAAATATATCATATGTATCACGTATAACATGATACTGAGCCTTTTGTGTGTGTGTGTGTGTGGCAGTAATATGTTTCCGTAGTAACAACTGTCTTAAGACATGGGCAGCTTTTACTTCTCGCCACACTTGATTATCACTTCCAGGTATATTTTTAGTTGAGCTGGTGGCATGCAAAACACAGTAAATGTTAACTTATGTGCAACACTAAGAAGGTTAAAGTATGTTAGCCATGCCAACATGAGCGTGGTAGCATACTAACATGCCTGCATTCTTCCTAATGGCCAGAAGGGGCTGCAGTGGTTGCAAAAAGAAGTTTGATTCTAAAGAAGTCTCTCAAGAAACTACTTCTCACTTTTAAAATTATTAGTAGTTCGGTTGACATTTTCCTAATGACTTTATAGTACCAATCGCTAGTTTCAGGTCTTCTTCAACACAGCATGATGTTTATTTTGTAAATTATAGTCCCTTGTAGAGTAATATACATGATAAAGAAGGGAATGCTTTAAGACGCAGCTACCTTGTGATTTAGTGTCCTCTTGGGAGTTGTATGTTTTTTCTGAACTTCGATTCTTTCACAGTGTGTTTACAGTTTTAAAAGTTAATTGCAACATTTTTGTCACCTGACAATGTCTTGCTCAGTGTTTGGTTGCAGTATAAGACATTCTAAGGAGCCGGATGTTTCTTTTTTGCACCCTGTTAACCAAGCTATAACTTAGCTCCACCCCTTTTTCGGATATGGCCACTTCTGGCTAAAAAAAAACAACAGGATGCCAAACCAAATGCCAAACTGCCAAGTTTAGAAGCAGACATCCACAAACCAATGGTCGACGTCACAGTGGCTATGTCCACTTCTTTCATTCGGTCTATGAATGGAAGACTTTGAATTATGTCCCTTGAAATCTAGACCCTCAAATTTTCCAGTAAGAACAAAGTTTTATGACATTGATATATTCATGCAAACTACACTGTAACTCTCCCTTTGTTTTTTTGCTCTTACAGTGAGGACCTGGGGAACAAAGGGATGACCCTAATTGAATAGCTCCCTGGCAAAGCCAGACATACATAACCCAAAGAAGGAAACACAACTTTCCTGGAAGACAGTATAATATTCAGTAGTGCAGGAATTATTTTAGTTACTAGTTATTTTTATCCCAATGTCATTGAATGTTTCACCTTCCTCATAAAAAGTGATGATCCTGCCCTGCTGCTGCTACCTGCTCCAGATTTACCGTTGTGTAATTAACTAAGCTGTCTCCACTAGTGGAAGGCCATGTGCATGTTAGACTGTGCTGGTCTATTAAAGAGCAGCTAATAATTAGTCAGATTCCTGCCTTTGAGAGGACCCAGAGAACAAAAACAGCATTTATTAGGTCCCCTTACCCACTCTCTGCCTCTCCTCTATCCCATCATCTGTCCACCTCCAGCTCTATCTAATACTCAGCCCATGTTAATAATACTTCAGGCCTTTTAAACGCTAATAAAGTACCACATCAAATTGGATGTTGATAAGAAGGACATCACTCTTTTGATGTTGTTTTCTGTCCTCTTTACAGTACTTATCTGTGGCATTTCCATATTCATTTCCATCTGTTTTGACGCTGTCTATCACAGTTAATAAAGCACAGTGATGAGTCAGCTTAAATACAGTGTAGTGGAAGCTTTTGTGTTTGCTACAGATGCAGCTCTATGTAACCATTTGAGTACCTCTGAGTACAGTAGGCCTCTCTGGGATAAATCCTTCAGCGTACAGTAATTGATGTGCTCTACATTTTTGATGAAACAGTAAAGTGGAAAAACTTCTTCAACATAAAATCTAAGAAGCCAATGTCTCAGTTCTAACACCTCTACCACAAATACGAAAAAAAACATTACATATATATATATATATATATATATATGTGTGTGTATATGTATATATGTATATATATATATACTATTTATGAATTCATGTGTCAGTTTATAACCACAAATCTGTAAGCATGTACTTAAATGTTTTTGATGTAAAAGTAGAAAAAGTAGTATTTTTTTTACATACTTAACCAAGCATTGTGTTGCCAAATGATGATTCACTCTTTAATCTGTCAACATATCAGAAAAAAAACATTTTTCTGGCTTGACTGCAGCAAAAACATCATTATTTTAAGACGAGACCCCCGCACAGCTTTTATCTTTAACAGTGGGCGTCCTCTTTTCACAATCTTTTAATTTTAGAAATGTTGATTGTTTCTATAAATGCTCTTTAGAATGAGGCAACAGCTGCTATTTGTATAGCAGCTGATTTAGTTCAATCCTATGTGTAAATAGTAATAGACTGTGACTGCTGATGTATGGATAATTATCAAGCTTCTATGCAAAGCAGCATAAGGAGGATCGTGTGGGTGGATCGACTATATGTGTCGGTTTCATTTGTTTTCTTTTTTTCCTGCACTGAAGTCAATTATATTAATATGCAGTGTTGTATGAATGGTGTGGAAAATAACCAGAAAAAGTACAAAAACCGGATCTATTATAAAGCCTTGAAGAATATCTACATAGTGATGACAAAATACCTCGGCCAAGCTATTTGACCTGCGTCTCATTCTGTTGGAAGTGCAGCAAAAGACCCTGAAATATTCACTTTGCCATTTCCTGTCGGCTTTCATTCAGCTCCTTCCTGCTTTCTCTCTACTGCCTCTGTACTTTGATCTCCAAATTTTCTGATCTCGCCTTATCATTTACCCTTTTCCATTTTCTTCCTCTATCTTCCCCTTGCCGCTCTCGCTCGCCTATCCCGCCACCCTCTGTCTCTCCCTATCTCAGCTGCTCTGATGAAGGTTTGCACTTCACTGAACCAGAGTGATGGCAGATGGAGGGGTGACAACAAGAGACTCAGAGGGAAAGAGAAAACAGAGTGAGAGAGCACATGGGAGATGACTCACCCTTGTTGATTTAATCAGTTGTGTGTATTTTACATCTTTTTTTACAACCAGGTTTTGACCTGAGAAATATCTGAAAAGGAAACTGCAAGTAAATGCAGCTTTATACCACTTTATAAGCAAAGAGGTGAGGCTGTGGACTTATTATTACTCATCTTAAGCCACACTTTGATCAGCACCCTGAAGATAATCTCATTATGAACACTCAGCTTTGTTCCAGCTAAAAGGTTTTGGTCATAATTTTGGCATCATGCTGATGGACAGCCATGCCTGTGTCCTATAGCCTTACAGGTTGTACTGTGTCGCTGAAAGCTCCCCCGCCATTAAAACAAGATTACAGTAGGCTTTTCAGTAGGTATTTGCTTGTCTGTATGACTGCATCTAATTTAAACTGTCATGTCATGACACCTTTCATCATCAGTCACACCTCCCGGAGCGTGCCTCCAGGAAGTCCTGCAGCATCCAGCTAAGAGACGATGTAAAGGGGAGAGTCAGTGGGGGAGGGTAAGAGAGTAATAAGGGAGGGTTCAGATCAAAAGACTGTACAAGAAAACAGGACTTAGCTTCCAGCCTGTCAAGTGAAGCCAATGCAGAAGTGTTGTCAACCTGCACTTTGTTGAATGGCCAGCAGGGGATGACACAGCAGGTTGCAAAAATAATTTTGATTGTATAGAAATCTATTAGAAAATTACACTAATTCTCACTTCATTTATTACCTCAAGAAGCATCTTCCTAATGACTCATGGTCTCAGTCGCTAGTTTCAGGTGGTATTCATATAGCATGATAGGTGACATGCCACCATACCTCAGCACTTTATTAAACTGGTCACATAGTAATTATCCAACACGCTCTAGTGATTGCTTAATGGTCAATGTTCCCCGGACTAATACTGAATTTGGAAAAACTGCTTTCAGTTTTTCTGCTGCATCTACCTGGAACATCTTACAACATTCATTCAAAATCAACACAATTATAACTATGGGCCAGTTCAAAACTATGATAATCAATAACTCTGCATTTCACTGTAACTGTTTTTAATGTTTTTTGTCTGTACTGCTTCGTGTTTTCTCTGTACTCCGTTTTGTGTTTTCTCTGTACTCTGTTTTGTGTTTTCTCTGTACTGTTTTGTGTTTTCTCTGTACTCTCGACATCATTGCAAATGAGGGGTTTCCCTCAATGATTCCTCGAGAAAATAAATAAAGGATAAATGAAAAAAATGAAAATGATGTTAATTTTGTAAATTATGGTCACATTTAAAATAGACGGTAAAGCACCCACTTTACTGTCTATTTTGCTTTAGGTTGTGGCTACCTTGCAACCTACAACTGTGATCTGTCAGGATACAGTTTAGAAAACTGATATCTATTTTTGTTGGTAAAAATGACTTAAAATTGGCATCAGTGGGAATATAAGCAGTGAGTGACTCATCCGAGGAAGAAATGCATGCAATGATATGAATGTGCACGATTTTAAACAATGCAACAACTTGAGCAAAACAAAACAGGAATCAGGTTGTTAAACAAGCATATCTCAAATAAAAAACCAATGCCCTACAGCATAGGAGATTGTGTCAGAATGTGTTAGTGCGTGGGTGGGTATGAAATTGTTTTTGTCCTTGCTCAGACAGAGTATATAGTATATGCAGTGAGCATCGTGCGGCATTATCATTACTGGCTGACATTACTACAAACCTGGAATGATGAGTTTAATCACAGCATAGTTTGCCAAAATCGCGGGTGAGCAAGACTCATTACGACGTGTGTCCGACTGGAGTGGATTGCTGGAAGCATAAAGACACATATTGTGTTCCCCTCTGCATAATTTGATGATGGGCAGAAGGATCAGGTGCCGCAGTAGTGGGAGTGTCTTATAAACAGCCTCAGCTGGCAGATAGGAGCTGGCCTTGAGCCTCCATATGCTCCCATTCTAACTGCCCAGCATGAGCCCCTTCATGCTGCTCAATTCTTATCAAATCAGGATGGCATGATTCACTTTGTTTCAAGTCTCCTTTGGCAATCATTTAGGAGTGTATCTATGTGTGTGTGTGTGTGTGTGTGAGTGAGAGAGAGAGGGGGGGCAGTCACACCCATACAACTATACAGAAGCATCCTTCTTACAAATCAGTTTAATCAGTTTAGCTGTCCGCTCATGTTCCTCATATCCGGTGCGACGAGACAGCCATTCCTTAGATAATCCCAATCAGCAGCTCCTGTGTTTTGCTCTCTTGCTATAACTCATTTCACACTCCAGTCACCATGCACCTGTGGGCATATAAAACATGGATCATATTTACCTAAAGCATCAGGTGTTGCTGAGCTCATATCTGTGATATGTTTCCTGTGAGTGTGTTCTTCGGGAGCTGAAAAATGTCCATCCATGAGTCAGGTCTACTTATCCAGGATGAGGATGTCATGTGATCGCATAAGGACTTTTATCTAGATGGAGGAGCACCCACACACACACACACACACATGCACGAGATACATGAGAGGGGCACGCCCATATGTCCACAGGTTACATCATCCTCCCATCACCCCCCACCCCACGAGTGTTCTTTAATCCCTTCAGTTATCCAGAATATCCATTTATAACCTCTGCCTCTGCTTTAAACCCAGCCTCCTCAGTTTGGGGCCAGGGGCCATCCGCATCACAGGATGTGAGGCGTGCATTGTCACATCCGATTCGTTTCCACTGAGGCAGGGTCTTGTCCTCCAGGTACTGCAGACAGAGCAGGATAGCTAACACAATACATAAGGCCGCCGGCCAGGACACGACAGACTGATGACCCGTCTGTGCTTCCAAGTGACCTGAAGTTTAATAACAACCATGTATCAGTTGCCTTGTGCTTTAGGAGGAATTGCTGGTCTTTAGAGAGAGAATGGGCCTGCCCGTGGTCATGTCTCTCTATCTACCTTCTGTATATCTAGAGATGCCATTATTTGTCTCCAGTGACCACTCATGGTTGCTTTTTCACTCAATATCAAAATCCCATAATGTTTCTTTTCAGCCAGCAGATGATGGTTCGACTGAAAGATGACCTCATTTTCTTCCCCAGTGGGTCTCTTATAGACAGCTCCGGTACCATAGCAACAACGTTCAGGGTCATGTGACCATGCAATAAAGAGCATTCCAGAAAAAGCATTTCAGTATGCCCCTATTTAATTCTACAGTAACTGACCCAAAATAAGACATTTTAGCATCCAGCAGTTCAGCTTTCATGCTTGGTGAGTTAAATTGTAATTCATGTTCTGAGTTATATGAACCTCCATTTATCTAATTCATGTGTTGTTTCTTTCCGGTCCTGTTGTGAGCGATTGATCTGATATGGATTAAATTCCCTCCTTCCTTTTCATTTCAGTTGTTCTCTTTAGAAGGAATCTAAAGGCCAGTTTCAGTGCACTGTGGCCTTCTTCACTGCTACCTCCAGTCCTGACCCAGGGTTGGAGTGGCCCGGCAGAGCCCACCACTGTGACGGCTCCTTTTTCACCTGATATGGATCATTTCCACAGAGACAGATCAAACATGCTGTGCCCACAACATCACATCCAAGTACATTGGCAAGGGCTTGTTCTCTCATTGGCTTCCCAGCAACAAAAACTGCTAATTGTGCAAAAAGCCAGAAGGTTTGCTATCAGAAAGTGAACCCTTGCACCCCTCTCTCTCTCTCCTCTTCCGCTTTCTTTAAACCTCAAACTCTAAAGTACAAGCTGGAATCGTTTAATTTTAACTTCTAAGCATGAATGATGAGTTTGCAAACAGAAGCTTGTCCGTTCACCTGCCCAAAACCCAGTGCAATCAATGCTAAACAAACAAATGCTAACAGATGCTATAATGTACAATAATACAGTAAACAGAGAGAGCCATAGCTACCTTCAGATGACAAGAAATGTGCTCTTTGCTCACCGCGAGGTAGGGAGCACAGTGCAAACACATTCAAAGTGCAGTGCAGGTATAAATCATCATACAACATCATTGGATTTGGCTAAGTTCAATAAGTTTTTCTGCCACGCTTTGTCACGTGTCACTTCTGGCTATGTCACAAATAGCTGATATCATTGATTGCCCTTTGAACCAAGGTCAAAATGAAAATAATTTGAACTTTGATTGGATCAGTTTGAAGTGTTGCGACACACTTCCGCTGCATTGGGCGCCACCATTCTCCCTGTAGGAAAATCATGGCACAGCCAGCGCAGAACAGTTTTATAGCTAATCATGTACAGCCGGCTGTGTGGCCACTCATGTAGCTGAGTGGCACCATAGTGTTGAGGAATCAGACCTTACAATGCAGCAATCGTCATCAATACTGGCTGTGGTAACAAACACACCTGAGAACCTGGACAGTCTTGAATGTTAGCAGAAAAATAGTATTTTCATAACAATAACTGTGTGCTCAAAGCATTTACAATAATGGTGGGACAGTAGGTCTTACATCTGATGCAGTAAAGGCTTATGTTGTCAAAAAAAAAACTATCGGCTGTAATGAAAAGAAAAAATGATAAAGTCAGCTGTAAGAGAGAGCTCTATTAGAACTATTGCAACACAACGAAAATAAGTCAAGGATAGATAGGGATGGCAGAGAGGTAGCAGACAAGAGGAACAGAGGAGGAGAAAGCGACACGGCATAATTAGAACCACCGCCACCGGCAATGCTGAGACACAAAGGAACAAGTCAGACTAATAAAACCCTGCCATGAGGAGGACAATCTTCCTACAGCCCTCTGTGCTGTATGTGGCTTAATAAATGCTTTTCTCCCTGGAGGTAAACTAAGACCACAATGCTTTACTGTGGCACCATGGGACAGCGTTTAATCAGTGTCAATGATCTGTCATTATGTGGTTAATGGTGAAAGGGAATTTATAGGAGCACTGAAACCAGCTAGAAGTGAAAAAAACAAGATGTTTATTTCAGGTCAGCTCTAGTCCCATGTCCCATCTAGTCCCATGAGCTCTTCAGCTTTTACGCCCATTTGGTTCCAGATGTTGCAGGACACAGTGTGACGGAATGGGGGAAATATATTTTAGGAAGACCAATGTGTTCAAGGACACAGACTACACATGAGAATTACAAATATGCGTATGCATTTGCATACATATAGCTACATACACAGAACAGATAAGCCTGTATGCTAGATATATGGCTACAGGACATGTTTCTCTGTGACTGCTTGTGCACAAACATAATCATGACCAAACTGCTTATTAAAGAAATGTATAATCCCGTCAAACTTTTACAATAAAAGAAGAGAAATGGTTGACAGTGCAATTTAAAAATGTGTAGTGCAATCAAAATAAAAGTCAGTTTTAAAATTCAATATCCTGCTGATCAGGCAAAAGCTTCTCCGGGGAGGAACATTAAAAGGATCGTATCATTTATTGGCATTGCATGAGAGTTATGCCTTTTTTTGTTCAGTTCTTATCAGTAACTGCACAAGAGGGAACGAATTATGAGATACTACAAGAATCAGCATTTAGAGGGGATGTTTTTCTGGTAATTCAAATTCTCCTGCAATCCGAGGATGCTGAAACCTTGTTGTTGTTGTGTTGTGATATCATGTGTGCATGCGCTCAGGGTCCACCATATGACTGTAAGTAATCACCAAACTTCAGTTTCCACATATGATAATCCACAAGATATTTAAATAAGTAAATAGATTTGTTATATTAAATAATGACAGGCTGTATTGTGAAAAAATATAAATTTAATCAATGTTTATGAAAGTGTTTGCTCAGCTGAACTAATTATCTTTAAAGCATTTTAATTTTAGGGTTAGGGTGCTAATTCATTTGAATTATTTTACCTTTTTTATGTTAATTGTTTTGAATACTCCAGTCTAATATTTTGCAAATCTATTCAAATCTTTGAAAATCACTGCCGAAGTGTTGATGCAAAATATTCAGAGGAGAGTATTTCATATTTTCATGTTGTTTATTCCTCATGCTCGTGGTGTTTAAAGGCCCAAATGAAAAGTAAGCAACACCCTGGTGAACACAGAGAAGCATTTAACATTTAAAAAACAGATATTTCCCTCAGGGTCCAAATATGTCTAACAGAAGAGTAGATATTGGACTTTCCATTCAGCCAGGTGGCCAGAGACACAATTCTGAAGTAATGCTAATGTGCTGAATGTGCCGGCACCAAGTGACGCAACAAAGGCAATTACCAGCTGCTGCACAACCACATGTTTTCTACACAAAAAAGAGTTGGTTTTTTTTAAGAGTCATTTTAGTTTTTAGTTTTTTCTAGAGTTAGGCTGTTAGAGAGTTTGAAAGTCTGACAGCAAGAGCACAGTGACTTTTACTCTCAGAGATTTAGACTTAGAAAGTCGGAAATAAACCACTTGAGAGATGAACTACAATGTTGTTGTCAACAATATCAGATACAAATGTCAACTCAATTTAAACCAGAGCAACAGCAAGGAAGACATCATTAGTGTGAGCCACAGTCTATAGTGGCCACCCTGATGTCACCCATTGCATTGTGGACTATGATTTTGAAAGCTCGAGATTTGCTGTCATCATCTTGGTTTTTTGGAACAAGAAGTTGGATGAGAGAGTGGAGCTTAGTTATCCCCTAGTGCTAGCTAGCTAGCTTGGTTAGCAGGTTGCAAAAATGGTGGGACTCCTTGGAAAGTCTTATAGGTCAAAGGGTCAAAGTTCACACCCAAACACTGTGGTAGAAACGTTTCAATACAACAATAGCAAAACTAGTAACCATAAACTCACTAGGGAAGTGTTCACTGAGGTAGTAAATCAAGTGAGAAGTAGTGTCATTTTCTCATAGCCTTTTAAACAATCTGACTTATTTTTGCAATTCATGGAGTCGCCCCCTGCTGTCATTAAAAATAATGCAGTTTTTAGGTACTTCTACATTGGCTTCATTTTCCAGGTTAAAAGGTTACTCCATATTGTCCGGTGCAAATATGGTGTAACCCTAAAAAATAAAATTTAACAGAGGGTTTCTCAGTAGTTTACAGTACTATCAGATGTACTTAAAAACATGCTAAAAGTTTAACAATTTTTGACAATTTTGAAAAATGGCGGCCACCAGGTCTTTAAAATGACCATTACTCCTTTTAGTCAGGCGTCTTAGCTAAATAAAGGCACCACATTTTTTCCACATGCTCTCTATCACCATTAGTTTCATTTTTTGATGGGAGCCCCTTCATCAAGATTGCGGATCGGAGATGTCAGCCATATGAAATCTACGAGAAACAATAAATCTTCCAAACCACTTAGAAGGTCAATATTGGTGTCAAAATATAGATTTTCTGGGTCAAGGAATCCATTAGAGCTAGAATGAGAATATAATGATGATGAGAATATCACTAGATGATTATTTGATCAAATAGATATGTTCATTATGGTCATGTATTCACGTAATTTTCATCTCAGTTCCTAAACTGACAGACATATTAATAAAGGTCATGCACAGTACAAATATTCTGAAAAATGAATAAGATGCATACATTTTAATGAAATTTATTAGCTTCACATGTATTATTTATTACCTTTACAACCACAAATATCTGTGCCGTTCCAGTGTGCCTTCCTGCATGAGCACCTTGCACCACAGCCACTTGCACCTTTACAACCTCACTTAACCAGTTCACTGCAGGCTAATGAAGCGATTGGTAGAATGCTCCACACAGGAAGCCAGACCTGGCTGTCTTCATCCAATGTCCATTCCCATCCTTCTGGACTGGGTGTCTGCTGCTTGGCCAGTTCAGATGTTGCTCAGATCCCAGACTGGTAGGCAACTCACTTCAAGTGCTGCAGCAGGGCATCCTGAGTTGGTGGAATGTGTTCCATTGTTTTTAGAACAACTCTTTCTGTGCTTCATTGACTAATTCCAAATCACTAGTCTTGTCATAAAGGATGATTGTGTAGGTTGTGTGCACGGTTGTGGTGCAAGGTGCTCATGCAGAAAGGCACACTGGAACTGCAAAAATCTTTGTAGTTGAAAATGTAACTAGAAAATTTCTAAAGAAATTTTGATTGTGTGCTTGCCTCTGGCCCTTGATTCTCGTTGATTAAATCAGCAGTTAAACAGGGACTCTGTTCACAGACACCTCATACAAGTTTCTAGGACAAACGGTTCATTAGTTAGTAAAATGGGGCGTGGCTAATGAAAAGGGGCAGGTTAATCAACCACCAATTAAACAGGAACTCTATGCCGAGTAATCTGACACCTTATACAAGTTTCTAATACAGTTTATTAGTTATGAAAGGGGGCGTGGCTAACCAAAAAGGGCGGGAAGTTATTAAATATTGTTATGTAGAACTGGTCAATGATGAACCATCATCATGCATGACAAGTTTGAGGCAGATTGGACAATGTATGGTCAAGTTATAAGGTCTCATGCTTTTTGAAAAAACGCCATCTCCTTTAAGTTAGAATGTCTGTCTTGGAGGGGGGGGGGGCTTTGGTAGCTAAGCAACCAGGTGGCCAGGTGGAGTTGACCAATCAGAGCAGAGCAATCAAGCCGACGACCGCCATCCTCTGCTTCAGAGAGACTGCATGCACCGCTGGACTGCAGGTCTCTGCTCCTTGTCACGGCAAACCCATTTAGAAACAAGAAATATGGCGTCATATTTGAGTCAAAAGTCGCGCAAGCGATAACACATGTGCACGCGCATTTATTTCGTGTCATGCAGGCAGATTTCAACTGCCGCGTGCACTTGTTTGATCTTCGCGCACATATTCAGCAACTGAGTGAAGCAGATTCTCCCCCGTGCTCGCTCGCGATGGAGCGCTGCTCGTGCGAAGCGAGGACTTTTGACACATTGGGGGCGGGGCCAAGGCTGACCCCGGGCCTCTATGATTGGTCATTTTCCAGCCCTCCACGTGGGTGCCTTGTCAGTTTACTGCTGACAGCTGGTAGGCGGCATCATCTAAAGAACAACAACGGTTGTCTCATGACGTTCACGACTACAACTCTACGCTTCATCACTGGTAATAAAAAGGTTAAAAAATGCTGTTACTTTATGGCTTCATATTTGAGTCAAAAGTCTTGCGAGCGATAACCATAGGCGATAACACATCTGCATGCGCATTTATTTCGTGTCACGCGCGTAGATTTCAACTGCCGCGCGCACTTGTTTGATCTTCGCGCACATATTCAGCAACTGAGTGAAGCAGATTCTCCCCCGTGCTCGCTCGCGGTGGAGCTCTGCTCTCGCGGAGCGAGGACTTTTGACACATTGGGGGCAGGGCCAAGGCTGACCCCGGGCCTCTTATGATTGGTCATTTTCCAGCCCTCCACTCGGGTGCCTTTTCAGTTGACTGCTGACAGCTGGTAGGCGGCATCATCTAAACTTAAGAACAACAACGGTTGTTTGATGACGTTCACGACCACAACTCTACGCTTCATCACTGGTAATAAAAAGGTAAAAAAAAAAATGCTGTTTCTTGTTTCTAAATGATCATACAGTAGTTAAAGTGTTCCATGGGTTTGCCGTGACACCGAGCAGAGACCTGCAGTCCAGCGGTGCAGGCTGTCTCTCTGAAGCAGAGGATGGCGGTCGTCTTAATTTATGTCAGTCTTCTCAGACAGCCCACAAACATTGGAAGACTTTCTGATCAGAGACTGGAGCGGTGGTCCGGAGAGAGGAGGATGTGGAGCCGGAGCTCCTCTGGGGGGCGGAGCGGGTCGGCAGCACCTGGTGTCGGTGTGTCCTGAGTCTATCTGCTGTCAGGAGGCTGACCTGGACCATGCCATGCGTGGTGAAGCATGTTTAACAAATGTTCGCACACTCTCTGGCTTTTCGTCTGAGGTAAGAAGACTTGAACTTTTAAACTACTGTCGAAAATTTTGTGAAATATAGTTGCAAGTTATTTGAGGTTTTTTTGGACGATGTTTGTCATTTTATTTTGCTAATTTATTCGCGGCTACTGGTCTTAGGTCTGAGCTAGCTTTAGCATCATGTCAAGCAATTTAGAAATGGTCCGTCGAGGCAGAATATCTTCACAGTTACTCCATGTTACAGTTACCATGATGCTAACAGTTGTTATAACAGTAGAGGTGTCTGGTGTTAGCAAACATTATTGATTCTAAGAGTACATTGCATAGTTTGACTGATTTGATGCTACTGACAGACAGCCTATAATGCATTGTGAGTTGATAATCTAGGCCACAACAGTTTATGATTAATGTGTTTTGTCTTGTGTCTATCTGGGAAGGTGTCATTATGCTAATAATAATATAATAATGCTAAAAAAAATGCTAGCTTATGCTATTTTCCTTGATTAACGTTGTCTAAATGCCATTTTTAATGTAGGGTTTGTGTACAATGTTGGCCTGACTAATTTTTGTTTAACTGTGATATGTAGCTAATTGTATGTGGATTTTGATGGTAGCTTCTTGATAATGTAGTCCTGTTTTTTGTGAGGATGTTTTGGTATTCTTATGTAATAAGGTGTAATAGTAATACCAATGTCATACTCATCAATGGCTAAATTTGAACATTCTGTGTATTTGGATAATATTAAACTGAAACTCATGTCACTTGGTAATGAGAGGTTAAAAAGAAAAGATAATCATGGGGATATACATTTAACCATGGAGTCAGGGCTGTAAAAATGTACTGTAATGATGAACTGGTAGTTTACTTCACCGTTTAAAATTGACATTGTGTCAATGTCAATGTTACTCACTACTGTTAGCAGACTATTACCCAAACTATTACCATTTCTTTTTTCCAATTTGTCATGTCAACTGGTACCTGAAGTATGTGTTCCTGTGACTAATATTAATGTACTCTGTGTGTGTGTGTGTGTGTGTGTGTGTGTGTGAGAGAGAGAGAGAGAGAGAGAGAGAGATTTACTGGAAGTTGAAAATGTAGGCTTAAACAGCTTTGGATTAATTTGTGTGTGTGTGTGTGTGTGTGTGTGGCCTCAAGTGGTGCTGTGAAGCATTTTCGTTGTAGGCTTTAATCCTGTTTTCTTCTGATATTAATACCGCAGTACTATTTTGATAATAGAGGTTATTATGTAATAAGGTGTATTTGTAATACCAGAGTCATAGCCATTAATGGCTTAAATTTAGTATAGGGTGCATTTGGGTACTATTACACTGAAAGCTTTTGAAAGTATTCGCCACTATTATCAGATTATTACCTAACTATTACCATGGTGTTACTGAGCTTTTTTTTTTTTTTTAAATCATTTTATCATTTAAGGCAACTCATGCCCCAAAAATTGATTGATTGATATATAATTTTCATATTTTTTTTCTTTATTATTGGTCAATTTTAGTCAATTATTCAAAATTAGGCCTCCATTTCAAGAGAGAAAAAAGTAAAAAAAAACAACCTGAATACTCTTTTCAATAGTAATAGTGGAAAAAAATAATTCTTGATTGGAATGCACAGAGTAGGTCATGTGAACTTTTAGTGAAACTTATGTTTTGATATTTGTATATTTGAATAAAATTGACCAATAATAATGAAAAAAAAATGAAAATGAAATATAATTTTTTTTGGTCATGAGTTACCTTAAAAGGTGAAAAAAAAGTTGGTAATATTTTTTTCTACATTTCCTGAAACCAGTCTAATGTCATGAGTAGGGATGGGTACCTTTCACATTTGAATCGATACGGTACCGATACCCGGTACCTGGGAATCGGTACCGGTACTCAACGGTACCAATTTTCGGTACTTTTGCGTAACATATTTATTTCTCAAAATATAAACTTTAAAAAATATATCAAAACAATATAAAATCCAGGATGAGCTGTGCTTTATTGTTGAGTGAACGTGCATTTTGTAACATGAAGGTTGCAGTGTTATCAAAGAATGCAGAGGAGCGCTCTCAGGTGGCAAGTGCACGGAGGAGAAAAAAAAAAAAGTTGCAAGTGCACGTGTGATTTGTTGTGATGACGTCGTAGCTATGCGGCGCAGCACCGGCCAGACAGTATTGTGGGCATAGCATGATGGAATAAACAAAGTTGAGTCGGGCTGCTCTGTGCACATATCGGGGATGACGCAGGAGTACGAGGGATTTAATTTCAGCGAGGCAGTTTGGAGTAAAGTGGCAGGTAATATTCCTGAGTTGAAGAGCTGAGTATTAGCGGAGGACCAGAGATGCAGCTGCTAGCTGCTAATGACTAGCCTACGGATGAATGGAGAGAGCAAACGGAGTAAGGAAGGTCTAATCTGGAGGCAGACGAAGGCCAAGCCCGGGTAGAGACATTGGAGAGATAGTAGCTGGCGGCTAGAAGACCTAGAGCCGGCTGTTGGTCTCTGCTCCGCGGTGGAAGAGGGCAGCAGTTAGCGGCCGCGGTGAGCAGACAGGACCAGACGAGGAGGTAAATAAATTTTAAAAAATAGTACGATCGTCAGCACGCTTGTTAATCAAAGACGTCAAATGAAAACGGGTTGAAATCAATGATTAGTTTAAAGTCAACGCCGTTTAGGTACCGAAACATGGTACCGTTTGATTTTACATGAATCGGTACTCGGTAGTACCGACGGAATTCGGTCGGTACCTATAAAAGTACCGAATTCGGTACCCATCCCTAGTCATGAGGTCCTTTTTGACCGCTGAGGACCATGGGTGCTATAAAAATGTATAAAACACGTAAAAATGTATGAAGAAAGTAAAAATGTATATTATCTATAAAGGATGCAGAGGGGCACATATGCTGAAAATTTTGCTATGTTTCTAGAGGTGCTATGTGTGTATTTAATTAAAATGATTATATTCAGCTTCATACTGATTTTTATGAATAAGTGATACATTAATTCAGTTATTTAAAACATTAATAACACATTATTGTTACATTGCTGCAATGCTCACGGTTGTCATCCTGTTCTAGATAAACAGTACTTCACCAAAGAGACTTGAGTATCCAGTTCTTCGTTGACCTTCAGCATTCAGTTCTTTGTCTTCACCTTTTCAGGTAAGCAATTAAAAAAAAATGTTTTTGTAATGTTGAGAAACACTGAAATTATTATTCATAAAGAACTTTCAACCACTGTTCTGTGATGTCATGTATAGTGATATACAAATATATCTGAAGGAACGGTGTATTTGGGATAATCAATATTATTAGTATTATTCATGTATTTATTTATTTTTAAATCAGAGAATGGGGGGAAAATAGATTATTAGTACAAAAATTAGTAACTAGAGTTACTAGTCCGCATGGTCTCAGCGACAGAGTCATCGGTTCACATGGTCTCAGCGGCAGAGTTACTGGTTCGCATGGTCTCAGAGGCAGAGTTACTGGCTCACATGGTCTCAGTGGCAGAGTTACTGGTTCACATGGTCTCAGCGACAGATTCATCGTTTCACATAGTCTCAGCGGCAGAGTTACTGATTCACATGGTCTCAGCGACAGAGTTACTGATTCACATGGTCTCAGCGACAGAGTTACTGATTCACATGGTCTCAGCGACAGAGTCACCGGTTCACATGGTCTCTCAGCGACAGAGTCACCGGTTCACATGGTCTCTCAGCGACAGAGTCACCGGTTCACATGGTCTCTCAGTGACAGAGTCGCCGGTTCGCATGGTCTCGGTGGCAGTCGCAGGTTTGCATTGTCTCAGTGGCATTCGCAGGTTCCCATGGTCTCAGTGGCATTCGCCGGTTCGCATGGTCTCAGTGGCAGTAGCCGGTTTGCATGGTCTCAGTGGCAGTCGCCGGTTTGCATGGTCTCAGTGGCATTCGCATGGTCTCAGAGGGAGAGTTACTGGTTCACATGGTCTCAGCAGCAGAGTTACTGGTTCACATGGTCTCAGCGACAGAGTCATCGGTTCACATGGTCTCAGCGGCAGAGTTACTGGTTCACATGGTCTCAGCGACGGAGTCACTGGTTCACATGGTCTCTCAGCGACAGAGTCATCGGTTCACATGGTCTCAGCGGCAGAGTTACTGATTCACATGGTCTCAGCGACAGAGTCACCGGTTCACATGGTCTCGGTGGCAGTGGCAGGTTCGCATTGTCTCAGTGGCAGTCGCAGGTTCCCATGGTCTCAGTGGCATTCGCCGGTTCGCATGGTCTCAGTGGCAGTAGCCGGTTTGCATGGTCTCAGTGGCAGTCGCCGGTTTGCATGGTCTCAGTGGCAGTCGCCGGTTTGCATGGTCTCAGTGGCAGTCGCCGGTTTGCATGGTCTCAGTGGCAGTCGCCGGTTCGCATTGGTCTCAGCGGCAGAGTTACTGGTTCGCATTGGTCTCAGCGGCAGAGTTACTGGTTCGCATGGTCTCAGCGGCAGAGTTACTGGTTCACATGGTCTCAGCGACGGAGTCACTGGTTCACATGGTCTCTCAGCGACAGATTCGCCGGTTCGCATGGTCTCGGTGGCAGTCGCCGGTTCGCATGGTCTCAGTAGCAGTCGTCGGTTCGCATGGTCTCAGTGGCATACACCGTTTCGCATGGTCTCAGTGGCAGTCGCTGGTTCGCATGGTCTCAGTGGCAGTCGCTGGTTCGCATGGTCTCAGTGGCAGAGTTACTGGTTCGCATGGTCTCAGAGGAAGAGTTAGTGGTTCACATGGTCTCAGCGACAAAGTTACTGTTTCACATGGTCTCAGCAGCAGAGTTACTGGTTCACATGGTCTCAGCGACAGAGTCATCGGTTCACATGGTCTCAGCGACAGAGTCATCGGTTCACATGGTCTCAGCGGCAGAGTTACTGGTTCACATGGTCTCAGCGACGAAGTCACTGGTTCACATGGTCTCTCAGCGACAGATTCGCCGGTTCGCATGGTCTCGGTGGCAGTCGCCGGTTCGCATGGTCTCAGTAGCAGTCATCGGTTCGCATGGTCTCAGTGGCATACGCCGGTTCGCATGGTCTCAGTGGCAGTCGCTCGTTCACATGGTCTCAGTGGCAGTCGCTGGTTCGCATGGTCTCAGAGGAAGAGTTAGTGGTTCACATGGTCTCAGTGACAAAGTTACTGTTTCACATGGTCTCAGCGGCAGAGTTACCGGTTCACATGGTCTCAGCGACAGAGTCATCGGTTCACATGGTCTCGGTGGCAGTCGCAGGTTCGCATTGTCTCAGTGGCAGTCGCAGGTTCCCATGGTCTCAGTGGCATTCGCCGGTTCGCATGGTCTCAGTGGCATTCGCCGGTTCGCATGGTCTCAGTGGCAGTAGCCGGTTCGCATGGTCTCAGTGGCAGTCGCCGGTTCGCATGGTCTCGGTGGCAGTCGCCGGTTTGCATGGTCTCAGTGGCAGTCGCCGGTTTGCATGGCCTCAGTGGCAGTCGCCGGTTTGCATGGTCTCAGTGGCAGTCGCCGGTTCGCATTGGTCTCAGCGGCAGAGTTACTGGTTCGCATTGGTCTCAGCGGCAGAGTTACTGGTTCGCATGGTCTCAGCGGCAGAGTTACTGGTTCACATGGTCTCAGCGACGGAGTCACTGGTTCACATGGTCTCTCAGCGACAGATTCGCCGGTTCGCATGGTCTCGGTGGCAGTCGCCGGTTCGCATGGTCTCAGTAGCAGTCGTCGGTTCGCATAGTCTCAGTGGCATACACCGGTTCGCATGGTCTCAGTGGCAGTCGCTGGTTCGCATGGTCTCAGTGGCAGTCGCTGGTTCGCATGGTCTCAGTGGCAGTCGCTGGTTCGCATGGTCTCAGTGGCAGTCGCTGGTTTGCATGGTCTCAGTGGCAGAGTTACTGGTTCGCATGGTCTCAGAGGAAGAGTTAGTGGTTCACATGGTCTCAGCGACAAAGTTACTGTTTCACATGGTCTCAGCGGCAGAGTTACTAGTTCAGATGGTCTCAGCGACAGAGTCATCGGTTCACATGGTCTCAGCGGCAGAGTTACTGGTTCACATGGTCTCAGCGACAGAGTCACCGGTTCACATGGTCTCTCAGCGACAGAGTTGCCGGTTCACATGGTCTCGGTGGCAGTCGCCGGTTCGCATGGTCTCAGTAGCAGTCGCAGATTTGCATGGTCTCAGTGGCAATCGCCGGTTCGCATGGTCTCAGTGGCAGTCGCAGGTTCGCATGGTCTCAGTGGCAGTCGCCGGTTCGCATGGTCTCATTAGCAGTCGCCGGTTCGCATGGTCTCAGTGGCAGTCGCCGGTTCGCTTGGTCTCAGTGGCAGTCGCCGGTTCGCTTCGTCTCAGTGGCAGTCGCCGGTTCGCATTGTCTCTCAGCGACAGAGTCGCCGGTTCGCATGGTCTCAGTGGTAGTCGCCGGTTCGCTTGGCCTCAGTGGCAGTCGCCGGTTCGCATTGTCTCAGTGGCAGAGTTACTGGTCCGCATGGTCTCAGAGGAAGAGTTACTGGTTCACATGGTCTCACCGACAAAGTTACTGGTTCACATGGTCTCAGCGGCAGAGTTACTGGTTCATATGGTCTCAGCGACAGAGTCATCGGTTCACATGGTCTCAGCGGCAGAGTTACTGGTTCACATGGTCTCAGCGACAGAGTCACCGGTTCACATGGTCTCTCAGCGACAGAGTTGCCGGTTCACATGGTCTCGGTGGCAGTCGCCGGTTCGCATGGTCTCAGTAGCAGTCGCAGATTTGCATGGTCTCAGTGGCAGTCGCCGGTTCGCATGGTCTCAGTAGCAGTCGCAGGTTCGCATGGTCTCAGTGGCAGTCGCAGGTTCGCATGGTCTCAGTGGCAGTCGCAGGTTCGCATGGTCTCAGTGGCAGTCGCCGGTTCGCATGGTCTCATTAGCAGTCGCCGGTTCGCATGGTCTCAGTGGCAGTCGCCGGTTCGCTTGGTCTCAGTGGCAGTCGCCGGTTCGCTTCGTCTCAGTGGCAGTCGCCGGTTCGCATTGTCTCTCAGCGACAGAGTCGCCGGTTCGCATGGTCTCGGTGGCAGTCGCCGGTTCGCATGGTCTCAGTAGCAGTCGCCGGTTCGCATGGTCTCAGTGGCAGTCGCCGGTTCGCATGGTCTCAGTAGCAGTCACCGGTTAACATAGTCACAGCGGCTGAGTTACTGGTTCACATGGTCTCAGCGACAGAGTCATCGGTTCACATGGTCTCAGCGGCAGAGTTACTGATTAACATGGTCTCAGCGACAGAGTCACCGGTTCACATGGTCTCAGCGACAGAGTCGCCGGTTCGCATGGTCTCGGTGGCAGTTGCCGGTTCGCATGGTCTCAGTAGCAGTCGCAGGTTCGCATGGTCTCAGTGGCAGTCGCCGGTTTGCATGGTCTCGGTGGCAGTCGCCGGTTCGCATGGTCTCAGTAGCAGTCGCAGGTTCGCATGGTCTCAGTGGCAGTCGCAGGTTCGCATGGTCTCAGTGGCAGTCGCCAGTTTGCATGGTCTCAGTGGCAGTCACCGGTTTGCATGGTCTCAGTGGCAGTCGCCGGTTCGCATCAGGCGGCAATCTCCATGCCTGAGCATGGAAGCCACCAGGAAGTGCATAAAGCCTGCAATTCACCGAAAATTCCAGCAGGGGGTGCTAAGTTTGGCTGCAAAAGAAATCTGCCCATTCATTTCAGTGCTAAATTTGAAAACTTCTCACTTGATTTATAACCTCAGAAAAATTTTTCAGGGACAACATTATGGTCTCAATCGCTAGTAAAAAAATTCTTCAAGACAATTTGATGTCAATAGTTCTAATAATGGCCCCATTTAGAAGAAAATAGAAGATAAAGAATCGTATGATTTGGGGCGTTTCTAGCTTTGATTGACAGGTCACTGACAAGGCGAGCCGTCACCAGGAGAGAAGCAGAGCGTATCCACGGCAACGTGTCAGTAAAGTTATATATAACTTTATATAGATAGAAAAGAGGACGTTTAGCGGTTTGGTCTCATAACTTTGACCCTTTCACACTATATTTTCACTTAATGACAGTTTATTTGAACGTTTTGTTCAGTAAAATGTCTTGTTCAGCGTTTGGTTGGACTAACAGACACTCCAAGGAGTCGCTGCTCAGTTTTCTGAGGTAAGAAAGATACATTTTGTTTTTGTTTTTTTGCTAGCCAAAACTAACATCCCAGTTAATGCTCCAGTTAATGCTAACATGAATTAGCAGCGGCTTCTCTCAGTCGGGTTGGCGGTGTAGAGATGCGTGTAGTCAGTGTCGTCAGATCCCTCGCGCTCCGCCACAGTCCAATTATGGTCTGCTCCGCGTATCGGAAACATGATGGCGACGCAAGATGGCGACGAGTGTAACGCTGAACTCGAGGCTTCCAACGGGCAGTCCACAAACCAATGGGTGACGTCACGGTGACTACGTCCATTATTTATATACAGTCTATGGTTCGCATGGTCTCAGCAGCAGAGTTACTGGTTCGCATGGTCTCAGAGGCAGAGTTACTGGTTCACATGGTCTCTCAGCGACAGAGTCGCCGGTTCGCATGGTCTCGGTGGCAGTCGCCGGTTCGCATGGTCTCAGTAGCAGTCACATGGTTCGCATGGTCTCAGTGGCAGTCGCAGGTTCGCATGGTCTCAGCGGCAGAGTTACTGGTTCACATGGTATCAGCGGCAGAGTTACTGGTTCACATGGTCTCAGCGGCAGAGTTTCTGGTTCACATGGTCTCAGCTCTGTGCTGAATTGATGCGCCGTGCTCCATCGTCCGTCAAAAATAGAAGCTCTGCGCAAGTTTTGCCAGGGCTGATGGTATATTGGTGCGACGACGGACTCACTACGCAGCGGATCTGGAGTCGGTGGAACCTCACACAGTGATTATAATGAATCCGTATTGGCTCCGCAGACGGATCTGCAGCCATTATGCATGCAGTGGAATTTAGGGGTAACAGGATGTAGTCTGGTACTCCCCATCAGGTTATAATTTTGTTGGTGAGTGACTTGGACACCCTCTCTTCTGTAAAGCTCAACCGAATGGGTCTAATACTCCATAAATACAACAGAGTACACATTACCTTTGGAACTCTATGGGAAAGAGCCCATGAAATCCAGGGTCTTTCTGAAGCTGCAATTTCCCTGCTTTTCTTAATTTGTATTATTAGCAGAGCTGAGCCCAATCAACACCTATATACCAAAGCACTGTTTTATAGGTCTTGTATTTTTCGAAGATATCCTAATATTGAATTCTCATTAAACATTCCAGGAAGGAGTTCTCAGAGACATCCTGGTATGTAGACTTGCTAGATGGCTTCATCTGAAGGAGTTCCAAGATGGCACAGCGGATGGCAGCTTCAAAACATGGATCACCTCGTTCCACGACGCTGGACTGCACTATGAGAGGGCACGAATATCAAGCCTTTGTGGGATCACTATGAACGCCCTAAGGCGAAAAGCTGGGACAGATCTTTCCGGCAATATAGAAGGACATTTGCAGGACGGCACTATGAAAGAGGCTTCTTTGCCTTCTGTGATATCTGACTTCCAGCGCTGACAAAGTGACCGATATCTGTAAGTAAATACCCCAATCCTCGCGTCTTTGCACTGGCTCCCTGTTAATTTTCGTATTGATCTTAAGATTTTGTTGTTTCTTTTTAAAGCTTTGAATGGACTGACCCCATAGTACATCAAGGACCTCATCCAAATCTATACTCCAGCGCTCAAATTGAGGTCCGAGGGCCAGCTCCAGCCCGTGGTGCCTAGACCGAGATTTAAAACCAGGGGGGACAGGGCTTTCTCTGTGGTGGGCCCCAGAATTTGGAATGCCCTCCCCCTCCATGTCCTAACAGCCCCCACGGTGGAGTGCTTTAAGTCTTGTCTTAAGTCTTAGTGCTTTAAGTCTCGTCTTAAGACCCATTTTTATTCCCTGGCTTTTTAACTTTGCGTGAGTTTTGTGGTCCTCTGTGTCTTTTATTTATTTGACTACTTCAACCTACGTCTTTTATTTATTTTACTATCTGTTTGATTTTATTGTTTTATTTATAGCATCATTTTAGAGTAATACACTTATTATTTATTGCTGATTGTTATATGGAAATGTTTGTTTTATTGTTGATTCTATGTACAGCACTTTGGAGATGTTTTTGTTGTTTAAATGTGCTATACAAATAAAGTGGATTGGATTGGATTGAAGTAAAATCATGTAGAGTGGTTGTCTTACTGCAGTAACCTCCTCATAGACACTGTGTAGCTTAAGGCTACAAGAAGTTATTTCTTCCTGCAGCCGGCACATTATCTCAACCATGGGGGACAGAACCCAATGTATATCTTTAAGATTTTGAGTGATGCTGTTGTAGCCATTTCATAGTGTCTCTGAGCTGATCTCTAAGGTACTCTGTATTTTGGACCAAAAACTCCTTTGTATTCCGGTATCCATGTTCCTGACTATCATTAATGTCATGTCTGATTTCCATCAGAGGTTGATTTAACTATGGTATATGTTCCTTTTCAATTTTCATGTCCCACACCATTACTTCTAGTTTGTGAACTGAATGTTGCAATTCTTCCAAGGGACAGGAGGTTACAACTGAGCAGTTAGAGAGTCACCATCACATAAATAAATATCAATTAGAGCCATTGTGTTTAAGCGAACCTTTCATTCCCGGGGTCTGAAGAATTCAATATGTTCTTGTGGCTACCACCGCAGGGAGCCTGTTGTCCAGGGCAGCTATTCTCAAACTTGGGGTCCCGACCCCAATTGGGGTCGCGAGATGATTTCTGGGGGTCGCCAAATCATTTTGGAAGTCAGCTCTGTCTCCACTGTGTTAAAGTGTTCATGTGTTTTAGTCTTTTTGGTAATTTTGTGTTTTTTTTAGTCATTTTGTGTCTTTATTTTTTTTGGTAATTTTGTGTCTTTTTTGGTAATTTTGTGTCTTTTTTTTTTTGGTAATTTTGTGTCTTTTTTAGGTAATTTTGTGTCTTTTCTGGTAATTTTGTGTCTTTTTTGGTCATTTTGTAGTCAATTTGAGTCCCTTTTTGCTTAGTTTTATGTAATTTTTTGGTCATTTTATGTCTTTTTTATGTCTTTTTTTTTATCATTTTGTGTCATTTTGAGGTCAATTTGATTATTTTTTGGGTAATTTTGTGACAAATCCCAAAGTAACAAGTTATTACTTTCCAAGGAGTGTCTGGCTTGAAGCTGACTGTTACACATTCAGGAGGTCAGAATGGGCCTTTAAACTTATAGCAAAGGACTTAGATTAAAACTAACAATAAAATATAAAAAAATATATAAATGCTCAGACAGAGAGATGTTTTAGTTGTTCTCTGCTTCATTATTTGTCCAAAATTTGTCGCATCAACTGAGTTTGTATGATCTGAACTGTGAGATTCTGTTAAGTGGGGGGGGGGGGGTCACAGACAACATGCATGTTAAATTTGGGGTCGCGACTCAAAATGGTTGAGAACTACTGGTCCAGGGTATGGTAACTTATACACCAATTTTTTTTTGCCGAGTATTTAAAGAACAAAGTCAATGAATGCCAGATTCCTATTGGCTTAACAAGGGAGAGTTGGGGTGTGGATTTTGAACATTAAAATATAGACTCAAATAAAGCAGACAATTTTTATGGCAGATTGCCACACAACATGGGCTACTGCAAGTAAAAGTGGCCCAAATCTGTTTTGTTTTTTTTGCTTATATGTATCTGTTTTTGTTTTGTTTTGTACAGTATGCAGCACAGATCAGATGGAATCACATTTTTTTTCAAATCAGAACCCGGTCTCTTTGTGATCCTAAATCGGATATAGATCTGATGTTTTCCAATGCGACCTCAGGCTGAACAGTCATGTCGCATTTCACAGTGGTCACAATTCAGGACTATAAGTTCACAAGCAGTCTGATATGAACCACATTTATAAAACAATGTGAACACGGCTGTGAACGGCTGGCAGCTCAATCTTAAACAGTACAAGTTAACACTGGCGTGAGACAACAGAAAGTCTAAAGGCCGGTGTTGTGTCCTTACTGGTTTCCACACTAACTGGTTGCCGTGGGCTATGATCTGCGCATTTTCTGTTACGCATGAGCTGTCCGTGGTACTGAAACCACTTGCTGAAATAAAGAAGAAATAAGAAAGAAAGCACGAAAATAATAAAAATCAGCACTCAATCAGCACTTGTAGGAAGGTGGGTGGCACTGCATTTCTGTGTCATGTGCTATAGTTGAGCCGCAAATATAACGACCACCCATGTCTGACTGGTCCCTCCTCCGCCCTACATCATCATAAACAACACAACGCAGAGTTCCAGGGTGTGGAGAGGCTCATCCCACATGGGCTGGGTTACAAATACAATTATACATGTTGGGTGGGTGGGCCAGTGAGTAAAATGGGCGGGCCCTTTGCTGGCTACGTGTCTGGACTACAGATCTCCAGAAAATTATCTTGTTCTCTCGAGAAAACAAATGAAATTAACTCGTTATCATGAGAAAAAAATATATGAATGCATGGCCGTTCACCTAATAAGGTAAGATATCTATCTACCCACCCTAGAAGAAGCAGCAAAAACTATGTAAGACAACCTGTTATTGTCTAGGGCAGGGATTCCGAAAGTGTGGTGCATGCACCCCTGGGGGTGCGCAAGCTGCCGCTAGGGGGTGTGCGAGATGAAAAATGTAATGGCGGTCTGATAATAAAAAAAATTTCCCCCACACAATAAAGAAGTGAAAATTAACATTTCCTTTGTAAAATGTAAAATCAAAAACTGTAATATTAATTAATAAATAAATGCAGGCTATGCAAAATGCACTTCATCTTCAAATGAAGCGTAGAAGAAGTTATCTTCTTCCATTTTTCCAACCTGTGTTATGATTGATGATACGATTATGACTGGTTGTTTAGCTCCACGCTCATTTTAACTTGCTGCAATTTTTGTTCAACGTGGCTCAAAATATTATAACATTTTCCCAACTTATGTGCTTTCTGCCTCTGATCCTGAGCCTGTCATCATCCTCTTTGCTCTTAAAAGTGTAAGCTTGCGCATAACTTTGTTGCATTATATTGAAACTGTGTTCAGCTCAAGTATCACCTCAATGCAAAACATATAGCAGCTAGCGGCTAGTGTGGTAACTAGCGTGGATTGTGTTTTACTTCAAAAACCAAAGTATTATAGTTTGCAGAAGGTCTACCTACCTATAGACTACCTGAATTTCTGAAATGTACTATATTTCTAAATATGCTATTGCTACACTTAATGGCAAAAATTGCACTGGTCTGTTGGACTTGAACAAAAATAAACAATATTTTTGTTGCTTGAGCTTATGTATTCAGTCATTATTCAATGGTATACTAAAAATCCATGTGAAAAAAATTACTTCTCACTGTTCTCAGGTCAAATATTTATATGCGATTAAAATGCAATTAATTTCGATTAATTAATTACAAAGCCTCTAATTAATTAGATTAATTTTTTTAATTGAGTCCCGGCCCTAGTCAATGCATTTTTTGTGGCTCCCGTCAAAAATTGAAATCTATGGTGATAGAGAGCATGTGGAAAAAATGTGGTGCCTTTTGTCCGACGTGTCCCCATTCTTCTCAAATCTGGTCCGAAGCTGCCTGACGATTTGTATTCCTCGAAAGCTGGTACCTAATACATGTTTTGGTCATGTAATATTCTAATTAGCATATCTGCATGATAGATAAGTGATTACAAGTACAAATATATATTAAAGCAATTGGTTACAAGCATATTTATGCAAAGAATGAGTACAATTTCCCTTAAGTAATTGCATATTTCTCCTTTCTCATATGGCTTTGCCTGGTTTTGGTGGCTTCCTGCCCATCTTGAAAATGACACCTTTCTAGTGGTCAGTTACATTTTCTGTACTGTATATGCAATGTTGTTTTCTACTGAGGCAATAACAAAGAGTGTTGTGGTGTTATGAACCTGCAGGGCATGTCTGTCGCAACTCTTGCATCCTCCCCTCTCTGCATGTTATCTCCTGCCAGCCTCTCTCTCAGCGGGGCAGCGAGGCAGGTTCAGCTGTAACAAAGGGCCCACCAAGAGGTCTACATGTCTTATGTCACTCTGTCAGTTCTGTCAGCGTGTAACAGACTTGTTCATTGTATTTAATTTTTTTTTTATTCTACGATCAAAACATATAATAACATCTAAAAAAATGCAAAATATGGGCTTCCATTATGTGCCTGTGCCTGGGCCCTACTTCTACAATGCACAGGGGACATCTGTAGTCCTCCTCCAGAAGTACGTATAACCAACATCTCAAAAAATGGATAGTGGAAAAGATGAACCATTTGCATTCAGAGATACAGCGTGGGCGATGCTGAAGATTAAACTCTTGGCAGGTAATTTCATTCATTTATTTCAGCAAGTGTCCCAATTCCAGCAGGAGAGCACGGGGCCTCAGCTCGGCTCCTCTGGATACAAATGATTAATCTCCGTCCTGCTCTCACTTCTTATGGCTCTATTTTGTAGCATTGCCAATAGAAGGCAAGACAGGAGACTCCCAGAGCAAAGCCAGAGGAGAACAAAAAAGAAAATGATGCTTCTTCTGCTGCTGAAAACTCTCCAAGGCTTTCTTTGAACTCCCTTCGCATAAATTGCTCACTCTCTTTCTACCTAATCATCCTGCGTGTGTGTGTGTGTGTGTGTGTGTGTGTGTGAGTGTGAGTGTGTATTGGCCATTTGTGAATGTGTGACCCAATCCAATCTCTCCTGACTCATTTCTCTAACTCAAACTATAGAGACTGTTTCATAAGGAAAAGGCAGGTGGGTCAAGTGAAAGGCAATTAGATACAGAACACATGCAGCTCACAAACAGCATATTAATGAGAAAGTAGAGCCTCTAAACTCACACCGCCCCTGTCTGTCAGCCTCTCCCACCCTCATGTTTGGCCAGAAGCCTCCACACCAAGCAAGGTTTTGTTCCTGACACAACCACATCCCCGCACCTGCACACACACGCACACAGACAGGCTGTGTATAATTGATGAGCACAGCAGCAGGGGGAACCATGAGAGGGACCAGAGAGCCATCGCATCGAAACTGGCATTCGACCGACCTTTTCGCAGCTACGCTGGCACGTGTGTATGCATGTATATGCGTGGGCGCATGTGTGGGTGTGTTTATGGTGCTTTGGTGGCAGGTGGTGGGGAGAAATGTGTGAGATGTGCAAAGAGACCAAGGCTGATGAAGAGAGTATTCTTCAGAGACGCTTTGAATAAAAACAATGATGATGAGAGAGTTGAAAATAAGGCGCAGGAGCGGGAGAGAAATACTCCAGTGAGTTACCTCTAATGAGAGCAGAGCAGTCGGGTGCTACCTGGGCAAAACAAGAGAGAATAAACTCCTGATTGAGAAGGGGAGGCTCGTGTTTGTCAATCATGCACACATGAAGCTGTTCCTGCAGTCAAGTGCCATTTTATACAAGCAATTGCCCAAAACCCTGTGGCATAGTGTCGTGTTATTGACACACACTCTTGTAACACATGTAGCTGCCTCACCACTTCAGACTAAATTCCAGCTGCTACTCAAACTTTCTCCCGGCTCCAGACTCGCCCTTGGCGTCGTCCCTTACCGACAGGCGAGTTTGTCTGCTAAAGGTCCATGTGTGCAGCTGTAACCTCAGGCTACCGACGGCTTTTACACTGACAGGCTTAGCTGTAATGTATGCACATGTGGCATTTCCCATACATTAGGAACAGAATGTCACACAAGCTGTGCTGCCTGGGGAGCCTGGCAGGGGGTAGTATATGAGGGATTTTTTTGTGCGTGTGTCTGCGTCACACACACACACATGGTGCTTGTGTAAACGCGTGCTACAGTCAATCTGCCTCACCTCCCTCTAAAATGTTTAGGAGGTGAAAGAGCAACAGCAGCAGGAGGAGACGGAGGTGCAGATGTGTGAGCCGCACGACACAGAGGTGTGACGTGGAGGAGGAGCCATCACGCAAAGCCTCCTTCTGTCACCACTTCCACACTTTATCGACTTGGTTTTACTTCCCAGCTTGTGTCATCACAGCCAAGTAGCAGCGTTTAGACCGACATTTAGCCATTCGTTTTTTATTCACAGATTTGTGTCAGTACAGCATAATAAAAAGAAGACTAACATTTGCATGAATTAGCCCTTGGAGACCCACACAAACCCATTTTTGGAGAGTGCAGGAGAATTCTAAGGGGCAGATGAACAGTATGTGGTGCATGGAAGTGGTGTACGTGCAGCACTATGTGTCAAGTTTTTTCTAGGCCATTCTCATGCTCGGTTGTGTCTCAGCAGCAGCAATTTTTTGAGTTGATGCCATTTGTTACACAGATTTGGTGTTAAATTTGTCGAAAATATCTGAGAAATACCTCATTAACAAACCAAGACTTTTGTAACACCACTGAAAAAATGCTAGGATTTAGTATTAAAAAATGTTGACATTTAAGAGATTTCTGTAAGAATTGCATTTTGTTATAATTAACTGTTGAGAAAACCCCTTATCTTTAATATATACTACACTGTAAATGTTTTTTTTTTTTTAAACCTGTTGTTTTAATGGTTAAAAAAAAACTGGCAGCTGTGGTTGCCAGAACTTTACCGTAAAAAATACGGTGCAACTTTTTGTAATATTACGGTAAAATTATATTAGCACTGTTGATTTCACCTTTAAGATTGCCATTTTATTCCATATTTTACCGTATGAATAAAACGCTTTTCCATCAAAAGAAACGTTGTTCTGCCATATGATTGACAAGAAAATACTTTATAAATGCCGCATGAATTAAAGATTTTACCATTAAATATTACAGTATATTTCTGTCAGAGATATGGTGTTTGGTACATTTAACAGTGAGAAAAAGTATTTTTTACAAAAAATAAATGCTAAAATGATGGCTTGTATATATATTACAGTATATGTTTGTGGTGCCAGTGTATTTTATAGTGGAGTAATGTATTTTTAAAAATTAAAAAAAAATTTAAAATACTGTTTTGGCTGATATATACATTTACGGTGTTTCATTGTTACTGAAATTGAATTAACCCATTTATCATTTCACTGTCTTTTACTGTCATAGTTTACAGTTTTTCACTGTTCAATCTACAGACATTTTTACAGTGTAATACATAACATACATCCTCTGAATGCTCTAGGTCTCTAGTTGGTGGTTGTAAAGTTTCATGAGGCTGTGATTACCCTAGAGGTCACAGCATGCTCATTTTATACAGTGAGGTCAAGTTTCAAAGAATGCTCTCACTGGAATAAAATGGCTACTACGGAGACTAACATCATCACGCACAGATAAAGTTGGGCTTATTGAATCCACAAGAATGTCATCTTTAAAGCAATACCCACTTTATGCAATACCAAAACTGTTTAGGGACCCCAGTATGCAGAAACATTCAAATACAAAAGGTGTAAAGCGCATTTATACTAAGAAAAAATGCATGTTTTATCCAAAATGCTCCAAACTCTCAAACTTTATTTAGCCTGCAACAAGATATCATGACATGGTTGGTACCGATGGATCCGGGTCTTCACATGCTGCCAGAATCTTCACTGCATTAAAATTAAGCCTATCACAGCTTCTTAAAGACATTAATGTCAGTCAGTATCGAAACGCTTCAGGGAGTCTCAGAGGAGATCCACCAGTGAACATAACGGCTGCTTTAACTGCTGTTATCACACCTTCAGTACAACTCAGAATGTAGTAATCTTTTCATTCTTTAATTACAGGTGGCATTATGGGACTTAAATAGGCTAAATATAGCACAGCCCCATCAACAAACCCTTTATCTCCTGCCAACAGTCACGGCTGGTCAAGGCAATTATGCACAGCCTAAAGTCACTGACCCTTTCAGTGAAATCAAGAACTGCAGTATTAGTAATATTCTTATGCATAACTAAATGGATGATCATTATTAAATTTTCTCAAAGACGGCTAATCTCATTACCTCGACCTTGAGTGTGCCGTGGAGGAAAATTAAATTGAAGAGGAACTTTATTTAACTTACTGCTTCAAACACTACTTCTTTTTCTCCCTCATATATTCATTTATATGCAGTTATAAGCTTATTCTTTGAGAATTATCTTGGTTTATTGCCTCTCTCTCTGCGTCTTTATGTCTCTATGCAATTCTGGGAGTGCTTACTATTATTTGCTACTATTGATCTTGTCTTTTAACTCGCTGTGCACTACTGTGAATGTTAAATGCTAAACCTAAGTTTGAGACAGGAAAGAGAGATGAATCAGGCACTAATTAAAAAATAACAGTTTGATGATAAATCATCATCAAATCACAAAGTAAATTCTTCTTTTATCCACCAGCTGAATGACAATAAAGACCAAATGTGTCAACAGACCCAGCCCTTTTTCAGGGTTTGTGATGTTTATTCACACAAATATGCCAGCTGAAATAAAACAGAAAAAAGACATTAAAGCAGGCTACATTTGGAACAGCTGATGGACCCAGCTGGATTTTTACTGTTTTTGCCAGATTTGTGCCAATCCCCTAAACAAAGCAAATGCAAGAAGAGACAGAACAGAAGTCAAAGAGAATTTAGCTTTTCAACATTTAAATGGTCGAAACAAACTCAAAGAGCTGAAGAGGAATAAGCGAGCAAAACAGACATCATCTATAGGCACAATAGGTACTTATTGAGTGCAGACTCAGCTGGAAGTCTGCAGGCCTGCAAATCAGCATTGGAGTGGGTGGGAATCCATGAATTAATGCATTCGTCTTTATTCATGATTATGTATATACTGTGTGTGTGTGTGTGTGTGTGTGTGTGTGTGTGTGTGTGTGTTATAAAGATAAACAAGTTGAACTGAAGCTCAAGGCAAGGCAATTTTATTTGTACAGCACCATTCAGACACAAGGTCACTCAGAGTGCTTTACAGAGGCATAAAAATACATTTAAAAAAATACAACAGACATTAAAATAGCAGAATAAAAAATATAATATATAGACCCTAATACCAGTTTATTAAGCGGACGATACAAATTTAAACAAGCTATTTTAAAAAAGGAAGGATTAAAAATATGTCTGAATTGAATTCATGAGACTTATTTAGTGAGTTTAAAAATAAAAAAAGCAAACAGCAAATTGTGCTCCCAAAAGAAATGATTACCACTACCCGTCGCTGTGTATTGACACCTATTGCTGTAATTAAGTGATATGACAATGTTCTGAATGTGCTATATAGTCTATCTAATCAAAGGGAGTCTTTTAATGTCCTAATTCATTTATATTGAAAAAAATTGTTAAGTAAACAAACTCTTTCATAGCGATAGCTTCCATGGCATTAGTTATAATCATAATTAATAATCAATAATAATTATGTATGACTAAACTGACCCTAAATGTGAACCATGCCTGGGTGTAGAAAGAGAACAGTAGCCTATACTAGTGTATGATGATACGTCTTTTTTCTTTATTATGCTTGATAATAACTTAGCACGGTACTTTTATTTTCCCGCTTCCGGTCTGTCTGCCGTCATATTAATAAATGAGAAACAAAAAAATGTCGGCCTGCCACGATTAAAAAGGGAGCGAACTTCGTCGTCAGGAGAACTGTATTGGGCACGGGTACTATCGGGAGGATTTTGGCCCATACAAGCACTTGACAATAAGTTGATAATGTCCTCATTGGTCAGTGTTGCTGCCACAAGGTTCCCAGCTGACTGACTCATGCTCACTTATTGCGGCAGCAAATTACAAGGTGGCAGTGCCTTGATGACGTCAGTCAAGTTTCATTCAATATATTCAAAGTTTCATTCAATATATTCATAGTTTCATTCCATATATTCAAGGGTCATTCCATATATTCAAGGGTCATTCAATATATTCAAGGGTCATTCAATATATTCAAAGTTCCATTCAAAGTTCCTATATATATATATATATATATATAGTGAGGCTATTTTTATACATTTGATGAGCTAGTATTTGTTAAAGGATCATTTTTTTATGTACTTCTGGCACTGAGGATTTGCCTTACCACCACTAATTTGGAAGTGTGTTAAAGTGCTGCACTCACAGCTTTGTGTCGTGTTGGTGTCTCAGCAGGGATGCATTATTGGCTTTGCTCTCTTTAAGCCACTAGAACCGGTAAGAGAAAGTCCCATTTTGTAACCGCAGTTCTCTGAGTTAAGGCGGACACATTGAACTTTACTCTCTTCAAATCATTGACTCAGTGGGCTGAGGCAAAACAGCCATACAGATAGTGCCACATGTCTTAAATGGCAGGAAGTACATGAACGTGTTGTTGGATTCTGCCTGCAGCTCATAGAATTATGGTTACAATAAATGTGTTTCCATTCACCCAATGCATTGGCATTAAAGTGTTCACTTGATTATTATTGTGAAGTAAATGTTAACTTCACAATATAATGGCTATGGAATAGTGACTGTTTGGATTGGTTCCATATACGCCTATTTTACGATGCAATTCTGTCTGCAACCATGTCCGCTCTCCCGGGAAAATGACAGCTGGATTTACAGCACAAAGCAGGAAGAGAATAGCGCCTGTACTTATGAAGATAATAAAATAATAACAAGGAGGAGTCTGAAGACAGCAAGACTCTTGCCTCCCATCTTGTCAAATGCAGCACATTAGCTGCTTCACTTCTCATTACTACCTTTCACAATAAAAGCCCTTTACTGCACCACTGCTTAGCAGAAAATATTTCTCAAAGAGACAACGCAACACAATAGCTTACAACTTGACAAAAAAGTAGAATTTTGGCCTCCCAAAAAAGAAACGAAATAACGAGAGCTATCCAATTGCCTTTCCCTTTTGTGGGGTTAAAAAATTGTCCACTATTCATCATATTTTCCATTACAGATTAAGTAGATTTAAAGGTTAAAAGTTGCAATTAATATGGATGGAAACTTGACTTATGTGTCACCTCTGTTTTACATTTTCTTTCACATTCACCCCCCTCTTATACCTCCCTCTTCATTCTTTTTTTTTAAAGCTCAACAATAATGCTTTCTTGGCTGTCTTAGATAAAAAGCCTCTTGAGAAATTATTTTCAGCACTGACAATTTTCATGCCACCCACTCTGTTTGTCTATGGTACTAACTATGGCAGACCTTTTGGCTTCATATTTACTAATTACAGTAAGCTGACAGAAATCCAAAAAACAAAAACACAAATGTGCACAGTGCACAAAAACATGTGTCTCCCCCTCTGTCTGCCTGGTTGTCATTATAGCAATTATCAGATAATGCAGACAAAGAAATTAGATTTTTGGCCGTGAGAGCAAGATAGATGTGAGCTCCGAAAGTCCAATAAATCCAAGGCAAACCCTCAGCTCCTGTCCATCTTTCAGAGCCATTGCTTCTTATATTTTCCTCCACTCTCGAGGGGTTTGATCGACTCTGTCTGCGTCAACATTTAGTTGATTGTCTGTTGATTTTTTCTGTCTGGCTCTCCAGAATTCTATCTCTTTTACTGTGTGCCTTTCTCAGCATCACCATTCATCCACTGGTTCATGGGTCACCAGGGACTCTGTCCATCAAAGCATCCAGGAGGCAAGAATTCCCCCACAGATCGGCTCATTACAACTCCTGGAAAACACTGAAAAATAGATCTTAGGATGGGGAGCCGCGGGGCTGACGGGCATTATTAGTTGTTTGGAAGAAGAACAGAAATGTTTCCAGGTGACTAGGTGATTGACTGTGCTGTTTTCTTGTACCTTATACAATCAACACATATGCAAAACTACCGTGAAGCTGATTTAATTTGTACATTATTGCCCTCACTGAGTATTATCTTGACTTTTTAAAAGCCAACTTTAATTCCTATTTATATAATCCATCAGTTATTGGGCAGAGTGTTGTAAACAACAACAGAGAGCTATATAAAAGACAAGAAAAGTCATTTACATAATAAGTATTCAGCGGCAGCGCTCCTCCGATGGGAAACAAAACAGAACCGCAATCAGGACTCAGCAGAGCGAGACAGTGAACCCAATTACTGAGAATTGGGAAAGCCTTCCTGGCTGCAAACAGAGGCACATACTCTGTGACAAACACACAGTTGGAGACACAATACCTGAGGACAAACATAAAAATTTTTAAAAATCTCAAGGCCGCAAATGCGTTTACAGAAAGGACAAAAATAGATCAACAATGGAGAATTTATATAACAAGTCAACGTCATGCTTTCACAGTCTGTTTCATCTGTCCCTTTCTGCCAATTCAATTTCATTTTCAATCATGCACTACTTTAAAAGTGTAGATGAGAAAAAATATGGCGAGCATGTCTCTATCACAAACACTCTCATTATGTGATGAAAATGAAAATCTGTTCAATATACTTTCAGATTTAACTTGAGTGCTGCTGTCCCTGCAAAGGTCTTTAACAAACACAGCACCTACAAGTCTCAGTCAGTCGGGGCTACATCTCTCGCCGGGGTGTAACATTGGTTGGTTTCCATGGCAACTGGCACAAAGCTGATGTGAGTGACAGGTGGTAATAGCTGACAGGAAAGTGAGTGCTAAGATACCGCCCTCAGCCCCCCTGGATCTTATTATCAGTTTTCTGGTCCTCACCCACTCTTTTTTTCTTTCCCCTTCTCTCTCTTTTCTCCATCCTCTCCTCTCTCTAGTTTTTCTCAATCTGTACCTTTTTCCGTCTCCCTACATTGATTTTCTAGTGGAGACGACATAAGGCAAGTTGCTAGTTGCCATCGCTCCCATTATGTCACCATGAGAACACTTTCCTTTCTACTCACAATCCTCAGAATAGCTCTGGCCGCTGTCAGCAAGTCGCCTACAGGGTTCACAGCAGAAACCGTTGAAGGGGTATAAATTAAGTTTTTGGCTGTTATGGTCCTCCAAACTAGACGACCACATATGCTGTGTGTTCCTGCACTGTTATATTACCCACAGGAGCATTTCCTTACTAAGCTCCCCTAGCAGTGGCAGTAGATTCACACATCAGCATACCTAAACATAATGGTTACGGTGTTAAACACTTTGTTTATGTTGTGAAACAATTACAGTTTGGTTAGGTTTAGACGACAAAACTACTTGGTTACAAAATAAAATTACCTGGTAAGGCTTACAAACAGAGTTTGGCATAAAATAAGTATGCTGAACATGTGGTACACTGTAATTAAAAAAAAGATTCTCATTTTACAGCAATTCACTCTACTGTAAACCATTTTTCTACATTAACTGCAAATGCCATCAAAATGTAAATTACTTTTATTACAAATATTAACCATCATATAAAGTTTAAATCTGTAAATTAATATAATTATTTTTTTAATACAATGGCAATGTGCTGTTTCCTCCCTATAAATAAAAAAATTGTAAAGTATCTTGTGTTTGCATAAGTATTCATGGTAGATATAATGTCATATTTTGGAGGAATGCTTCTGTCACAGGTTTGTCTCTCTCATAATCACAGCATTAGCATTTGACATTAGCATTAGCAATGTTTGCATTGCTTGAATCACAGTTCGGCAAATAGAAGTGAAAGAATAAGGAAATGCTGTAGTTCATTTAAGAAGCTTAACTGTGTATTTGCCTGTGTGTGTGTGTGTGTGTGTGTCTGGGAGTGAGGGCACACTGAGGGCAGCTGCTGGTGTGACTGGGAACGACTGGAATGTTAGATAAGTTATTGACTGTAATGATGTGATGCCACAACACTGTGTGGTGATGGATTGGTGACAAACATTAGCTCAAGATTGATGGAGGTAAAGATTCACTATAACTCACAAGATAAAGTCAACTCACGGAATATTTCAAGGACTCAAATTGATGTAGCTGGGGAAACATCAGATCACTTAAGCTGCGAGAATCCTCCTGATTGACTATTCTATCAGTATGCTCTTGACAAGATTTGATGGATTAAACAGGGTTTGAGAATAAATCTAATAGACAATTATAATAATCAATTCCTCACATCATCTCCCACTTGAAATCAGTAATGCAAACCAAGACTGGAGCTCAAGCTGGATATGGGGCACTAATGACTTTTTCAAAGATAATCACAACAAAGAATGTTTTCTCCTGAGCTGCACAATGAAATCAGCCAGTTATTGGAGCTATTTTTCTATCTTTTCTTTTGTTTTCTTTTCTTTTTTTAAATTGTAGCCTGTACTACAGCCTGACTGTCTGGAGCTTGAAGAGATGACAGTGAAGTGTTCTTGTTTCAGACTGACCCTTATTGTTGTAATGGAACAGAAGAGCGAGGACGACACATTCACAATACCTATTTTCTTTTTAAACCCCTTCCACCATAACCATCCACACACACACACACACACACACACACACACGCACACACACACTCCCATAATCCCTCTCTCTTTTCTTCGCCCTCTCATGCCTGTCAGCTTTCCAAATATCCAACACACACTCACACAAGATGACAATGCATCCTGTCTACACACATTAAAGTCAGTTAAAATATCACCAGGGCATATAAACAAAACAAGCACACACATTCATCCCACACTGAGGCTCAGTCATTTACACATGCTGTGACTCAGACCTTTTTCAGGGTAGTCCAGCTGAAGCTGTTCTGATTATATAATGGAATGCTGAATGATTATGTACAGCATTTTCAAAATAATTATTCTTCTCCATTCCATTCCATGTTGACTAATATTAGTTATATATTTTAATAAGAAACTTAACCTCCTGTGACCCTGCATCCTCATATGTGGACATTTCAATTTAGGTTTTCTGGACCTTATACTTAATTCTGCTTAACTATAACATGTTGTCCTCAGTAGTACACACTCTAGAAAAAGCACAATGCATTAATTAGTGTAAAAATCAGATGGCAGCATCCTGGTAAAGTCAATCAACAGCTTATCCCCATACAAAGGTGGACCAGGTACACAATCTGATCATATTTTATGGTTAAAACTTGTTTATTTGTGCTTAATAATGTTGGTAGTTTGATGTTCTGGTAACGCTTTATATTAAGGTCCTTGTAATAACCATTAATTAACAAGTAATAAGGCCCTTGTAAGCCCTTACAAGATGCTTATTAACATTATTGTGTGTTTATAAGCTTATATAAGTGTTAATAATGGCATTATAATACAGCTAATAGCAGGCTATAAGAGATTTATAAGCACTAATAAGAAACTTGTTAGCAGTTTGCAAATGCTTAAGAACATTAATAAAAGCCTCATGAGTATCTTATAATTCTTCATAGAATTACAAACACCCATGACCCACCCATTATGTCTTTGCCATGCCTTTATTAATCTTATTTTGTTTGCTTATTGATATTAAAATATACTTTATTGCTCATCTATTATAAGTTACCTATAAGTTAACTATGCTTTTTGCAACTACCGGATCTAAAGCGAGAACAATGCCTTATTACTTGTTAATTAATGGTTATTAAGGACCTTATTATAAGCGTTACTGCTTGGGTCTCAGGAGGTTAAAAGAAACTATGTTTTAAAAGACAAAAATCCTATTTTTATAGTTGGCCATCCAACAACAGCGCCGTTTGTAACGGCTCACATTTCCCATCATGCATTTTTCACAATTTGCTGTTTAATGTTCCAAAATAGAAATGACACTGATTCGTTAGTGCTTAGAATGAGTCTGTTCAGAACATGGTGGTTTTGTATTGGCCATTTGTGTGCTGGTTAAAAGTTATAATCATAAGTAAGGTGGCTGTTACATGTCATGGTTTTAGTACACGGCACAGTGGAAAGAATAACGTGAACCTGAGCCAACAGACCAGTTGTCAACTGCATGAAGGAATTACAGAAATTAAAAGTTAAGAATTAAAAGTGAGCATGCAGTGAGGGAAGCAGTTAACCATATATATCACCTGCAATATAATTAAAATGACTGAAACATCAAGTAAAAGATCCCATTTAAGCAGCACAATAGTTTAATTAACATTAGTTAATTGAGGCACAGTGTGGACCTGTCAAACCAAATAATGGTCTGTCTCTAATAATAGCATGGTGCTCTGTTTCACTGACTCAAAAGAAAACCCCTGTCATTACTGCAAGTTTTCAGCGCTGTAATACCTTGGGAAGTGATCCGAAAGTAGAAATTAAAAATCACCCTCTACATGGAGACAATGGTCTAGTCACAAAATCATCTCTGATTCTTGCACTCTAGCTGAAAAACCCTTCTCGTGGCATAATTGACACTGCATATTTTTGATTGTGTGTCTTTGTTAAAGAGAGCACTGTGCTTCCTGTGAAACACACAAAAAGACATGAAACCTCTGAAGTCCAGGAGATTTTGGTTCAAATTTGTCAACTTCCTATGCATTCATTTCTGTCTGTGTTTAGCATCTTTCAGTCTGATTTACATCACATGCATGGCTCCTTTTTCTCCACACAAACTTGGCTATCAGTCAGATTTTTCATTTTATTTTAACTAACAAAGTATAAAGCTGCCAGCAACTGAAAATACAAGCAAAAGAAACAGGTTTCTATGGGAATGTACAATTATTATTTTTTTTTACCATTTATACACACAAAAACAGCAGGAAAAAAAACAAAAAACTACAAAACAGTCTCTTGCATGTAAATTAAAAATGGTAATAGTTTTCATTGTCTAGAAACATAAATGGCAAAGCTCCTATGATTGTACTTTCAACTGGTTTCTCTGATCTGATCTAGAGGGTTAAAGACTCATTTGTTTGTATTGTAGTCATACACCACAGTGGAGACTTTTACATTTTCAAATATGTTTTCCTGCCTTCCAGACAGCCATTGGGAACATTTCTTACATCACTCTGTATGTATGATGAAAATGTAGCAGTGATGGGACCTGCAGGCATATAAATGAGAGCTTCTCAGCAGATGCTTTACGCTTGAGTACATTCAGCTGCCACCAGAGAGACACCACTGCTCACTTCAGTCCCGTCAAATCAATATTACACACTTAAATGCATAAACACACTCACACAAGCACAATTTTCATATTATTGTGGGTTTTCTGTGACTCATTGTTTTCGTCTTAATTACAGTTTCTGCTTTAGTATAGAATAATGCATTAGCTTGCTTTCTTTTAGAAGATGAATTCCTCCGAGCAGCCCTCCACAGTATCAATCTCCATCTTTTCTGTGTGCGCATGAAAAAGTAGCACCATTTTGGTGATAGTCCAGTGTTTCAAAGGGAGAGAAGAGGAGAGGAGAGGCACCAGCAGTGGGAGACAAAATATGAGAATGAGGGTTTTTTTTTCTCACTCTTTCTCTAGTTCTGTCATGTGTTATCTGTGCCAATGTAAAGCTAACACTGCTTTGAGCTGTGAAGGCGGTAAGAAACTGATTAGAGTCCAACTTGCACATCAGAATGTGTGTGCTCATTCACTATTACAATGACACACACACACACACACGCACACACAAGCACACACTTTAAAGTACACGACATCCACACAGTGTGAAGGTCATGTAAAGGGGACATAATAGCTGCTAAATAATTGACAATTTCTGACCCTATTACAACCTGCCAATTTAAAGCACAAATTTGCAGTCACCTCTAAAAAAAGGAATCATAGGGATCTCTGTGTTTATCTCCGTCTCTTTCATTCGCCCTAATGGGTGTCCATGCACACACACACACTCCTTGTGCGACTGCTGTGGTTTGACGGACAACTTATTGTATAAGGTTTGTCAGAGCAAACCCTGAGTGAAGATAAGCAAACCAAACTCACTTCAATCTGCAGTAAGTGTTTGACCTTTTCACTCTGCTCTCATCGCTCCTCAAACCAACTTGTGCTAAACGGAGATTCGTTTTTTTTGTTGTTTTTTTTTCATTGTAAACGCTATGTTGAACAAATTGGGGCACATTTTGGGAGAATGTTGTGTTCTCCCCCGTGCCCCCTAATATCTACTCAAATCCTTTCAATGATTCACAATGTGGACATAATGTGGAGGACACAGTCTTCGCTCAGACTTCCTCAAATGGCTCTCTTGTGTTCTTCATTACCAAAGGCTGCTGCCTAGAGACTCATTTAAACATGAATAAGCAGGATTTTATGCTTTGGGGTGGTCTGGAAATTGAAAGCAAGAGCTGTTAAACCTCAGATGGACGAGCGTTCAAACATCTCCGCAGATTTGTTGAAGTCATCAACATGAAAGATTATCAACATCCAGCTTTTTTCTATAATGTTCTGAACTCTAGCAGCTCTAAAACAATTTATAGTCATGGGCAAACGTGCATGGTGCAAGTGCATTTATGGTTTGTCCAACTCCACTTTTGCTAGTTAAATAGAGCAAAATCTGGATACAAAGTAAGGCAGAAGGGGCAGAGAAGTCTCCCAATCCTCTGTCACATCAACAACTTCATTTGACTGCATATGAGCATATGCATAGATAACATACAGTTTGTGTCTACCAAGTGTATGCTGTGAAACCTGCCTATGTAGGTGCATATTAATATCTGAATATGCATCTTTTTAATAGCAAGAAAATACTGCACCATTGGCTTTAGACCAGGTTTTTGTTGGCCAATGACGCATTCACTTTCTGCTGTTTTTAAGAAAGCAATACACCAACAATGCACCTCATTTCAACACCATGTGTGCACAGATGGACAAGTACTTTTGCTCCTTACACAACATGGGTGCTGGGTGTGAAAATGACTGAAGCTAGCTATGAATGTTTCACTGCACTTTGTAGATAAACAGAAAAAAGTCATCCCTCAGCCAACACAGAGGTCAGCTATTGTTTATTCACAAGTATACATTCATTATGACATTCATACAGTCCATTCCCTACTCACACATTCCAATAGTGCATTCTCAAATGGTACTTTGCTATTATTTTGATATTTTGCTATTCAGCTTATGTATATTCAGAACATTATGACCTATTAGTATTATGGGTAGGTTCATTTAGACTTAGTAGGCTGTTTCATCTTCATAGTAAGGCTCAAAATAAGGTATATGGCTCCATCATGATATTTTTCTCTTTTTTTGGCCAACACTGACTCTTTAGTTAGTAAAGGTTGCCGACCCCTGATCTAGGCTGAGCTGAGATTTAGTTGAAGACAAGCTAACAGTCTGATGTTGCTTTTTTGTATGACTGTAACATTCCTGCAGCAGCCTCTGACTAAAGCTATCCATCAGTAGAAATTGTCACTGGCATCATAACGCCATTTACCACACTGTGCCTCAAATCTCATATGTTCAATATGAAGGCTTTCTATCCACAAAAAGGTGATGTGACCAGGGCGAGGTTGATATCTGCTAAACATCACGTTGTTAGTTGTTGTTGGGAGCATGTTAGCATCTTGACATTAGAATTCAGCCTCTCAGAGATGATTACAGAGCTCTTAGCCTGGTTATTATCTGGAAATTGTGGTTGCTGTGAACCATAAAAATGCCATAATCTAACTCATACGTCAAGCTAGGTACTCACTGTAACTTTATTATATGGTGTGAATGCATTGAGTGCTGTCTGGTTTCTTCTTTTACTCTGTTAGCTCACCCTTACAGGCACACAATGCTACTTACAGTATGAAGCAAAGATCTGAAATAGAAGACTTATTGTAGATCTTCTGATTCATAAGAAAACAACAGTCCTCATCCTGCTTCACCTGCCCTTTCCCCTAGATACCCTTCTTTCAAAATTGGCTGAATTGAGAACTTTAATGGCTAATCTGACTTTAATGGAAGAGGTAAATTATGTCCAAACACTGCACTGGTAACATATCATCTCACCACCATTTCTCCCGCTCTGCATCCCCACCTCTCTGCCCCAATCATTACATTTGGCCTATAAATAAATGCCAGAGCTGTCACACAGGCAAATGGAGCTACCAACATGGGAATTGATGGCAGAGAGCTGAAAGGAGGGAGGCAAGCCAAAAGAATAACAATAAGCCCAGTATGCAATGTTGTCAAGGTCGGAGAGACACGAAGGCAAAGCAGGTAAAGTTAGACAGCTTGACACGCTGGCAGCAGCTCAGATAGACAGGCAGACGGACCAGCAAATGGAAAGATAGACAGAAATATCTTAGACCAGTCGAACATTTCTCTGTGCGACTCGCCCCAGGCCCCAGGTGTGGTGGGAAAAGGGGAAAGGTGGGCCAAGGTGCCAGAACATCTAACACTATCAGAACAGAGAGGAGGAGGAAACAACATCAGAAAGATGAGGGAAAGTATCTTATTACACTAAAGGGAACATTGCAGACATAATCAGGTTTAATTGCTTTGATTTGAGCAAATGTGGCACATTGAGCTGGCAGATGTTCGTTGAGTCACTCCCTCAATACAGTTTCTAAATTCAGAGTTTGATCCAAAAAAAGACTTGTGCTGTGTTATTTTCAGTTCTCTCCTGCTGGTTGGGGAACATTATTTGCTGTTATTTTACAGTAAAAAGTAGATCAAACAGAACAACTTGTGATGTAGAGTGGGTAGAAATAGTCAGTATTATTTGCCCAAATAAATTATACACAAGCACAAAATCTGCCCTGTATATTCAACCCGTTGGTACATTTTACCAATCGAAACTTTCTACTGTGACTCTGAAGCCAAATCATCACCAGCTCAGAACCACTGCCAACAGTTCCAGGTTATCCCTGCCTCAGGCCTTTCAGCAATACCTGTGCTATAATGTAGCACTACTTTTACTTTGTGGCGAGATGTATGCAAGCTTGTGGGGAAATGTACTTTCATCCCAGTTTTGGATTAAGTTAAATTTTTGAAGAATTAGTTACACATATCCTGTTTTGCATTGTGAGCGTGCGTGTGTTTAATCTGTTACTCTGGAGGAACAGCTGTGTGTGAGATGAGCCGTGCTCAGAATAATTTGGATCTTTCTGCAACCATTATCACACCAAAACAATGGGATCGTAACATATTATTTTCATGTGTTCGCTTAATAGGTTTCTGCTTGCCACTGGCTATACACTGTAAAAAAAAAACTGTTGTTTTTACGGTAAAAAAACGGCAGCTGTGGTTGACAGATCTTTATCGTAATAAATACGGTGCAACTTTTTCTAAATTTAAATTTCCTGTTTAAGATTGCCAATTTATTCCATATTTTTACTGTAAAAAGTTAAGTTTTTCCATCAAAAGAAACGCTGTTCTGCCATATAATTGACAAGAAAATACTTTATAAATGCTGCATAAATTATGATATGGTGAGATATGGTGTTTAGTACATTTGACAGTGAGAAAAAAGTATTTTTACAAAAAATAAATGCAAAAATGATGGCTTGTATATATATTACAGTATATTTTTGCTACAAACACAGTGCCAGTGTATTTTACAGTGGAGTAATTTATTTTTTTATTAAAAAAAATGTAAAAAATATAACTTTGGCTGATATATACATTTACAGTGTTTCATTGTTACTGAAACTGAATTAACCCATATATCATTTCACGGTCTTTTACTGTCATGGTTTAGCAGTTTTTCACCGTAAAATCTACAGACATTTTTCACAGTGCATGATTATATCAGATTATTGAGCAGCTTTTTCACATGGGTGACCCAGGGCTAATATAATCTCTTCTGGATGTTTTTTTATATGACAATTCTATAAAGCAATTATCTTCATCTAATTGTACTTTGTTCACACAATGCACACCAAGCTTCTGCATAAACAGGTTGCTATACCAGCTGTGTGTCAGCTATTGATTGTCAACAACCACGGATAAACATCTACATATCATTTTAGAATGAATTATGAATATGAACAACAGGTTAATTTAAAAAGCGAATAAATTAAAAGCATGAGGGACGCTCAAGTTCACACATTTACATGCCTGCGCACACGGAGGTACACAGTCCCTGATGACGACAGCCGCTGTATAATCAGTTACCCGTGCAGTAATATGTGTGGGCTTTAATTGACAGCCTTAATTGACTGCCAGCCAGCACCAATCAGGCTGCAAAGATCTGAGAGGTCTGAGGGCTGGGACCAAGCCTCTCGGGTGGTAGTTAATCTGCCAGCCTCAGCTCCTCAGATGTCGACACACACGGAGGGTGTAAATGCAGCTCGTGCCAAGAGGGTAATTACATACGAAAAGAGTAAAAAAACACCCAGAATAGATTCATAGGTGCATGCACTGATTGACATGGCGACAGTGAAATAGACAGGTGTCAGGTCTATAGAACAGTTAAATCAATGATAATAATTGTGAGTGTTACTGAAGATACATGAGTCATGGAAGAGATGCAGCATACTGCATTAAGATGTCGTCAGGAGCCGTATGTACATCCATATTGGAAAATCCATCACAGGCTCGCAGGGTGATTTATAGAGATAAATGATCAACACACAAGGAATAAACCATCTGCCTGGGCTATATTAAGCACATCTTCCTGTTTGAAGTGCACTGAAGGAAGAAAGAAAACAGAGATGTTTCCTCCTGAGTCACAAAACACCCAGTTTGTAGTAGATTAACAGGAGACAAAAACAGCAAGGACACAAGTCTTTGAGGCATTCCCGCTCTAATCTTGTCATAACACAAAAAATATTCAACACCATCCCTCGTGTTTGAAAGGGTTTGGTACAATATGTTCCACTGCCGATGTGCATTTGTGAGTCTGTTTTTGGCCTGTCTGTGCATGGCTTCGTGCCATTAGTATTGCTGTACAGGCATTTGGTCACATCCCTGTATTGGAGAAAGTGTAGCTTCCCTTCAGGTCTGAGCCTAAAATTGCTGGGGGAAAAAATGGGACAAAATTTTTTTTAACACCAGCATTGATGTGTTTCTTGACAGTAAAGTTAGTGTTTAATTTATTTTACAGCTAAAAAAATAAATAAAAGCATGTATAAAGATGCGCGGTACCACGTTAAAAGAGTAAACCACAAATTTTCTACAACACTGTCACATCCAGGATGGACAGTAAAATAATAAAAAAGTTGTAAAAATCAATGCTGCAGAACCAGAGATTTATTCTTGGGATTATTTTCTTTTTTGTCAAAAACTGGCACCTACATTACCCATAATGCAACTCAACCACTGACAGGTGTGTTATGTAACCTCAATCAGAAATAAGAAGGGAGCTACAGAGGTCTACTTCTTTCTCACTCCAGTTCTTTCATTTTCAGACTTCCCTCAGCCCCAACTCTGTTCTCATTTATTGGATTCTTCAGCTTCCTCTGGAGCTATCGGGCATGGTCACACATGAGCAAAGTTAACATTGGCAATTATACACCTCCTATTTTTTCCCCGCTCTCATTGTATGTGAGTGAAAGGGCAAAAAACACTTGATTCTGGTGGCAAAGCTAAGTTTATCTATCTACGCATCACGTCAACTTCAACTGGTTGACCCCAAACTGATGCTGTATTTTTCCATCGATCTCTGCCTACATTCAGCACGAATGGTCACTTTTTGGTCTAACCTTACCCTTACTTGGTGGCGGACAGGTGGGTTTGAAGGGGTAGAATATATTGTCTTCGTACAGTTTTCAATTGAATAAGGGAATATTGCATCTTGTTAATTACGGTTCGACCAACGTCCAAGCTTCTTTGGAATCAGCGTTGTACATTTTGAAGTAAAACGGTTCCAAACAGGTTGTTGTGAAACAGCTGCAGTTTGGTTAGGTGTAGACAACAAACCACTGGATTAGTTAGGGTTTAGATAAAGATCATGGTTTGAGTTAAAATGTTTGTTACGTAAATGTCTCAAAGTTGGCTTTTAAATTTTATACGGGACACAGACAGCTTTCTCTTGAGTGAATGTCTGTTTGTCCCCCCCTCGCATGAACTACTGCTGACTTTGATTAGAAAGGTTTTTGTGATATGTGAAAACAAATGTAATCTAAGAGAAAATATTTTAGTATTTTACCTGCATTTTGTGTGTCACATGTTTGATCATAATGAATACAAGGCTGTACTTAGTGTGCATCCCAGGAGGACCACCACTTGTTATTTTGAATCTTATGTGAACACACACAGATTCATCACTGTGAGCATGTGCAGTTCGTGCAACTTCCTCTGTTTAAAAGGGTTATTAAAACAGCTTACCTGTATTTTCACTATGGTACCTCTTGCTTCTCAAATTCTCCTTTCTTGTGACGTTCTGAGAGTAAAAGTGGTTCTACAGAGGCAACCAGGGGGAACACCACACTAACCTCGGATTGCATAACAAAGTAATTTCACTTCAGATCCAGAAAGATACTGAATCAGAAGATAATTGTCTTGGTCAGTAATACGTAGCCTGATAATAGCAAATCAAACATGGCCTCGCTAATTCTATAACAGCTCAAATTTGTAATTCAATTTGAGGCTTCAGTGGAGGAGAAAAGAGCAATGAGGGAAATTTAAGACTGGCAAAGCGAGGAGTTTCTTGGGGGAAGACGAAGATAATACTGCTGGCACCATCATCATCATCACTGTCATCAGTACTGGTATTCATGTGGCAAACAAGTCAACTTAAGTAACTGATTTTACTCCCCTTTCTCTGTTTTTCCTGCTGATTCAGACTACCAGATGAATAAAGTCTTATTTGAATACCTGCTGTCTCTTTCTCACACTGTGCATAGATGTGACAGCCGTCTGGTGAATTGTTGTGACTATAAAATAGACAGAGAAGACATGCAACAGAAGTGAGCAGGTGCCTACCTGAGGTAACGCAGTGGTTCTATGGTTTCAGCCTCTGCCTCCGCTGAGCTGTGGTTCATCTTGTCCATCTGTTTTCACCCGGCAAGACTCTGCAAATATGAGAAAGGATGAGCTGTGCCGCTCCAAAGAAAACACTTCCGTTCCTTCTCTCTCACTCTGATTCAATAAGCACACTGTCTACCTCTTTGCCTGGGAAGAGACTGAGAATGTAAATGTGCTTCCTCCCTCTGTGTCTCTCTCTGTGGCTCTTGATTGGTTCAGAAGCTGGAAGGTAATTACTGGCTGCTACAGACACACTCTCTGAATATTGCCTCTATCTCTGCCTCTCCTCTGTCTCTTTCCCTCTGTGGCCTCGGCTCATTCTCTAATAAAACCAGCTGGCTCTGTGTATCAGCTGCGCTCGCCGGGAAAGCCAGCCAATTAAGAATCAGCAGCCGTGGTGCTCACCGGCTGATTGGCTCAGCCAGCCTCGATCATAGCTGCTCAGTCATCCAGGGTGCAGCCTCCCCCCCCCCCCACCTCTCAAACATGCATACACACACAGGCACACACTCCTTGGTGGCAAAAGCCCTTGATGTAGAATCTGGAGCAAGCATCAGAGTGAGGAAACACCTCTCACATGTCATATGGTGGAGGGAGGTAAATGAAGCCTATTACCAAAATGTAGATTATATAGCACCATCCAACCTGAGTGGGTGCTCGCTGTAAATGACAAAACCAAAATGACCTTACAGGGACTTTGATCATATGGATTTAGGGCAGCTGGGGAAAGCGTGAAAGAAGAAAAACACTATCATAAAATGTAAATGTACAGTGAGACAGACAAACACAGAGGAAGAATATGTACAGTCGTATCACGGGGAGAACCTGCAGCTGCCAAGGAATGAAGCTCATTAGTGGGTCGTGGTGACAAACAATAGTCACTTTCTTCTATAAAGGTTTTTTTCTCTGAGCAGCGTGACCTCTCCTAACAGCACAAACAACACAGCTTTAAGTCTGTGCTTCTATATTATAGATTAGAGTGAAAGACTTTTGTTTTTCTACTTCTTAAGAAGAGAAAAATCTCCATAGAATACTGAAGACAAACAAAGGTTCAATCATGGACTGTGTATAAATAACATTTCAGACTAGTAAGTAAGTAAGTAAAGTTTATTTATAAAGCACTTTTCACAGATAAAATCACAAAATGCTTTACAGAAGATAAAAAGAAGAAATAAGATAGGGGAACATAAGACAATTAAAACACAGTTAAAACACAATTAAAACACAGTTAAAACACAATGAAACATAAAAATTCTAAAATAATATGTAGAATGCATGGTGGTCATCCAAATGCTTGTCTAAAAAGATGGATCTTAAGGTGACTCCACAGAAATAGCAGACTGTAGGAGGAGAGGCAGAGAGTTCCGAAGTTTGGGTGCCACATATTCAAAGGATGGATCACCTCGTGTTTTCAGACGGTACGTGGAACAGACAGAAGATGTGTTTGAGCTAAGAGACCGAGCTGACAGATATGGGTGAAGTAGTTCAATAATCTATAGGGGAGCCTGACCATGCAAGGCTCTATATGTGAGAGTAAGAAGAATATGTGCCATTGTATTCAGATATGTTTCTGTTTTCTATCATGTGTGCATTACAATGTCTGGGTGCAACTATCATGTGCAATCATAATACTTAATTCAGAATGGTGTCTCAAAACATACTTCATCTTTAACAAATATCCTGCAATTTGGATATTGCACAAAATGTCAATTAATTGTGCAGCCAGGGTGTATTTTAAAACTGTTTCATTTTCATGAATAATTTTCTTACATGTACAGAGTTATTAAAATCAAAGCATTTTGTCTCTTTATGCTTCACATTTATTAACATTTCTTACCAATAAAGCTAAATTAAAAACTGAGTTGAAAATGACTTCTGTGAGGAATGATTGATGGACAGGGACATTTATTTTGTTGTACAATATTGCCCCCCATGTGTGTATCATGTGTGCAATATTCAGATCTGTACATATCTGTTTATTGATTAAGTAAAAAATATATGTGCTGTATATAGCTATTTTATTTAATCTTATTTATTTTATTTTATTTCATTTTTGTCTTTTTTCTTTAATATAATAATTCTATTAATCACTTTTCCATCCGATTTGTTGACTCCTGAGCTGCTGTAACAAGTGAATTTCCCCAGTGTTCGTTCAAATATATTTATATTATCTTTATTTATATTCAGTCTATAGGTTTAATAAAAAGTTGGCATACTTGGCCACCTAGAGGTTATACATTGCTATTGCAGTTCAAAGTAAGTTTTTTAATATCATTATTATTTTTATTTTATTTATTTTTTTCAAATCTTTATTGAGAAGTTCCAATTCCAGTGAGAACATTCATCTTGGGTAGAACAAAACAAAGTCTGGCATCACAAATTGAGAAAATAAATAAATATGAGACAAAGTGAATGAAGTGCATAAGTCAGGACAGGTGTAAATTAAACGGAATAATTAAATAATTCAAAAGGAAGAAGGAAAAAAAGAGAAAGGCATGACATATTATTACATTATATTACATTTCTCCAAATATTTCTTGAATTATGTTAACAGTATGTATACATTTGTTATTATCAATTATTTTGATACATTAAATGTAGTTGTTGAATTTTCCTATCTTTATTGCTATTATATATATATATATATATATATGTGTGTGTGTGTGTGTGTGTGTGTGTGTGTGTGGTCCTAAGGTTGGAATGTGAGGTGATCAAAAAAATCTGGGAAAAATGACATTCAACAAAATACAAAATTACAAAATACACAATTAACATCAATATTGACAAATGTTGACAGACATTTGTTAGTGGGGTAAATGTTATGTATAATTTTATATTGAACTTCTTTAATTTTATTGGAGATAGCAAATTTATGTGGAAGGAGCCATGTTGCTTTCCAGTTAATGTCAGAAAAAGAGGAGGACCATACAAATTTTCCTTTAGGCGTAATTTTCCTTTTCCTGAAAAAGTGATTCCTTATATGTTTGTTATTACAGTGGTGGCTCATAATATTTATACCACTAACAAAGAGGGTAAAGTCGACTTTTTCTGTCTCTTGCCTTTCAAAATGACCTTTTATTAATTGGAGAATTCCAATGGGAATAGCGTTTAGCACCATTTGATATTATATGTGACAGGGAACATTTTGGATCTAAGAAATTCTTCATGACTAAGAATTTCACCTTCATCATTTTGTAAATCCTTAAGGTAAATTATATCCTTGTCAATCCATTGATTCAGATATAGTGATTTATTTTTCCTAGTTATGAACTTGTTGTTCCAGATAACAGTTTTATGCGGAGAGAAGTTGTGGACAAAGCACAATTTTGCTGCTGAAAGGGCTTTTTAGTGAAATTTACATTAAGTGAGTCATTACTGGGGGCTGAAAACGAGTCATTATGACAGATGAGGTCAATATTTATGATTGCTAAGGCCAACTGTTCACTAAAAATCCAGGCTTAACAAACACGTTGCATCAATTACAACTATAATATGTTCCCTTTCCATTTACAGCACTTTCAAGCCGATTTGTACATTGAAAGCATTTCTGGTCATGTAATTGTTCCTCCTGTGCACACTTCCTGCTAAGAGATCCCTCAGAATAATAATGCAATTCTCTCTAAAGGTTAGCTGATTATTATTCTCATTATGTGCATAAGAGAATATGAAGTACTTATTAAAAGAAAAGCAAGAGAAGAGAGTTTTTTCTTTTTTCTTTCCTTTGTTTGTTGTTGTTGTTGTTGTTGTTGTTTTCATGTAGTCCTCTATCAAATGGTCGTTTCATGGCATTTGTAAAACAGGAAAATAAAAATCTTAATTACAAACTGTTAGTACACCAACATATGTCAATTTGTTACCATTACAGTCCTTTGAAAACAATGCAGAAATTATGAAAACCATAATCTCTGTCACCAAATATAATACAGAATAACATTCAATATATCAAATTAACAGCAATGAGAAAACATTATTTCTTAAATAAATGTACGTTTATTTATTATCTTAGCATTAGTACACTGTTCCAACAGTTTTAGACAAAAAACAATAATAATTTCATCATATTTATCAAATGAAACATTAACAACAATAAGGGATCAGAGTTATATTTTTATTTTGTAACAAATATACACTTTTAATTACTTAGACTTTGCTTCACTACCTTTACCACAAAATGACAAAATAAAAACATCTGAGTTTGTAAAGACACAGCAACATCAGTGTTTTTACATAACATAGCTAAAGTGAATGGTAGAGATGGCTTCATCAGGATACCAAACACAACATTAAAGATACATTTAAAAAATGTGAACCTATCCTTTAAGCCCAATGTTCTGCGCAGAATAAAGGCTGAGAGTGGTTTGAATCCAAAGCTACTGGGGTTTGGATTCAAATGTCTTTGATTCAAACAGATGATGAAATATGAAATATATATTTTTAATGTTTTTATTCTACAGTGATCTAGAATAACAGTGAATGAGTGTGGGTGCTAAAACTGTAAACCTGTTCCTCTGTTGTTTTCTTTGATAGTTGCTTCAGACTGGTGATGATGTAACTGCCAGGAAAGAGCCTGCTTTCTATGCACACTCACTGATGCTTCATAGATGTTTGGTGTAAGGGGCTAGACACAACAAAGGCAGGAGAAAAAAGACAAGCAAACATCTGTACGTAATGAACAGTAAACAGTAAAAGGGTCATGCAGTTGTTGCTTTCACTGTGAAAATAGCTTTCAGTATTACAAAACACTGAGACCATTATGCCCCAAAATGCTTAAAATGCTCAAGTTGTCCTGTGTTCATACATATACCAATACAGTTGTTAAAAAATATAAACAAAGAAAACCACATTACATTGCGTAATAAAATTAACAAAAAACATCTCACATTATAGTTTGTAAAAAAACTGCAAAAAATAAAAAGTCATACTATAGTATATATATATATATATATATATATATTTATCAGTATTCTGCCCTACACCGTCTAACTGCAGTAACTACACAAAGGGTAAAACTGAGAAAAACTTTTTAATGTTTTTTAACTAGCCAACCTAATGTGTAATAGGTAGGTCAGTGATATGACACTTATTTCTACATGTATTGTTGATTGATTTGATGATTTATTTGACTTTTGACCCCAAAAATGTAGTTACTGCACTCTGGTGTGCTGTAAAAGGTTCTAATAGTAATGCAAAAACAGAGTTCGGTAACAACAATGTTGCCATTTTCTTTCAGCTTTTATATTTCGTTTTCAGTGAATAAACATTTCCAAATTGATGTTGTTATTAGTGTATTTAAAAGTGTTTACAACTCTATTCAAATATTTGTGTATTTTAGACTTAATATCATAAAGTAATGTTATATTTTAGTCTTAATATAATTTTATCTCACTTTTTTTTACTTCATCACTATCTAGATAATAACTTCCCTTTCAAATAAACTTATAATTTATATTATTTTTATGTTTAAATTATTATATCCAAAGCAGACTGTGGTAAGTGCAATTACGGCTTGGTTTTGAGTTGGATTTTGTGGTTTTTATATCATTATTTCTCTGAAATAAAGCAAAATTGAATTCTAAAACTTTGTCACAAGATAAAACAGACATCAAGGAGTTAATTTTTAGTTATAAGTCAATTTTGACCCAAAATGCAGTTAATGCAGTTAGACTTTGTAGGGCCGTATAGTATGTCCAAAAACATCAGAAAAAACACCATGTTATGAGATGTCCAAAATTCGAACAAAATAAATGCCTTCCTATGTCTGTTGAACATTTTCAAGAAAAAGGCATAATGCTTGAAATGGTCTTAATATACTCTATTGATACATATTGAAGTATTTTCTGTTGGAAAAAAAAAAGATAGAAAAACACCATATTATAAGATGTCCAAAAACTGAAAAAGTCATACTATAGTATGTCAAAATGTTCAGGAAAAAGTCACACAATTTTAAAATACTGGTCTTATTATACTCTGTTGATACGTGTAGTAGTTTAGCTAGTCCAAAAATGACAGAAAAAACATACAATATAAGATAAAAACTAGATTGTTCTGAAAGCACAACATGTTAGTGTAGGTAGTGAAGCTTAAAGTTCCACTTGGAATCCAAATGTTGGATAAAATAAATTGTGAGTTGTGTTTTCAGTAGCAATGTCAAAGATTTCCATTTACTCAGCTTTATTGTTCAAATCCTGCAGCCAATAATTCTGCTCATGGGAATACTGCCCTACAAAGTCTAACTGCAGTAACTACACTTTTGCTCAAAATTGAGTTATAACTAAAAATGAACCCCTTGATGTCTATTTTATCTTGTGACAAAGTTTTAGATTTCAATTTTGCTTAATTTCAGAGAAATAATTCTATAAAAACCACAAAATCCAACTCAAAACCAAGCAGTTATTGCACTTACCACAGTCTGCTTTGGACATATATAATAATTTAAACATAAAAATAATAGAAATCATACGTTTATTTGAAAGGGAAATTATGATCTAGATAATGATGAAGTAAAAAAGTGAGATAGAATGATATTAAGACTAAAATATAACATTTCTTTATAATAATAAGTCTAAAATACACACATCTTTGAATTGAGCTGTTACACTTTTAAATACACTGATAACAATACATGACATAATTCAACAACATTGTAGTTACTGCACTCTTTTTTTGCATTACTATTAGAACCTTTTACAGCAAAACCAGAGTGCAGTAACTACGTTTTTGGGGTCAAAGGTCAAAAATAAATTGTCATGATTTTAAGCATAAAAATGACATCATCAATACATGTAGAAATAAGTGTCATATCACTTATCTACATATCACCCATTTGGCTGGCCAGTTAGAAAACGTTTAAAAAATGTAAAGCAGTTTTTCTCAGTTTTGCCTTTTGTGTAGTTACTGCAGATAGACTTTGTAGGGTGGGATAGTCTAGTGTAGTTCAATCAAATCAGTTCTTCATCTGATTACTCTCCATTCTGTATTAGAAGATAGATTTGATTGGATTCGACTTTATTAATCCCACAGCAGGGAAATTTCTTTGTTACAGCCGACCACAAAAATTGCACACAAAATTATTACCTTTTTAGATAAAGATAAGAAATAAACAATTTAATAGAAAAAGACATTTAACAGTATACAACATACAGTACTATATACAACCTAGTGCAAAGATAGCAATAATTTATGGTATGTCAAAAAATACCATATTTTACTAGGAAATGCATTTTTATAATATGGTGGGGAGTTATATTACAAACTTGCCCATACAATATATGTGCCTTGTACTTAAAACTTTAGTCCTATTTAGAACATGGACTGGTGGTGCACCACTGCCTCTTGTGTTGAAAATAAGTATTACAAACACAAAGTGACCCTGAAAACATACTTTTTACCCTCGTTTCAGATTTTTTAAAAAAAGGTAAATTATCAAAAAGAAAATGCCTTGAGGATCTGTTTCACAAATGATAAAAATGTAAGTAACTTAGAAAGATCATTGTAGCAAAAACTATGTTTTCACCTGTTTTTAAGTCATAAAACAATTTAGATCAGACTTAAGAATTTATCACCCAGGTGTGTTTTCTTTCAATCAGGTGTGTACACAACATTCAGAGCATTAATTTAAAAGTAAACAATTTATGATGTAATACAGTGGAATGAAATTTGTGGGATGTTGACACATGAATGAAGAAGCAACCCAGCCATAAAAGAGGGGTTAAAATTAGTTTTTATTATTATTTGATAGAGCAGAAAAAATCCAAAAAACAAACAAATACTTCTCATACATTGTTTTCTTTTCCATATGGGCCGCACTACATTTCGCAGAGCTTCGACCCCAAACAAACGGAATGGTGATATTGTTGTCAAACAGCAGCAGGCAGTCAGGACAGTCAGGACAGCACAGGGTTACACTTAGCAGGGCACAATATGATGGGCTCATTCCAGATTGCTTAGATTTTGCATCCACAAGCTTCCACCTCCGGCCTGTCAGGAATTTACAGACAACCTGGAAGATTGCCGATGCTACTTTGAGACAGAAATACAAAACCTTTTTTCGCAATTTAAATTAAACTTTGTATGCTTGTATTTCCATCAACAATGTACACACTGTATTGCTGCACCAACCTAAATGAAACCCAAACGTACAGTGATGAAACCCCAGTACAGAGAGATGAACATCAGCTGAAGCCCAGTTACCCAATGCAGTGCACCATGTTTCAGTACGGATCCTGATCATTATCAGTGAGTGCATTCTGGATACAGGACACAAATCCTTACAATGTCGCATTACATTATCACATCATGGATGAATTATGAAATTAAAAAGTGAGGCAACAGGGCAGCAAGACTCCAGGTTTGTAATTACATAGTGATAAGGTCTTCATCACTATTGTTTCAATGTGAAAACTATTTTTTTTAATTGACAGATACAGAAAATAACTGCTGGGATGGTCAGCCTCTTGTCTGCTGGGTTTGAGTTTTATTTTTTAAAAACACAATACTTGCAAAACAACCAGATTTTTAAATATGCATTAAACATTTCACCCTGTTTTTACTGCTTAAATTCAACACTTCAATAATCGAATCTTTAATTTAGTGACACTTTCCAAAATGCCACAGACTGAAATGTCTGAGTGGCAGGGTTAAAGAGCCTGGACCACCCCAGTGAGTGAAATTAAAACACAGCACATGGTTAATGAAAGAACTCCATGAGCAGGGAGTTCCCCTTTTGAATGTAGGACATATTGTATTTCACTAGCTTATCCTGTGCTGCTGCAACCTGATAAAATGCACTATAGCTCATGTGAAAGGCATAGTTAGCTCAATTCAAGGACCTGACATAAATCATACACACCTTAATGTTAAAGACTAAGAAGAAGTTCATGTCATTTGTTGCTATAGGGGTTTTTGCATAACTACATTCTGAAAGCTGTCCAGCTTCTCTAAGACCAATCAGTAAGGTGAGTGGGAGCCACTGGACACACGAGAGAAAACAAATCATTTTAAGTGGAGATCCATTCAAACTTAGGGCATAAGCATATATCTTTACTAACATGACCCTATAAATAAACCCAGAGACAGTTTGTCTATAGAAGAAAAATAATGCACCACAACCTATGACTAAAAGCAAAACGATGTCAAAAATATGACATTCCTTACACCCCCTCAGTCTAGCATGAATTCATGTTTATATCCAGAGAGGGTTCAAATAAACTAGACACCTTCTAGCAGAAGGGATACCATTTGGGCTCCACTAGTTCTTTGGAAGTTTTTTTTTTCATTTTCTGTTTTAATAATATTCAATACGAATAGTCCTCCAAACATACGCTCCGTGTCTTTACATGAGTTAGTGAAATCTTAATCTTTATTCTTCCTCATAATCTTAGAAAAAACAAAGTATTTAAAAGTAGGCCACAACATGGAACCCAGCAGATGTAAAACCACCTCAACAGTAACATTAGCCTGTAAATTTAGACCTCGACAATAGGCCACTTCCAAAGTATCAGGGAGCACAATATTCCAAACACAGTATATGACTTACAGATGAAAAGACAAAATCCTAACATTCAGCCATACAAAATAATCCAACACACATCAACTTCTCTACTATACACGCAGTGGGTTAGAGAGAAGAGGAAGTCTGTGTGCAGATAGAGATCATTTTAGTCCTTTTTTTTTTTTTTTACTATTTTCATCATTTTTGCAAAGCTGAAGCAGTTATTATTTCGTGGATGGTCCTCGAAGCGCAACCACAATCCCTGTGGTGAGGTCTTCAGTTAAGTTCTGTTCGGCCACCACATGGGCCCAAGTCTGACTGGCTCAGACTGGAGAAGGGTAGGACGTAAGGCGAAGATTTTAATGTGTAATAGTGATTATTATTTATTCCCAGCCTAATCCAGAGGCGGGGGAGCTTGGGGGTTATTCCTCTTGGTGCAACAGAGAGCTTCAACCAATATACAGGGAAGGAGAGGCAACGTCGCTGGAGAAGTTTGAAAAATTGTACACGCCCATGTAAACCCCAACCCTCAAAACAAGGTACTCAAATTCAATTGACATATTCCTTGTTTCTCAGACGCCCAAGCTGTCGCAGCACAATTCCACTTTGGGATGAAGGATTCGGGTAAGGAAGATGGTAGAAGAGATATCAGAAGAAGAGCTGAAGGAACACCTCTATCCAAAAAAACAAAAAAATAGGCTGATTCTCCCCTGCACCATTTCAGCCAGAGGCAGAGTCCAAGAGTCCATAGAAAGGATTAGAATGATGGGGAGAATGGCTGTTATTGATATTAGGAGGGGTAATAGTTATGATGTCAGTAGGAAGGGAGTAGGATTGCATTATTTCCATGTGTTGGCTGCTTGAGAGATAGAACGGGAGGGAATCATGTCCAGCAGGTACTCTCGCTGACGCTCCACAGCAGAGCTGCTCTTATGGGCAGACAAGCTGGGGTTCACATAGGCCATAGTCACACCTGTCAGGAGACAAACACAGCAGGCTCAATGTACTGACATCCAGTTGTTTTACATTCAGTCCATGCAAAAATGCCACGGTAGTTGGTGGTACCGGTGTCACATGGCATTCAGGGATACACAGATTACTTTTTTAATTTTCCTATTGAAATAAAACCCATTTAGGTAATTAATCATCAAATAAATAAAACAAACTCAAAGTACATTGTCTGGGTTTTGTTCCTTCCTCCACACAGCCTCAACAACACAGGGAGATGCTATTATTTTTTCAGGAGGGGAAAACTATTTGACGGGGAACAGACTGACAAAACACCAGAAAGTGGCACAGTGGTGCCCAGTGTAATCAATTATAAACTGTCTGCTCTGTACAGCAGCATCGCAGAGTCTGATTTCACTTATCACACAGCGGGTTCAGATGGGAACTTGACAGACAAAGTGATGATGCCGGATGCAGAATTTGTTGCTGAGGCAAAAAGCAAGAGTGCATATTTGGCAATATTTTGGATTGAAAGCCAGTTGACTAATATCATATCTTGTAAAATGTTGTTGTTACAAGTTGATAAATCGATGGGAAAATTTTGCCACCTAATTCCACAATGATATAACACACAAAACAGTATTTTGACTCATGTAGGAAGACCTGTGAGAGGAGCCTAATGATAAGAAGTGAGCTGCTTCTTATCAAAGAGCTGCAGAGAATGCAGAGAGTGAGAAGTGAGCTGCTTCTTATCAAAGAGCTGCAGAGGGTGAGAACTTTATCATATATGTATCTACCTGTGTTACCACCGGTCTGCTTCCTCCAGGCAGACCCGTTTCCCTGGTTACTGCTGCCGGCGCTGACCTTTGCCCCCTGCTGCAGCGGGCGTGCTGCAGCGTGCTTACCGGCCCTGCTGCCCAGAGCTGCTGCTGCCATGGCACTCTGCAGCTGAGAGGAGGAGGTGAATGAGTGGGTCACACCACGAGAGCTCATCGACTGGATGCCGTGTGACAGATGACTCTGTGGAGAGAGACAAAGTGCTGCGTGTTGGTACAGGTGTTGTTTTGGCTGCTAATCTATAAAAAAAATCAAATGCCTACAATCTGCAGTGTTGGTCCAACAGCAACACAATCAAAAGCCATGCTTACCTGCTTAATGGAGTGGTGGGAGGCCACAGATCTGTGCTGCATAGCAGCCTTGACATGCTTGTACTGCTGGGACACCAGCACCTCACTCTTGGACAGTGAGGAAGAGGAGCTGGTTTTAGAGGAAGATGAAGAGGCCGCCTGCTGGAGGATACGCTGCTCAATCTCCTGCTCCTGTTGGAGTGCCTTAACAAAGGCTGCCTTAAGCCGATTGGTGTGCTCAGCCTTCAGGGCCTTCTTCTGATTGGACGACATGCATTGGTCACAGAGGATGGTCCCAGCCTTCTCCTTTCTCCAGCGGGAGGTAAAGTCTGTCTTACACTGGGCGCAGGTGTATGGCTCTTTGGGAATGGAGCTGGCCATGGCAGCAGCTGGACCCAGGTTACCTATATGGAAAACAGAGATTCTTTTAGACTACATGTAAACATGTACATTCAATCTACTTATGCACTACAACATCCCCAAACTAGCTAAAAAGGTGGAAAGATCAACCTACCCCTGCCGTGCATCTCCAGAAGTTTTTGCACCACCTCCTCCAGTCCCAATAAGTAGATGAACTCATTATTGGCTGCTGAAGGCAGGAAATTGAACTCGGGGGCAGGAGGTTTAGGTGGAGGGATCTCCAGCAGCGTCTTCTCCAGCTGCTTACGCAGTGCAAGCTTAGCAGCCGCCTGCCGGCTGGCTGGAGAGTCATTAATGCTAGAGTTGGGTGACACTGAAGAGCCTTTTAAGCTGGTTGGAGAGGCCTGGACACAAACACAAACAGCAACCACTTTAGCCACTACATACAAGGATATCACTATTATGGCTTACAATATGGCTATGCAGCATATCAATGGAAAAATATATAAAAAACGAACTTGCTACCTATAATAGCAATACATGTGTGCAACGTTTGCTTGTGTATTGCGTCCTCACCTGAGGGATGTTGACCATGATATTGCTGTTGGCCACATTAGCCACCCGAATGAGTCCCTGCTGAATGATCCTCTGGCCCTGGACCTGGACATTGGGCACAGAAGCCCTGGGAGCCAGCAAGAGTGGAGGGGGGCCTGAACCGCTGTGCTGCTGCTGTTGCTGGCGTAGACTGGCTAACTGCTGGGGACTCACTGCAATAGGCTGATGGCAGCACACACAGAGCAGCCATCATGGATGAGTAAAAGAGAGAAGAAGAAGGCAAAGTGAGAAACTAACATAGAACAACAATAGAACAACAAAAACATTGTAAGCTAAGTGTGATGATTATTATCATTTGAATGGGTCCATAGCCCCTCACCCTAACCTGTGCACCTCTGACCAGGGGTGGCATGACAATCTGAGAGTTGTGTTTGGACGGGATGTGCTGCCCACCCCGCACCAAAGGAGGAGGGATCACCGTGCCTGAGCTTCGCCCTGTCACCTGTAAACACAACAATGTAAAGTAAATCAAATAGGAAGATTTTTTTGTTACAAAAAGCATTGCATTTGATTTTGTGTGATCTGTGGTTTTGAAAGACTGACTCAGCCACCCTGTAGAGCCTGCACTGTTATAGATGTAATTATACGTTGTGCCTTGTACAAAGTGGAATACAAGTTGTGACACGAGGCTTTAACACGTAAGTAGGGTAACTACCTGAAGGGGTCCTTTGCTTGATGTGATGCTACCTCTCACCAGAGGAGGAGGAGTGGCTACAGAACCAGTAGCCTAGAAATGAACAGGGTACAGCATTAGTCCATAAAGTTGTACTTGAAGGAATAAATCAGCACAGATGTTGAATAAGTCTTCTTTATTGATGTCCATTGGAAAATAACAATGAAGTCTTGTTCTGTCATTAGCAGTTGTGTGTTCAGAAAATCTAAAAAAAAAACCCTTGAATGCATCCATCAGCTCCAACAAAGCACAAATGTCAGTCAACGCCCTTTTCATCTTCTGGAGTTTTTACCTTCTGCACAGTGCTCTCCTTCTGGATCTGGCTCTGTCGTAGTTTCTTAAGCAGCACCAGCTTGGCCTCTTGGAGTCTCAGCTCCTCCTTCAGCTGTTTGATGATGCGCTCCCTCTCCTCAGGAGAACTCTTCTATAGACACCATATGAGATTTATAAAAAAGTTTTAGCAGACAATTGGAAGATAATCTAAACATGTTTGGTCTTCAACAGCTATTGTGCATCCACGCTAACACTAATAGGCTTCTTTTGTTACATTTACGCCAAGCAGCTTCTTGTGGGGGTACAGTTTTGGCATGGCATGGTATTTTAAACTGCAGAGTAGCGTTAGACAACCTGCTTACCGTTCACAGTGTACATGTTTGGTCATGTATTGTTAATATGGATGGATATTATTTCTGAGACATCGCTAAAACGCTTGTGTGGATTGACATTGTTTTTGTTTTGAAACAATGTTTTACACCTGGTGTGGATGTAGCCAAAGTGAGAATGAAAACTTTTGAGCCTGTGAAAACAATAAGACAGCTTTGTATGCAGTATATCGTTTGAATGTTGTTCTCTTACCATAAGTTTATCTGTGTCAGTCTTCGTGAAGCAGTGACCATTCATGAGAGGGCTGGATGGCTCATTGTCTGACAACACAATCACATCATCTGGCGATGGTGGCTGCCGCTCATTCTTAATGTCACTGAGGAGAGGAATGTGGAAAGACAGAAAACAACGATATTAACAATGTGTTCCATCATTCATTGTATTGTATTTCAGTCCAGACTACTGCAGGTATTAAACTGCAACTAACTTGTAGTTTTGTCTTACATCCAGTAGATGGCAGTATATAATTACAATTTCATCATCCCTGTTGTAGTGCAAATGTGTACTGGGACACACAAGACAAGAACCAAGAGATCAATAATGGAGCAATGGCGGCAGCAGGGGAAGATCGCAACAAGCCATTATTTCCAGTGAAAGGTAAAATGAAGGAAAAGACCTCCGGCTCTCTTCCTACCAACAGACACTACAAAGTCACAAACAACATGCAAACAAAGGGCAAATTAATTGCATTTTTGTTTTTTTATAGGAGGAAAAGGCTTTAAGGCTTTGATAAAATGTTAAGTGGCTTTTCCTGAGGACTAAGGAGAACAAAGGAGACTCGTGGTGAGCTACATAGGCATCAATCTGGAGAGGGGTGGAGATTAGAAGTATAGGATGGTTGTAATTTTACAGTACGTGGACCATGGCGGAAGAATAAATCTGCCTCCATCACAGTGGGGATCCTGTCAGGTCCTTCGGGCTGGTGCATAATAAAATACAAGTCTGAGCAGTAAGGAGAACTAGTGGCGGATGAGGAGTAAGGTAAGGAGCATGATATATGACAGTATGTGCGAGGTAGAGGTTTGGGTCATAATGTGAAGTTATGCATGCAAACATGCAGTGAAGTTATATAATTGTTCAGACGCTGTCGAGCATGAGGCTTCAGGGCTTCAAGCTTAGGCCCAGTTTACCACCCAGACAGGGCCTCACCCCTCCCCTACCTCGGTGAGGCCTATGGCCTAGCCAGATCGGCACAGCCTGGGCCTCAGCTCTCCCCTCCCTCCCAGCTGCCGACACTAGAGTCACAAGCTGAGCGGAGCGGAGGTCCGCTGGAGACACTGGAGAGGGTGACAGTGAGGGGGAGGGGAATACATGGCCAGGAGCCAACCTATTGTGTACACTCTCTCTCTCACAGTCACTCACTCAGTCACTACTTCACACACCCCTCCCCCACCCTTACTTACTTGTTCATCTTTTATACTACAACTCACTGACTCAGTTATTCACACTTTTTTTCCTTTTTGCACACTCCTGTCTTGAGACACGTTCTTTGCTACCCTCTCCTTCCTCACAACAGCTGTCTAACAGCTCCCCTCCACAAAGCTGCACGCTCAGTTCAACAAGGTCAACTATACCACAATAAGCACATTGTTTATACTTACTTATGAGATAGGAATTTCAGTAGACTAAGCAATCACAACACAAACAACAACAAACATTTACTGTTGTGTTACTTTGGCCAGCTGCTATGAACCCAATCAAACCGTGTTAATACTGCTACTGCCTGGAAAGTCCGTCCTTGTTACGTTCCATTCAAATGAAGAAAGTTGTCAAACACCTTGGTGCTGAATAATGCTATTCAGCCCAGCTGCAGTCGAGGCAGGCAGCAGTTTTCCTCCTCAGCCCCGTTTACATTCTTTACATACAATATGATGTCCGACACAAGTAGCATCATAGAGGACTGAAGAGCCTTTACAAACAAAAACCTAATGGCAACCCTGCGACCTGACTAAATTGGCCTCTCAACATGACATGGACTAGCTTGTGATGGTTGCTACAAGTCTATTGAGAACAGCTTACACAAGCATCACAACACACAGCAGCTTGGTTATGTAAGGTCCAGTATTTCTGCAAGCCTCGGCCTCCCCAATCATGGCTTCCCACTGACCCTGCTATAGGATTGCTGAATCAGCTATTATTAGGTGCAATGAGATTCTCCGTTCAAAAATGCAGTGCAACGATACGTGCCATTTCAAGCCAAGTAAGCCTCTTTACATGAATTACATAGCTGGGCTATGAATAGGCAACAAGCCTGGAGAAATGCATTCAAATATTGACATATTGTTGAAATGTAAACAAGAATGCAAATTATTGAAGAAGGAAAGGGAGTAATGCTTCTTCATGGTGACATATTTTGTACATGAAACCATTTAAGACATTCAGTTACTGCAATATTATATTTATTTCCAGTGTTATGCAATAATGAAAAGTTGGAATGCTTTGTAAACGTAAATAAAAAAAGAATGCATTGAATTCAGAGTGCATATTCACAAAAGTCTTTGTACAGTTTTCAATTCAATCATCAATATATTTGCTCATAGGATTAGCAAATTATCACATTCTGTTTTCTTTAAATTTTAGACAATGTTTTTGGAATAGGGTTTTACAAAGTTGTCCGACACTGACTGAAGTGTTCTGCAAACAACAATAAGTTAATCACCTTGCAGTGAGTAAGCACACAAACACATGGTGAGGGTTAAACAGGGGCCAAAGGTGACATCACAACAGGGCCAGGACGCTTTGAGCTGAATCACCTCTCTGTTTCACTTTAACTGCCATCACATCATTAAATGCATCTATCGCTCTACTAAACATGTCACATGACATCAGGCATTTCTCTGTGTGGTCATGTGACACACCCATCACCCCTCCTGGCCCCTCCTTCTTCCAACTGCTCCTTCCAATGTGGAAACCATGGCAACGGCCAGTTGGAACCAGTTTGTGACACGTAGCCTTCATTTTGTGTGAAGTGTGAGGCAGAGTTCAGGTGCTGCTCTGGGAGAAAATGGAGCCCAGGCCTCAGGAGCCTCAAACTTTTCAAAATGGGGGCAGGCTGCAGACAACCACACAGCGACTTCCTGTATGGCTCCTGTCAGACCACTTGCTAGTGCAAAGTTAGAGAGAAACCCGAAACCCCAATAGACACATCTATAAGAACAGCCACGCACTGTACATGCAAGCATGAAATCAAAGGCCGACAGTACATAAATAATCCTAAAGAAGTTTTTTAACAAACTGCTGACAAATACTGTGCCTCAGTTCTCAGCTTCTGGGAAGTCCTGCTCGCAATTCACACCCCCTCCCCTTTAACCTATATGATGATCCGACATCAGTTAAACATAACAAAAATACAGCAGCAAAGCATTCTTTGCAACTTATACCCCCACATATATAAACTTGTTAGTGAGGACATTATGGTGCATTTTGTCCAGCTGGAAATACTTACAAAGGGTTTATTGTGGACAAAGTTGGCTGACTGTGCAGAACTGAGGCCCAGTGTACAGGAATAGATCTAACTGTTTAAGGTAAAGTGTTTACAGCATTCCTGCGTTTTTTCACAGATGAATGACTTTGACAGTATCATGTTATCTGAACAACAATTATACATACAAACTCTCAGCCACTATGCAAGAACACTGTAAATCACTGGTGATATAACTTCAAGAGTTCAATACACAAAAACAGCCCAATGACTCAATCAAACCCTGTCGTCTTTTTTTCTTGCCTCACCTTTTAGATGTGCTCATGTCAACAGGCTCGTCTCCAGTCTGTACCTCCACCTTGATGGTAGCCTTGACTTCCCCAGATTTAAGGATACTGGCTGCTACCTTTGCAGCCTGCTCACTCTTCAGCTTAACTCCCTCAGCTCCAGATCCTAACAGGGCTATGGGAGCATCACCTTTCTCTAGCTTAACCCGTTTACTGTCCATGTCCTCCAGGGGCTCGGCAAGAGCTGCATGGTCCTTCTCCAGAGCCCGCTTCTGGCTGCGTGTTTGACGCACTGCCTCCTCTGACATGGCTGCTCTCACCCTGGAGAGAGAAGAAACAGTTGGAAGCAGTTACAAACTGTGTAAACATGTTTACAAAACAGAAAACAAACAGCGACAACAAGCAAAAAGTTACACTTGTGGCTATGCATGGATTTAAATTAGACACCAGGGTACAGGTTTGTACAGTAGATTGATAGATTAAGGTGCATGGTTGCTGCTGGATCACACAGCATCATTATAGAAGAGGTTTTACATAGACAGGCAGAAAGTGCTGGTTTCACAAGAGCATTACTTTTCACTACTGTGCAAGAGTTTCATATCCCCCTGTAGAAGTGAAATGCAGACGCAAGTTCAATGACAGTACAAAAACTTATAATAGACTACACCTGAACTCCATGCGACTTCTGTGACTGGCTGCGACTACATTTGGCTCTCAGCAAAAATTGGTTATGGCCTTTTAATTTATCAATTGTATCAGATAAATGATATTTGTTTATTAATGGCCCGTGGGGCAAAGGAAGTGGAGTATCCCTGTGATAACTGAAAACCTGCCTGTGTTTGGCAACAGAGGAAGCTAAAGTCTAAGCTAAAGTTTTTTAAAATCACATTTTGTTCCAGCCAATGCCATTACATTTAACCAAGGGACTTAAAAGGTCTTTTACACGAAAGTTTTTCACAGAATCCCAATCTTTTTTTTCAGGATTATAAAGCTGTCCAAAATGTATGCGCCAGATATCCACTGGATCTAACAAAATAAAGCTTGCTAGTGATTCAATCTTCTGCGTGTAATCTCATTAGGGGGGCATCAGGGGTGTCCTACATAAACATATTGTTATTGTTGAGTCATGTATGACATTAAGGTAACATTTCCAGCTGTATAAAGGGACAACCATGAGGTGTATAGGCATCTCCTCTCCCACTGCCAGTGCCCCAGATGCTGACCCAAATCTCACTCAGTACAGTAACAGCAGAGGATAGAGAGACCCATTTAGATTTCTGGGAAAATCTATTACACAGCAGAAAAACGGCACCAACACTGTACAACACAAAGCAAACAAATGTAGGCCATCCACTCGTTATGGAACAGGAATCCACAGACGTTTTTGAATAAACAAACACTATTACACTATATACTATAACAAAAATGTTATGCTCATTTTGCACAAGGATGTGCATGTCAGTCATCATGATTGATTATTTTGGGCTGAAACCCACACGCCATGTTGTAATTCTGAGTCAGAGTGCTGACTCAAGGTCTTCTAATGTGACATCATCACAGCTCCACATGACTTTATCCCAAGATTCCTTGAGAGACATAAAGCGCTTCCCTGAAAACCAGTTTAGACTGGTCTGTGATTGAGAGTAGGTGCAGGTTTTTAACCCCTGAAGAGACAGAGTGGCAGAAGGGAGGAAGAGAGGAGGGCAAAGACATGCCCCACTCAAGGAGGGAAAAAAGGTGGGGGTGGAGGAGAAAATGACTTGGTCCAAAAAGTGACTACTAGACAACAAGGAAGAATTGACATGACTAACTTCTGTGGCAGTCAAGAGGCAACAGCTGCCGACGGGCATAAAAATCTTGTCATCCAAAACCCACCTTTCATGACATTTGATAATACTAAAAATATCACATGTTTTTATCTTGACATCTTTTAAGTCTTCAAAGATTGAAAAAGCGAAGCAAAGGCCATAATTCACCATTAGAATCTAATATGCATAAATCCTCACTATGAGCCTGTCGTCTGAAAAGCCAAGCATTAAGAGAACTGTAAAGTAAGGTGGGAAAATGAAACTGCTTTTCAGCAATTTCAACAAATCGATGTCTGCAGTAAGGCTGCAGTTTGTTCCAACACTTCACATCTGTGAACAGAGCCAAGTTTTTTTTTTCTTGAGATAAGACACAGGCATCCTTGACACTTTGCAAGATGTTGAGTTTAGAAATGCTAGCAGTAACTAAAACAACCAGCACACCCAAAATAGAGCAACCACACAGCTAAAACATTCAGGTCTGTGTTTGCATATGAGTGCATGGAGCCTAAAATGCACCCTGCTCTGGTACACAACAAGGACAGATGTGCCCTGCTGTACCATCCCTGGACACAAAGGCTATCTATCTGCCAGAGATGACAGCCTGTGTGTGGGTGGGTATGTGTGCATACCCATGTACCCCACACAGTGCTTCAGAAAGCATACTTTAGTCTGTAAGAATGTAGAAGTCTTGGCTGCACATTGCTCTGGCTGTAACGGTTTGGTGGTGAACCATATCAGATACAAAATGACTGTAGCCCTCTGGGACGTTGCAGGGCCATCAGTTCTGCATGTTACTAGGCTGTGGTTGCTAGTTTCAGGTCTAGAGACACGTGGCTACCTTTGTCCCAGAAGAGATGGTTAGCATCATGAATCCAGTGATTCATGTGCTGGATGCACTGCTGCTTAGCAACAACAGCCAAATTAAACTATTGTCCATGCATACGTTTTCATTATGAGTGTTATGTAAGCACTCAAGACTGACCAAGGGATGTGTGTGCTCATTCTTATTGTTGCATCACACTCCATCTCACTGAGATTTATGGTAAGGGCCACCACTCAATGAAGCCCTATTTCTATTCAGCGCCTTGGTTCCTCTAGGAGCCCTGAAGGCCTATTGTGTAGGAGGTCATTCACGAATCCAGGTTAGAGAGACTCACACTAAGAGCTATCGCACATGTGAAGAAGACGAAAAAAAAAAATACAGTAGGCGGTTTATCTAGAGAAAGACTAGTTATCAAGCAGAAGAGTCTATCTATGCCATTCACAGTGACACCTGAGAGGATTGGAGGGTAGAAATAACATGACATCAGTAATTCAAGTCACAAGAAGCTGGGATAGGGTTGCACTAGGATACTGCTCTGTGCATCTGTGATGACAGGAGACAACATTGGGACACACAGGTCCATGAGTCCTAATCATTTTTAAAAGAACACCTCAGAGCACAGAGCGTTTTTAAACAGAATCCTGCTCCAAAAATGCATAAAAAATTCGATATTTTTACTCTATTGCCAAGCAATCAAGTGAGAAAATATCCTGAATCAATGAGTGCTAGGGATGACGCCGATCAATCGGCAACTGATCGGATTGGCCCGATATGATAAAAAAACGACAGATCGAAAAATCAGATCAAAGGTTAAAATCACCAATCCGATCGCATTATACGTACACGTGCTTTACAAGTGTTTGTTATGGTGTGATATACATTACGGATCCAAATGCGCCGAAACGCTGCCGCTTTAAAACGAAGAAGAAGTGTTGTGTTGTGGTCACGCAGCCTGCATGCACCTACACACACCCACAACATGTCTGCCATATGGAAGTTTTTCGAAGTGAGTGAGTCCGATGTCACACACGCTAGCGGCAATTTATGCAAGCGTTTAGTGCCTCGTGGGGGAAACAATCCAACAAGTTTCAACACGACAAATTTAATTAGGCACTTGAAGTCATTTCACACAAAAGAACACAACGATTTCCTGAAACAGACGAGCGAAAAGAAGAAAAAACGCCGACCCCACAAGCACAGTGCCACTGCTGCTATGAAAGAATATTAAAGTTATTGCTATGCAACAAATAAAGGTCAATCTAGGTAATCTAGTAGTATCTAGTAAATAAATTATTACAAGGTTAACATAAATGAAAGACTATAGGCCTGTGCATGAGTGGATGAATTGATGGGGGGGGGGATAAAAATATATAAAATATAAATATTAATATCGTCCCACGTGATCGGTAATCGGATCGGTGAGGCTTTAGGTGATCGGTGATTGGTATCGGTCCCAAAAAACCTGATCGGACCATCTCTAATCAGTGCTAGTAGCATTCCTGTCACTTCCAGTGCTCCCACAGCTTCATCAATCCAGAATCTAAAACCAAAGAAAACTGACAACAATCTCACAGACAAGTCTGACTTGTCTGACTGCAGCAAATCCATCGGGAGATGCCTAGAGAGCACTGGTACCCCAAAACTCATTGACTGGGAGTCAGCAACCAAGAGTAGCAATTCTGACTATCACTGTTCACAAAAGCTGATCCGAACATCACTCCAGTATCCGTTTCATATCATCAAGCCTGCCAGCCTTGCCACACAACAGTTCTTTGATTTACAATACACACGCAGCCCATGCGCTCAAAGCCAGGCTCAGATTACTGAATTCTAAAATGCTGACACATTTTGAAATCAGGTTCATGAATGACCTGCTAGTTGCATCACATACTTTCTGCATGGCCTTCTTTCTTTTCTGTAAGAAAATTCAAGCACCTTGAATTAGGAGTGTGCCATATCGTATCGTTCACGATTATACCGGTATATTTTTTTATGGGTAAAAAAAATGCATATCACGATATTGGCAACATGCCCTACTTCTTGACATAGTGGTGTAAGGATTTCCTATTACCTAGTTCCAATTACCTCGACCTTGGCGGACCGCCAGAGTCTCTTGTGCTGCGCTAACGTCACATTTCAAGCTACTGAAAGTATATCTACACTATTCATAACATAAAGTTATTTTGCGTTGTGTCTCTGCTCAGCAGTGTCTGTCACCCGTCAGTCAGTCAAAACCCAGACCCACCACTCTGTCCTCCTCCGAGACATGCGCACGCATTCACACACACGCACTGAATATACCGAGCTGCCCTCCCATAAGAGCACAGAATCCCCCACAGAAATTACAAGAAGACTGTCAAAATAAGATGCCTTAAATAAAACATAGAACCTTTATTCTCCTTTACAATAATTAATTAAAATAGGCAATGATGTGTTTGTGAGGTGTTTGCTCACATTTAGCTCTCAAAGTGGTTTGATCACATTGTACTATAAAATGTACAAAATTTTCTCCCAGGGGGGCCCCCAGACCCCCTAGAAGGTTATTTTTTATTATTATTTGCTAATACTCAAGTAAGTATTTTTTTTGTATTTGTATTCTGTTGATTTAAAAATAATTTTCTATATATTTTTCAACATTTTTTAATATCGTCAAGAATATCGTTATCGCGAAAATACTCTGAAATATCGTGATAATCTTTTAGGGCCATATCGCCCACCCCTACCTTGAATTTAAAAAAAGCTGAACTCAGAACAGATACATTGCTATATAGATCTGGCTAATGTCGTTCACAAATTTCACAAACATTCTTTACATTTTTGAGTTCATTGTATGCCAATGTACCAATTAAACATAATGAAGATACATCACTTTGGTACATAAATGTGTTACATACAACTGCAATGAAAATGACTGGAAATGAAAATGAGGACTGGAAAGAGAATAGGAGAAGGAGCCAGTGATTAGTGATCTGTGTCTGTTCCTCTCAGGAGACTATGGAGGAGGAGGAGTAGATGCATGTCCCTCTCGTTTCACTCAGAATAATAAGGCCTAAGGGCAGAGCACATCTCAGATCAAAACAAAGGATGAGGGAGTTAGGGGCTGGACGTGAGAAAAGACATTTTTTACTGCCTATTCAAATGAATTTTAAAAAAAAATGAATATGAATAAAAAGGTTTGTACCAAGCTCTTTAGATTTCCTTCACACAATAGCAGCCTCAAATCAATACATCTTATAAATTAGCATTTCTCTGTGGGTTGTGTATGCTAACACTGTCTTCTTGTCCATAGCAAAAGATGTATGCAGAAAACCTCCCATCCCCGTGTGTAGTGCAGAAAGATAAGATGCACTTGCCTGAAAGCAAATGGAAATCTTGTGACCTCGACTGACACGACAGGTTTTATTCTCAGTCGCTCTCTTATTGTGTCCAGTAGTTCATAGAGAACAGATCAATGGCAAAGGCTCATCCCCTCAGGTAGCGTGCTAGCCTCTCATCTCCAGCACTGTAATGATCTCCCTACTGGGACTGGACCCAGCCAGCCAACACATTAACAGCCATTTTAAAAAATACTGAGGCTTTTCAACTGAGTCCTTAGGGTTCAATGAGAGGGGAAACAACAATTATACTGTCCAATAAAAGCAATACAGGTATGGATTATTATTGCCCAATAAAAGACAGCAGAGCGACAACTCTTTTTCTTGTGTGGCTAAGGGGCCCTGGCCCTTGTAATATTGAATTAATCGCTCAAACTGCCAATTTTCTTACCAGCAGATATGACAATTCAGAGTGATCATTTACTACTCATCGCTATAAAGTAGCTCCTGCTGCTTTATTAATGCCATATCCTACTTTAAAAAGATGTTTTTTCAATTAAAAAAAGAATTTCATGCTATCAAAGAGAACGCCCTTTTCCTTTGGGATATTGTCTAAATAGATTTTTTTTTTTTTTTGATTTTTTTTTTAAATCAGACTACCCATGCTAATCTGTGCTCACCAAGATAGGAGTGGGGGCAGGGACCCAGCTGAGGTGGTGCCATGGTTGGGGGAGGGAGAAGGGTGCAGAGCGCATGTGGTTAGCTGAGCCATAATCTAACTGTACCCAAGTGAAAAATACTCTTCCTTGTCTTCTCCCTCTCTCACTTGCTCACTCTTCGTCCTTCCCTCCACCCCTCCCTGCCTCACACACTCCCCTGCTCCTCCTCAGTTGTTCTGTTGTAGGCTCGGCCGGCCCAGAGTGTATGTGTGTGCGTGTGTGTGCCCCTACTGGTTGTGTCCCGAACGCCAAGGGTTAAGCCCCTGCCATTTTAACGCCACTGACAGATCAGACCATTAGGGTGTTACCTAACAAAATGGAAGCCTTTAACCCTGAATCTGCCAGGCTGCCTCTGTGTGTGTGTTGGTGTGTGTGTGAGGGAGCAAGAGAGCCAGAGCTCGAGCCACACAGAGTGTGTTTATGTGTGCGCATGTCTCCACCTGGATTCTCCCTCAGCAACGTGACAACGACAACAGCAGTAAGTCCAGGAAGTGCAAACCAGGCATTTGTACGTGAGCATGAAAAAAATGCATGACCATATAGCCACATAAAAATATGGCTATGGTTGTTCTCACAACACAGAGGCACACTCACATACTTGTTAATGTGTCCATACAACAAGAGAAAAACAACAAGAGAACGGACAGCCCAAACCATTACCACATCTTTTTTTAGGGTTTTTTTTGTATGCATTGACATACATGTGTAATGCATAAAAAGCCTTCTGTGGTACTTTGAGTAATTGATTTATATCAACAGAACATATTTAGTGAACATCAAATGGCATCAGGAATGTCTGGATTATGACACTTTGAAGCACCTTAACATCTCAAGTCAATCTTTTCTAGCAGTTTTCACCAGCCTCAGATCACTGGATACAGTTTCAACCACAAATGTTTACTAGCTATAATAAAAAGGAATCGCTAAATGTTTTCAAAAACCCTAGACAGGGATAATCTCCAATTTCAGCCAAATTGCTTCCAAATGGTTACTCCATAATCCTGTAAAACCAGAAGCCCATACCCGCATACAGACTGAAGGGCCAGGACACACGTAGACTGCTATCAGATTACATTTCTCAGAAACGGATGGTAGCAGGAAGTGACCAGAGTAGGAGGGCAAAAAAGAGCGAAAGAAAGGGTGCAAAGCTATACAGTGTACCAGATAAGACAACTAGGAGGTGAACACATCAACAGTGCCAATATTGAATAACACAAAATTAGGTCAGTTGCCACATATTTTAGTTAAATTGGCAATCACAACTATCAGGAATCTTAATCTTGGTTACTGCAAAGAATAAAGCAGTCCTTGTAGAAGAGACATCCAAAAGATATACATGAAAAACAGATATCAGATGTACAGACTAGGGATGTCCCGATTACCCGTTTTCATGATTAATCGCAGTATTAAACGTTACGATTAGTTAACCATAACGTTTCCTAAATACATTTCCGGAAAAGATTATGCTGGAACCATGTTCGTACATGAGCGAAACTCGCCCGGAACAAAAATACAGTTACACAACAACCGCGTGTCACCACTTGAGTTGCTTTGTTTTCTGTCCGTGAAGCTGCAGACGGAGATGACGGTAGGTAAAGCGTGGAAGGGGAAGAGCTATTCCCTCCGAAAAAAACGGGTAAAATCATCCGTGTGGGAATGTTTTGGCTACCCAAAAAATGACCAAGGTGTCATTGTTGAAGACGTCTGCCCAGATGGAAAACATGCCACAAAAAAGTTGCCGTTAAAACAGGCAATACATCAAACATGTTTCAACACCTGCAGGATAACCACCTAGTGGGCAGACCTTATAGCTTAAACATTTAGGATATATGACATCACCCCTGGGATTATTATAATGTTTTTTGTACTTTTTGGTTACGTTACATTGTTGCTATATTATTTTGTTATGAGAGCATCCAAAGAGGGAAATAAATTAAAGAATAAGACCTATAAGGAGTGTTCATGTGATTTAACTTAGTAGTGTGAAATCAATTAATGCGAAAATAATCGTAATATCGTGATTATTTCTCTGACAATAATTGTACCAAGAAAACCTGTAATCCTGACATACCTAGTACAGACTGGTATTAATTACATTAACTAGTTGAGCGACATGAATGATGTAATGATACTGTCAACAGGACAGTATGAATCCAAGAATGAAAATGAAAAATTGCATAGAGCCCATACATGACTACCAGTAGTAAAGATTAAGTATTTGCAATAACTTGCTAGGCTTGTTCGGGCAATAGGCAGCTAAATTGCAACTTCCATGGCAAGCATCTTCTTCATGTGACTTGCAAGTGGTTAAGCACAAAAGAGGTGAGCAAATTGGCAACACAGTTTCAGCAAGATTGTTTATCTTGTGTAATAAACTATGAACATGGGGTTTTAGCTCCTGAATGTCCGCATCATCAGGCCAAAGTTAAGCCACCAATTAAATACTGAAAATATTTATAGAATCTAATTAAAGTCTAGATACACAATACACACAAAGAAGTCCATGTGTTCAGTCAATAGAAAAGAAGGCAACATTTATTCATGAAGTTGCACCAGTTTGAAGTATAAAGGCCTACACCTATTGGAGGATACCTGTATTATAGAAATGATAATGTTATAAAACAAGGAATAGAATGTTTGGCACCAGTTAAACCTTAAGCCTTTTTGTTGATGTCATAACCTTTCATCGCCATTGGGTGTGGCTGGTAATCGCTGTCTGTCGCACCACACCCAACAGTGATGACTTGGTATCGGTCGATATGGCTAATAGATGCACGCCAAAAGTTACTGGCAGCCAAAAACATGATCAGGGCATCCCTCAGAGACACTCATTATGTTGGTTGTGACATTACAGTGTTTATATCTAGTTTCAGGTAAAAACATAATTTCTGCATTCTAAAACATGAAACACATACAGCGCAGAATTTATTTTTTTCCATAAAAAGCCCAAATTCAATGGCCTCTCGCAGGTTCTAATGTCACTATTCCATTACATATACTGATCTTAATCATTGCATATTTTAATTAATAATTGTAAAGGAGAATAAAGGTTCTTGTAGGTTTTATTTAAGGCATCTTATTTTGACAGTCTTCTTGTAAATTCTGTGGTGGATTCTGTTAACACACTGTGCTCTTATTTTGAAAGCAGCATGTGTTTAATGACAGGAAGTAATTCAGACCGTTAGGTACAGTTTAGCCTTTTGTATAACATAAAAAAAAAACTTGAATTGTCAGCTAATGCTAATTGAACACCGTACGCATGTGTTTGGATGGTTTGGATCCCCTGTGACCGGCCCGGACAGGTTGATGGTATTTAGTTTGGCACGCACACACATGCATCTGTAAAGATGATGTAGGCCGAGACTGATACAGACAGGTAGGCATTCAGGCATCTCTCTATCACGCTGGAATTGTTTTGCAGCGGAGAAGTGGGGTGGGCAGCTCGGTAAATTCAGTGCGTGTGTGAATGCGTGCGGATGTCTTGTCGGAGGCCACCACAGTCTAGGTCATTAATGGGAAACCCTGGTGCATGTATGTTTGTGTGCGCACATCGGGGCTGAACTTCGCCGCACGCAATACAGAGAGCAGACGAGAATTGTAAACGCGCAACCATGTAGAGACAGAAATGACATGCCGTCGTGTAAATAGGATTAATAACATAAGCTTATTTATTTATTTTGTTAAATAAAGGGACAAGATATGTAGGAAAGGTAACCTTAAATGACTTATGTTGTAATCTGGCGCAATATAGAAAATAAAAAAAACTCTGCTTAAAGCTGAACCTCAAACTGTGCAACATCCTCCATTTTTTTTACATTTTCCATCCCACAAGTCTTTTTGAAATGATACTCCACCCAAAGTCTGATCTTTGAAGTATAAAACATCTACCCTCTGAAGACTTGAAAGGTGTGTGTACAAAGTTTGTCGTTTCCTCTTTAGTGAAGAAAAGCAGTTGGCAAAATATATTCAATCAGTTAGAATTGCGACCAGTTTTCACAACATAAAAAGTATAACATCCAGAAAAAACTTTTCATCCCTAAACCACTCCACTGTCCTAACATTTGCTTAGCCTGTTCCAAAGATTTATAACTGCACCCTAGTCAAACTGCTGATTATGACTTTGATTGCAGACCTTAAATATACTTTTGACAAGTTATTTTTCTAAGAAAGAAGCCATCTGTGTACCTTTAAATGGTCATATTAATGCAAAATACACATAGAAAGGGTCTATTGTCATTCCAGCTCAAAAATTCCTGATATCAGCTGCCATATTGGTAATCCCATTTCATTTTCAAGCAAGGACAAAACTATAAATCTTAACCTCAGTCTTTCAGGTCTCACTTATCACTTAAAGCCCCAAATCTTCACCAACTTTATCTACTTCACTGAGACCTAGCCAGGACAGGGTAACACAGCAGCAACCAACACATAACAGAAATAAAGAAACACATCGGATCACACAAATGATCCATTTCGGATTCAAAATGCCAAAAGGTGACATGTTTGCATCCCTGTTGTCGTGATATTATGATTTGTAACTCAAATATTTAATCCAAAATGCTACATGATATTTGCCTGATAATAGACTCGGCAATCAGATTTAGGGTAGTGGGAATGATAGCGAGCTTCAGGAATGACAATCAGCTAATTTTATTCCTATGTAGAGTGATGTGGTGGAAGACAATCAATGCAGGAACACAGTGGAACACCTCAAAGATGACCATTTCAGGAATTTCCATTTGTTTTTTTACCATTGTTCATGTCATGTAACTTTCACCTGATACTTCACCCTGTCCCTGCATGACCCCTATCAATACGAGTCTACTACTGTACACTTAGTAGTCAAGGAACAGATTACTTTGCTAATCATTAATTGGATAAGTGACCAGTGGGCCCAAACTCCCAAAGTCAGAGTACTTAACCCTTGTTTTGATGACTTTGGGCCAGGCATGACACATGTACACAAAACCCACACTAGAAAGTAATGTGACAGGGACTCAGGCTGGGAAGTTTGTTACCTCTTTGACGCATGCCTTGATGCTGCATGTATCCAAGTTGCTGGTATGCCTATTTACTGCACTGAATGTTTGAGAGTTGCTATGTCAGCACTGGCCACACAGTGGAAGCAATTGTTCCAGGCAGACTGAATAAACAACTTTAATATGTCTATTTCATAACCTGAAAATGTGCAGTTAGTCTTGTTTACATCAGATCAGATGCCATTTCAGCCTATGCTGGTCATAAGGGTGGCACAAGTGAGCAAAAATGCTAGTAGAACCTAAATCTAAAGATCTCGTTACAGAAATGGCCAGTCAGACAGAAGTGAGTAGGCGGCTATTTAGCCACCATCCAGCACTTGGGAAAGCCCCTGTGAATGCAAATAACTGTAATTGTTGAATTCATCATTTTTTTTTAGAAAATTTTGCTGTGCCATACAGCTACACACCGAGAATAATTCAAAACAGAAGTGCGTCCCCTTATTCAATAATATATATATTTCAGGCATTTAACTTGTTTCAAATATGTCAGGTAGGGATGAGAATACATTCTAAACCGACTACCTGTACTCAGGGGAGAGAGCCCACAACACCTGCCACAATACCTGTGCCAGCTGGCCCGTGTTATTTGCGCCTGCTGAGTTTTGTTTTTGCATGATACTATTTCAATAACCACTGTGACATTACGACTGAGAAATTGGTAAATTTGGTCTTGCACACTCTATCTACATTGTGTAGTCTTGTCATACGCTTCATGTTTAAAAATGTTGAACAAAAGACTTCAGTGAAGTGAATTTCTCAATTTCCTCCTGAAAATAGTGCCTCTAGAGGTATTCAGGGCATCTCTTAACAAACACCACATTTTACAATATATACAGGGGTCAATTCATTGTAAGCTATATGGTCCCCCTGGTCAACAGGTGGCTATTTACTGAAGGAATACCAGACGTCTTCTACACTGATGCATCTATACTCTGAACCAGGGGACAATGTTTCATAGGGCATTGGCAACAACAGAGGAAATAAAGTTAATGTCAAGATGAAGAGTATCAATTATGGAAGTATGTTCATGGCTAAGAACAAGTCTAAACCCAAAGTGTGTGTGTTTGTTGTGAAACCAAAATTTGAGGAGATTACTTTTGTTAAACTTAATGCCAAACTCATCACTGTATGTACCTCTAGTCTAAGACCGGTTGGTCACACTGTAAACACGCATGATTGAGTCAATATGAAGTCCAACAGGATAAACAAGAAACAGTTCAGTCAGTCAGTCACTTGAGGATTGCTCTTCTCCAGCTCCATGAATTGCTCAAGGCCTTTGGGTGGGACCCTGAGGCAAATAGGACTACTCCTGTTGTCTGGCATTTGAATCAACACACAGGGAAACTCACAGAACAGACAGTTGGAGATGCCACAATAATCGGGACAAGTAAAGACTGGGCATTATATCAGATTCCTAAAGATGGCAAAATATTTTAAAATGTGCTTGCAATACAACAATCTAGAAGTGAACAGAGAAAAACTGACAAGAAACAGATTCTGATTGTAAGTGACCACCGCATAGCAGGTACAGAATACAACACTTATCAACTTTTAATATCTTATGAGACTTTAATTACAGTCTTTACACAACTTCATCATGCCTGACCCAGGGGGCATTATAAGGGTCAGTAGTGTTTAATCCAACACATTTGCAATAAAGTGTTCTATGTCCTTTGACCTGAAAGTGTGTAGTAAACTCTGACAGCTAGCTTCATTCATTCTTGCTCACACTTTTGATGTCAAAATGGCAGCGTAAACTGAATGAGTCACGTGTCGTTTGGAGCTCTATTCTTTGGTAAGGCCATTCTTTATCCTTCCGGCAGGTCAATTCTCAGTAAATTGATTGAGGCTAGCATTTATATTTCATGTTTGTCCTGCTGACTAGAATACTGTAAACTTTCCAGAAGCTCCTACATCTCTCCAACCCTGTTTGTTTGTTGTCCCACAAGCTGTATGCCTCTTTCTCTCCCTGTATTCTGCCCCTTGTCCTCTCTTTTCACTCCATCAGCCGTCCTGGGACCTCTCCCCCTTTCCTCCCTCTCTCTCTCCTGGCTGTCGTCGCCTCTATCCAGATGTTTTGGATCTTGTTCTCTTATTCTCAAGGGAACTCAGCTTCTCCTCTCATTTCTCTCCCTCTGGTGTGCACGTTGTCCTTGTCTCTCTCCCTTTATACGCTTATGTCCTTTCTCCTATTTGTGTGAATGGTGGGCCTGAGCTTTGCCTCTTGTCTGTTTGTGAAGTTTGTCCTCTTTCCAAGTCTCTATGGTGGAGCAGTGGTGTGACTCAGGTCCAATCTGTCCGGCGGCACCAGGAAGTTGTTGACATACTTCCAGATCCATATTATTCTTATTAAAAATTATCTACAATCTATAATTTTGACATCCTGATTTTCAGTGCAGTCATTTCGCTATGTTGATCTATTATGTACACATCTATTGCATGCAAGCCCTTTCTAGAAGACTTGCATGATCTGATTCAACATCAAGCACCTTAAAGAAAAATCAGTAATTCAAAAATGGCATATAGCATAAAGAATATGGCTCAGTGTAGCAAGCAGGATTTAACACGGTCAGAAATGAAAGCAAAAATACGAAGTCAACTACTATCTATGGAACAAGGGGTCAGTTTTCACTTGCAGCACCATCTTTCACTTTTGCATCTTATTTGATTCCTAACAAGTGATTACTGCTGTCTGAATGAAGGTAAGAATAATTCTGTCCTCTTTCCCTGATGACGCCACTACAGCTGCAAGTAGTACCACAAGGGACAATCATCACTCATTCACATTGTCAACATCTAGCTGGTCGATTTGGAGAGCATTTCCTGTTAACATTTTCACAATGGCTGAGCTCATACTCACACTGCTGTGTAAAAACTGTGTCCTACAATGAGCAACATAGATACTATTATGATAACAGCACAGCCAAACGTGGATAGAATAAGAGCTATGCTATACTACTCCACAAAGAATCATCACCAATATAAATGTCTAAATATTTAATAATATCATTAGAACAAGTCAGAAACAAAGAAGAATGTGGGGTTTGTAACATTTGCCTGGGAAAACATACATAACTCACTGTTCGGTCAGGATTGTGTGAAACCGATGAGATCTCCATTTTAACATTTCAAGTTCACAAAATGCATTTAAAAAGTGTCAGCAAAACCCAATGCTCAGTGATAATCTATTTTTTGATTGAACAATACTGAAAGTGACATTTAAAACATTAAAAATTCTTCTTCACATGTATGCCCACTTCTCAACATAATGATTAAACTGGAGAATTTGTAACTAAGCATAAATGAAAAAACAAAAAAAGATTAAATTCCAATGCCCTAATATATGATAACACCATAATAAAACTGACAATGGCAACAATAAGCAAGGTTCCTTTGAGTTGTGACACAAGCAAAAAAGGCTAAACGTAGTGGGAGGTAAAAAAAAATACAGACGTATTATCAAAATATTTCAGTCCTGATGCATCAGAATAAGAGTGGATCTCGAGTCATGCCTGTCTGGTCACATAACTCTTGGAGGGTTTTTCATAAGAGGCACCCCTCCTCAGGCTAATCCAAGGCCCATCATAAAATGCAACGCGACATGTGTCCCCCATCACTAGCCAAGGGTGCCAACTGTCTGCTTGCTCTTAAAAGGAGGGCGCTTGCTCAACAGAGGTCGGATACACACACTCCTGTTCATCTTGAACACACCTCAGACAGGTGAAAATAAAACTGACTTGAAGTGACCACTCAAGCTAGCTTGAGAAAGAGGCTGTGACTAGATACAAAAATCATCAAACAGCAAAGAGTCACTTCAATACTTAATAATTAAGATACATCTACATAATATATCTTCATTTAACATTAATGTCACAGAGACGCCTTCAAATGTTTGACGGGACATGAACAATCCAGTAGTTATTATAGAGTATGTCATTAAGACTAGAGCACCTTCAACCTCTGCCAAAAAGATTTCTTGTATGTATGAAGCCTTTGATGTAAACTAAAACTATTCCACTGACCATATACGAAGACAGCTGGCAAATTGATTTAGAATGTCAGATAGATGAGGATACTTGGACAACAATCATAAAAAAAACACATTAACCATCCTGAGTTGCAATAATGATAGAGAGAGACAATTTAAAATATTACATAGGCTCCATTATACACCTTTGTTGAGAGACAGGCTTGGTCTCAGTTCCTCTAACTGTAATAAATGTGATAGAGAAATTGGTACTTATGCACACATGAAATGCTCGAAGATACAAGTGTTTTGGAATGAGGTGAAGAAAGAGCTGGACACTTTGATTGGGCATAACCTGGTATGTCTTAGTAGCCAATGTGCAGAGCGCAAGAAACAATCACAACACAAAACAATCAAAATACTCTTGTATATGGCAAGAAAGACTATTCTCAAGTTCTGAATTCATAAGGACATTCCTACACTGGATGATCTGTACAAGGGGGTAATGAGCATAGGCATGCCATGACAACATGGGAGCTTTTCACAAGGGTATGGCAACCAGTTTTAAATATTATGGACCCCTCCGGACAGAGCTTCAATGTTACTCAATAAATGATGTAACATGGATGACTCTGACATATCTTGGAATTAGGATGTCAATCTGGTGGTGTGTTTATGTATGTCTATATAGTATGTAAGCTGTGTTACCTGGTTTTGTTGTAAAAAAAAATGGTTCTGCAGAAATTATATGTAAAGGATAATATGTGGATTGCTTGAACCTCAATAAAAAAAATAATTAAAAAAAGACTAGAGCGTCAAGCACCTCATTAAATACATAAAAAGTGGTGAAATTGATCTCAGTTACAGAAACATTTAAATTCTGCAGTAAACACAAAGTAGGCGTTTAGTTGTCTGTAGTGTGGCGTGGGTGATAGCTACTACCCGTCGTGGACAGACAGACAGACAGCCACACACCCTGACGGAGCCACCACCGTCCACCATTACGCCTCCATAAAAAGGCTTTTCACGGTTGAGCTAATCTGACAAAGTTGTGAGATCAATGGCTCAGGAGGCCATAATCATCCCATCCACGGCTAAGAGCAGGCGGCTCAGCGATATCCGGCCACAATACTGGGTATGGTGTTCATAAACTTTAGTGACCCAACTTTGCCCTGAATAAAAAGCCCCCTTTTATCAACTCACCCATCAACAACAACAAGCTATCTCATGCTAACGTTAACTTGGCTCACCAACAACAACCTGTCCATCTGTCCGGTGGCTAACTAACGCGAGCTAACAGCCTATTGTGGTTATGAGCGGTTACACACATAAGTCACTGAACACTGGAGCACCTTTAAACGTGACATTGGATGTTAGGATGTTTAGCTTCGTCGTCCAAATAGCGATACACGACAGACAATGAAACCGAGCCATCTCAGTGAGCTGCTAGTGTTAAAATGCTAGCTGGCGAGCTAAGTTAGCTGCTACCGCTAACTCCCTGGACACTCTGCCCAGACAGACAGTCGCTCAATTTATTCACTAATAATTACGCGTTAATTACATACAGAAAATAACTGTTTTGGTGCCCGAGTTGTGCAACTCCATAATAGACAAATACACATAATAACTAACATTATACTGTACTGCTGGTGATTCCCAATGCAAGTTTGCCGGGGAAGTTTGTTTAAATATTTCTCGGTTTGTTCTGGCAGTGCTCGGTGTGTGTGTGTGTGTGTGTGTGTGTGTGTGGAGCTGAACGACACACACACTGTTACCTTAGCTAATATCAAGCTATGCTAGCTAGCTTAACTTAGCTGTGCTAACACCGACACAGAAACTTCCCTTCGTCGTCATAATTTAATTGAAAAAAATAAATATTGTAGAAGTTGATGATAATGAATTATGTGAACTTACGAAGTCTAGGAGGAGCTTGACCGAGTTCCCCCGCGGTTTTCAGATGTTTGCTGTCGGTATTTCAGTGTATAAATCCCGGGGATCCCCTCTCTCTGTCCGCTGCCACTCCGCTCCAGATCATGTAATGAGCCACCACAGGCGGCGTCATGCTGCGTTCATACACACCTCGGAAATGTTAAGTTTCCAAGTGCTCACATAGAAAGATAATGCTGCGTTTGGAACTAGTAAACGGAAGTACTAGAAGCAGAGTTAAAAGAGGGGGGTGGGGCAATACATGAATGGTTGATAATAATAGTTTAATGATTCAATTTCACTGGATTAGTATTATTTTGATTTGTCACATATGTGTGTGACAATGATGTGCTTGTGACAGTTCCTCTGTTTATGTGTGGTAGGTTTACTTCAAGAACATAATTAACCACTTTTTGACGAAGAATAGGTTTGGCTTTATAAACTTCTATCACTTAACACTTCTTTCAGTCTTTAAGCATACACTGCAATTTATGAGCAGGGCCAGATTAACACTTTGCTGTACCTTGGGCAACAGTATTCAAGGGCCCCATCATCACGACCCCAGAATCACCATAATCTGGTAAAATACAGACTAAATTACAGTAATATACAGTTAATATACTCAATAGATCAATAACTAATCATCAAGTGCATTTTCATGTACAGATGTGCAAACGCTCATAGAACTACAAATGCACCACTATGTCCTTTTGTCAAGGCCACTCACTCACATATGATGTTATGAAAACAAAACACATCAGCATCAGTATAACCTGGCAAAATTGATCCACTACATAGCTAATAATAATAACCTTTTTGGGCTCCCCTGGGCAATTGCCCAGTTGCCCATATGGTTAATCAGGCCTTGCTTATGGGAAATAGACAAACATTGAAAGTCATGTTTCCATTTGTCCCTTTCATTTAAAATTTTCTCGAACTGACTGGTCGTACTTGTGTGAGATTTTGTGCTTCACAGTCCATGTGATTCTCAGTTGTTGTTTTTCGAACATTTGTTTTCATGACAAAACTAACATTTTGCATATCATATTTTCCATAGAACATATCATATGAGTGTACCATCATGGCATGTGTGGACACATCACATCCAGTATTTGTCTTGAGGCCTCCTTATGTGCACACATCTGTACATGCATATGTGCAAAGGCACCTTTACTCCACTCCTTTCTTAATTGCTATTGTGTACCAATGGCTCCACATTAATGCAAAGCAGTAGTCTAATTCTTACAAACACCAAACTGATTATCTTTAATGATATACGTCATATTTTTAAAAAACTGAGGATTTTCTTGACAAAGTTGAAATTATTTCATAACATAAGCCTATACTGCCCTACAAAGTCTAACTCCAGTAACTACGCAAAAGGTAAAACTAAGAAAAACTGCTTTAAAGTTTTTTAATGTGTTTTAACTGGCTGGCCAAATTGGTCATATGTAAATAAGTGATATGACACCTATTTCTACATGTATTTATGATGTATTTTTTATGCTCAAAAATCATGATGATTTATTTGACCTTTGACTCCCAAAATGTAGTTACTACATTGCTGTAAAAGGTTCTAATAGTAATGATAAACAGAGTGCAGTAACAACAATGTTGTCGTCTTCTTTCAGCTTTTATCATTTGTTTTCGGTGAATAAACATTTTTAAATTGAATTCGTTATGAGAGTTTAAAAGTGTTTAGCAACTCTATTCAAAGATGTGCATATTTTAGACTTAAATAAATAAATGTTATATTTTAATCTTAATATCATTTTATCTCACTTTTTTAATTCATCACTATCTAGATAATAATTTCCCTGTCAAGTAAACTTATAATTTCTATTATTTTTATGTCTAAATTACTATATATATATATCCAAAGCAGACGGCGGTAAGTGCAATTACTGCTTGGTTTTGAGTTGGATTTTGTGGTTTTTATATAATTATTTCTCTGAAATAAAGCAAAATTGAAATCTAAAACGTTGTCACAAGATAAAACAGACATCAAGGAGTTCATTTTTAGTTATACTTATAATTTATAATTTATAACTTTTGACCAAAAATGTAGTTACTGCAGTTAGGCTTTGTAGGGCAGTATAGTGAGCCTATATGACATATATCATTTGAATCTACTTAATTTAGTCAATTTAATAAGATTGTATGGTTTTAATTAGTGCATTTGTTTATGTTGGATATTTAACAGTTTAACAATAATCCTGCATTACACAGGATGGCAGTTGAGGCAGGACACAACTGTATGCAAAGTAGACATTTTTATAGATCTTACTCACTGCCACCCTATTGGGATCATCTGCAACCACAGAGGAGCCTGTAGCAGCTCCAGGATCAACAGAGACAAGAGTTCCAAACCTTTGCTGTCCAAGAAGAGTCCAGTGTCAGAATAGCACGGTGAGCCACTGACAAGTTTATAATAGTTTTGGATTTTTCCTTAGTTTTAGTTTTAATTTCGTTGTCAATTTTAGTTTTCAAATTCAGTTAGTTTTAACTAGTGTTTAGAGTGTGTTTGCTAGTTTTAATTAGTTTAAAATTTTTGGAAAATGCTTAGTTTTAGTTTAGTTTTTATTAGTTTTAGTGTTAGTTTGATTTATTTTTGTAATGGGGTATTTGTTGGGTGCCAGGTTCAATAAGGTCACAATAAATGTTTCCTTTATTTCTTTTGTCTGATCCATCTCAGCCCCAATAAGTTTATTAAGTCATAAAACCAGATAGATGAAATAGATTTCATATCAACCAAAAAAGTTTACGGATGATAAAAGTTGACAAAGACTAAAACTAAGCACATTTTCACTTTAATTTTAGTTAGTCTTAGTTAGTTTAGTAACCACAAAATACAGTTTGTTAGTTATCGTTTTAAAAAAACTCTCCTTTTTATTTTTATTTCAGTCTAGTTTTCTTTACTTGGTTAGTTTTCGTTAACTATAATAACCTTGGCCACTGACTATCCATTTCTGAGATGCACTGTTGTCCTCTGGGGGTACCTGGTCTGTCTGACCCTGAAGTATACCCAGAGACACAAGAGCATCATGTGACATGACTGGACTGTTTCACAAGGCAGCCATGGCAGACCACTTCTATGGCCACAGCTTGTTATCTGGTGCAGACCTGTTAATATCTGGTAATAATCACCTCTGAATCTCAGTTTACCTCCTGCACACAGAGCCAAGGGGAGTAGTGGTGCAGAAGACCAGGGAGTCCTGAGCTATAATATGGAGCAAGAGTTTTCAGGATTAGTTCTTTTTAAGCTGCTCTATGGGTCACACTAAGCAAGGCAAAAGAGTCATAAGAGCAACAGCCTTCTTCTTATTTATAACCCCTCTAAACTAACTCATTGAACAGGTGCAGGAACAGAGGTGGGCACAACAGTCCTTGTCCACTGGGAAAGCTCAACACTGGTTCATATCAGCAGAGTCCAAGTCCTGCTTGTGTCTGTGCAGTGTTAACCCCACAGGAAACATACAAGGCTGAGTGTAGAGCTGTTTACTCTACCACACAAGTGCAAGTAGGTTACTCTTTTTTTTTTTTAAATCACAACATCTCTGCTGCATTTCACCTTTTTGATACTAAAACATCCGAGTGAATCATATATCATACATCAGAAAAACAATAGAGAACTACAGTCATTCATATTTAAAAATATTGATTACATTATAGTTTGTTTGTTTTAAAAAAAAAAGCACCAGTTCATCAATTTGAATATCTCCAGTGAAAATTACAGTGTGTAATTATTGTTGTACACTCTAGCCATATGTTTACACAGTGGTGGCTTTTAAACATGTATAATATAGAAATGGTAGGTTCTGTTTGTAGTAGAAATTAAAAAAGTGATCTACATTTCAGTATTTACCTCCAAAATTAAGAGTTTTGAATATTTTGTGGAGAATAAACTACTTCTAAAGGTCAATTTAAACTCATTTGAAATCTCTAGCACCACCTACAGGCTAGTTTAAAAAGAGAACATGCGGACCACTAATTCTTACTTAACTAATGCAGAAGTTGACAACTAACCACTATGTGTCATGCACCCATCAGTATTTACTTTACTGTCTATTTTAATACCCATACTATTTAGTATACAAGAACATTTTTAGTATGTCCTATACATACGTACATTGTATCCCAAAAGTACAAGATGTCCTACTGCGTCCGGTTACATGTTGCAGCATGCAAGCAACCAAGCTTTTCTGGCTATTCTGACCCACAATCCTCTGCGAAACATATATGAGAAACAGGGTCAAATGTCAAGGCACAATTTTATGAGTTAGTAGTATATCCTAAATGTGTGGATACACATGCAACAGTATGCACTTTTGAGCATTCAGTGGCACCTACTGCACAGCATAAAAATAGAGAACTCACATTGGCATAATGTTAAGAAACTGATATCAAGATCTGTAAATTACAATTTTTCAATCATATTTTTATTGGAAAATTATTGAAAACAATGTAAGCATTAAAAACATAGGCATTGGATAGAATATGGCTAGTACTCAAGCTTAAACTGTGTTCGTACAGAGTGCCTTAAATACCAAGCATTGAGATTTCTACATAGGATAGCTAAAAATACATATCACACTTTACTAAATTGACTTTATAAAATGTCACTGTACAATAAAGGTTCAACGAGTGGCAAATCTATACAAACATACTGTAAAGAAACCATTTAGTAGAACTATCAAGACAAATTAAAATATAACAAAATAAAATAAATTTGCTTTTTTTTTTTAAATGTCTGAACTGTACTGTTAGCTTCAAGAGTCAAAACCTGATTTGTAGAAATTAACACATCAATAGGGAAATCATATATATTATGGAAGTTCAAAAAAATACATCAGTTTGTTGCTTTAAAGGGCATGTGGTGACTTTTACAGCCATCAAACGATGTAAGAAGTATTAAACATTGCTCATAAAGATACCCACAGAGGCATATTCTGGTCCACACAGTTAACTGTGAACTTTCCCAATACAATGTACACTGCCAATTTGTATTGTCAAACTGTTCGACATATTATGGTGTGAAAATATATTACAAGATGTCTCTATTCTTTCTAATATGGATTTTGTGCAAAAAATGATCAACCGAGAATTATTGTTATCCGACCCAGTTCAGAAACTATTGTACAGGGAGTCCACATCAGTAACTTCCATGCATGGAAAAAAAAAGAAAAAAAGAAAAAAAAAGGATCCATACAAAAAGGCAAGATGTAAAATATTTACCAACAGATACAAAAATATCAACATGAATAAATTAATTTCATCTACATTTCTTTACTGCCCCTCTACCTATCTAACCCCTCCTTTTTTCCAACCAATGGAAACCTGGCAACCGTAAAGAAGGGCTCTTTATATCTGAGGTAAAGAAGCCCTTTTATACGTCCACGATGTGTCCTTCACTACTCTATTGGAGAGTCCGACCCTGCCCTGCATCCATGCCATCCGAAAGTGTGAAATACATGTACAACAGTAGTTGTAATAGCTTTACAACAGATTAAAAAAGTGATAGCAGACAATCAGGAAGCAATCTTGAGAAGTTAATAAAGTGAAGGCCTGAACTCTGTGACCTGTAAAAAATCCTCTCAAATCTCAGCTACAATGGTCTGATAGCAGGTTGTTGCATCAATCTGTTGCTTGTGATAATATACCAGCTACCGCCATATGTGAGACAGAAGGTTTCTCATAGCAGGCTTGCGAGGCTGGTTGTTGGGCCGTTCTGGGCTTGGATCTGGACAGGAGGAGGGCCATCAGTCCACTGAAAAACAAACAGAAAACCACTCTTAAATCAGCACACAGAATTAGATACGACTAAATAGTGATAAGGAGTAGTGACTCGGAAACTTGGAGAACCATGTTAATCTGTTTCACGTACACTGATGAGGTTATGCTCAGGGAGACTGCAGGCAGCGATGTGGTCCTGCAGCAGCTGCTGGGAGAAGTTCTGGTGCATCTGGGCTGCTTCATGGGCATCCATGGTGTTCCCAAGAGCCTTGTTCAAGTCTGCAAACACAACACATGCTCAAATTATTCATTCAGCCACAGCGTGATTCTTCAAAACAGAGATTTTGTGTTTGAAATGTGACTGAAAAGTCAAGTATTCTCACGGTAAAAGTCGGATTTACGAATACCAAATCTAAGAATGTGTATGATGTCCGAGATAGGGGAAAGGGTTGGTTTTTTACCTTTCAACAGTGCTGAAGACCAGAGCTGAACAGACATGTCAGGGATCTTGCTGGCAAGCTGCATGGCAGGTACAACCATGTTGTTGCTTTCCTATGAGACAAAAGGGCAACATTTTAGAAAACAAAATGGGTGGAAAAAAGTAGACGATCCTCATTGATAAATACTTAAAGGCTTTTGAAAATGTACATGCTTTTGCCTGCTAAGGAGCAGGGGTAAAGAAAGACCAGACTAATGGCTTTGTTTTAGTATGGAACAGTTCTTATAGTATCTCAGTGTTAGTTGAGGTTTGATCTATATTTAGTTGACCCATAGATCTTTTTGCTTTGTCATCTTCCGCGAGTAGAAGAATAGAGAGCCCATGCAACATTAAGGAGTCTCACGGGTACCGTGCTCTGATCCCAACCAATGCTACTGATAATTTGCTGATGCTAAATAATATGCTTTGGCTCCTTAAGTGTGACATCTAAACACTATTTAAGTTCTAGAAGAGTCAACTTAATTACTTTAATGCCACAACAATAAGCTAACCTCTAATTAACAAATGGATCCCTAGCTTATGGCACATCATAGCTAAATAATGCAAGATAGAAATCTGCTTTTGTGCAAACATATTGTAAATGTGTTGAGTATTCTTTAGTCTTACCCTGTGGTTGCCCAGTACATAGAAGATGTGGCCGAGCAGAACCAGGGAGCAGGCAGTCAGTCTGTTCAGATCCTCTGCATTAGACATCTTCAGGGTTTCCCTTAGGAAGCGTCTGCAACACCACAATATATACATGTATAAATATGTACAGTGCAGGGTGGATCTGTAGGTGTGTTTGCATCAAACAGTTTAAGACTTGACATACTTGGCCTCGTTGTAGCGTCCTTGGAAGAAGGACAGGAGTCCCCTGATGTAGAAGGCTGCAGCACGCAGGCAATGGGAGCTGAATGTAAAAACAATTACAGTAGTTTCATATTGTATTATCTAAACCAGTTGGAACAAAACACATGGCTTTAATGTATTGTGCTGTGTTATATTATAAATATTATGCCTCTTACCTTACTGGGAAGTTATGGTCAGGGTTTATTCTCTCTAGGAGGCTGTACAGCTGAAGAAGTAAAAAAGTGCAACAATTACTTGTTATGAAAATAATTTCAAAATAAGAGTGTATTTTTATTAAAGAAGAATACAACGATCACTTAAATTTGGTTATCACTGTACTGCCCTACAAAGTCTAACTGCAGTAAAAGGTAAAACTGAGAAAAACTGCTTTAAAGTTTTTTTAATGTGTTTTAACTGGCCAGCCAAATGGGTTAGAGGTAAGTAAGTGATGACATTTATTTCTACATGTATTTATGATGTAATTTTTATGCTAAAAATCATGATGATTTATTTGACCCTTGACCCCAAAAATGCAGTTACTGTATCACTGTAAAAGGTTCTAATAGTAATGATAAACAGAGTGCAGTAACAACAATGTTGTCGTCTTCTTTCAGCTTTTATATTTTGTTTTCAGTGAATAAACATTTTCAAATTTATTTAGTAATAAATGTATTTAAAAGTGTTTAACAACTCTATTCAAAGATGTGCATATTTTAGACTTATTATAAAGAAATGTTATATTTTAGTATATTAATATAATTTTATCTCACTTTTTTACTTCATCACTATCTAGGTAATAATTTCCCTTTCAAATAATCTTTGAATTTATATTATTTTTATGTTTAAATTAGTACTTAAACTTTGTCAAAGATAAAACAGACATCAAGGGGTTCATTTTTAGTTACAACTCAATTTTGACCAAAATTGCAGTTATGCTCTGTAGGGCAGTGTTCAGTGCTCAGGGGGACATTTTACAATTGAAAATCTAACTCATCCACGCCCCCTGGTGGAGAAACTATGTCAGGGCAACTATGTTTCTAAATTACAAAAAAAATAATATTTGTTTTTTTTTCTGCAGCACATTCTTGTTACTCTGTGGCCAACATAAATGACAACAACCAATCTGTGATAAGTCAACAGACATACTGATGTATTGATCAGCCAGTCAAAAAAACCCACCACAACATGATACTATGTATACTAAGCAACTCTTTTAGAAGTGAGTCATTGTTGTAATTAAAAGACATGACCCGTCACTACTTCACTGACCTCCTGGTGTCGGTTTCCTTCCCTTATGTAGACGCTGGCCAAGTTGGTTACAATGTACGTCCACAGCTCCTGGTGTGTGGTGAGCTGAAACACAACAACAAGGACATCTTTGAGATACGAGCAGAGAGAACAGCTGCAGCAGAGAGGAGAAGAAAAAAAGAAAAAGAAGATATTGGTTTCATTATCAGATGCAAAATCAGCACATACTCACCCGCAAGGCTGTGGTAAACTGTGCCTCTGCATTATCCATACAGTTGACTGAGATACAGTACAGACCCTGGGATATGACGAGAGGAAGAGATCAACCATTAGAGATGGCAATTTGTAACCAAAACAGAGCTGTAGTCATATTATATTTTTATGTGGTTTCTTCAAAATAAGAGATTATGGAATGTTTAACTGCTGTTTATTTCTCATGTCAAGTCCACAAATTTTTCAGAATTTTACCATGTATTACATTTTCATTTCTCTAATATTTTCAGCAATTAATTGTTCTATTTTTCTCGAATGTAAAATGTGTTATTGAATACCAAATTTAAGCTAACATTGAACATAAAATACTTTGTTTCTGATTTCTATTCAAATGTAGTTAAACAAATGTTCTTACTTTTGCCAATGTTCCCTACATGTCATATTTCATAATTTAGCTGCCTACTGTAAAAAGTCTGGAGTTGAAATTTGTACTTGGAAGCTTAAGGGAACAATATTTCAAATATGGTTGGCTATTTTGTCACAAAAAAAATGTTTCACCTTCTAAGAGTGAAAATGAAGCACACACAAGATTTCAGACTAAAAGAGTTTATCATCAAATGGAAATTGTTACTATAAATGTATCTGAAAAAAAAAAAAAATTAAGTTCACTTTCTGTGTTTTCTGTGTTCATCATAGCTTTTCTCTCTAGGAGGCTGTACAGCAGTGCCTTTTCTTTTTTAATGTTGGAGTAATAACCTTGAAGCAAAGACAAAATGTAAGAGGGTTTAGGTTGAGAACGCACTTACCATTCTTATTTACAAGCAATCCATAGATTTCAGAAATCCTTTGTAAGAACTGCCACCAACTCTTCTTATTTAGCCCCAACTAAACCATTATTTAAACAATTGCTACTACTTACAATTTATAAGGTCAATATGTATCAAACAGGGGTTGTTATGTATAAAGTTGCCTTCCTGCATCTCTACCTATTTTTTTCATAGTTACTTTGAGTTTAATTCTCATGCACATCTTACAAGAAGAAAGAATGACTCACATATTCCTTTCTGTAGGACCTCTGTTACTAAATTCTCATTTGTCTATCACGGTGCAGTGGAATTAGAGCTGCAACAATTATTCGATTAATCGAACAATACTCGATTATTAAATTAATCATCAACTATTTTGATAATCCAATAATTGGTTTGAGCAGTTTTTTTAAAAAAAGGCAATAAGTCCAAATTCTCTAATTTCATCTTCTTCAATGTGAATATTTCTGGTTTCTTTGTTCCTTTATGACAATAAACTGAATATCTCTTTGGTTTGTGGACAAAACAAGAGATTTGAGGACATCTTGTGGTTTGGCAAACACTGATTGATATTTTTATACATTTCATTGACCAAACAACTAACCGATTATTCGTTTAAATAATCAACAGATTAATTGATAATGAAAATAATTGTTAGTTGCAGCCCTAAGTGGAATCAAGTCAAGTCTAGTTTATTTGTCCCAACTTGGGCAATTTGGTTGCAGTCTAGGTGTATAAAAGACATTAAAAAAAACAAAAACATTCCAACACACATACATATAACAGATCACGGCCTCAATATATACATCTAAACAAAACGAAACAAAAGTGAAACAGAAGGCAATTTCAGGTGAAGAGTCAACCACATAGGTCCCCAACATCAACAACAACATAAAAAAATCCAACAGAATCATGTTCCTCTTTAAATACATTTAAGACCAAGCTCAAAAAATCCCTACAGATGTTCTAATCACCTTTGTATCGTTGTTTTGTTTGTATTTTTGATTTTCATCTAGATATGTAATGTAAGTAAAGTGGAGTTCTTAGGGCCGGGACTTTAACGCATTAATTAAGATTAATCAATTAAACAAAAATGAACGTGATAAAAAAATTGATGCATTTTAATTGCACTTATTTTTGCACTGTGGAACGTTTCTCACTGGATGAGTTTCAGGCGAACCGATTATACTGGAGCACCAACTAGCGTTCATGAGTTCAGACAACAACAAACCACAGTGAACATGAAGGAAGAAGCTGATGAGAGCGCTTTGGTTGGCCCTGTGGATGATGGGACATTTTGTTACAAAAAAACAACGGATGGAAGTGTCGATAAGAGAAAACCAAAGTATTATAGTTTACAGAAGGTCTACCTACCTATAGGCTACCTGAATTTATGAAATGTACTATATTTCTAAATATGCTATTGCTACACTTAATGGCAAAAATTGCACTGGTTTGTTGGACTTATAAAAATAAAATAATATTTTTGTTGCTTAAGCTTATGTATTCAGTCATTATTCAATGGTATACTAAAAATCCATGTGAAAAAATTACTTCTCACTGTTCTCAGGTTAAATATTTATATGCGATTAATTTCGATTAATTAATTACAAAGCCTCTAATTAATTGGATTCATTTTTTTAATCTAGTCCCAACCCTAATAGTTACTTATAGATTTAAGAGGGAGGGTCACTTATAAGCCCTTTGGGCTTTTTGATCTTTCCTGCACATTTTATCCGTTTCTTGTACTGTTCTTTCTTTGTGATTGTATGTTTATTAGTGCAAACACCAATAAAAATAAAATAAAATAAAATAGAAATACTCACTAATAGCGTGTGAAGCTGAGCAGCGTGGTTGGTGAATAACCTGGGCGACTGTTGGCACAGCTGACACACCTGTGAGATCTGGATGGACAGAACCGAGAGTCAGAGTTCATGAATGCAAACTAGTTTTGTTGACACGCTACGACAAAAAGCACGTCTACAGAAACACTATACCTCTTGTAATGCAGTAGCCTTGTGGCCCGTGACGAGTCTACACATGATGATGTGCTCCAGTAGAATGACTTGAAAGGTAGAGAGGATGGGGCTGCAGTCCAACACTGAAACATCAAGATTAATTAATTAATAATGTGGCAAAAGTGGCAAAAAGTGTTTTTTTACAGTTTGAAAAGTTCTACATGACACAGTTATCAATCATTCAATAACTGTAACTCACTTTTTAGTTTCTCTAGTTGCATAAGAGCCTTGTCTGTGTACTTCTGAGCTTTCTCCAGATAGCCTGCTTGCATGGAGTGCATGACTGTCACCTGTAAAATAAAGAAGGAATACATATTAATTACTATGGTTGTTGTAACCACATCTCAAGCCAAGTTCTTTGTGTTATCCATCCACGAGGATAACAAAGAACCTTCTTAGCTACTGTGCCATTAAGAAAGACTGTATTATTGGTTTTCATTACATAGTTATTAGAGTCATCTGTATGCAACCTGTACAGTGTGCATTCTTTAAAGGGGATAAAAAGCATAATAGAAGACCAGCTCACAAAGTATCAATATCAAAGGTATGTGATCCAATTTCAGTTTGTAATGTCCTAAAATGCACAAGGTTACATGATCAGAAAGTGTCAATAAGAATTATTTTCTTGTTGTATGGTCGGTACTTGACTACATGACCTAAACCACTTGAGGATTACATCTAGTTAAACTAAAAAAAAGCCATAATACTGCTTTCTATGTGGGAAAGAAAGATAAGTGGTCTTACCAAATACACGAGGACACACATGTGCTCCTTGGGCAGCCAGTGGAAGAGGTCAGCTGGGTTGCTGGGCAGAATCTCATCATCGTGGAGTGTAGAAATGGTCTGGATACACTGCTGCAGCTGCTTCAGACACGGCTTCACACTCTTCACCTGAGGAGACATGGACAAGACAGCAAGGTTAGAATAGTTTTGGATTGTTCATTAGTTTTAGTTTTAATTTCGTTGTGATTTTTTGTTTTCAAATTCAGTTTTTAGAGTGAGTTTACTAGTTTAAATTAGTTTTTATTTTTTGCAAAATGCTTAGTTTTAGTTTTTTTGTAATAGGGTATTTGTTGGGTGTGAGATTAAAAAAAGTCACAATAAATGTTGCCTTTATTTTCTTTGTCTCATCCATCTCAGCCCCAATAAGTTTATTAAGTCATAAAACCAGATAGATGAAATAGGTTTCATATCAACCAAAAAGGTTTACGTATGAAAAAAGTTGACAGACAAAAACACAAAAGACAAAACGAAGGACATTTTCACGATAGTTTGTTAGTTTTAGTTAGTTTTGTATCCACATAATACAGTTTCAGTTAGTTATCGTTTTTAAAAAGAACTCTAACTTTTATTTTTATTTCAGTTAACGAAAATGTTTTATCAATTCTAGTTTTCGTTATTTTGTTAGTTTTCATTAACTATAATAACCTTGCAAGACAGTATATACCAGCTCAGCTTCAAGCAGGTTGAGACACAAACAGACATTTTAAAAAGTTCAAGCTAATCCAATTTATGAGGCAAAGTCTGCTTGCATGCTGATTAGCAATGTTCCTGTGTGTTAATAACCAGTAATATAAACCTATATAAAAAAAACAACCCTGTCCTGTTTATCTCCCATTCTATTTAACCTGCTAGACTGGTTCTCTTACCTGTCCAGCATCCAGGTAGTGTGTGACCTGTAGGACCAGGAAGAAGACCCTCAGGGACTCCTTCTGGATGGGGTTTCCCTGCCAGTTTTCTACAATAGTTCCACACAGTGTGAGCAGAGGATGCACCTCCCCAAGCTTCCTCTCCATTAGCAGCAACTAGAAGATAAAAAAAAAACACCACCACAATCAATATCTAGAAAAAGACAAAAAATAGATGGCATTTAATGTTATTGATAAACACAACAAATATGCAAGAAAAGCATTTGTGTGGTGTGAGAAAAACAGCATTGTTTACAGTGCCACGGTGTTACAGCACAGATGTGATAAGAAAATAAAGTAGAGCAGATGACTCACCATTCCTTTACTGAGGAGAAACAGTGCCCTGGAAAGCACAAACACCAAGTAAGCTCTTTTCACCATCACAATCTCACATTCACTCAGTATTTATAAACACTGACACATTCTCTCTGGACAAGTTGGAAACTGATTACTGATTGGTTGAGTGCGTCTGAATGTGTCCTAAAAAGGACTGTGGAACGTGGTTCCCGGTGCCATGAGTGTGTAACCTATGGCTTACAAAAATGATACTCAGGCCACTTCTTTGGGTAATGTTACTGCAAGAAAATGTATTTTACTTATGTGGAAGTCAGGCTGTAGTAAGAGAGTTGATGAATGTTTTGCACTTAAAAAGTCTGAGGGTGAGTTCAGATCCATGTACTAGACTACCACTAGAGAAGGGCTGGGCGATATGGACCAAAAGTCATATCCCGATATATTTAGGCTGAATATCGATATATATCCTGATGTTTTTATTGAGAGCAAATGTTCAGTTAAAGTCAAATATGACAACATGTCATAAGTACTTTTATTGAAACCGTTTATTTAAGTGAACATAAATACTGTATAACAACAGGAGCACGGTTTTTTTGTTTGTTTGTTTTTTTAAATCAAAGCACCATAAAGTGTACATTTAAATAAAAAAAATACTATAGCTTGCCGAGCAAGGATCACAGTGCAAATTTGAACTATATCGATATATGTGATATGGTCTCATTTCATATCACATTTAAAAACATATCGATATATCGCCCAGCCCTACTCTAGAGTATAACTGTCCTCTCCGTTGCTGTATTTTAGTATTTTATTTTACTTGTAATGACAAAATACTATGATCTGTTTTTCTCTCTATTTGTGAAGACAATCATGGCGGAGTTGCTTGAATGAAGTCCTGACTGCTTGTTTTATGTTGAAAATCCTAAAAAAACAGGTTTAAATAATATAATAAAATATATATATATATAACATATGTGAAAAAGAGAGCATTTAATGCATTGTATTTATTTCAAAACCTATAGAAGATCAATATTGTGAATATTAGCGCATCATATCATGATCATGAATATAAGCCAAAAGAATCACAATTTGATAGGTTTTCCAAATAATACAGCCCTGCTTTAAATGGAGATGAATAATTCAAGAATGTCTTATTCTTGAGTTATTCATCAAGTTTAATAACTGTTACCAGTCATACAAGTCATGGTATCGATAGAGAACCCAGCTCTAGGGCTGAGTGACATTTACCTGGTATATTCCGAGCCAACAACCCGGGCGTACTCAGCTCCAACCCCCAGCAGGTCACATGCTGACACCAAGTCTTTCTCCAGTGTATGAAGTTGCTGGAAAAAGACAACAAGAACACTCCTGTCATTGCTGGAGACTCTGTTTCAGTTTGGACAAAAAACCCGGACTCTAATCAAATCATACACAAGTACAAATGTGAGCAAAAAGCAACGAACCATTAAAAGAGCTGTGAAAATTGCAGCCAACCCCTCTCATCCTGCCAATAGTCTGTTTAATCGTCTCCCCTCTGGACAGCGCTACAGGGCTATTATGTCCAAAACTTCACGCCATCATACTTGTGCTGTGGGTATCGGCTGATACGGAGTACTGATCCAATACCAGTATGTTATAAAAAATATATCATACTACACCTGCATGACTGTGATATAATTGTCATTGTGGTAAGGCCGTGCTCAGGTTAAACCCTTTATAAAACATGAATAATTATAGCAGATTCAAGCCACTTATTTTTACTTAAAAAAATAAATAAAACAGTATACAAAACAGTTGTGCAACTTAAATGAATAAATCTAGGAATATATTTAAATTAAAGTGCAGCCACAATGTTGTAAAATGAAGGTTCAGTATAAAAAACAGTAGTCCAACAGCAACTTAAATAAATAAATCGCCACTGTTTTAAGAGTGGCGAAGAAGAACTGTACCAGAGCTTAACGGATTAACTAATTTAATAAATGATGTGGTATCTGATCGGTGCCTGGAGTCCAGTACTCACCGATACCCATGCCAGCATTATCGGAGCAATTTCGGATCCTGGTATCGGAATCAGAACAACTCTACAATAGCCCTTCTAAATAACTCTTAAACTTGGATTCCATTGCACCATCTCCATTCCTATTCATTTATTGCTAATAAAAAGGTACCCAGCTCTTCAGAGAGCACCTTCTTTCCTAGCACCACACGATAATTCTACTCCTTAAAGAATTGTCACTAGCACTTATTGATGCACTAATAGCTCTTACTGCACTATACCTTGATTGTTTGCTTTTTCTTCCTGTAAGTCGCCTTGGATAAAAAGCATCTGCTAAATGACTAAATGTAAATGGTACCGTTTGTCCTTGTATTGTGTTTTTGTCTCTGTTTTACTGTGTGTTGCCTGCATGTAGAAGACCAATTCAAATTCCTAGTATCTGTATACATGGCGAAATAAAGTTGAATTGAATTGAAAAATACCCAACAGTTGTATTATAGACATTCTTATTGCAACACAAACATTATTGGGACCTGTGCATGAAAATGACTTTGTCAGTGCAACAATGTCACCTCTGTGCCTAATACTGCACTACATACCGCCAACTGGAACAACAATCTGCAGTGCCAGTATGGTGTTTGTTGTGAGATCTGGATGGCCTTGCGCAGGAGGGGCTTTGCAGAGTCCACCAAATTCTGAAAATTCAAAAAAGGATCAATAATCAATAATAACTGACAAAAGGCAGCATACCCTAAATGCATCACCGTGACATACACCACTTTAATACATTGTCAATTTCACTTTAATGTCATAAGCAATTTATATATTCATCCAGGTGTATGCAACACTAACAGTAGACTGGCTAACATTAACAGTGGACTGGCTAACATTAACGGTGGACTGGCTAACATTAACGGTGGACTGGCTAACATTAACGGTGGACTGGCTAACATTAACGGTGGACTGGCTAACATTAACGGTAGACTCACTAACATAAACGGTAGACTCACTAACATTAACGGTAGACTCACTAACATTAACGGTAGACTCACTAACATTAAGGTTAAAATGTGGCCACAATGATCTTACCTGTTGGCAGAAGAGTTCAGACAAAATGCTGGCTGCTTCAAATTTGACATCTTCAAACTGAGGGACTTGTTGGGATATAAACCACTGCGGAACAACAGATACAACATGTTAGCGGCGTCATATTGTCGTTGTTTTTTCTATCTTTATCAGCCAATAATAATCCATACAGCGGCTTATTAACACTGGAGGAGATCGAAAGCGGCCCACTCGGGACGATTATCTAACAACAAAAAACACGCTGAAAATGATTCAATTTCAACTTCTGTACAAAAGTAACCATCGTATTTAAACAGTTATAGAAAGATTTCCGCCGTTGGCCGTTTTGGCTGCCTGCGGCCTACCCCCGTCCCCTCCTCCGCCGCATCCCCGCTCTTTCCTAAATCGAGTGTCCCTCACCGCTTTCTCCAGGTGGCTGCGGGCCAGCTCGCTGTTCTTGGTGTGATGGTAGAGAACCGAGCCCAGCTGAAGATGTGTCCGGGCCTCGATCCTCTGAGGAGGCTTGAACTGAAACACTGCCTGTAGACAGTGCACACAGAGCCGGATTTTGGGCGGACTGGAGGTTCGGAAATGCTCCGCAAAGCCGAGAAGGGCGAGGTACCAGCGCTCCGGGGCCTCTACGTTTGACGCCATTTTCCCCCACAACAACAAGTTTTTCAGCGCTATGGCCAGTGTCCCGGGTTGCCAGGTTTGGTCATGTATCGCACACATCCAAAGCGTCGAAAGCCCCAATCCATCGTTTCTGTCTGCTTTTCTTCTTTTGATAAACATTTAATCATTTAGGACTAACAACTGCCAACAAGTTTCATCAACAACTTTGTCCTTGTACATTTTACAAATAGAAAGACTTAAAAGTTAAAAGAGTTAAAAGTGAACTATTTTACTCAAGGGCTGCACCCAATTTATTGAGATACACAGTGCCTGAAATACTGTCCCACACAATTTGCTAAATTTGTGCAAAAGGAAAGAAGGAAAAAAGGCAGTATTTTGTGTGACTGCTCTATTATATTTTATTGAGAAATTGTGAGAACATTTTGACTTCCCTATATATCATATATCAGTCAGAATACGGTTTTACATATAAAACAAACAATGCACCCAACATATGCCTCAGTTTCTGATAACCATTGCACCATCAAAAAAAGAAAAACCCATCAATAATGTCTCTTTCCAGAAATCATTTTTATTTATTTTTTCTTTAATTTCTGCGCTTTGAGCACAACAAACCCAGTTCCATTATCTGCGGAAAGATATTTATCTATATTTTGTAACACTTGGTAATATACACAAAATTAATTAAGTCTAAGATATTATTATTTTATTATTATTTTGGGGTAAACTTTCCCCTAAATGACAACAGCATAAACTGAAAAGTGCTATATATCAAAACTGGCAACCCAATGTTGTACATAAACTCGCGAGATTTAATCGGAATAGCGAGAGTACATCATGGGTGTTGTAGTCCAAAATACTGTCCCAGTTTCTTAAGACCTTGAAAAGCCCAAATAATCTTGTGCGCAGCACCAGGCAGCAGCAACATTTCATGGCGGTCGTGGTTTATAAATAGACCAACAGTGTGCTGCAGCTTCTACACCTGTCTGTCACCATCACCTCCACAAACGACAACAAGGCGAAAAGACTTGGAGACACCTCGCAGCGAGCAGCAAGTTAAAAAGCAAGAGAGTGACCAGCCCCCAGCGAGCAAACAAGAAATGTGTGCAAGAATGTGCAGGCTGCAGACTGGTGAATGATCGCAGACTGTAAACACGAGCTCCTTTCAACACAAACCAAGGTAGGAAAATGCATAATAAATAAATACAGCATGTAATAATTTGCTATTTGAAGCGCATTAACGATAGGCCTGTTTATTCATTCTTTGAACAACTACGATTCGCAGTTTATTTATTTTGAGGTGTGGCAACTGACATTTAGTCTGCGCCCACTTGTGTCAGGAAGTTGATCAGTAGGTCAGGACGATATTGATTAATATAGATGGTTTATGGTTTCTGTGCTGGATAATAATTGTGGTTTGAACAGCAGAGCTTTTTGTTTACAAGCTGTGTGGATGTACGCACGTAATCCTCGTGTTGTTGATATGAGGCAGTGCGACACGACGGGCTGTTGTTTTCATACACCAAGTGTCTTTTTAATTGCTCTTACATAATCTGTCATATATATTCCTTTTTAGGTTGCTTTCCTGAATGAGTGACTGAGTGTCTGACAGCTTTGGTAATCAGTGAAGGGCACACATGGCCCACCAAGTCAACGACCACCAGAGCCATCTGCCAGTGGCCGAGGCCACCGAGCTGGCTCTACCACCCCCCAGCCAGGCAAAGGTGATTCTCTCATCACTCATTCATGCTTGAAATGATTAAATATTTTACTTGTTATGACATGTTAAAGCCCTGAGATGGATGGACTACATCATCTTTGACCTTGTTTACAAAACCTTCAATTGGAAATCTTGTTAAAATCAGGTCATGTGTCTGAGAGGAATGCCTGTCACCTATTATATATCAGTCTCAGGTGTCCTACTTTAAAGGAGTATTCATTCTAACATTGCATTTTAAAAGAACATTAATCAGAATCAAAATTGGCAGTAGGGCTACAACTAACGATTATTTTCATTATGGATTAATCTGTCGATTATTTAAACGATTAACCGATTAGTTGTTTGGTCAATAAAATGTTGAAAAATATCAATCAGTGTTTCCCAAACCACAAGATGACGTCCTCACATCTCCTTTGTCCACAAACCAAAGAGATATTGAGTTTGTTGTCATAAAGGAACAAAGAAACCAGAAATATTCACATTGAAGAAGCTGAAATCAGAGAATTTGGACTTATTGTCTTTATAAAAAAACTGCTCAAACCAATTATTCCATTATCAAAATAGTTGACGATTAATTTAATAATCGATTATTGTTTGATTAATCGAATAATTGTTGCAGCTCTAATCGGCAGTGAAACACAGAATAAACTGAGCAAGATGAGTGCACAAATAAATAATATACAAAACAAAAACAAAATGTTTATATGTACAAATAGTGGCAAAATAAATCAATAAACAATATATACAGGTAGTGGATGATTGGTCCAGTATATTTATGTATTTAATCTCATTAAAAGGCACTGCTTTTGTGAAATTGTTCCATTTTGGTATGATTTCTTTCTGAGAAACCCTACAACAAACCACAGTGTCACTCTCAGGCTCCTCTCAGTATAACCACGCTGTTGTTGTGAGCCTTCCTGGTACTACACATACATTCGAAGGACGTGTCTCCACCAGTACATGGCTCAAAATAGCTGGGAGGTGCCAACTAATCTGGCCTTAGTTTACAAAGCAACACTGTAGCTGGTATTGAATAACGGGTAAGCTTTCAGATGTTGACTGTAGTATCACAGGGTTAGGATTGGTCAGAACACAAGACAATATATATTTACTTTTTCTTTTTAACCCTTTGGAGTTTGGGGCTATTTTGTTGGTTTTTGACTCTTTTTCATTCTACCTGTATATGCAACTGACTTATCATGACTTACTGCATAAACATTTTGAAACACAAAAAACACACACCAAAAAATGCAAAAAACGCATAAACAAGCACATACAATTTCAAAAAACACTAATAAAAAACATATTTTTATATATATTACAAAAAACACACAGAAACACACAGAAAAATTACAACCCCCCCCCCATAAAAACACACATAACACACAACAAAAAACACACAAAAATTGCAAAAAAGCACAGATAAAAATACACAAAAAATTACAAAAAATACACAAAATCCCACAAACAACATAAAATACTGCATTAAAAATGTAGAAACGCACACTGCAAAATCTGAAAAAAAGTAAAATCGTGGTGATCTTTACCTTTGCTGAAAAAGAGTTGATGCATTAAACTGGACATGGAAACTTCTGGAAAAGCCAAAACTTTAGAGGAAAGCTGACAGCAGGGCTCCATGCTGCTTTGTTTTTATGTCATGAAGAAGTCATGCTCCAGTGCTTTTGTGGACTCCAGGGGGTTAATACAATTTTAACTTATATTATAATATTTAATTAGTATACTAAATAATAGCACATTTTTATTTGAAACGTTTCAATAAAGTTGGCAGCAGTTGACCCAAGAGTGTATCTGTAGCTACAATAAGTAGGTTAATATATTGTGAAATGTGTTTGTTATTCGTGCCAAATTCTGCTCTTATCAGTTAGTTGGCTTGTTTATTGGGTTCAACTGTCCCTTCCAGCAGAATTCCAGCAGGCACACACACACACACACACACACACACACACACACACACACACACACAAACACAAACAGCTGTTTAAGTGGAACACCAGTTGGCATTATCTCTTGTGATTTTGAAATATACGTTGAGTCACTCTGGCTCCATAATCCACGTGCAGATTTTGCTGTGCTTTGGCAGCAGATAGACACAGGGGGTGGAGTTGTATGACAGATAAATAATTAAACCTTCTTCCCTTTGTGCACACTAAAGTAACTAGTGTAAGGTCATAAAAAATATCTTGATTTATCTTAAGGGCCAGTGTCTCTTTGGCTCTCAGTTTGTGTCAGTGTCATGTGACAAAATGTCTTCTGAAGCAATACAATCTGAACGTGTCCGTGTGTCCGAGCAGGACCTGGGCTCCAGATGGACGGCGCTGGACTCCCTGCTGTGTGGGGCATTTGCTGGAGCTATCGCCAAAACAGTCATCGCACCCCTGGACCGAACCAAGATCATTTTCCAAGGCAAGAACAAAACAAAAGACTTCTTTCCAAATATAGAATCTAGTGCAGAAAGTAGGCTGCTGTATATGTAATAGCTTAAAGTCTTTTCTGAGTAATACTCTCCACACATAATGAAACTTCTGTTTTTCTGTTTGTACCGGAGTTTTCACTGACTGTAACTCATGGCTAATCCTCTTAGTAGATGTTTAGCCAGCATGGGAGAGTGTGTTGATTAACCCTGACGCTCACTGTGTTTGTTGTTGCTCCACAGTTTCTTCAAACAGATTCTCAGCTAAGGTGAGTTCAGGTTTCTGTCTTTGTTGCAAATCAGTCATTTATAATTCTAGATTTACATCATTAAGGCTTATATGTAGCTACAATGGCAGTGGCAGCCATAGAAAGGCAGAAATAATCAGTGCTAGAAATTAATCTGTGACAGCTTTAATAACTAACTTGTTGTCTGACTTGTGAGAAACAAGCAAAGTGGTCAAAGTAGGTCAATTCAGGAATCTTTTAAGATGGGGAGTGTTTGTCTTTTTATACATTAAACAACTGTTATATTATTATTTAAAAAAATAACAGTTACAAATAGAGGTCGACCGATATATCGGGCCGATATTTGTGTTTGTTGCTTGTATCGGCATCGGCCGATACGTGCGTGCGTTCACCGATCAATTAGTTAATGTGTTTTGTTAATAATGTTTCTTTTTTTTTTAAATTGAGACTTGTGTAACATTTGTTATCATTGTGTCATTTTTATCATGTAAATGGAGGGAGAAAAGTTAAATGGCACCTATCGGGGATCGGTTAAGACTGATGTCAAAATAATTGGTATCGGCATCGGCCTTAAAAAACCCATATCGGTCGACCACTAGTTACAAAAATAACTTAGTTGTAAAATGTATCTGCTAGATCTCTGCTGTAGTGTTTATTTTTATAGGCAATTATGTCACCTTGAATCAAGGTTATAATAGTTTGGGATTTTTTATTAATTTTAGTTTTAATTTCGTTGTGATTTTTTTTTTTTGAAATTCAGTTAGTTTTAATTTGTTTTTAGAGTGAGTTTGCTAGTTTTAATTATTTTTTGGAAAATGCTTAGTTTTTGTTTAGTTTTTATTAGTAATAAATGTTTCCTTTATTTCCTTTGTCTGATCCATCTCAGCCCCAATAAGTTTATTAAGTCATAAGACCAGATAGATGAAATAGATTTCATATCAACTAAAAAGGTTTACGTATGAAAAAGTTGACAAAGACGAAAACTAAGGACATTTTCACTATAATTTTAGGTAGTTTTGTAACTACACAATACAGTTTCAGTTAGTTATCGTTTTTTTTTAAACTCTCGTTTTTTTAAAATTTCAGTTAACGGAACTGTGTTTCTAATTCAACACATTAATGACCCACAGGAGGCATTCAGGCTCATCTACTGCTCTTACATGAAGGATGGCCTGCTCAGTCTGTGGAGGGGGAACTCTGCCACCATGATGAGAGTCATGCCCTATGCTGCCATCCAGTTCTGCTCACATGACCAGTACAAAATGGTACTGGGAAGCTACTTCGGCTACCAGGGGAAGTGAGTAGAGTGTTTGTCTTGAAATAGTCATTCATTTATAGATTTTGAGAACCAGTGTGTAGGATTTTGAGGTATCTTTTTGCAGAAATGATTGTGTTTTCATTAGCTACGATTCAGTCATCTTCATCATAAAATCTGGCCTGTGTCAGCTCTCATGTCTCAGTCTTCATTAAATAATATCTCAAAACAGACAAACCAAACACTCGAGTAGTTTTAAAGTTACCTGAAGTAGGCATGTCACGATAATTACGATATTGACTTATCGTTCAATATATAAAAATGGACACGATATTTTTTTTTCTAGACTCAATATATTGACTTTTTGTGTGTAAAGTAATGCTGCAAATGTTTGACAGGCAGTACAAATTGAGAAAAAAAGCTATATTTCCAACGCAGCCATTCCAGCTGTTTATATGTTATTTTAATAATAAAATAAAATAATATATAATGATTATCTCATTGCAATGTTTTGTTAACAGAGCCTGAAAGTCTATTTTATTTGTTTCTGGTTGTAGTTTATTTATTCATTTATTTGTTTTGTTCATCTAGGATATTTTAATATTTCTTCACCACATTTCAATTCCAATGTTTAATATTCTCGAGATTTAAAAAATCATTGCTGTGGAAAAGGATGTACTCAATATGCTCTAATATCATAATAAAACTAAAACAACATCGATACAATGATACTATCGTTTATCGTGATAGTTTCTAAGAAAATATATCGTCCTAGAAAAATGTGTTGTGGTGACAGGCCTAACTTGAAGGCGAATTTCTGTTCGCCTACAGGCTTGGTAAGAGAGGGAAGGGGTATTCAGTTGGTTGTAATCTGCAGCTTCACCACTAGGTGCTACTAAATCCTTCACACTGTTCCTTTAAGATAAAACATCATGGATATATTTTTAGCCCAGCTGCTCGGCTCTGGGGATGACTGTGTGGAATGTTCTGTCTGTTGTTCCGTCTCTTTGGTCCAGACTACATAACATCAACATATGTGTGCATATAAGCATGCTGATTTTAGCATTTAGCTCAAAGCACCACTGTGCCAAAGTACAGCAACACAAAGTTTGAGAGATGGAGATTATTCTTGTTATTTACTACAGATTGTGTTGTTTGTTTCAGAGCTCTGCCTCCTTTCCCACGCTTCCTGGCTGGCTCTCTGGCTGGCACCACTGCTGCTTTGCTAACCTACCCTCTGGACATGGTGCGAGCCAGGATGGCAGTCACAGCCAGAGAAATGTAAGCATCCATCCCCTGTCATCCCCTGTTACAGTCCCATAATTCCCACTACTGTGAACTGAGGGGTTCCTCACTCTGTTCAGTTGTGCCCGTGTGTATTCTGCCCTACAAAGTCTAACTGCAGTTACTACATTTTTGGTCAAAATTGAGTTATAACTAAAAATGAAATCCTTGATGTCTGTTTTATCTTGTGACAAAGTTTTAGATTTCAATTGTACTTTATTTCAGAGAAATAATGATATAAAAATTGCAGTAACTAGAAAATCCATCTCAAAACCAAGCAGTAATTGCACTTACAACAGTTTGCTTTGGATATATATACGAATTTAAACATAAAACCAAAGCAGACTGCAGTAAGTGGTCTGCTTTGACTGTGATACAATGTGACATTGTACATTTTTTTATTGTGTTAAATAGTGAAGACACAAATAACAGAAATTATACGTTTTTGTGATAGGGAAAATATTATCGAGATAGTGATATCACGACTAAAATATAACATTACTTTATAATATCAAGTCTAAAAATACAGAAATCTTTGAATATGGTTGTTAAACACCTTTAAATACACTTATAACAAATTCCATTTGAAAATGTTTATTCACTGAAAACTTACTGAACTCATTACTATTAGAACCTTTTACAGAAATGCAAAACCAGAATGCAGTAACTACATTTTTGGGGTCAAAGGTCAATTAAGTCATCATGATTTTTAAACATAAAAATTACACCATCAATACATGTAGAAATAAGTTTTGTATCTCTTATCTACCTGTAATCCATTTGGCTGGCCAGTTAAACACGTTAAAAAAACTTTAAAGCAGTTTTTGTCAGTTTTACCCTTTGTGTAGTTACTGCAGTTAGACTTTGTAGGGCAGTATAATAGTATTGTTGTCTTGCCACTGCAATAAAATGTGCCACTGTAGTGCATGAAAGATACTAAATGTCATTCAATACCACTCATAATGGTAAATGGTTTGGTACAGTTTGGTAAATAATGTGTGTCTGGCGCTTTTTTCTGGTACAGGTACAGCAACATCATGCACGTCTTTGTGCGGATCTCACAAGAGGAGGGCATCAGGACTCTTTACAGAGGCTTCACTCCCACAATCTTGGGTGTCATCCCGTATGCAGGAATCACATTCTTCACATATGAGACCCTCAAGAAGCTACACGCAGGTATGGATAACGTCCCCTTGCTTTTAATGACCACATTAAAATCTAATCAAAATTACTTTATTTAAGTTAAGTTCAGTTAGTCTGGTAGAATCTCTGTTAGAATAAGACAGCCTGGTGGCTGTAGGAGAGAAGGATCTTTTGAATCTCTCCGTCCTGCAACGAAGAGAGAGGAGCCGTCCACTGCTGTTTTTTTGGTCCATAAAGGTTTTGTGGAGCAGATGATCTGGGTATTTCAGGATGGCCTTGAACATCTTGACAGGTCATCTCTCCACCACCTCCTCCAGTGTGTCCAACCTGGCTCCAACCACAGAACCAGCTCTTTAGACCAGTCCGTCCAACCGCCTTCATCTCTGTGTCTGATGCTGCCTCCCCAGCAGACTGCAGCATAAAACAACACACTACCACCACAGACTGATAAAACATCTGCAGCATCTTACTACAGATGTCCAGAGATCTGAGCTTCAAGAAGAAATAGAGGTGGCTCTGCCCCTTTTTTGTAGAGAGCGTCAGTGTTTAGGGACCAGTCCAACTTATTATCCAGGTATACTAGATACTTAGAACTTGGCACCACCTCCATGTCGACGGCCACAGCTATTCACTGGCTGAAGACGGGGCTTGAACCTGCGGAAATCTACGATCATTTCCTTAGTCTTTGAGGTGTTCAGTAGGAGATAGTTCTTGTGACTCCAGTCACTGAAGGCTTTTATCAGATCCCTATATTCAGATTCCTGTCCATTCCTGATACACGCCACAATTGCAGTGTCATCGGAGTACTTCTGGATGTGGCAGGACTCAGAGTTGTGTTTGAAGTCCACTGTGTACAGTGTGAACAGGAAAGGAACCAGAACAGTCCCTTGTGGCGCCCCTGTGCTGCTTATTCATGTCCCAGAAACACAGTTCCCAAACTTGACATACTGTGGTCTCCCTGTCAGGTAATCTGTGATCCAGGAGATGAAGGAATGATCCACTCCCATCTCTGTGAGCTTGTTTTTGAGTATGTTGGGTTGGATGGTGTTGAATGCGCTTGAAAAATCAGTTCAGTGAAGTGTCATTTTAGACGCTCAGATGTTGAACTCTTTCTTTCTTTGTGTTTTTCTTCTCGCTATAGAAAAAACAAAGCGAACCCAGCCGTACCCCCACGAGCGCTTGGCTTTTGGTGCCTGCGCAGGCCTGATTGGACAATCTGCCTCGTACCCTCTGGATGTGGTACGTCGGCGCATGCAGACAGCCGGCGTCACTGGCTCATCATACAGCACCATTCTGGGGACCATGCGTGAGATCGTAAGGCAGGAGGGAGTCGTACGTGGACTATACAAAGGCCTGAGCATGAACTGGGTTAAAGGGCCTGTTGCTGTGGGGATTAGCCTCACCACGTTTGACATCACGAACAACCTTTTGCTCAAGGTGCATCAGACGGGCTATTTCGCCCACTGAATCATTTGGAAGTGACAGAGGGACAAGAAAAAATCACAAATTTATGTGAGGGAGGTGGTCAGTTTTGTCACATGGCAATAACAAGTGTCTGCTCTCAGTCGGTTCAGGACCGTCCTGCTGCACACTCCTGTTCCTGAGCGGGGAAGTAGGCAGAAGATCTGTTGTGCACAGATCACAGGAAACACACTTCTCACACTTCGCTAAACGCACAGTCAGGATTCACTGACAGAGAGAGGGAGGAGACTGAAAAGAAGTGTCTTTAAATCGTTCATACAATCACAAGTGTTTCACAGAAGGTCAGTGGATTAACAAGGTGGTTTTTGATGGATGATATGGAGTGCAATGTTTGATGTGTTAATAAGGTTGACAAAGTTAATAAATAATGCTTGCACTTTACTATACCAATGTTCTTTCAAATTAATTATGTATCAATGTAGAGACCTTCCTTTTCATGAGTTTATTGCTTTTAATTTGAAATGTTATTTTAATCACATTGTTTTCTTTTAAATTTTCTTTTTAATGATTTCAATTTTTTAAAATCTATTTCAAATAGCCTGGGATTCGAAATGAAAGGGTGATGATGCAATATGTTTTGTTTTAATTTTCAATTTTATGACGGTGTCGCTGTGGGTTTAATTGAGATTGACTGAGCGGATGATTGTAGGAGGGTGATCATGTCAGCAGGACTGCACAGTTTCACTGTCCATCCACCACTGAGGAGATAGAATTTAGTATTAAAATGTCTAATAAGTGGAGGCTAATCAAATATATAAGAAATAAATCTACCAGATTATGGTTTATGTGCATATTATTATGATGTGATTTTTGTACTGTGTCCACATTGTTGCACAGACTCTTGCTGCTTTTACTTGAGTGCTTGCCTGAAAAATGTAAATATGCCAAAGAACAAACAGTTTCATGTGAATAAGGACTAATCATAATTTCACTGCTAATGTACATTTCAAAGATGCAGTATTTCCAAACATGTACGTTTACAATTTCATTCAATAAAGTCTCCAACCATAACTCTGAGCAATGAGTCCTTTTGTCCACTTGAGGGAGCCATGAGACAAGTAAAGCTAGTCACAGCATCAGCGACACTAAAGGCCGCTCTTAAACTGGAAATTGGAATAGGAATGGTTTGGTGACAATGTGTTTTTACTGAATGCATAAAGATCTCTCTCATTTTTGAATGGTGAAATCACTTTTTTCATTTTAATTTGCATATTAAAATGTGGTCTTATTTCAATACACTATATACATGCTGTATTGTTTCTTTATTTTACCCTAATTTCTTTCAAAAACTGAAATTTTACCTAAAACATGAATAAATTATAGCAGTGGTTCTCAAATGGGGGTACTCGTACCCCTGGTACGTGAAGGTACTCCAGGGGGTACGTGATATTTTAAAATTACATTTGAAAAGTAGCATCCATGCAAAAATCCTTTAAAATAATTATTTAGTAAATATTTTAGGGAAATATAAGCATAAATTCATAAAATTAATTTTATATTCAGTAGGCTAACAACCCAGAGTCTCCCCCATACCAGGATGGTTGGACCCAACCTGTCATATGCCACCTGGCATCACCTGTCAATCACTTGAAAACTCAAAGATGGAGTCATGGTTGAAGCGTAGCAGTTATAGTTTTAAATGGTTATATGCTCACTGTTTTTACTACATTAGTTTGAATCACTACATTTTAGTGATGAGAAATATTTGCAATACATTTAGTCAGGGATTATTAACATTTAAAATGTTTGAAATAGGTTTTTTTTCAAATGTTTGAATCTTGTATGTGTTGATCAGTTCCAAAGTTTAATAAATCAGACACTGATGACACAGCGCTCTGTTTTTAAGTTGTTGTTTTTTTCAACAAGGGGGGGTACTTGGATGATAAAATATTTCACAGGGGGTACATCACTGAAAACAGTTGAGAACCAGTGAATTATAGAATCGAAATCACCGATGTAGAAATGTAAATACAACATATACACTACATCAGCTTGATTATTCACATCTGACCTGCGTGTGCGTATGTGTGTGTGTGTGTGTGTGTGTGTGTGTGAGACCTCCTCTCTGTTCACCCTCAGTAGATGGCAGCATTGAGTGGCTGCTCCTCTTGCTGCGTCCTGGACCATCATGGAGGTTAGTTAGGCTCTGATCACCTCGTGGCCTGAACTTGACCTGCCCTCTGCTCATCCAGACACTGTCACTGTTATTTGACTCTTCTGTCTTTAATTTGATTCAAACATATTGTGCAAACTTTTTCTTCATGCAGCTTTTTATGTGCAAGTGCAACAAAGCAAAATGTTGCTATACAGAATGAATGAATTCATGCAACAAAACACTGCAAAGGCTAAATACACAAAACATGTATGTAATATATAATTTATATATTGTGTTTTATTTTATACACTATTTAATAATATATATTATAAATTATAATGATACTGGGCTAGAATTAAAGTAATTAACATTATTTAGAAATTAAGACTTATCTTCATTTTTGTATAATTTAAATGGACTTTATACAAGGCAGTTGATTTATAAAAAATAAAAAACACCTTACACACCTAGTAAAAATATGCAGGAAATAGTAGTAATTACAGATAAATATTCAAAAAAGTAAAAATGATTTTCAGCAACACATTTATAAAAAAAAGTACACTATAATCTATATATTAAAGACTATTTTATTTACACTAAGATTGAACAAGACTTAGGTAGCCATACACATCAACTCAAATCCTAATATCAAAATTATGTTTATAATGATTATTATTTATTTTTAACAGTGCACTACACCATTAAAAACATTAATTTATTAGTGACATCCATATTACTGTTTCAAATATATTAAAATAATGAAGATATTTGACTAGCGCGTGGTGCATTCAAAGATAATCTTTTTTCCCGTGCTCGTGCTGTTTTGCTGCACTGGTTAGTGCGCATGAGCTGAGACTAAATCTGAATTGGCGGCGAGTGTGTGCCCGCTCCGTTGCATTGGTGATAGCATCACCTGAAACCACTTCCTTTTTCTCTACCAGCTGCTGAGTGTCGTCTCCTGAACTTCACGTCCAAGCAGCTGGATGGAGGCACCTCCATCTGTCCATCCTCCATCTCTCATCGTTTCCTGCCTATATGACCTTGACTGTGAATTATGGGATATCCTGCCACCCCACAGTGTGCAGCCACCCAGCCTGGTATTGCAACAATCGAAACAATACCACTGGGTGGATAACATGGTCGGAGGGCGGGTGCCTGAGAGAAGCAGGAGGAGGAGGAGGAGGGGGTGGCGGTGGAAAGATGCTTCTTGAAGGCGCCGTTGCCATAGGTAACCTGGATCTGTGCCAGGAGAGGGGAGTGAACCATTTGCATGTATTCAAATCTCGCATGAATAATTCACTTTGAAGCCCCTGCTGGAGCGCTGGCAGACAATAGCTGTTCACACACACAAATGCACAGTATACGGGCGAAAATGCACACAAATACAGCCTTCCCGCACACACCAACCAGCCTGATCCTGTGTGAGAAAGGTGAGGAGGTTATACTGGGAGGCACACTGGAATAAAGCCGTTCTCACAACTAAATCAGACTTGGATGTGGGGAGACAGGCAGTGATATCATTTTGCATGAATTTCACACTCAGATGATGCTACGTCTTTACTGCAAAACACAATAGCATGCATAACCAGGCATAGGTGCTGTTTGACTTTGAGCTTACACTGTGGATGTCACACTGCAGGAGGCTGAGGAGGGAATTTATAAACATATGCATATACACACATGTTCACACCCCTATGGTGCCCTGCAGGAGCCACACTGGCTTGGATCCAGTTGCCTTCACTGTGAAGGCCAGCTCAGCTTCACAAACACCTTGCTCCACCTCTTATTTCATAAATTCAACAGCATTAAAACAGCCCTGAGAGGCATTTTACCAAACATAAATGCGCCTGTAAATGTTTCCCTGTAAACTGGCCTTAGAAAAGCCAAGAAAACGAGTGAAAAAATACCAAATCACGCCACCGTGACTATAAAACTCAGTCAAGAGCAGCTATAATCCCTCCATGCATGCATGCTGATATTTACAAGTGCTATAGGAACGTCATCCTCTCCCAGCGCACAACCTCGGAGCTCCCTCTCCCCATAGCTCAGTCTTGTTAATTTTATAAGATCCAGCATATTGCCACTTATCGGCTGGCAGCGTTGTAAAAGCTCTGGGGTCAGTGCATTACTGAGCTGCTGGGCTCCACTCTTCCATTAGAGGGAGTGTTCAGGCTGCGTTGGCCTTCACTCAATCAAATACAGGCTCCAAACGGCTGCTCCAAGTGCAGATGAGGGGGCACAAACACACACTTTCACACACATACAAATGGAGACTCCTTCAATCCGTGGTTGTGAAACTCTAGCACGCATAAATCTGAGCACATAAATCCAGGCACCTACACACACACACACACACACACACACACACACATCCACAAACACACAGTATGTGCTCAGTGTTTCGAGCCCGGAGGGGGCAACACACTCATTTGCATAGAGTGTTTGCATTTAAAGAGAGTAAATGTATAGGTGTGTGTGCTTGTACTGCAGCTGACATTTTCACCACTTGGCATTTGAACAGATCCAACACTAAATGAAATGTAGCTTCCCACCACCACCAGCCGAACTGTGGATCAGGTGACGGTGAAACGAGCAGGAATAAGAATCAGGGAGGGATTTAATAGAGATGCCAAAATAGGGATTTAAATAGAATTTGTATTTGTTGAAACACATGGCGCAAAATTATTTTTGCATAATCAGTCTGGAAATGAGGTCAATTTTATGCCAGCAGCTGTCAAGGTAGAGTCAAGGTCACAGGAAGTTAAGATGTGTGTTAATGTGAGCTGTGGTGCATTCCTCTCTCATAACTGATAATGGTGATATAGTAAGTGCATGCATCTGACTTAATTCTCCTTCGTTGTCCAGTCTTTCTCTTCTCTGATTGCTCTGTGCGGACGCAAAATGCTTTATTACAATTTAAGGGAAAGATGTTAATTATTATGATTATTATTATTAGTTTATTTAAAAGGGGACAGTGCAATTTCATAAAACACATGATTACACATGGTTAAAAAAACCAGAGTTAGCCAGAAGGCTAGTTTTCATCTGTAGTCCCCTGGCCATGATGTAAAAAAAAGCAGAGAATTACGAAACAAAAAACAAATAAACAAACAAACAAACAAACAAAAAAAACACATACAATATACAAAATACATATATAAACACTTACGATACAATTAAGAAAAAATACAACATCACATACAACATCACAACATAACATTTTATCATAATATCAAAACAACACAACAGGCTTATCTTTTATTGTTGGCAGCTGTATGTGTTGATAAGCCACAATTTCAATTTTTTTGTGAAGGCCTTGTATGTTGTAAGCATTTTAACCTCCTCAGGTACTGAGTTCCACACACTTGCACTCCTTATTATGTTATTCTAAGTTTGAAATACAACAATATACAATAAAACAATATACGTTTTGTGTAAAATGTATCCTCATGCACATGAAAGCTGTAAAATGACAGCATTATTTGTTCATTTTCACGTCAGCGATCATATTTTGTGTCATTTTATGTTTTTTTTCAAATGGGTTTATTTCCATTGTCATTCTTTAGCGTCACATATTTGCACACGAAGCTCATATAAAGAAAGGGGCACCCTACCCAGGCCTCAGTGAGTGTGTGCACATTTATAAACATGTATGTATTTCTCCTGCAGGAGTAAAGGGTGTGAGTGGGAGGGACGAAGGAGAAGGCTCTGACAGACTTTGCATGAGAATGGTCGGGGTCCTGTGAACCTTCTGCTCCCTGCGTCCACATTCAATGGCATCTCTGCAGTTAGCATGACAAACTAGGCTCCAAGTTCTCGGACTTTTTAAAGCAGCCCACCACCCCCATCACCCGACCCCTCCCATTCTGTCAACCCCACCCATCCATGTCCTGACTCCACCATAACCCCCTTACCCTAAACTTGCTCCTCTGTGTGCACCATGGGCTGAGCCTACAGATTTTACGAGGTGTCTGGGGGGGTTACCAAGTTCAGGGAGACGACCCCTGCACACACACACACACACACACACACATGTAGATACACAGAGAGCTAATGAGCATTAGCTGAAGTTCCAAATTGAAAACAACACTGTACTTGAATTCAAACGATTACATTTTACATTTTAATTTCATCAACAAAATATGACCTGCACACAATCTTGCAAACGTGCAGTTTTCCTCTGCTGTGTTTTTTCCCTTTAAATCGTTTGCTTCCCTTCGCTGTAACACCACATCAACATTTCTAAGTCAGCCGTTCATTACACGTGAATGTGGGAACAGTCATTGGGGTCTGAAATTAGAACGCTTACATAAGAATTTAATTTTGTATGTGTGAGTGTGTGTGTGTGTGTGTGTGTGTGTGTGTGTGCGTGCGTGCTGGGATGGCCACATCCCACAGCTGAAATTCCTTGGAAACAAATGCATTAAAATGAAGTATAAAATAAAAAGATAAAGTAATTTCACATGTCCTGCAGTATTTACCTTTAGCAATATAAAAAGCCACTTTTTTCCACCATCAACTAAATTATTTTACGTCATATACTATTATGTGAGGCATATGTGAGGCAGAAGCACACCAATCTGCAGTACTTTTGCTTGTTATTATTAGTAATTATGCTTTTAAGCTTATTGATGAACTTGTAGTTTTGCATTACATAAATTCCTTTAATGTAAAAATATAAAATAAATAGATAGAATTAACACTGGTATGTGTTATGTAAATGAATGTTTTATATTAGTGTGGGTTTAATGTTCTCTTGTTAATATATTGTAGTATATTATTGCAGTGTTTGTGTAAATGATCTCCTTATAAAACTCATATCAATCCTGAGGGCCGTGAATAAACGCCACACTGTTCTTTCTGTGATGGACAGTAAAGATACTATTTAATTAACTCAATTTGTAAAATTGAAATGTACTGTATTTGGAAGTGCATTAGAGTGTCTCAACAATGAAAAATATAATTGCATAATTTTCTGCAATCCAGTGCTAGTTATTATGAGTGCAATTTGTGCAATTTGAACACAGTAGTTTTTATTCATCAGAACCAGTTGTTTATTATTGTAAAAATCATTCCGTGTGCTTGGCTCATTTGTTTCTTCTTCTCTTTCTAATTAATTAAATCTGCATGCTTCCTGTGCCGTTTTGTCATTTGCCTCGAGAGCAAATCAGAGAATGTATGCGCAAAATAATGGATGGTTTAAAAAAAAAAGGCCAACATTTATTACAGCAGAAAACTGGGAAATGTTTTATTCTTAACATCACAGAAATAGCATGATATAAATTATTTTTAACTTTGTTCATGTAAAATAAAATGCTGCTTTTAAAGAAAGTCTGTTGTCATTTAGCCATAGTCATTGTAAAGCTAATTAAACAATGAAAGAATAAATGAAATGACATAGTCTTAACTGCTTTCTTGTAGTAGTACTTGACACAATCACTCCTTAATTGTAGTTTACATGCAGTATAAAGACACACACTCCCCCCTATTCATTCTCTTATTTATTTTTACTACTACGTATGTATTGAGCTTTGTGCAGCTCTGTCCTGCTGCTAAAGGCCTTTGTGTTGTTAACGGACCTGGATGTTAGAGACTCTCCATCCACAAACAAACAGCTGAGCAATTAAAAGACAATTTGCTGACCCTTGAGGGTTTGTTAAGGTCAACAATAGGCTGCTTTTACAACTCAGGGAGCTGCTACAAACCACTGTAGAGGACAGGTTAGACAGTTTTGAGATCATTTATGTATTTGAATTAAAACCTCAGATTTTAATTCACAAAATCTTAAATGTTAAGGTGTTTTATTTACTTTCTTTTAAGAAACACAGGTTAATATACAGCAAAAACAGGAAAAAATAAAAAAAAACAATACATTTTAACATGATCAGAAGGCTGTTATACAGACACATTAAAAAAACATACAGATGTGTAAAAAAAAATGAGAGAGAGAAACAAATTTTATTTTCAACATGAGCTGAAAAATGTTTCACGCTGTTCTTCACATTAACCATCAGGAGTGAGCAGGCCTCGCTGTCAGAGTTGTACACTGTATACAGACTGTATGTGACATGATCCGTAACTCTATCTATAGGTGTTATGGTATCATTCCCACCATTAAAGAGGTTTTCCACCTTCCCAATGACCTCCGCCTCGCCTCACAGGACACAGAAAACGACCTGATGCCAATGTCTTTCACTGTACAGAGGCCACGCTGAAATGTGTGTGTGCATGTGTGTGTGTGAGTCCCTGTGTGTGGAGGGTGGGTCACTTGGCGTACAGACTCCAGTGTCTTTAGAAAGCGTCCACCCTGCAGGGTTGGGCCTTCTCCCTGGTGAGAGTGGGGGAATCTAGCATGGCCAGTAAGCATGTATATCAGGCCATCTCACGGCTGGCTGGACGCTCCCTGGGTGGCCCACCATGGTCAATACTGCACTGGTGACTGGACACACAGAATGGGATAATCTCCTACTTTCTTTTAAGGCCACGGTGCACACACGCAAACACACATACACACATCAGCTCTTTATGCTGGCCTGGCCAGGGAGGCTTGCCTGGCCCTAATTTCAGGTCAGGACCAGTCAGGGGGAGGCCGAGGGTTTGGGAACCTGGAGCGAGCGAGGGGACAGTGTTGTTGGGCGAGAGCGGGGGGCTGGAGGGGAGCCCATTTCAGCCAGAGCAGTGGAGCACACTGGGGGCACTGGGGCATCACCTCTACTGGCTGTTGGGGGGAAAACAAAAGGAGGTGTGATCCCCACAAAACATAGGACCAGTGTTTGTGTGTATGTGTGTGTGTGTGTGTGTGTGTGTGTGTGTGTGTGTGTGGGTGTGTGTGGTTATGAATGTGTATCATTGTTCAGAGTTTCCTTCAGCTCCAGCAACTCGCTTCAACACCCCTGCTGCTCACACACAAAGGCACCTAATTGACACCACAGATTTAGGCCACTAGGTTTAACTGTTCCCCTTCCAGCCCTTCAGCCACTGCTGGAATAATCAGAGTAATCTAAGTGAACAGGCTCCTACACTTTTTCATATCAACATCTTAGCTTATACTTATATATGAAGCAATCATGGCTGGCAATATTGTATTTTTGTATTCGTCAAACAAACCAACAATTTGTTTGATCGTCTTGTAATAATTTCTTGCTCACTGATTTCTACTGAAGATGTAACACTTTAAAAACAGGTCACAAATATATAGTTTCATGCATAAAAAAAAGATTTCTAAAACAGCTGGGTATTGTAGTTTTTTGGTTCAAAGATAAATAAATACTTTATTTGTTCGGGACTACTTTAAGCTGCGAGTGAATACATATTTAGAATATTTGAGGTATTTATGGCACTATGACAGTATGAGGATTGTCTTAAAATAAACTACAGTGCCCATGTTCATTAGCCAGGCTACATGTTCATTGTAATGAAGGAAAAAGCCCCCCAGTGCAATGATGCATCTTATTAATGTGGTTTTAAATAGTGCTGCCAGAATTAACATGTTCATTTTTGTGATTAATTTAAAATATTTAACACGCTTTTAAAATTAACACAAGTGGGATAAGTCTTAAAGATAGAGTGAAGTTATTGGTATCAAATGGAACAACATATCACCACTGTATTAATATACAGTGGTGATATGTTGTTCAAAGGGGTCTAAATAAAGTAAATAAAGTCGGGCTAAATTTTGATGAGGAAAAACTGGCATGGCTTCTTTCAAAAGACTCTCGCCTCAAGATATCTGAATGAGAATAGATTCTGTAATTCAATGGGTACCCACAAATAACCCCTTTACAGACTAATACCCATTATTACAAGCTATGGTGTTAAGATGAAACTTTTGAATAATCATGATTAATCACAGCAAATTTTGCAATTAATGTGTTCCTTTGTTTATTCACAGCCCTAGTTTTTAATAATATTTTTGACAACAATGGAGGTTGATGTTTGGGTACACATGGAATTATTTTTGGTAGGAGCCAATCATTGTTGGTTTGTTCTTTTTCATTTGATTTTTTGACACTAACAAAAATACAGAATATCGCCGGACTTATCTTTTAAGCTTTAGCTTTGTATAACCTCAGCAAAAAGCGTTCAAACACTACTGACATATGCTGAAGAGAAACAAGAATCAAATAGGAGAGAAAAAAACAGCAAAGACAAATGTTCATTTCAGAAATTGTTCATCTTTATTGAAAATATATATCATATCAGAGCACACTGCTGGGATTCTGCAATCATTTTATAATAAATCAGTTCATTACTCTATGAAAAGATTGTATAAATACGTATGTGTACATAATGTCCCACAGAAAAGAGGAAAGTAATTCAACGGCAGCAAACTCTTGTCAAACAATTTTCCAGTCAAACACTTGAATGTAAATTACTGAGTGAAAAGAAGGACCCCTTGGGGTCTCATCCAATCTCCGACCTAAAATTGGTCTCAAATATAGTAATTCATATCTAATGAAACTAATTTTGGAAAATATTGCTTGGCAGCTCCATTTTACACTTCAGACAGCTCTTAAATTGATTCAACCTTTTAAACTTACCTTTTAGAAGCGGCTCCGACTTACCTGTCCACATCCACAAAGACGGCAGACCAGAACACTGATAATCAGACTCTAATGATGTGTGTCTAACTGATTGTTCGTGCAGGTGTAGAGGTGGCATTCTCCATATGTGGCCACGATGCTAAACTTGTTCAGAGGATTCAGCTACAGACAGCATGTGTTCTCTTTCTAGAGTAAGGTCCAACCGTCTAATCGCTGTTTTTCATCTCCATGGTGGCATTCCTGACTGGCTGCATCTGTGGAAACATGAAGAAATAAAAAAGAGTGATTAGTGAAAAGGAGACTTCTTACATTGTGTGATTGGTGCAGTAATATTCTTCTAATTTCTGACTTCTGGGTCAGTAGCAGGTGTAGCGGTTAAAGGAGGAACCATTATCGTTGCTTAAATCACATGCACTTTCTGCACACAGCCAGCTGGGATGACGCTGTTTGTGTCATCATCTGCTCACACACACGCCAAACTGTTAATGTTTACTACAGGGAGAGGGGGGGCTGTGCGTTTGTACATGGACTATGTGTGTGCATGTGCGTTTGCTTTTGCGTCTATCAGCTGTCTGTATCAATGGTGTGCATGACCCCTGAGCTAGCAGACAGTCATGGGTCAAAGGTCTAGGTAGAGCCTGTCTGGGCTTCCTGGCTGACCCCAACGCCTGCAGCACAAACACACACATAAACACACGCACACACACAGACAGAGGGGGGGATGGGTTGCCCCCTACCAGACTAATATCACCTTTGGGATTAGGATCCAGACAGAAATACTTTGACCCCAAACACACATACACACACACACACACACACACACACACACACACACACACACACACTGAGTGTTTCAGACACTGGATCTGCTTGGTCATAAAACTCGGTTGCACTGCATGACGCAGAGAGAAGCAGCAGAGATGCTGAGTCTGAGAAGGCCATCTAATTATCTTTCAGCGCTGAGTTAAAGAGGAGAGCAGAGGAGACTGGGGAGGTGCAAGGAAGCAGCTAACACAGTGCTAGCTACATCATAGTGGCTGAAGGCTGAATCAGTAAGGCAGAAATAATAGCTTAAATATTTTAAAGTGTGAAGGGTATGAATATGCAAATGTTCAAACTGCACCCACTGAAAGATTAGCTAAAAAAAGAGCATTATTTGTTGCTAAATCTCCCTGTCATGTGTCAAGCAGTTTAGCTCCGTAATTGCATTTAGCGCCAGCACGAGTGTAGCTGCAGGAAGCAAGAGCCCAGAGCACCAATCTGGATAAAACAACATCAGCATGCTAGACGGTTGTAAAAAAAAAAAAAAAAATCACAAATCAAAGAGTAGCAGGACTGCAGGATCTCAGCACAGAGTGAAACAGGAAAAAAGGTCAAATTCAGAGGAGCTGACGGGCTTCACTGCCAGGCCATCGGGAAAACTCCCCAAATAAGCCCCAGTGTTAAGCCTTATAATCCCCTGTATTATTGCAACATCTGTGAGGTCTAGAGAGGCTCTGCCAGTGATTAGCAAGACAGATGTAAACAATATCCTGGCTGAAAAGAAGAAGAGAGCGCAGGAAAGAAGAGTGCTTGGTTGATGCGTGTAACACAGTGCAGGAAGGATAAAAAAAGTAGAGATAGATAGAGAGAATGTGGAGAATATAAAGCAGGCAAGGTGGGAGAGAGTGTGTCAAGGGATTTAGTGGAGAAGAAGAGGAAGTGGAAGCGGTAGTGGTTTTGGAAGAAATTACAGGCAGAAGAAAGGAAATGAGAGGCGTTGTGTTAGCTTGAGGATGTCTGGTCAGAATACGTGTAGGAGTGATAGAATACAGTATAGATGGGGGAGGTGGAGGGAGACAGAAGGTGACAGCATGAGGGGAGAAGGAGCAGCAGATTGGGAGACGGCAGACCCGGGGCCAGGGGTGCCCCGACCGGCTGACGAGACACCAGGGAGACGTGCCTAATTTATGCAGAGTTAGGCTGAGGGGCTGAAGAGTGGAGGGTGTCTGGGACCCCCTCAATAGCCCTGAGAACCGAGGGGAGCAGCTATGGGTGCTAGCTGTGTGAGAGCAAGAGGGGCATGGGGGAAGGTAAGGGGGATGGGGGAGTCTTCTTTTTTTGTGGAGAGACAACAAGGGGGGTGGAGGCTGCTCTCCCCTGCTCAATTCAGGCGAGGCTGTCCGTCTGACGTCCCATTAAGGTTTGGGACAGGGCATGGGGAACGAGGCGATAAAGGGGGAGAGAGAGAGGGAGGATGGGAGGAGGAGAAGTGAGGGAAAGGCCATGCTTAACTCCCTCTCCGCTAGAGATGCTCTTTCCCCCCACTCCAGTCTTCTTCTCCAGTCTGGCTACCTATTAGATCCACAGGGCCGTCCGTCTGCTTCTCTGCATACTAATTCCACATTACCACAGCCTTGAACGTGAGCAAAGAACAGAGTCGGACTAAATCAGAGACAAGTAGGCTGGCTGATGGGCTGGTTGTGTGAGAGGCTAGAAGAGTACTTCAGCATCCGGCCAGGCAGATTCATACGAACAGAGTAGTGTGTTGTGGTGTTTCAGGGGAAACTGGGAATCATTATTTTCTATTTGTCTTATCTATTTAGATGTTTTTTTATTTTTTATTTCTTCTTCCTATCACTGAGTAAATCATATAGTCAATGACTGTAATTAAAAGTGGTAACCTTGCTTTATGAATCTACCCTAGAAGACATTCATTTCTCTGGGCTTCAGTTTGGGGGTTGGGACCCCCCAAGGGGTCCCTATAAAATCTGAAGGATCCCCAGATGAACCCCAGTGATAAGAAACCTTTGTTTCACAAAATATGTTTTTCCCCCCATACTTTTTTCTATTGTGTTTTTTTATGCACAAATTTCCTGCTGTTTTTTCCTTTTATTGCAGACCTTATAGCATTTTGTCCCCTTTCTTTTGGGATTTCAGACCAATACTTCTGCCGGGGTTCAGGCTTGGACAAAAACTGTGTGGGTTCACGTGCCGATTTATTGGGCCTGATCATAGGTCGGTTGAAAGGGCCTATATTCTATGTGGCAATCCTGTCTATGCGTGACTTTATTGGCATGAAACAAAAAATAAAAATAAAATAGCACAAAGTATAAGCTTTCTGCTGCTTTTTCATATCAAAATAGCACTATTAATATCAGGCCTCAAATCTTCTATCAGCTGTGTATCCAATGTGAGGAGACATACTGTATGCTTTGTGTATGTGAATCCTGGCTGATGGCCAAGTGCATCAGTGTGTGAGTGTGTGTGTGTGTGTGTGTGTGTGTTTGTTGTTCGAGGGCCCAGTGAGAAGCAGAATGGACAGCCAGGCAGGGTGATGGTTGAGTCTGGTGATGCAGGCAGACAGTTTAATGACAGTCCTCACCCCTGAACATACAAGCCAATGAGCAGCTGGCACGCTCGCAGATGTACACACACCGTGTGACACGTGCACATATATGTGTGATATATGGTGTGGCATTTTCTGAAAAAAAAAAAAAGAAAAAAAAAAGACACAGACCGGTGAAAATGAAAGAGAAAGAAATCTCTTGGTGTATGACCCTGGAAAAAATAACTGGAGGGGCGAGAAATGGCTAACAGGTGCTTTTATTGACCGTCACTTTATTCTGTTAGAAATAAACAATAGTTTTACACCTTTCACCTCACAGCTTTTAAACAAGATTTATAAAGGTGAGACTAAAAGCTGCAAAAAAACCATTAGCAACATGAAACATTTGTATAGCTCCTCAGGCTCTGCACGCTTGCTACTCGTGATGTTCTAGTGAGGAACAGTGCAGAGCGGAGAGCTATTCACTGGCTCAACACAAGCAAAGCTCTTTGTGCTTTAGTTGTGCCTGGCCATGGCCTTGCATCTTATTCAGCAGTACTTGCTCAGGTCTGGACTTGAATTTGGTGCTCAAACAAAGACATAGAGCCACCTCATTAAAAAAACATGTCATTGGATCAGGCCTGGGCTGAATTGTGTGATTTTCCCTCCTACCATAAGTGGCCGTGACTGAGCGTTGGGCTGAATGAGAGGCCGGATAGAGGCCTACCAATGGAGCGCCACGCTACATCCCTATGGGAACCACCCCCTCACAGAGGGGGGCACATTTAAAGCTTTGTTGGTCTGTTAACACAGCTTTTTAAAACGCCTCTTTATGGACTCAGCTAAGCAAACTGCAGCCCCTGGTTTTCTTGCGCCAGACGGAGAAAGTAAAAAAAAAAGGGGGACAGTGGAGGGCAACAGAATAAGAGAAGAAAAGAAAGCTGTGGAGGTTGTTTTTTTGCTTTCAAGGGATATGAGAAAACTTTAAAGCAATAAAAGCAAAGTTCAAAGTTTTTATTTGGTTTCTTATGACATGAAATGAACCCAGATGGAAAAGTATTTGCCTAAAATCTGATTTTAATATTTGAAATCTACCCCTAATGCCTCGCCAAAATAAAGACAATATATAATCCTAGGCAGTGTACACCTGCTCTCGCTGCATCTAATCACATGAGAAGTGAACTTTGCAGTACTCTGAGGCAGCGGAACCAGGTCATTGACAAACTGCATCGTCTCACTGTGTCCTCTGATACAGTCAGCACACACGTTTACCCAGAGGACTACTAGAGACATCCTGCTGCCGAAACAATAGGTTTTTGTGGGCATGTGTGTGTGTGTGTGTGTGTGTGTGTGTGTGTGTGTGTGACAAACAGAGTCCTGCCTAAGAAACCTGGGCTGGAGACTTAGTCAGTCTCACAGGGCTCAGGATGACAGTGAAATGAATAACAATGAACTTGCTGAGAGTCAAGTTCAGAACATTAGAGATGAACCAGAGCTGAGGAGCACAGCCGACACAAAGGAACTGCGTGTGTGTGTGTGTGTGTGTGTGTGCATAATTGTGTCAACGCGCTCAGGAAATATCTCAATATGAGCAGAGCACTGGGCTCCAGAGAAGAGCACCCACTAAGATGAAAATGCACACACACACACCTCCTCTTCTCGCTGTCTCGCTTCCCCTCCCCTTCCCATCTCGCCGTGCACATGCAGCAAGGACCCCGTCCTTGCAATTCTATTGCTGTCTGCTGCGCGCCTGATGAAAAAAGCAGAGCGACATAGGGGGGTGCACATGCCTAAAGGCAAGAAAACGCACATTTGTAAATCACAGCCCCAATATAAACATAGGGTTTAATAGGGGTTTCTCAGGCGCGTTGGCAGGGGTCCACCTCGCCGTGTGCTCCACCAGCCGTGCTGCACGTTTTTCAGCCTGCTACAGGAGAAAATGTGACTCAACCACCACACGGCAGAGATGATGGTCTACGGGGCTGAGAATGCATCTGAATACATTTACATAAAGATTGTGCTACGTTGACAGAGGCAACTGCTGAGAATGCAGCGTGCTTGTCATTGTCCCCAAAAATCAGAGTAATGATTGAAATGTAGTGCGGAGAGAAAGGAAGAGGGGGAATAAAACGGGAAATGGTCACTTTATTCTGGGAAGAAACAGGGGAGCTGCTGGGAGCTCAGTGTTCCCTGTCCCCCTTTATGCTAATGACATCAGCAGTGTGTATAAACCACAGACTCATGCAGGGGAATAATACACAGGACGGAATATAGCACCATAAAAGCAAAATAAACACAAATAATTTTTACAACCCATGAGATCGAGACTTTGCCTCGTTGGAGATTTGATCAAGAATAACTTTGACAATTGAGATGTACAAGAAAATCACTTTGCCTTAACTGAGATGCTAAAATAAACACAAATGCAGACAAATGTGCAAACACTCATGATACGCAAACACAACAGCTCTTTCTCAAAGAGGCAAATTGAATTTCTAAATGTAATAAATATCTTAATCACAATGTAATCCTGCTGGTTTTGTTAAAAATGATGCTATAGCTGAGGTAGATAGTGCAAAGGGATATCTTGTGATATCTACAATTTATCTAAAAAAATATAGTACTTGAAGAGTTGAAGAATGTTCCTGTGTGATTTTTTTTGCTCCCCTCTGGGGAAAATAAAACCCTGCAAGGATATTTGGTAGTAGAGTGACTTCAAAATACTGCAGATATGAGACCTTATTCCGTAACACACAGCACAGATATTTCAGCTCCAGATTTTATTAGGAGATAAACTGACCCGATTTTACTGTAACAAATTCACAGGATAGGATTTCAGTAACCTTTTAATCAAATAGATGGGATGTAAAGGTGAACATGGCCTAAGGTACAGAGCAGCTTTTGGAGAAAGCTCTTTAATTTTGAAAATAAAAAAAAAAAACAGGTAGGCAACAGTGGAGCGCGGTGAAGCCCTGTGATAAACCTCTTGCAGATATAGTCAGCTAGCCAAACCATCCTGTCAGATCAGTGCCTGAGGAGAGGCAGAGGGGGAAAGAGAGACGGCGAGAAGGGGAAGAGAGCAAAACACGGGTGAAAAGGGTCAGCAGGGAGGAAGGCTAAACCCCAGAAGCAAGCAAAAGATTGTGTGTGCAGTGCATTTATATTTCAGCGTGTGTGTGTGTGTCAACCCCAGCTGGGCAGACATTTACTTGACATGCTGATAGGGATTTAAGCAGTGGGTGGGTGGTGTGTCTGACCAAGGTGAGTGAATGAGCAGAGAAGGGGAGCTGGTGGGGAATCGGAGGATGATAGGAGGTGGAGGTGGAGGTGGAGGGGAGTGGAGAAGGAGGAGGGGGAGGGGGGTGGGGGCTCACAAAACTGCCGTTACTAAGCTTGATTTCAGCGCGAGTTGAGACGATTAGAAGACGGAGGCAGAAATAAGGAGGGAAACAGGGGCGAAGGGAGGTGGGTTTTTGTAGGAGAACCCTCCAGGCTATGGAAGAGAAGGGGGACCAGTCTATTGAGGTGATGAGGGAAAGCGGGTCTTTCTTTCAGACAGTCTAATGAAGCATAAGTCCCCGATGAAGAATGGGAGGCAGGCTACCGCAGGGTGGGTTAGCTTGTGTCTCTGCTCCCCTCCATCACTCCCCTTTTTCCCCTCTGTCCTCTCTTTCTCCACATCCCCTCTTTCTCCTCTCCTCATGTGCTGCAGTCCCTCCTCTTAAAGGGCTTGCACTGTTTATTTCAAAGAGGCGTAACGTGCCGCAAGCTCACGCACTCGCACTCTCAGATGATTTGATGAAATGGCAATGATACAGTGGCCGGCCGCATTTCACCAATAAAGAGGATTGCTATTGATGGGCGGCTTCATCAAGAAAATGTGACACATGGCAGGGCAACATAAGAAATTAGCAAATGGCCCAAGCCAAAACATACAGCACAGAGAAATGTGAGGATTTAATATGATTTCCGTATGGATGCAGCGAAAAACAGGTGCCTGCAATGAATGACGGATTTGTGATTGTGGCGTGCGCCTGAGATGAACCCACAGCCGACATGTTAAATTACAAGATGCAGCAGACTGAGACAGACAGAGGGGCTGTCAAGGTGTCTGACTTGGTTTGACTGTGTTTGGCTGGGGGGTTGTTTGACCAGGGGGTGGACTGGGCTGCAGGACTGATTTCTGGCTCCATTTGGCTCAGGGCCGGCTGGAGACTGGCCAGAGGCTGACTGAAGGGGGTTGGGTTCCCCTGCTTCTCAGCTCAAGTTGTCCCTGAAGCAAAGCAATAAGAAGCAGCTTATAAAATAAGCAAACACAGAGGCAGCTTACAGACAGACAGTCAGCCAGCCAGCCAGCCAGCCGGGGATGAACGGCAGATGAACCACACACACACACATGCACACACACCCCTGACCTTGACCCTTGAGGTCCCTCCTAACCTGTTTCTGAATGGAAGTCAATGCAGCTGGGGCGTCTAGCCATGAACTAACCACAACCCCCTCCACCTCATCCCCTTATGATTTCGCCCGTTCCCACGCTTGATGACTGGGATGCTGTCTCTGCATCTGAATGGTGCAATTTAATATTTATGTGGCCGCCATGGTCCTGTCTGTCTGTCTCTAAGGGCAACAACAATCCCGGGGAATTTTCTGCGATTTGTAGGAATTACCTGCTAAACGTTAATCTGAATGTTTTATTTTCAATTCGGGAAGCTTTTCTTTGATATTGAGCAATAATATTCCTTTCTGCTTTACGCCTTAAATTGCATCTACAATCTCTCTCAATGGCTCATATAAACCACTCAGCCTGAGCATACATACACAAACGTACGCTGTATAATGTGGGGGTGTTTGTGTGTGTGTGTGTGTGTCTGTGTGTGTGTGTGTGTGTGTGTGCGTCGCACACGTCACTGAGGGGGGTTCAAACCCCTCCACCTTCACATTTTCATTATGGCCAAATCTCAGGCCTGTGCTACAGCAGCGTGGCCTTTTGCAGGCGAGCAGGCAGTTTAATCACACATACAGCACTACTCCATTTTCATTTCCTTTTCATACAGCCTCCATTCCACTACGGCTTCATAATTCTCCCCTCAGAGCTGTCTAGGCCGTCTGAGTGTTTGCAGCCTGTTGAAATGACATAATCAGTGACTTGGATAAATGCCTGACTGTTTTTCCCTGAGTCTATAATCAGACTTGGGGCTCAGTGTTGCAGCTCTGAGGAAACAGCAGAAGCCACAGCAACACTTGACTCAGGAATTACTTCCTAAGGAGGGTAGTTCCACATAAGGAATTTGGTTGAGTATCAATGAAATGAATTTATTTGTGGTCTACCAAGTGCATCTTGACAAAAAAAATCCTGCAGAAGCAGAAAAAGTGCTGCTCTTAAAATAAATATGGCTCATTTAATTACAGGGAGGCAATCTGTTTAACAAATGAATGTCTTAATTGTATGGATTATTGAAAAGATTACATATACAAAGTGTCAAAACACTTTATTTGATAAAAAAAAAAAGAAAATTCTGGATTAAAAAACATTTTTGCTCAGCGATCTCCTCAAAATAAAATGTCATCACGTCCACATAATGAGTACAGTGACTGCAATGTTTTGTGCGGATATTTCTCCCACACAAAGTTGCTCATTATTATTTGGGAGGAAAAAAGGAATGATTAAATTTTCTGTGCATCAGCCATTATGTCTCATGAAATGATTAAAAGTATGACGATGTGGTATTATATTTCATAATTAATTATATGACAATATTAAATCAATTTGCTGGTTTGAAGCCATAACAATTGCATTGCCAGTGAATATTAGGTCAGAAAAAACAATGCAATTCCATTCTTCTATCCAAAAGCAGACACAGAGACAAAACAGCTGATACAAAAAATGAAAATCTCTGTGCACCTCTAATATCACCACACCTATTCATATTCCTTTTTACATTTGAATGATAAAGTGCTTCAAGAAGGAGCCGATCACTTATTTGTCTCAAAGAAATAAAGAAAGAAACGGGCCAGGATGAATTGAGCGATGGCTGTAAATGCTTTCAGCAACTATTACTTCAGTGGGTGGAACACATTCAATCAATACCTAAGCAAATAAAAAGCAGTGGGCAGTCTGAATGAGAAAAGCTGCAGCGGACTGGACGACAATCACACACACAAATGAACAGTCCACGTTCAGCCCACTCCACACAAATTATTAGTGACTATAACCTGAAAATATATCATTTGTGAGATTTGTCTAAGAGCTGAGGCCACATTTTTATCTTCATTTTTATATTGGATGATCATTTTCTCAAATAATGACTTTAACCATGCTACAATCTTAATAGAATAACTTTTTGCTCTTTAACCAAACTCTTTAACCAAAGCCTGCTTCTGTTCTTCCATTCATATTCATAATTTAGACAGATGCCCACCATTTAAGTCTTAGATCAAGGGAGGCATGGGAAAGAGTCATAAATATGGTTTGCAGTTGGAAACGCTGAATACTGTCACTCTGTTCTGACGTTCACACACACACACACACACACACACACACACACACACTACTATTCAGGCACATGCAGCACGTCCACCTCTAAAGCGAGGTCTACTGTGCCATCCTGCCGTTTCTCTTTGTGTTGAAATATGCATAATTACAGCAGCATAGTAACACACATGGCTATAACCATTATTAGCATAAAAGCTTTCTGCAGGAGATGGTGTTAGGGTGCCTGTCCTTGGACACATTCATACCCGTACATTATGGATTAGCATGCAAGTGTGTGTGTGTGTGTGTGTGTGTTCATACAGTATGTCTGCATGAGTGCATATGGAACAGTAATGGTTCCTGACTAGCATACGTGGTCGGATGTTATGCCTATCTTGTGTTTTATAAAACATATGGTGTTTGATTTGAATATCCAACTGAGGAACAAAACGCCTCCAACAAGTTTATCCACCCCCCCCCCCCCCCCCCAAAAAAAAACTAATCTTTTTATTCCTAGAAAGACTTAACACCCACCTTCCTGTGACTGTCCTCCATCCTTCACCCCACCCCTCTATAGTGCCCACAAGGGCTGCAACTAATGATTATTTTCATCTGCTCTTATTTTTTTCTCCATTAATCGATTCGTTTTTTGTCTACATAATGTGTACTGTCACTGGGGAGTAAAGAAATCAGAAAATATTCATATTTAAGAAGCTGGAAAGAGAGAATTTTGACTTTTTTTAGCATTAAAGAATTACTCAAACTGATTAATTCATTATGAGAATAGTTGGAGATTATTTTAGTAGTTTACAATTAATCTTTGCAGCTTTTATGGGCGCACACAAACACACACACACAAACACACACACACACACACACACACACACACGTCTAAAACTAGATTTAAAATAATGACAGGTTTAAATAAACCTGTTTACCTCTTTTCTGTCCTTTTTTCTCTCTGTCTTCCTCTTGTGAACCTATGTTTCTAACTCTTTCTGAAGATTAACTAGTGTTTCGCTTACTTCCACAAGATTTATTAACCGGGAAAGAATGAGCTTAAAAAAAGTTACAGAACAAATAAATGGATAAATGAAACCAACTCAATCGAGCATGTCTGAATCAGGGATGCATCAACACTAACACCGATATCCTGCAGATACTGACTGGATCAGGAATCAGTAACAATGGGTCCGCTCTTTTCAATCCAATTCTGTGTTTAATAGTAAACATTACATACTGAGCTTTGAATTGCTGTTGAAGATTTAACCGATTTGCTCCAAAAAAAAAGGTTTTCCTCCTAAATTCCTCCTGTTACTGGCGCACGTTTTTCCATTTTAATAACAAATTGCAATCTACATAATAAATACCTATGCATTTATCCACAACATTTTGTTTTACAAAGACAGGAAAGCAATGTTTAAGTCAAGCCTGATGTTACCTGACACATAAAAGAATGATCACTTCCACACAGTGAAGCATACAGCATATTAATTGAGCACTGGTATTGGATGGGTACTCATTATCGGCAGATACCCGAAGCCTAGCTGTCTGTATTGGGACTGAAAAAGAGTGCATCTCTGGTCTGGATTGTTGTTCAGAGCAGATTTAAGGCTGCCTGTCTGTCCTCTCGACTGCCATTTTCCCCCACAAAATGATACAGTAGCCTGCAGCTCCTGCCTGCTAACTACAGCTAGCGTGGGCACTTTACACCAACCTGCTCTCCACCTGAGCCTCATCAGTGTCACTGTGGGCTGATTAGACACAGAAGCTTGATTAAAACTGCCTGAGTTTGATAGAGAAGACGATAACAGCGGTGAACCAGCCTTTTGTGGATTGGTAAATGACAGCATTAGTCACCACACGACTTAAAAAAGAAAATGTATTTCCGAATCCCCACACGGCTTTCAAGGACAAAACAGAGCCTGTAATTGCTGTAGCGTAAGCAACTATTTGGAAATATTAGCCTTTTGTATTTGGCTCTTCCAGGGGAGAGAGCATGTGTGTGTGTGTGTGTGTGTGTGTGTTGTCCTCCAGTCCTTGCTGTGAAGTTCAAGGCTACACTACCGCTGCTGACATCAGATACCATATACAGCAGGTCTTCAGAGTGGATGATAGCCTATTTCCAGGACACAGACAATTCACCAAATCGCTCTCTGCAATAATTAGCACTGACAGGTGAAAACGGCCACGAATGCCACGGGAGTTCACAATGAAACGGACAATTGCACAAACACACAGAACCCAGAAACATAAACACACACGTCAATGCACAACAGCAGCAACAGAGGATCCATCAGCACAGCTAACACCACATTAAGACCATAAAGCACCAATACATCTCCTGTTCCACGTACACAGCCCGTATCCTGCTGCTTCTGCACTGATACCCCTGATCCCCCTGCGCTTTGACAAGGCGTAATAAAGCCTGTATGAAGCGCCGCATTGTGTGGGGAGAACACAATGTTGCATGCTGAGTGCTGTGAGAAGGGCGTACACCGGTGGGTCCCACGGCGCAGCAGCGCACTAGGGCCTATAGCAGGGAGTGCTGAGCATGCTAATGAGGTCATTATGTTATGCCTCTCCCTCGCTCCTGCTCTCCTTTACAGTGTGGGCTTTGCCTGTCAGAGGAGGCAGGGTACCCTGGTAATGCAGCCAACCACAGATGTCACATATGGCACAATGAGAAGACACATGAGCGTCTCCGAGTGAGTCGCAGAGAGAAAGACAGGGGTGACGCTCCATTTTTCAGCTAGCATCAAAAGCAAGAACACGCCATCGGTGATTTGCATAAGGTGAGCTTAAAGGAAAGTAAAGAGGAGGGCAACATTCATTTGCTAATTGTTCCTGCTGTGTACTCAATCAGCAACCATGCAGGATTGTCTGTCTTTTTTTTTTTTTTTTTTTTACGCTAGCGCTATTATTTACAACCGAAGGGGAGGGGTTAAGAATCAAGCACATGCAAATGCAATTACAAGATATTTGCATAGCCGTTAACAATTAGAGGGCAGATGGCAAACAGCGGGCATTAAAAAGCGACCGAGCGCCATCTTGGCTGAGGAGACAGCTGGCAGACAGGAATCGGCCATTTTGTAAGCATGGGTCGCTGCCAGGCTGAGATGTAGAGAGGCGCCAGTCTCTCTCTGTGTGCCAGGAGATTGGCAGGCGAGGGGAATTGTGCTTTAATACCTTCCCTGGTACAGGCAACAACAACGAACTCCTCCAACAGTCAGTGACAGTATGATCACAGCCCTGGGCTCCTGTTGAGAGCTGACTGAGGAGATCAACTACAACAAAATGTGTCTGTGTTCACTTTAAAAACACACACAACTCTGAGCAGGAAGGGTATCTTATCATAACGCTGTTTTAGGGAAAGGGGGGGTTCTTATTCCTGTTATAGTCCTTGTTCAGTATGGCTGTCAGTAGAATATAATTGGCTTTATTTACCACAAAACAAGCAATTAAATGAAGACATTGTACTCACCGATAAGTATGCATCCTGTTGGAATCTTTTTATGCTGGCAATACTGTTCATCTGTCCTGTATTGTCCTTCCAAGTCCACAAATGTCCGGATGTTTCTGCCTCTGCATGAAACAAATCTTTTCTATTGAAGGCTGAAGCCAGAAGGTTTTGCCAATTTTCTTTAGTCACCACCAATTTTGCTAAAACGTCTCGAGTTTCTTTGTGTGGACAAGGACTTTTGAAAGCGTGGAGGAGAAAAAAAGTCAGATGAAAAACCACGTAGTATGAGACAGTAGGAGGGGGGCACTGAGCAGGTACAACTACTGTCCTTTTCATCTCTCATTCAATTAGCAGCCATTCACTTGTGCTGCCATGGGATCCCTGCTGCACAGCAGTAAGTGGACTTCAGGTGCTATTTCCACACACACACACACACACACATAGAGAGGGAGAGAGAGAGGTATGAAAGCCTGAGCCCGCCTTCCTCTCTTCCACCTTATAGATCAATACTGCACTGCCATATCCTCTGATGGGAGCTGCTGTAGTGAGGGTAAGAAAATCTAAGGCGAAAAGACAGGTTGTGTCTGATACGGTGGATGAGAGAAAAAGTTCAAATTGTCCTTTTATCCTGGCTCATGAGATCTTAGGAATGTTGTGAGCTACGTGCTTGGTAGTGGGACTGAGCAGAAACGTCCTGTGTGCCGTCTCTGATGGATCCTTATCAAACAGTTGAGGTGGAATGAGTAATAAGACGGCAGGAGCTGGAAGAAAAGCGACCTTCGACGTCCCGTCTTATTCTTCTTCCGCTTCCCCCCCTCCCTCGCTGTCTCCGTGTCTCTCTGACAAAGTTTTATCAAGTGGTGTTGGACGCTGCAAACACCCCTCCGGCTGAACCACACACAAAGAATCCCTCTCTCCGTCTTTTCCCTCTCCATTTTTCTCTCTATTTTACACACACATGTGCGCCTACTGACACACACACTGCGTGTGGGGCGGTGAGGGCCCTGGCCCTGGCTGGTGCTGGGACTGTTGGAGAAAGATAGAAAGAGAGATGGAGAGAGGAGCTGGGAGCAGTGGTGCTGGTTGGTCCCTGGGCTCCGAGGCCTGCAGGCGGTGCTGGGCAACCTCTGCTAGCCTCTCTCCTCTGTATTGATTTCTGCTGCTCCGCGCTGCTCCGCTCTGCCGCGGAGGCTCCTAGCCGGCGGGGATGAGAGCTCGGCTCACCCGCCTCACCTGCCTCTCTCCTGGCTTGGCTGGCCTAGCCTGCCCACTCTGCTGCAGCTTTGGCTGGCCCCTGCCGGCTCCCCGGGACCCCTGTATGCAGCGCCGGGGCCACAGGAGGAGGGCAGCCAGAGAGCCCATGGCGATCCACAGCTGTGTTCACCTGCTCTGGGTTCACCCGCTTCGAACCACCTCCTCGAACTGCTTCTATCCTTCTCTCCTTCCATCCTTCCACCCACTCTGCTTCTCTTTTTCCTCCTCCACTGCCTCCTCCTCCTCCTCTTCCTGCTGTACACAAACAACCAGAGACAGAGATGGAGAAAAAAACAAGTTAATCTTAACTTTCAGCATTTTACCCACTCTGAATGTCAATCCTGGTCTTTGATCAGCGAGAAGTCGGGGGTGAGGATTCTGGCATCCTCTCTCAGCCGGTAATGTGAACCTGCTAACCTTAGAGAGCAGAAACTGCAGGGATTGGAGGCCTGAGAGTTAAGTGTGTCAGGCAGAGAGATACTGTCTGCCAAAGGTACTCTCAGCTATTAGATTGTGATGTGCTGCAGATAGCAAAATATAGCAAGAGTGGGCCCATTATAAAAATCACCACTGCGTCAATAGAATACATTAGAAATATTTACAGGAAAAGTTTCTCTTTAACAACCACCCTCTTTCACTCTCCCTTAGCTGCACAAGTCCACTGAGCTGTATACTTATTTGCCCTTAATGGTTATAAATAACAAAAGCAACATTTAAAACTGATTGATATTTTCCAACTACCATTCCCTCACCCCTCTCTCTTTGCACCATAGTGAGTGTGAAGGAATGGAAATGTTTTGGCCGGACCAGTGGTGCTCTATAGAAACTTTGTCAAAGAAAACATCTCAGCTTTTGTATCATCTAGAATTATTCAAATGGGTTCAGCAGCCCTCTTCTTATGATAATAGCAGTTGGGGGGACATTTCTTTGAGGATTCATGGTCCCATTGTGTTCCTCAACAGAGAAAGAGCCGTGGCCAAATTCAACCCCCACCGCCCCACATTGCACCGCGCCGTACCAACCACACGATCTCTGAAATATCCTCACCACAGCCACCACAGAGCTGTGACAGCCCTTCTGTCCACCTCTCTCCACCCCTCTGCAGGACTGAAAAAGAGACTAAAACCCACAGGCCGACTGCCAGGGGAATAGAGAAGTAAAGTGCGGAGGTTTAGAGCCGGTGGGCTGGCGAGGCTTTGGGAGTTTGAACTGTCTGTTAAGGAAAGAGCGAAGGGGGTGCGAGAGTGGCGTGGGGGGTTACACTGTTGGGACAAGAGAACCAAGTTTGGGAGAGGGGGGCGAGTTGAGTTAGGGGGACATGGATGGGGACCGGGGGTGCGGTGCATGTCTCAGACACAATAATACTATTCATTGGGCTCAGACATGGGTGTTAACTCCCCTCTGACAGAGCACAATGGGACTCGGCGGCATTCAGGCAGCCTTGGTGATATTGTTAGTTCAGGGCTGCATTCTCCCTGCCGCAGGATAGAGCGCCTGCATTGTACCCGTCCGGCAGGATGGATGGAGGGAGGTTTGAGAGGTGAAAGGCAAAGAAAGAGAGAACAGTACGTTTGTCTATCTGTCAGTGCTGAAGGAGCGAGGGGCAGAGGGCGGAGAAGGCGGGGAGGTGCGGCGGAGGAGGTGGTGGTGGCGTTGGGGGTGTTTTGCCCCATGGCATTGGACTTGTTTGTTTCAGGGGGAAGAAATAAAAAAGGAGAAACTGAGACTAAAAGAGACCGAGCAATAAATATTACTCAAGCAGCCGAGTGCAGAGCTAAAGAGGCATTAAAGGGGGTGGGGACAGAGACGGAGCGAGGAAGGCATGGTGGCATTTTTATGGGAAATAATGCAGCAGGTTTGTGTGCTGCTTCAGAGTTTAGATGCATTTCGTTCATACGCCTCAAAAGAGGGAGAGCGGAAAGGAGTGGAGGAAAAAGGGGACTGACAGAAAATGAAAACGGTGGAGGTTGCTGCTGTTTGTGACTCGGATGAGGTGACATCCAACCACCACGATACCTACTTTTCTAGAGGAGAGGAGATACAGTATATAATTGTAGGGGAGAAGAAATTGAGAGAGTTGAACCAGCACAAGAGGCATCGGGGAATGCAGGCTGTGACTTAAACATAGACATAAGTGAGGTTTCCATCCAAATGAAGCACATATTTTAACAAAAAAATCCACAAAATCAGCATTTCCACAAAATGTGTACATTTGCTGCTTGTCCTCGTCTTAAAATTGTAGTGTATTAAATATTTTGTGCTTTGGGATCATTGGTCTTAAAATAATTACATCGTAATTCGTAATCATTACATAATCCTGGGCTCCAGGGCATTTTCTGGTATTAAAAATGTAATAATGTTCAAATGATAAAAAAAGAAAATTGAGATGCACAATGTTGAATTTTAGCTCGTATGCTGATAATTTCCGAATCATTTCGGACTATTGCCCATGCCGATATATGCAAATTATTATTTTCTTTACTTTTTTTGGCAGAGAACATCTCTCCTGTGATTGAACTGACATATTATTATTCCTACTGTTATCGTGAGGACTCATTGGCAGATGCAGATGTAATATACAATGCATCTCATTGGGAAAATAACAATTTAAAACAAGGCATATTTATTTCATGGTTCTGACTGATTTGGCCCTGGTGTGGTTATGGTTATATACTCTGGATAAGAGGCTGCTGACAGTTTATTGTGTTTTTGTGCTGTTGCCCGTTTGTGTTTATTCTGCACAAATTTGTCATAAAGGTCGGCATGATGGCTCTTCAGACGGGTAATTACATTTGTAGTGTTGCTGGAATGCAATATGGCTGCTTCTTGATATTGAGCAATCATTGCAAATAACAACCTCTCTATCAATCTCAGATACTTAAAAAAACCTCACCACACTGCAGATATATTCGGCAAAGTCTCACATCACATGGCCATCTCATCGGCATACTGGCGGAAAGGTTCACATCTGGTTGAGGCACATATTAATTTTAAAGCCTTTATCTGCCGAAAGCGATGACATGCTGATATCATCATACATCACAGTCTTATGAACAAGTTCATTTGATTTCTTTCAAAAACTTTTACAGCACGATTTGCATGATAGCCCCCAAAATATGATGCATGGCGATGCCATTTAAAACATGTTTTAAATGTTTTTATTAGTGGGCCAACACCAAAACCACTTGGTTATGGTTAAGAAAAAGAACAGGGTTAGGCTTTAAAAGCACAGACACTGATCTCCTGGTTCTGAGTACCATCCACCTTCCCGTCTGCTCTCCCTATAGGGGACCTAAGTGGCTTTTAAAGCCACATTGCTTTGTCACCAGATACATTTTGTGGGATAGCTACTGATCCCTGTGCATTATTTTTGAAGGAGTACCTATGAAATGTTCACAAAAACATCTTGCATCGGTCATCTCTAATTAGCAAAGAAAATGATAATAAGTTTGCAGCCCTAAAATCATGTAACGGGCGAAACTCTGCTTAGCTTTATAGGAAAACTTCTTCGTCCTTAAAATGTTACATATAAAGGACACCACTATGTTGCCACATGGTCTCATATATGTTTCATCAAATTCCTTTGGAAGCTGCAGACACTAAACGTCAACCTCCCACTGAGCACTTTTAAAATAGCAGATCTATAGTAGCAGTAAGGTATGGATGAGAAGGACGCATGCATCTAATCACTCACTATACACTGAATACACACACTCACACACACACACACACACACACACACACACACACACACACACACACACACACACAGAGTATCACTGCTCCTTCTGCACAGAGCAACCTGCTTTCATGAACAGTACTTTGTTTGTTTCCCCTCTGGTAAACTCTGACCAACCGTTCCCATGGCAACCTTACCTACTCGTTCCCTGTGTGAATGTGTGTGTGAAAGAGAAAAAGAGGGAGAGAGAGGTATGTGGGGTTGTGCAGAGGTTTAGAGCAGGACTTCCTGATCTTAATACAACAGATGTGCCTCTGTGTGTTTGTGTCTATGTGTGTGAATCAAGGGATGATTCTGTCTAAGTTTCACCCAAAGCATTCACACGTGTTCATCTGTATTCACTCTCAGCAGTGTGGAGTCAAACTGCCCTCCTCAGAGGAGGAAAGAGCCAGCGGTGTGATGCTGGGGTGTCAGGGCGGCCAGGGCACGGCTCTCGTCAGGGGGCTAATGCCCTTCAGGGGTGGCTGAGGTAGGCAGGGTACTGCCCTTTGTCCCTGGGGGGGGATTACACCGGTCAACCAGCACAGACAATGTACCCCCCTCCTGGGATGGGAGGACCAACCTGCTCTCTACCAATGATAGGGGCAGTCAACTGATCACTAACTTAATTAAGGACGGAGAAAAGTAAGAGAGAGGGAGGAAGGGGTGATGCAGGAGACAGACAGAGAGAGGTTGAGAAGAAGTAGTGGCAGGGGTGATAAAAGGGGGGGATAAAGAAAAGAAAGTGAGAGGGGAAGAAAGCGATGCAAGGAGCACAGGGACACGCTGAAATAAGAAGAGGCACGGAGTTAAAAAGAGAGCAATGGGAAGCGGCGGAGGGGTGAACAGAAGGCTTCTCTAGCACAGGATTAGGGGAGGGAAGATGAAAGGATCAGGTCTAACAGAGGACAGGAAAAAGGCCAGGAGAGATGGCCAGAGGAGGGAGACCGGCGACTTAAACTCAAAGCAAGGAAATCAAGTAGAACAGAGAGGAAGAAAAGAGGAAGAGAGCTCAGGTGTCTGTGACCTCGAGGCACTGGCGGAAGAGGCCTTTATTATAACAGGTGCACAATGTGAAAACTCCCTCTCTGGTCCCTATTTATGCCTCTGCACACACACCTATTCAAATCCAATGACAAATGCAGCAGATAATTCTATTACGGAGGACTTTAATAGAGGATATTTAGGGGACAGTTAGCGGGCCCAGGTAGCATAGCTCAGGCCCGCTGCAGACAGATATGGCTCTGCAATACTTAACAACAGGGATTTGGCAGCACTGTTGATTGAACATGCCAAATCCCATTTGTCGGAGGACTGTGCGCGTTTGTATCGACACTCTGTAACCTTGTGGCTCCGTAAAAGGAGACCTCAGAGTGTGTGTGTGTGTGTGTGTGTGTGTGTGTGTGTGTGTGTGTTTCCCTGGCGGGCAGGCAGCAGGCAGGTGGGTGGCACGGTTCTAAACACCCCTCCATCTATGCTCCTCTCCATCCCTTCATCCTTCCATCTTTACTTCGCTGTCCGCCTCGATTCCCTCTCTTCACAAAAAAGGGTGACAAGAAGGAGATAGAGAGGCTTTCTCAACACTCCTTTTCTTGTTCTCTCTCCGTCCCTCCCTGCCTCCCTCCTGTCCAACCCGTTCCCTCCCTCCATTCCTTCCATCCCCTATGGTAGAGCTGCCAGACAGGAGTGCTCAGCAGCTCTCCGAACGTTATTGATCCTGAGAGCAAGCCGGCTAGGGAGTTGGTGTCTCTCCCTCTCTCTCTCTCTCTATCTATCTCTCCTCCCTCCATCACACCCTCATCCCCCACCACAGCCCGCAACTTTTTCTTCCCTCCCTCCCTGCCTCTACTTCATTTATCAAGGTTAAAGAACTCTTATAAAAAAGGGAAGAGGGGGTCGCCGGGATGTTATCTGACTTCATGAAAGAAATCCCCTCAGGCCACTCCACTAGAGGAGGATGCTCTTTGCCAGACCCAACTCTACACACACTCATAAACACACACACATCCACAAAACACGCGCTGGCACCAAGCAGCGGCCCACTCATAGCCAGTCAGAAATAGAAAGTAGCATGTCCAGTTTGGTACACAGCAACAGGACAATCAGAAATAGAAACGAAGAGGATGGATGAATGGACAAAGGAAGAGGGAATTAGAAAATTAGTCACTGTTTGTTACCCAACGAGGTCAAACTGGAGCATTACAGCGTCACTTTCCTAGACTTTATTTAGAAGGCACAATCGAGAGTTTAGTTCAGTTTTAGGTAATAATAAAAAGAACTTTTGGGTGCCAAGTCCACAAAGGATGTAAGTGGTTGAGCGGTCATGAATAAAAAATGTAGAAAATCGATTAATTGTTTATGTTTTTGTGTTTAATGCCAAAAAGCTTCTTAATTGTGAATATTTTTTGGTTTTCGTACCATTATTATTAACTAACTACTCACTTAGCCCGCTACCCTTTAAATTACCATTTACGCCTATCAAGCTTTTCAGACTGCTGCAACAGTAACAGTGGCAGATGTAACGCTCAAAATGTGCATTAAGTTCTTAAAGAAATCTGTTTGCATGGAAGTCTGTGAGAAAATAACCCTACTTTTCACTTGATTTAGCACCTAATTTTTATGGTAAGCACATTTTGTTTTAAACCTGTTTTTCGCAAGCTAAAGTTAGATTAGCTTATGACTTTGCACTTGCTATGCTTAAACTACCTTTCGACTCCAAAAAAGTAAGATAGCGACAGCCAAAAGGTCAAATTTAGTTTGATTTCTTTAATACAGTCTACCCGTTAGCACCACTCCCTGATTGAAATGCAGCTGACTATTTAAAATTTCCAGCCGACTCATTATGAAACAAGAACCACAAAACTAATAATCCACTCATAATCACACTAATAATCCATTTCTTAAACCACCACTCCACCCTCCAAAATATGAGTATTACAGGCCCATGCATACTGCTTCAACAGGTGGAGAAATCCAAAGCTTGAATCAGGTTCTTTAATAAAATATAAAATATTTTTATATGTATTTATACATTTGTCCTAGTTATTTTTATTTATGCATAAAGCTACTATATCATATAAACAAATGTGTTAATTATTTATTAACTTACATAAAGCCATCTATTAGCCATCTATTAACTTACATAAAGCCATCTATAAAATGTCCATTATTAGAAAGTGAAACTAATAAAACAAAACTACACAAAGAGGTGCATCTGGGAAGTTTTCACGACCGGACCTGTAAATTCAGAGCTCCATTATCCATCTGTATGGGGAATACAGTTTCTGCATTTCCAGTCTTTAAGAGACTGTAGCAGCTATTGTCCCTGTTTGTAAAAAGGACTGGAAATGGCTCTATGTGTGGAGTACATCCTGTCTTCCATTGTTACTGCTTTCACTCTCCCTATAAAGGCCTGCCTGCACTCCAGGCTACAACAGCCAGGCAAAATACACACAGCAGCACATTACAGGGCCATACCTTCCCCTCCCTTTGTGCTCAGTAATTGCCACAATGCATCTTCTCGTCCAGCTAATTAAGTGAGTCTTTCCCATTGTCTCCCAATACTATCACCTCTTCACACAGCCAGAGAGAGAGAGAGAGAGAGAGAGAGAGAGAGAGAGAGAGAGAGAGAGAGAGACACGCAGACACAGCAAGAGACGGAAAGAGCAAAGGGGTGAAAGAAATACAAAGGCAGGGGTCCAAATAGAGAGAGGATGAATGACAAAGGCATGTGTCTGTGTCCTGGTAAATGTTTACCTGTTGAAAAGGTGCCTTATGTCTGTGTTTGCTGGTGATCTGTAAACAGCACATTACTGCTGTCAGACAAAATCTTCTTCTCACTAAATGCATTTCATTGAAAAAACATCTCAGCTTTTAGATTGACATTGACACATTTCTAAAACAATATCACAAGGCCAGAGCATTTTCGTCTTAGGCCTTAAAATAACACAAACTAAGGTTATTTGGCGACCATGACTCTAAGTTATAAGGTGAATGTGTTTTGTTGTTACTTCACTTGAATGTTTGACCTTCACTAAACAGAATGATGCATGTACAGAGTTTGTCACGAGAAAGCTTTTTCCACATTCATCTACCATGAAAGGGGAAAGTTGCTCTGCACTCATCTTACAGGGAACATATTATTCCTGTTTCAGGTTCATATTTATATTTTATTTCTCAGAATCTCTGCACCATCATTGAAGCCGGGGAATGACTGTAAAAGCACTTAGCAGAACTTTCTACCTAAAGTATAGTTGTTATAACAGAATTCTGGGCGGCTAATTTAGAGGCACAGTTTGTGAATATTTTTCCGTGGATTGAGCATTTTGATACTTTCACAGTATTTATAAAGTACCTAGATCTGCTCCTTAATTTAAAAGAAGACATGGAAATCACACTTTTTACAATGTCAGACCTTTAAATCTGAGTAAGGTCATTGTTTTTTTTTTATTGTTTTTTTAGGGGAAACCTTTTTTTTAACAAATTATTACTTATTTTATTATTTATTTACATTATAAATAAATATATTTTATAAAATAATGTAAAGCATTATTTATTTAATCCTAATTAAGGAAGAAAAGCCTATTTCTGGCCTGACTGGCCTCACTCATCCTACACAAAATAAATAAATAAATAAAAATTACAAATTACAGTTTGACTATACAGCACAATATCAGTCTGAGTAAGCATGATTCATATCATAAAAACAGTCACAAAAAGTTATTGTGAAACAGATTCAGGATTGAGCCTGGGAGTTTGAACTAAAATTGCCCTCACCTCCCAAAAAAATAAAATATTAATGATTTCACTTTGAACCATTGCTGTATCACATAACTTCACCAAAGACTTGAATTAGTTTAAGGGGAGCACTGAATTTGGCTCTTAGGTGTAATATCCTGAATATTTCCTAATATTACACCATGCATTACGCTGTCTGTTGCAGCCTATATGAGGTTCACATCGTCATGGCTTAAGTACTTGATGGAATCCAAATAATGAACAAATAAAGAAACAGGTGCTTTTGTTTCCCCTTCTTCTTTATGTCCTCAGACCTTTTGTTGTGTGGCTAACCAAAGAGTTTGAATTATTGGAGGACACAGACCAACAGACTCATCTAAATTCCACTTCTCTTTAGAGTTGCTAGGAGAGCGCCCCCACCTCCAAAACACACACACACACACACACACACACACACACACACACTTGCTCCATGCTCAAGTCCACTTGCTGACCTCTCAGGCCAGACACTCTCTACCCAAACCCCCAAACTCTCCCCCTATAAAAGACCCCTCAACCCCTCCTTGAACCTCTACCACCCCAACCTCCCCCCTTCCCATCCTAAACGCCTTTCCTTCCCACACTCAAGTTCCTGTCAAGGCCCTGACAGACAGACAGACAGACAGACAGACAGACAGACAGACAAGTAGGGTGACATCATGGTGCAGAGAGAGAGAGACAGAGGAAGGGGGCTGCCTGCCTGTCTGCCCCCAGCACCCACACAATGCAGCAGGGCATCTGGCACTGGTGGTGTGGGGGACTGGGTGGGGGTCTGTCAGGACAAAGCGTTTACATCCCCCTTCCTGGAATATGATTATAGTTTGTAAATGGCGGCTGAGATGTAAACGTGTGAGGAGAAGAAAAGGGCTGAGAAGCGGTGGCGGCTGGAGGGTGGCTGTGTGGATGATACAGTCATGGGTGTAAACAGTGAAGACACAGACAGATATATTAGTCCGAGGAAATGAATCTGGAATATTCTTGTGCCTTAATGAAAAAGCTGCACCAGCATGCATTTAAAAAAGTAAAAAAAATGCCAAATTGTAATGTGCATTTTAATATTTTTATGCTGTATTTGCTGAATTTCTTTCCCTGAAAATCTTGAAAGAAGCCAGTGGAGCAGAAATATGCATACGTGTGTGTGTGTGTGTGTGTGTGTGTGTGTGTGTGTGTGTGTGTGTGTGCGTGTGTGTTTGGTCACTTGCAGCTTGTTAATTTGCAGGATCCAAGACGAAACAATGGTGCCAACGGGATAGAAATCAGTGTCATAATACTCTCTCTCTGCAGCGGCCCCCACCTCTGCCTCTGTCTGAGAGGCTGTCTACTCTCTGCGTGCATACAAGTGTCTGTGTCCATACATAAAATAAATGAGCTGTGCGTATGCATTGTGCAAGCCCACAGGCCCAGTGTATATATTAGAAATGTGACTTGACCCTGGCAGGCTGAAGCAGGGTTTCTGCGTCGCACTGGGCGTGGGAAAAAGGGGAGACCTCTTTTCACAGCTGCTCCGGCCGTTGCATTGAACCAATGGAGGCCCCCACCGCCCCCCAACCTGCCTCCGCCGCTAATGCCCCCCCCCCTTGTCCCCCCTTTTCCCATTCATTCTGCAGCCTGCTGCCTTTCAGCGGACCCCTGTCCCTCCCCTCCTGCGCTCTGTTCGTCACCCTGCTGCACCCCACCATCACAGCCACCACCAACCTTTAATACAGCCACCTCGCCATTCAGCTACTGTGCATTGAGATGCCAGAAGCCTCTGAGCTTTAAGGAGGTAAAGATAAACAATGGAGCTAATACCAAAGCAAAATAAGTAACTAATAAAACAGATTTGCTTATGTTTGTTTGTGCAAAACTTAACATAACCCCTAAAATCAAACCTCCTGTCTCATTTCTCACGCTTCCTCTTTACCTCATGAGCTCGTTCCACTTTTTTTGTTCTTAAAATCCAATTCTATTTTTCTCACTCTCACATTCTGTTCTCTCTTTCCTTCTCCGAGCCCCTCTGCAGATTTAATTTATGTTAACATACGCCACCACTCTACACTCAGTGCCTACAGCCCCCCCCAGCACACACACACACACACACACACACACACACATTCACCACCTCCTTCCATCCAGTGTATTCATTTGAAGAGATTTATTTCCTATCAAGCTGCATAATGCAGAGGGTATAATTCAAATCAACTTTTAAGAACAGCCAAGCGGCGCAGTTTATGTATACAAATCTAAAAAGCCAAGTAAAAAAAATTCCCCAGCAAACAGCAGGGTGTTAAAAGCAGATTGGCAACTTTAAGAAGCCATGGGTGGGCGGTGGGTGTTTGGTTTTGCCATTAAAGATAACCTATTACTGATAAACCTCACAATCAGCCTGTTTAAACACACAATGCAGGCTTCATTTGTTTCAGATACTCTTACTAATCTGACAGTATAACCATGCAAAGGCAGACTCAGAGTGGAATCATAAAACACCCACATGCAATTTTAGAGAAACTTTAAAAGGTCACATAATGTGCTGAATAACTCCAACAGATTCTCGGGAGCAGCCCTATCGTGCTGTCTAGCTACCCTGCTGATACGCCAGGCGTGTTGAGGAAATGTTGAGAAGCAGCGAGGGGGCAGAGACGGGGGGGGGAGGGAGGGAGGGAGAAAGGGAGGTTGTAGCCGAGAACCTGAAAGGACTCCATCTCCCTTGGCCAACATGCCATGACGGTGTGGAGCAGCAGCCTGAATTGGTTTCTCTGGGGTGGCGGAGCTGGAGAGGTGATGGTAAGATGAGCCCGAATGGGGATGGAAAGAGGTGGTGTGGGTGGGTGGAGGTGTGGGGGAAGGAGATACGGTACACTGAGGTATGTGTGTTTGTGTGTTTGAGAGAGAGAGAATAAGAGAGAGGTAGAGAGAGGGGGATGGCAGACCGGATCTGAGGTACTGTAAATGAGCGGATTACCGCTACCCCCTCTTCAAGTCTTTCCATATACATGAGAGTGCTCGTCTGTGGAGGCAACACCGCTATGTGTGAAATCACACATCCTCCGGCCCGCACTTCCCATACGAATCGTAAAAAAATGCACATATTGCACATGGGTACTGTAAAACGAGGCGTGAATGCAGACCCGTGCGTGCGAGCTCTTAATTGCTGTTATGAATACAAAGAGGATGTGAGGAGTGTCACTTCTGGATTGATGCGTCTCTGCATCAAATTTAGCCTGTAGCTATGCCTCTACTTCTAAAGCCCGTGTCCAACCGAAGCTTGTTTGCATCGATTTATCTAGTTTGTGGATATGATATTGACTAAGTAGACCGGCAGCCCTTATCGAGTTGAAGCAAGGCGAAGGAGGTTTAAGAGGTGGTCGAACGCGATGGAGGAGGATAGCCACAGGCTGTGAAATCTCCTCTGATCTTCCCTTGTCTGATTCTCAAACGCAACTCTTTCTCTGGGGGGGCACGCTGATATAGAAATAGGCCAATGTCACAGAACGCTCATCTAACCCTGGAGGGAAATAAAAAAAATCACTTCTTCTGTCTCTCCCCGATGACGGACCTCAATCTCTGCGGATGGGGCTTCATCTCCCTTTCCTCCCGTCTCCGGTGCTCCCTCCATCACTCCGTCTACTTTGTTCTCTGCAGGAGGTTGAACATGCACGAGCTGAGCAGCATTCTGGGCCTTGATGGCCCGCTACAGCAGCTGTTAGGATAGCGAAGGTAATCTTTAGTCGTGTCACTCAACAGTGAGAGGGAAGCTGAGAGGAAAGTGAGTGAGTCACCTAGTTCTGGTTTCAGCCGTCCATCATCTTCAGCATTATGCGTCGTTATAAAAACCCACAGCTTACAGGGGTTTGACAACTAGTTACAGCAGAAAATATGACAGCTGGGGCCAGAAGTCCATGTGGATACTAGTTTATAACAACATATGTAAAGTGTTGGAGAGTAACGGGATACAAGTACCAGGATTAAGCATTTAGAATACAAAATATGAGTAACCGTATTCTGCAACAGTTAGAGTTTGAATTGCTGGAATTCTGAATATAGTTACAGCAGGATTGCGATAAAACTACTGGCCTGGAGAGGAGACACACAACTAGGGTACAGTCAGGAAGGTGTGATCGGCATTGGAAATAGAAGACAAATAAGTTCAGCAAGATGATTTTTAAGTATTCCAAAAGTAAACCAAAGTATTCAGAATATGTTACTTGATTGGTTTCTTCAGAAGTTTGAGCTTTAGCTATGTACTGTCATCAGCCACTGTCATCAGCCAGAGTAGAAGAAAAAGAGATTGCAAATTAGAAACAAAACAAGTTAGCTTGGCCTTCTAACCTATCTGTGAGAGAAAAGTTCTTCAGGAATTTGGCTCGGTTGGGAAGTTTTAATTGTTGTTTGATTTCAGCTTTTATTGGCCATGTTTGGTTCCAGAGATGAAAACTAAATTTCTGAAAAGATGCCTGTATATTATAGCTACATCGGAACTTATTTGATAAAGTCGTTTCCATAACTCAAATAGAGACAAAGGCAAAAACCATTTCAAGAGAGCGGAAAAAACTTTTTGTGCATTTGGGAAGTTTTATTGTATTTTTAAGCCTCCATTTAGCTTTTTCTGATGCGAGATACTTAAAAAAAATACTTAAAAATCCATGGAAACATTGCTTCTCCAACCTCAATTTACAAGCTGAGTAAAATGTAAATGGAAACAGAATGTATTAAATACATAATTCAGAGTGTCAATATTTACAAAAAATTAAACTTTCCCAGTTTGAGCATGAAATATCTTGTCTTTGTACAGTAGACAATTGAATGCAGGTCACAAAGGATTTGCAAATCATTGCATTCAGGGTTTTCCACAGTGCCCCAACTTTTTTAGAATCAGTGTGTATGCAGGTGTGGAGGAGGGTACGGGGTCTGTTCACAGAGCAGAGGAAAGGAAAGTAAGTAGTTTGAGGGGGGAGTTCAGAGGGAGGGAGGGAATTAGAGGAGTGAGGGACTTAGCCACCCTGGCAGTCTTTCCACATGAGCACACCTTGAGCACACACCAGGCCAAGCCCCCCCTCCTACTCATGTATCCTTAAAGGGATAAAAAGCATGGACAAAGGAATTAAAATATAGATTACACAAGTGGCCACCCTGCGTCTTATCTGCCAAAACCGAAGAATCTAACAAATTGGATCAGACGTTATAAGGCAGGGGGCGAGAGGCCGGGCGTGCGAGAGGGTGAGAAAACACAAAAAGAATGAGAGGCGTGCTCATTTGTGAGGAAATGAATTATGATGAAATCTAGACTTCTGTGTGATTATTTGAAAGTACGGTTTGAATAGTTCAAGTTCAAGTTTATGGTAGTAGTAGAGTGTAAGAGAGCACACTGAGGAGGATTATTTTGAAGTCTCACCTGTTACTTGAGTGGAGTGATGAAGTCTTCTTCTAACCCAGTCTGTGACCTCTGGACCTGAGAGCAGGGGGTGCTGCGTGTCTCCTCTGACCTGTTGTCCTGCAGGTTCAGACACAGGCCTGCAGATGGGGTGTGTGTATTTCTGTGTGACTGCACCTCTGTCTGCACGCCACAGATTCCTGTAAAACAAAACATAAAGCATTAAGTTGAGGGAGGGTCCATTCCTGTAGCAGGTTATGTGTCTGATTCACCTTTATTTCCTCTTAAACAGTTCTCTGGAGAACAAATAAATGTCACTGCAATAAACATTTGGGTTGCACTTGAAATCCTCTATAGCAAACCATTGAGGTATGGTGCATTTAAAAAAAAAAGTTTTATTTTTAAATTATAGTATTGTTTATAATTTAATATTACCTGACACCCTGCAAATAGGATTTTGGATATTTTGACTTAAAAATATAGAAAACATATTAAATTATGAATTAAACATGTGAAATTGAAGTTGTAATATTGTTTGTCAAATAAAAAGGCAAAAATACATCCTATGTTGGTCACTTCCTCATATTATCTGAGATTATTTTGTTAAAAAAATATATTATTAGGCCTATATAAACTACATGACAAAAAATATATAATTACTACATATTCTACATATACTGTAGAAATACTGGGAAATTGAAAAAAAAGTTTCTCACAAATCTTTTTTCAACTGTCAGCGGTAAATGCCTGACAATACCAATCTCTTCAACACACACACACACACACACACACACACACACACACATACATACACACAAACACACACACACACACACACACACACACACACACACACATACACATACACACACACACACACACACACACACACACACACACCACTTCACAAGCGATTACACAAAATACTCAAAGATTACATCCGCTGAAACCTGATGTCCTTTGCGGGTTTAAAGCCTGCACGTCAGCCTTTCAATTTTTTTTTCTCTTTCCCTTGCATGGGTCAGAGGCTGTTGCTAGGCTACCAAGCCCAGAATTCATAAGTTCAGAGAAAAGGTTTATATAGGCCATTGCAATTCAAGGTAAAATGATAATAGAAAATTGATAACGCTGGAATATATGGAACTTGGTGATATGGAATCAAATAGACCATGAGCCATAAATAGTTTCAGATCTGAATCAAAGTGTAATAATAGTGATAAGATGAATAATATTATTAACAATAGTCATAATAATAATAAAAGTCAAGTGTAGCTTGAAGAAAAAATGTTAATCTATTTTTCTAAGTTATATCTAACAATCCTCCAAACATTATAAAATAGAGATGAGTTCTCTAAAATTAGGAATTCGGCCATTTTAATACATAAATCAAAGACACAAAATACAAGTCACAAACTGCGATCTCGAGCACAGTGTTATGGCCGAGTGAAAAAAAACCTGCGCCGGCTGATTTCGCATTGTAAATAAAATAGAAAAAAATCTGTAATTGACAGTATGCTGCCGTGTGTATTGAGCTCTTTAGAGACAAAATAAATTAGGTAATGATAATGTGAAGCAGCACCTGCAGAGAAGCACACACACACACACACACACACACTCACACAGCTCTGCAACCTAGCATCCAGGTGTGACACACACAAGATAACATCTATAGGATGGTGGCTTGGAAATGCAGCAGGGCTGTAGACCTAAAACAATAGCGCTGCTGTGTATAGGAAAGTGTACATTGGGCTGCTTTCTTCCAACAGACAACACTCAAACCTATGCCACAACTATAACATGAAAATATTCAACGATATGGATACAGTGCAGAGAAAGAAGGAGGAGAGAGGGACACCCTGACATATCTACACTTTACGCATGTTTATGCATTATGCATGCATAAACATCTCTCCTGTTATCTTCTCTCCTCATTGTACATCATTTTAAATCTTATTCTAGCCCGTCATACCACTTTTTTTTAATATATGTGTTTGTTTATTCCTCTAACTGCACACAGAATAAATCCAAGCTGCTAAAACAATAAAATTCAAATAGATGTAAAAAATGCAGAAATCACTGTGCAAGACAATGGGAAGTGTAACACAGCCTTATGGCAGGTGTTAGTAGACTAGACGCAGACTAGACTGGGCTCCATCTGCTGTTGAGGGCCTGCTCCTGATGGTGGAGAGGGCCCAGACAGACACTTATTAATGTGGGAAAAACCGACGTCTAGCCTGCCTCTCAGACTGCATTTCAATCTCAAAGAGCTCTCCCCATATCCTCCATTTATTACCCCTCAGTAATGCATTCATTTTCTGCTGTGACCGGCGAGAGACGGGAGGGTGGTGCTGTTGGTGTAAGTCACAGCACAAAACGCCATTGTCAAATCAAATGGAACCATGCTGTATTATTAATGATTTTGCCTAATATTGCAATTAACCCTTACATGCACCGAAGGGACGTTAATTTGCAAAATATTGGGTCAGTTCTGCACACAGATAATCCTGAAATCAGGACAAATCATTGCACCTGCACCAAAATGACTGCCAGTACAAAAGCCATATTGGATATTTCTGTGTTTTAAAAAATGCCTCAATGGAACATTACCACATTAAAATGGGTATCCTGATACTCCTGCAGTGTTTCCTTGAAGAAAACATTAATTTTCTCCACGCTCTATTTAACTAACAAAAGTATAACTGCACAGCTCATACTGATAGCCTGAAATTAACATTAATATCATAAATACAATAGCAGACAACTGAGGTTTATAGCCAATCGTTACACATCACGCACAACGCCAGAATATATTCACAGTGTGTTAACACATACAGCAGCATGCTGCCTTAAAAAGCGAGAGATAGCATTTCCTAGCTCCTTCTCCACCTGCCCTGCTCTGTGACGCAGTAAGCTGGGGCCTACTAACAGTAGCACCAGGCTCTGTAATGCTGCTGCTCTACACACTCACACACTGTCCACCGTGCAGAGCCACCACACACAACAGCTACAGCTTTAGCAGCTAACATAGAATTGGCTTGTTTAAAATTCAACAGGCTCCACTTCAGGGTGCAACCTATCACTCAGGCAGAGCTGGAACCAGACGGGAGCTCCTCTCTGACTCGGATGGAGTGGAGAAAGAAGAAGATGATCTGCAGCCCAAACAGCATTATAAAGCAGGCCTGAGATAAGCCTCTGGACGACCCAGCCCTTCCCCGAACACTGCCTCCAAAATCTGGCTTCTTGTTGTACATCATTGAAAACATATGCTTATTAGTTATATATGTGTGGTTCAAGTCCTGAATTAGTTATCTTTGAATAGAGAAAATACTGTTTTGTGTCAGCAGCCAGCTTCTAACCTACAGCCTGTTATTTTCATCCTGTAAGCTAAAAATATATGATGAACTACATCTGCAAAAACCTGCTGAACCTGCTAAACTCACATTGCAATTGTTTAAAAAAAAAGATACAAAGGTTCAACTTATGCCCTTTCCTCAGCACTGGGAGACATTGTTCTGTTCTGCTCTGTCCTCTTTGTGCATGAGGACTGAAGCTGCTGTTAATAAGCGCATCAATCAACTAAATCCAGGGATAGAAGATGATCCCTTTGACAAACACCTACAACATCACAATATTGTCTTCTTCTCCACCTCATAACCTGTGACACATTACTTTGACGACATACTACACATTCTCCTGATCTTTGCACAGCACCAGACACACTAAGCCCTGAGAATGCACCTTGATAGTGGAATTAATCCTCATTGCATCCAGCAGTGGCACAGCATGGTGCAAAATGCATCAAACCTCTCTGGCACAGCACAGTCATAAAGCTTCCACCATCAACTTTTTTAAGAGACATGCATTTGCTGAGGCACAACACAAGCAAGTGCATTAGTTTGGATTGTTAAAGCTATTTTCCATATTAGAAAGGCCAAGGCAAGAGGATATGGGGGCTGCTGGTGGAGCACGTGACTCCAAGGAGTCGTCCAATCAGGTGCGTTCCCAGCTACAACCCGTGCTCATGTCACCTCCTGGTTATCAGCATCAACTAACTACACAATCAACAGAAAACATATCAAACATGCTGCTTATTAGCTGCGATCTTGTGACTAAAAGGCAGATAATGTTCCGTTAAGAGAAGCAGCAATGCCGAGTCGCCCTCCTCCTCTTTCTCCTCCTCCTCCTCCTCCTCCTCATCACTCTATGAATGGAGCCTGTCTCCGGTTGCTAACTACTGTCACTCCATGCATCCCCAAGTGAAGCAACCTAACGCTATGAATCCGTATTTTTAGGGCCGGCGTTCTCTCCTCTGCACCGGTTTACGTCCAAGGAAGCAGGAGGCGTTTCTCAGAGCGATGCACACGGACGCTGCCGCGGGCTTCCAGTCCGCCGTGCAGGCTGCATCCATCCATCCCTCTCCGGCAGCAGGAGCACCCCCACCCCCCCATCGGTCCCGGTTCCGGCTCGCTCCGCCGTGACGACTGCAGGATTAGTTTATACATTCGGTTCTCTAGCTTTATGATATTACATAAACTCATACAGCTAGATAACCAAAGAGAAAAACTAACCCACGTCTCTTAAAGGGGCCGCCGCCGCCGGAGCTGCTTGTGTTGTGGTCACATGGAGCCATTGCATTCCGCCTGCATGCGTACGTCTCTCTCTCTCTCTCTCTCTCTCTCTCTCTCTCTCTCTCTCTCTCCCTCTTTTTCTGCTGTCCCTCTGTCTCTCTATCTCTAACACACACACACACACACACACACACACACACACACACATAACTGCGCGCATGCACAAAGCAGGTTAAAGGTAATACCTTGTTTTATTATTGCTTTTATGCATAATGCGTAATTTCATATATAAAAACGATGTCCTCTGGCTGCTTTTGGGAAACCTCCATCGCCACAAGATCGTCAGCAATAGGCTGCAAGGTGTATCAATTTCAACCAAAGCCTACTAATTATACTACAATGTCAGATGATTCAACATTTCTATTCTTTAAAACCAGCCTCCACTGCAACATCTGCAGGGTGAAGTCATCCAGCTGCAGCATGACACATTCACCTGTCACCCATGAACATACGTAACAGGAAGTCTCCATGACACCTATAACTTTAATATAGCACACATCTACCCACTAACTTATATCACGTCCAGTTTGAGCTCGTGTGTATAACACAGCTTACACTGATGTCAGATAAAGTGTTACTTCCTCTGTCTCCCTAAAAGATCACCGCAGCCCTCACAAACAACCGGCTTATTGTTGTTTTAAATGCCAGCTCACATCGACCCATCTCAGAGCATAGACCATAGTTTCCGTGTTGAGTGAATTAATCCATGAATTGTTTGAAAGCATGACAAACTACTAAAAGGCCTGTACTATAGCGTGCAGTGGAAGAGCAGCTAAATGTCAACAACATGATCTAGCGGAACAACTCGTCAGCTCACTAGATGTCACTGTGTACTTTTTTAGATTAGTTGATGACATGTTGACAAGTTAAAGCAGGACAAACTGTCTTTTAAAAGCCTTTTTGTAATCACCAAACACTATTTATACTCAATAAATATGTACCTTTAAGGCAGCTATAATGCAAAGCGTTTACGTTTTACTGCAGAAAAAATGCAAATACAAAGATAAATGTCAGGACAAACACGAGGATAAAATACTGTAATTTGACATATTTCCAGACATGATACTATCTGTTGGCACAGGTCATTCTGGTAGGAAGATACTAGCGTGCAACGCGTGATATTATAGGCAAGATTAAGGTCATTAAAGCAGGTCATTTAAACCACACTGTAGTAATAACTTCAATAAATTATTCTTAAATGTTGCTGAAGCTGCATTTTTTATTAAATAGCCTATTCGTAGTGGAATTAATTTAGAATAAATGAACAACATACTCACATATTCAGTCTATTTGGAACGGCAGTTTCCATAATCGGACAGTCAGCTGTGCTTCACCATTAAATAATACAAATTATTAAAATCCATCAGGTTTTGCAGCAGCCGAGATATTCTACTAGATTCAGTCCGGGCAGGGCGCCTATCTCCCCGGTTCTCTCCAGCCGTGATGCCCCCTGTCCTCCACCATGTGGGATGCCGGCACACATGCGAAGACAAAAGCCCATTTTACGCACAGCACCAGCGTCGGTGTATCGCATGTGGATCCTTTGGAGGAATAATCGAGAAATAACGTCCATTCCGGGCTGTCAAAAACCACTGCAGCAGGGCCCGAGGAGGAGAAAATGAGAGTGAGGAGAGAGGAGAAAGCGCCTCGGCTGTCAGAGTGTCAGATGTGGGGCGCAGGAGGCGGAGGGCCGCCCGGGGGGCCTCGGGGTCAGACTGCCAGGGGAGACGCGCGGTGTCCACAGAATTAGGCATGCTCATTGGCACACACATGGGTGAGCACCAGGGTTAACGGACAGGCAGAGGAAACATAAGCTGAATAAACACTTGGAGGTTCAGAGAGGCGAGTTGTATCATGATTTATGCTCTTACATGCAATCAGATGTCTCCAACATCATGCAGAGCAAAAAAGGACCAAATACTGGGTCCTTGGAGCCCCAAAACACTGAGGGGGTCTCTACAGCTCCTGGAATAATTTCATATTTATATCAACCACTAGAAAAATATTCATCATGCACCTCCATCAAAACTGCACAGTACAATACAATAATAACCACACTAGCTTTGTCCTAACTGGAGGTACAGAGTGCAACAGCAGCACAGTCACCTGACCGGATGGGCCTTGGGCAATACATCACACAACTGGACATGTTTAAGGATTTGTTGACAATGAAGCATCCGTCTCTCAGCCCGAGCTGTCTGTGTCAATAAGGACACAAAGTTTGTTCCCAGAAAGAAACACTGAGCAAGCAGTGAGTCACGAGCTCTGAGCAAGGCAGCAAGTTGCACGATCCAGGACAGAGCACTGCAGAGGGTAACATCAGTTATTATAATGTGAATTATTTTTGCAAATAAATACTGTTATTCTATAATTGTATACATTTGTATTATATTATCTTATATTGTTTTTTATTTATATTATTTAACTTTCATATATTTTCCTTATTGGCTGAAACGAGTCTACAAAAAGCGCCACATTTATGTTTTAATTAGCATTTTCAGTGAGTCTAATGAACACAATGCAGAGGCTGAGTGAAGCTTCAGTGTAGCAGCCATCCTGTTGTGTTAACAGAGCCTTCAGCGTCATGTTAGATACAGTCCTGGACCATTCATACTGTATGCTAACATTTTTATAAGAAGATATGAATTTAATTTAGAATTACAGATGGCACACAGTTCGGCTTCAAATACGGAATAATGAGCCTCATGTATTTCCACGGTAGCTACAGAAGCAATTGGCTGTTTGTGAGAGCTGTTTCTAATTTGAATTTTAATCAGCCAGTTTTATAAAAGCCTGAGAATAAAGCTGTTTCCTGCACGGAGCAAATATTTGTAGAATTTTTTTTTGCATATATATATATATATATATATATATATATATATATATATATATATATATATATATATATATATATATATATGCAAAAAAAAATTCAGCTGTTTCCTGCACGGAGCAAATATTTGTAGAATTTTTTTTGCATATATATATATATATATTTGTAGAATTTTTTTTGCATATATATATATATATATATATATATATATATATATATATATATATATATGCAAAAAAAATTCTACAAATATTTGCTCCGTGCAGGAAACAGCTTTATTCTCAGGCTTTTTATTTATATATATATATATATATATATATATATATATATGTGTGTGTGTAATACAATTATTATTATTATTGTTATTATTACTATTATTATAGGCTTTTCTCCATAGCAGACACTCAATGATATCTTCTCTGTGCCGTTCGCTTTTTTTGTGAATTTTTAAATATTTTATTATTTCAAATGACCTCAACTTTTATTTAATTCCTTACGCTACTTTAAATAAGACTGATCGGCAAGAGCAGGAATATTTATTCAGATATGATTTATTTTGAAATGTGTTTTAAGAAATAAAGTATATTTTAAAGGTTAAAAGTTGCTGTTTCAGTGTGTGTGTGTGTGTGTGTGTGTGTGTGTGTGTGTGTGTGTGTGTGTGTGTGTGACAACATGACTGTAGGTTACTGTACATTAAACCTGATTGACTCTCAGCTCTGACTTTCATCAACCTCACGTGAAGGCCTGTGGACACGCCCCCTGACTGCGTCACATCCTGTCAAGCGTACAGTGCAGTCGAAAGGTGTGTGTGCAGTGACAATGAGCTCAACATCTGCCATGAGTTTATAAATTAATTAGAATTCTTAAAAAATATGGTTTTCTATTATATTGCAGTCTGTGCATATCGTGTTCACGGTCTTCTTCCCTTCAAAAATATTAGCCTAAATTTGACTATATTATATATAATATATATATACAATAATTAATTCTCCTGCCATATTGTTTTGTTTATGCTGTTTGCTGAACAGGCGGATTCTCGCCGGAAATGAAACTATTTATTTATATCTTTAGCTTCTTTCTCTTTTGTGTCTGTTATAGCGAAACTTTACAAAATAAATATAAAAAAAACAAAACAAAGATGCTCAAGCATTGACTACAAATATGTTTGAATTTCAATTCGTTCAATCCGCAGTTTGAAAGGAAACTGCAGCCTGGAGTTCAGCACCTCCAGTGAGAAGTACAGTCTCTGTCCTTGGTGCTGAAACGAATGAAATTAATTCACGGCGCTATTTTAAATCGGAAGGTGAAAAGAACAAAACTTGAATAGTTCTGTTCTGTTCAGATGAAGCAAAACCTACTATGATTTAATGAAATGTTATAATAATAATAAAAAAAATAGAAATTAAAAGTGAGAATCCGGATAAAACGTGGTGAAATAATTTTCATATTCTGATCGCAGTCACACCTCAGCGGTCTATAAACGGAACAGTTCACCTACACTGACCCTTTCCCCTTGTTCAACTATTTTAATGAAATAATTCAATAAATGACACTAAGGCTGGTAGTCAAAATCTGCACAAAGACTTCGAGAAGAAAGAACATTTTAGATTTTGTTCTCTTTTTTGTTGCAATAAGTGGCATATTAACAGGAATAATAAACAAGATTTCACGCTAATAATATATATAAATATGGATTTGTATTAGCCGAATTGTACATCTGATTATATTCGATTATACGTTTATATTAGTTATTGTGTTTATGGCGAAACTGTTTACACTCAAGTTAATTCAAGTGGAATCTCATAAAACAGCTCAATCGCCTCAGAAATAATTGTTGTGCATTTGTTTTTCTATGTGGCATGAAAAATGATGTGTTTTAAGTTGAAATGTATATAATATGAGGCTAAAGTACACTGCTACTAATTCAGTTTACAGTAGGCCTACACCTGTTGCACTATAAGAGAAAAGAAAGAAAGAAAGAAAAGAGAGAAAAGAGAAAAAGGATAGAAAAGGGAAAGAAAGACAGAACAAGTGTATATTTTAATCCTTTAAAATGTTATAAAATGATGATGGATTTATTTTGCTGGTAAAAACAATTTTAACCATTATGATGACAACACATTGACACCTTTATATCTTGAAATAGTACTTTAGTTTATAGTTGAACAATTTCTGTGTTTAAATATGCAATAATTTGAGTAACTATTTATTTTGGTTTTGGGGGGAAATGTATCTTATTCTTGAAAATGTATTGATGTATAAAATGTATAAATCCATCAAGAACAATCCCACTACTTTAGTAAACGTTTGGTAAAATAAACTTCAACACTAAACATGTAGAAATAACAATAAATAAAGGTAACTGTGTTTCAAGAATGTTTTGCCTCTCTATTGTAGATAACTGCAAAGGCCTGATTAATTAATTTCACACTGTAGCTCCGGAGAAGATTTTCCCACAAACAAGTGACCAAAAAAAGAAGAAAAGAAAGAAAGAAAAGAAAAGAAAAGAAAAAAATCGCCCAAAAAGAAAGAAAGAAAAAAAGTCAACATCAAGTTCAACAACGTGCTGGTGCTCATTAGCATCACAATGCTGTCTGGGAGCACACAAGTCTTCTTAACAAGAGGCTCTGGCGTCAAGTCCCTCCACCTCCCAGCCAAGGGGACATTTTCCCAGGCTCTGCTAACAATCACACAACTGTTTGCTTTATAAACGCCAGCTCTGGGGCCACTCAGCCCGCCTCATCAGCGCTCAATGGATGCTCCCGCTAATATGGGATGGAGCAGCCTGCTGCCACTCAGGGTGCAAATGTGAAAGTGCCATTTTATGTTTTTACTTTAACCATAAAGTCAATGGAATTGTATTATTTGACATTATTTTTGTGCGAACTGATATTACCACTACTTAATTTTATTATTAATATTACCATTATATAGCAAAAAGCCAGACAGCCACATTATTTACAACATAAAGGTTAAAAATGTAATAAATACACAATTTAAAAAGTCAAAAATCATACTTACAAGCCTTAAACTGTGAATAAATCCCGCATCTCCGGTTCAAGTCCATTCTAACGCAAGTTTGTACCATCACTTCTCAAGTGTAACCAAACTAGAAGAGCCAGGAGTCCAGGGAGAAAGCCTTCACTGCCTGAGACTGAAACCTGCACAGTGCGTGGATCCAAACCCACAGAAGTGTTTTTATTCAAACACTGGCATTCATTTAGCTTCTGTGAGCAAAGATAAACCGCGAGGCCGAGCCGATACTGCTGCCAGCATCCCGACATCTCCTCAGCAGCCTCGGATGACAGTGTGCTCCGAGCTGCTGCGTCGCTGGTCCCCTCCTCTCTCTCTCTCCTCCTCTCTCTCTCTCTCTCTCTCTCTCTCTACCTCTCTCTCTCTCACACACACACACACACATACCGGCTGCTATGGACGACGTGCAAACACAAACCCAAACCCATTTCAGACCGCCTATGCATTGACCATTGTGAACTGGTGTCCATTGTTCTGTTTGAATGACGCGTCTCCCTCTTTAGTTGCATCGTTTTTTGGCAGCATTTTGACAGACGTGCAGAGCCAACGACGTGGCTGCAGCTTCTGTGGCTGCACGTCGGTGCAGGAAGGGGTGGAGGGGGGGAGGGAGGGAGGGAGGGAGGCAGCACTGAGGACCTTTAGGAAACAGATGCAGCAGCAGATCCCAACATTTTGGATTAGAGGATCAAAAAGCTTGACGCAACGTGATGTTAAAGCATAGCAGCTCATCACAAATGTGCCACAGTAGATAGCTGCACTCCTCCATCCTCAGCACACTCCATCCTAGACCCGTGTCCTCTCTGCACACTCAGGTCCTGATGGCACCGGACAGAGGCAGTTTTGGGACAGGAGAGAAACCTCGACTGATCTCCAAACCTGCCCCTTTCTTGACTGAAGCACCTGAGCCAACAGCTTGCAGGAAGACCGAGCCAGAACGAGCCGTTACCCAGCAGGAGCGACTGTGGATTAAAGCGTGTGTCCTTGAACGTTTCTGGACTGACTGCAGGAAAAATGAGTAAAGATAAAAGAGAGAAGGGGACGATGAAAGTGCAGCACGCAGCAGCGGAGTGTGCGATGCTGTTGCCGCAGCCTCAGCAGCGCCGGGAGAAGCAGATGCTTCCCCGGAGCTCCTGCTGGTCACGCTGCTTTTTACGTGGCGCGACTTGTCCTTCATTTCTGTGCGTAACGGAGCGCACGGTGGACATTTATGCGCCAAATGTCAACCATAAACAGTAAAACTACTGAATTAAATCAATATAAAACATAACTACAGGTAGTACACTCACACAGAGGAGAATCAACGTTGCGTGCAAGAAAACTATAGCCCTTGACATGAACGTAGTTGTTTACGCGCTGACGTCAGGCGCAGGGATAGGTTATTCCAAATGTGTTCTCCAATGCGCCTGTGTGCCGGATCCACGGTCGTTCGTTGGTTCTCAACAAGACTGATTTGTTAGAAGTCTATTTTACTCGCACACACCGCTGTATCATAGTGGATAGGTGGATTTTAAAAATTCATTTATTTTTATTGTATTTTATTAAAGAAAAGTTTAAAATTATCTCCCTCAACGGTATTTTGGATTTCCATTTTAAATGTGTGTGTGTGTGTGTGTGTGTGTGTGTGTGTGTGTGTGTGTGTGTGTGTATGTGTGTGTGTGTGTGTGTGTGTGTGTGTGTGTGTGTGTGTGTGTGTTTCCAGATATCAATTTAGCAGAAGTTAGAATGAAAGTGCGCATGAAAAAATGCATTCAAGGAACAATATTCTTTGTCACATAGAAGCTAAAACCTTTTTTGTGTGTGTGCAAATAGTGTTTTATTAAATGAGGCCTAACAGACCATCCAAAATTAAATAGGTCACACTTCAATGTTTTAAGGTAACTGAAGAATACAATATTATTGTTTATATTATTCATTATTGTTATTATATACAGTATTATGCATATACAGTCTCCATAAAAGTGGTGCTGTTGTGGAATCCAGTCCGACACATGGCTTTAATAAATTAAGGGTAGATTTTTACAATTAAGGAATTCATAACAACATTAAACGTGAAATTTTATCTACAAAACAAGACTTCGGAAACCTGATATGGCCTAAATTATATGTGAATATTTAATTTCAGTTACAGTAAATGTTCAACCAGCAGTTAGTTGAGCTCTAAATATATTAAGAGAGTAAAGAGAATTTTTCCATTCTTCTATAACATTACATTTTATATGTCTACTCATTCACGGATATTTTTGTTCAGCCTCGTTGTAAATGAACGGCAGCCTTATTATATACCGCGCAGGGCCTCATAAGGCCTCTAGATTCAACCAGCTGTGGCAGCAGAATGAGCTGAATCATTTCTAAAACACTGCACAAAGCACATGATGAGAAGTAACAGCAACACATGCAGTGTCCTGTAGAAACTCCTCATCACAGTAAACTGGGCTATAATGATAATCAAATATCTCAGTGAACATTAAGATTATTCGAGCCAAACAGCGACACCTATCGGCCGAAGAGCAGCACTGCAGCTCAGGCCTGTGTAGGTCTGACTGGCCTCAATCCACTGAAAACTCCAGAAAACGGCATAAAAATATCATAATACACACATTATAAAAACACAGCCTCTACATGTGTTTTGCCAATATTAAAAATCTCAACTTTGCAGATAAAATGATCGTGTATGTGTCGCAGGAAGTGACAGGCCTCTCTGTTCTAAATGCGTTTAAACCTTCAAAGAAAAAGAAATGCTGATAAAATAAATTCACAAAAACAATGTAAATGATTGTAATGGTCATGAGGGGTGTAAAATTAATAATTTATCATTATAAAGGTCCTTACATATTGAATATTATCGAACAATAACCTGATAGGCCCACGTGCTCATGCAGAATTGAAGAGATGAATTTTATAATTGTAGGTATTACTTTGGTGAAAAAATATGATTCATTGAGAAATAACGAAATATATGAAGAAGTAAATATGAGCGAAGGCTACAAAACAGTGTGATCTAGTAATCAAAATATTATTCAAACAACAGGCTACCATCAACGAGTCTCTCTCAGCTGTAAAATCATATATACGTAATAAAAGCATGGCATGTTTTAGATTTATAAAAAAAAACAGTAACGAGTCTTTATTATTAGTGTGTCTTATTTGCTTGTGTTTTATGGCTTCAATATGAGAGAAGTTGCTATTTATTTATTACTAAGGAATAAAGTGCAGGAGGAAATAAATCACTCAAACACTCTAAAACACGAAAAGTTCATAGTTTATGAAGTTTTCGTGTTTTAGAGTTTAATTTTAAAAACGAAATTAGGTCGATTTTATTATACTATATATTTAGAAACATTTTGCCAATAATCCTGTAGTTTGATTCTAGGTTACTGAAAGAAAACATACATTGATATCTGAATTTAATTTGGGTTTATTTAGCTTATTTATACTTCTACATTTCTGGAATCAATGCTCTAATTTCCTTTATTGTTAAAGTTTATCTGAATGATTAAATAAAAGAAATGAAATCATTTTAGCAGCAACAGAAAAACATGTGCTGAGCAGACCGAAATCACACTTATACTATATAAGAATGCGCTATAAATACACAGTTCTACATAAAATACATTAGAAATACGAATTACAGGCATTATATGTTGCTCTTTAAAAGACGCATCAACCAAATACACGATGCAAACAATCAACGCCAATTGAATGTAAATGGACATTAAGCTACCTATTAAAGAACACATTCACTTCTGAATTACTATTATATTGTTATTTGTATTGTTTTATTATTGCTTTTCTTTGTATGAATCTTTCTCTCCCCTTTAAAACAAAATAAACCTCACTTGAAGTCCTGTAAAAAATGTAAAATATTTATTTATTTATTAAATTAATAATTGCGTTCGTTTACTCATTCATTATTTATTAAGTAATGTTATAATGAATAAAAACTGATATATTATAATGAATGATGTTTGGTGTATTTATTGGCATTTTTTTATTAACGTAAATGTGAGTTATTTGAAAAAAATTCTTCAGCTTTTAAAATCCTAAAACAAGAGATTATTTTCTGATTATTTGACATGCAGCAAGTATATCATTGAGAACAAATATCAGGTATAATTCAGATCTATTCATATGTATTGGAATAAATTAGAAGACACTGTAACATACACACTCACACAATCACAACTCAGATATATTCAAATCCCAACTCTTCAACTTCAAACATGCTTCCACCTTAAATTCATCCGTTTCTGTCAGATCTGACAGAAACGGATGGATTTCATGTGGTCATGGCTGACCACCACAGAGCCCTGTTGGCTTCAATTGTTCATAACTGACCAATTCAAGTGGCCACTTGTGGGAATTGTAACGAGCACTCTTCAAAGAGGCTTGACCTGACACAGGGACATGAAGGTGTCAGAGGTCACACATGAAGACCTTCCCTCTGCCATGCCCCCAAATTAGCACCTAATAGCCCTTCATTGTAAGAAGTTACTATGTTGTACTTGTGTTGGTGTTAAGAAGAATTATAATGCTCAAAACAAATATGGATAGAAACTGTCTGTATTATTCAGCTGCAGTATTATCTTCTCTTCTTATATGTCTGAAGCAAATCCTTGTGAGGACTAAATATTCTTTAAAATCATGATGTTCTGCATTTCTGTCAGTAGAAAAATCCCCATCATTGTTTTAAACTGCAAGAGCAGCAACATCAGGCGTCTATACCGAAACTGTCTTAAATCTATTCTGAATGTATGTCTATTTATACGGAGAAACATTATATAAAGAGTTAATTTGCAAAAACAGATAAAAGGCATTTTTTAAATGAATAAACCAACAACTTTTTGACTAATTTTCCCTTGAATGCAAAATAAAAAATCCACAATGTAAGACATATTTAAAATATTTGAGATATCTTATCTAAACAACTCGGCATCAGTTTGAATTATTTCTCCAGGAATGCACCAAAATAAATAATGATTTTGGAAAATCCATGGAAATGGAGATATATGGTTTTGCAAAAGAACCCATATCTGTTTTAAAAAAGTAAAGCCCTGTTGGTTTTCTAGAGTAAGAGTGCTGGCTCTTGCAGCAAAGCAGAATTATCATTAAGAATAAAAAAAAACATTCCTTATGCTATAAACAGAACAAGAAATGACAACAAATGCATTGTTTTCATATTAAATAAAACCTCAATAGTCATTTTGCAAATCCAATTCCCATAAAAACAGATGTAGGAATCAGTTGGACTCTCAAACAGGTGAATAAGGAGAATATTGTCAGCCAACTGTTTAAGAAGCTCTTACAGCCTGCTGCAATAAGCCACAAACACACACAACAAGTCCACTTTACTGTAGATACACTCAGCAGCACTCATCACCTAATGTTAAAGGCTTTCATAAAGACTCATAAAGATGCTGCTGGGCCATGCAGAAACATTCTGACACATTCAGGCCTGCAGGCTGAGACTAGAGACAAACTACAAGTGTCATGAACATCATCATTCACATCAACATGCAGCACTTTTATAAACTGAAGGAAAAAATAATAAAATGTTTAAAAAATGCCCATAATCCAATTGTCTGTAGATAATTTCAACATTATTTTCAATCAGAAAAAAAACCAACTAAAATATTTAACTAAAAAATAAATTCAAACCATTTTAAACAAGTGAAGAAAACGTGAACTTACATTGCAGCAGCTTCTTGTGAGCCTCAGTGTGTGTGTGAGAGAGAGATGTTGGTTCATTCCCCGCCATGTGCAAACAGACTGGTGCTCTTACTGCCGCACTGGTTTAATTGGGAACAGGCTGAAGTTTATGCTAATGAGCGCTGACATCAGTCTTAACAGCCTCCACTCCATAAAGGAGAGGAGCAAAGGGCCAAAGTCGCGCCTCTTTTCCCAGGCAATTCCGCCGGTCAAGTTCAAGCGCAGCGCCACGATTGTCATTCAAAACACGTTAATGCACAGAGAGAACTTAGTGGGGGAGGAGGGAGGCGACTGTAGGCCTGCAAACATCTTCAAGCTTCTATAAAACATTAGTCATTATCGTTTTATTCAGTCTCAAGAAGACAAGTATACAAACATTGGTTTTATTTCAAAACAAAATGAGATCATGTTTGTGATCATCCATGAAAAAAGACAATATCTAGAGCAAAAACATGTTTGACTGTTAATGAATAATTTAATAAAAAGGATGTATATTTTTCGTTTTCAAAACTTAGTAAAAAAAATCAAGTGGGCTTTTTAGTTTTCTTGAAAATTATTTTGAAAATTCACTGCAGGGAAACAGCTTTTTGGTATCAGAAATCTAACACATGGCGTGTCCAGGTAAAAGCCATATATATACTCAATATATTTCCTTTAAATAAATACATATTTATACAATACAAAGGATAAAACTGAAGACAATTCTCTAGCAAAAGTCTAAATTACCTGATTATTTTCAACACTCAAATATACAATAATATACATATTTTCATAAACAACCTTAATTTCAATAGATACTCTTGTTTACAAGTGCACCTGGAGGAAAAAAAATAACATTTATATAATTTTGCATGTGTATAAAAGAAAGATAAATCTATAGGAGTTTGTATGAAGGGGGCTGCAAGTTAGTGTCAAGGAGATGTTTAATATTTTGTTCATGTAGTGCAGATGAACATTTGTGCAAACATAATCTCATTTAACACATATGTTAGAAAAATACTGTAAAATAAATCCTTCTGCAATTCATTTTCAGTATGCCTTTGTGTGTTTGCATGTACATTACCCATCTGTGCATGCAGGATCATCCATAGGATCATCTCTGCTACAAACACTTGGTGCAATAGAATTAGCAGGATACATTTGCGTAATTACAGTGTAAGTGTGCAATGATTCATGTCGTCCAAATCCAGAATCTGTGTGAGGATGAGCCAAAGTGACGGCTTAACACACGACAGCAGAGTCGGGCCGAGCTAATTCTCCTGTTTGAATGTGGACCTGGAGAACAGACGAAGCGGACACAGTGAGTGGGCATGCAGATGTGAAGCCCATATGCAGATAGGTTGTGTTTGTGTGTAGTGTCCTGTGGAAGTGACTATTCATGGAATATTAGCAATCCAAGGCCATTACACCAGCTGTATCTGCAGCTCAACACTGGGTAAATAATTCCACAAATGTTTTGTGTTTTAAATGGTTTTGTTGTGGGATACCTTCTTTTTTAATATCAGGTCTTGTTTACTGAACATATTTTGACATCACAGTAGAAAAACCACCAGCAGAAATGATCAAATGCATGATGGTTGACTGTCATTTGGTTGCTTCAGATTAAGACTCCTGCTATTGTGCATGTAAGCTCACATTCACAGTCAAGAACGTTTTTATTAATGTTACTATGTAACATTTTTACTAGTGTAAAAATCTGCTGTAAAAACAGGCCGATATGAAACTAAACATCATCTTGTTATTTTTATTTGAATTTTTTTTAAAAGAGGCACCAACCCAGTTTCTTTTGTTTTTTGTTTACAGAAGAAACACGGACCGCAAGTTATGACCAACGATATAAACACAATATGTAACATTTTTTTATTATTACTGTGATCAGCAAGACATGTATTTGCTTACCACATAACCAGTGGCTGAAATGGGCCAGTACACACCAGTACTGAGAACCAGTTCTTCTCCATGCAAGTACCCTTCGAATGCTTATTTACAGTATTATAAGAACAGGCTGATATACACAAATAGACTATATATATCATAATTTATTGAGATGAACCAAGCAATCGTATGTAAAATAAAACATTCAGCAGCCCCATAAAGCCCAAACAGAACGATCCTTTGTTTCATAACCGTTTTTTCCCGCCACTGGCGATTGAACTGTAAGATTGGCGGTGGAATCAGGCTCGTTAGATTGAATCGTCGACTATTTAAGGGTCACCCCTACAAGATGTCTGTATAATATTTAGCTCTTGTAGGATGATGATGTCATGCAACTGCTGAATAAGGATATTGGCACCTTTTTTGGTCCAGTTCAGGCACTGCAAATGGCACCATCTGCATGTTTGATTAGAAAGACAATAATAAATGCATGTGTCTGGAACCGTGATATTTGGTTTGATGGTATACAGAACTGACATTAACGAGTGATCAGGTTTCTTCATAGACTCCTTTTTTATCTTCTGTATGAAATACAGTGTGGCTACATGTATGTAATTAACAGTCATGGGTCTCACTACTAAATAAATCCCTGTGACAAAGCAGATCTGGCCCTCCATAGCTGGTTCCCACAGCTATCCCCCACACTGCTGCAGTGAGGAAAGAGACAAAAAGGAAAAGAGCGGGCAAAATGAAGGGAGACGGTGGTGGGAGTTTCCTTTGACGGGGCACCATTGCAACATTTGCATATATTCAAATCAGCCGATGAATACCATGCATGGGGGCAAACAAAGACGGGCCAATGGGAGGCCTGCATCCCTGCTGCGGACTCCGGAGCAGCCGACGGTATCCCAGCAGCACCCGGAGAGACACAGGGAAGTGGTGTGGGAACCGAGAGGCCCCCCGAGCGGAGCAGAGGGAGGGGAGCCACTTGTAGCCCGTGGTGAATTAGCATTTTATTTGTGTCCATTTTCCTCAGTAATTTTTGCCCCGCCACTTCAGCCACAGATGGCTAACATGGCAGAGGGATTAGCATTTGTGTCAAAGATGATGATTATGGAAGTGTTTTTCCACCCAGACAGAGACGTTTCTTCTCACAGCGTGACTGACAGTTTAATGACGGACATGTTGGGCAAATGTACAATATTTAACTGATTTCTGTATATTTTTGCAGCTTGCAATGGATGGCAAATGTTCCCATTACAGAGGGAGATGTTACATGATGTTAGGACAGCAATGAAACAATGGACATCTCTCTTTGTTGCACTATTTGCATGTTAAGTGGTAATAAAATTCTCAACTGCTCTTTTTCGTCACACCAGTGGGACTGTCCTCCACTCAAGATTTTTTTTGTGATATGTTTTTCTCGAATAATTGATCAGTTGGTTTAATCGAGAGATCTGCAGAACTGCAGAAATCCTGTGTTTATCAGAAACGTCCTCATAGGTTTCTTGGAAATAAGTATTTCAGCATGAAAAAAAGACTTATCAGCAGACTAATTAGAAAAACTACCACTTAGTTGACTAAGAGGTGGCAGCCCTGCACACCAGTCCACATACTGTGAATATTTTATCATTAGCTGCAGCAACAGATTGACAAACAAGCTCCTTTCTGTCTTTAAAACTAATATGCAAAAATAAAATCTTGAACTAAAACCTGATCAGTGTACTTCTCCTCAGATAGTCGCTCAGTAGTTTCCTTTGGGTACGGGTTGGAGTTGGCTCGGCAAGGCTCATAAGGATCAAACAAGTACACAGAGTTTAATATTGAGCCGAACAACTCATTTCATGTGATTTATATTTACAGATGCCTGCCCGCTGGTGCATACATGCCCACCAGAGATGCTGTTGCTTCATCGCACAAAGCTCCATTTGATCGAGCGCTCATTGAAACGTCATGCTCTTGTGCGCAAATTCACGAGGCGAAGGATCAGACACATCTTCAGCAGAAGGGGTGCCACCAATTAGCAGAAAGTGGGAATTCAATCAACTTTCGCAAGACCACCCAAATAACATGAACGCACATGCTAAACACAGATTTGAATGTGGTGAATGGTCTCGGGTAAGAGATCTTTAGGGAGGGTGTGTGGCTGGAAACACTCTGCACTGCTGGAGGCACACGGGCCTCCGATTTACAGAGGATGAGCTGACATTATAATGCATGTTCAGGCCGATGTGTAAGTGTGTGTGTGTGTGTGTGTGTGTGTGTGTGTGGAGACATCATCCTGAGTGACCAAGCATACCACACACAGAGGATGTATTAGTGCAGCTGTCGTCCTTGTACCACCATACTCCCCAAACACCTCATGGTTTATAATAGTCTGAGGATCAGAGATCATACACCATAATATAACACAGATATATAAACTTTGTCGACAGGTTTAAAGATAACAATGGCGGAATTATAGTTTTTATCCAGCTAAATGGAAAAATAATACTTTAGGTCCTGATTACAATCGAAATCACAGCAACTCTCCCTGGTGTCTGTGTGTTTTAATGCCAAAGTAGAGAAGAAGAGGAGCATATCTGAGACTTTAAGCTTCACTATTTGCATAATGTTTGTTTTCATCCAATGAAATGTTAAAATATGTGATGGTCGAGGCATTAAACATGGAGATTATCATTAGGAGGATCTCACAGAGGTGTTCAGGGGTATTGAGGAAGAACAAGTAACTAAGATGGATAACATTTTACATTTTAATTAGAGATGAGGAGTGGGAGCATGCTGCTGAAATTAAAACTGCTCTGCTGGATACATTAATAAGCTACATATACTTTATTTTTTACACATTCTCTTTTTTTTGGAAAAGGATAGCTTAACCTGTACACTTGTCTGCTCATTTTTTTCAGTCAAACAGTAATAATATGGAAAAATATATTTAAAAAATATATATTTCTTTCAGTCCGTGTCACTTCAAGCCAACACTGTAAAAAATATTTGTAGAAATTACAGTAAAAAACTGTCAAATTGTATCAGTAATGGGGCGTAAAATAAAAAAATTGTACATCACTGTAGTAGACACTTAATTACCGTAAATCAAGAAATAGTACAAAACTGTAAAAATCTAAAAAAAAAAATGGATGTAAAATTAATGTAGATATACCATAATGTCACAAAGACACAATTCGACTCAAGGGTGCAGGTTTGTTTTCACAGGTGGAGCACGCATATTTAATTTAGTCAATCTGAATCCTGTTTTCGGTATTTATATTTATGTCAATCTTGAAAAAAAAAACATTATTATGAAACTGGTTATGGGGTTTTCTAAACAAATTTGAAATTATATGTGCACATTTGGGTTTTCATTAACTCTATGGAGTCTTGGGCTATTTTGTCCATTTTTGAATCCTTTCCATCCTGCCTGTATACACCACTTAAAAAAGGTTTAAATGCCATGTTGGTATATTTTTTTCAGCACAACCTCACCTATATGACCTAATAATAATAATAATTTTTTTATTCTGACTTACTGGATCAACATTTTGAACCAAAAAGAAACAAACGAAAAAACTATTTTTTTTCTTGTAGTGTGACTGTATTTTATTTGTGTCTTGAGCGTAACAACTTTGGTCATTTTGTGTCTTTGTGAGCCATTTTGTGGTCATTTTGTGTCTTTTTTTAGTCATTTTGTGTCTTCTTCTGTGTCTTTTTGGGTCATTTTGTCTTCTCATTTTGTGTCTTTTTTGGTCATTTTGTGTCTTTTTTTGGTCATTTTGTGTCTTTTTTTGGTCATTTTGTGTCTTTTTTTGGTCATATTGTGTCTTTTTTAGTCCTCTAGTCCAACATAAAATGTGATTTTGAATCTTTTTTTTTAAACTTTCAAAACACTATCACGCCCAATAAAGAATTTTAAATGTTTCAAATGTGAACAAAGGTTGCAAATATAACATATAAGAGGGTTACGTCCAGTTCTATCATTTTATACTAAATATATTTGAGCTTGTCTCCAGTTTTACTTGGTATATCATCATCAAACTGAAACTGGCCTCATGGAGTTTACAGCCAGAACTTTAGAGGTAAATTTACAGTAGGGCTCCACACTGCTTTGTTTTCTAGTCTGGATGTGATGAAGAAGTCATGCTTTGTTGCTTTTGGAGACTCCAGAGGGTTAATAGAAGCCTCATACTTTAAGATGAATACTGTATACGCATAATTACTACAGAGAGAACACTACTGTCTTTTACTGCCTTAATAATGTTCAGTTCTTACATCCTTTTAGAAGAATATTAATGAACAAAGGTATACATTTGTGTGTTTTTTTGTAGTGTGGGAGGCAAATAATGAGACAAAAAATCTGCAAAGAACCCTCTACTTTTTGAAATACTTATCTAATTGACAGAGGTATACACTCAAACTATCTGTCTCTATGTAATATTTCTTTACATCCTTTCACTGAGCCTCCCCTTTGAAACCCCCTGCTATATCAGGGGGGGCAAACTCTTCAGTGGTGGGAAAGGAGACAAGGATGCAAAGCAAACTCTCCAGGAGGGTCTGGGGGCATTTTATCAGCTTTAAAATGTGGATTTTGCTTTGTGGATTTAAGCATTAAGATATAGGGAAAACTCACCCTAGAATTAATGTAATCTTACAGTTAAAAAAGTAATGCACGGTAACTTCATTGCAGACCTTCACATGCACTGTAAAAAAAGAAAAAAATCTGTTAAATTTAAGCTAAAATACCGGCAGTTGTGGTTGCCAGAATTTCACCGTAAAAATTACAGTGAGTGGGTTTTCAACTGTAAATTTAAATGTAAATATTATCAAAAACTGTAATTTTGACTCAATAGTCCCTTTGTTTTTAGGGTAATTGTGTCCTAGTGAAAATATGGTATTTCTCCTTTAATTTTACATGAAACAAATGTGTTTTCTACAGTTTAAAAGTTTTGTACTATTCCTTGATTTACGGTAATTAAAAGCATCTACTACGGTGATATTCAACTTTTAATTTTACGTCTACACAGTAAAAAAATCTGTTTAATTTATGGTGAAATACAAACAGCTGTGGTTGTCAGAACTTCACTGTAAAAATTACAGTGAGTGGGTTTTCTACTAATTTAAATGTAAATATCAGCAAAAACTGTAATTTAGACTGAAAAGTCCCTTTATTTTTAGGGTAGTTGTGTCCTTGTGACAATATGGTATTTTTTATATTTTACAGTAAAACTGTGTGTTTTCAAATGTTTTCAAAAGTTTTGTACTAACTTGTACTATTCCTTGATTTACGGTAATTAAAAGTGTCTATCATGGTGCTATGCAATTTTTTATTTTACGCCCTATTTCTGATGCAATTTGACAGTTTTACTGTAATTTCTACAATTATTTGTTACAGTGAACTATACACAACCTGTTCAGACTCTGGTTGGCTCCACAGAACACTGAACATCAAAGTACCAGATACGCACCGTTCTTTCTGCAGGTCGTCACTTTGACAAGCAGTTACAATCCCTGTGCTAAAACCGGTGGTGGAAGAGGTATTCAGTTCATTCTTCAGCAAAAGTACCAATACCACACTCCACAAAAAGAATACTTGCTGCATTCAAAACGTACTTAAGTAAAAGTACAAAAGTATCAGCATCAAAATGTACTTTAGGTATCAAAGTAGAAATACTTGTAATGCCAAATTGCCCCACTCAGATTGTATATAATAATAATAATAATAATACATTTTATTTATAGAGCGCTTTACAAGGTACTGAAAGACGCTTTACAGTTAAAACACAGTGAAAATGCAGTTACAAAAAACAACAACAATTAAAATAGTCTGATATATTATTGTATTATTATTTTTTTAATGCATTTATCTATGCAGCATTTTAATGTTGTCAATGTATGGGGTAATTTTAACTACTTAATATACTGCTATGTGATTTAATTTATAAAAATGCGTAATCATTTTAAATTGATCACATTTTTCATGTTAAATCTTGACTAAAGTCACTAAAAATGCCAGCCAAATGTAGTGGATTAAAAAGGACAATATATACATTTAATATGTAGTGGAGTAGAAGTATAAAGTTACATAAAATGGAAAGTACCTCAAATTTGCACTTAGGTACAGTACTGGAGTAAATTTACTCACTTTTAATGGACCCACTTGTCTTTAACTCACAATTTATCTCCAAATAAACATGCATTTTGAAAAGCAATAATTTGGTGAAAAGCAACAGAGAAACGTTAGGACAAAGGACTAGTCTGCCTTGACTTGAGTCCCACCTCTGCAAAATGCTAATTAGAAATAACTGAATGTAACCAGAGAAAGAGAACCACATCAGTATAATTTATCACTTTCTTTCTTCTCCCATCTGAAAAATAGTGGCTGTATACTGCCCTACAAAGTCTAAGTGCAGTAACTATGCAAAGGGTAGAACTGAGAAAAACTGCTTTAAAGTTTTTAAAATATTTTTAACTGGCCAGCCACATTGGTTATATGTAGGTAAGTGATACGACACTTATTTCTAGATGTATTGATGATGTCATTTTTAAGCTAAAAAACCATGATGATTTATTTGACATTTGACACTAAAAATGTAGTTACTGCACTCTGGTTTTGCTGTAAAAGGTTCTAATAGTAATGATAAACAGAGTGCAGTAACCATAATGTTGCTGTCTTCTTTCAGCTTTTATATTTTGTTTTCAGTGAATAAATATTCTCAAATTTCTTTTGTTATAAATGTATTTAAAAGTGTTTTACAACTCTATTCAAAGATGTGTGTATTTTAGACTTAATATTATAAAGTAATGGTATATGTTAGTCTTAATATAACTTTATGTCACGTTTTTATTTAATCACTATCAAGATAATCATTTCCCAATCAAATAAACTTAATTTCTATTATTTTTATGTTTAAATTAGCATATATATCCAAAGCACACTGTGGTTAGTGCAATTACTGCTTGGTTTTGAGTTGGATTTTATGTTTTTTATATAATTATTTCTCTGAAATAAAGCAAAATTTAAATCTAAAACTTTGTCACAAGATAAAACAGACATCAAGGGGTTCATTTTAGTTATAACTCAATTTTGACCAAATGTGTTATGAGTAGGCCTAGTAGGCTAGTATTAGCAACAGAAACAGTAAGCTACTATTAGTTACTATTAGGCTACTATAAAGACTGTAGAGTTATTTTATATGGTTGTAATGGAAAAGTACTCAGAATTTGTCCTGCATTTAACATTTCAGTCCATAACTTTTGAATGTAGGATCACATCAATGATGTTAAGCCACAGACTGTATAAATAGTGTTAAGCTGACAACAGATGGTCCAGTTGTTGCTAAATGTGACTGTCATTGCGTCACTGGACAGCCTCTACTGCGCACTCACTGCTCATTTTTACTTACAATAGAATTTAAATTTTATATCGAGACTTTAGAGTTGATGTCAAATAAGAAATGTGAACGCACTCTGCTACACTTTAAAAGCTTATTTCCAGAAACCACAGAATAGTATAAAAGTAAGCATCCTACGTATATAGCCTACCCTATGTGCCTTATTATTTTCACTTTTCCTTAGCTGGTGTTTTCAAAATAGGCCTTAATCAAGTCTGAAAGTCGCTAATAACCTCAATAGACAATAAATTGTGCCACAAAAAATAATTACCGTATTTCAGTGATGTTTTTGTGATGTTTTTGAAGTTTTCCGTTTTTCTGAGTTTTCTAGGAGCACCTGAAGGCAACACGTGACTCCACTACTACATCCGGGACATTGAGCAGTTTCACATGTCACTTGGTTCAGCTGTCAGACTTTCTGCATGTGAAGAAGCTCCGGCAGCTACTCTGGTTTTAACAACCTATTTGGTTCGAGAGGAGAGATGGTAAGTGAATTCACACACCACTACACTGGACGATAGTCACTGGTCTTTTACAGCCCGCTGTTAAATTCCCCAGCAAGCCAGATCTCGCTTTTACTGGTTACCATGAAAGCTAGTTAGAGTGCTAATGCTAGCTAGCGAGCTAACGTTTGCAGCAGCACTGACAGGTGGTAAAGTTTCGCTAAATTTAGCACGATAGCCATTTGCTAACTTTCATTCATTTTGCAGGAGCTTTCAACACATTCCATGTTTAGGGTTTCGAACTTTATTAAGGATATTGTTGGCTTTTTATCGTGCTATGTGACTTAGCTTCTTGTGAAGCTTGTGATATGTGGACTAACTTAACCTTTGGAGCAGCAAAACTTATCTGTTGTTGAAAGTTTGTGGCGTCTTGTAACATAAATACTGTCTTGACTGACTGTCACAGTTGCAGAGAAGACACTGCGTCTCTCTTACTGTCTCTGATGCATTGCTGATGACACATAACTGTTTTCCTGTCCAAATGTGGGCATTTTAGAGCTGGGTGTCATATTTTTAAAAAACGTGTGTGTGTTTGCTCTGACAGGCGCTGATGGGAATCCAGCTGGTGGTCAGCTTGCTGGCTGCCAGTATTATGCAGAGGATGGCTCCACATTGCTCATTTGCACGCTGGCTCCTCTGCAATGGCAGGTATTATCACCCTTACAATCAGCTTATACATTATACAAAATCATGTGATGTGCACTTTAGGCATGTGTGCCTGTCTTTACTTTCAGTTTGTTCCGGTTCAAACACCCGTCAGAAGGAGAGCTGTGTGCCCTGGCCGGAAAGCAGATGCCAAAACCGACCAGAAGAGACAGGTGGGGGTTGGGGGAGGGTCAGATATTGCAGGAAGGAGTCTTACCAAAGTAATGCTGCCTAGAGGAAGAAACTGAAAAAAGATATCCTCTATACTGCCCTACAAGGTCTAACTGCAGTAACTACACAAAAGGTAAAACTAAGAAAAACTGCTTGAAAGTTTTTTAACTGGCCAGCCACATTAGTTATTGGTAGGTCAGTGATATTACACTTATTTCTTCACATATTGATAATGTAATTTTTATGCTCAAAAATCATGATGATTTAATTGACCTTTGACCCCAAAAATTTAGTTACTGCACTCTGGTTTTGCTGTGAAATGTTCTAACAGTGACGTACAGAGTGCAGTAACTATAATGTTGTTGTCCCCCACTGTTTTCAGTGAATAAACATTTTTAAATTGATTTTGCTAGAAGTGTGTTTAAAAGTGTTTAACAACTCTATTCAAAGATTTGCGTGTTTTAGACCTAATACTATAAAGTAATGCTATATTTGAGTCTTAATATAATTTTATCTCACTTGTTTACTAATCACTATCAAGATTATAATTTCTCTATCAAATAAACTTACGATTTCTAATATTTTATCTTCACTATTCAACACATTGAAGAAATCCAAGGCTACACTGTATCACAGTAAAATCAGACCGTGGTAAGTGAACTTGCGGCCTGCTTTGGTTTTGAGTTGGATTTTGTAGTTTCTGCAATTTTTGGATAATTTTTTCTCTGTAATAAAGCAAAATTGAAATCTTAAAATTTGTCACAAGATAAAACAGACATTGTGGAGTTCATTTTTAGTTATAACTCAATTTTGACCAAGAATGTAGTTACTGCAGTTAGGCTTTGAAGGGCAGTATAGATCCCTGCACTTTCTGCATTAAAGTTAGTGGCTAGAGTTTTACCTTTTGTTGCCAGTTGTTTTTCTTACTTCTGAAAAAGGTTACTCCAGACATAATGGTCTTTGCCTCTCTGTTTTTCTTCTTGTAAAACTCAACAACCACAAGTGTTTCTTGTTTATTACTAAACATAATTTTTTTATTCATTTTTGTTTGATTTCTAGGAGACAGAATGGGGAGAACAAGCCTCTCACTGTGCCCAAAGACATCGACCTTCACCTAGAGAAAGCTCCAGTCAACACTATTGACGCTCTTGGTAAAATAAACACTCCTTTATCTTTATCACAGTGACATTGTGCAAGTTCAAATGCTGATTAAGCTCATTTATTGACTCGCAGTGCAGTTATAGTATTGTATGTTTTTATACTCCCTGACTCAAATCAATGTATTGATTATAATTTTAATGAACACATTGAGCACAAAAGAATCTTCTGAACCAACAGATGATTTTTTTTTTGTCTTGTTTCTACTCTCAGTGTTGCGTTTTTTCCTGGAGTATCAGTGGCTGATAGATTTTGCAGTCTATGCAATGGGTGTCTACCTCTTCACTGAGTGTTACTACAATGTTGTGGATGCCAGCAAAGAGCTCAATCTCGGAGCCATCTGGTGTGTCTTGACTGTTCTCTTCAGTCTGTATCCTTCAACTGTAAAGTCACTTTGTCATGTCAGATATGTCTGTAAACATCAATATGGGAAAAAAACAGAAGTTATCTCATTGTATTGCTGCAAATTTTAACTTTTTGCATGGACAATTAACAACCATGATGAAGCATTAAGTCACATATTTGCAAAATTGTAACAAATTTGTAACATCAGGATGTATGCCAGTGGTAATAAGTTATATTAAAAACTAGGGCCGGGACTCAATAAAAAAAATGAATCTAATTAATTAGAGGCTTTGAAATTGATTAATCGTATAATAATATATAATAATCATATAAATATTTGACCTGAGAACAGTGAGAAGTAATTTTTTTCACATGGATTTTTAGTATACCATTGAATAATGACTGAATAAATAAGCTTAAGCAACAAAAATATTGTTTAGTCCCCAGACCAGTGCAATTTTTGCCGTCAAGTGTAGCAATAGCATATTTAGACGCTAGCTGCTATATGTTTTGCATTGAGGTGATACTTGAGGCTCGATGTGCTGCGGTGATATGCAAATTCCTTGTTGCATAGCAACACAACCATGCTCTTATTGACGCTTCCATCCGTTGTTTTTTTGTAACAAAATGTCCCATCATCCACGGGGCCAACCAAAGTGGTCTCATCAACTTCTTCCTTCATGTTCACTGTGGTTTGTTGTTGTCTGAACTCATGAACGCTAGTTGGTGCTCCAGTATAATCGGTCCGCCTGAAACTCATCCAGTGAGAAACGTTCCGCGATGCAGAAATATGTGTGAGTAAAACGCGTCAATTTTTTTAACGCGTTAATTTTTGTGTAATTAATTAATCTTAATTAACGTGTTAAAGTCCCGGCCCTACTAAAAAGATTAAGAAAAAATATGAATATATGGGGGGTGCTGGACTGGCTCAATGCTACTTTTCCCTCTTGTTTAGTTTAAATTAACCCACAACCTTCAGAAAGACCCTTCACACTCTGATGAGCCACTACTTCCGCTCTGAAGAGGGCGGCGAGCGCTCGGTGTGCCTTGCCTTTGGCTTCCTGTCTCTGCTCGTGGCCATGCTGGTGCTGGTGGTCAGAGAGGACTACCTGGAGTTCGGCCTGGAATCTGGTTTTGCTAACCTCTTTGACAACTTGGAAGTCTTTGCCAGGCAGCAGGGCTACGCTGACTGGTCGTAAGTACCTGCGACGACAACAAGCACTAGGCATGAGCCGGTAAGAAACTTCACTTGAAAAATATAGTAGATGCAGCATAACGTATTGTTGTTTGGACTTCCTTCAGAATCCCGGTGACTAAGCTGACAGTGAAGCTGGGTCTGGCTGCTGTCTGTGCTTACATTGGTGCTCTCCTGGCCTTCCCCGGTCTGCGCCTGGCTCAGACTCATCTTGATGCTGTACAGATGAACTCAGACCGCCCACTCATCCAGTAAGAAAGGATGCATTTCATACAGCAACGTATAGTTTACTCCATGCCTAATGCAAACAATAGATGAACAGTATTTCGCTCATTCTGATGTCTTAAATGTTTCCTGCAGGATTCTGCTGCACATGGGTTTCCTGTCTCCAGTCATTGTGTTGGTTCTGTGGGTGAAACCCATGGCAAGGGACTTCCTGGCTAATGCACCTATGGGAAAGACCTCTGTCACAATGTGAGTGCATACACATTTACACTTTTATTTTATCCACTACGATTAATCTCTCAATTCTCAAGACGGAAACGATGGACACTTCTTCCACCTTCAACCTTACTTGTATTGGCAGGACAATAGGTTTGCAGAATATAGTACAACGTTAACCAAAATAAAACGGGTAATAACAGTTGGAGTAACTTCATGCATCACTGAAAAAGTGTAATAACTGGAACGGCAGTAAGAACAACACTTGTTGACTATCCTGTCATTTCCCAACACAAGAAGTATGAGCAGCGTAGCAATTACAATCACCATCACCATCAAAAAACATCTATGGAATGTCCAGCAGTGACAACATAATCAGAGATCAACATAATCATAAAATATGACGAAGAGAACATCATAATTCATGTACTTAATCCAAGCTGTGCCCCAAAATGCACACTTGAATTCTCTGACTCTCTCATAATCTCCTGTTTGCAGAGTTTCCAGTGAAACATTTGACAGCATGCGTCTGTGGATTGTCGTGGTGTTGTGCGTGCTGCGGCTAGCACTGACTCGATACCACCTGCAGGCCTACCTCAACCTGGCTCAGAAGTGGGTGGAGCAGATGAAGAAGGAGGCGGGACGTATCGCTGCTATTGACATTCAGAGGAAGGTCAGATGGTTGAAGAATGAAGAGTTGAACTTTGGCTGAAAACCTTTGAATTCACAAGTTTTTACATGAAGAGAAGGTTTATTGAGCAATAGTAAAGTGCAACCCTCCTAACTTGGAAGTGAAAACTGAGAATAAATGTTTTGTTTTTCAGGTCACTCGCATCTTCTGCTACCTGACTGTAATTACTCTCCAGTATCTGGTTCCTGTTTTGCTCATCCTCTTCTCCACACTGGCACTCAAGGCACTTGGTAAGTAAAATACCATCACCATCACAACATTTGAGGAACAAGGCACGCTTCACCTTTATGTGTTGTGTTTTCCCCCAATTATTCAAATGTAGATATATGGGAATAGGTCAATATTTTGTTAAACGGGGTCTGTGTGAAAATCTTTTAGAACACTTGAATTCTAATGTGGTGTTTTCTAGGTTTGAAAAATGCTTGAAACTCTTTATTTATTTATTTATTTATTTGATTGATTTAACAGATTTAGGTTAAATTTAGGTTACATAGGATGCAAAGACTACTTAAAAACATGACACTTTTCTGTGCTTGTCACTCTTCTATAAGATGTTGTCATAAAATTTGGTTTGTTTATAGCACATTAGTCTCTGATTTAGTGTGACGAAGAAGTGAAATAATCAGTATACTGTATATACTCTATGTACTGTATTTAAATGTGTAATTTACCACAGCTGTAAGGTGGAGGAAAATAGTGAAAATCCACTTGAATATGCTTGACAGGTGCTTGAAGTTAACTTGGTAGAGGAGTAGAAACCATGAGGAAATGTGTTTATTCGCTTTCTGGGGAGAGCTGGCTAAGCTTAGCAATGTGCCTGGAAACAGGGAAAGCATATCCCTTTGATTAAACTTTTTTTAAATGAGGGATTAAACAAACAAGATATAACATGTTAATAAGGTGGACATTTATGGCACCGATTTACGAATGGTAAAACATATTTCCCAAGACGTCCAACTGCTCCTGTAATGTCGCATTGAGACATTTGCAGCTACACTGGGGGTAAATATTAGACACCTCTCTAGTAAATGTCAAGTTTTAGTGTCACTGAAACAGAACAAGAAAAAGGTTTTTTTCACAGCCCTGCTTTCTTACTTTTCCTCCGAAGCTGAGTGATAGCTTGGACAGTAAATATTGGCTGTTCTCTCTCGGTCTTGTAGGGGACTTCTCCTGGCAGAGCGGTGCAGAGCAGGCCCCTGGGGTGACACCAGCATTGGTGATGCCCACAGCAGCTCCTGTACTGCCCGGTGGTGTGGATGAAGATGAAGAGGGGATGGAGGATATGGAGGAGGACGTCCAGGCCACAGTAGCACGTCTCTCAGAGGCTTTCACAGCGCTGCGCTCCGTACTTACTCCAATTTTCTTCCGAGGTTTCTTTGCCTTCCTGACATGGTGGGTGGCTGCCTGCCAGGTCATCAGCTCTCTGTTTGGCATCTACTTCCACCAGTACCTTATGCAGAACTAACTGAGGGATACAGAGTGCCATACTGTGCTGCCTGCAATGTAGCCCCAGCCCCCTGCTGTCTGCAGCTATCCATTGCAGCAGCATAAAGTGGGCATTTCATTCAAGCATACAGCTGCAGACAGAATGCACCTTGGCTGGAAGAGAAGTTTTGATCGAGGTTTGTTGCGAGGAGACAGGTGATGGACACTGTCTTTTTCAGAACTGGCAAGCTTTCTGCCCCTATGGCTCGTTGTGAGCAGCAGGCTAGTTGTACCAGAAACACAAATGTACAACCCTGATTCCAAAAAACTTGGGATGTTCTCTAAAATGTAAATAAGTAATATGGGATAATTTCTTTTTGACTTACATTCAGTTGAATACAGTACAAAGACAAAGTTTTTTTACGTTCAAACTTATCAAATTTACTTCTTGTAAATATGTAATTCTGAATTTGATGCATTGTGTTTTATTTACGTTTACACAGTATCCCAAGTTTTTTGGGAAAAGAGTTGTACATGTAGTGAGAGAACTAGGGCTCTGTATCACAAAGCAAGTTCAGCTTTGTCTGCTTGTCTTTGGTCACCATGGTCCTGTACTACGAAGCAACGTCAACATACACAGGGCTTCTTTTTGTTCTCTGGCTTCACCAAACGTAACAACAGTCACAGTCACGCAGGGTTTCCCAATCTGCTCATGAGCACATTTACATAAACAGGTGGTGTTTGGAGCATATGACCAATTGAAAACATGGACAAATATTTATGTTTTACAAAATTAAGAGCAAAATATAATATAAAATAAATATGAACATGATCAGTCTCCTAAAATCAATACAGCTGACAAGATGGCTGGCAAAAAATCCCAGACCGCATATATATCTATGTTTCTTGCTTTCCCACCATCAGGTTGCAGCTTAAAGGATGAGGCTAAAATTCATGGCATGCACACATTTAATTATAGTCAATCTTTAGACACTACTCTGATGTAATTGTATGGTTTGTATGTCAATTTTAGCCTCATTCATTAAGCTGCAACCTGAAGAGGTGAAACCGTGTTCGTTGCAAAAGATATATTTAAAACCATAATTATGGTAAAGTGGTAATGAGGCTTACTTTCATGTCTTAGAAAAAGTTCTCAGTCTATCAGTCTATAACCACAAAAAAATTAGGGAAGTAAAACGATATTCAGTATATTTGCACAAGAAGAATAGAATATTTAAAAATGGAGGAATATTAATAATAATAAGGAATAATCTAATTTTCAAGTTTACCAGGGAGGGCTATAAATACATGTAAGAGTTAGGCCAGGGGTAGGAAACCACATGTGGCTCTTCAGGCCGTCTGCAGCGGCTCTGAAAAATTTATACAAAATGAAATGTTTAATTCTTAAAGTTTAATGTATCATTGGTGTAGGCCCAAAGCAATTTGTTTTCTTCAATTGTAAACATGTTTAGATTATATACGGCAGTAAAAATGTTTAAAACGTATTAGTCAACCCAAATGTGTATCATAGCTTATGAAAGTCTACAAGCCGGTGCCATAACCTCAATATTTTTGCCAAGACTGCAAAGACTACTTAAAAACATGACACTTTTTTGAGTTTTCCTGAGATATTTCTTCAGTTTCCAGCCTCTCATTTGCACTTGGGTCTTCACTGCATGCTGACAAAATCCTATAAATAAATGCTTATTATGACCTATTAGTCATGTCTGTAAGCTAATTTAGACTAAGAAGGCTGTTTTATCTTCATTCTAAAGCTCGAAGTAAGGTTTGTGGCTCCATTCCGACTGTTTTTCCCTTTTTTTTGGCCAACAATGGCTCTTTAGTTAGTAAAGGTTGCCAACCCCTGAGTTAGGTCTTTTAAAATGAGTTTGTAATTTTCAGCATGTTCAGTAGTTGAGAAAATTGACATTTGGCTGCTTTTTTTTTGTCTAATTGTCTCATTGGGAACAGACTGTTGAGAGATTGACTTAAAAACATCAGGTTAGCAGGTTTTGATCAGATCCTGTGAAGTTAACCTTTGTGATACCGGAAACAGAAGTCCAAAGACATCCAGCTGTCCCACTAACCTGTCTTTATGATACAGGCCTCTGGTCGTCTTCCAGCTACTTCACTAGAACATTTTTCTGCAACTTTTTTCAGATGTATCTATGCCAGTGTTACCTGAATTGTTCTTAATAGAACATTATAGAATGCTGCATTTATGATGTTTAAATGGTACCAGAGTGAGTATTAGTACTTGCTCCGTGTGTAGATAAGACGTTTTATTTTTGTGAGGGACTCTGTGCCCCTCAAGGAACCGATTCAAGAGTGCTAAATGTTTCTTTTTGTTATCTTTATCTGCTGTAATGTTACATGCAAATACGTAGTGAAGCTTCTGATCCATCGTGTTGGTTGTGGCCGTGTTTCGGCCAAGAACTGGAGAGCTGTGGCTTTTATCTAAAGAGTTTCCTTCAGTATTCCTAAGTGCCTCGGAGCTCAGGGATTTTGAGTCGGTTTTTAAAATCTCCTTTCTCCTTCATCATGCGTATTTAGAATGACTAGAATTCATTAATAGATTATGTTAACACTCCAAACCCATTTCTGTTTTTCCTGTTTATTTCAAACACTACTCACTGGCAACATTTTAGTTGCAGTGTCTTAATCAGCTTTTAGTTTTTATTGCCAATCAATCGTGTACATGTATGATTAATCAAAGCTTACTTTGAACCGTTCAGTGTCAGTGGATTTTATTTATTTATTTATGATACATTGCCTAAAAATATTTAGTTAGAAATTATACAGATATAATTCTGTACATTTCTGTATTCTGTTTGTGGCAATTTCAGATTTTTTTCCCTGTGTGTTTCTTTTCTTTTTAGATAGTATATTGGAATTGAATGCTCTGAAATCATTATACTGTGAACCTTGTATGAAAAATGTTGCTTTTTGAGATATTTCTGAATGCATGGTGTGAAAACTTTTGGCTGTAACCTGAATGTTTTTGTTCGTGTGGCTCAATAAAACATTTATTATTTTCAGTCTCATGTCAGTTCTGTGTTCCCACTTAATTCCACTTTCCCTGGAGGAGCGTGGGAGAGCCTGCTGATAAAACATGTCCCTTTAAAAGTCACTGCTCCAATTGACAAAAGACATCATGCATGACAATGGAGTGTCTCGCCGCTGTGCTGGGGCCTGATCTCTGACCCCAGCCACCTGAAAAGATCATTCTATAATCACTGATAATTACTATGAACCCGATGCCCCTCAAATGTCTGGGAAGAAATATCTTCTGTGGATGCGCAACTTGGCTGCAGGAACTTTTTTTTTTTTCTGGAAATCTTCCAAACCCTCTCCATTTGTCAGTGCAGACTAAAAACATTTAGATTTATACGCTTCGTGACATTATCAAAACATTGTGATTTACTTGCTAGTCGTATAACAACAGTTAAGGAACTTGACCTTTCACCAGAGCCAGGCTGAAGAGGCTCTCTGTCTCAAAGTTGACATGATTTATGGCGACATCATTTGACTTCCAATCAAAAGCAACAAAGCTTCTTCAAGTTCGAGAGCGACGGTCACCTCGCTGTCTTTTAATGTGCCCTGGGACGTGCTTCGCTAAAGAATATCAACAATCAGAACCAAGTGAAGACATTTGTGAGGGAACCAGTTAACAATCTGACTGATTGTTATTAATGCTCATTCTTTAGTAGTTTTTGTTTTAATCGTACACAGGAGAACTGAACAGACATAACTCGTGCTATCAGCAGTTAACTTTCTGTTTCCCAAAATTCCTAAGGAAAAAGAGGCATAAAAAGAAAAGAACTAACTCAAGTTCATATCAGTATATTAAAATGTTAACAATACCACTGTATGTCCTCTCCTTTTCTGTAATATCCATGTTCACATCATGCAATAACCATTAGAACATTTTTTGATACCAATCTTTTTTTTAGTTCTTTATTTAAATTCTGTTAGTTCTTTTCAGTGTTGTTTTACCCAAAAATCCAAAGATAAACTTTATGATTTTCTATTAAGATTAGTATTGACTAAATATAATTTCAACCAGATTTCTCTATAGTTTGGACAGTATTATTTATATTTTGTGTCATATTTATTCTCACTATTATCCACCTGAAATCATCCTTGTCATCAGTGTTTTGGTTCATTTTGTGAAAAATCGAATCTTGAAGGGACGGTTCTTCCTTAACTAATAAATAGCACTACAGGTAAGAGGGAACATCTTTATTTTGGAATTTTGGGGTGAAATGTCCCTTTAAATAAAGAGATTGTGGTTTATATTTTTTACTACATTGTAAATTATGAGTTAATTTTGTATTTTGTGTCAATCATTTTTTTTAAAGTGACACTATAAAATGTAAATACCATCCTTACCATACTGGTAGCATTGGGATTTTTTGTATCAAAAATGATTTTCTTGTCAACAATTAAAGAGCATTTCATTAAAAAATATTTCTATAATTGTTATAATGTTGATTGATATGATTGAGGAGTACAGTTTGTAAGAAGCATGCTGGATGTGGATGCCCAGTGGTGGAGCTGAGGCCTGTGAGAGCGCGCGGCCCAAAGATGACAAGGTTGACATATCTATATAATCACATTAATTATGTGCATCTGTGCTGCAGGCCTCAGGCCTCCTCAGTCTGAGCTGTGGGCTGCAGCGGGCCACATCAGGCAGCCATGGCTGGCTGTGGTTGCTATAGAAACCAGATTGTGTGTGCATGTGTGTGTGTGTGTTTGCAGGACCCAGACATGCCCTACAGACTGGGCCAGCCTGGTCCCAGGGGAGCAGACCAGACATGACCCTGGTGAGAGTCTTTTCATTTAGGGAGGAGAGAGGACAGAGGAGGACCGGAGCTCCTCTCACAGCAGAAGAAACTGCTCTTCCCATAGTCACTGTGAGACAACCAGCTGTGGAAATGAACCTTTTTTTTTAAACCGAATGCATTTTATTTGAAGACCTAAAGGTCTCCAGGCTTTTAAGTGGTCCATTCTTGTTCCTCTCGTTTGGTGGCGGCATGGTGAGCCGACTGACAGGGGCCAGACATGATAATGAGGGAGTGTGTGTGTGTTCAAAAGATGGAACGGAGGTGAATAACACTAAATAAATGGACACATGAAAGCTTGATAGCCACACAGCAGACGGCATTTTATCTGTCTTCAGATTGAATGTACATGAAAGGCAACAGAGTCACATTTAGAAAAAGAAAAGATGATAAACTAAATTTCCCTTGTAGAAAAAAAAACAGCAAACGTACAAATCAAACCGTTTTTATTTAAAAGGAATCACAACAAATGTCAAATAAAAATCAGTTTTTGTTCTGTTAGTGAAGCCTTCAGCAAACATAAAAACTCAAACCCAAAAACATCTTCTTCATGCTGATATTAATCCACATAACTGCATAAAAAATTTAAAAAGAGCTAATTCCACAGCAGCACTTGAACTTGAAGACCTCCACTGAGAATCTCTGCAGTTTCATCATGAAGTATGTGTTGAATGTGTTCAGGGTGAACTACTGTACATGTCTCATGTCACAGAGAGTCATTAGATTATTAATCAGCAATAGTGAAGGCTGGTCTTCCCTGCCCTGCACTTTCTCAGTCAAATCTGAATTTTGTACAATAAGACGACCCCTTGTGGACAAAAAGTGGAAATTCATCCAAACCCAAATTCCCAAAAGTATATTTTGTCATTTGCAGAACAAAAGTTGAATATGAAAAACTAAAAAAATATATAAATCCAGTGCACAAAGATACAGAGCAAAATACATTTATAGATATAATGAAAACCAACAATCCTCAATAAAAAAAAATGCAATTTGCGTGAAAATTAATATTTAGACTAATTTATGAAACAGTGTCTCATATTTTTTAAAACATTATATCAGACAATAATGGCAGTAAAGCTCAAAAATATCTACAATATGCAGTAACTAAATGAAGCCCTTTGGGGGAAAAATATATAATTCCAATATTACTTAAATCAAATTAGACCCAATCTAGACAAGCACATAATGTCTTTGGCTGTTCTTTTGCATTTGATGGCATTGCATAAAGACAATATTTAAACTTTTAGTCTTTGGTTGACTGCCTTAAGTTATAGTTGATAGGTAAAGTAAAAAAAAAAAGATTAATGAATCATTATTTAGAGGAATAAAACAATGAAAGCTCACATTTACAGCCTAACAAAGAAAGCATCTTCCAAGTCCCTGAGAGACACTGACGCCTACAATTTTACAGGGTACGTTCATGTTTCATTTTAAGTCGGTCTTTAAACAATATCTGCATGTCCATATTTACAAGTAAACAGAGATCCCCTACTGAATGTGAGTCTAATGTTCAGTTAGAGATGGACAAAAAAGATTTTCTTTCATTATAATAATACAAGAATATATTATAATATTTAAAAATAGAATAAAAATATGAACTAAACTTAATAATAATATATATTATATATTTTATAATGTCTTAATATCTAATAGTTGTATTATTTTTTCTATTATTATTAATAGAATAATAACAACCCAGTACAACCCACACAAAATAAATTATTATTATTATTATTATTATTATTATTTATTAAAGGAATAATAATAATAAGAACAATGTCTGAAGGGTCAGAATTTTGTTGTTTTTGTGTCAATAATAGTGATGTCAGTTAGATTTGCTCACAGCTAATAATATTAACTCACCTCAGGCTTTCTTACCCTCAGGTGTGCATAAACTACAGGTTATGAACTTCTTTTTAAACTACAAAATTGAATGTATATCATCTCTATTTCCAATGCCAATATGGACAGGAGGAACAACTTAAATGAATGAGTAGAATTGTTTTAAGACAGACTTAAAAATGTGAATTGATCCTTTAAAATGCCCTAGTGGCTGAAGTGGATAGACTGTAAACAACCCACAATAGCTGGATGGCATAAAGAAAAATTTTATGTGGAATACCCATGGAATACTTAATATATAGGTCCAGATGTATGACTGATGCTTTCTATAGAATCTGGTCCCCATTCCTGACTTATATTGGTACCAGACGAACTGCCATTGTGTTGAAGGGCCTGTTGGACCATAAGTGAGATAATATGATGCTGCTATGGATACTGTCCCCCCCCTTATCTCTATGTATCATCTATGCTTTCTCTTTTTTAATTTATTTTATTTATGTATGATATGGCCTACCCCCTGTGGTTCTTGTTGTTATGGTTGTTTTTGTGTAAGACAGCTCTGTTTGTTAGTTTTTGTGGCTGTCTATGCTGGTGTGTCTAATGTATATTTGGCTACTCATAATGACATGCTGTAAATATGCGAAGGAGCAGAAACTGTACGGCTTTATTTTTTTTAAATACATGACATAACCTTCCATTCATGTTTCTCCAGCTGATTGCTTTATATTTGTATTTATCTCTATTTTATTTTTTGTTGTTTTTTTTTACACAAAATGTCCTAGTGGGGCGTTCCTGGTGGCACACCTGGTAGAGAGCATAGCACAGAGCTCGGAGCCCTCCCCCGCAACCCCCCCTCACTCTGCATATCTGTCTACTATCAATAAAGCTATAAAATGCCCCAAAAATATATTATATTCTATCTTATGTCCTGGTGAAATTCATAAAAGGCCAAGGCTCCAGTTTATGTGGGAAGACCATATTCAGGGATTTTGGGCTAAAGGATAAAACATTAAAGCTATCAAGAGGGGCACACGGTGTAAAAGTTGACTGTTCTCAAAGACTAAGTGGTTTATTCTGGCTGCTGTGATGAGTCATTTTCCATCTGCTTTTCACTGCAACATTTATACAAAGACAGTGAAGGGTACTTTTACAGCTGTTAACCAATATTTCACACCAAACTTCAGTCAAACAACAAGGCCGTTGGTTAAGCCAAATATGTACTTTGATGATTTTTTGCAGCTTTGGAGAAATTCAGCTGGTCCCAATGTGCTGCTGCTGCCCACTTGAACAAAGTCACGGAAAAACAAAACGAAACACAATTCAAAATTTTTGATTCACATTAGCTCCACACAGAAAACTAAACCTAACCAAACAAAAAGCAAAATGTCTGTATGCATCTGTCTCGTGGGATCGATCAAATGATGCAGAGAAAATTCTCCATCGGCCAGGAGAGACCAGCTCTGTGTGAGGAGACAAAGAGAGGCATTCCTCTCTGGGATGATGGGGACAAATCCACCCCATCTCGCTATCTTCTCTTTTATATATATCTGTGTATGTGTGTACGTGTGTGTGTGTGTGTGTGTGTGTGTGTACGTGTGTGTGTGTATGAGAGGACTGGTTTTGATGGAGGATAGCTGATGAATAGGAGATGGTATTAGACTGCAGCAGCCAGCTATCTCTGCCACCCATCACTTATCTCTAACTGCCTGAGCGGCTGCCCTCCTTCCTCTTCGTCTTGTGGGTAGCCGGCTTTAGGAAACTCCTTGGTCTCATTGGCCGGGCGGCCTTCTGGAGGAGTTTGGCGAGCCGAGTCGGGGTTGCTCATTGGAGAGTGCTGCCTGAGGTGGTGCAGAGGAGGGGAGGTGGGGGAGGACATGTGCTCGGGAGAGCTCCGCTCCAATTTGATGCTGAGGTTGAGGGAGGGCAGGTGTGGAGAGGGTGAGGAGCAGGACTGAGAGGGGAAGGAGCACCCTCCACTGGACATCCTGGAAACAACAAGACAGGGCAGAGTTTGATCATCGTCAGATCTGCAGCTCGATGTTGTTAGACTCATTGAAAATACTGTGTGCAAATTTGGCATTATGGATTAAACAGTCACAGCACTTCTATTCCTTCCTTATAAACAACAATAAGCTAAAATACAACCAGTAAAGACGCAGATATAATACAAGAACCTCAAAAGGTTCAGTAGCATTTCACTGTTACACAGTTAAAGCTTCCCAGTGTATTTAAATATTGATTGTCTTATTCTTATTGTTATTATTATTATTATTGTTGTTGTTGTTGTTGTTGTTATTATTATTATTATTTAAGTTTATATTCCTTTTAAACTTTTTATTTAATCATTTAAAAAATGCTGTTAATATTATTTTTCATTGTTTTTATTTTCTTGTCTTTATATCTTCACAAATATTTTTTTAATTATTTGGTTTTCTTTTTTAATTTTCAATCATTATTATTATTATTTTTTGGGGATAGATAAATAGTTTTTGTTATGTTTTCTTTTTTTTATTTATTACCTTGCTCTGGCCTACTATTTACCATATTGATTTGCATTCCTGATGCTGACACCTGTCAATGATTACAACCCCAATTCCAAAAATGTTGGAGGACGATCTCTAAAACCTAAATAAAACAGAATCCAATAATCTGCTAATCCTTTGTGACATATATATCAAAATTGAAAACTGTACAAAGACAGCATATTTGATGTTCAAACTGATGTAAATATACACTGATTCCTGAATTTGATGCATTCTGTTTTTATTTATGTTTATATTTTATAGTGTCCCAATGTTTTTGGAATTGGGGTTGTACTTCATTGTCTTCTGAAGACATATACATGGTTGCCTTTGGCTGATGATTGCCATCATATTGAGATATATAAACTAAATAAAATGTGTTAGTGCTGATTTGCTCCTGATGGAGACCTGCATTGCACAGCAAGAGTAAAAAAAAACATTGCCAGAGCAAAGAACAGTGTCCGAATTCAACTCTCTGCCATGATTCCATATGTCATCCTCACAGAGGCACCATATAACACATTAATATCCTTACCCTGGACTTATATGAGGCCCATGAGGCCCATGAGGCTCCTGAGGCGGCTGTGCTGGCTGCCAGGGGTTCACTGCCCCTCGTTGTAGACTAACAGAGTGATAAAAGCCAGGTTGGCTGTACTCTGGAAAGAAAGACATAAATCAAAAGATGAAAAATGAGGACAATGATGGATTTTAATAAACCAAAATCAGTGGATACTATAAGAGGGTGTTTGCTTTCTTGCTGAGAATCAGAGGAGAAGATTCATAATACTCACAGAAACTGCTAGCCTGGCTCCAAACCTTATTAAATATGTTATATCGTGGTTCTTTAATTCATATGATCAAGAGTTATATGCAGGACTAATCTGTTTGTGTACTTTTGTGTGGTGTGTGTGTGTGTGTGTGTGCTTGTTTCTGTCTTGCACGCTTGTTTTACTTGCTGTTCAGCACTTTGTAACATTTTGTTCTCTATAAATAGTGCTCTATAAATAAAGTTTATTATTATATTATTATTACCATAGCATGGATGATACAGCAGACTTACCAGAGGCTCCAGCAGATGGGAGGCCATAACCTCCCAAACTGTGACCCAGCAGCCCTGCCTTCCCCATGGCTACCATGGAGCTGCTGCTGTGTAGGCCCTGGTACAACACGCCCCTCTGATGAACAGGGAGAGAGAAGTTTGTAGCAATAGAAGGACACCGTTGCAGGCATAAAATATGAATAAAACTGACACATTTTCGTGCAGCTGATAGGAACTAACAGCAGAGTTGTGGTTAGAGCGTGCAGCCCCCATGCCCTGGTTAGCAGCATCTCCCCGCAGGTTCTCACTGCCCAGGTTCAGAGGAGGAGGGCTTTTCATGTCCAGAGCTCGATTCAGGTTGCCGTGGGAGAACACGGAGTAGCCGATACCTACACAGCAAAAGAAAGGAGCAGGAAGTGAAAAGAGATGTGAGCCTGTTTCACTCACAGAGGAATAATTTATTCTCTGTGATACATTCTTCACCTTGCGCTGTTTCTGTCAGTGACAAAAACGAACTTCTTCTTTTATTTTGACCTTTTGAACTGATATCTGATCTTTAAAGGACAGTGGGCTGCTATCATGTCGAAGTTCATATATTTAGAGTACTGATGACCTGACAGAATCCTTTTTGAAGTGATCACAAAAACCAGTGTCAATTTTTAGAAAATAAGCAATAATGATATATCTAAAAACACTACAGCTGTCAATATTCGGTGTCTAATGACATCATAATGCGCCCAAATAGTTAAAGAGTGTGAAAGAGGCCGACATGAGTGGCAGGTGTGATACATTCTGTACAGAAACCACAGAACTGGTTACAGCCCCTGTTATGCTGGTGGAGGGCCAGTTTCACAAAACAGACCAACTGCGCACAAACATGCACGTACACACACACACACACACTCACACACTTCCTGTGCGTTCACAGCCAGCTGCACAGAGCGTTGACAGACAGTACACTTGTGAATTTTACAGCAAGCATTTAGCACAACCCTCGGGAAAACTTCAGTGAAATGCTAAATGATCTTTGCTCAGATTGGTAACGGTGATATTATAGGAAATAATATGTCATTTGTAAATGGCCAGTTGTGAGCTGCTTTGATGTCATTGTATTTTAAAAAGTAGTATTTTATTTAGTATAGTCCTTATATTCTTGTCATAGTGAGACACACATTTAGCAAATGATGTATTGAATTATTTGAATTATTTCATTTATTAATGAAGCTCCCTTATTGGCAAAGAGTCACACAGAAGTCAGATGGTGGCACTGTAATATTACACTTACACCAGTTCAGACATTTCTAGCTGCAATTATGGTATATAGAAATGTACACATACATTATAATGATATGTTTGGTTACAATCAATGATATGGACTGTAAAGTATGTGGAATACAGGGTCTCTTTTTCATCTGTTGGTCTTGAATTGACATTCGAAGTTTCACTTTGTAATTAAATTGTAAAATTCTACAATTCTACAATGTCATTTAGCAGACGCTTTTATCCAAAGCAACGTACAAATGAGAGTAATACAACACAAGCAACAAATTCTGGTAATGTTAATGCAGTTCTGCTCACCTGAATGTGGGGACATGAATGCAGTGTGTGTGTGAGGCGCAGCAGGGCTGGCAGATCCGGGTCTGGAGCTCAGAGATTTAAAGCCCGGAGGTCTGTGGGACACCATGCTGGATCCGGATGAGTTGGGGAAGCCGTTCTCACAGCCTGCAGACACCAAGAACTGAGACTCCGGTGAGAGGAGGGATGGAGCCTGAAGAGTAGAATCCATATAGAAACAACAATTAGAATTAAAGTCCAAATCACAAATTGGAGAAATTCACATCATACTGGGAAAATTGGGTCAAATATGTCACGCCTCATAGGCCAGATTATATTATCACAAACTAGTAGCTGTGATGTATGAGAAAGATCACTCCCTACCCATACATAGTTTTTTGTTTGATTTAGTTGTTGTTGTTATGGTTGTTTGTTTTTCTTCTCATTACTTGAAAATCTTATTTCGGCATTTAGGGCAGACAACAGATGCAAGAAGTATGCTCACATGATGTATACATAAATTATGTAAATGTCTGATTCTGAATGTCAATAAAAAATAAATTGCAAAAAAAAAAAAAAAAGAATTAAAGTCCAGAAACTATCAGAAAAAGAAGTAAATGTCATATTGAGCTGTTTACATTCATGCAAATTATGAGTTAGAAGAATTCACATGAAAACAGGTCAGCTTCAGCTCAGCTGGTGCTTGTGCGTATGATGAATGTGCAAAAGCAGAAGTGTGTGTGGACTGACATAGAAGCGTTGGCGAGCCACAGAGAGATCCATGCCCTCGCTGAGAGGATATTTGTCTGCAGCCACCTGCATGCTCTCCTCACTGTCGAGCTCTGAGGCGTCGAGGCCGAGACCTTTCCTACGCAGAGTCTGACACAGAACAGAAAGTGCACACGGAAAATCACCCACAATCATTCCATGGAGATTTATAAAAGCATCCAAAATACAACACCAAATACGTAACAAGTAAAAATGAGTTACTGCTCTGATATAATGTTTTTTTTTTCCATCATGCTTAGTGGTTGAGTCCTTTAATAGCAGCTTGCACAGTACCTCCAGTATGTCCGTGTTGGTGCGACTCTCGTGTGGCTCGCTGTACTCTGTGTACTTGAGCAGCACTTTGTCCATGTCTGTGCTGGCGTACTGGAACAGACGGTTGGTGCTGTTGAAGATGATGAGGGCGATCTCACAGTCGCACAGCACGCTCAGCTCGTATGCCTTCTTCATCAGACCAAACTTACGCTTGGTGAAAGTCACCTAAACACACACACACACACACACACACACACACACACACACAGAGAGAGACAAATGGAAGAATATATGAATCTTATGTAGGGTTGTCAAAAGTATCAATACTCTAAGATGTATCGATACTCAAAAAAGTAACAATACTAAAACGTTGTATCCGGATACAATACTCATTTTCAAAAGTATCGATACCCCCGCCCCCCAGACCTTTTGTTTCAAACTTACCTATTACTGACGTTATCGTGGCCGGTGGCTCGCATTAATGTTGGCCTTGTTATTATTAGCCATTAGCCGCAGCTAGCAATTAAAGGCTGACGTCACGTCAATGATTATAAACAACGTAAATAAATAAATAAATAAATGAATAAATCAGGCACGTAGTATGCCCATATTACGTTTATTGACACAGTGTCAGTATACATAAGCATAGAGTTAATAAGTTTATATAAATGTTGGTGACTGAAAAGTGTTATTTTCTCTCTTGAAGTCCCAGAATGAAGCAGAGAAAAGTCGACTTATCAAGCTTGCCTAATATTGTGCACAGCTTACAACTACAAAATATTGTTCTAATTGTTATTGTTTATTGTATTTATTCATTTTTTGCATTACCTCAGACCTGAAGCTTGTTATCATAATTGCAGTTTCTTTTTGCACAACTGTTTTTTATTATAAATATTTAACCTGTGGTTCTGTTAATTTTTACATGTTGCATTTTTCTTGTTAATAATTTTAGGGTCTTTGTTTTTATCCTATGGTATCGAAAATGTTATCGAGTATCAAATATTTTCCTGAGTATCGGTGTCGAGTTGAAAATTTTTGTATCGTGACAACCCTAATCTTATTTATTCAAATCAATCTAAAAGTCAAATATCTGAACGATATGTATTCATTTCTGCAGTAATGAATAATGGGAATAAATATTAAAGTGTGTTGAAGCATATTTGGAAAAATGAAAAAGAAAAATAATTTTGACCAACTTTTATTAGTTGCCACATAATCAGCCAAATATTCAAACTTTTTGTGTTATCAGATTATTGATTATTGCTTCTTTTTTTTTTTTTACTTTTTTTTTTTTTTACAATATAATACTTTAGCTAGAGTTGAAATGGAAAAGCAGAACACAGGCTGAGTGCTTGCAAATACTCAGAGTGTTGACAGTCATGTATATTTACAGCCTAAAAATGACAAGTGTGTCCCAGAAGGCTTTACAATCTGTGCAGCGTACAGCTCTGTCTACCCTCACACCCTCAGCGCCGATAAGGAAAAACTCCCAAAAAACAAACCTTATCACCAAAAAACATTCAGTCCTGAAGATCAGATATGAGAAATAAATCATATTTGCCAGCAGTCTGAGTGCAGTTTAATACATTTTTCTTCTGCACTGATTCCTTGTGTGTTTGATGTGTTTTTTCATTACATTATGATTAACATATTAATAGGTTACGAGCACAATGTGTCAACATTTCAGTGTCGTGCTGACATCACCTCACTCTGCTATGACTTGGAAAAATATATGTAACTGTGGCAATAAACTGACATCAACATTACAGTGTAAATATAATCTGCCTTATCAGATCCATCACCAGTCTGATAAAACACTTCCTCTACTGTACTGTCTATGCCGCTCTGTTAGAGTGCTCAGTCCATTTTCAGTGTGAAAGAGCATCCGTGCCATTACCGACCTTTTGGCACCAAAGAAAATCTTCCTTTCACTGTTACATCTTTTAGATTTTCTAAAATTTACAGCAAATGTTTAGCTCTAACTCTCAGATCTCACAGTTACCAAATGTTGCATTTATACCTTTTTGGCTTAAAACTGGCCTTCATAATGCAAGCGAGAAAATCAAGCATATATGTTGTAATTATTGTAAAATGTAACTATGATCCCAGTCATGTCAGTAATCACCCTAGATGTAATAATGGGATGTTTTTTTAATTTATTTAATTTGTTTTTAACCATTACTTTACCAAGAAAGTCCCACTGGCCAAGACTAGCTGGAACATAAATAAAAACACAGACAGAAAAATATTTTTTTTTAAACAAGGATTTTAAAAATCAAGCAAAGGGAACTCACTTTTCAAAGGAGAAATTATGAGTCAATTTTGTAACCTGCATCTAATTCTTTCTTTTAGATTTAAAGCATTTTAACATATTAATTCCACCACAATCTTGCAGTATTAAAAAAATCTAACTTACAAACCTTAGTCCCTGATTCAAGAAGACGTATTTTTAAATCCTAACCTGTACAGCTATCACACTGTGTGCCTTTTACATGTGTACACTCTAAGCCCTGTCTTTACAGTATATCATTTCAGCCCACTTATTGTTGCAGCTCCTGCACTCTTTGCACTAGTGTCTACGTATTTACAGTATGTCTGAACAGCTTTAAAATGACGCTGTACAAATGTTACCGAGGCAAACCTTCTGTATACATGCAGACTAAAAAAGGGTTATGGTTTGATTCATACAATATATAAATAAATATTGCCCACCTGTCTATTCCTCTGGTCCAGAATACGAGAAATTTGTATTTTCTTTCTTCCCATTTTTTCTGCCGCTGTGACACCTTTAAATAAAACACAACAATGTTAAAGTAGCAGAAGAAAATATGTTTGTGTTGAAAGCTTTCATACTGCTGCAAATAACACCAACAAATAAATGTTATATTAAATAATAATACATTTCTTTCTTTCTCTTGTTCAAGAAAACATTAAAAATGGGTGAAAATGTGTCTTTTTAAAGAAAACGTTTTTATTGGTATTTTTTAATTGTACAAAATATCTGTTATTATCATAATTCAGTTTCAATAAAACACAACTCTATGTATCCAAAATAATGCAGTTCAAATCCAACATGTTACTAAGAGCTTGTTACCAGACTAGGGTTCCAGCAAAAATAAATGTATTTGATTTGATTTAACACTCACTTCACATATATCTCCATAAAAAATGGTTTTAGATCCCACTTATATTAAAGCGTTTGTTCAACCAAAAAAGAAGAATGTTTCTTGAGGGTCAAAGAAACATTTGTACGCTGTGGCCACTGAACTAACAATTTATTCTTTTTTATTCTTGTGCATTTTACAATGACAACAATACAATTATTCAACAATACTTGTCTTCACGCTCATATAATTCTGGTGGGAAAATGTCATCCATTTGGTTTAAGCGACTCAAGTCCCCTTCCCCTTGGTAAGGGCAGGGTGTTTATTTTTACCACCATGAGGCGATGCGGTCTAAAGTTAGAGCGGCCCTTGCCGGGCCAGCAGTTGACACAGTCTGACACCCCCACAGTCTGGGTTACCCCCGGGCCAGCAGCTCAGAGCTCGGCTGCACCGCACGACCCCAAGAGACAGGATTAAAAATACAGTCGATAGCTCCTTTTAAAGGTTCAGCAGGCAATAGCTAAAACCAAACAGTAAAAGGAAAACGGTGTGTTTTTGAAAGATGGCTAAGAAGCTAAAAGCCACCCACTCCTCTCTCATGCACTGCCAGGTCAGAAAAAAAGCATGCAGAAGGCAAAAACATGGATGGATTGTGGTTGGCTTGAGAATGTCCATTTCTGAGACGTACGCTTGCTTGTTTTCTTGCTGGAGAAAACCCCCGTGTCTGCCCCTGCCCCTGCAGGACCATATAGAGCTGGACACTAGAGAGTGAAATCAGCGGACTGTTTTCGCTGTTCTTTGCATTATGGGTCACAGCCAAGAAGTGACTTTGATGCAAACTCATAAAACACTAAATCAACTGCATACACAAGTTTGCTGTATGGGTTATTTTCCATTTTACACTCCTCTGTTGGTCACACGACTACTCTAAGTGGTGGTTTGACTCCTCTGACCTGACCATACAGTGCTTCTCCAAAGCCCAGAGCAGTTTTCACTGGTTTTTCCCCTTAATACTGAATGTATTGGACTTCTCTATATTTAGTCCCCTGTCCCCTTCTGATGGTGCCTGAGCGGATATGGCGCCTGTGTTCCCACGACCCCTGAAGTGCCCGCTGTCCCTCAACGTAAGCTTGGCACACAGGCATCTGGGGCATTTCTGGAGGAATCCACCTCTTTGCCCTCATTATTACCTTATAAAGTCCTGTGATATCCACTGTGCTGAACATGCTGCAGAGACAAGACACACCTCAACACTGATAGCTGAAGATAAACCAATCATGATGCTGTCCTGACAGTAAAACAGGGCATGCTGTGGACACTTATAAGTAAAGGACCGCAAAAACCAGCATTGGTCTGTCGAGCTAACACCTCTAGCCACACCGCAATTAAACTGACACGTGAACTGTTCTGTCTCTCAGAAGTGAGACGTTCAATCCTCAAATGAAGGCATGTTAATGGTGAGACGAGAAGGAAGTGGGACATGTGTTCTAAACAGGGCAGAAAGATCTTTATCTCAGGGGTTTTACAGAAAGTTCCTCTCCCCTCAGATATATAACCAAACGACGACTATCACCGCTCTGTTAGAACACATGACTAGCTGGGTAAATATAGCTACACCTCCAGTGAAACGGTGTAGAGTTAGCTATAGAACTCTATGTGGTTTAGTAGGTTTTGTCTAAGGCCTAAAGGCCCGAGACAGGCAGGAAAGGCCTGGCTGTGCCTCTCACATCAGCTGGATGTTTTCCCACACGACAACTGCCGTTTGAGGTCTGTGAATGCACCAGAACACACCTATCCTGCCTGTGACCTTTTATTTCTGAGGTGGTAATCAAAATCAACCCTTCCCAAGAGTACTATGATGAGAAATGGATGTATCTATACGTGCTCTGTAATAGTGCAATAATTGCACACATGCACACTTGCCCCTGGGTCTCAGGCTTCTACAGGGAAAGAGACGGTGGAAAAAAGTGAGCAGAGACACACAGTAGTCCTGCTGCTCTCTGACATACCCTGGGAGCTTTTGGCTAATCACTGGGGACCTCACTGGGACAACAATGCACATGCAATGAAAACTAAAAGCTAAAGCATCAACAAACGAGATCATTTGTTGATCAGCATTAAATAAATGCTTTGCACTGGTGGGTATTCTTGCTACAGTGAACTCTATGCATGAATGAGAAGGGAAATAAGTAGGGCATTTGTAGAGTATTGGGGGTTCTGCTTCGATGGTTTTCTTTCCATGAGTCATTTAGAGCATGATGGCTTGATAATGTGGCAAATACATGCTAAACACGTGCAAGCATATTAGCCAATGGAGCTAATGATATGATGGGAAAGTAGACTCCTATAATAGCCATCACATGTTTGCAGATTTGGTTATTAAAAATGGTTCAATATAATTGCACGATTAATTAAAGGCTGAAGAAAACATCCTGTAACAATAGTCAATTTAGTTAACTCTTTGGGCACATTTCTCAGCTCCCCTCTTACTGCTGCCACTGTGAAATATTATTTTTCATGCATGCATTAAATGAAATTAAAAGAGAAGCTGTATGACTGCTGCACTACCCTGAGATCCTGAACTCTTACTGCTGCAGCAGCAGCCGTGTGGATGAGACCTAAACAAGCTGGCGAGCAGCCTCAGTTTCGCTGTTTAAGGCATTTTAAAAAGTCCCGTGATAAGACAGTAAAATGTGAAACCAGGCCGAAAACTGGAACTACATTTTGCATAAACCAAAACATAAATCCTCTGAAACCCGAGTGAAAAAGGGTGATTGTGATCCAAAGATTGTGATGAATCAAAACTGAAACAAATTTTTAAGAAGAGAAAGCCCCTATAGTTAAACTCAAACTTTGTTTGTGTTCAGAGCTGAAGAATTCTCATATATTGGGATGAACAAATATCTGTGTCTCAGTGTGTGTCATCTTCAGGGTCAGACAGTTCATGCGCTCGCCGGCCTTTGCAGAGTAATGGTGAGGAAATATTTGTCTAATTTTAACAGGAGATAATTGAATTCCCTTGATATAGCCAGAATAGCAATAGTACATGCAGGCATGAGCGGAACATTTGATCTTTCCACGAATAGAGGGAAAAAAGGGTTTCATGACTAAAAGTTGTTCCACTCGAACTGAGAAGATGAGACACACCTTAATGACAACTGACAAGGAAACTTTTTTGAATTAAACAATGGGATTAACATCAAATGTGTTTAAAAAAAATAACATTTGGCATGAACTCATGAGCCATCAATGTTCATTTTGAAGGAGACTGAGCAGTGAGAAGGCAACAGGTTGGAGGGATGAGAAAGATGGAAGAGTCATGGGATGTGTCTCTACCCAAAGGATTCATTTTGCACAGCAACACTAAAAATAAAAACTGTAAAAATACATAGCTTAAAAAAATGTTAGCGGATAATTAGGCCTAATAAATTGCTGACGTCATCCAAAATAGACCGTTTAAGAATAGCCTGTCTGTCCCCGAGTTGCCAAGCATCCCTGTTTAATATAGCCTCATCTATAGGCTGGTTCCAATAGCACAGCAACAGGTACTTTACTCAGTATGGCATAGACATGTCCACACGGGAAGCCTCCACAACTGAGATACCAAAAAAAAAAAAAAAAAAAAAAAAAAAAAAAGAAGAAAGAACATCTCACCTGCTCTCGAGCTCCTTCTCTCTTGTTGCCGTATAAACGCAGAGGTGTCTGGATGGAGAGTTGCGCTGTGTTGTGTGTGTCGTGGCGCTGATGCAGATATTCACCAGGTGCGGTAGGAGCGGATGGTTGAGGAGCGCTGCTCTCCAACAGCTGGCTGCTGCAGCCCGCCTCCCTCTGTCATCACACACCGCCTCCTCAGCCGCGCCATTGGACGCACTCCTCCGCCTCCCATCCGCCTTCTAACGCACCAGTCACTCAACAGGCTGTCAGCGAGTTCACAGCAGAAGTTACACTGTTCACACTGGGTTTTTTCAATGTGTCGGGCTGATAAAAAGATCCCCATTACAGAGCAGACACCAACCATTTGGTAAGAGTGTGTACCAAGGAGTTCTTTTTTTTTTTTTTTTTTTTTAAATATAAATATATATATGAAGTAGTTTTGATTTAGAGTTGTATCACTGGAGGGGTGGAGCAGTGGGCAGGGGAAAGTCCTGCTTTTATGATTAGTGATTTGCATATTTTCTGTTTTACAGTTATTTAGTGTGCATAGACATTACAAGAAAAAATCTATAGATGTGCAAAGGAAATTACTAAATGATCATAGAAAACTGAACCATTTTTTAATTGATTAATTAATGGACACAAAGGCTTCCTCGTGGACCCTTAAAGGTTCTAGGACAGGGGTCAGCAACCTTTACCATGAAAAAAACATTTTTGGCCAAAAAACAGAAAGAAATATACCTCTGGAGCCGCATCTTTGAGCCTTATAATGAAAGTAATTTGCCAGTTTCTCGCTGTAAATCAAGCAAATCACTCATCGTGAAGCACTGGCAGTTAATGTAAACTAATCTGTCTTGTCTGTTGTAGCTAGTTTTGGCAAAAATGTATAGGGAGAAGGGCCAGATGGTCATAGGCTATGTTGCACATATCAGTCGACTAAAATATATATTTTTTCCTGTCTATAGGGTACATATTTTTTACACTGGAGAATGTAAGCATCACTACAATGATGTGGAATTGTAGACAAATTCCTTTTTTTTTTGTCAAAGCAACAGGGAGCCACTGGAGAGGGACCTGGTTTTGGAAACCATCACATCTCAGACAGGCATTATTGCTGATTGTCTAATAGCACTTTCCAGTTAGCAATCAATAAAGTCGATTAAAGCAGCTACAGGTTTTTTTTTAACTGGTTATGAAACAGTCTCAGTTCAATACTGATGTCCCTATTTCTACATAGTTATTCTAAATGACTGCCACAATGTTCCCTGCAGAATCAGATGGAATGATTTACAGCACACAGACTGGAGGAGCCTATGTTTACATTTTCTGAGGCAAAGTTTGACAGCAGTGGTGGAATGTAACTAAGTGCATTTACTTTTGTACTGTACTTAGGTACAATTTTGAGGTACTTGTACTTTACTTAGGTATTTCGATTTTATGTAACTTTTTACTTTTACTCCACTACATTTTAAGGCAAATATTGCACTCTTTACTCCACTACATTTAGCTGACAGCTTTAGTTACTTTCAGGTGAAGATTTAAAAAAACATGATCAAAAGTGATAATGCTTCTTTAAAATAAATTAAACCACATAACAGTATATTAAGTAGTTAAAATGAGCCCAACAAAATTCTGCTTACAAAATGCTGCTTACATAAATGCATCAATAATAATAATGCAATAATATATTTAGAATATATATAAAAACAATCTGACTGGGTCCATTCGACATAAGTACTTTTATCTGATACTTTAAGTATATTTTGATGCTGACACTTTTGTACTTTTACTCAAGTAAGTTTTCAATTCTAGACTTTTAATTCTTTTTACTTGTAGTGGAGTAATTTCACAGTGTGGTATTAGTACTTTTACTTAAGTAAGGGATCTGAATACACATCCACCACTGCTTGGCAGTGAGTATAGTACATTATTATTATTATTATTATTATTATTATTTATTTGTGATAATATACATGTGTTGTAGTTATGGCTGATACTAGAGCAAGATCAGCAAAAAGAAAAAGAAAATAATTGACCTAAGATAAAAAATAAAAAAGGCTAAAAGGGACAGGGATAGATAGTATAAGTATAAATATAAGTTTACTGTATTTCACCATTGTCATATTACTGTTCATTACTGTGCAATCATTAGTATGTAACCTGCAAACAGCTTAAAAAATAATAATAAAAAAAGTTGTGTCTTTCTTTCATTAGCTTCCACAACAAATGCACGTTATATCTGCTGGTCAAGATCATTACAATAAAAAGCAGTCGGTGCAAGTACAGTGTTCCTTAAGTACCGGAGGCTGCAGTTCCAGGAACGCTTCACTAGAACCATATCTTCCTCAGACACTGCCAGTAACTGTCAGGTGAACAGTAATAACCTAATCCTAACCTAATCTATAACGTTAACCACTACAGGGTAAAATTGAGCAGCTGTCGCAAAAGCTAGGGACCTATAAATGTTCCTGGAATGCATGAATATATTTTTAGTTGGTGCTCTTAAAAACACTACCACTTTTGTCCGTAGGGGCCGCCAAAATTAACACAAAATGAGAGTTTCTTCTAGTTGCTTTAAGGGTTGTGATGCGACTTAAATACTCTTGTATACACTATTTCTTTTTTGGGATTAGCTACTACGACCTGTTGTGTCTTAAGTTTGTTGAAGGGTGATGGGGATTGAATGATGTATAAAATCAGATGAGAAATATAGAATCAATATCAGTTTAAGTGCATATACAGTACTCTGCAAAAGTCCTAGGCAAGTGTAAAAAATGCCTAGAAGAATTGATGCTGGTTTGAAGGCAAAGGGTGGTCACACCAAATATTGATTTGATTTTTCTTCTATTTACCCACTTTGCATTTTGTTTATTGATAAAAATAAACTATTAACATTTCTTTTTTTCAAAGCATTCTTATTTTAAAGCATTTTTTTCACACCTGCCTAAAACATTTGCACAGTGGTGTATATATTGGGAAAACTGACATGGCTTTAGGTTGCCGTCAGACAGCCCTGATGGCGACACTGATACAGTTATCTATGCTCTCTTTAAAGCCACCAGACTCCTTTGACAAACGCAGTAACTTTACCTCGCTGAGCACGGGGGTTGCTGGTCTACCGCTTCCTTGATTGGATTGTTTGTTTGTGTAATTGTGTAACTATGGTGAATGTAAACCAACCCTTCAACACAAAAGTCACAGACTGTACAGAATGAATGCAACTATGTGTAACAGAACTTTGCTATGTTTTGTTTCCTACTCTGAACAATCTCATCACCTCTCAGTTTCATCTCAACCCCCAGGATGGGAAGACTTGCCCTGTGGATATTTTTTCTTTTAATTTGAATTTGAATGTAATTTTGCATTGTTGTGAGATATATTTTTTTCCCCACTATCTGATATTTCAGGCTTTAATTTATGAAGCATCATTCTGTATGTGTGAAATAAGAAATTACACTGGGACTTTAAAGCAGTTATTGGCAGCATAGTTACAAAACTATTTTTTTTGCATCTTAAGTGCTTTTGAATAATGAAGCACTGGGCCAATATATGTGTGTTGTACCAAATATCATCAGACTTAATTAAAATTATTAAATTAATACAATTCAAAATGCAGTGTTGTTCATTAAGGTGCCTGCACATCAATAGACCATCCTCCAACCAAAGGTTCAAATATATTGCAGGCATTCATTCTGCTGAAGTGTCCTTTGGCAATTCATAAAATCCCTACAGATTAATTACTGTCAGTCATATGCATACAGTATTTACAGTATGTGTTCATCTCTCAGTGTCAGATCACAGTTGAAGCTACTCTACATCATGGTTAAACTCTGCTGTTTTGATTGGATGAGTCAAATGCATTCCAGTTCAAATTGTTTATTAAACTGAACCCTGACAACACTGTAAACAATGTCTGTGGATTTTATGGTGAAAAACTGCTAAACCATGACAGTAAAAGACCGTAAAAGGATACATGGGTTAATTCAGTTTGAGTAACAATGAAACACCGTTAATGTATATATCAGCCAAAACAGTATTTTTTCATTTGATTTTTAATACATTACTCCACTGTAAAATACTCTGGCACCGTGTTTGTAGTAAATATATACTGTAATATATATACAAGCCATCATTTTTGCATTTATTTATTTATTTATTATAACTGTTTATTTATTTATTTATTATAATTATATTATATAAATGTACTAAACACCATATCTCTAACAAAATATACTGTAGTATTTAATGGTAAAATCTTTAATTTATGCAGCATTTATAAAGTATTTTCTTGTCAATTATATGGCAGAACAGCGTTTCTTTTGATGGAAATTGTTTTAATTTTTTTTAGGGTAAAATATGTAATAAAACGGCAATCTTAAATGGGAAATCAACAGTGCTAATATCATTTTACAGTAATATTACAAAAAGTTGCACTGTATTTATTACAGTAAAGTTCTGGCAACCACAGATGCCGGTTTTTTATGTAAAGACAACTTTCTTTTTTTTTTTACAGACTGGAACCACAACTATTATTTAGTTTCTGCACATACAGGCCTATGGGTTGGACAAAAATTACAGGAACCACTAAGAATAGGCTTTAAATGATCAAGACTCTGATAGACTCGACAGACATTTAAGGCTGCTGTATGAGATTACATTATATTGTACATAGTTAGTGTTTTCACCTATGCATCAGAAAGAAAAATCACATAAATTAACCATGAATATGACTGTGATATACTATATTCTAGTGCCACGTGTCCAAACTGTACGTTTGCTGTTATATGTGTGTAATAATCCCTGGCTATCACTGATGAAAGTGAATAAGATGACAGAAGAAAATGAAGAAAAACTTAGAAATAAAGTGCCTTAAAAGCAGAGCTAAGACACTAATGGAAAACAGACATGCTGTCAGCTTAATAGATATATTTAGAGGTAATAACTGAATCACGGCATGAGCTACATTATTGACTATTTTTGGGATGTGACACAATGTACTCCTAAAAATAATATAGCAACACATTTATTAGCACACAGATCATGTGTGGATGTGTGGACAACAACTCTGTTTGTCTCACAGACAAACATATGAACACACAGACACATAGAACTATGTACACACAAGAAGACACACACTTAGAGATCCCCAAGAGGTATCTCAAACCGTGCATCTGATGCAATAGTTAGCAACATCCCAGCAGACTGCCATAGCCTTTACCTTCAGGATTCATCTGCGTGGGCTCCATCTATCCGACAGAGAATAGTCCCAACCCCCATCTGTAAATACAGCCAGCTAATCACCTGCAGCTAAGGGGAAATTATATCTTTCCTCAGTGTGCTGTTTACGCAATTCATACATGTATTCTAAACACTGTGAGGGCTCCCACACGCTGGACTCTGAAGGCTGAAATACAACCACAGTTATTTAATATTACTAATAAACACACAAGGCAAGAGCCATAAAGCAGAGATAGATAAAGGTGCCTGTAAAAACTTTCCGTATCAAGTCCATTTTTTTTTTTCATTTTCCTGAAACTTCTCACTTCTGCTTTCGACAAGATCAGCCACGGCCCTTTTAGAGCATGTGGTGAGGCTGTCGAATTCAGAAATAGCCTCCATGGTCAGTGTACATGTGTGAGAGCAATTGTTCACATTGTGTACCTTTATAGCAACAGTCTTATCTACATCTCAACAGAATAAGGGCTACACCTTTACTAACCCCCCTCCTCCAACAAACCCCAACCTCTAACAGAACAATAAGACCTCTGTAAAACAAGTCACAGACATTAAGTATGTCAAGGTGTTTGCGGTCCAGCAGTGAAGGGTATATAAGTTATTAATGAAAATAATTCTCTGAAATACGGCAGATACTGGACACATTTTTTATTGTATGGCAGAGGAGCACTATGCACACGATAGCTGACTCTTGTTTGTTGTAAAATGAGTGGATGCAATGAAACAAAGTGCATCCCTGGTAAACCGTACAAGTTTCCACAGCAACTAGTAAAAAGTTAATGAGATTCAGAGTGTCCGAGGAGCTGTAAGAAGAATAAAAGGGGTATTTACAATGAAGAGGGGTTAGTTAAGGTGGCCACTGCCGCTGCTGCTGCAAATTCTTCAGAAGTTTTCTGTAATGCACACTTGCCCTGGTGTCATCTTGCACGGGAACAGCTTTTGGACTTACAAAACTTTAATACAAACTGTGGAACTGCCTACCAACTTAATTAAAAATGAAACACAATTATATTGTCAAGAAAGATGTATTAAATTATGGCAAAAGTGGAACAGCACTGTGCTCAAACCTAATACCCCTATTTTGTGCATGTATTTGTGGTTGTAACTTTGTGGATTCATTTTTTCCTCTGTGTAATTGTGTATGTATTCTTATTTCTATTGTATCCTTGTTATAAATAAAAAAAGCGTCCTGTGGACCGGTGTAAATTAGCATTTTGCTATAAACAATGCATCTTTGTACATATATTATGCTGCAGTTCTAATGCCACTGTGATGTCCATATAAATACAAATTAATTGACTTAAGAACTACTTTATTGAATTGGAGTAAAAATTGCTTTATTGTATGGAGTTCATATCAGCTCTATCTTTTAGTAATTGTATAAACAGACAGTCAAAGGGTCTGCTGACTGAAGCTGTAGTATATAATCCTTTAATCACTTTATGAGGATATATCACATCATAAGAAGTAGGCTAATCTATCAGAACAATAAATAAAATATGGTTAACATAAGGATATATTCTGGTCATTTCTGGTCTATTTTTCTTTTGTAGTAGCCTAGGCTTGAGCAGTTAATCCTTCCTGTATATTGTTGTTCATTTCACACATTATAAAAAGGCCTTTTTAATTAGGTACAGGCTGTATTAACTCTATAGTGTGGCTGCACTCTTTTAATGCCTTTTGTTCTGTCATGGTGTTTTGTGTTGAGTCAGTGAGCTATGCCTCTCCCAGGAGCGCGTCAACGCATTGTTTCCTGAGGATTCAAGAGAAAAAGTCCATTGTTGTTGCGAAGTTTTTAATCTGGGGATTTAAAGCACATCACATGCTCAGACTGAGCAGCGGGGCGCTGCACCACAACACGCAAACTACTGCAAAAAACCACGCTGGGGAGGAAACTATTCATCCCGAAAGGAGCAGGGAAAACATTTTCGTTCACACTGCGATGCCAGCGCACTTTTTGGCACTCTAGGATCGCCGGAGAAGTGTGTTTTAGGACAGCGACCGGGAAAGGGAAACTTTTTATTCTGTGGGGAAAGCTCGCCTGAGATTTAAGGATAAAGATGACGCTCAAGTACAGCCAGCGGTCTATAATAGTTCTGTGTTTACTGGGGATTTTATCGGCCATCATGTCTGTTTTATCGGTCATTTTGATTTTCCAGCTTCAGTCTCAACAGACGGCAGTGAAGGAGTCTCCCCCTTCCACCTCTGCGCTCATCCCCGTCCAGATCTGGGCCGTGCTGCTGCCTGTGTCCACGGTGCTCTCTGCTCTGTCCCTCAGCCTTCACCTGAGCTCTATGGTGGTGTGTCTCCTCCACAGCTACTTCTCTACAGAGGTCTGCAGAGGAGAGCAGGATACTGACAGGTATTTAGCTGCATGTAACGCACCTCTTCCACCACAAGTAAAAAAAAAAACCCACCTGCGACAGCCCTGTTGGTCTGTTGGTCCAAATGGTTCAGAAATATAGTCCCGGTCAGTTCTGACAGGCTGGGCCACGTTTGAAGGCTTAAACACACCTGTGCAGTGGTGGAAAAAGTATTTAAGCAAAAGTACTAATACCACACAGTGAAATTACTCCACTACAAGGAAAAAGATCTTTATCTTAGGTCAATTATTTTCTTTTTGCTGATCTTGCTTCAGTGTCAGCCATAACTACAACACATGTATATCATCAAAAATAAATAAATAACAATAATGTTCTACACTCACTGCCAAGCAGTGGTGGATGTGTATTTAGATCCCTTACTTAAGCAAAAGTACTAATACCACACTGTGAAATTACTCCACTACAAGTAAAAAGAAGTAAAAGTCTTGAATTGAAAACCTACTGAAGTAAAAGTACAAATTATCAGCATCAAAATATACTTAAAGTATCAGAAGTAAAAGTACGAATGGACCCACTCAGATTGTTTTTATATATATTCTAAATATATTATTGATGCATTTATGTAAGCAGCGTTTTGTAAGCAGAATTTTGTTGGCTTCGGGCTCATTATAACTCTTTAATATACTGTTATGTGGATTAATTTATTTTAAAAAAGCATTATCACTTTAAATTTATCATGTTTTTTTAAATATATATTCCATATCTATTCGTTTTAGAATGGCCCGACAAATTGTTATATATATTCCAAATATATTATTGTATTATTATCATTGATGCATTTATGCATTTTAAGTATTGTTTTTACTTGTAAATATACTGTTATGAGGTTTAATGAAAAGAAATAAGTCTAATCACTTTATATTCATGTTTTTAATGTTAAATCTTGACCTGAAAAGTAACTAAAGCTGGCAGCTAAATGTAGTGAAGTAAAAAGTACAAGCCTCAAATTGTAGCAGAGCAGAAGTAAAAAGTAAAGTAGCCTACACATACCTAAAAAAATTGTACTTGAGTAGATGTACTCAGTTACATTCCACCACTGCATGTGAACACAAGCTGCTAATTGCAAAGTAAACATGGATCTGAAAAAGCATTTGCAGAAAACAAGAGTTTTAAAAGAAGAAATAACACAATTATTTTCTGACAAATATAAAGTCGAATTTCCAAGCAATAAAAGCGGTTCTTCTTCTAAGTTCAGGTAGTAGCTTTAGTGGCTAATGTTAGCCAACTGTTCGTTAACACGAGTTGTGGACTCCAGTCACAAATTTAATGACTTTGGACTCGACAATAAAATCAAATAAGACTTGCAACACCACTTGGACTTCAACAGTAGTGACTTGTAACTGCACCTGAACTTAAGCTTTTGGCTTAACAATACCTTAGAAGAAGAAAAAAATCCAATAGGCCTACCTGTCCCCATGCTGTGCTACATGCTATGAAAGGGCAATGTCAGCACTACTTTTAAAATGTCAGTAAGCAAATACAAATTGACAAATTATTTTTTGTATATTGAATTTATTATGACATGTTAAGGACTTAAAACTCAAAGTTTAGGCGTAGAATCTTGCAAAAACAATGACTTGTTCCCCCCTCTGCTAGTTGTGACACTACATATTAGCATTAATAGTAACCCGTCTGTTACTTGTGGCCACAGAATAACAGCCCCTTGTTATAATAAGTTACATCATTTCACATTAACTATTTATTGTGCAGTGAATGACCTGCAAATAATACCCGTGTTATGTAACAATCTAATACAACAGTAATAAATTCTACCAAGGGCAAACTTTAATATCAACTGAAAGAGAGATGTTAATTTAACCTTATTCTAATTTTTGAGGCTGTAGTTTGCGGTGTAAGTTTGTTTTATCTGTAAATGAGACAACATTTAGAGCAAAACAAAACCACCACAAGACACAACCTGTAATAAAGCCCTAGAATTGAATCAATGCTGTTCAAGAAATAATTATTGAGAATATTTAACTGCCTTGTATTGTATCCCACATACGCTTCTATTTTCTGGTCACACAGTCAGTGTACACTGTTGCTATAAGTGGAAAAAAAACATTTTATCTTTTTAGTAAGTGTTTCTTCCTGTGCTAGCACAATCTTCTTTAATTGTTCTCTGTAAACCACAGCAGATCCTGGTTGACTGCATTAAGTTTCATTAAAAGAAAACAAAGTTTCAGAAGTATAAAAGGGCCTTCCTTATGTGTCAGAGTGCAGAGGCCCGTGCTGCAATGCTGCTGGCCGACCCCCACCTCTCAAACTCTATGAATCCCATCTGAACAATGGCCTTCCTCTCATTATGCACCCAGCACACGGCCTCTAGCTGGCCCTTTCCCACGTCACTTTACAAATCCAACAGCATACCCCAGGACCTCCCTACTGACAGAGGGGACATTCCAAGAAAATGTGAATAATAATTAGCTTTACAAAAATCTAGCATTTCAGAGTACCCAGATAATCAATCATCCAGTGTGTTAGGACTTGAAGTTCTGATATACAAACTTATTGGGGGAAAAAATAAGGAAGGTCCAAGAAAAGCTGGATTGTAAAGTAAATAAAGTTGCAATGAACTGAGACAAAAGAAATGTGTCACACATTAATGGTTGCATGAAATTGTCTTTATTTATGCCCATGTTACAGAACTGAAGTAGTAATGTTAAAGTTTAAGCATGTCAGACAATGAACTTTGTTTCCACAGAGCAGACTGGTTCCTTTTGGATAGCAGAGCTGTACGACACGTGGCTATCGGACTGTTCTGCCTCGGGGTTTCTGTCTACTTGGCAGGTGAAAACAAATGTTCCTTTCATTTAGATTCTGGATTCTCTCTTGAAGAACATGTTGCCCAATCTGGCATGCCATCTATATATTAAATCCTGAAATTAAGTTTAGAATTGGGCACCTGCCATTGCCTTCTAGCACATATTTGTATGTTTTCTTAAGCTTTTATAATTTGCATACAGGGTAATTTTTTCTTTAACAACAAATTCACAAAGACTTGATAACTACTGTTCAAAACATTGGTGCTGCAGTAGATTGTGAAAAGCAGAAACAAAACCAGCATGGCTGCTTTCTCTCTGCTCTGTCCGGCGAGTCCAAGAGAACAATGCATTCTTTGAGCAGCGTCCATGACTTAAGTGTTTTTTTAATGCTGAACGTGGCAGTGCTGTGGTGCTCTGTTCCACTGAGCGGCTTGTACTGGGGGTCACTGGAGGCAGTCACTCCATTGTGATGAGGAGGTGTCGCCCTTATGACCCCACTTCAGCCTCAATCAAGAGGTAGCAGAGCAAGGGACTGTAGAAGTGAACACCACCAACTCAGGAAGTCACGTCACATCCCAGAGCCGTGCTTCTCTCCTCCTTCCTTTAGCACGCCTGAGTCCATTGTCCGCTTCCTGGAGATAAACATAGGACAAGTCAGCTAAGAATAGACTTTAATGACATTTTAAAACACAATAAATACACTTTTGCATCCAATTGGTATGATGTGGAGAACATAATGCAAATTTGTTTTCTGTTATATTAATGTTCTGAATGTTGCATGAAGAGCTTAAAAGAATGTTGGCACATTACATTATGAAAGTAGGGCTGCACAATTAATCGAATTTTAATCGTGATGTCGATTTTGGCCGCCACGATTAAATTAACCTGATCGTCAGCGATATTTCCATTTTAAATGCGGCTCTCCTGCATATCTAATCAAGCACTTTCTACACCAGTAGTCCACCAACCATCAGGGGGCGAACATATAGTTAACGTTTCATGTAGCTGCCTAAATAAATTATGAGCGAGCGATAAGCAGGATGTGACGTAGAACTCGACGCCACAACAACATGCGCCATTTGTAAAAGCCGCCAAAGCGGTGTTGCAACTTGGCAACTTTGCTGCTATATTTACCAACTTTTCATATTTTTCAGGTCCCCTTAGCGAATATTTTTCAAGAAAGTGACTAAAGACAAATCCAGCGACTTTTTCTGGTGTTATTGAAGACTCATTCTTACTCTTAAGTAACTCGTAAGAACGAGTCGAAGTGGCACAGTCCTCCTACAGCAGTCTTTCCCAGCCGCAGAGCCGGAGGGGATGTTAACCCCTTAGCATCCAGTCTATGTATGTGCTGCTGCTGCAGGAGGTGTTCACTTAGCAATCTCTGTTTGTTTACAACAAGCACCAGACACTCTGTGTACACACTAAAAACTGTTCCTATTGTTTGTTTAAAAGTAGTGCAATAAAAATGCAGATGCTTTCCCTAGCATGATGAATAATCGTGAATAATAATCGTGATTACAATATTGATCAAAATAACCATGATTATTTTTTTGGGCATAATGGTGCAGCCCTAGATGAACCATATAACATTGTTTGCTGGTCATTTAAACCTTCCGTGTATATAAATTCTTTCTATCACCCTCTTCTCTTCCTTGGCAGCTATGTCCCTCTTTATGCTCCTCATATTTGAGGTGGAGACTGGCATTGCAAGCGCTTGCGTGCTCTCCTCTGGGATCTTAATCCTACTGGTTGTTGTGATCCACTCTCTGGTCAAAGCTTCTTGTAGTGCCAAGCGCTATCACAGCGACCACCTCGACACCCTCTTCCAGAACGACCATGGAAGTGGTGACACGCCCGTCTCCCGGCACTGCGAGCTAAAAATTGGCGTGGACAAACCGCGGATGCACCGCAGCCAGTCTCACCTCCAGCATCCGATATCCTACCCTCAATGTGGCAACCCGAGACAGCAACCCTACCAGCCACAGCAGTACTCCCCTGCTGCAGGCTCCCAGGGCCATGCTAGCGATAAAGACGGCTACAGCAGCGGTGGCAGTTGTCCCAGGATGCACAGGACCCTGTCTACTGAATCTGGTCTACTGCAGGCCCAGGCTAAACCCTGGAATGGGATCAACAATGAAATGAGGAGCGTCCTTGCACGCAAGTCAGGGATTTCTGCAAAAGACTCGACTCTTGTGTGACATAAAGGAAGTTGAGTTTGTGGTTTAAGACTCTGATGACCTATAAGCATCATAAAGAGGACTGCTAACACAAGTGTCATCTCAAGCAGATCAGTTTGTACCTTTTTACACTCAGCATGTTTATCATGGCTGACTGCAGACATCATGGGACTAAGATGGAAAAAGTTTAAACCCTTAACTGATTTCTCCTCTTCAGATTATAAATCAATTTTATTTGGATGAAAGCATATGAAAGCACAATTTTTGTATCACTTGTAGTGTTTTGTATGAATGAGCTTGATTTAAATCTCACCATTGTTGCCCAAGTATCAATCTGGCAAATGTATAGCTTTTATTGTAATAATGTGAATACCTTATTCTGCTGTATATGGTGGCTTTCTGCCAAATATTTGTGCACAGTGTGCAGATGTGTTTTGTTATGTGTTGTTCAAAATGATTTCTTATCATCCGTAAATTAATTAATTTTAGAAAATATGAGTTTAAAAACAGGATGTTTTTTGACACCTAAAATGGATTGAAGGATTAAAATAACGTTTAAGAAAAAAAGTTTAATGTCAGTTAAATGCACATTTCAATTACTTCTGAGAAAGAAAATGTATTAATACAGGCCTGAATGTTTTGATATCATGTCTGGAGGGATACTAACCTTGGACACCTCGGTCCAGAGGTCAGGAGGAAGTGGAAGGGGCATGTGGAGCAGAGACAGGGGGACTGGGAGGGGGAGTCACATCATGTAAGCTTCATGCAGGAGTCAGTGGGAAACAAACAAAAAAAACAGCACAAACAAATAAAACAGAAACCATGAAGCTCCCATTAACTACAAAATAGTTCAGAAAAGGACTGATAAATGTTTTGCAGTTATTGGGGGGATAAAGTGGCATTAACTAAAAGTAAAGAAAAGCAAGTTGTATTTGCTGTTGTCCCAAAATATTAACAGCTACAAATGATTATAATGAAGGATTAAATAAAACAAACAAAAGGTCATGCACGAACAAAGGTGTGACATGAAGCTTTGACACTTTTGACAGGGTCGGTGGTGTGGCCAAAACAGTAATATTCTATAATTATCTGGCTTGTTCAAACATTTGAAGCTTCTAGAGAAGTTTTCGAAAGAAGCTTTGATGTCTTCAATTATATTCTATGACGTCAACACCCTCAAATAAAATAAAAAACGTCAAACAAAATCATCAATTTGAATAAAGTAATTCATTAAATTGTTTTTAATGAAGGTAATATAAATGTAGTTTATGATGCTGTTAGATTGCTATTACACCATCCCATTAATACAGGTTTGTGCCTCCCTTTGTATGGGATAAGTGGTAGAGCAAACAGTTTTTTGACGGCAGTTAGAATGTTTATTTTTATATATTATAATTTAACCATAACCCTAAACATAAGACTAAATGTTAACAAATATGGATTGAAGCTGAATATTTCACGAGATAAAACATGTTGTAATCGTTGGAAATGGTTGAGCCAATGAGCCACCACTGAATGCTAATTCTACAAATAGTTTAATACTAATAATAGTGTAGCCTAATCTTTATAAAATTTCTTTGCAGAATTACAAATACAGAATGAAAACCACTTCCAAAAATGACTGCCTCTCACTCAAGTGACTGAATAAACAATCCTTCCTCCTACACCTGAAAGATAATATGTTTAAATACTTCTGTCACACATAATTAACCTTTTAAACATTTACTTTCCAAATTTGATAAAAATGGAGTCACATTCAAGACACAGACACTATTAAACAGTGCTGGAAGCAGCTGGAAGTGCATGTTGTATATGGATCCGAAATAGAGCTGCAACAATTATTCGATTAATTGGACAATAATTGATTATTAAATTAACCGTCAACTATTTTGATAATTGAATAATTGGTTTGAGCAGTCCAAATTCAATAAGTCCAAACTCTATGATTTCAGCTTCTTCAATGTGAATAATTCTGGTTTCTTTGTTCCTTTATGATAATAAACTGAATATCTCTTTAGTTTGTGGACAAAACAAGAGATTTGAGGATGTCATCTTGTGGTTTGGCAAACACCGATTGATATTTCTATACATTTTATTGACCAAACAACTAATCGGTTAATTGTTTAAATAATCGACAGATTAATCAATGATGAAAATAACCGTTAGTTGCAGCCCTAATCCGAAAAACTTTGCCACTTGACTAAATTTGCATATTTTCTTGTTTACCTGACTATTTTGTATATATAAATATATATTTGTCCCGCTACACTTTGCACATCTCCGTCTCTCAGTCAGCATGTTAACTGCTGCCTCCTACCTGCGTCCTTGAGAGTTGCTAATCTGTTCCTTCATGCTGATGGCTTGCCGGAGGAGGCCGTCAATGTTTTTGAAATACAAGCTGCTGTTTGTCATGCTCTTCACGGCACTGCAAAAACCAACAGATCAATAAAGGTTTTAACAGTCATGACATTACAGTGGGATACTGCAAATATGTAGGTCTGTGCTTCTCCTCACCTGCATGCATACTCCACTGAGTAGATGGCTCCTTGACTCTGCTCCTCCCAGCTCTGCATGTCTGTCTACATGACAGAAAGTACAACCATCATATACAGGAAAGAGAGTATAGTAATAGTTGTTGTCCTGAGCATAAAACCTACATGACTAATGCTCTGCCTTCTGATTTCAATGACAACTTCAACAACAAACACAAAAGCTTTTGAGGCTTGAAAAGAAGTAGGAAAGTAAACAGCAATCACATCCAATTAGGATAAATACAGGTTGGGGGATGTGTTGATTTTACTGTAGCCCATAGTCCATATGAGCCACCCACATGTGTTTCTTAATACAAATATTCTTGTGATGCTATTGGAATAGCACAATGTAAAATATATCCCTATGAATCGTTTTAAATGTAGTATTTTTTCTCTAACAATATGGCACAGCATCGAAAAAGTTGTGTTTTTTTTAAATTATTTCTTATTATCTAAATAAAACATAGGATTGTATACAAATAGAATAGTAACAGATAAAGAGTTAGGGGATGTATCTGAATTTGAAATCAGATAATATACTGAGTGAGATCCTTCTGGAAACATCAACATTATGTTTATAATTTTCAATTGTACATTTATTAATGAATCATTTTGCCCAAATCATCATCAAGTCTATTACATAAGAACAACATTTGTGTTCTTTACTGGGTTTTTAAAGAAACCAAACACCAAATTTTTCCATAACAAATTAAAGTATTATGATCAAAAGATATGATCAATGAAAAATTAAATTGTTTTTGGTGTGAGAACAATACCAAAATAGATATATTTTCTGAATATGCATAACAATAAGAGCAATTTGTATTAATGTTTTTATTATTATTATTATTTCTGCTTGCAGTGATTGGCAGGATAACATTTATCAATATTTTTAACGGACACCTACTTAACTCTATTCAATCAATCAATCAATCAGACTTTATTTGTATAGCACTTTTCATACAAGAGAGATGCAACACAAAGTGCTTTACATAAAAAAGGAGAAAGTAATAATAAAAATAATGGTAATAAAAATAACAAAACCTAGAAACAAGCAAACACCCTCCGCCCATCCCCTGACCCTCCATCCACCATCCTATTAAAAACAAAGCACAAACTGAGGACGCTCCATCTCAACATGGAGCAGTGAGGAAACACTGGAGGCAGCTTAGAAATTAATTAGATAAAAAATAAAGTAAGGTAAGATTAAAAAAATATATAAGTAAATAATAAAAAGTTTAAAAATAAAAAAGATAAAACAATAAATAAATAATTAAGAAGTAGAGCATGATAAAATATGTACACATAAAATTAGACTAAAAAATTGTAGCAAATAAATAGATAAATAAAAGACATGTTATGATTTTATAACACTAAGATGCATGAGCAGAAAAATCTCTAAAAATGCTTCAGGTAAAAGCCAAATTAAAAAGATAAGTCTTAAGTTTGTTCTTATATTATTAACAGGTAGGTATTTATCAGGAAACATGCAAGGCCAGATTAACCACATGGGCAACTGGGCAATTGCCCAGGGGCCCATGACCTCTAAAGGGCCCAGGGCAGTGTGGGCACAAGCAAAATATCTGGTTATCTCTGACTTATATGTTAAACTGTCTATTGGAGACGTTGCTCAAAAATGCATTTTGAGGTGACAGGGTGATTTCTGTTTAAAATGAGCTGAGGACCAAAATGCTACTTGATTCTAGATTCTTGATTTTTCTTTGTGTCTTGTCTTCCTCTGTGATGCCTCTATTAATTCAATACATTTGTGCTTCTGGGAATAGGTATTGTTAAATAAATATTGGATGCTTTGAAAGTGGTTGCTTTCTTATTTTTTTGTGAAAATTGAGGACACTTCCTCCTCTATCTTTTTCTATCTTTTTGTACGGTGTCCTTGAGTGCCAAGAAAGGCACCTTTCAAATAGATGTATTACTATTATTATTATTATTATTATTATTACTATTATTATTATCATCATCTATGTAGTGGGTCAATTTTGCCAGATTATACTGATGCTGATGTGTTTTGTTTTCATAACATCATATATCAGTTAGTTGCCTTGACAAGAGGACATAGTGGTGCATTTGTAGTTCTATGAGCGTTTGCACATCTGTAATGAAAATGCACTTGATGACAGTTAGTTAATGATCTATTGAGTATATTAACTGTATATTACTGTAATTGATTCTGTATTTTGCCAGATTATGGGGATTCTGGGGTCGTGATGATGAAGCCCTTGAATATTGTTGCCCAGGGTACAGTAACTTCTCTGATCTTATTTGCGAGACAGACTGTGAAGGGACACAACCGGCTATACGCTAGTTTATTCCGCTCTATGTGGATCCCAAAAGAACTTTCCTCTGGGTAAATGTGATGATACCTTGTGCTGCACCAGCTCCGGCAGAGACCTCCTGACGTGCTCCTGCAGCCTGTACAGAGCCACTGACGGCTCGTTAGCCAGCACGTACATGCTCTCCGTGAATTTGTCAGTCACTGTGGATTCAAAGAAGGTCACACAGATGCAGAGAATAAACGAGCCATGTTAGGAAGAAAAAGAAAACAGAGTAAAACAGCAAACGACATGGATAAGTAGCCACGTAAAGTAACTTAGCATTAGCTTAGCCGCTAATGAGCTAACAGCTACTAGCTTAGCTGCAACGTAACAATGAGGTAAGTTGTTGGTTTATTCAGCTAATACTTACCTCGTCTAACTTTTAGTTGCATCTCCTGGTCCTCCATAATGTAGTAAACTCCTAACAACACAAAGAGCTGTAGTCGGAGTGTATCAGCTGATTGTAGCTTCTTCCGTATTGTTGTTATCATGTGTCACACGACAATATTCCGGACAGAAATATCGATTATGAACAATCAGTTCTTCCTTTGAGAGAACCATGCAAGCTCCTTGATACACGGGTCGAGTCAAGCGTGCCTTTTCCTTTTGTTTTGCGAATAAAAATGATTTATTAAATAGCTGAATCAACTGAGCGATAACTAATGTATCCCGGTGCTCTTGGTTTTTACCAGATAGGCTCGTAGCGACTGGAAATAATTTACTTTCAGTTTCCCAAAAGGAAGTTAGCGCAGATTAGACCGTGAGGCTCGATGTGGTGAGTGGACAATGTAATCTGCTTTATAAACTAATTCTGGCTACTTTTCCTTGATAGCAGTGGCACACTGTGCAGTAACTGATGCTTGTTTTGGTTGCAGTGATCATGGAGGCCAGAGGTGATGAAGAGGTTGCAGATGGCCAAAACAGTCGCTCACCTAACGCTGATGATGGTCCTTCCGAGTCCAGAGATGACAGGTCCAATGGTATCCCTGCCTTTTTATATTTTATCTTTTAATCTACTGTTGAGAAATGCATTGAGGAAACCTTTAAAATTAAATTATCTGACTCCAACACAAAATCCTCACCCATTTCTCTGCGCCGATTGTTTGATAGGGAATGATGAGCAGGAGACGTCCGAGTTCTCAGTTTAACTTCACTTTATTACAATACATCAAGAAATGTGCGGTTATATGCGGTAATCCACACGTCCCTGACATGACATTAGACTGGTCAGTTCATGAGGTCTGGACCTAGTCTACTTTCCCTGAACCCTTTTTATATCCTAACAGAGGTTTAATAAGAATGTAGGTAGAACTCTCCAGAAGTGCCTCCTTCCGATGATCATCTTTGATTTGTCAGTTTATTGCATACGTGCACACGTCATGTCACCAAGCAGAGAAGACAGTTATCTTTCTGCTCAGCACATCATATCCATGACCTAACCTGTTAACAAAACTTTCAAAACATAAACTCCTGGCTTGATAGGACTTGCAGAGATATTATTGGAGACACTGTTGAGAAATGCATTGAGGAAACCTTTAAAATTAAATTATCTGAATCCAACAGTAAATCCTCTTACCAATTCTCTGCGCAGATCTTTTGATGGGGAATGATGAGCATGAGATGTCAAAGTTCTCAGTTTTTACATTTTATTACAATATGTCAAGAAATGTGCAGTATACAGAGTCTCTGGGTTCAATCCACACGTCTCTGACATCACATTAGGCTGGTCAGTTCATGGAGGCTGAACCCCTTTCTGTCCCTCGAACCCTTTTTTATAACCTAACAATGTTTTACTAATGATGTGGTGCGTCCCTCTCGAACAGTTGATTGGTCAGTTTATTGCATACGTGGAGAAGTCATGTCACCAAGTAGAGAAGACAGTAATCCCTTCTGCCCAGGACACCATATCTATGACGTGACCTGTTACCAAAACATTCAACAAAACCTCCTGCCTTGTTATGACTTGCAGAGATATTATTGGAGACACAGATTTTGCAATGTCTGCATAAAATAAAAAACATAAAATATATATTTTTGTGATGATAGAATCTTACTAAGTTTATCCAGTTGGAATAAATATATTTAGAGTTATCATAGTTTTAAGACAATATTAGCACATGATCATTGCATCAAAAGCATCTTACATGATGAATCTATAAATGCATAGAGAGAGGGCACACACACAGTTAGTGCATTACGCAGGCACAAACAGTGACCTAGTCAATCAGATAGTGACCCCCATGCACAGAGGCAAACACAGAGACAGAATAACAGATTATTTCTAACAACACAGATTTCGCAACAAAACAATAAAACATAAAACATAAAATAAATATTTTTGTGATTATAGTATCTTACTCTAAATAGGACAGAGGAAGTTTAGGCAGATGCAGTAAATGTATTTACTTTAATCCTAGTTTAAAAACAATATTAGCACATGATCATTGTATCAAAGCATCTTGCATGCACAGAGAGACACACACACACACACACACACACACACACACACACACACACACACACAGTGAATTACGCACAGAGACAGAATCACAGATTATTCTAACACTACGTTCCCTATGCGTGTTAACTTCATTGACATAATATCTGTCACTCGACGTTTTAGTCTTAAATTACCAATTAAACAGTGTGTCAAATAATAGATTTTAAAGCCCTGTTACCTGTTTACAAAGCCCTGAATGGTCTCGGGCCAGGCCCAGATATATCTCAGAGTTACTTTTTCATTATGAAGCATCCAGACTCCTGAGGTCAGGGGAGGTGACCTGCGGCTCTGGAGCCACATTTGGCTCTTCAGGTCATCTGCAGTGGCTCCCTGTGGCGGTGACAAAAAGCATTACATTACATTACATCACATGTCATTTAGCTGACGCTTTTTTCCAAAGCGACTTACAATAAGTGCATTCAACCTGAGGGTACTAGACTTAGACCACCGGAATCAAGTAAGTTATTATAATATTATATTATTTTATATTCAAATAAGTTATTAAATTCACAAGTATACATTCATTATTACATTCATACAGCCCATTCCCTACTCACACATTTAAATAGTGCATTCTCAAATGGTAGCCAACTTGAAAGATATTTTTCTATTCAGCTTATGTATATTCAGAACATTATGACCTATTAGTATTATGGGTAGGTTCATTTAGACTTAGTAGGCTGTTTCATCTTCATAGTAAAAAAAAAAAGGTATACGGAATTGCCTTCCACTGACATGTCTGTGGTTCATCTGCTTGGAACAGTGTCTCCAGAAAACACGGATGTGGATGAAGAGGGTTTGTTCATACACCCCACCACTCTGACCAACAAGCAGCGTGGGAATGAGGTTACAGTACGCCCAGCAACATTAGACTGTAAGTCGTGGCAAGAATACTCTGATGGCTAACAAATATCCATTGTCTTGAGCATATGAAGTTATTGAGACTTTATTTCCATCAGCTTTGTCTATACACCAGCTAGCAGCACAAGGCGAGGTTTCACAAGTGGCTGCACACCTGAGCAAAGGTAAAGAATCTAATCTGTAAAATAATGTTCATTTTGCCCATTATTGAATTGCACAAATTTCCGACTGATGCACTGTACCTGTTTTATTCTGCAGACAGTTCACTGCTCAGCAAACAGGATGAACGGGGCTTCACGCCTCTTATGTGGGCAGCAGCGTTTGGAGAGAAAGCAATGGTGGATTTTCTCTTGGAAAAGGTTAGAAGTAAGCGACTGCTGCCCAGAAAATCATGCACATATAATTAATACACCAAAACTCACTGGTTTTTACCGTTTTTCTTTTCTTTTAGGGCGCAGACCCCAAAACAATTGCGAGGGAGCGAGAGAGTGCTCTGACACTGGCCAGCTCTGGAGGTTATGTGGACATTGTTGTGTCTCTTCTCAGACATGGAGTCGACATTGACACTTATGACTGGGTACAGAGCAATTTTCTTTATATCTGACATGTCATACATCTAGAAAAAAGTATATGCTCCTGACTACCAGGGAAAAAAAAATATTTTTTTAATTTAAATTCCCCAATCTTTGTAAGTTAATTAGAATACTGAAAACAAAATGCCATACCCGTGAAATGGAACCTTCATGGCAACTAGTTAATCATAAGGAAAATATCAAAGTCAACTTGAGAATGAGTTGAACATCCAAATAACTGCTTATCATTACATTTATTTATTTTTTTTGCTTTGTTGTGCTTTGTGTTTTGCTATTAAGAAACACTATGCTGAAATAGTTAAAACAATTCAGAGAATGTTTTAATGTGTTCTTAAGAGACTTATATAAAATATGCCAACAACATTTCAAGCCAAAATTTGCTCAATAAAAAGTATCATGCACTTACTTTTCCCTTTCCCGTAAAATGTGCTTGCACTGACGGACGCCATTTTCCAGAATGAGATGTGAAAGGTACCAAAGCCCCACCCCCTCACATTTGGTATCATTGAAAAGCCCTAAATGTCCTCTGTAGATAGCAAAAGGTCCTCCACAGAGGACAAATTTAAACTACTGGTAGTCAGGAGGATATGAAACATCAAAATAGAACTATGTTTTTGTGTGTTTTCAATTATGTATTTTTTTTCTCAGAATGGTGGGACTCCTCTTCTTTACGCTGTACGAGGGAACCACATTAAATGTGTCGAGGCACTCTTAGGTATATTGCATGCGTTTGGTTTAAAGTCATGATGAATTCTGTTTGAATGCTTTATTAATTGCAATTACTGTACTCTCTTTAAGCCGAGGGGGCCGACATGACCATCGAATCTGACTCTGGGTACAGTCCAATGGCCTTAGCTGTTGCACTCGGACACAAAAAGAGTATGTGTTATCTTCTATTAACTAACAAATGTTTTATTTTTTACTAGAGGTTACTGTAAAAATGTTTTAATGAATTAACACAGTCATTTCTCTTGTTTTCTAGTTCAGAAAGTGTTGGAGGACCATATCCTGAAACTCTACAAGCCACCAACATGACACTCATTAAAACAAACAACTGCAAAGGACAGTTTGATGCAGTTGATCTCAGATCTACAATCAGCGATCACTGGTGGTGAGATGACCAAGACTTCAGTCACAATAACACTGTAATAGATCGGTACATATGCAGAGACAGTTACATTTATTTTTTAAAAGATTTATTCCATTTGTTTGCATTAGATTGTATTAGAGTGTACAAAAACTTTGTACAAACAAGGACTAAAATGTGCAGCGGATAGTTTTGTTTGGCAGAAAAAAGAACTGAACAAGTTTTAATAAAAAAGTATTTTTATACTGTGTGTTCCACTGGAGTGAGGCTTCAACTTAAAGGCACAATAAAAACACAAAGAGCATCATTAAAAATGCTCTTCATAACAAATCCATTAAATCTGCAATTAAAACTCAGGTTCAGACTCCACGATAAGCCTTCTGTGTTTGAGTGATAAAGAGTGAGTTGACTTGACTGATCCAACAAAGTGTCCATACCAAAAAAGGCCACGTTCACATCAGTTCATGAGGTGGCACTGACTTGTTCCCAAGTGCCACCTCACCATCCAGCATCCTCTTACTCCGGAGTCACTTCCTCTCTCACGAGAGGATTTTAAAAAATGGTCATGAGGCTTTTCCCCCCAGGACGTCTAAGGAGTAAACAATAATTCTCCCAAAAAAGTCGGCACTATTCTCAAACATTATTTTTACTTTGTCCACTGCAGGGGCCTCCTGTATGGGAAAGCTGTGGGTGTGGAGTTAAGAACAAGATAAGCATGGCAATTATAGAAAACATGTCCAGGAAAATATTGTCTGATACTTAATATGAACCATCTAGAAAGCGGTAACAGGAAACGCACTGTGTTCGTACAGTGACAGGTACAGCTTCAGCTGCTGTGATAAGTTTGGTGTAGAGCCACAGGCTGCATTTTAATGTAAAGCGGAAATGTATTTAGGATTACGTATATTATCTGGTTAAAGAAAAATTTGTGATGGAACACCCGTTTGTGTCTGATACAGTGGTTTTGTTGAGCATAACGTTTTTTTTATTTCCGGCACACATCACCAGTGGTTGTAAATTATGATGAATGCAGTTGAATGAAGAGTTAATTGTAACATTTATTGCTTCCCTGATTAATTTAAATAACAGTGTTCGTACAGCATATTGAGATTAAAATTCAAGCACTTCCAAGGTACCTAAAACTAAAAATTCCATCACATCTAAATTGTATCACATTAAATTTGATTTTATGTATTTAATAATCGTTTAGTGTAAATGGTAACTCAACTTTAAGGGAGAAAAACAAAAATGACAATGGATTGTTTCACGGCGACGGGACTCATTGACATCATTGATTGTGTAGATTATGTTTAAAATCAAGCATTCTTTCAAAGAAAATATTCATATTCAAGCATATTCCAAACCGTGAAATAAAATGGTTAAAACATAGCATTTTCCAAATGTTCAAGACTTTGTACGAGACCTGAAATAAGGATGTCTTGTAGAAAAACAACAAGGTGTACCATTTTAAAATGTTTCTCCTACATTTGGCATTATATATTAATTAAAAAAAAATCACATGAATCAAATCTTTCAACTGTTGCCCAGTAAGACTGAAGGATATCTGAAGACAGTTGTTGTCCTCTGGATAGAAAAGGCTGATCTCTGTATAGGATCCATCTTTTGGACAACCTGTGGAAAGCACAAGCAGAAAATCATTTATCTTGTCACACTTAACATAGTCTGTAACAGGAAACACACTAAATTGAGTGGGTGGTGAATAATCACATCAGTGGTGTAATGGTGGGATGTAGTTAGACAATAAAATCTCTGAGTTTTACCGTGTAGTCTGCATGTTTTTGCTGAGAAGCCTCCCTGGAACTGAACCTTCAGCTCTGACACTTTGACAGATTGGGGGAACTCCAGAGACACCCACTGACATTCACCCTGTCAAAAACATGACGCTGATGACTACAGAACATTCTGGTGCCTGTGGGAAGCCTTTGAGTGTATACGTGTGTGTGTGTATATATATATATACAGTAGTGTTAATAATAGCAGTCCAATGTGACTAACCAGATTAATACAGGTTTTTAGTATATTTTTTATTGCTACATGGCAAACAAGGTACCAGTAGGTGCAGTAGAGTCTCAGAAAACCAACAAGACCCAGCATTCATGATATGCACGCTCTTAAGGCTGTGCAATTGGGCAATTAGTTGAAAGGGGTGTGTTCAAAAATATAGCAGTGTCTGCCGTTGACTTTACAAACTCAAAACTATTTAGTACAAACTTTTTTGTTTCTATGATTTAGCAATCCTGTGATCACTAAACTAATATTTAGTTGTATGACCACAGTTTTTTTTATAACTGCTTCACATCTGTGTGGCATGGAGTCAACCAACTTGTGGCACCTTTCAGCTGTTATTCCACTCCAAGATTCTTTAACAACATTCCACAATTCATTTACATTTCAGAAACAGCATTCTTGATGTCACCCCACAAGTTCTCAATTTGGTGTGTGTGTATGTGTGTGTGTGTGTGTGTGTATACAGTTGAAACCAGAAGTTTACATACACTATATAAAAAGACACATATGCTTTTTTTCTCACTGTCTGACATGAAATCAGACAATCACTTTTCCTGTTTTAGGTCCGTTAGGATTACCAAAATTATATGTATTTGCTAAATGCCAGAATATTGAGAGAAGGATTTTTTTCAGACAATTTTTTTATTACTTTCTTCAAAGTCAGAAGTTTACATACACTAACATTATTATGCCTTGAAACAATTTGGGAAAGCCCAGATGATGCTGTCATGTCTTTGGAAGCTTCTGATTATTGACAACATTTGAGGTAATTGGAGACACACCTGTGGATGTATTTTAAGGCACACCTGAAACATGCTACTTCTTTGTGTAACATCATGGGAAAGTCAAAAGAAATCAACCAAGATATCAGGAAGAGAATTGTGGACTTGCACAAGTCTGGTTCATCCTTGGGTGCAATTTCCAGATGCCTGAAGGTGCCACATTCATCTGTTCAAATAATTATACCCAAGTATAAACACCATGGGAATGTCCAGCCATCATACTGCTCAGGAAGGAGACGAAGCTTAAAAAAACATGAAACATAAAAAAGCCAGATTACAGTTTGCAAATGCTCACAGGGACAAAGACCTTAATTTCTGGAGAAATGTCCTGTGGTCTGACAAAACTGTAATCTGTCTTTTTTATGTTTCTTTTAGAGTAATGGCTTCTTCCTGGCAGAGCCTTTCAGCCCATGTCGGTACAGTACTCGTTTCACTGTGGATAATGACACACTCTTACCAGCTTTAGCCAGCATCTTCACAAGGTCTTTTGCTTTTGTTCTTGGGTTGATATGCACATTTTGGACCAAAGCACGTTCATCTCTGGGACACAGAGCCCGTCTCCTTCCTGAGCAGTATGATGGCTGGACATTCCCATGGTGTTTATACTTGGGTATAATTATTTGAACAGATGAATGTGGCACCTTCAGGCATCTGGAAATTGCACCCAAGGATGAACCAGACTTGTGCAAGTCCAAAATTATCTCCCTGATATCTTGGTTAATTTCTTTTGACTTTCCCATGATGTTACACAAAGAAGTAGCATGTTTCAGGTGTGCCTTAAAATACATCCACAGGTGTGTCTCGAATTAACTCTAATGTTGTCAATAAACCTATCAAAAGCTTCCAAAGACATGCCAGCATCATCTGGGCTTTCCCAAATTGTTTCAAGGCATAATAATGTTAGTGTATGTCAACTTCTGACTTTGAAGAAAGTAATAAAAATTGTCTAAAAAAAATCCTTCTCTCATTATTCTGGCATTTGGCAAATAGAAATAATTTTGGTAATCCTAACGGACCTAAAACAGGATGGGCCAGCGATGAACTGGCCCGAGCAGAGTGCACTGACAATTATTTGTTTCTTACCAAGATAAAAAACTTTAGATTTAGAAGTATTAGATACTTTATCTTGTTTTAAGAGTTATTTTCTTATATTAAGTGATCAACATGCTTTTTTCTAGATTTAACAATCTTAATTTAAGAAATCTTGTCAAGTGAACACAGCTAGTATGCACACTAAAAACCTCTTAATCTTCGAGTGTTCTGTTCGTGCACACTTTTTTTATTTTTGCAGGGACAGCTCACAGTTAAAAGTAATTGCATCAGAGTTAGATAGGAACTAATTTACATCTGTTATCCCTGGGCAAAAAGCCAGCCAACCAACCACAAAACAGAAAATACATGACATAAAGTAACAATACATAAAATGCCGTCAGTGTGTACAATAAGTATGTATCATAGTACACGGACACAGTGGTGGAATGTAACACAGTACATTTATCCAGATACTGTACTTAAGTAGCCTGGGTATACCCAGACTGCCTTGCGCGCTCAAATTTAATTTCGAACCTCCAGGCGGTCTGGAAACCAGGAAGCTTTCTTAGCCCTGTTTTAGGGATCCAATCACAGAGCGGGGAGGGACGGCAAGACGATGACGCGTACTACTCGGCACTTGGAAGCTTGTAGTTTTCTTACGGATCCAACATGGCTGCTGCAGACGCGAAACTCTCTTTAGCTGTAGATGGTGTTTTAAATAGTTTAGAGCGAAAGTTGAAAGGCGAAAGGTCTCTTAGCGGCTCTGCTGTCCCCCGGCTCGGAGCAAGATCACCGGTAGCGGGACTATTAGCCCGCTAGCGGCGCTAATCACCGGCGCTAGTGTAACGCCGGTGATCTCGCTACCAGCCGGGGGACAGCGGAGCCGCCGAGAGACCCGCAGCAGCTTGTTTATTGCCCATAAAATCAGTGGATGTGTGTGGCTGAATGACATGAGGGGGAATAAAGCGTGAAAATAAATCTTGCAGAAAGCAAGAACTGGAGAAGCAACGCAGCAAGCAACACTCTCTCACAGACACACACACAACAAACATCCATTTCTGTTGCTCTACTACGTCATCTGGTATAACTGATACGATTGGCTAAGAGCTACCTACAGACGCTTTTGATAGACATTCTAAGCGCCCAATAAACTGCTCCGGAGGATCGTAAACCACACCTCCTCTACGGAGAAATGAACGGCTGGTTCCCAGACCACATCTCATTTGAGATTTGTCTGGTGTTAGCCAGGCTAGTACTTAAGTACAAATTTGAGTAATTTCATCCCCTTCTAATCCAGTGAAAACCATTTTCCAGATGTTTTGATTTGTAATGTTTGTGATCAAATGATTAAGTGTCTACACATGATCATCATAAAACATGATTATTGTAGCCTCATGCCCAAAGGCTGATGCCCAGAAATGAAACAAAATAAGTAGAAAATACACAGAGAGCAGGGGAATTCTACCAGTACAGACACTGCCACACAGTAAAAGTGGGTCATAAGTGATGATTGAATGGAATTACTTTTGTATGACATTTTGGCATGACATTACAGGAAATCCTGCATAGTATTCCTTTAAAAATCAACAGCAGTAAAATGCAATCATACACATGAATGCAGCAGTAATATGGCAAAAACATTACATAACGTTAATAATTAAAACCAGAATTACATGAATGTAGCACTGCTTATGTCACTTCACTTATTTATTTATTTATTTATTTTTATACTAAAATCGTGTATATCCTTTACATATATACTTTTTAATTATTGTCCCATGCAGCAATCTATTTTTCATTAATGTGCAATGTGTAATACAAAATTACTTTTTTCACATAATGTGTATAATGTCTAATTTTCTTTATTTTTATATCTTTGTAACTTCTGTATCTTAAGCTGCTGTCTTATCTTAGTTTTTCTCAGTCGCCTTTCTCACATCTCTATTTACATTTGCACAACAGTTAATACATTTCTCAAAACAATTAGTACAAACTGTAAAACCTAGTTGATAACCTGTGAAAGTGTGTCACTTGCTCAAAATGGATAGCTCATTCCTCAAAAGCAAGTATTCATGTCAATGAAAGTGTCAGTGACATCAAGATGAAAAGTCCTGACACCATGTTTATGAACAAGATAGTGAAATGTCTGTCATGTTTTATTATGACAGTTTACTCTGGAAATGTTATCAATGAAAAAAAAAGTCAATTTCAGAGACATTTTCAGTAAAAAATAAAGTAAAAAGTGAAACATTTTTATAAAATCTGCTTGACAGATTTTGACTAGTTCAACATTTTTGTATGTAATGACTCAAGCAATGAAATGAGGACTATTAGTTTTATATGGAATGACTATTCAGCATTCACAAGTATAGTTAATTTTGACTTATTTAAAATTTTAATTTATTTTATTATATTTTAATTTATTTTATTCTATTGTTGCACTGTGTTTATGTATTTTAGTATTTTAGTTTTTACCGTATTTCCTGCAACTGTGATATCTGTACAGCACTTTGGTCAACCCCGGTTGTTTTAAATGTGCTCTATAAATAAAGTTTGACTTGACTTGACATGACATAAGCAAATAATAATGTTATAAAACAGCAGAGAGTTGTATGAAAGCACTTGATGAATGTCCAAAAGCATTTGTAGTTTGTTGTAAGGAATGAGAAACTGCTACTATGATGAGCACAAATGACTAAATGTTGTAGCCGTTGAACTAACTGTTGTGCAAATGTTAATATTGATGTGAGAAATGCACCAAAGCCACTGAGAAAAACTGTAATAGTCACACTGACAGGGATTTTACTGCACAATAACGTCTACTTTTGATCATTTAAGTACATTTTGCAAGTTACTAAAGTAAGGTTTTAATGCAAGTATTTTACCTGTAGTGGGGTGTTCTCACTAATCTGGTATGATTGGTTTGCCTCAGAAAAGGACGTGAAGCCTTCTTCCACCTGATAGTAAACAGTGCATACAGCTGTAGTTTACCTGGTCTGAGTTCCAGCACGTCTCTTCATTGCAGTCAAACATGTACTTCTTTCCAAACTGCTTCACATCTCTGTTTAGCACTGAACTCACCCTGAAACAGGAGAGAAACATCACAGTAAAGTTAGTTTACCTTCTGCTAGCTAACAAACAGCAGCACGTTTAATCTACGAGGCCTTTTTTATTGGATTAATGAGGGACAGCGGTTCAAAACTGGCACTTTCCTCCATTTGACATGTCTTAATTAATACACTTAATTCATTTAAATCTGTTATTTACCTGCTTTGTGTTTCGCTGCAAATCAACGAGGATGCCATGTCGAGTTTTAAAATGACACATTGCCGTAAAGCAATGCGGCTCTTTGCGACAGGTACGTCTGTAGTTTTTTTAAAGCTTTATTTAAACCATACAGTCTATGATTTAAACATGTTTTCTCAGTAGAACCTACAGTCTATGAGTAGAACAGTGACATTCGTAAACATAACACTTGTAAAAATATCTGCATTTCTTACTCAATATCTACTCACTCCAACATATATATAAAATTGAAAAGATGCACATAAGGTGATGAAGCATACGTAGGGCTAAATAATACAGAAAAATAAAATAAAATAAATAAAAACCCTCATTAATTAGTGAAAATAAACTTCAATTGTTACCAAGGACAAAATACGCAAGCTTACATTTCTCTAAAAAAAATTTCTATTATAGTGGGCATACAGTATTCATAGTTTTAATAGATTAAAAAATAATTTTGAATTCGTTCCTGAATGACATTGAGTATGGGAGAGTTTTGAAGAATTTATATTTATGTATATGAAATTGACCTTTTAAGATTAACAAACTGACGATCTTTTTCATTTTTAGTTTTTACAGTATAGTAAAATATCTTTGGCTTCTAATTTAAGGGTTGTGTAACAAAATATATCAAATGTTTTCCTCCCTAGAATTTTAACGAGTATTCACAGTCATTATACATGTGTTTAATTGTTTCCTCTTCAATTAAAATAAATAAATAATCACATTTTCTGTCTATTTACGTCTACATGTTGTAGGTTCTCTTCCTGCCACTAGATGGCGGTCACGTACCGTCCAAATACAGACTGGCAGTGTTTGTGCCCACAGTGAATGCAGAGCCTTTTCATCTTTATCTAAGGCCCCGGTGGCTCAAAATTAATAATTAAGTGCATAAAACATTAAACTTAATTCGACTCTTTCTAATCTGTGTGCTCAATAGTCTGGCTAGAAAGATGCTACGTGCTGTTCTCTTTTTATGTTTGTACCTGCATGTCTGTGTTGTCTACAGGAGGAGACACAAAGGTCAGGGAGATAAGAATCGATCAGGAAGAGAGGACTACAGACACTGGGCCTCACAAGAGGTGAATCGATCTGCTAACCGATTGCAACCTTCAAATGAACGGAAAAAGAGGAAAGACATCTTTAAATGTTGCATGTGTGGTCAGATAAACCTGTGAATGATTTTGTTGATTCACAGTGGAATTGATAACCCCATAAAAAGAACCAATACCAGCATGAGCTTTGCTGCTTTTATTAGTGATCATATTCCTATATCTTTCTTTCATAACCAGGGAAGCAATAACACAGCAGACCAGATGTGTGTGTGTGTGTGTGTGTGTGTGTGTGTGTGTGAGAGAGAGAGAGAGAGAGAGAGAGAGAGAGCCTGTGTTTGGCACATGGCTTATTGCAGATGGAGAACTCCTGCTGAGGTTTTGTCACAGTGCCCCTCACTGCAGATAATCAATAGGTCTGAAATACAAAACCTGATGAAACCCAGCCTCCGTGAAAATTGCGCAGGGGGTTGGGGATGACTGGATTGTAAGGTTTGGACACACACACACACACACACACACACACACACACCCTTACCCCTTCCACAATCTGCACCACACTTACACAAACACTTTGTGAGCCTTGCATTTCATTACATTGTTGGCTTATACTGAGGTTTGGTTTTACAGTCCTGCGTCAACTCAGATTGAGTGTAAATTGTGATTTAAAGCTGCTGTAATATTTGTCCCGTATCTGTGATTGACCGTGATGTATATCATTTGGAGTTTTGTAGGGTTGTTAATCAGAAACGCTGGCTCAACAATTAATTTGCCAGGTGCTTGGATTTTGGCCTGAAGCCATTTTGGAGGCCCACCTGTCCAACACAACCATGTGGGCCTCACATAAGTGAATGATGAGCTGGCATGAGATCATAAAGGTCCCATGTGTTCTTTACCTAACGAGGCCAAGGTGGGCTGCAAGTGGACCCTACATGTGAAGTCATTAAGAACCTGAACTAACCACAATGTTTGTTTACAATAACTTCCGGTTAGAAAACCCCTGCATCACATACATACAATTTAATGGCACTGAGCTAACGAGTGAGCAACAACTGAGATATGCTCCCATGTCATTCATCTGAAATGCATGTCTGATGCGTTCATATCTCATTAATAACAAAACTGTAATAAATGTGAAGTTGGAGACATAATTTAGCCCAAACACTTGTTTTTGGTTTATTACAAAGCATTGCAGTACATGTAACAAGCAGAGCAGAATAGGGAGGGGGATTGAGAATTTGTTCCAGTTGAGAACCATGTACCATTGGTCCAATCCATAAGAAACAGATGACCCCGAGCTTATAAATTACTTGTATCACTGCTGTCATGTTTTTTCTGACAGTTGCACATTGCAAAACCATAACATGAAACTTATGTGTTCACGCTACTGGAAACTTGCAACTAGAGGGAGTTGTATGGTGTAGAAACAGCAGCAATATAATGAAACATTTTTCTACGCAACATGGGCTTAACTTGAGCTGGGCTTAACACTCTAGTATTAGTGTCACTGCTTCCTGGGTTTTCTTACCTGTCTTAGAAAACTTAAACGGAAACTAATGCTATACCAATATTCTCATGTTATCTACACTGTGGTTGGACTCAGATAATAAAACAGATGCTGATGTTGATGCTGTAACCTGTGTAGACCTTCTTTTTTTCCACACACAGAAAATTGATCAGGAATCAATAAGACAATTGATAAAGGATTGGACTGATATGCAGAATTGATAATTGCACTGATATCAGTAAAATCTTATCAATTACTACTCTACAGCAGAAAAAAACAGACATTTTTAAACTGGTATGCCAATCATCCGTCCGGGCCGAGTTACCAGGTTTTACCACAAGGAGTCGCACTTGACACAACAGCTGCTTGAAATAGGGTGTAAAAACTCCAGCAGTCCAACTGATGGTGGTAATGCACCTGTAAGCTAGTTTGCAAACCATTAGGACACCATCACCCTATTCCAGCTGAATTGAAGAGGTGTTTTCGTGGTTGCTGTGCTGGTGCAAAAGTGAAGGCTCGGAAATGGAGATAGTCTTTTCTGCCGTCAGTCATCATGGGGAATGTCAACTCTCTGCCCAACAAGACTGATGAACTGGAGATATTGGTGAAGACTCAGAAAGTATACAGTGAGTGTAGTCTCTTGTGTTTTACCGAAACGTGGTTGAATCAAAACATCTTGGACTCCAATGTGGATCTACCTGGCTTCACTCTCATAAGATCAGACAGAGATGCTAAAGCTAGTGGCAAGAAAAAAGGTGGGGGCTTGGCTTTACTTGTGAACCAGAGATGGTGCAGTCCTGCACATGTTACTGTCAAGGAGAAGATGTGCTGTCCAGACATTGAATTATTGGCAGTTAGTATGAGACCATATCATGTACCAAGATAGTTCAGTCATATCATAACAATTCTTGTGTACATTCCACCCAAGGCAACTGCTGAAGTTCCATGTGAAGTTCTACATGACCTCGTTGCTAGGATACAGACTAAACACCCAGAAGCATTCTTGATAATATCAGGAGTCTTCAATCATGTTTTCCTCACCTCTCACCTGACTGGATTTTGATTTGTTAATTGTCCCACCAGAGAAAATAAAACCCTTGATCTGCTGTATGCTAATGTCAAACAAGCTTACAGAGCTACTGCCATGCCCCCAATAGGATGATCGGATCACAACTTAGTTCTTCTGGAGACTTGTTACAAACCCTGTGTGTGGAGGCAGCCTCCAACTAAACTCACAGTCAGGAAATGGACACCAGAGGCAACTGAGGCTCTAAAGGACTGCTTTGAATGTACAGACTGGAATGTGTTGCTGGAAACAGAGGAGAACAGTATGAACATTGACAGACAGGTTGACTGCTTTACTGATTACATCAACTTCTGTAAAGACACGGTCATACCCACTAGGACTGTACGCTGATTCCACAATAGCAAACCTTGGATTACTAATGATTTAAAGGCAATCCTCAATGAGAAGAAGGCAGCTTTTAGAGATGGTGACAAAGCACGGCTCAAACAAGTACAATATAAGTTGAAGAAGAGATTAAAGATGGCAAAGGTGGAATACAAGAAGAAACTGGAGAGGATTCTACAGAAAAGCAACATCCATGAAATGTGGAGAGGAATCAACACCATCTCTGGTTACAACAACAAGAAAAGACAGCCAGTGACGGGTGATGTAGAAAGAAATGATGAACTCAACCAGTTCTTCAACATATTCAATACAGCAGCCTCACCCAATACCAATGCTCCTCCTCCTCTTCCTCTTCAACATGTGTACATCTCCAAAGCAGCATCCACCCCCCCCCCCCCCCCCCCCCCCCCCCCTCTTACACCTGAGCCTCCACCCTTGTCTGTCACAGAGATGGGGGTGAGGTTGGAACTGGGAAGACTTTGCTCTGGGAAGGCTGCTGGCCCAGATGGTGTGTGTCCAAGGCTGCTCAAGGACTGTGCTGCCCAACTGTGTCAGCCTCTCCACAACATCTTCAACCTCAGTCTACAGTTGGGGCGAGTGCCGGCACTGTGGAAGATTTCCTGTGTTGTGCCGGTACCAAAAATAAAATGTCCAGTTGAACTTAATGACTACAGACCAGTAGCCCTCACTTCTCACATGATGAAGACCTTGGAGCGGCTGATTCTATGCCTACTGAGAGCTGAAGTCAAAGACAAACTCGACCCCCTGCAGTTTGCATACAAACAACACATGGGAGTGAACACCGTGCCCTTGCTCATCTGGAGGAAACTGGTGCTTATGTGAGAATCATGTTCTTTGATCTTTCAAGCACATTCAACACCATCCAACCCAACATACTTAAAAACAAGCTCACAGAGATGGGAGTGGATCTTTCCTTCATCTCCTGGATCACAGATTACCCGACAGGAAGACCACAGTATGTCAGGTTGGGGAACTGCGTTTCTGGGACATTAATGTGCAGCACAGTGGCTCCACAAGGCACTGTTCTGGCTCCATTCCTGTTCACACTGTACACAGGGGACTTCAAATACAACTCTGAGTCCTGCCACATCCAGAAGTACTCCGACGACACTGCTATTGTGGCGTGTATCAGGAATGGACAGGAATCTGAATATAGGGATCTGATAAAAGCCTTCAGTGACTGGAGTCACAAGAACTATCTTCTACTGAACACCTCAAAGACTAAGGAAATTATCATAGATTTCCGCAGGCTCAAGCCCCCTCTTCAGCCAGTGAATACCTGTGGGGTCGACATGGAGGTGGTGCCAAGTTCTAAGTATCTAGGTGTATACCTGGATAATAAGTTGGACTGGTCCCTAAACACTGACGCTCTCTACAAAAAGGGGCAGAGCCACCTCTTTTTCTTAAGGAAGCTCAGATCTCTGGACATCTGTAGTAAGATGCTGCAGATGTTTTATCAGTCTGTGGTGGTAGTGTGTTGTTTTATGCTGCAGTCTGCTGGGGAGGCAGCATCAGACACAGAGATGCAAGGCGGTTGGACAGACTGGTCTAAAGAGCTGGTTCTGTGGTTGGAGCCAGGTTGGACACACGGGAGGAGGTGGTGGAGAGATGCACTGTCAAGATGATTAAGGCCATCCTGAAATACCCGGATCATCCGCTACACAAAACCTTTATGGACCAAAAAAACAGCAGTGGCGGCTCCTCTCTCTTCGTTGCAGGACGGAGAGATTCAAAAGATCCTTCTCTCCTACAGCCATCAGGCTGTCTCATTCTAACAGAGATTCTACCAGACTAACTGAACTTCCCCTCAGGGATGAATAAAGTAATTTTGATTGATTGATTTTGGATTGTCTACTATCTGTCCACACTCTGGAACATAAGGTGATAGTAATGCACCAAATAAGCTGGATACCAACCACCATAACACAAGAAGAAGAAGAAAAAGTATGGCGCAACTTTCACAATGTTTAGTTATTGGTGCAGTTTTAGATTTTGTTTTTGTTAAATTGCCATGTCTCATATCGTCACTCCCTAAAACACGCAAAACTTTTAGTAAACAAATGCAATGTGCTCCGTGCATAGCTCTCCCCTCTGACGGTACTCATTAATTAATTAACAACTGCACGGTCCGTTAATGCTATTAGTAGCCAAACATAACATAGTCACGGTGTCATTATGCACTGTGTCTGGGTCCTCTAACATTACTTTGTTATGGGAGAAAGTCTCTTTTTCTTCCCTCTCTGTGCAGGCCGCTCAGCATGTGATAAATAATCAGTCATGTGTGGAAAACACTATTAATACGAGTTGATTTAGAGCTGTGATTCGATCAGCACTGGATGCTTTTGTCAGATACTTTCTACATTGTCAGAATGTGTGTTAATTAATGACAATTGCAACAACAGTCAGCCAGTTGGCATGAAAACCGGTTTAAGCAAGTGCACTTTGTTTCCCAATGTTAGCTAACAAGGTGTACCTAATAAAGTGGATGGTGTGGTCTTCTGCTGCTATAGCTCATCTGCTTCAAGGTTGTTGTGCGTTCAGAGATGCTCTTCTGCATCCTTGGTTGTAACCAGTGGTTATTTGAGTTACTCTTGCCTTTCTATCATCTCCAACCAGTCTGACCGTCTCCTCTGACCTCTGACATCAACAAGGCAGTTAGGCCCAGAGAACTGCCACTCACTGGATATTTTCTCTTTTCGGACCATTCTCTGTAAACCTAAGAGATTGTCCCAATCCCACAGATCAGCAGTTTGTGAAATACTCAGACCAGCCCGACTGGCTCCAACAACCATGCCACGTGCAAATTCACTTATATCATCTTTCTTCCTCATTCTGATGCTGCTTTGAGCTTCAGCTGCAGCTCGTCTTCACCATGTCTACATGCCTAAATGCTTTGAGTTGCTGCCATGTGATTAAGTGATTAAATATTTGCATTTACAAGCAGTTGAACAGGTGTACATCACACACAAATAAATACATTTGCAGATTTCACATATCTTTGCAATGTTATTAAGCGATAGTTGTCTGCATGGAAGTGTGGATTCTAAGGGACTATAAAGGAATAGTTCAGCACAGCCTGGTATCTAGTGGAGAGTCCAGGAAAATAGTCTGGCACCGTAAAATCGTAACTTGATGTTTTTACACTTTGATGTTTGTACAAACTGAGACATAATGGCTGTATTCCAAAGTCAAGGATCCTTCCTTGGTAGGATCCTTCCTTCGGAATCAAGTCCTCCAGAGAGGAGGCCAAAGTCCTTCCTTTCACTGTAATAACGCACAAAGGAACAGCCGAGTGTGCAGCTGTGCGTCATTGTGTTATTGGACGTCCTGCTTAAATTCACCGCAGCAATTCCAAAACCAGTTCACCACATGGATGTGTCTTTGGCATCAGCACTCTGACACACATTTTTGGAAATGGAAGAAGATGCTTTAAGGTTGAATCTCCACGATTTAGCAAGTAAAAGCCACAAAGTGGATTAAGCCTGAATATTTAACTGATCCTGGCTGAATTTGGCCGCTACTTAGTTTCATCAAAGCAGCGGCACATAACTCACCATGGAGATGTGTTCTGTGTTTTTGTATAAATTTTATTTTACAGTACAATACAATAACAGTTATTTATAAATAAAGATAACGGATAATAGCTGCTGATCCCTGTTAATACAATAAACAAATGTATAACTTTCTGAATGGCATAGCTACGTATACTTTGCACATAGTACATCATCTGACTGAAGCATAAATATGAATGAACAATGAACAATGTCTGGCAATGTATCAAGATGACGTTTATTATCTTTTAGCTAAATATTCTGGCATTTGTTTATGTATATGTTTTTGCTTGACTTTGAACACAAGACTTGTAAGTTATGTGATAACATTCAGTGTAAACTGAAAATACTTAAATATTGAAATTATGTTGCACCCCCATTTGCCATTTTTTAGTCTCTCAGTAGACCGGTGTGTGCAGGGAATTATGGGTATGCAGGGCACACAGAGGACACACATAAGCATCCTTGGAATTTGGGCAGAAGAAGGACTCTGTCCTAAGTCTAAGCTAAGCTAACAGGCTCCCGTAGCCCTATTTTTAACAGACAGAAATAAGAATGGTATTGATCCTCTCGTCTCATCCCAGGAAAGAAAGTGAATAAGTATATTTCCCAAAACGTCAAACTATTCCTTTAACTTGGCCTCATGACAGGGTCAACCTGGGAGGATCTTTATTGTCTTCACTACAGTTTTTATTACTTGTCTCCAAAATGTCTAGTGATTACTTTTGTTGTTGTTACATCTCCGTTCACATCTCACAGTCTACTCTGTCACAATGAAACATTTCTGTCCTTTCTTGCTCACTGAGCTTGCTAGAGGATTATCTTCACCTCCGTCACTGATACGGCTTAAATCCTCATGTTCCCTTCGCTGTCTTTGTCACTTTTTTAACTGCAGCGGTTGCTGTTGCTCTCTGAGTTTTTGTCACCTCGGTTTCTGGGTTACGTCCCACAAGGAAGGACTGCTGCTTAAACAAGCTGATTTTTTGGTCTTGGGTCACTGATTCACTTTTCATGTTGTCTGAATTTCCATGGCAACTTAAGTTGAACAGGTAACCTGCTGGCTATCGGGTCCAATTATGTAACAGCTTGAGTCCTCTTATGTCAACACTCTGAGGGAATGGTTTTGCTATTTCTAGACTCTTTCAACTTGGACTCAGGGGTCTTTGTACAGGAAACCCTTTTACCTTCAGTATTGATGATAAGTCTTGGCAGCAGGTTTTCCAGTCCAGTATTTCACTCTGACTTATTACATGATGCCACCACCTAATGATAGAAGGTATTTATTAATTATCAGTAAACATAATGTGATTCCATTTCCCATGAGTAATCAGGGCACCAGATTTCATCTGCAGTGTTCCCTTTAATGGAGTCTGGGGAGAACATGAGCCTTTGTGCCTTTGTGAGCAGAGCATCTTCTCATCGCTTCAGTGTGACTATTAAATATTATTTCATTGAAAAGTGTACGTGTTCTACCTGGCTGATGGAGACACAGCAGAAAATTGTGTCTTTTCATACTCATAGTGTACTACTTTGTGAGCTGTCTTTTTGTGTGTGAGCTCTCTTGGCAACAGAGCCTTGTACATATTTCTATTTTACTTAATGGAAATGATGACCATTTAGGCATTGCTATCTGCAGTTTACCTCCAGCAATCCTCTCCAGTCCTGGCACAGACTCAGGGTCACTCTTGACAGATATATTGCTCATTCTTTATTCATTATCATTGTGTGTTCTTCTTTAGAGAAGTGCATCAATGTTAAGATCAATTTCTTTCTTGTATTACCTTGTTTGCAATTTCAGTGCAGTTCAACATTCATGCTGTTATTGAAAATTAAGAATTTATTTTATTTTTTACAGATACCTGAAGAAAAACTTCTATCGAATAGAAAAGATGGAGATAAACAGCCATGGGCCTGTGTCATCTGAAATGGGTGGGTTGACTTTATTGAGAAGTAAATAAGTAGCTGCTTCAGGAAGTAAAGCAGTCACTGTGGTCTTTTCCAGAGTTTATGAGCTGTGGGCACTTGTGCAGATTGTCTTAATGAGTTGGGTGATTAATGCCTGTGCTGCTGTCTGCGGAGGGACACAGCTTTCGGACTGGGGCAGTATGTCAGCACGTCAAGCTGTCCCCTTTTGGCCTTCATGACAAACTAACTGTGACTTTACTGAACTTTTTTTATAGTTTAGTTTAATTAAGAAGAAGTCTGCCTGAAAAAAATGAAACTTTCAATGTAATAATGACATTATTACAGTTGACACTTTCAACTGTAAATAATGATTTACCACACATTCAACTGCCTAAGGCTACAGACAGAATCCCTTTCTAATGTCGCGAAATTAGAATGACATGTTGTCGCTTAGCGGCCGTAAATCATTTAGTTTAGGAAGACAACATTTGGCATTCTTTAGGGTCCAACTAATTTTAATAAAGCAGGAAATGGGCAGAAACGTGAGGCACATCTGTCGACTGCTGCAGCAATTAACACAAGATCTTGAGTCGCAGCGCCGTTTTCTGGCAGAGCTCCTTGCTCATCTCCATGTTGAAATTTTCTGCTCCAGTTTGAGTGAGGTTCTCTAATTAAATCATTAAAAAGCAGAGCATTTGCACAATATGCTCTGCTGCCTTCATTACAAACCACAATCACTGGTAATTTATTCACTCACAATGAGGGAGAGTCTGATTTTGATTCGTAGTCTGTAGCTCTGACTTCCTTCCCCTCTTTGTTTTGTGCTACTCTTCCCGGCAGTGTAAAGGTGGACATGCATGCTTTCACAGCTTTAAATTACTGAAAGATTGATGGATGACTGGAGCGTAATGGAACCCTGGGATTACTTAGCATTGTGTCCAAGAGGCTGGACACACTGTGCTGGCAGAATTACAGACAGAATATACTGTAATTTTGTATAGAAGTAATAGAAGGTGACAACAAAACATAGACCACAAGTTTTTATATATTGGCTTAAATTATTCAGAACTTGTTTACAAAGGAAATCTATAGCAACATACACACTTTTGCTGCCTGAAGACAATGGGCTATAATGCAGGTACATGCCCACTACTGTATCATATAGCTGAACACAGCATGTATGAACTGCAATTCTTTTGTTCCCCCGGGCTTCTGCATCCTCGACATCCCCGCCGTGGTCAGGATTTATGAAGTGTGGCTGCTTCTACTTCATGCTCGAGCAGTCCGAATCCCCCGCTCGCTCATGATGTGGTTGGAGGCCCACAGGACATGCCTCGCTCACCCTTCTCAGCCTGCAGTCTCGCTACTACAACGGCATGCCCAGACCGCTGATATCTGAGCAGGGAAATGGGCCTTTAGTAATGACTCTCACAGGAGACCACAGTGCAAAGAGAAGCCAGAGCGTATCATTTTTACGGTGAGGTCACGGGGATTTGTCATGAGCAGTAGCAGGGGATCTCATGGTTGAGGGAATTTCATTGAATGTTCAGGTTGTAGTATGAGACTAGAACAACACAAAGGAAATTAGTTGGATGGGAGAAGCTGTGACGTTCTCTTGTTTTTAGATGGTGTTGGATTTTGCAATTTCACACCAGTTACATACAGTTGCAATGCCATTTAAGACTCCATGAGCGGTGCTGAAAAGACATATTCTTTGTTCTTTGAAGTCTTACACATTGTGGTTTTTTGCCTCTCTTCAGCTCCAGCTGTCTAGACGAGGAGGACTAATCCTCATACTCTGTATTCCTGCGGGCTAGTGCAGCTGCATGCATGACCCCACCTCCCATCCTCTTAATCTCCTTGTCTCATTTTATTCGCAGCAACACACCTTGTGAACATGAGCAGCCAAGCATCAGAGCAGCACTTCACAGACCCTCCTCCCTGTTTGTGCAAGGTAGGAAGAGGACGCACTACATCATCAAGAGAGCACTCAACTTATTTTGTCAGTTCATGTTTTTCACATTATAAAGGATCATTGTAGCCTGATGTGGGGATATTGTGTTGAATTTCTTAAATATTTGATGTCAGATGAAGCAGAAAATTGTATTACCTGCTGATTATAATTCAGGCTTTATCTCATAAGAAGCCCAACCAAACTGGCTCACAACACTCTCTACTTGAACCATTAGTGATAATATAAAAGAATGAATTTCACCTTGCATCCATGACATACCTCCACAACTCTGTTTTCGGTTTCTGTGAAAACAGCTGTCACAGGAAGAAAAACTAAAAACTGTGTTTATGTGAGAGAGTGAGTAATAAAAGAAAAAAACAGACTGAAACTCACAACAAAATATAAAAGACATGGCTGTTGCCAACTCCTGTAAAACCCCTGAGGTTGGGTCTTTAGCTGCAATATATAGAGAAGTAACTCACATCATAACAGGGATAATTAATACTGTTTTGTTGTGCTTTTACTGTCACAATGCAAAAATAATGCTGTATAATTATGCATGTAAACATAAATTCAGTCATACTGTACATTATGTTCATAAAGAATCTCCCAAACACACATACACACACTTTAAATATAAACAATCCTATTTGTTTCATAATAAAGCTCCTCAAAGCAGATAAATACGTTTTATCATGGTTAAAAGACCCGCACACAGAAAAGACTATGTTGAAAAAACAAAAAGGAGGAGGCAGACAGAATTAGCACCTAGCAGCTAAAGAACAAGCTACCTCAGAAGTGAGTGGAAACCAAAACAAAGCTAAAAGGAATGCTTGACAGACTAATGAAACATGAGAAAATGCGTCCTTATATTGCAAGACTGTACTTGCCGAAAATACAAACCCATATGTTCAATGCCTGGGTCAAACAAACACAAAACTTTGGCTCGGGAGATGGCTGTTCATGTCCCTGGTGGAACCGAAACCAAGTGAAAGTCAGCTTTGCGTTTTTTAAACTTAAGTTACGTACATGAATTACGTTACGTACATGACTTAAGTTACGTATATGACTTACGTACATGTCTTAAGTTACATACATGACTTAAGTTACGTACATGACTTAACTTACGTACATGTCTTAAGTTACGTACATGACTTAAGTTACGTACATGTCTTAAGTTACGTACATGACTTAAGTTACGTACATGACTGGAGGATCATAAACCATGTCTCCTCTACGGAAAAATTAATTGGTGGTAGCCAAACTAGATCTCATTTGTGATATAGTCTGGAATTAGCTAGGCTACAAACAACCTATGTGGTCTTAAGGTTTGGAGAACTTGTTGCATATTGCTGCTGAAAGTGTAAATATGTAACATTTTACGATGTTCTGTTTACAGCATGATATGCTGCCCCCAAGTGGTCAAACAAATCAACTTCTTGGACAAAACATCAAATGAACAAGCATCACTGTGGTTTCATATACATCTACACACAAATTGCAAACTAGGTCACCCAATCAGAAGACCACAGAAATGAGGTCAGTAGGTGAATGAAACACCTTGAGAAAACACACATATAGCCATTGAGATAAATAAGGAATATTGGTCATGCTGTCCTGTGACATACCTATCAAAGGATGCACACCTAAAACAGAAAGTAGAGAAAGCTACATCAACTCAGTCTTTCAAGGTGTTTTTTAATGTCTGTATTCTGTAAATGATATATTTTATGGAAAGCTCTTCCTTTTGCAATAATTAAACCACAATAGTCCTTTAGATATGGTAAACTCAAAAGGAATGAATGATTTCACCTCATACCCTTGTGAGTAGAAAGCAGAAGTATTAAGGTTTCCCTACATTTTCCTTTTTTTGTTATCTCACTGTGATTTATTAAACATAGTAGTACAGAGTTAAAGAAAATGGGGGGCAAATGAGGTAAATTGTTTTTTCAAGCACAAGGCAGTTATTCACACAAAAAGTAGATAATGATGTAAGAGACAGGGGAGTGAATGATGGCGACATAAAAAGACTATAATAGAGAGAAGATTAGCCTGCTCTCATGAGGTCGTGTCTCAGCTTTGCAACAGTGCGAGGTCAGGGACATGAGCGTCAAAACCTTTCAGACAGCTGTAATGCGTAGATACCTGAGTATGTACGTCTGGCAAATTGTTTCTACAACAATTAAAAAAGATGGCACCTTCAATTAGGAGCTCCCATTCTCATTATGGCTGGTTGTTTCTTCCTGGAGGTGACAGACAGCAGCGGCAAACACCTGCTGTGTGCTGGCTTTTGTTCTGTGTGTAGGTGTGCGTATGCAGTCGATAGGGTCAAGTGTAGACAGGTGTATGTGTTGCTGAGGGTGCCAGGTAAGTTGTTATGCTATAGTGCAGAGCAGTCGGGGGATGTGCACATGTGCAGATGTGTGTAGGCTGACGGGGTTAGATGTACCGTTTGCTTTGCACCGCATGGGCTGTGTGTGCGTATGTTGAAGTGTTTAGCTGCTGTCAGGTGGGCCGCCTCTTTAATCTGTGCAGACAGCTTTGTAATTGGAGCACTGCATGAAGAGGGGGGGACCTGCAGCTGATAGTACACCCACAGTCTGAAAGATGGAGAAATAATAGAGGTGGAGGATGGGTGTATGTGTGTGTGTTTCTGAGAGGACTGGCGGCAGAAGTCCTGGGGATCGGGGCCTACGGTCCGTCACCGAGGCAACAGCATCATTGTCTGGGTCGATTCACTCGATCCCCCCCGCTCACCCACTCAATCTGGTCAAAACCAATTGAGTGCCTTTCTGAATGAATTCCAATGGCAGCCATAAGAGCCTCCCCGATTTTCATTTTAATGCATTTCAAACGCATTTCAAACAGTTTCACTTTCAATTCCCTCCCATCGCAGGGCCCCGCCTTAATGTGGTCATCTCCTCTGGTCCCGGCCTCCTCCCCCGAGTCCACCCACCGCACAGGAGATGAACTCACCAGACAGGTGCCATACTGCTCAGAATGACAATTTGCCTTTTGGAAATCAGCCTCTGGCTCCATTGTGTTCCCTGAAATTGAGTTAGCCCATCAGCAGACACTCAACAGCTCCCTCTTGTCCCCTCCTCCCACCTTTCTCTCTCTCTCTCTCTCTCTCTCTCTCTCTCTCCCTCCCTCTCTCTGTCAGGTCCTTTAATGTTAAAGCTAGCGGAGGGGAGTGCTTCCATCTGAACGTGTTCACAATAGAAAGCATATTTTTAAATTGGAAAAGCATTGCATATTATGTAACTGTTAGGGAGATGTCTGTCATAAAGGTTGTAATAAAAAAGACCTGGACCATATGCAAGTGAGCAGGCAGCAGAATTCAGTTCATGGGCACAAATGGAATCAGTGCAGTCTGTCTGCTTGTTATTATGTGATACCAAATAGACAGGTAGGGGTGGAAAAATCCCACCCCTTTACAATAAAAAGAGAAATAAATTTAAATCTTTAAAATAATAATGCTCCAGCACTCGTCTAAAAGGACTAAAATGGTATGCTACAGTCTCCTACCACCTACTTCGTATATCTCCAGCAGAGCTGACGAGCACTCTTGAGACATTATTTATGAGCAGGTCAGGCAGTATGCAGAGCTCTGCTAGTTGGCTAACAGAGACAGGGTCCATGGTCATGCCTAATTAACTACTGCATCAAAAAGCAAATGAGTTATCCATCAGGAGGAGTGGCTGAGAGAACCATCCATCTCAGGTCACCCTGCAAAACATATGGTCAGAGATTTACTGTATTGCAAAAGTAGCACAACTAACCTAGTTACTGATGCAGTGAGGCTTATAGTAGTGCAGCGATGGCAGGGAGACAGAGAACTGCTCCACTCAGTTATCGCTTGGCCAAGTACAACTTATTTGCAGCCACTTGGAGCTTTTACAACAGATATTGTTTCTTGTGTCGCATTACCAATAAGTGACAGGAAAGCATACAGCCTAAAATTAATATAGCTATTAGATGTCACATGAAAGGCTTTGCATCCCTATTTGTAAAGGCAAGTCAGGTTGTTTAACTGAATTTTGCTGCTGTCACTCATTACAAGGCAGAACAGAGAGTTTATTCTGCTGTTTAATCTTTGATCACACTAATTCACACCTCATTTGCAGAATATAAAGGAACTAATGGAAATTCTTGTAGGAATAATTATGAGCTTTGTAGATTATTTTCAGTGTAGAAAATGTATCAGCTAAGACTGTTACAGCCTCTGGTTGGCCCAGGGGTTTTTATCTGTCTGTGTTTTTTCCTTGTGTGTGTGTGCAGGGGTGCGGCTTCCTGACTCCGCCCCCTAATCATCTCCACCTGGTCTCCCCACCGCAGCTGTCTGCAATCATCTCATCACCCTGCAGTATATCTACCTCGGCACTCCATTCATTCAGCGCCAGAACGTTTCACCTCTCAAGTGATATGCTCGGTCGCTGTTTCTCTGATCATCTTTGTGCACTCTCAGAGTACTTTTCCTTGGACTAATGTTTTTTCGTGTTTGTTTTTCCCAGTTCCTGTCCGTTATTCTCGTTTCCTCATCGCCGCCCTGCCTTCATTGTGGATTACCCCCTTTGTGCCTATTACCCTGCCCGTATTATTATTGTTTTTCACCCGTTTGGGTCCGTTCTTCAGGGAACCTTAACAAAGACAGTCACTTTGTGTCCATAATCAGTTAACAGTTCTTCATCAATGGTCATATTTTGTAGCATTAGCTTAGTTCAGTATTCATTTATTTGTTTACCACAACAACTAGACAAAAGTCCTTTCTCCATGATAGACAGTTAGGAGTAAAAGTCCTGTAAGTCGTCTTGCACTGATTGGCTAGTCGTTGGCTAATTGGGTGAGTGACTGTGTTTCCACCAGCCACACGTCCACCTGTGATGCTGATCAGGGAAGTCACTATGTCTTCTTCTAGAATTGTTCCTATGGGGGCAAAACTATCGTATGTCAAAGTAGAAATGGTGTTTGCTAACGTCAACAAATGACTGTCACCACCCGACACAACCAAGAGTCCACATGGTTCCATTTTGCAGCGGTGGCCCAAAGACAGACCCTCATTTTCAGCTGTAACAGCTCAAATTATGTCACTGCAAGAACCAATACCAGGGGCTCTGATCCTAGTTCGCCAAAACTGTCTGAATTTAAGTTGCAGAGAAAGCTATTAACTAAATGCCCATCTCTGGAGCTCTCCTCACGATGAAAACAGATGGAGGTAGTAGTGGAAATTACTACCTCAAATTGAGTGAGAAAGTGAATCAAAGATCAAGTTGGAGTTCCTTTTAGTTTTCTTTATTATCAGACATCAGAATACACTGCCTAGGTACAGCGGAAGAGAACTTTGTCCAATCTCAAAGGCTTCAAAAGGGTCCTTCTCTAATAAAACCTGAAGTAAATGGTCAATGGACCTGCACTTATATAGCGCTTTTCTAGTCGCTTTGCGACCACTCAAAGCGCTTTACACCACAGACTGCGCTCATTCACCCGTTCACACACACATTCATACTGGTGGCAGAGGATACCCTAAACGGTGCCACCTGCCACCATTGGGAATTCATTCACACACCGATGAACGCAGCATCGGTAGCAGTTTGGGGTTCAGTATCTTGCTCAAGGATACTTCGACATGTAGGCTGCGACGGTCAGGGATCGGACCACCAATCCTTCGGTTGGGGGGCAACCCGCTCTACCAACTGAGCCACAGCCGCCTTTTACTGTCTGTGTCAGATCATTTAATTCAAATGTTCCATCCCATACCCAACGCATGAGCACGTCTTACGGGAACATGCACGCTGCTAAGTCTACTTTTTCACCTTAAAAGGAATTCAACTTATACTGTTTATATTTCTGCTTCCACAGCCTCTACTGTCTGACAAATCCCAGATCCTACAGTACGTTTTCTGGTTTAAACCGGCTGTTACATGATCTGAAGGTCATACTGAGGCCTTTTAGTAAAGTAGAGGACTTACATGAAATATACCACTTGTAACATAAAATATACTACAAGGGACCACAGGATGTGAGAACAAACTGCTTCCTCCAGTCCTGCCTTTCATCTGATCTGGTGCCCTGGGAAGCCAGTGGTTGAACAATGTTAAACCTCTGAAGTACAGGAGCTTTTGGTTTGAATTTGTCAACTTCCTATGCATTCATTTCTGTCTGTGTTTTGCACAGTACATGCAAACAGTCTATTTGCATGTAAATTAAAAATAGTAATTCATTGTAGAAAGACAATTCACATTTAAAAATGTTATTACTGTAAATAAAACATGCTCAGTATATTTTCGATGAATCGATGGACTCCAGAAGGTTAAGTGGGACACTTGCTTACTGAAGATGACAAATCTGTATCTTCAAGGTGTATGCCAATTACAAATTCTGTCTTTTATAATGGCATTCATTTGTGTGGAAGCTCCTATTCATACCCATGTATTGCAATACTCAGGTATTGATTTTATTCATTGAGCACAGTGCTTCTGATTTGGATTGTGCATTTGTGGAAGTCAATTGAAGTCAGCTCTAATCAAGTTTCATCTGAAAACACAGAATGTACACACACTTACTAATTAAACTGCATTATACTGCAGCTCTCTTACTGGTCTTGCAGGATTCTTGATTGTTTTCTTTGATGTGATTCTGCCGCTCACTAAGTGGCAACCTGTGTTTTGAGTGCCTTTTTTTCTAAATGAAATTGGAAGAGGATTTATAAGTGCTGACAACAAAAGGGTCTAGACTGGAAAACTGTCATCTCCAATGTGAGTGGGAATGATCTATGAGAGAGTGGCTAATTACTTGTCTTCTACTTTCTGCACTGTGTGTGTGTGTGTGTCTATGCCTTGTGCTGGATCCAGTTGGCTGCATGTTTCACTCAAGGCGGTTCTGTCAAGAGTACTTGCACTGTTTCTTAAAAGAAAACGACAAGATTTACAGCTAAAATATTGTTGTGGTGGTTTTGATCTCCTTTATAATATATCTGTGTGCTCCTTCTTACATAATCCGGCAGTGTGTATTTAATGTGTGAACTCTGTTGTACTAGCATCAGAGTATTCCATGTTTTTTTTATAGTTTTATGCTTTTATTAGGGCCTTGACAGTAGAGATGATAAGAAATGTGGGTGGAGATGGGACATACCATGTAATAAAGGTCCTTTGAACTGGTGATGTTGCAGTTCATGGTCATGGCTTCAGCCCTTAGGACACAGAGAAGTCACATAGCATTTCTTTTTGATCCAGGACTTAGAGTCTATAGCCATGCTAGCACTCTGTGGTGTACTTGAGATAAATGGACAATGAGGGTCACTTACAGTGCTTAAAATAAACCAATACATCTAGTGGGTATGAATGAGTGGGTATTATGAGTTGCCATCGCAATTTGCACCACTACTTAACCTGCAATTTCAAATACATTACTTTGGTATACATTTAAATATAATGCAAAATTTCTATGCAATGCAAATTTGATGCAAAAAGAACTCTATAACTCTATACGCTAACAGTATTGGCAGGTAACCAAACTATATCCAAAAAAAAGTGGATCGGTACATCTCTAAGGCCCTAGACCTTGCGGGTAAAGACGACAAATATTTTATCAGAACTGCCTTTCGTTTAGACGGTGACAGTGTTTTGGGGGCTTAAAAACACAAAAATCTGAAACCACCCTCAGGAAAGCTTCCACATGCCCAAAGATGCTCTTATCGCTTTCAGTATGCATGCATACACAATCCAATTCACACACTTTAGCGTCACCGTATGCATGCAGATTTACTCCCGAAAAAAAAACTTGTCTAAACGCGGAATAAAAAGTGAAGACGTGACGCCACTTTTGCGTCTCCTGTTCAGACCGTCGTCATGTACGTAGCCTAAATCTCTAAATCTGTCATTTGTTGAGACAATTGAGCATTGGACCGACTGACAGACAAATATTGCCATCCCTAAAGCTGTGTTGCTAATAAAAACCCATCCATCAGTTATAGCTGCTAATCCTAAGGGTTGCAAGGGGCTGAAGCCAATCCCAGCTGACACTGGGCGGGAGGCGGGGTTCACCCTGGACAGGTCGACAGTCAATCACGCTGCAGGGACAGACAACCAGTCACGCTCTTACTCACACCTAGAGGCAAGTTTCTTTTCGAGCTGCCAGTGAACCTAACCTGCATGTCTTTGGTCTGTGGGAGGAAACCGGAGCACTGGAAGGATTGAACCCAGCACCTTCTTGCTGTGAGGCGACAGTGTTAAACACTTCCACCACTGTGCTGCCCTGCACATTTCTTCATAATACACAGCAGCTAACATTTGAGATCTGTGCCACTCATATCCACTCAATAAAGAATAACAGCTACTTTGCACAGACATTAATATTTATCTAATTAGGTCTGTGGACTTATTTACTGGATTCATATTTACTATGCAGATTAGATCCACTCTTGATCGTGATCATCAATTAATCAATGATCAACAGAGTTAAATCACCACAATTTCATTTGAAAAATGTAATCATTTATCAAGCAAAAATTCAGAATATTTTTTCCAACTCCTCAAATGTGAGTATTCACTGTTTTGAACTAGTTAATAGGACTATGTTATGGTATAAACAATGAATCAACACAGGGCATCATGATTAGCGGGATGATTATGGTGCATATTACATCAAAACAACATCCCATGTTCAATTCCAGGTGGTGATCTTTATTGCGTGTCATTCTTCTGTTGTTTCCTGTCTGCCTCTGTACAAGAAGAATATTTTTAGAAAGCCAGTAAACAATATGATTGTCTGTTTTACCCCTACAGATAATTATAGGCATGTTTACACCACATTTATGATATTACTTTCTGCTAGATCAGCTTGGCAGTAGTTGGAAACACATCTGCAGTATTTTGAATGATTATTGGTTGAGAAAGGATTTTCATGTTGTCTTTGAGCACAGCTCACAATGGATGATCTGCTTCAGTGCGAGCTCTATCAATGTCAGCTTCCTGCAATCAAACACGTTATTGTCTCAGACAGTATTATCTTATATGAGCCCCCTCGGGCACATTTTCAAAACTGGATAATCGTATTTTTCTGCTTTGTTTATATTTCAGATTTTTCTTCCAGTATGCAGGTGCTGGAATCTAAATGCAATTACTTGAGAAGTGAATGGGAATGCTCCACACCAAAGTAATACATCACTGTCAAGCAGGACTGAGATCTGCTGGTGAAATATGATTTTCTCTCTATCTGTAGAAATAAGTTCCCAACTCAGTAAAATGAAAATAAACGGCTATATTTGCCAGCCACAGCCCATTTACCAGATGGTGGATGTGGACAGTGGGCAAATTGATAAAAAAAAAAGAAAAAAAGAAGGAAGAAATAACTTGATGTACCTCACTTCTTCAGGAAGTAGTAGAGAATATACTTAGTCCACAGTATGGCAAAGACATTACAGCTAGCTGGAACTCAACGTTCTTCACAAGCGAATAAGATTATAAAGAAATTGGATTTGCAGTTTCATCTCTCTAGAGACTGAGCTTCATGCTGTAGTTCACAGAGAAGCACGTTTATGTATGTGCTTTAATAATAAAGCCAGCTCACACACACTTAAATGGTCATTGCAGCACAGAAAAAAAATGTTTTAAACTGCAATGATAATACCAGTGATAACATTTTGTTAAACTCCTGTTGTGCAGAAAACAGTTAAGATGCATCACATGTACGTCTGTTGTAAACAGCACCTTACCAGCTTCTCACTCAGCACTATCAAATAGCACCAAAATGCCATAAAAACAGTAACTACATAACAGCAGCAAACGCTGTCAAATAATTGGCGCTCAGAGGAAAGTAATGACACTTTTTTGGCTCATGTCCATTATCTCCTCTGCACATCACCTCAACCACAGGCCATTTCCCTTTGCACATGTACAACCTGTAAAAACCTTACGAGGGCCAGTAACCCGAATGGAGCTCATTTAACTGAGACACAGTACAAATCACACTTAAGAGCTATCCATTTTCAGTGTGTTCTCCTGCTCGTCCCTGTGAGTTGGTTGATTCCAAATGCCACCTGTCTACATGTGTGGCGATTTTTTTGTGTGTGATGCTGAAAAACACCTTGAAGGTGCATTGCTTCCATAAATAGCTCTTTATTCTTTGAAGCAGACTGATGCGTTAACAATGACAATGGCATCGTTTAAGGCAGGAAGGTAATTGAATTTAAAGTACTTCTGAGACATTTTTGTCATTATTAGAAAATGAAGGAAGATAGGATGACCTGCAACAAGGATCCCTAACTAAATCATGTTTCTTATCTTTATATGTATTAAGAGCTCAGCCTAGATAGATAGATGGATGGATAGATGGATAGTTGTCTATTGTTTTACAGATTGCTCATTTAGACTACAGAATATTGAAAAACAGGGCAAAACACCCATCTCGGAGCACAAGGTGACATCTTCTAATGTGCACCAAAGGCAGAGCATTTGCTTGATAAAAAACATAAACAACTAGAACACATCTCTATCAGATGTGTTGCCATCATGCTGTCATGTTAACCAATGACAATGACCATGTTTACCCACGAAGGCATTTCAGCAGCTGGCTGACATTATTTAATGTTTTAAAAGACCACTGCTGTAATGTTTGAGTGAGCGAGCGCAAACCACGATTGTGTTACCTGGTCAGGAGAAACTCCTGCACACCAAAGATGTAAAGTGTCAACAAAGTGAATCTGCCAACAACAGAAACTGCCAACATTAACTGCAAAAGGGATTAGAACGCTGACAGAAATCGCACACTCACAATGCGCGCGCTTATTGTTTTTTCGAGCGCTTTCAAACCATTTGCGAGCTATTTTGTATCTTGCATCTTTGCTCCCTAGAGCAATATTGTAGCCTGCGAGGAGAAAGGAGGAGTCCGCCCGCAAAACTTTCCTTTGCTTGCACGCAAGTGTTTTTTTTAGTGGCCGTTTTTTTGACGGTAAGGGGGCGGGTCACCGTTGTAATTGTAATTGGTTGAGGACAAACAGAACAAACCACACAGCCCTGAATGCCTGTATAACATGTATTGTGATTTGGTGCTATATGAGTTACATTGTCTTGACTTGAATGTTTGCAAAATGTAACCCAGAGCAATGTACTTCAATTGTTAATCACTACAACCACAAGATGTCCGAAGATGGGTTTGCTAGAGATATTTGCATGTACTCATACACACACACACACACACACACACACACACACACACACACGGCCAAACAGATCATCCCCTCCAGGCTTAAGCCTAGCAGAGATAATTAATCAATTATCAAAATTGTTAGCTATTTATGTACTGTTGACTGACTAATCAATTAATTGACTCATGTATTCAGCCCCAGTAGATGCAATTAATCTATAAAGTTGATAACTCTTGATATATTTCTTGGAAAGAAATGCCCACAGCACCATATATTGTCTGTCTGACCACATTTACTTTAGTGATTCCTCCAACAGTTATGAAGTACGCTCGGCTGCAGGGTTATTTCTATAGCAGCGGGGTTTAGGGGAGTGCAGGAAAACCAATTCTAGACTTTCTTTGTTGCTCATATTTCTATTTATTTATTTTGCTCACACCTTCTCTCCCTCATAGAGTACATACACACATTCACATAGGACATCTGTGAGTTATGGAGGGAAAAATAATAGATTCTTCAATGCATTGTGATTGTGTCTTGAACCATTCAGCATGCACAATCCTCCTATTTTGAATTTTAAAAATGTGCTTTATGGAAGTATGCACAGTATAAAAAAAGAGTAGCTACGAAACTGAGACACAAAACAAGTAGTAATCGGCAAATATTTCAAATCTGTTGGTGGTTGCACCGCCCCCGCTTCATACGCAGCCTTTTTACAGACTTCCAGGGACTTGAGTGGGTAGTTGCCCAACCAAGGCCATGACCTTGGTTGGGCAACTACCCACTCAAGTCATTCAGGAGTTTGGGTGTCATATTTTGTTCCATTAATCTTTCTATGTGTTTCCATGTGTTCCCAGGTGTTTGCTACCCTTGTGAGGTACCGCATGGTAATGCAAGGGGTGCCCTAAAGAATTGCCTGATGTTGGGGGGAGTGATGCAGGTTAGGACATAGAGACAGGTGTTGTCTTACTACCTCCTGTACTGCATGTGTCGATCAGTTTAGTGTGACATGATCAGCTCCTGCTTGAGCCAGCATATCCACCTGAAGTTGAGTAGTTTGAAGGCAATGAAGCGTGTTCATTACTTTTGCTTTTGTAAAGTTAATAAATTGGACTGAAGTAAAATCATCTTTTTGAATATTCTATAGAATTATGCTATTATAAATGTGGTCTTACTTCCATTTGTCACATACGGACCTGTCTGTGTCACTTTATAAAGCATCAGTTAGGGTGCCCCTTTAGTGTCAGTCTTGAGCGTGCAGGGTAGTCTGGCGTTCATCACATGAAAAGCATGAATTCACATGAAACTACTTGGCTATGTTTAGGCAATCTGGTTAGGTTCAGGAAATGGTCATTCATTCATTATCTGTAATCGTTTTACAAACTCGGATCGTGGGGGACTGTGATTGGGCGAGAGGCAGGGTACACCTGAACAGGTCGCCAGACTATCAGAGGGCTGACGCATAAGCCCCTTTCATAGTGCCATTTCATGCTGGGACATTTACAGCTCTGTAACATCTTCCTCCACTATGAACGAGCCCGAAGTGGAATGCTGGGATCAAATGATTTTCTGCCTCCAGAGGTAGTCACAGAGACGGAAAATTGGTGGGACTGTTGGATGCGGGACCACTATGAACGGGCTATTTGAAGTTGCGTGTGACGTCTAACACAGACCTTCCACTTGGTCTGACAGTCATTGAATTACTGTTCACTGCAGCGGCCGTCGCTAATGATGCACAGCCTCCACCGCTTGTTGTAAACAAACCGGGAACTGCAAACTGTCCATGTGGTGTCTGCCACTGATCATAATAACAAACAGGCATCGCCAACTATGCACAGTGTCCGGTGCTTGTTGTAAACAAATAGAGGTTGCTAAATGAACACATCCTGCTGCAGCACATACACATTGTACTATTGTACATCTGTGTAGCCTATTAGCACTGTGCTACTGTGCAGCACTGCTAATCCTCTGTCACACGTCACTATTGTCTCCTCCCACTATCGTCTCCTCCCACTATCCTCCCATCTCATTCTGCGACGCGGGACTGCAGTATGAAAGGGCACGTATATCACGCCTTCGCAGGATCACTATGAACGCCCTAAGACCAAAAGCTGGCACAGATCTTTCCAGCAATATAGTGGGACATTTGCGGGACTGCACTATGAAAGGGGCTATAGAGACAGACAGATATTCATGCTCTCATTCACTCCTATGGGAAATTTAGAGTCACCAATTAAACCTGCATGCATAAGCTACATGTCCTTGGACTGTGGGAAGAAGCTTGAGGCCCCAAAGAGAACCCACGGTGTCACGGGGAGAACATGCAAACTCCACACAGAAGAGCCACAAGTTGGACTCTAACCTGCGACCCTCTTGCTGTGAGGCAAGAAACTAAATTAAGTAAAATTATAGCAGAGTCCTTTTTCATTTGATCCAAAGATCCAGCCGACCACCTCCCTCTGAGGACTTTCTTGCTCTTTATACTTCATCAACTGACACTAAAGATGCACCCTGTGCATTACAAAGTGACACCAAGGTGTCTTGACCAGGCGTCATGACCAAGGGTTGGGTCATACAGTCAGAAAAGTAAAAACAATCCCATCAATCAAAATGCATCAAGAATCATTTTTCTAAACCTAGTGTAGTGTCATGAGATAATTCTCATCTTGGATGTGCTCTTCCCTTATTCTTTATGTGCATGAGAGCATGGCACTACTTTAGATGTGTGCTAGAAATGTGATGTGTCAAAGCACTTGGGTTACAGGAGTTTGATCATGGATGTATATATGCAGTTTGATGTGGCTAGTGTATGTGCTGCAGCGTATCTTCTAGAGTTCAGATACGTGAATATCAAGTTGTTCAGATCATTGGTTGTGTCTGCTACAAACATTAACGCAGACACAACCCCTGTTACTCCGTGTCAGCCTGCTGACTCATTCAGGAATTCACATAACAGTATTTTGACAGGCGCCAGATACATGAAGGCAGCTAAAACACATATCAGAAGCACCATACTAGGGTGCCATACAGAATTTTATCAGTTGTTCTGCACTGAAGTGAATGCTGAAGCGTTTGTACAATATGTGTGTGAGTGTGTGCTAGAAAGCGGATAATGAGCGACAGATAAAGAGCGCGAGGAAAGAGGAAAGACAAGAGAAACCAAGTTTCATACAGCCTTAATTGTCCTCCTCTGCCAACATCAAACAGAGCAGTACATGGCGTATGAGGAGGCATCTTGAAAGAGACTTCATCCATAATTTCAAAATCAGCTCAACAATGTACTGTGTACAGTTGAATAAATAAGAAATAAATAAACCAGGCTGAGGTAACATGGTAAGAGAACAGAGAGAGAGAAGTAGAGAGGGAGTCTGCCAAAAGAGTTGCGTCACTGCTCATGATTGGTGGAGTTAAACAAATCATCACTGAAGATAAACTGATGATTGATGGAAGCAATCAATAATATATTCTGATCACTCTCTCCTTTAAAACTCAGCCAAGGAACTATTCTATAATGCTTCCCATAACTCAGACAGAGGCTGAAAGGTTCCCTTCTCTCTCTCTTGCCCAATGGAAACTCTTTGTTCAAAGGATCCATTTGTTTAATTACCCCCAGCGGTGGAGCCAATTAAGAATTTAAACTCAATTAAGTCTTAAGTGTGAATTTTTCACTTGAAGTCGGATAATGATGTGGCCTAGACAGAAGCCCCTGTGGTGAGTACAGTCATTCATATGGAGGATTGTATACAGGTTTAATTACTCTCTATGGCTTTTCCCGCCACAAATAAGAAAAAGACAAAACCACTCCAGTCATTTTTTCAGCTTCAATATATATCTTTTTTATTATATGTAGGTGCCATTTGTATTTAAATGGCAGTATTTCTGACAGCACTGGCTTGAACAGACTTTTCTATATATGAGTGTACGTGTGAAAGTCACACAAGCTTTGAAGTCATTGTTACAGTATCTGATTGTGTGTAGCTCCACCAACAGGCTGATTTGTCCTCTAGTCTGCCAAGAACAACATCACATTGCGGCTGTCTTGTGGCAGCTTCAAGCAGCTGATTTCCAGTGGTACCAATCAGCTACTTCACTAACTCTCTCAATTATAAATGAGACACTAAGTTATGCTAGTATATGGCGGCAGCTACTGACAAGTTTTCCTTGCCAATAAATGAAAAACTGTTGTGTGAGACTAATGGACTTCTGGCAACTTGTCTGTAGGGTTTCTGCCAGTGTTTGTGTATAGGCATGATAATGTTGTGTGAGCAGAGATACTCTAATGGGCTGCTTTTTCTTTGTGCACCTTTAATCTACTGGATTGGATGAAGAAGCGTCTACAGTAATGGCCAATTTGACTATTAATAGCAATATGTATTGTTTGAGTGAATAACCTCGGCCTCTGTTATCATCGCTTCTCTTTTTTGTGCATCATGCCTTCAGGTTGGGGCATATTGTCAAAATACAACATGCTTTCAATACATACCAATCTTTTTAATCTTGTATTGCTTGAATGTTTGTCACAACTTTAAGCTGGACTGTACCTTGTGACAACCAGGAGTTTCTTTTATGTTATGGCAGAAAACAATACTTTCAGCGTTCATAATTTCCTTGCCATGAGTGTTTTGTGGAAGATGTGCTTGAATAATTGTCTATTCACTACCACCAATGACCCCAATTAAGGTTGTTCTTGGAAATATTACTGCAAAATTGTCTTCATATTAATTTAAATTTTAATTGTGAGTTGTATATTTTCTGTTCATGAACAGAAAGCTTTACAGGATTAGCAGCAGTTACTAATGCCGTGTTTCCAATATGGTACGGCTCTGCACAACTCAACTCACTTTAAGTACCAGGTCCTTTTCTCTGTTGTGTTTTCTACTGCGATACTATCTGAGGCATTCTGAGCTGTGACATCATCTTTAACATGAAACCATGATCCTTTTCAACCAAGAAGAAAAACATCATCACTCGTAATACTTTGTCAATTGTACAGAGTACACTGTAAGTAGAGTAGAAGCGAGGGTGCGTCGGGAGGAGGATTGAGGATTTTGAATGGAGCGTGGAACACATCCGTGTATTGTGCAGCCACACTATGAGGACTGTTTCCACTTTAGTCTGGACCTTTTTAGTCCCTGTAGAATTGCAGGGTCTTTTTTCTCCCCTGAAAACAGCCTGGTTACTGATTGGATAGATCGCTAAGCGGGATGTGACGTACACGACAACAACACACCATTTGTAAAAGCCGGCGAAGCAGTGTTCCCAACTTAGCTACTTTGCAGCTAAATTTAACAACTTTTCAGACCCCCTTAGCGACTATTTTTCAAGAAAGCGACTGGAGACAAATCAAAGCGACTCCTTTTTACTCTTCTTGCTCTTCTTAATGAGCGTCACCGTTAGTGGCAGTTAGCTACAGTTAGCTCTGTAGCAGTACAGTGTGTATGTGCTGCTGCTACAGGAGGTGTTCACTTAACAATCTCTGTTTGTTTACAACAAGCACTGGACACTGTGCACAGTTAGCGATGTCGTTAGTTCACAATCACTATGTTTATGATCAGCGGAGATGATGTGCATAACTAGCCATGCTGCTTTCAGCTGCTGACGTTGTGCATAGTTAGTGCCGGTGAAAACCGTACGTCACCTCCAGAGTCTCTAAATCCCTCTGGGGGCTAACTTGTAGTGGAGACACGCAGAGTGAGCGGACTTTTGAGAGGGTGTGACCTGAGACTTTCCTGGTGGCCACTTTCCCCCCCTAGTCAAAACACGGCTGTTGTCTGTCAAAATTGTCTGTTGCAAGCTTTACAGTGGAGTTTTTGAAATGTATCTGTCGTAGTGTATGGCACAATTTTGTTCGTTTTGCAGGATGCTGTTCACTCTGGACAAGTTAGTTAAAAAAAATTGTGGATGGTATTGAATATATGATTTTAAAAATGTAGCATGTCCTGTGTTGTGCTAGTGATGAATCTCACTGAACTTCTCTGCTGTGTTTTAACTCCACCTTTTCACATCAGCTCAGCTCGCTAGGAACCTTGACTGCTAAAAAAGTACCAGGTTCCAGCTATTGACAACTGTCAAACTTTCAAAAAACTTTCAAAACTTCCAAAAAAACTTTCAAATCCACGAGAGTCGAGTTGAGACGTACCATGCTGCAGGGTGCAGTACTCGGCAAACACTTTAGTGTACTGCCAGCACCTGCCACATTCTTTACTTCTAATAGAATGAGTGACCTATAAAGTGATTGGTCTTATTAAAATAATCGTGGAGGGTTCAAATTATTTTTCAAGTGGCAGCCAACATGGCATGAGAGCTGTTTAAAGCTTCAGTAATGTATTTAAGTATTTGCATTAGCCTGGGCAGATAAAAGCATCAGGACTTAAGCTGTGATGTAAAAACAACATAGTCCTTCCCTCATTTTAAATCGCCCCGACAAACACCTCATGCCAGACTCCTCTCCTGGTGATAACACAATGCTAAGATGAGGTGAAACACAGTGTGAATAGAGGGCTCTGCACGCAGGATTTAAGCTATGTTAATTTGATAGGAAGCTGAGGTTGTCTAGAGTGTAACAAGTCAGGAAGACACATACACACACACAACACTGTGGCTGTTTCAGGACAGCACTACAAAGAATAATGCTGGTCCCAGTGGACCTGAATTGTGGATTCCCTTCTGCCACTTCTGTCTCACTAACTCTTTGGCTTTTACCCCCCTCTCCCTCCCTCTGCGTCCTCTGCCACCTACCATCTTACTCATCCTTTTTTCACACTGTTTCTTCTCTCCCTGCCTTCTATTCTCAGCCAGCAGCATTTTTTTTATTTTTTCCCTTTTGCCCTCTCAGCTCCCCTCAAGCCTCCAATCTCCTTTTTATCCCTCTGTGTCCACCTTGCCTTTTGATTCTCTTCGCTCCCATCTCCCAGAAATAAAACCATCCACATTTAGAAGTTTATGGTCAATGTGAAAAATAATCCTGTGGGACAATGAAGATATTTAGGGCCCGAGCAGGCAACGACCTGCGAGGTCCCTATTGTATTTCGAATGAATTATTTATTAGGGACCGAGCACTAACGTTGCGAGGACCCTATTGTAATTGGTCCGTCTATTATTATTCCGACAAATGAATCGCCTTTTTGACGGCTTTATCTTATTCAAAAGCTCACCAAACTCGCACCAAAATTCAATCGTGTCAAACATTTACGTATTTTATTGGTTTCAGAAACGGGCGTGGCAAAATGACCTACTAGCGCACCCTAGAATGCAGCCCCTCACACAGGTTTGTCGTAGAGACACGAAATTTGGTACATACATGTATCATGGGAAGACGCACCAAAAAGTCTCAAGAACCCATACCCTAAAAGGTACAGGAAGTCGGATACGGAATTTTCGCCATTTCCAGGTCGCATACTTTAACAAACTCCTCCTACAGAATTCACCCGATTTACGTCAAACTTGGTCAGTACCATCACAAGGCCTTTGGGATCAAAAGTTGTATAAATCTTTACCGACGGTCACACTATCTGGGCGTGGCAAAGTATGTAAACGTTATAAGGATGTGTAGTTTTGTGGCAAGATGCCATATTTTGCCGCCATGCCACGCCCACATAGTGTGACAGTCGGTAAAGCTTTCAATAACTTTGGATCCCAAAGTACAAAGCCCTTGTGATACTGACCAAGTTTGAAGTCCATGGGGTGAAATCTGTCGGAGGAGTTCGTTAAAGTATGCGAGGTGGAAATGGGAAAAAACGATGAATTGTGCAATATTCAAACTAAGATGGCAGACTTCCAGTTGGGTTTGAGGTATGGGTCCAAGAGGCTTTTTGGGGCGTCTCCGCATGATTCATGTGTGTACCAAATTTCGTGTCTCTACGTGAAGCCTACTGCTAGGGCTAAGTATAAAACATGTGACTACCTGTTGCCAGTGGGGGGCGCACTGATTGAGTGTCAATATTGATATGTGGGTTTGTTCACGGCTGGACCCTCATCACGTATGAGAAATTTGGGACAGATTGGACAATGTATGGTCAAGTTATACGGTCTCGTGTGTTGTGGCGAGACGGCATAATTTGCCGCCATGCCACGCCCACATAGTGTGACTGTCGGTAAAGATTTGAATATGTTTTGATCCCAAAGGCCTTGTGATGGTACTGACCAACTTTGAAGTCAATCAGGTTAAATCTGCAGGAGGAGTTCATTAAAATATGAAATGTGGTGATTTAATGAAAGGGGGCGTGGATATAGCATAAGGGGCGGGGCTTTATGAAATATTATGATATATAAGTGTTAAGGGCTGGACTCTGATGAAGCATGAGAAGTTTGGAGCAGATCAGACAAAGAATGGAGAAGTTATAACGATCTCGTGTTTTATGGCGAGACGCCATATTTTGGCGCCATGCCACGCCCACATAGTGTGACTGTCGGTCAAGATTTGAATAACTTTTGATCCCAAAGGCCTTGTGAAGGTACTGACCAAGTATGAAGTAAACTAACCCTAGGGTTAGCCGTAACCCTAACCCTAATTAGGGTTAGGGCTAGGGTAAGTTTACTTCAAACTTGGTCAGTACCATCACAAGGCCTTTGGGATCAAAAGTTATTCAAATCTTTACCGACAGTCACACTATGTGGGCGTGGCATGGCGCCAAAATATGGCGTCTCGCCATAAAACACGAAATTGTTATAACTTCTCCATTCTTTGTCCGATCTGCTCCAAACTTCTCATGCTTCATCAGAGTCCAGCCCTAAACACTTCTATATCATAATATTTCATAAAGCCCCGCCCCTTATGCTATATCCACGCCCCCTTTCATTAAATCACCACATTTCATATTTTAATGAACTCCTCCTACAGATTTAACCTGATTGACTTCAAAGTTGGTCAGTACCATCACAAGGCCTTTGGGATCAAAACTTATTCAAATCTTTACCGACAGTCACACTATGTGGGCGTGGCATGGCGCCAAAATATGGCGTCTCGCCATAAAACACGAAATCGTTATAACTTCTCCATTCTTTGTCCGATCTGCTCCAAACTTCTCATGCTTCATCAGAGTCCAGCCCTTAACACTTCTAAATCATAATAATTAATAAAGCCCCGCCCCTTAGGCTATATCCACGCCCCCTTTCATTAAATTACCACATTTCACATTTTAATGAACTCCTCCTACAGATTTAACCTGATTGACTTCAAAGTTGGTCAGTACCAGCACAAGGCCTTTGGGATCAAAAGTTCAAATCTTTACCGACAGTCACATTATGTGGGCGTGGCATGGCAGCAAAATATGGCGTCTCGCCATAAAACACGAGAATCGTTATAACTTTTCCATTCTTTGTCCCATCTGCTCCAAGCTTCTCATGCTTCATCAGAGTACACCCCTTAACACTTCTACATAACAATTTTTTCATAAAGCCCCGCCCCTTATGCTTTTTCCACGCCCCCTTTCATAAAATGACCACGTTGCATACTTTACATAACTTCTCCAACAGATTTAATCCCATTGACTTCAAACTTGGTCAGTACCATCACAAGGCTTTGGGGAACACAACTTATCAACACCTTTACTGACCTTCACAATATGTGGGCGTGGCATGGCGGCAAAATATGGCGTCTCGCCATCTAACACCAGACTGGATAACTTCACCATACATTGTCCAATCTGTCCCAAATTTCTCACACGTGATGAGGGGCCAGCCCTGAACACACCCACAAGTCAATATTGACACACAGTCATAGCGCCACCCGCTGGCTACAGGAAGTCACATGTTTTATACCTAGCTCTAGCAGTAGGTTTCATGTAGAGACACGAAATTTGGTACACACATGAATCATGTGGAGATGCACCAAAAAGCCTCTTGGAGCCATACCTCAAACCCAACAGGAAGTGTGCCATCTTGGTTTAAATTGATTAAATCTGTTGGAGGAGTTATGTAAAGTATGCAAGGTGGTCTTTTTATGAAAGGGGGCGTGGATAAAGCATAAGGGGCGGGGCTTGATGAAATACGGTTATTTAGAAGTGTTAAGGCCTGGACTCTGATGAAGCATGAGAAGTTTGGAGCAGATGGGACAAAGTCTGTAAAAGTTATAAAGATCTGTTGTTTTATGGCGAGACGCCATATTTTGCCGCCATGCCACGCCCACATAGTGTGACCGGCAGTAAAGCTTTCAATAGCTTTTGATCCCAAAGGCCTTGTGATGCTACTGACCAAGTTTGAAGAGAATTGGGTGAAATCTGTAGGAGGAGTTCATTAAAGTATGCGGCATGGAATTGGCCAAAAACAATGAAAAGTGTGATATTCAATCCAAGATGGCCGACTTCCTGTTCGTTTTCGGGTATGGGTTCTTGAGACTTTTTGGTGCGTCTTCCCATGATACATGTATGTACCAAATGTCGTGTCTCTAGGTGAAAAAATCCTATATTGTGAGGTTTTTTTGAAAATTTCAAGGGGGTGCTCGTGAGTCATTTTGCAAGGTCCATTCCCGCGAATACCAGAATTTTCACAGGATATTGACGTATATTACCAAAATGGTGAGTTTTTGAATATGATAAAGGCTCCAAATTAGCGATTTACTTTAGGTATGAATTATAATAATCAGAAGCGGACCAATTACAATAGGGTCCTCGCACCTTTAGTGCTCGTTCCCTAATAATAAACGGACCAATTTGAATAGGGTCATCGCACTTTCAGTGCTCGGTCCCTAATAATCAGCTCAGTTTTAAATTACTTATGAAGTTATTCAGGCTTGGTAAAAGGCTGAGATGACCACAACTCAGTCATTTCTTCTGTGCTTTTCAAAATAAATGTGACATTTATTCTACAGAGGGACAGTATTATAATACTATCAACGTGACATTTAATACTCCAGGCACATAGTCATAATATACATGTTTCTTTTCAAAGAAGCCTTTGCAAGCAGCCGTGTCAGTCACATATATTTAATTCTCGACACACTTAGATCTTATACGAGACATCTGACTCAAGCTAGGGAAGTTTCAAAGGTTATGTCTAAAGGGAGCTGACAGGTTAACAAAAGGCGCGTGAAGAAACATCTCTTTAAGAAAATATCACTTCTGAATATGTGGGGTGAAGTATGTAAATAGTGTGTGTGTGTGTGTGTGTGTGTGTGTGTGTGTGTGTGTTTTGTCTTGTGACAAAGTTTTAGATTTCAAATTTGCTTCATTTCAGAGAAATAATGATATAAAACCCACAAAATCCAACTCAAAACCAAGCAGTAATTGCACTTACCACAGTCTGCTTTAGATATATATACTAATTTAAACATAAAAATAATAGGAATTATACGTTTATTTGAAAGGGAAATTATTATCTAGATCGTGATGAAGTAAAAAAGTGATAAAATGATATCAAGACTAGAATATAATATTACTTTATAATATTAAGTCTAAAGTACACAAATCTTTGAATAGAGTTGTTAAACAATTTTATCACAAAATAAATATGAAAATGTTTATTCACTGAAAACAAAATATAAACGCTGAAAGAAGACGACAGCATTTTAGTTACTCCACTCTGTTTTTGCATTACTATTAGAACCTTTTACAGCAATGCAGTAACTACGTTTTTGGGGTCAAAGGTCAAATAAATCATCATGATTTTTGAGCATTAAAATTACATCATCAATACATGTAGAAATAAGTGTCATATCACTTACCTACCTATAAACAATTTGGCCGGCCAGTTAAAAAATGTAAAAAAACTTTAAAGCAGTTTTTCTCAGTTATACCTTTTTTGTAGTTACTGCAGTTAAACTTTGTAGGGCAGTATAGATTGTGCATGTTTTTGGACAAATATATTGAGAAGTAAGTGGCTGTTTTGTCAGGCTTTGTTCAAATGGTTTTTACCTGCTTTCCTGAAGGCGTCTATTGAACCTGAATAGCTCTATGGTGGCATAAATCTCTCCCTAAGAAAGTGGAGTGTGCACAGCTCTGTCTCTGAGCCTCTCCCCCTGCGAGCATCTGAGTGCTGATATTTATTCTCCAATGAGATCATTAGAGGAGGAAGAGCTGGAGGCGGCCATATGGACACGACTTCTGCTCATCTCGGTCCATTATTTAAATAAAGATCCTGGTAGACGGCACCAGTAGACTCTCTCCATGTGTTGGCACCAGCACATATGTGGCATGCATGACAGTGACTTGATGGCCATATATAACAACATGACAATTAACTTGGAAAATAGATGTATTGTTTGCATAATTTCTGGTTTAACATTGAAGACAAAAGACATTTTGTGCACCAGTGGGGGTCACATTGACTTGCAGTACTGAATATTTTTCCAGTTAAAAAGATGACAACATAGAGGAAGATACAAGAGCTGAATAACAACGACATGCAATACTGGTGCAAGCCAGTGCAGTCACCTTTATTAGAAATGTCACGAATAGACAGATGTAACTGTCTGAAAGAAAGCAAAAAGGTTGCAAATTTGCCCCGAAGTTGCTGTTTGACGTGGGATTGCTGCATTCACTATTTAATACCCTTTTTCCTTTTGAGTCATCAGCACATAAGTATGTTGAGAGATCAAAAGATTTTTTTGCCTTAATTGTGCATAAACAGCTCATATGAAGACATGACATTTTGTATAAATTCCAGCATCCACACAGATGTACATGACATCTGACATTACTGTAACAGCATGATCACCATTTCTTTAACAGTGGCATCACTATAACAGAGCCACTAAAAAACAGCAGCTTCACTGCTCCTTTGTTTTCATTTGACTCCAGAAGACATGAAGAAGATCAACATGAAAAAGAAGCACATTCATACGGCCCCAGGCATGCTTTTCATGCTAAAATATGCATTGGAAGCTGTGATTATTACGCCTGCCTCTCTCTATGGAAACTAATGGAGAACGATTATTTGGTTTTTACGTAATGTGCAGATTAGGATGCTGGTTAACAGTGTAGTGCTATAACTTTGCCTGTACACTGCAAAAAAGCTGTGTCTAAAAACAAGATAAAAACACTAAATCTGAGGGAAATGATCTTGCTGCATGGACAGATAATTTCACTAGAATTAAGCATGTTGAACACCTAAAATAAGAAATAAACTTATCTAAAGGTTTTTTTTTATCTTGGTGAGAAACAAATAATTTGCAGTGTAGAGGAAAATCTCTCTATTAGGGAAAATATGTGATATGTAAAATCTTGTAAAACATGCATTCCGTATTTTTACATTATTTTAGGTATAGTACATGCATTTGTTTGAACCAACAATTATTCATTCATCATATTTTAACAACAAAATGTGAATCTATGTGCAGTACAGATATAAAAAGCTAAATGTAGTGGCAGGAATTGCTGCAGGTCAGAGAAAAGTGCAGTGTGATGCAAGAGAAGTGGAAAAAGAGGACGGGAGTGAAATGATATGCACAAGGTAATTATAGTCTGAAGTGAACAGATGAATAGAGCCAACTGCCTTCCGATCCCAAATGAATGAGGGGCCCTACAGCTGGACACCGGTCCCTTGGGCTGAAATATATCCACTCTTTTTTTGGCCCCCGACTGTACAAATTGTTCCCTGCGCTGGTCTATCTACACATGCTGTCTTCTCAGATAAAGCCACGCCAGGGGGGGTGCAGGACGGTGTGCTGCGCGTTTGGAGGCCTGATTATGCCGAGCAGCAGGCTGAGAGTGGCATTTGGAGACGCTTCAGCAGACAGATCACCGCTGGGCCTCTATACGGGCTGTGTGTTTGCCGTCCAGCAGCCAAGCATCTCTGACAGAACGGCTTCCTTGTTGACTGGCGACACTGAAAACCCGCCCCCAGATTGACTGAGCTCTCTGTGGGGAGCATGAGAAGATAAGGAGGGAAGTGGGTTAAGAGAGCACTTGGGAGAAACCAATGACAGAAGAATTAAAAGAGAAAATTATACATAGAGATGGAGCGGAGAACAAAATACAGTTTCTAGTATTGTAGCAAATTTTACATTTTTATCTGACTTAAATGGCAGGACTGCAAGCTCTTAAGACCTACAGGAAATATGTATTAGTAATTAACGTTCCAACTGTGTAGTGTACAGTAAAGCCCCCAGAAAGAGTGCCAGGCTTTGAAGCCAATTTGACATAGTGTCCAAAATATGGAATTGCAACTTTTGCTGTCATGTGATGCCGTGGGATTTAATCAAATTTTATGAAAACTGTTATAGTATAAAAAATGAACCGCCACATGCTTTAGATATGAGAAAACGTTTACTGATTTCAATAAAATCATAACAGTGAGATCTGTGCATGAAGTCATCACAAGCCCTGTAACATCCTGCATCATAACACTACTTCTTGGATCGTTTCAGGGTTTAATCACAACTTTACATATAAAGTATTAATAAAATTCATACATTATCATAAAACTCAATATTGTAATAATCAAGTCTTGGTATTTTCTTACACCCCGAGTCACACCCCCCCTGAAAACTGATTTGTTTCAGAATTTGATCTATTCAGTCCGATATAATTTGAAAAAGCTAGAACAGCCACACAATTGAATTACTTTCACTTACAATTTAAGTTATCTTAGGGCAAAACAGGAAGGAAATCGGCTCGGCCAGCTGAAGTCTCAAGAGCACATGCTGTGTGTTCCCCACAGTGCGAGAGATCCGTCTGGGTCTGGGTCCCTCCAACTCTGTATCTAGTTTTTTGCTATACATCTATGATCATTTCAGGCCTTGTTGAATAAACGGTTTTATGCCCACAGCCTGGTCCCAAATATCTAGCTGTTAGCAAATAATAAGTATACTCTTGCTTGGGGACGCAGCTATGACAGGTGTTGCTCAGGATCCAAGAGAGTGCATTGTCAAGTGTGAAGTTGTTTGAATGGGGTGTCTACAAACAAGACAAATTAAAGGTGCAAGCAGCGATGAACTGGCCCGAGCAGAGTGCACTGCAAATTATTTGTTTCTTACCAAGATAAAAAAAACTTTAGGTTAGATAATTTATCTTGTTTTAAGAGTTAATTTCTTATTTTAAGTGTTCAACATGCTTATTTCAAGATTTAATAATCTTAATTTAAGAAATCTTGTCAAGTGAAATTATCTGTCCATGCAGCAAGATCATTTCCCTCAGATTTAGTGTTTTTATCTTGTTTTTAGACACACCTTTTTTGCAGTGTATACTCTTGCATGGGGACGCAGCTATGACAGGTGTTGACGTCACGTCCGCCGGTCGCCATCAAGCCACGGCTACCAGCAAACATTTTGACAGCATGGGAAAAATCCCCTAAAACAATGTTTTTAACCACAATTTAACTGCTTGCAGATGATTTTATTTACCTTATGCACCGGATCCTGCTATCCGTGAGATGTGATGACCGTGCATTAAAGGTTTTTAGACATTGGACATGTCGATTTTAAGCACACTGAGCGGCGGCCTGGAGGAAACCATACCACTGGTAGAGAAACCACATCAGTACAGTCTTTCCAGTGCCTGGAAGATCGTTTTAACATTTGATTTTTATGTTTTAACGTTTTACTGCAGGGATCGTTTTAGCATTTGTTTTTAATGTTTTAACGTTTTAATGCATGATTCGTTTTAACATTTTATTCTGATGTTTCAAACACTTCTGTGCAAAGATCGTTTTAACATTTAACTCGGACTGGAAAAGGATTTTAATCAGCAGTTCCAGCCACAAACACAACTACAGAGGAAGAGAGAAGTCAGAAAACAATGGAAACCATGGCTCCACTCACCTCCTCATCAAGCTGTGTCAGCTGCGCCCTCCTGGTGGATAAAGTCGCTGAGCTGGAGAGAAGAATCTCCACACTGTACAAGATCCAGGAAGCTGAAAAGTTAATGGATACCATCATCTTCGGTCCAGCACAGTCCAGCACAGCCTGCACCCAAGCTCCCAATGCCTCTGCTTCCTCGCTCCCTGCTGTAGGAGTCGAGTAGGCCAGAGCCGGCTCTGCCTCCCCTCCAGAGCCTGTCACCGCTCAGTGTCCAGCTGCTGCTCCGGTCACCGTCCCCGATGTCTCCTGGAACCAGCTCGGGGCTAGACCAAGACACGTAGCCCTGGCCAGCTCCACTCCATCCCATCAGGAGCGCTGGTCTATGGTCAGTGCTCGCAGCAAAAGAGGGAGACGCTCCTCAAATGCGCCTCCTCACCACACCATCCAGCTGCAGAACAGATATAACATTCTTGACCTGCATGACTTTCCTCTTCTGGCTGCAGAATCCCGGCCTCATCCTACATCCAGTGACCCCTGCAGTCCCCCGCTGGCACAGATCCCTCCATCGGTCACTTCTCGCCCCAGGTTTCACCGCTCCATACCGCAGTTTACACCTGCACCGCAGCGAGATCCTGCTCCTCACTCTGTCCGCACACCTTCAACCACTCCTCCACCACAGTTTAAGTCTCCCTCACCAACCATGCTCATCATTGGAGACTCGATTGTGAGAAATGTGGGAAATAAATCTGCAAAGACATTTTGCTCCACACACACACACGCCCAGGATGTTGTCGTGCACGTTGGCTGTAACGACATTCCTGACCTGTCCTCCGAACTGCTCAAACGGGATTTTAATAAACTTCTTGACTCCCTCGAGGTCCACGGCAAGCAAGTTTTTATCGGCGGACCCATGCCTCCTCACAGCCGAGGTGTTGCTCGTTTTAGCCGCACACTGAGCCTCCACACCTGGCTGAAATCAACATGTGCAGCCCGCAACGTAGCTTTTATTGACAATTTTAATCTCTTCTGGAAATGCCCATCTCTTTACCGCCCTGATGGTATCCATCCAAACGGCCGAGGTTCACGGACTATCACTGACAATATCTTTTACTCCGTTTGGACCTCTCCCTCGCACTGACTATCGTACACCTCATGCCCAAATCATCCGCACCTGGTCAGCGCAGGTCACCACAGGCAAGCCTCCCCCTCCCCAACCTCCCCACACGGGGGAGCTAGCCCATACAGAGCTGGCTCCCCCGTGTGGCGAGGTGGGCTTACTACTGCTCTGCCCAAACTCCCTGTTATTTCTCCCCTACCCATTCCAGTCAGAATCACAAACAGGCGCTCATGCCCTCGCAATAAGGCTCTGAGCAACTTGACCTGCCTCCTGCAGGTCCCCATCACCACACCTTGTGAGCGCACATTCGGCACGAAAATTAATCTGGCCGTGCTGAATGTGCGCTCTCTCCAACAAAACCTACATCATAAATGACTTAATTACAGATCACAACCTGGACATTTTTCTACTGACAGAGACATGGCTTAGCACCAATGCACCAGCTGTTCTCACTGAGGCCTGCCCACCTAATTTTAATTTTTTATTTTCCACAAAATGTTAGGAGGGGAGGCGGTACTGCATCACTTTTAAAAGAAACACTGAACTCAAAAGAGGTTTCTTTTAACAGTTACACATAATTTGAATATCACGCCTTTGTTTTTAGCAGCCCTCCGATTATCTGCATCACAGTTTACAGACCACCCCAATATTCTTCCTCTTTCATCAGTGAATTTTCAGAATTTTTATCAATCATACACACCACTTACAACAGGGTTTTAATAGCTGGTGATTTTAATGTACATCTTGACAATATCTCAGACGCCATGTCCAGAGAATTTTTAAACCTTTTATGCTGCCTAGATTTTAAATAGCACGTCGCACAGCCAACTCACAACAGAGGACGCACCCTGGACCTGGTCATAACCTACGGCCTGTCCGCTGATGTGTCCTCTGTTGTGGACCTGGCTGTGTCTGACCACTACTGTGTGTATTTTAACATCGCCAGTTTTAACCCTCAGGAGGCCCCGGTGAGAACGGTGAGGAAATGTTACCTGACTTCTGAAGTGGCTGCAAATTTTATCAAGATTTTACAGAGCACCCCTGCTGAGGTTTTACCTGCACCCTGTGATTTTATTGTTGACAATTTTAACTCCAAACTGAAAACAACACTGGACTCAGTGGCTCCACTTTTAACTAAAACTGTAAAAACAAAACCTGTACCACCCTGGAGAACCGCTAGCATCAAAAAACTAAAAAGAAATTGCAGGAGTGCAGAGAGAAGGTGGAGAAAAACTAAATTGACAGTTCATCATAAAATGCTACGTGAACAACTCAAAACTTACAATAAGGCAGTCAAACAAGCAAGAATTTTCCATTTCTCAAAACTTATCACAGACAATAAAAACAACCCCAGGTTTCTTTTCTCCACCTTCAATCTTTTAACCAACACTAGTTTTAATAAAGCTCACATGACACCATCAGAGGCCCTCTGCAAGGACTTTGCAGACCACTTCAGAAGTAAGATCGATGGTATCAGATCCAGTCTTTTATCCCAGAATGTATTTTTTTACACACCTGAACCATCGCTCTTATCTGAGGAAACACTGGAGAGTTTTGCCCTGGTTGATGCAAGGACACTTGGTCGAGTTTTCTCCCAAGTAAACCCAACAACCTGCCTTTTAGATCCTATTCCCACATTGCTCTTAAAATCATTTTATGCTTTCTTTGAGGAACAGATTTTAAATGTTGTGAATTGCTCTCTTCAGACGGGTGTCTTCCCCACTGCCTACAAAACGGCAGTGGTGAAGCCCCTTCTGAATAAGAGTAATTTGGACACCAACATTTTAAATAACTACCAGCCTGTATCCAACTTACCATTTTTAAGTAACATTTTAGAAAAACAGTTTTTTAACCAGTTAAATTATTTTTTTAAATAGAAACAACATTTTAGAGAAATATCAATCTGGTTTTAGAATGAACCACAGTACAGAGACAGCTCTTTTAAAGATTTTAAATGACTTCAGGTGTTATTTAGATTCACAGAAATTAACAGTCTTGGTTCTACTGGATCTCAGCGTCGCCTTTGATACAGTAGACCATCACATTTTATTAAACAGACTCCAAACCCTGGTTGGCCTCTCTGGTACTGTTTTTAACTGGTTCAGTTCTAATCTCTCAGATCGAAGTTTCTTTGTAAGTATGGATACATGCTCCTCCAGAACACATGAAATCAAGTGTGGAGTTCCCCAAGGGTCAATTTTAGGTCCAATTCTTTTTAATCTCTATATGCTTCCCCTTGGGGACGTCATCAGGAGACATGACATCAGCTTCCACAGCTACGCTGATGACACACAGCTGTACATCGCCGTGTCTCCTGATGACACAGAGCCAATTGATTCCCTGTTAAACTGTATTTTAGATATCAAGTCATGGATGGCAGTGAACTTCCTACAGCTCAACCAGGACAAAACAGAGGTTTTAGTAATCGGTCCTGAAGGCAAGAGAGAGAAACTTTTACCAAAACTACGAGATTTTAAAACTTCACAATGTGTAAAGAACCTGGGCGTCATTTTCGACGTTTTAAGTTTTATTCCTCATAGTAAAAATACAACAAAGATAGGTTTTTACCATCTTAAGAACATAGCCAGAGTCCGCCCATTTCTCTCTCAGGCCAACACGGAGGTGCTGATGCATGCTTTTATCTCTTGTCGTTTAGACTACTGTAATGCTCTGCTCTCTGGTCTTCCCAAAAAGAGCATCCACAACCTACAATTATTACAAAACTCAACCGCACACGTGCTAACAAGGACCAGAGGGCGGGAGCACATTTCACCGGTTTTAAAATCACTGCATTGGCTCCCCGTGTGTTTCAGGATCGATTTTAAGGTTCTTTTATTAGTTTTTAAATGTCTTAATGGTCTTTGGCCATCTTATCTATCGGATATGCTTTTATCATATCAACCCTCACGGGTCCTGAGGTCCTCTGGCACCGGCCTTTTAATTATTCCAAGAGTTAAAACTAAAACCTACATTATGGCCCGCGCCTATAGAACAGCCTGCCAGAGGACATCAGGACCGCAGAGACTGTTGATGTTTTTAAAAGGAGGCTCAAGACCCACCTGTTTGGTCTAGCTTTTAACTGATTATTTTACTATTTATTTATTTATTCTCCTATTTAGCTATCTATTTACGTATCTAGTTGTTCATCACATTGTTTATATTTTCTTTCCCGTTGTATTTTAGTTTTTATCCTCTCCTGTTGTTTTTTAGTCTTTTATTTTTTATCCTGTTGTCTTTTAGTCTTTATCCTGTCCTGTTGTCTTTTAGTCTTTTAGTTTTTATCCTGTCCTGTTGTCTTGCTGTCTTTTAGTCTTTTAGTTTTTATCCTGTCCTGTTGTCTCGTTATTTTTTAGTCTTTTAGTTTTTATCCTGTCCTGTTGTCTTGCTGTCTTTTAGTTTTTAGCTCCAGTGTTCCCTCATGGGGGCCTCTGCACTGGGATGTGTGTTGGGTCTGCCCGTGGGGATGTGGTCTTTGAGATTCCCTGGGCCCGGGGGACTAGGCGGCTCTGCACCATGTGTGGAGTCCGCCTTGGTCTACCCGGGTCCTGGTGGTCTCTGTGACGGCGTCCTCTATGGCTGTGGGCTCTGCCACCTCTCAGTGTGGATGCTCCCACAGGTTGCTTTTTCCTCATCTGGATCCTCGGTGCCTTGCCATGTCTCTACACTGTCAATCAATATGTGCTGTGTGTGAGTCTGAGTGTGTGTTTGCGTGCGTGCATGACTAAATGCGTGTGTGTGCATGTTTGTGTATGTATACTTACAGATGTGTATGTGGGGGAGGGAGGGGTGGGTTTTGTCATTTTTATTGTCTGTTTTTATTCTTATTTTTTGTAAAGCACTTTGTGTTGCATTTTTTTTGTATGAAAAGTCCCATATAAATAAAGTTTGATTTGATTTGATTTGAGGATCCAAGAGAGTGCAGTGTCAAGTGTGAAGTTGTTTGAATGAGCAGTTCTCAAGAAAGCTGCAAGCAGAAATACTGGAGGCCAAGCAAAAATGCACGTTTTGAACGGGCACTGCACCATCAGGAGGGAAAGTATGAAGGGCAGCCACAGCTGGAACAAAATGAGAGACCTTCCACTGCAGTCCTGCAAACATCCACTGCACTAGCATCTCTACTTGTTTTCATTTCCGTTTTTCCCTGAAGTCAAACTGTACTTCAACCAGCTTCTTTTTTTTTTTTTTAGCTCAGTAAGCAATACTAAATACTGTCTGGTGTCGACTTCCTTAACTCTGCCATTTATCTTTTTTTTGTGTGTCATCACTTTGCTGCCCTTTTTCTCATCAGAGTCACTGGCAAGTGTGTGGTTGAGTCTTGTGCAGTAAAAAACAGTGGCAGGCAGCGTGTGTCTGGCTCTCTGTGCTGGCGATTTGTAGAAGTCACACAGTACACTGATTGCCAATAATGATGAGCTGGCGAAGAGAGGCAGAGGGAGAGATGAGGTGGTGATTGCTGCAACTCTGCGCAAGTCGATAATGGAGAATATATGTCATGTGCAATTATGTATCTTACTGTGTGCCTGTAACCCATATGCTGATTAATGCTGATTTATGCCTCATTATGTTGATTTATAACAGGGCAACACGAGTGCTGTTGACTGACTGATGATACAAAAAAAATGTGGCTCCATTAAAACACATGATGTTAGCGTTACTCTACCACACTGTTCTTGGATCAGTGAAGCTTTGTTTCAATTTAAAAAAATAATTCTACTTGGATATTTTGTTTTATGATAATAGAAGTTTGATACTGAACCATGCCAGTGATTTACCACATTTTAGGCCATTAAGTACAAATCATGTATACTTAACATTACTGCTGGCCATTTTCTAAACCATAACTCTGATTTCTCTCCAGTCAGCTAGTGGCCTTTATTCCAGCACACTATGCAAATTAGAGACTTGGAACTTGAGGAACTGCTTCTGATAGACAATCCATCATCGCGAACATGTAGTCACCCACATTTTTTAAAGTTACATTCTGGTTATTTTTATGGAGTAATTCAGTTGGGAGCATTTAAAAAACGTTTCTTCATGGTGCTTTTATGGATTCTCAAGATTACAGTCAAGATTTGATTGTCAGCTACTAAAAGGTATCACATTCATTAGGTCTGTTGTCAGTAATCACACCTTTGCAAATAGGAAAATGTAAAGTTGTTGAAAGCATTATGCAATTAGATACAGGTCCAAAACAGGTCTAAACAAAATAATACAAAAAAATAGAAAATATATTAAAGCAGCAAAATAATTTTAAACAGTAGCATCATTAATTAATATTGCGCATAGTCCCTCATGTATGTGTAAGTGAGTTTTTTTTATTTCTGGAGTGAGCCCACAACTGGAAGATTCATTTTGAGTTGTATGTCATGTCAACTTGAATTAGCTCTGTCTTTAGCTTGGTTTTGGTCTCCAACGCTTGAGAGAAATGTGGTTGTGGCCCATAAAATCAAAGCAATAACCTAAAAGATGTGAAAATACTGTGTAGAACTGAGGGGAACATTGTAAAAAAGAGCATTTGGCCTTGCTGAAGGTCTCTGCTCTATGAGTGACCTGCTAGTCTTTTGTGAGTTTTCTAATTTAAGCAGTGGCTTTCACATCAGAAATAGTAATATGATCCATTGTTAAAATAGACCAGTTTGAAAATTTAGAACATAGTTTGTATCATGCATTGTTAAATTGGACGTCACAATGCATTTATCATTCCATTATAGAGTTACGATGGTGGTTTCATTGTTCTATTACAGAAGGAAAAATTTGCATTGGAATAAATTGAAAGTGATCACCTGAAATGTAGGAAGTCAGTCTAAAAGACTCGGAAAATGGTTAGCAAGGATGTCAAACATGCAATGCAATTTGTAGTTAATGGACTAAAATATGCAAACTACTGAGATGACTTTGCTTCAATAACAACAGCTGCTACTTTGCAATCCCTTCAAGAAACAAATTTGCACAACCAAATGCCAACAAATGGCCACTGATCATACATATATTAAACTCTAAAGTAGTTAGGATTTCATTTTCAGCAAATAAGACTCAACAAGGGTGTTGATATTCTGCAGGGAAACTGGAGTTGTACCTTGCCACTGTCTTATCACCAAACTTCCTGAATTCAACATCAAGCTCCCAGCCGTCTGGAGCGTGACAGACACATTTACAGTTGGCTTTTCCACTAAACTCTTTTATTGTAACAGTCGGCTCCTGTGTTTTTGAAGTCTCTGTGCTGGAGGATGAGGAGGTCCCGCTCCCTCTGCCGGGGTGGTTGTTTGGGTGACAAGGCACCTTTTAAACAGTAAGATGATAGCACAGACTGTAGAGGTGGACAGAAATGAAATGGAGCGAGAATATTCTGTTCTCAGGGAGAGGAAGGGGTCCCCGGTGTCAGTGCTGACGGGGCTGTTGAAGCTGAGCATCTCCTGCTGTAGTCTGTAATACAACCAGGTCACAGAACACAGGCTTTGATCATGACATTGTCTTTCTGCTCGCAGCTATTGTTTGAAATTGTCTGCAGCAATAAACAGAGGTGGGTCAGTTATGGAATCTGTCAGGAAGGCCCTTTATGTGATGTCTTTTTGGGAAGTGTATTCTTCCACCATCACTGTAGAATGACTGATGATACTAAGCCTCATTAACATGTAATTGCTCTGACAAGGGCACAAGATAACATCAGCATTACCAACGGTAAAGCCAAATTCAAAGAAAGTTTGCACGTTATTCTCTCATCCCACAACTTCTTTCCTAATGACACACACAGTCTGTTTCCTGGGACTCACAGCTGAAAATAGTTCAGTATTTTATGCACAGGGTGTGATTTTCTCTGATCACACTTTCCATCTGTCAGCCGACAAGACAGAAGGGGGAGGGAGAACTGTTGTTAGATTTGGATAAGGGCTGCAGGTAGAAACACAGCCAAGAAATGGTTCCAAAATAATGCCCTCGAAATGGAGACACGTGTTAATGTTTAGTGCCATGAGAACAGACCTGGCAAATCAACTTTCTGACTAAATTTGCCGAAACATTAAATCATTGACAACATTGCTGGCCTTTGATCTGGCAGCAAGATTTCGAATGTTCTTTCATGAAGGTTAATTTTTGATCTTGTAAACAGGAGTTTGACCAAGAAAATCTAAACTGTCAAGATTATAAGTTCATTTAATATGGAATGCTGTGAGGAAGAAGGGTATTTTTGTAGGAAGGCAGCTTCTCCCTGGTTCCCTTGACAAAAAAAAAGTTATTTTTCCAATGGACGCCATTACTCCACCATATATTTAAATAGCAAATAGTTGTTTTGCTGCTATATTAATGATTTGAATGTCATATTTAGCCATTTTAAGAAAATCTAAGTTATATATTTTGTTTTATGTGTTGATTTAAATAATTTGTACAGTGATTGATGATGTACCACATGGTTTACCACATGAACACATATTGGCATAGACTGTTTCTGCAGAAGCTGCTGGATATTAATACCAACTCCCACCAATATCTGCTATTTCAAACCATTTTTGCACATCCCTGCTTTATATTTCTTTCATACCCTGCCTGGGAACATCATTAAACATCCAGCAGAACCTTTGCTGCCCCTGCCTCTCCACCAGGTCAGTCTGAGACTCTCTGATTGGTCTTCTCTTTATTATAGACCAATCAAAGCACAGCTTACCGCCCTGTGTCTCCTCCCCTCTCAAGCTTCATTCATTATAGATCACCTGCCCCCACCTGCACAGCTTCATTACTCCTTCATTTAGAGCTTCTCTGGTCTGCTGACTCTTCTTTTTCTCCACAGTCCTCCTGGTGCCGTTGTCTCAAACCCCAACGGCGTCCTCCTCACCCTTTGTCTGCCTCTCCTCCCTGATTCTATCCTTCACTCTCTACTCCCAGAATTCCCTCTCATTTTCATCATTAGGCAGTTTAACCCTTCATGCAGGCGGCCGTTCTCAGTGATAGAAAATGACTGAAAATGAGTGCAGTTTGAGTATAGCCTTTTAGTGCTTTAGTCAGTCATTTCTGGGTGAGCGAGCTGCAGAGTCTGGATCGACACCATGAGTGACCCCCACATACAACTCTCACAAATCTCCCTTTGTCACAAACACATGCAATGCTGGTAATGTTAACCCAGCATTATTTTCCCCCTCCCTCTGTTGAGTTGCTCACCAATGTTACTAACCGCGAGGCTCTCCAAGGAATTGCCAAAGCCAATAATTTCATTAAAAAAAAAAAAAAAACCCTTCTATTATTGGCACAAGCAGAACAACAGAATCATTTTCCTGCTGTGTTGTAAATGCTTGTTGAGTTGGAGCTTATTCAACCTGCACTCGGGTATGCAATATTTCAATAAGAACAACAAACTAATCAACCTATAATTAAGTATAATAATTGATTTCATTGACATTTTTCATGAAGCTGGCTGCACTGAATGTATTCCCGTCCTGCGGTTCTCCCTTCATTGCTGTGTCTAAATGAGTGTTATTGCTTTTTTTCATTGACCTTGTTTGGTTCTCAGCAGGCAAACCACCCAGAGAAAACCACAAATACAAACATAATATAAGCTTAAGGCCACATTATTGTTATAAACAAATGTGTGTGTTGTTTTGTTGATGGAAAATTAATGAAAGAATGTGGGCTCACTCAGTTAGGTTCAAGTCCGTTTACTCCGTCTCTAACATGTATTGAAATACAATAAAAGCTTGCACAACCTCCCCCATCGTCTATCTGTTTGTTTACCCAGAGACTGGGTGTGCATCAATTTCAGCTTTTTCTAAATGAAGGCAGATGGTGTGAGTCTGTATCCTACCCTTCAAAAGATTAGCATCAGTTCTTCGGGACGGTTATGTAACTTATTACATTTTTTTTCCAAAATGCAAAGATTTCTCAGGGTAATTGGGAGCAGCAGAGTGTCTCAGTTGGCAGCAGCAGATGTTTCTGTATTCTCTTCAACAAATTTAAACTCAATGCAATGACTGTTTTGTGGATTGTGATTTGTAGCCACAGCAGTATTGTGTCTTTTGGGGCGGAAGTTGGTTGTCAATTACCTCTTCGATCCGGACATTCATTATCCCCAGAGGATGAATTCTGCTTTGGTGATTCCCTGACTCTTCAGCTAGTGCCACCATGAGGTAGACATTTTTTGGTTCTCACTGAAATGCCTCCATACCTACTGAATAAATGACCATGATAGAAGAAGTTTAATACACTTCAACGACCTCAAAATGACATCCAGCCTGTGCTGAATTTGTTCCTAATTAGGGGATTTATTTAAAAGCCTAATTGTGTGCTCCAGTAAAGTTTGGAAAGGAAATTCATGGTCCCCAGTGGATGAATCCTTATGACAATGGTGACTTTTCCCTCCATCACTAACATGGGGTTCACAATGTTGGTTTTGAGTGGAATTTCTCCACAACTATTGAATGAATTATCATGAAATTTGGAACACACATTCATGTCCTCCCCTAGGAAAAGTTATAATAATTTTAGTCATCAGTTTACCTTTTTGTCTAGTGTCATCATCACGTCAAAACTGTAATTTGATCAGTACTCTGGCTTAAACTTATCATCACAAAACTAATCATCACCCTCAGCTGTACTTTATGTTTGGTGATAATTAGACAATTTCACTAAACTAAAATATATCATTGGCAATAAAGGCTACATCACAATATGCCAAAGAATATTCTGAACATGCACAGTGAGCGTATTGTCCTCTGCTGGTATTAATGAAACAATGAAACAATAGTAAAACTATTTAGTTTATTTCTTTTATTTTGTGTGCTTGCTTGCAAAAGCACACTAATTGTTTTTCCTTGGGCTTATCTTGTGTGCTTGCAAAAGCACACTAACTATTATTCACCAGGACTATTTCTTATTTTGTGTACTTGCTTGCAAAAGCACACTCACTACTATTCACCGGGTCTATTCTTATTCTTATTTTGTGTGCTTGCTTGCAAAAGCACACAAACAAAAAGTGGGTGAGCGGTGTCAGTGGGGTGAAAAGACGAGTGAAAACCTTTCAACAGACATGGCGTTTTTTCATAAAACATGAGAACTTATAACTTGAGCATACATTGTCCAATCTGCTTCAAACTTGTCATGCATGATAGTGTTCTACATAACAATATTTAATAAAGTCCCGTCCCTTTTGATTAGCCACGCCCCCTTTATTAACTAATGAACTGTTTGTCCTAGATACTTGTTTGAGGTGTCTGTGAACTCAGGACAGAGTCCCTGTTTAACTTAAGCCACGAGAATGACGGTCCAGAGGCAAGCACACAATCAAAATTTCTTTAGAAATTTTCTAGTTTAAACTTATTAATGCCTTTTTGTTTGGCAGTCAGAGTATCCACATGCTCCTTGGGTAGTCCTATCTTGCGAGTTGGGAAGTAATTATTTAATCTTCGGCATGTTCATGAGCTCTAGGTTGTAATATGGAATAAAAACAACAACATGGATTGTATTTTATTGCTCTAGCGTTTGTTGATAATTGTTTGCAGAATTTGTGTGACAACGAAGACTAACTGTAACAGATCAGCTGCTGTGAGCTATGAAATATGATCAGGAAACTAATAATGTTAACAACAGTTAAATTATTTTGTTTATTGGCCCCGTGATACAGCTCCACTGCAAAATTTAATGGGCTCTTCCTTTGCCCGTGCTTCTTCCTTCCACCAAGTTTCATTAAAAATCAGGTTAGTAGTTTTACTGCAAGCTCAGAAGGTGTTTTCAAAGCACTTTTCAGAAACTTGCAAGAATGAGAGGCCAGAACATAAAGGAAATATCTGGTTAAAAATGATCTATGAACGTATAGTCAGGGCCTTAACCCTTTAACCCCTTTTTGTATCCTTCTAGTAATAGTAAAAAAAAAAATTAAAAAAAAAAGATTACCACAACCACAATCTCTTACAATGGTAAAAATATTAGTATACCAGCATTTGCAATTTTGTAAAAATGGAATTAGTTGTGATAGTCATGATTTCCACATATTTATTCTATATAATTACCATATTTACTTGGAAATCATCCCAGAAAGTGACAAAAACTACATACTTAATTAATTATTTGTTAGTTATTTTATTTGTTAAATGTTTCATATTTACAGCAATGAATGATCAGAAGTTATGATTTCATAGCACTTCATTCATGATAATGACATTATCTTAATAACAATAAGCTACCATAAAGCGCCAAATCAACTGTTTGGTTGAGATAGTTTAAAAAAAAGTTCTTATACATTCATTACAGTTTTTTTGTTGGAATCATTTAACATTATTCTACTCAGTAAGGCGTCTGACGGTATAATATGTCAAAAAAATTTAACAACCTTTTAAAATTTGACCAAAAACAGGCCAAATGTCTGGAGTGATTTTCTTGTTTCTGCTCTCCTGGTTTGAGGCGGGACTAAGAGGCATACTAGGCATACAGCCAAGTGGTAGAGATGGTTCAATCAGGTGGATTTCAGTTAAACACTCCTTTCACTGAGATGTGGTTACTATAAATGTGCTCTACCATGTGGTTGAGTTATGCCTGAAAAGGTATACAGCATATACAATATTTGACTCATCGACACATTGAGTCATTTCTGCCTTCAAGTAATTATCAAAACAGATGAGACCCATTCATTTGGTCATCTTGCACTCATGGTCAGGGTCTGTGTCACACATTTGTTGCATCTGAAATCGGAGAACAAAAGTGAACATAAAGCTTGAACAGCAGAAGTCTGCCTTGGCGTCTGCATGTCTGCTGACCTTTTCATTCATTTCCACTCCCTCACAGACATAAAACAAGCAGCAGTCAATTTGTTACCTTACAAATTCTATCTTATGTTCATTGTGAATGAATGCCATGGCTATGTCTTGCATCGCGTTGGTGACTTTGTTCACATGCATTCAAGATCCTCGCCCACATACTGTATCTTGAGTTACAGGGGATGTGAAATGCTCTGCTGTTTAAAGCTGATTAAGGCTTTATGATTGATACGCCTTCAGAATTGAGTCTTTGTGCAAACAAAAGCACATTCCCTGTCTCAGACGAGGAGGTAGGAGTAAACTTTATCCCCAAATCCTCTCAGGGACAAACACATTTCTCTGCTGTGCCTAATTATTCCATTGGGTTTCAGGGGTGGCTGGACAGTGATTTAAGAAGCCAGTTCTCCAGGGATTAATTTCTCTCATGGTTTGCCTAATTAAGGTATTAACAAAATGTAATAAACTCTTGCCAGAGGATTCTTCCAAGCAGCGCATTGCTTATAGCTCCAGCCACCACATCAAATATGTATTTAATCTAAGTATAATGTAGTGGCTACACAAGATAAACACATTTACCCAGAGCTATAAAGCTCAGGGATCGATATAAGCTGTTTCTTTGTTTACTCTCTTGTTTGTAGCTCTATTGCCTTCTGGTCATTCCGGGAAGTGAAGAGGCATCGAGGTAGAGAGTAAGAAAGAGAAGCAGAGAGAAAGGAAGCACGGTCTCTGTAGTCTTCATCATCAGCTAGACCATCATCATCATCATCAAAAGGTCTCGGCCTTTTGAAGAGTCTGTGTGTGAAGAGATCTGATAAGCTCGAGCTTAGGGGCTGTGGCGCTTCAGTCCTTTTGGTGTCAAGCCCACTGGAGAGTCTGTCTGGCTTCAACTATGCTTTAATGCTGAAGTCGGTCTCAAGCACACAGCCAGCATTAGTTTGAGTGTAACTCTCATGTGCTGCTTTGAACAGGATGAGGACTTCAGCTGTCCCCGCAGCACAGCAATTATGCAATCAAGAAGAGTCTGAAAACATCAGACGGCTCGCACAAAGTGATGACTTGCGTCTTGAAAAGTCTTCTCCTTAAAGTGATCATTAAAGTTATGTCTCATGTTTTCTCATTTCATCTTAAATCAAATGATACCAGATGACCAATACCACTCTACTGTACCGTGTTGTGTGCTGTTGCACTGTTATGTGCGTCACATTGTGGTTGGTTAGGAGTATTCTCAGTATGTGTGAGTCAGTTGACTGTGAGTAAAATTGCTAAAAAAAAAAGGGTTTATTACATGGGGAGTTAGTTCACTTTCATGCTCAGAAACAGACTTATGAGCTGTAGCAGTGCTTTGTACAATGCAGCGTTTAATGTCACTGTTCTGTCAGAGTTTTTGATCCTGATCTGAATTTTTATCCCTAAACTCTCTTAGAAATAGGCAGTTCTCTCACGGTGAGTCACTGAATAACTTTTGCATGCTTTCAACTCCACCAGGCTCAACTAATAGTCTTTTTTCTGCTCTAACAAAGCTTTGAATAAACTGCCGACCGTATAAAATGCAACATTAAGAGTGCTGACTACGGCCAGAGAAGAGAATACATTACAACCTGTAAAGTCCCTTTATTTGCAGTTATTTTGATAATACACTGCTCATTTTTTATAACACTCAGGGGACCGGCCCTCTGCATACGTAACACTTGTGCTTATAGCATAAGTCTTGTTTAGGTCTCTCCGTTATACAGCCTCTTAGCAGGTCCCTGGGCCTCAACTAATGCCTGTGTTGAAGCAAGCTTTAGTGCCATGGTCATCACCTCTGGTGAGCCAGCCAGAGGACCTGAGGGCGTCACAACCTGCTGACATCTTTTCAAGGTATACTTTGTCAGCATAGATTTACATAATGGCATGCATCAGATGAGGTCTGCATTAGATATTTTCTTCATTCCACTCCATGATTACTTTGATCACTTTTTAATGATTTTTTTGTTATGCTTATATAACATTACTCTCACACTGTAAAAAAGGTGTGTCTAAAAACAAGATAAAGACAGTAAATCTGAGGGAAATGATCTTGCTGCATGGACAGATAATTTCACTTGACAAGATTTCTTAAATTAAGATTATTAAATCTAGAAATAAGCATGTCGAACGCTTAAAATAAGAAATTAACTCTTAAAACAAGATAAATTAAAGTTGCAAGCAGCGATGAACTGGCCAGAGCAGAGTGCACTGCAAATTATTTGTTTCTTAGCAAGATTAAAAAAACAACTATAGATTTAGAAGTGCTAGATAATTTTTCTTAAATTATCTTAAATTAAGTTAATTTCTTATTTTAAGCATTCAACATGCTTATATCTAGATTTAATCTTAATTTAAGAAATCTTGTCAAGTGAAATTATCTGTCAATGCAGCAAGATCATTTCCCTCAGATTTACTGTCTTTATCTTGTTTTTAGACACACCTTTTTTGCAGTGTACTAATTGCTTACTTTAGGTGAGGTTAAACAATCCTTTATTTAGTGAGATACATTACAGTTCCATGGATCAGATCAGGAGAATAAAAGGCGGACATACTGCAGCTTACAATGTACGTACTATCACATGCAGTATGTGTCATAACGAAGCACCTTGACCTTTGACCCTCTTCCATATAAACTACTTGCCACTTCATTTTGTACACCTGTTCAACTGCTCATTAATGCAAATATCACATGGCAGCAACTCAATGCATTTAGTTATGTAGCCATCGTTGAGACGAGCTGCTGCTGAAGTTCAAAGTGAGTATCAGAATGTGGAAGAAAGGTGATTTAATATGGAGTAAGACCGCTGTCAAAAAGATGTGTCCATGTTATAAGCATTCGTATTTGTAATGATAAACATTTGTGTGTAAATAAAAAAGTTGTACCCAAAATTCTGCTGTCACACACATGAGTCTGATAAATTATTAGGGTTAGGATTGTTTTTATGTGAGTATGAATCTAAAAGCTGTGAGTGCAAAGTCTTGTGAATACAACTCTAATTTCTACGACTACGAGTCTTCACTGTGAACACGAATTCAAGTTTGTGGGTACGAGTCGAAAAACTGTTGAAATGACGTCACAGGCAGGTCACAGGCAGGTCACAGGGGAAAACAATCGAACCCCGAAAAATGCGCCGAAGGATGGCTGACAACATGGACACCGTCGGGGAAGCATCATCATCATCATCACAGGTAAAGTAAATAACACATCCAACATTTATTTATTTTTATTTAGTTGTTTATTTCATGAAGTTGTACTGTTTTAAATAATATGAAGTTTATGGACGTTAAGACATTCTGCTTTAGCTTACAAGCTAACCACATGTCAGTTACTGCTTGTGTAACCAAACAATAGAATTAGTCAGAGTCCTGACAGCAGTTTACTATCAATCCAGAATTTATTTATTATATACGTGTATATCTGAGATCAGACACACAAGTGTGGTTTGCATGGGTCCAGACTAGTAATATTAATTAATAATTTAATAATTGATATTTGTTGTATTAACTTGCATGCTAATGATTGGCATACATTATTTTGCTAAAAATACAAAATTATTTTTTATGTCTGTCCAGCCTATGTGGGATAGAGTACTGTATGTTGGTAAATGACTATGTTAACAGTGGCATTTAGCCTAATGCATCAAACTTGTTGTTTACAGGGACCAGTAGCTGCTTGGTTATTGGAACGTCTGAAATCAAGGATTACAGATGTGTTGAATCAACCACACTTGAATTTGGACTATTTACAATACATTGTAAATCAAGAAACATTCATTGTGACGGCTGCCTCCAGAACATCCCAGCTGAAATTGTGGAGTGTCTTTTATCCCTGCAAAGTAAGATCCACGTAGCTGTTTCCCAAGAGTGTCCCTGTCCATAAACTTCATATTATTTAAAACAGTACAATTTCATGAAATAAACAACTAAATAAAAATAAATAAATGTTGGATGTGTTATTTACTTTACCTGTGATGATGATGATGATGCTTCCCCGACGGTGTCCATGTTGTCAGCCATCCTTCGGCGCATTTTTCGGGGTTCGATTGCTTTCCCCTGTGACCTGCCTGTGACCTGCCTGTGACGTCATTTCAACTGTTTTTCGACTCGTACCCACAAACTTGAATTTGTGTTCACAGTGAAGACTCGTAGTCGTAGAAATTAGAGTTGTATTCACAAGACTTTGCACTCACAGCTTTTAGATTCATACTCACATAAAAACAATCCTAACCCTAATAATTTATCAGACTCATGTGTGTGACAGCAGAATTTTGGGTACAACTTTTTTATTTACACACAAATGTTTATCATTACAAATACGAATGCTTATAACATGGACACATCTTTTTGACAGCGGTCTTACTCCATAATTTAAGTGGCTTTGAATGTGTCATGTTTTTTAGAGCCAGTGGGGCTGGTCTGAGTATTTCACAAACTGCTGATCTTTGGGATTGGAACCATCTCTGGGGTTTACAGAGAATGGTGTGAAAAAGAGAAAATATCCAGTGAGCAGCAGTTCTCTGGGCCTAAATGCCTCGTTGATGTCAGAGGTCAGAGGAGACGGTCAGACTGGTTGGAGACGATAGAAAGGCAACAGTAACTCAAACTAAAAAATTTCTAAAGAAATTTTGATTGTGTGCTTGCCTCTGGACCGTCATTCTTGTTGCTTAAATCAGCAGTTAAACAGGGACTCTGTCCTGAGTTCACAGACACCTCAAACAAGTATCTAGGACAAACGGTTCATTAGTTAATAAAGGGGGCGCGGCTAATCAAAAGGGGCGGGACTTTATGAAATATTGTTATGTAGAACTGGTCAGTGATGAACCATCATCATTCATGACCATATACAGTCAGAGCCGGCCCGTGGCATAGGCCGTATAGGCAAATGCTAAGGGCGCCGTCCATCCGGAGGCGCCACGCCAGCGCCACAAATGGGAAAGAAAAAAAAAGTGTAACTTTCACTATTTTTTATAACTAGTTGGTACTATTATTTCTTAATACAAAAATAATCCCACGTTAATTTAAATGCAAAGCAAAGCCTATTTAATAGAAATAATATAATATGTTTGTAATGTTACAACATTATGTCGCCCCACCCAAACCCCCCTCCCGCGGTGCGCCCCCTCCCTTCCCTACATGCTGATGAGCACGTGCCCTCCATGATTGTTTTTGGACTTCACCATATGAAAACATCAACACAAGATGTGAAAACTGCCCAAACTGTCCGGTGCCCAGAGAAGAAAAAAAGACAAGAAGAGGAGGAGAAACGAGACAAAGACAGAGGTAACGTTACATGAAATAATTTGTCTGTTACAGAACGTGATAGTAACCTGGCTTTTAACATTAAGCTACATGATTCGCTAATTGCTAATCAATAAATAGCTAGCGTTAACTGTTTTAACATCAGTGGAGGGGGCTAAGTTGTTATGGAAAATAATAATGTAGGTAATTACAGTACTCCCACCCTACATTCCTCTGGGACATTTGTAAATATAAGATCTTTTAAGCAGTTGTTTACATTTCTTTGCATTTTTATTGCCTTCTGGTTAGCTAACGTTTACCCACTTTTCCACCCCTTTATATATTATAGTTGTAAGCCTAGTTGTTAAAGTGCACATCATTAATGTTAATAAAGCAATATCACACGAGAGGGAATGCTGTTTTGAATATCAGCACTGCTGTGATTCGGTCAGAGATAACCATAACATAACATTCTCGTATGATATATTATACTGCTACTTTGCATTCTGCTATTCAGCATTTCACTGTAATGATGACAATAAATTGAATCTAATCTAATTTGCATATCAGTCAACATCATACATATATCTGGTTTTTCATTTATATTATATGATATAATTTCATTTTATTTCATTTTATTCCTGGAATCATATGTTTTTATAATTAGACTGTAATACTCAATGGTGTCACATACTCCTCTCTTTAGATGCCTTGTTGAAGTTTCTAAATCCCCTCTGGGCCATCTACCACATCTACCGCTGCTGCCTCCACCTCAGCATCACAACCCACCAGTGATGCAGCAGCATCAAGTGGTCCTCCCGTTGCCTCCACCTCAGCAGTAGGATCTCCTTTTTTGTAATATAGTTGTTAAAGTCATTACTGGTTTCTTTAATATCTTGTTTTGTGCAGTGCCTTATTTATGTTGTATTTCTATTTTGTTTTATGCAACTTGTTGACACGTTTTATTTGTATTTGTTTTTTGTGTGTTTAGTTAGATCTTGTACTTTATGTAGGCTATTTATGAATGTACTGTATGTAAAAATGATTGTATTTCATATATTCATTTTTTGTATTTATTTATTTATAATTTTGTATCTTGTTAACTATTCTGATTGTGAATTTGCTTTCTTTAAGTAAAAAAAAAGGTCAAAGACAAAGCTCTTCGGTTTCTTGTGAGTATATACGCTACACTGGCGCCACCTAAAATCTTGCCTAGGGCGCCAGATTGGTTAGGGCCGGGCCTGTATACAGTCTATGTGCATGACAAGTTTGAGGCAGATTGGACAATGTATGGTCAAGTTATAAGTTCTCATGTTTTATGAAAAAACGCCATGTCTGTTGAGTTAGAGCAGTATGGCGTCATATTTGAGTCAAAAGCAGCGAGAGCGATAACACATCTGCACGCGCATTTATTTCGTGTCACGCGCGCATATTTCAACTGCCGCGCGCACTTCTTTGATCTTCGCGCACATATTCAGCAACTGAGTGAAGCAGATTCCCCCCCCCCGTGCTCGCTCGCGGTGGAGCTCTGCAAGCGCGGAGCGAGGACATTTTACACATTGGGGGCGGGGCCAAGGCTGACCCCGGGCCTCTTATGATTGGTCCTTTTCCAGCCCTCCACGTGGGTGCCTTTTCAGTTTACTGCTGACAGCTGGTAGCGGCGGCATCATCTAAAGAACAACAACGGTTGTTTGATGAACATTGGAAGACTTTCTGATCAGAGACTGGAGCGGTGGTCCGGAGAGAGAAGGATGTGGAGCCGGAGCTCGTCTGGGGGGCGGAGCGGGTCGGCAGCACCTGGTGTCGGTGTGTCCTGAGTCTGTCTGCTGTCAGGAGGCTGACCTGGACCATGCCATGCGTGGTGAAGCATGTTTAACAAATGTTCGCACACTTGTGTGCCGCGGAACAGCGGCTGGGAATCACTGGATTGGAGCACAGTTATGGGGCGAATCTGTTTTGGCTTGATGTAAATCCTGTCCGCTGGCTGGACTCGGCCTCTCTGGCTTTTCGTCTGAGGTAAGAAGACATGTTTTTATTTGCTGTATATTTCGCTAGCATACTACCTTTACAATTGTGCCTTATAATGTCAGCATTTTCATATTTGAACTTTTAAAATACTGTCGAAAATTTTGTGAAATGTAGTTGCAAGTTATTTGAGTTTTTTTTGGACGATGTTTGTCATTTTATTTTGCTAATTTATTCGCGGCTACTGGTCTTAGGTCTGAGCTAGCGCTCTCTAGCGAGCTAGCTTTAGCATCATGTCGAAGCAATTTAGAAATGGTCCGTCGAGGCAGAATATCTTCACAGTTACTCCATGTTACAGTTACCATGATGCTAACTGTTATAACAGTAGATGTGTCTGGTGTTAGCAAACACTATTGATTCTAAGAGTACATTGCATGGTTTGACTGATTTGATCCTACTGACAGACAGCCTATAATGCATTGTGAGTTGATAATCTAGGCCACAAAAGTTTATGATTGCTGTGTGTTATGTCTTGTGTCTATCTGGGAAGGGGTCATTATGCTAATAATAATATAATAATGCTAAAAAATTGCTAGCTTATGCTATTTTCCTTGATTAATGTTGTCCAAATGCCATTTTTAATGTAGGGTTTGTGTATAATGTTGGCCTGACTAATTTTTGTTTAACTGTGATATACAGCTAATTCTATGTGGATTTTGATGGTAGCTTCTTGATAATGTAGTCCTGTTTTTTGTGAGCATGTTTTGGTATTCTTATGTAATAAGGTGTAATAGTAATACCAATGTCATACTCATCAATGGCTAAATTTGAACATTCGGTGTATTTGGATAATATTAAACTGAAACTCATGTCACTTGGTAATGAGAGGTTAAAAAGAAAAGATAATCATGGGGATATACATTTAACCATGGAGTCAGGGCTGTAAAAATGTACTGTAATGATGAACTGGTAGTTTACTTCACCATTTAAAATGTACATTGTGTCAATGTCAATGTTACTCACTACTGTTAGCAGACTATTACCAAAACTATTACCATTTCTTTTTTCCAATTTGTCATGTCAACTGGTACCTGAAGTATGTGTTCCTGTGACTAATATTAATGTACTCTGTGTGTGTGTGTGTGTGTGTGTGTGTGTGTGTGTGTGTGTGTGGCCTCAAGTGGTGCTGCTCTTTTCTTCTGATATTAATACTGCAGTACTATTTTGATAATAGAGGTTATTATGTAATAAGGTGTATTTGTAATACCAGAGACATAGCCATTAATGGCTTAAATTTAGTATAGGGTGCATTTGGGTACTATTACACTGAATGCTTTTGAAAGTATTCGCCACTATTATCAGATTATTACCTACCTATTACCATGGTGTTACCGAGCTGTGGTGTCAATATCAACCTATCCATTCATATTCATCTTCTTACAAGCTTTAATCCTGTTTTTCACCTCACAGATTTACAGCTTGACCATTTATTTACTGGTGAGTGTTTGTCAAAGACTGTTATTAACATAAACTACTTTCATAAATTAAGCATTATTATTTTTTTAACCCTTGTGTGGTCCTCCTGTCGACTATATACCCATGGTCCTCAGGGGTCAAAAAGGATCCCATGACACAAGACTGTTTTTAGGACATGTAGAAAAAAAATATTACTAACTTTTTTTTTTTTAATCATTTTATCATTTAAGGCAACTCATGTCCCAGAAATTGATTGATTGATATATCATTTTCATAATTTTTTCTTTATTATTGGTCAATTTTAGTCAAATATTCAAAATTAGGCCTCCATTTCAAGAGAGAAAAAAGTTAAAAAAAAAAACCCTGGATACTTTTTTCAATAGTAATAGTGGAAAAAAATGATTCTTGATTGGAATGCACAGAGTAGGTCATGTCAACTTTTAGTGAAACTTATGTTTTGATATTTGTATATTTGAATAAAATTGACCAATAATAATGAAAAAAAAAATGAAAATGAAATATGATTTTTTTTTTTTTTTACCTTAAAAGGTGAAAAAAAAGTTGGTAATATTTTTTTTCTACATTTCCTAAAAACCAGTCTAATGTCATGAGGTCCTTTTTGACCCCTGAGGACCATGGGTGCTATAAAAATGTATAAAACACGTAAAAAATGTATGAAGAAAGTTAAAATGTATATTATCTATAAAGGATGCAGAGGGGCACATATGCTGACATTTTTGCTATGTTTCTAGAGGTGCTATATGTGTATTTAATCCAAATTATTATATTCAGCTTCATACTGATTTTTATGAATAAGTGATACATTAATTCAGTTATTTAAAACATTAATAACACATTATTGTTACATTGCTGCAATGCTCATGGTTGTCATCCTGTTCTAGATAAACACTACTTCACCTAAGAGACTTGAGTATCCAGTTCTTCATTGACCTTCAGCATTCAGTTGTTTGTCTTCACCTTTTCAGGTAAGAAATTTAAAAAAATGCTTCTGTAATGTTGAGAAACACTGAAATTATTATTTATAAAGAACTTTCAACCACTGTTCTGTGATGTAATGTATAGTGATATACAAATATATTTGAAGGAACGGTGTATTTGGGATAATCAATATTATTAGTATTATTCGTGTATTTATTTATTTTTAAATCAGAGAATGGGGGGAAAATAGATTATTAGTACAAAAACTAGTAACTAGTAAAAAAAATTGGTAACAATAATGTTCATTCATTAATTGACGCTTGGTCAAACTCTCATCTAATTAAGTATTGCTGTCTCATTAACATGTTGTATTTATTTATTTTGTAGGCTAAAACCAGAGAAGCCATCACCATGTTGTTGTTTGTTGTCATTATGCAGATTTTTCAGCATGTGGTCCTCAATATATAGTATAGAAGTCACTGCATTTTCTGATTTTCCAGGTTTCCTGTGTCCAGCATCTTCAAGACAGACTAAGCTAACTTTTCATATTTTTTGCACATTTATATTTAGGTTAGGTTAGGAATAGGTTAGGTTTATAGTAGAGTATTTAGTTTGTATAGTTTAGCTTTTTATGCTGGTCTAGGGACAGTTAAGTTAGCAAATTAATTTAGTTCAGATCAGATACAATTGCATATTATTGTTACAATTGTGTTATTTTGTGAGTTATTGTTGTACAGGCTATTGTATATTGCAGAACCAAGTGAAACGAGGAAGACCACTGCTTCCAAGATTCCGCTCAGAAAGTGCGTTGGACAAGTCTCGACCTTGCAGATCCTGCCCCACTTAGCCCAACCACTTCCGACCATGGGGTACCTCAAAGACCTCCGTCAACCAGCCGGTTGTGGATGATGGATAACGCACCCACAACTCCTTCTCCAGTCTACAAGGTATGGGTTTGTTTTTTTCCCCATCACAGTGGACACAGACATGGCCTGATAATACAATCTGCTGTCTTAACTACTTCCTTTGAATAATAAAATATTAATTCACAATTGAGTATTTATAATGTATGAATACATTTGGTATTGTGTGTCATCAGGTTCTGAAAATACAGACACCCCCACAGTCCAAGAACAGCTGGATGACCTCTGGACCCACTTGCCCCCGTTCACCAGTTGAAAAGATAAGCTTTTTAAAAAATTCTTTAATTGTTAATTCTGGACAAAGTGATACACAAAACATTGTCTGTATTCCATTTCAACAAACACAAACATGAAATGTATATTTAAATACATGACTTAATGCAAGTCAATCATACTAAACATCATCTTTTTTTTTTTTTTAAACCAACCATTGCACACATCTCCATCCAAGGAGAGGTTACATCTTGATGGTAACTTTTTAGATTAACAAAACTTTTGTGATATTTGTAATTGTTGTTGCTGGGGAGGGGGCGGAAAGGGTAAGTCTAAACATTGCATGCAAGAGACCAACACAAGCATCTCAGGGGAAAGCTATCTGTATACATAACTATCAACCTACTTGGTTGCTTCAAAATTTTACGATAGTTTTGCAAATCCTGACCCAGAGAGAACCACATCAAACAAACAAAAAAAGCAATGGTAGATTTTCAAGGCCTTTCGATGACATTAACATTATTTTCAATGACATTCATTTTGCAATTAACATTAGTTTTATCTTCTAAAACATAACTATAATGACATTCAAATGTAGATTACCACAATCACAATAATAAACTTCAAGTCTCATTGGATAAAATGAAAAATTATTGACAGTCCTGAAATGATGGGTTAAATATCCCTGATAAGCCCGCATTAATAATATATTAATTTCAGGTGAAATATTAATTTTTTTACTTTAAATTCTAATCTCATTTAAAGAAACTGATACTATATAGTATTTTTCATATGAAATGATGTAAATTGTTCACATGGTCTCTCAGCAAGAGTCACCGGTTCACATGGTCTCTCAGCAACACAGTCGCCGGTTCGCATGGTCTCGGTGGCAGTCTCCGGTTTGCATGGTCTCAGTAGCAGTCGCAGGTTCGCATAGTCTCAGTGGCAGTCGCACGTTCGCATGGTCTCGGTGGAAGTCGCCGGTTCGCATGGTCTCGGTGGCAGTCGCCGGTTCGCATGGTCTCAGTAGCAGTCGCAGGTTTGCATGGTCTCAGTGGCAGTTGCCGGTTCGCATGGTCTTAGCGGCAGAGTTACTGGTTGGCATGGTCTAAGAGGCAGAGTTACTGGTTCACATGGTCTCAGCGACAAAGTTACTGGTTCACATGGTCTCAGCGGCAGAGTTACTGGTTCACATGGTGTCAGCGACAGAGTCACCGGTTCACATGGTCTCTCAGCGACACAGTCGCCGGTTCGCATGGTCTCGGTGGCAGTCGCCGGTTCGCATGGTCTCGGTGGCAGTCGCCGGTTCGCATGGTCTCAGTAGCAGTCGCCGGTTCGCATGGTCTCAGTGGCAGTCGCCGGTTCGCATGGTCTTAGCGGCAGAGTTACTGGTTCGCATGGTCTCAGAGGCAGAGTTACTGGTTCACATGGTCTCAGCGACAAAGTTACTGCTTCACATGGTCTCAGCGGCAGAGTTACTGGTTCACATGGTCTCAGCGACAGAGTCACCGGTTCACATGGTCTCTCAGCGACACAGTCGCCGGTTCGCATGGTCTCGGTGGCAGTCACCGGTTCGCATGGTCTCAGTAGCAGTCGCAGGTTCGCATGGTCTCAGTGGCAGTCGCCGGTTCGCATGGTCTAAGAGGCAGAGTTACTGGTTCACATGGTCTCAGAGACAAAGTTACTGCTTCACATGGTCTCAGCTGCAGAGTTACTGCTTCACATGGTCTCAGCGACAGAGTCACCGGTTCACATGGTCTCTCAGCAACACAGTCGCCGGTTCGCATGGTCTCGGTGGCAGTCGCCGGTTCGCATGGTCTCAGTAGCAGTCGCAGGTTCGCATGGTCTCAGTGGCAGTCACCGGTTCGCATGGTCTTAGCGGCAGAGTTACTGGTTTGCATGGTCTAAGAGGCAGAGTTACTGGTTCACATGGTCTCAGCGACAAAGTTACTGGTTCACATGGTCTCAGCGGCAGAGTTACTGGTTCACATGGTCTCAGCGACAGAGTCACCGGTTCACATGGTCTCTCAGCGACACAGTCGCCGGTTCGCATGGTCTCGGTGGCAGTCGCCGGTTCGCATGGTCTCAGTAGCAGTCGCAGGTTCGCATGGTCTCAGTGGCAGTCGCCCGTTCGCATGGTCTTAGCGGCAGAGTTACTGGTTCGCATGGTCTCAGAGGCAGAGTTACTGGTTCACATGGTCTCAGCGACAAAGTTACTGCTTCACATGGTCTCAGCGGCAGAGTTACTGGTTCACATGGTCGATCAGCGACACAGTCGCCGGTTCGCATGGTCGCGGTGGCAGTCGCTGGTTCGCATGGTCTCAGTAGCAGTCGCAGGTTCGCATGGTCTCAGTGGCAGTCGCCGGTTCGCATGGTCTTAGCGGCAGAGTTACTGGTTCATATGGTCTAAGAGGCAGAGTTACTGGTTCACATGGTCTCAGCGACAAAGTTACTGGTTCACATGGTCTCAGCGGCAGAGTTACTGGTTCACATGGTCTCAGCGACAGAGTCACCGGTTCACATGGTCTCTCAGCGACACAGTCGCCGGTTCGCATGGTCTCGGTGGCAGTCGCCGGTTCGCATGGTCTCAGTAGCAGTCGCAGGTTCGCATGGTCTCAGTGGCAGTCGCCGGTTCGCATGGTCTTAGCGGCAGAGTTACTGGTTCGCATGGTCTCGTAGGCAGAGTTACTGGTTCACATGGTCTCGGCAACAAAGTTACTGGTTCACATGGTCTCAGCGGCAGAGTTACTGGTTCACATGGTCTCAGCGACAGAGTCACCGGTTCACATGGTCTCTCAGCGACACAGTCGCCGGTTCGCATGGTCTCGGTGGCAGTCACCGGTTCGCATGGTCTCAGTAGCAGTCGCAGGTTCGCATGGTCTCACTGGCAGTCGCCGATTCGCATGGTCTTAGCGGCAGAGTTACTGGTTCGCATGGTCTCAGCGACAAAAGTTACTGCTTCACATGGTCTCAGCGGCAGAGTTACTGCTTCACATGGTCTCAGCGACAGAGTCACCGGTTCACATGGTCTCTCAGTGACACAGTCACCGGTTCGCATGGTCTCGGTGGCAGTCGCCGGTTCGCATGGTCTCAGTAGCAGTCGCAGGTTCGCATGGTCTCAGTGACAGTCGCCGGTTCGCATGGTCTTAGCGGCAGAGTTACTGGTTCGCATGGTCTCGTAGGCAGAGTTACTGGTTCACATGGTCTCAGCGACAAAGTTACTGCTTCACATGGTCTCAGCGGCAGAGTTACTGGTTCACATGGTGTCAGCGACAGAGTCACCGGTTCACATGGTCTCTCAGCGACACAGTCGCCGGTTCGCATGGTCTCGGTGGCAGTCGCCGGTTCGCATGGTCTCAGTAGCAGTCGCAGGTTCGCATGGTCTCAGTGGCAGTCGCCGGTTCGCATGGTCTTAGCGGCAGAGTTACTGGTTCGCATGGTCTAAGAGGCAGAGTTACTGGTTCACATGGTCTCAGCGACAAAGTTACTGCTTCACATGGTCTCAGCGGCAGAGTTACTGCTTCACATGGTCTCAGCGACAGAGTCACCGGTTCACATGGTCTCTCAGCGACACAGTCGCCGGTTCGCATGGTCTCGGTGGCAGTCGCTGGTTCGCATGGTCTCAGTAGCAGTCGCAGGTTCGCATGGTCTCAGTGGCAGTCGCCGGTTCGCATGGTCTTAGCGGCAGAGTTACTGGTTCGCATGGTCTCAGAGGCAGAGTTACTGGTTCACATGGTCTCAGCGACAAAGTTACTGCTTCACATGGTCTCAGCGGCAGAGTTACTGGTTCACATGGTCTCAGCGACAGAGTCACCGGTTCACATGGTCTCTCAGCGACACAGTCGCCGGTTCGCATGGTCTCGGTGGCAGTCGCCGGTTCGCATGGTCTCAGTAGCAGTCGCAGGTTCGCATGGTCTCAGTGGCAGTCGCCGGTTCGCATGGTCTTAGCGGCAGAGTTACTGGTTCGCATGGTCTCAGAGGCAGAGTTACTGGTTCACATGGTCTCAGCGACAAAGTTACTGCTTCACATGGTCTCAGCGGCAGAGTTACTGGTTCACATGGTCTCAGCGACAGAGTCACCGGTTCACATGGTCTCTCAGCGACACAGTCGCCGGTTCGCATGGTCTCGGTGGCAGTCGCCGGTTCGCATGGTCTCAGTAGCAGTCGCAGGTTCGCATGGTCTCAGTGGCAGTCGCCGGTTCGCATGGTCTTAGCGGCAGAGTTACTGGTTCGCATGGTCTCGTAGGCAGAGTTACTGGTTCACATGGTCTCAGCGACAAAGTTACTGCTTCACATGGTCTCAGCGGCAGAGTTACTGGTTCACATGGTGTCAGCGACAGAGTCACCGGTTCACATGGTCTCTCAGCGACACAGTCGCCGGTTCGCATGGTCTCGGTGGCAGTCGCCGGTTCGCATGGTCTCAGTAGCAGTCGCAGGTTCGCATGGTCTCAGTGGCAGTCGCCGGTTCGCATGGTCTTAGCGGCAGAGTTACTGGTTCGCATGGTCTAAGAGGCAGAGTTACTGGTTCACATGGTCTCAGCGACAAAGTTACTGCTTCACATGGTCTCAGCGGCAGAGTTACTGCTTCACATGGTCTCAGCGACAGAGTCACCGGTTCACATGGTCTCTCAGCGACACAGTCGCCGGTTCGCATGGTCTCGGTGGCAGTCGCTGGTTCGCATGGTCTCAGTAGCAGTCGCAGGTTCGCATGGTCTCAGTGGCAGTCGCCGGTTCGCATGGTCTTAGCGGCAGAGTTACTGGTTCGCATGGTCTCAGAGGCAGAGTTACTGGTTCACATGGTCTCAGCGACAAAGTTACTGCTTCACATGGTCTCAGCGGCAGAGTTACTGGTTCACATGGTCTCAGCGACAGAGTCACCGGTTCACATGGTCTCTCAGCGACACAGTCGCCGGTTCGCATGGTCTCGGTGGCAGTCGCCGGTTCGCATGGTCTCAGTAGCAGTCGCAGGTTCGCATGGTCTCAGTGGCAGTCGCCGGTTCGCATGGTCTTAGCGGCAGAGTTACTGGTTCGCATGGTCTCAGAGGCAGAGTTACTGGTTCACATGGTCTCAGCGACAAAGTTACTGCTTCACATGGTCTCAGCGGCAGAGTTACTGGTTCACATGGTCTCAGCGACAGAGTCACCGGTTCACATGGTCTCTCAGCGACACAGTCGCCGGTTCGCATGGTCTCGGTGGCAGTCGCCGGTTCGCATGGTCTCAGTAGCAGTCGCAGGTTCGCATGGTCTCAGTGGCAGTCGCCGGTTCGCATGGTCTTACCGGCAGAGTTACTGGTTCGCATGGTCTCGTAGGCAGAGTTACTGGTTCACATGGTCTCAGCGACAAAGTTACTGCTTCACATGGTCTCAGCGGCAGAGTTACTGGTTCACATGGTGTCAGCGACAGAGTCACCGGTTCACATGGTCTCTCAGCGACACAGTCGCCGGTTCGCATGGTCTCGGTGGCAGTCGCCGGTTCGCATGGTCTCAGTAGCAGTCGCAGGTTCGCATGGTCTCAGTGGCAGTCGCCGGTTCGCATGGTCTTAGCGGCAGAGTTACTGGTTCGCATGGTCTCAGAGGCAGAGTTACTGGTTCACATGGTCTCAGCGACAAAGTTACTGCTTCACATGGTCTCAGCGGCAGAGTTACTGGTTCACATGGTCTCAGCGACAGAGTCACCGGTTCACATGGTCTCTCAGCGACACAGTCGCCGGTTCGCATGGTCTCGGTGGCAGTCGCCGGTTCGCATGGTCTCAGTAGCAGTCGCAGGTTCGCATGGTCTCAGTGGCAGTCGCCGGTTCGCATGGTCTTAGCGGCAGAGTTACTGGTTCGCATGGTCTCGTAGGCAGAGTTACTGGTTCACATGGTCTCAGCGACAAAGTTACTGGTTCACATGGTCTCAGCGGCAGAGTTACTGGTTCACATGGTGTCAGCGACAGAGTCACCGGTTCACATGGTCTCTCAGCGACACAGTCGCCGGTTCGCATGGTCTCGGTGGCAGTCGCCGGTTCGCATGGTCTCAGTAGCAGTCGCAGGTTCGCATGGTCTCAGTGGCAGTCGCCGGTTCGCATGGTCTTAGCGGCAGAGTTACTGGTTCGCATGGTCTCAGAGGCAGAGTTACTGGTTCACATGGTCTCAGCGACAAAGTTACTGCTTCACATGGTCTCAGCGGCAGAGTTACTGGTTCACATGGTCTCAGCGACAGAGTCACCGGTTCACATGGTCTCTCAGCGACACAGTCGCCGGTTCGCATGGTCTCGGTGGCAGTCGCCGGTTCGCATGGTCTCAGTAGCAGTCGCAGGTTCGCATGGTCTCAGTGGCAGTCGCCGGTTCGCATGGTCTTAGCGGCAGAGTTACTGGTTCGCATGGTCTCAGAGGCAGAGTTACTGGTTCACATGGTCTCAGCGACAAAGTTACTGCTTCACATGGTCTCAGCGGCAGAGTTACTGGTTCACATGGTCTCAGCGACAGAGTCACCGGTTCACATGGTCTCTCAGCGACACAGTCGCCGGTTCGCATGGTCTCGGTGGCAGTCGCCGGTTCGCATGGTCTCAGTAGCAGTCGCAGGTTCGCATGGTCTCAGTGGCAGTCGCCGGTTCGCATGGTCTTAGCGGCAGAGTTACTGGTTCACATGGTCTCGTAGGCAGAGTTACTGGTTCACATGGTCTCAGCGACAAAGTTACTGGTTCACATGGTCTCAGCGACAGAGTTACTGGTTCACATGGTGTCAGCGACAGAGTCACCGGTTCACATGGTCTCTCAGCGACACAGTCGCCGGTTCGCATGGTCTCGGTGGCAGTCGCCGGTTCGCATGGTCTCAGTAGCAGTCGCAGGTTCGCATGGTCTCAGTGGCAGTCGCCGGTTCGCATGGTCTTAGCGGCAGAGTTACTGGTTCGCATGGTCTCGTAGGCAGAGTTACTGGTTCACATGGTCTCAGCGACAAAGTTACTGCTTCACATGGTCTCAGCGGCAGAGTTACTGGTTCACATGGTGTCAGCGACAGAGTCACCGGTTCACATGGTCTCTCAGCGACACAGTCGCCGGTTCGCATGGTCTCGGTGGCAGTCACCGGTTCGCATGGTCTCAGTAGCAGTCGCAGGTTCGCATGGTCTCAGTGGCAGTCGCCGGTTCGCATGGTCTTAGCGGCAGAGTTACTGGTTCGCATGGTCTCAGAGGCAGAGTTACTGGTTCACATGGTCTCAGCGACAAAGTTACTGCTTCACATGGTCTCAGCGGCAGAGTTACTGGTTCACATGGTGTCAGCGACAGAGTCACCGGTTCACATGGTCTCTCAGCGACACAGTCGCCGGTTCGCATGGTCTCGGTGGCAGTCGCCGGTTCGCATGGTCTCAGTAGCAGTCGCAGGTTCGCATGGTCTCAGTGGCAGTCGCCGGTTCGCATGGTCTTAGCGGCAGAGTTACTGGTTCGCATGGTCTCAGAGGCAGAGTTACTGGTTCACATGGTCTCAGCGACAAAGTTACTGCTTCACATGGTCTCAGCGGCAGAGTTACTGGTTCACATGGTCTCAGCGACAGAGTCACCGGTTCACATGGTCTCTCAGCGACACAGTCGCCGGTTCGCATGGTCTCGGTGGCAGTCGCCGGTTCGCATGGTCTCAGTAGCAGTCGCAGGTTCGCATGGTCTCAGTGGCAGTCGCCGGTTCGCATGGTCTTAGCGGCAGAGTTACTGGTTCACATGGTCTCAGCGACAAAGTTACTGGTTCACATGGTCTCAGCGGCAGAGTTACTGGTTCACATGGTCTCAGCGACAGAGTCACCGGTTCACATGGTCTCTCAGCGACACAGTCGCCGGTTCGCATGGTCTCGGTGGCAGTCGCCGGTTCGCATGGTCTCAGTAGCAGTCGCAGGTTCGCATGGTCTCAGTGGCAGTCGCCGGTTCGCATGGTCTCAGTGGCAGTCGCCGGTTCGCATGGTCTTAGCGGCAGAGTTACTGGTTCACATGGTCTCGTAGGCAGAGTTACTGGTTCACATGGTCTCAGCGACAAAGTTACTGGTTCACATGGTCTCAGCGGCAGAGTTACTGGTTCACATGGTGTCAGCGACAGAGTCACCGGTTCACATGGTCTCTCAGCGACACAGTCGCCGGTTCGCATGGTCTCGGTGGCAGTCGCCGGTTCGCATGGTCTCAGTAGCAGTCGCAGGTTCGCATGGTCTCAGTGGCAGTCGCCGGTTCGCATGGTCTTAGCGGCAGAGTTACTGGTTCGCATGGTCTCGTAGGCAGAGTTACTGGTTCACATGGTCTCAGCGACAAAGTTACTGCTTCACATGGTCTCAGCGGCAGAGTTACTGGTTCACATGGTGTCAGCGACAGAGTCACCGGTTCACATGGTCTCTCAGCGACACAGTCGCCGGTTCGCATGGTCTCGGTGGCAGTCACCGGTTCGCATGGTCTCAGTAGCAGTCGCAGGTTCGCATGGTCTCAGTGGCAGTCGCCGGTTCGCATGGTCTTAGCGGCAGAGTTACTGGTTCGCATGGTCTCAGAGGCAGAGTTACTGGTTCACATGGTCTCAGCGACAAAGTTACTGCTTCACATGGTCTCAGCGGCAGAGTTACTGGTTCACATGGTGTCAGCGACAGAGTCACCGGTTCACATGGTCTCTCAGCGACACAGTCGCCGGTTCGCATGGTCTCGGTGGCAGTCGCCGGTTCGCATGGTCTCAGTAGCAGTCGCAGGTTCGCATGGTCTCAGTGGCAGTTGCCGGTTCGCATGGTCTTAGCGGCAGAGTTACTGGTTCGCATGGTCTCAGAGGCAGAGTTACTGGTTCACATGGTCTCAGCGACAAAGTTACTGCTTCACATGGTCTCAGCGGCAGAGTTACTGGTTCACATGGTCTCAGCGACAGAGTCACCGGTTCACATGGTCTCTCAGCGACACAGTCGCCGGTTCGCATGGTCTCGGTGGCAGTCGCCGGTTCGCATGGTCTCAGTAGCAGTCGCAGGTTCGCATGGTCTCAGTGGCAGTCGCCGGTTCGCATGGTCTTAGCGGCAGAGTTACTGGTTCACATGGTCTCAGCGACAAAGTTACTGGTTCACATGGTCTCAGCGGCAGAGTTACTGGTTCACATGGTCTCAGCGACAGAGTCGCCGGTTCGCATGGTCTCGGTGGCAGTCGCCGGTTCGCATGGTCTCAGTAGCAGTCGCAGGTTCGCATGGTCTCAGTGGCAGTCGCCGGTTCGCATGGTCTTAGCGGCAGAGTTACTGGTTCGCATGGTCTCAGAGGCAGAGTTACTGGTTCACATGGTCTCAGCGACAAAGTTACTGCTTCACATGGTCTCAGCGGCAGAGTTACTGGTTCACATGGTCTCAGCGACAGAGTCGCCGGTTCGCATGGTCTCGGTGGCAGTCACCGGTTCGCATCGTCTCAGTAGCAGTCGCAGGTTCGCATGGTCTCAGTGGCAGTCGCCGGTTCGCATGGTCTTAGCGGCAGAGTTACTGGTTCGCATGGTCTCAGAGGCAGAGTTACTGGTTCACATGGTCTCAGCGACAAAGTTACTGCTTCACATGGTCTCAGCGGCAGAGTTACTGGTTCACATGGTCTCAGCGACAGAGTCACCGGTTCACATGGTCTCTCAGCGACACAGTCGCCGGTTCGCATGGTCTCGGTGGCAGTCACCGGTTCGCATGGTCTCAGTAGCAGTCGCAGGTTCGCATGGTCTCAGTGGCAGTCGCCGGTTCGCATGGTCTTAGCGGCAGAGTTACTGGTTCGCATGGTCTCAGAGGCAGAGATACTGGTTCACATGGTCTCAGCGACAAAGTTACTGCTTCACATGGTCTCAGCGGCAGAGTTACTGGTTCACATGGTCTCAGCGACAGAGTCACCGGTTCACATGGTCTCTCAGCGACACAGTCGCCGGTTCGCATGGTCTCGGTGGCAGTCGCCGGTTCGCATGGTCTTAGCGGCAGAGTTACTGGTTCACATGGTCTCAGCGACAAAGTTACTGCTTCACATGGTCTCAGCGGCAGAGTTACTGGTTCACATGGTCTCAGCGACAGAGTCACCGGTTCACATGGTCTCTCAGCGACACAGTCGCCGGTTCGCATGGTCTCGATGGCAGTCGCCGGTTCGCATGGTCTCAGTAGCAGTCGCAGGTTCGCATGGTCTCAGTGGCAGTCGCCGGTTCGCATGGTCTTAGCGGCAGAGTTACTGGTTCGCATGGTCTCAGAGGCAGAGTTACTGGTTCACATGGTCTCAGCGACAAAGTTACTGCTTCACATGGTCTCAGCGGCAGAGTTACTGGTTCCTATGGTCTCAGCGACAGAGTCGCCGGTTCGCATGGTCTCGGTGGCAGTCACCGGTTCGCATCGTCTCAGTAGCAGTCGCAGGTTCGCATGGTCTCAGTGGCAGTCGCCGGTTCGCATGGTCTTAGCGGCAGAGTTACTGGTTCGCATGGTCTCAGAGGCAGAGTTACTGGTTCACATGGTCTCAGCGACAAAGTTACTGCTTCACATGGTCTCAGCGGCAGAGTTACTGGTTCACATGGTCTCAGCGACAGAGTCACCGGTTCACATGGTCTCTCAGCGACACAGTCGCCGGTTCGCATGGTCTCGGTGGCAGTCGCTGGTTCGCATGGTCTCAGTAGCAGTCGCAGGTTCGCATGGTCTCAGTGGCAGTCGCCGGTTCGCATGGTCTTAGCGGCAGAGTTACTGGTTCATATGGTCTAAGAGGCAGAGTTACTGGATCACATGGTCTCAGCGACAAAGTTACTGCTTCACATGGTCTCAGCGGCAGAGTTACTGGTTCACATGGTCTCAGCGACAGAGTCACCGGTTCACATGGTCTCTCAGCGACACAGGCGCCGGTTCGCATGGTCTCGGTGGCAGTCGCCGGTTCGCATGGTCTCAGTAGCAGTCGCAGGTTCGCATGGTCTCAGTGGCAGTCACCGGTTCGCATGGTCTTAGCGGCAGAGTTACTGGTTCGCATGGTCTCGTAGGCAGAGTTACTGGTTCACATGCTCTCGGCGACAAAGTTACTGGTTCACATGGTCTCAGCGGCAGAGTTACTGGTTCACATGGTCTCAGCGACAGAGTCACCGGTTCACATGGTCTCTCAGCGACACAGTCGCCGGTTCGCATGGTCTCGGTGGCAGTCGCCGGTTCGCATGGTCTCAGTAGCAGTCGCAGGTTCGCATGGTCTCACTGGCAGTCGCCGATTCGCATGGTCTTAGCGGCAGAGTTACTGGTTCGCATGGTCTAAGAGGCAGAGTTACTGGTTCACATGGTCTCAGCGACAAAGTTACTGGTTCACATGGTCTCAGCGGCAGAGTTACTGGTTCACATGGTGTCAGCGACAGAGTCACCGGTTCACATGGTCTCTCAGCGACACAGTCGCCGGTTCGCATGGTCTCGGTGGCAGTCGCCGGTTCGCATGGTCTCAGTAGCAGTCACAGGTTCGCATGGTCTCAGTGGCAGTCGCCGGTTCGCATGGTCTTAGCGGCAGAGTTACTGGTTCGCATGGTCTAAGAGGCAGAGTTACTGGTTCACATGGTCTCAGCGACAGAGTTACTGGTTCACATGGTCTCAGCGGCAGAGTTACTGCTTCACATGGTCTCAGCGACAGAGTCACCGGTTCACATGGTCTCTCAGCGACACAGTCGCCGGTTCGCATGGTCTCGGTGGCAGTCACCGGTTCGCATGGTCTCAGTAGCAGTCGCAGGTTCGCATGGTCTCAGTGGCAGTCGCCGGTTCGCATGGTCTTAGCGGCAGAGTTACTGGTTCGCATGGTCTCAGAGGCAGAGTTACTGGTTCACATGGTCTCAGCGACAAAGTTACTGCTTCACATGGTCTCAGCGGCAGAGTTACTGGTTCACATGGTCTCAGCGACAGAGTCACCGGTTCACATGGTCTCTCAGCGACACAGTCGCCGGTTCGCATGGTCTCGGTGGCAGTCGCCGGTTCGCATGGTCTCGGTAGCAGTCGCAGGTTCGCATGGTCTCAGTAGCAGTCGCAGGTTCGCATGGTCTCAGTAGCAGTCGCCGGTTCGCATGGTCTTAGGGGCAGAGTTACTGGTTCACATGGTCTCAGAGGCAGAGTTACTGGTTCACATGGTCTCAGCGACAGAGTTACTGGTTCACATGGTCTCAGCGGCAGAGTTTCTGGTTCACATGGTCTCAGCGACAGAGTCACCGGTTCACATGGTCTCTCAGCGACAGAGTTACTGGTTCACATGGTCTCAGCGACAGAGTTACTGGTTCACATGGTCTCAGCGGCAGAGTTACTGGTTCACATGGTCTCAGCGACAGAGTCACCGGTTCACATGGTCTCTCAGCGACACAGTCGCCGGTTCGCATGGTCTCGGTAGCAGTCTCCGGTTCGCATGGTCTCAGTGGCAGTCGCCGGTTCCCATGCTTTTAGCAGGAGAGTTACTGGTTTGCATGGTCTCATAGGCAGAGGTACTGGTTCACATGGTCTCAGCGACAGAGTCACCGCTTCACATGGTCTCTCAGTGACACAGTCACCGGTTTGCATGGTCTCGGTGGCAGTCGGCGGCTCTGTGCTGAATTGATGCGCCGTGCTCCATTGTCCGTCACAAATAGAAGCTCTGCGCAATTTTTGCCAGGGCTGTTGGATGGCGGTGCGATGATGGACTCACTACGCAGCTGATCTGGAGTCGGTGGAACCTCACACAGTGATTATAATTAATGCGTGTTGGCTCCGCCGACGGATCTGCAGCCATTATGCATGCAGTGGAATTTAGGGGTAACAGGATACATAATTTTGTTGGTGTTTGACCTGGACACCCTCTCTTCTGTAAAGTTCAACCGAATGGGTGTAATACTCCATAAATACAACAGAGTATACATTACCTCTGGAAGTCTATGGGAAAGAGCCCATGAAATCCCAGGGTCTTTCTGAAGCTGCAATTTCCCTGCTTTTCTTAATTTGTATTATTAGCAGAGCTGAGCCCAATCAACACCTATATACCAAAGCACTGTTTTATAGGTCTTGTATTTTTCGAAGATATCCTGATATTGAATTCTCATTAAACATTCCAGGAAGGAGTTCTCAGAGACATCCTGGTATGTAGACTTGCTAGAATGTTTCATCTGAAGGAGTTCCAAGATGGCACAGCGGATGGCAGCTTCAAAACATGGATCACCTCGTTCCACGACGCTGGACTGCACTATGAGAGGGCACGAATATCAAGCCTTTGTGGGATCACTATGAACGCCCTAAGGCGAAAAGCTGGGACAGATCTTTCCGACAATATAGCGGGACATTTGCAGGACGGCACTATGAAAGAGGCTTCTTTGCCTTCTGTGATATCTGACTTCCAGCGCTGACAAAAGTGACCGATATCTGTAAGTAAATACCTGTCACACCGTGGTGAGGTCTTGGGTTTTTTATGTTTGGTCTTGTCACTGCTTTTTTTGAAAAGTAACTTTCCTCTCGTTTCAGATCACCTGCCCCTCCCTGTGTGTGTCACCTGCCTGAGTGTCTCCCCTAATTACCAATTGTGTTCACCTGGTGCTCCCTCCCTCATGTGTTAAATAGTCTGTGTCTCCCTTGTCCTGTGCCAGTGTGTCGTTTTTCGTCTCGCCAGCATTTCCACAGTTCTTGTCATCGCCACAGTCATCTGCCTTGCTTCGTTTTCAAGTTTGGTTCTCCTCGTAAGAGTGATTTTCTTTTGTAAATTTTCACAGCTTAGCTGCTCCTTTAGTTTGTTAGTTGTTTAGATTGCCTTTTGTTTTTCCTCCTTAAGAGTGATTTTGTGTTATTTAGTTTTTGCCCTTAGATCGTTCCTCCATTTTACGGAGTGATTTTTAGTTTAGTCTTTTTCCCTGTTTAGGGTTTTCCTCCTTTTTGGAGCGCCTTTTGTTTATTAGTATTTTAGTTTGTCCCTTTTTCCCCCTTTCCCTTGTCTAGTTATTTGTCCTTTACCCCATAGGATAGTTTGCCCTGAGTTTCAGGATAGTTAGGAGTTTTGTGTTTTTCCCTCTTTGTAGGGATTATTATTGTTAGGTCCTTTAGACTGTTAATGTTCATAGCCCTTTTGTTTCCTCTGTTCGGGGAGTTCCTCTTGCTAACTAAGTACCATAATAAAGTGCTTTTGACATACTCTATCTCTGCGTCTGAGTCCTGCTTCGAGCCCGGCCTGACAGTACACACTGGCCAGAATGGACTCAGCAGAGACACAGAGAGTGGCAGCGCTCCTACAGGATCAGGAGTCGCGGATATCTCGGCAGGAACAGTTCTAGTCGGCCATGGCTACTCATCTCGGCGACTTGTCCGGCAGAGTACAGGAACTCGTGGATCACCTGACCAAGGCGTCTGGTCCATCCCTCGCTCCGAAGACCCCAGCAGCCCCCACTCCAGCTCTGTAAACCATTTTTGATTGACTGCTCTATCCATTATGAACACGCTCCACAGGCTTTTCCCACTGATCGATCCAAGATTGCCTTTATGATCTCCCACCTGACGGGGAGAGCCAGAGCGTGGGCCACAGCCGAGTGGGCTCGTGAATCTCCACTCTGCAGCTCACTGACGGAGTTCACGGCGGCTCTCCAGAGAACATTTGACCCGGTTTCGTCCGACCGTGAGAAGGCCCGGGAGCTAACGAATATCAAGCAAGGCACCGACACGGTATGTGATTATGCCATTCATTTTCGCACCGTGGCGGCGGAAAGTGGGTGGAACTCCACCGCATTGTTTGACGTGTTTCTGAAAGGGCTAGCGGCTCCCATCCGAGAGCTTCTGGTTCCCCTGGACCTTCCCTCCGACCTGGACTCCCTGATCGCCCTCGCCATTAGGACGGACAACAGACTCCGCGAGCTTCACCCGCCGGCACGGAGCAGATCGGCGAGCACGGGAAGATTTTCCAACGCACCGGACCGCTCAGCCTTCTTCCAGCCACCCGTGGGACCATGCCCCCAATCTCCCTCCCACTCAGAAGAGGCTATGCAGCTTGGACGTGCACGATTGTCACCGGAGGAGCGACAGCGGCGACAGCAAGAAGGTCGCTGCTTTTACTGTGGGGAGACGGGACACCTTGTGGCGGCCTGTCCAGCCAAACGACCCACAAGGGTGAGTGATGTTAAAACATCTAGACCCACTCCTCGGATCCTCACGAACATCAAGGTAATGCACCACGCTGTCACCACAGACATTAAAGGCCTCCTAGACTCTGGAGCTGACGAGAGCTTCATGAACTGGGGACTGGCTGAGAAACTCGGGTTAAAGACTAAGGAAATAGAAAGAGCTATCACAGCCAAGGGGCTAAATGACAATACCCTATTCACCATCACTCACACCACAGAGACAGTAGAGCTTAATATTCAGGACCATCATGAATCCATGAACTTTTTTCTGATCAATTCTCCATCTCATGCGTTAGTCCTGGGACATCCATGGCTGCTGCGCCACAACCCCCACATTGATTGGAGAACAGGAAAAATTTTGGGCTGGGGAAAAGACTGTGAGGGATGTTGTTTTGACCCTCCAGTACAGGAGGGGGATGTAACCATGCTTAACGTTAACTCTGCTGATTCCTCTGTAGACCCGGAATATCCCAACATGAGCTCCGTTCCTTCATGCTACCATCACCTAAAGGAGGTGTTCAACAAAGCCAAGGCGATGTCACTTCCTCCGCACCGACCCTACGACTGCGCCATTGAGCTCACCCCTGGATTCACCATTCCTAAGGGACGACTGTATTCTGTTTCGGCACCTGAGAGAGAAGCCATGAAAGACTACATAGACACTTCTTTGAAGGCGGGGCTTATCCGCCCCTCCTCTTCTCCTGCAGGTGCTGGTTTCTTTTTTGTGGCTAAAAAGGACGGGTCGTTAAGACCATGTATTGACTACAGCCCTTTAAATGACATTACGATTAAGAACCGTTACCCTCTCCCTTTGATGTCCTCTGTTTTCGATCAGCTACAACAGGCCAAGATATTCTCCAAACTAGACTTGCGCAATGCCTACCATTTAATCAGAATAAGAGAGGGAGATTAATGGAAAACAGGTTTTAATACCCCTAGCGGACATTATGAGTATTTGGTCATGCCCTTCGGACTCACTAACGCACCTGCCGTGTTCCAGGCCATGATAAACGACGTCCTGCGGGACTTCTTAGACCAGTTCGTGTATGTCTACTTAGACGACATATTGATTTACTCACCAGACTTGGAAACCCACAAGACTCACGTGACCAAGGTCCTCCAAAGGCTCTTAGAGCATGGTCTTTACGTCAAGGCGGAAAAGAGCGAATTTCATGCCAACACCATCTCCTTCCTGGGCTTCATTGTAGCCCCTGGAAGAGTGCAGATGGATCCGGCAAAGATCAGGGCTGTCACTGACTGGCCCACACCTGATAGCCGCAAGAAGGTTCAGCAGTTCCTAGGGTTTGCTAACTTCTACAGGCGGTTCATCAGGGGCTTCAGTGCAATCGCTGCTCCGCTTTCTGCATTAACATCTCCTAAGACAGGTTTTCGGTGGTCAGCAGAAGCGGAGTCAGCCTTCCAGGAACTCAAACGCCGCTTCACCACCGCACCGATCCTCACCATGCCGGACCCTCAGCAGCAGTTCGTGGTGGAAGTGGACGCCTCCAATGAGGGGATCGGGGCCCTCCTCTCCCAGAGATCGCAGCAGGACGGTAAGATGCATCCTTGTGCTTATCTGTCTCGCCGACTGTCTAAGGCGAAGCAAAATTATGACGTCGCCAACAGAGAACTGCTCGCAGTCAAGGTGGCTCTGGAAGAATGACGGCATTGGTTAGAGGGGGCCAGCCAGCCGTTCATGGTGTGGACGGACCACAAGAACCTGGAGTACATACGTCAAGCTAAGAGACTTAACTCACGCCAGGCCAGGTGGAGGCTGTTTTTTAACCGTTTCTCTTTTTCTCTCTCTTACAGGCCGGGGTCCCGGAACGTTAAGCCAGACGTCCTATCTCGACTCTTTGACCCCGAGCCTGTAGCCAAGGAGCCTGAACCCATCCTCCCACTGTCCTGTGTGGTTGGAGCGGTAACTTGGCAAATAGAAAAAGCAGTTAAGTTGGCCAACGGTGTAGCTCCACCACCTAGTGGGTGCCCTGAAAACAAGCTGTTTGTCCCAGTTAATCTGCGCCCACAGGTGATCCATTGGGCTCACACCTCGCCGCTTTTCTGTCATCCGGGAGTCAGGCGGACCATGTTCGCCATCTCCCGGAGGTTCTGGTGGCCGTCTATGGAGCCGGAGGTTCGGGAGTACGTGAAAAGCCAGCTCGGTCTGCGCCCGCAATAAGTCCTCCACTGGATCACGCATGGGTCTGCTGCAACCACTTCCCATCCCCTCCCGCCCATGGTCAGAAATATCCCTGGATTTCGTCATGGGGCTCCCGGTCTCTCAAGGTAACACCACAGTCCTGACTGTGGTGGATCGATTTTCTAAAATGGTTTGGTTTATTGCATTGCCCAAACTCCCATCAGCCAAGGAAACTGCTGAAATCATGTTGACTCACGTTTTCAAGATCCATGGTTTTCCAAGGGACATTGTTTCTGACCGGGGGCCCCAGTTCGTCTCCAGATTTTGGAGGGACTTCTGTAAGCTAATCGGAGCCAGGGCCAGCTTGACGTCGGGATATCATCCGGAGGCTAACGGCCAGACCGAGCGGCTTAACCAGCAACTAGAGACCGGCCTCCGGTGTCTTGTGTCACAGAACCCTGCTACATGGAGCAAACACCTGGTCTGGGTTGAGTATGCGCACAACACACTTCCCACATCTGCCACAGGATTCACCCCTTACAAGTGTGTGTTTGGCTACGACCCTCCTCTTTTTACAGACAATGAGCCAGAGGTGGCAGTTCCCTCCGCCCACACCTTATTCCGCCGCTGCCGCCGCATCTGGTCCGCTGCTCGTCAGGTGCTCATCAGGCAGGGAGACCGAGTGAAAAGAGCAGCAGACCGCAAGAGAAGACCAGCACCAGACTATCAGCCTGGCCAGAGAGTGTGGCTCTCTGCCAAAGACATGAACCTCCGAGTCCCGTCGAAGAAGCTGGCACCGCGGTTCGTGGGTCCGTTCCCGATCTCACAGGTCATCAGTCCTGCTGCTGTGCGTCTCCGCCTGCCCTGATCCCTACGCATCCACCCCACCTTCCATGTCAGCCAGATCAAGCCCGTGAAGGACAGCCCCCTGGTCCCTCCAGCTACCCCACCTCCACCCCCTGAAATAGTGGACGGCGGCCCGGTCTACAAGGTCAAGAAGCTGTTGGCTGTACGCAACCGGGGCCGAGGAAAGCAGTTCTTGGTGGACTGGGTGGGTTATGGCCCAGAAGAGAGACTCTGGGTTCCATCCAGACACATAATGGGCCGCACCCTCATTGATGACTTTTACCGGGATCATCCTGAGCAGCCTGGACCGTCAGGATGCCGGTCCTAGAGGGGGGGGGTTCTGTCACACCGTGGTGAGGTCTTGGGTTTTTTATGTTTGGTCTTGTCACTGCTTTTATTTTGAAAAGTAACTCTCCTCTCGTTTCAGATCACCTGCCCCTCCCTGTGTGTGTCACCTGCCTGAGTGTCTCCCCTAATTACCAATAGACATACTCTATCTCTGCGTCTGAGTCCTGCTTCGAGCCCGGCCTGACAATACCCCAATCCTCATGGCTTTGCACTGGCTCCCTGTTCATTTTCGTATTGATCTTAAGATTTTGTTGTTTGTTTTTAAAGCTTTGAATGGACTGACCCCATAGTACATCAAGGACCTCATCCAAATCTATACTCCATCGCTCAAATTGAGGTCCGAGGGCCAGCTCCAGCCCGTGGTGCCTAGAGCGAGATTTAAAACCAGGGGGGACAGGGCTTTCTCTGTGGTGGGCCCCAGACGTTGGAATGCCCTCCCCCTCCATGTCCCAACAGCCCCCACGGTGGAGTGCTTTAAGTCTCGTCTTAAGACCCATTTTATTCCCTGGCTTTTTAACTTTGCGTGAGTTTTGTGGTCCTCTGTGTCTTTTATTTCTTTGACTACTTCAAACTATGTCTTTTATTTATTTTACTATCTGTTTGATTTTATTGTTTTATTTATAGCATCATTTTAGAGTAATACACTTATTATTTATTGCTGATTGTTATATGGAAATGTTTGTTTTATTGTTGATTCTGTGTATAGCGCTTTGGAGATGTTTTTGTTGTTTAAATGTGCTATACAAATAAAGTGGATTGGATTGAAGTAAAATCATGTAGAGTGGTTGTCTTACTGCAGTAACCTCCTCATAGACACTGTGTAGCTTAAGGCTACAAGAAGTTATTTCTTCCTGCAGCCGGCGGATTATCTCAACCATGTGGGACAGAACCCAATGTATATCTTTAAGATTTTGAGTGATGCTGTTGTAGCCATTTCATAGTGTCTCTGAGCTGATATCTAAGGTACTCTGTATTTTGGACCAAAAACTCCTTTGTATTCCGGTATCCATGTTCCTGACTGTCATTAATGTCATGTCTGATTTCCATCAGAGTTTGATTTAACTATGGTATATGTTCCTTTTCAATTTTCATGTCCCACACCATTACTTCTACTTTGTGAACTGAATGTTGCAATTCTTCCAAGGGACAGGAGGTTACAACTGAGCAGTTAGAGAGTCACCATCACATAAATAAATATCAATTAGAGCCATTGTGTTTGAGCGAACCTTTCATTCCCGGGGTCTGAAGAATTCAATATGTTCTTGTGGCTACCTGTTGTCCAGGGCAGCTATTCTCAAACTTGGGGTCGCGAGATGATTTCTGGGGGTCGCCAAATCATTTTGGAAGTCAGCTCTGTCTCCACTGTGTTAAAGTGTTCATGTGTTTTAGTCTTTTTGGTAATTTTGTGTATTTTTTTGGAGTTATTTTGTGTATTTTTTTAGGCAATTTTGTGTCTTTTCTGGTCATTTTGTGTCTATTTGTGGTCATTTTGTAGTCAATTTGAGTCCCTTTTTGCTTAATTTTATGTAATTTTTTGGTCATTTTATGTCTTTTTTATGTCTTTTTTTATCATTTTGTGTCATTTTGAGGTCAATTTGATTCTTTTTTGGGTAATTTTGTGACAAATCCCAAAGACTGTTGCACACTCAGGAGGTCAGAATGGACCTTTAAACTTATAGCAAAGGACTTAGATTAAAACTTACAATAAAATATAAAAATATATATATAAATGCACAGACAGAGAGATGTTTTAGTTGTTCTCTGCTTCATTATTTGTCCAAAATTTGTCGCATCAACTGAGTTTGTATGATCTGAACTGTGAGATTCTGTTCAGTGAGGGGGGGGTCACAGAAATTTGGGGTCGCGACTCAAAAAGGTCGAGAACTACTGGTCCAGGGTATGGTAAATTACACAGCTATCTTTTTTTGCCGAGTATTTAAAGAAGAAAGTCAATGAATGCCAGATTCCTATTGGCTTAACAAGGGAGAGTTGACTGGGGTGTGGATTTTGAACATTAAAATATAGACTCAAATAAAGCAGACAATTTTTATGGCAGATTGCCACACAACATGGGCAAGCAAGCAAAAGTGGCCCAAATCTGTTTTTTTTATTTTTTTTTTGCTTATATGTATCTGTTTTTGTTTTGTTTTGTACAGTATGCAGCACAGATCACATGGAATCAAATTTTTTTTCAAATCAGAACCGGGTCTCTTTGTGATCCTAAATCGGATATAGATCTGATGTTTTCCAATGCGACCTCAGGCTGAACAGTCATGTCGCATTTCACAGTGGTCACAATTCAGGACTGTAAGTTCACAAGCAGTCTGATATGAACCACATTTATAAAACAATGTGAACACGGCTGTGAACGGCTGGCAGCTCAATCTTAAACAGTACAAGTTAACACTGGCGTGAGACAACAGAAAGTCTAAAGGCCGGTGTTGTGTCCTTACTGGTTTCCACACTAACTGGTTGCCGTAGGCAATGATCTGCGCATTTTCTGTTACGCATGAGCTGTCCATGGTACTGAAACCACTTGCTGTTAATGTGAGAATTCTGTCTGATGCAGGCCTATGTTATGCTGTGCGTTGACACCTTATCTACCGTTTAATACTGTAAGAAATAAAGCATGAAAATCATAAAAATCTAAGTGCAATCAGCACTTGTAGGAAGGTGGGTGGCACTGCATTTCTGTGTCATGTGCTATAGTTGAGCCGCAAATATAACGACCACCCATGTCCGACTGGTCCCTCCTCCGCCCTACATCATCATAAACAACACAACGCAGAGTTCCAGGGTGTGGAGAGGCTCATCCCACATGGGCTGGGTTACAAATACAATTATACATTTATTTCCTTTCTTACATACGTGTTTATATTTTTTTGTAACAAAATATGTTTTTGTCATACTTGGCTGGGTGGGCCAGTGAGTAAAATGGGCGGGCCCTTTGCTGGCTACGTGTCTGGACTACAGATCTCCAGAAAATTATCTCATTATCTCGAGAAAACAAATGAAATTAACTTGTTATCATGAGAAAAAAATATATGAATATATATGCCGTTCACCTAATAAGATAAGATCTCTATCTACCCACCCTAGAAGGAGCAGCAAAATCTATGTAAGACAACCTGTTATTGTCTAGGGCAGGGATTCCGAAAGTGTGGTGCATGCAGCCCTGGGGGTGCGCGAGCTGCCGCTGGGGGGTGTGCGAGATGAAAAATTTAATGGCAGTCTGATAATAACACAATTACATTTTTTCCCCCCACACAATAAAGAAGTGTAAATTAACATTTCCTTTGTAAAATGTAAAATCAAAAACTGTAATATTAATTAATAAATAAATGCAGGCTATTCTAAATGCACTTCATCTTCAAATGAAGTGTAGAAGAAGTTATCTTCTTCCATTTTTCCAACCTGTGTTATGATTGATGATTATGATGATGATACGATTATGACGGGTTGTTCAGCTCCACGCTCATTTAAACTTGCTGCAATTTTTGTTCAACGCGGCTCAAAATATTATAACATTTTCCCCAACTTATGTGCTTTCTGCCTCTGATCCTGAGCCTGTCATCATCCTCTTTGCTCTTAAAAGTGTAAGCTTGCGCATAACTTTGTTGCATTATATTGAAACTGTGTTCAGGTTAATTCAAATGCAAGACCGCATTGTGATGGTGATTATTTTATTATATTTGTTCTCATTTAAGCATGATTAAACATGCCGCCTTTAATATGGCTATGAAAAAGCTTATTGCATTTTGTTTTTTTTGAAGGTGTGGTGGATTGGGGGTGCGTCAACATGGTTGGGACATAGCAGGGGGTGCGCAGCTAAAAACGTTTGGGAACTGCTGAGTTAGAGTAAAAATGTCTGTGTTGGAGGAGGGGGGGCTTTGGTAGTTAAGCAACCAGGTGGCCAGGTGGAGTCGACCAATCAGAGCAGAGCAATCAACTGAAATTAACACTGAGCAGCCAGAGTTCTACAAACTGGAAATTCTGGCCTCGAACAGAAAGCATTTTTGGCAAAACCATAATACCTATCATTGATCCGACTTCACTTTGAGCGTCCTGAGTTCTTCCTGAACATCTACATATGTTTTTTTTTTATGAAAGATGAAAAAATAGCTTTGTTAGAGCGATCTTAAAAAAAACTGTTAGATCTCCTTTTTCAGAAATCTTCAGAAATTTTTAATATGGAAGCCAATGAGGCAGTTGGTGCGTGTTGGTGGCGCTTTTGTGTGTCCTACGCCCAAACTATAACTCTGACAGCTTTACCAGAGGATTGTGAGTGAGAGGACAAATTTTCCGATGTTTCTATTTATAAATTATTTCTGTAGAGTGAAATTTGCGTCCTGGTGCGCAGTTTTCAAATTAATTTTTTGACAAATCTTCCTCTCCCTCTACACTCTGCTTGATGACATTACCACTCTTGACTCTCCATAGGGCAGCTGTTCTCAACCTTGGGGTCCCGACCCCAATTGGGGTCGAGAGATGGTTTCTGGGGGTCGCCAAATCATTTTGGAAGTCAGCTCTGTCTCCACTGTGTTAAAGTGTTCATGTGTTAATGTGTTTTAGTCTTTTTGGTCAATTTGTGTCTTTTTTGGTAATTGTGTGTCTTTTTTTGGTGATTTTGTGTCTTTTTTGGTAATTGCGTGTCTTTTTTTTTTGGTGATTTTGTGTCTTTTTTGGTGATTTTGTGTCTTTTTTGATCATTTGGTGGTCAATTTGTGTCTTTTTTTTGATCATTTTGTTTCCTTTTTTTGGTCATTTTGTGTCTTGTTTAGTCATTTTGTTTCCTTTTTTGGTCATTTTGTGTCTTTTTTTGGTAATTGTGTGTCTTTTTTGGTGATTTTGTGTCTTTTTGGTCATTTTGTTTCTTTTTTTGTCATTTTGTGTCTTTTTTTGGTAATTGTGTGTCTTTTTTGGTGATTTGTGTCTTTTTTGATCATTTGGTGGTCACTTTGTGTCTTTTTTGGTCATTTTGTTTCCTTTTTTTGGTCATTTTGTGTCTTTTTTTTGGTAATTGTGTCTTTTTTGGTGATTTTGTGTTTTTTTGGTGATTTTGTTTCTTTTTTGGTCATTTTGTGTCTTTTTTGGTAATTGTGTCTTTTTTTGGTGATTTTGTGTCTTTTTTGGTGATTTGTGTCTTTTTTGATCATTTTGTTTCCTTTTTTTGGTCATTTTGTGTCTTGTTTAGTCATTTTGTTTCCTTTTTTGGTGATTTTGTGTCTTTTTGGTGATTTTGTTTCTTTTTTGGTCATTTTGTGTCTTTTTTGGTAATTGTGTGTCTTTTTTGGTGATTTGTGTCTTTTTTGATCATTTGGTGGTCAATTTGTGACTTTTTTGGTCATTTTGTTTCTTTTTTTGGTCATTTTGTTTCTTTTTGGTCATTTTGTGTCTTTTTTTTGGTCATTTTGTGTCTTTTTGGTCATTTTGTTTCCTTTTTTAGTCATTTTGTGTCTTTTTGGTCATTTTGTGTCCTTTTTTGGTCATTTTGTGTCCTTTTTTGGTCATTTTGTGTCTTTTTGGTCAATTTGTGTATTTTTTGGTCATTTTGTGTCTTTTTTTGGTCATTTTGTGTCTTTTTGGTCAATATGTGTCTTTTCTGGTCATTTTGTGTCTTGTTTAGTCATTTTGTGTCTTTTTTTGGTCAATTTGTGTCTTTTTGGTCATTTTGTTTCTTTTTTTGGTCATTTTGTGTCATTTTGTGTCTTTTTGGTCATTTTGTTTCCTTTTTTGGTCATTTTGTGTCTTTTTTAGTCATTTTGTTTCCTTTTTTGGTGATTTTGTGTCTTTTTTTGGTAATTGTGTCTTTTTTGGTGATTTTGTGTCTTTTTGGCGATTTTGATTCTTTTTTGGTCATTTTGTGTCTTTTTTGGTAATTGTGTGTCTTTTTTGGTGATTTGTGTCTTTTTTGATCATTTGGTGGTCAATTTGTGACTTTTGGTCATTTTGTTTCATTTTTTTGTCATTTTGTGTCTTTTTGGTCATTTTGTGTCTTTTTTTGGTCAATTTGTGTCTTTTTGGTCATTTTGTGTCTTTTTTTGGTCAATTTGTGTCTTTTTTGGTCATTTTGTGTCTTTTTTGGTCATTTGGTGGTCAATTTGTGTCTTTTTTTGGTCATTTTGTTTCTTTTTTTCATCATTTTGTGTCTTTTTTGGTCATTTTGTGTCTTTTTGGTAATTTTGTTTCCTTTTTTAGTAATTTTGTGTCTTTTTGGTCACTTTGTTTCTTTTTTGGTCATTTTGTGTCTTTTTTTGGTCATTTTGTGTCTTTTTGGTCAATATGTGTCTTCTTTGGTCATTTTGTGTCTTATTTAGTCATTTTGTGTCTTTTTGGTCGATTTGTGTCTTTTTTGGTCATTTTGTTTTCTTTTTTTGGTCATTTTGTGTCTTTTTTGGTCATTTTGTGTCTTTTTGGTCAATATGTGTCTTTTTGTGTCTTTAGTCATTTTGTGTCTTTTTTTGCTCAATTTGTGTCTTTTTTGGTCATTTTGTTTCTTTTTTTGGTCATTTTGTGTCTGTTTTTTGGTCATTTTGTTTCCTTTTCTGGTCATTTTGTGTCTTTTTTAGTCATTTTGTTTCCTTTTTTGGTTATTTTGTGTCTTTTTTGGTAATTGTGTCTTTTTTGGTGATTTTGTGTCTTTTTGGTGATTTGTGTCTTTTTTGATCATTTGGCGGTCAATTTGTGACTTTTGGTCATTTTGTTTCATTTTTTTGTCATTTTGTGTCTTTTTGGTCATTTTGTGTCTTTTTTTGGTCAATTTGTGTCTTTTTTGGTCATTTTGTGTCTTTTTTGGTCATTTGGTGGTCAATTTGTGTCTTTTTTTGGTCATTTTGTGTCTTTTTTGGTCATTTTGTGTCTTTTTGGTAATTTTGTTTCCTTTTTTAGTAATTTTGTGTCATTTTGGTCACTTTGTTTCTTTTTTGGTCAATTTGTGTCTTTTTTTGGCCATTTTGTGTCTTTTTGGTCAATATGTGTTTTCTTTGGTCATTTTGTGTCTTGTTTAGTCATTTTGTGTCTTTTTGGTCGATTTGTGTCTTTTTTGGTCATTTTGTTTTCTTTTTTTGGTCAATATGTGTCTTTTTGTGTCTTTAGTCATTTTGTGTCTTTTTTTGGTCAATTTGTGTCTTTTTTGGTCATTTTTTGTCTTTTTTGGTCATTTTGTTTCTTTTTTTGGTCATTTTGTGTCTGTTTTTTGGTCATTTTGTTTCCTTTTCTGGTCATTTTGTGTCTTTTTTTATCATTTGGTGGTCAATTTGTGTTTTTTTGGTCATTTTGTTTCCTCTTTTTGTTCATTTTGTATCTTTTTTGGTCATTTTGTTTCTTTTTTTGTCATTTTGTGTCTTTTTTTGGTCATTTTGTGTCTTTTTTTTTGGTCATTTTGTTTCTTTTTTTGGTCAATTTGTGTCTTTTTTGGTCATTTGGTTTTCTTTTTTTGGTCATTTTGTGTCTTTTTGTGGTCATTTTGTTTCTTTTTTGGGTGATCTGAACTGTGCGTGTGAGATTGTGTTCAGTGAGCGGGGGTCGCTGACAACATGCATGTTAAATTGGGGGTCGCGACTCAAAAAGGTTGAGAATAGCTGCCATAGGGTTACATTGGGGGAATTTTTGGACGTGTTTTTGCCCAATAATTTGCAAACCGTTTGTCAAAACCCTTAGAAAAGCCATAGCACACTTGTCATGGGTGAGCCGGTCGATTTGATACCTTTTTTGTGTATGTGCGGCCAAAACTCTGGGAGGAGTAGTCGACCGAAAAATGACACGGAAGAAACGGAAAAAAATAAAAAGAAGAAGAATAAGCCCGGTGAATAGTAGTTAGTGTGCTTTTGCAAGCAAGCACACAAAATTAGTGTGCTTTTGCAAGCAAGCACACAAAATAACTACTTGTTACAACCAAGGATGCAAAAGAGCATCCTTGGTTGTAACAAGTAAATCATTGGCAAACTTTCTGGAGGAGACCTGGTCTTATTAGGAGAGATGGTGTTCATCCCACTTTGGATGGAGCCGCTCTCATATCTAGCAACCTGACCAAGTTTATTAGCGGTCCAAACCCGTGACAAGTCAGAGTTGAGACCAGGAGGCAGAGTCGCAGTGTAAAACACTTCTCTGCCTTTCCCTTTGAGCAGTCATCCACCCAAAATCCCATAGAGACTGTGTCTGTCCCCCGTCCTCCCAAAGTTAAGTTAATTAAACCAGGTTCTAACAGAAGAGGAGTTACCCAAAATAACCTAATAAAAATTGAAACTTCAACTGCAAATAAACAAAAACCCAAAATAATTAAATGTGGACTCTTAAACATTAGATCCTTATCATCTAAAGCTTTATTAGTAAATGAGTTAATATCAGACTGCAATATTGACTTACTTTGTCTAACTGAAACCTGGCTGCGTGATGAAGAATATGTTAGCCTAAATGAATCTACTCCTCCTAGTCATATTAATACTCATATCCCTCGTGGCACAGGCCGAGGAGGAGGAGTTGCAGCGATATATGAGTCAAACCTTCTAATTACCCCAAAACCTAAACTAAACTATAACTCATTTGAAAGCCTTGTTCTCAGTCTTTCATACCCAACCTGGAAAAACCAACAGCCAATCCTATTTGTCATAGTTTACCGGCCTCCCGGTCCATATTCAGAATTTTTATCACAATTCTCTGAGTTTTTATCAAGCCTAGTACTAATTACAGATAAGGTAATTATTGTAGGTGATTTTAATATTCATGTTGACGTTGATAATGATAGCCTTAGTACTGCTTTTATCTCCTTACTAGAATCGATTGGCTTTAATCAGAAAGTTCATGAAGCCACTCACTCTTTTAACCACACCCTCGACCTTGTGTTGACGTATGGGATTGAAATTGAACATTTAATAGTTTTCCCACAAAATCCTGTGTTATCAGACCATTATTTAATAACTATTGAAGTCCTGCTATTGGACTACTCGCTAATAAGCAAGAGTTTCTACACTAGATGTCTATCTGATAGTGCTGTAGCTAAGTTCAAGGAAGTGATTCCACCTGTCTTTAACTCTTTGTCGTGCTCCAACATAATAGAGGACTATGTTAACTTCAGTCCCTCCCTAATTGATAACTTTGTCGACAGTACTGCAGATTCACTGCGAACAACGCTAGATTTTATTGCCCCACTAAAAAAGAAAATAATAAAACAGAAAAAGTTAACTCCATGGTACAATTCTCAAACCCGTGAACTGAAGCAAATTTCACGAAAGCTCGAAATGGCGTTCAACTAAGCTGGATGAATTTCTTTTAACCTGGCAGGACAGTCTTAAAACATATAAGAAAATCCTCCGTAAAGCCAGATCAGCCTATTATTCCTCATTAATTGAGAAAAATAAGAACAACCCAAGATTCCTTTTCAGCACTGTAGCCAGGCTGACAGAGAGTCACAGCTCTATTGAACCATGTATTCCTATTGCACTCACTAGTAATGATTTTATGAGCTTTTTCAATGAGAAAATTATAACTATTAGAAATAAAATTCACTACCTCCTGCCATTAACTGGTACTGAGGCATCCTTAAACCCTGGAGCCTTAGAAACGGGTACAAACCCTGATAAATATTTAGATCGCTTCGCTCCCATCACTTTCCAACAACTAACCTCAATGATTTCCTCATCTAAACCGTCAACCTGTCTCCTAGACCCCATACCAACAAGGCTGCTTAAAGAGGTTCTACCTTTAACGGGTACTTCTTTCTTAGATGCAATCAACTTGTCATTATTAACAGGCTACGTGCCACAATCATTTAAAGTAGCTGTAATTAAACCTCTTCTCAAAAAGGTTAATTTAGATCCTGGCGTTTTAGCAAACTATAGACCAATATCTAACCTCCCCTTCATCTCTAAGATCCTGGAGAAAGCAGTCGCAAATCAACTTTGTGATTTTCTTCAACACAATAGTCTATATGAGGACTTCCAGTCAGGATTTAGAACTCATCATAGCACAGAAACAGCATTGGTAAAAATTACAAATGACCTTTTAATTTCTTCTGATAATGGACTTGTCTCAGTCCTTGTCTTACTAGATCTGAGTGCTGCATTTGATACAATTGACCATCGTATCCTATTACAGAGACTGGAACATGTAATTGGCATTAGAGGAACGGCACTGGGCTGGTTTAAATCGTACTTATTAGACCGTTTCCAGTTTGTTCATGTGAATAATGAATCCTCCGTGCGCACTGATGTTAACCACGGTGTTCCACAGGGTTCTGTGCTTGGACCAATTTTATTCACCCTTTATATGCTCCCTCTAGGTAATATAATTAGAAAACATTCAATTAACTTTCATTGTTATGCTGATGACACTCAGTTATATATATCAATCAAGCCAGGTGAAACTGATCAGCTAGCCAAACTAAATGCATGCCTTAAAGACATAAAAACCTGGATGGTCCACAACTTCCTAATGTTAAACTCGGAAAAAACAGAAGTGATTGTACTGGGACCCGAACACCTCCGAAACTCATTATCTAAAGACTTAATTAGCATCGATGGCATTACCCTGGCCTCCAATACCACCATAAGGAATCTCGGAGTTATCTTTGATCAGGATCTGTCATTTAACTCCCATATAAAACAAACTTCAAGGACTGCATTTTTTCACCTACGTAATATTACAAAAATTAGACACATCCTGTCTCAAAAGGATGCAGAAAAATTAGTTCATGCTTTTGTTACTTCAAGGTTAGATTACTGTAATTCCTTACTGTCAGGCTGCTCCAATAAATCCCTTAAAACTCTTCAGTTAGTCCAAAATGCTGCGGCTCGTGTACTAACAAGAACCAAGAAAAGAGATCATATTTCTCCTGTTCTAGCTTCGCTGCACTGGCTCCCTGTAAAATCCAGAATTGAGTTCAAAATCCTTCTTCTTACTTACAAAGCTCTAAATGATCAGGCACCATCATATCTTAAAGACCTCATTATGCCATATTACCCTTCTAGAGCACTACGCTCCCAAAATTCTATGTTACTTGTGGTTCCTAAAGTCCTTAAAACTAGATTGGGAGCCAGAGCCTTCAGTTATCAAGCTCCTCTCTTGTGGAATCATCTCCCAGTGTCAGTTCGGGAGGCAGACACCCTCTCTTTATTCAAGAGTAAACTTAAAACTTTCCTCTTTGACAAAGCCTATAGTTAGGGCTGGCCGAGGCCTGCCTTGGACCAGCCCCTAGTTATGCCGCTATAGGCCCAATGTGTCGGGGGACACGATACACCGGGGCCCTCTTTCTCTCTGTCCCAATAATACATGACACAAGCTTTTATTTTCCCAGAATACTCGCACTTTTCTCTGCTCTCTCTTCACAGGGTGTGGAGCTGTGGTCCTGCTCCATCACTCCTGCTGGTCTCACTGCTGTGGATCTGGTCCGGCCCCAGATGGGAATGTTCCTCTCCTGGTCCACTCACCATCACTACTGGCCAATGGTGGCGCATCATCACCTGCTGCTGTGCCCCCCCAACCCCCCCGCCCAAGAACTCCTGCTCCTCTCTCTCTCTCTCCCTATTGCCCCCCCCCCCCCCCACCTCTATCTACTCTACTCTACTCTGTTGACCTGCCCTGTACAACGACATCTATTGCACGTCTGTCCGTCCTGGGAGATGGATCCCTCCTCTGTCGCTCTCCCTGAGGTTTCTTCTTCTTTTTTCCCCTGCTAAAAGGGTTTTTTAAAGGAGTTTTTCCCTGGCCGATGTGAGAGTCTATGTGAGGGTCTAAGGACAGAGGGTGTCGTACCATGTACAGTCTGTGTCACAGCTGAACGTGGACCCGAACCCAAATGCACGACTCAGACAAGGTTTACAAATAAACTATCCTTTATTTAGGAAAAAGTAACAAAGAAAAATCGCTCTTGCTGAGGAAAATCAAAAACTACACGAGAAAACAAAGATCACTCACTGAGAGGAACAACAACAAAAAATCACTCAAGAGAGGAAAAACATGAAGGCTACAAAGTATCAAAATAACATGAAGCAAAGTGTCAAAAATACAAAACCTGACGTGGACAAGATACAAGGAAATGGCTGGCGTGGGTCTTACTGTTTCACGAGACAAGACGAACTGGCACAGGACAAGGGGAAACACAGGCTATATATACATACACACAAGGTAATGGGGAACAGGTGGGAACAATCAGGGCGGGGCAGACAATCAGACTGGTGACACACGAGGAAGGGCAAGTGACCTGAAACGAGAGGAGAGTTAATTTCCAAAATAAAACAGGAAGCCACGAGACAACATGGACACAGGACAAAACATATAACTTAACACAATTTCTTGGACATGACAGTCTGTGAAGCCCTTTGAGGCAAATCTGTGATTTGTGATTTTGGGCTATATAAATAAAATTGATTTGATTTGATTTGATCTCTGAAAACACCACACGTCCAACTTTGAAGCAGATGACCACACTGCTACTTTATTAGGTACACCTTGCTTGCTAATAAAGTGGCCGGTGAGTGTAAATTTATTGCAGAGGATTGTGGGTTAAAAAAGCCACAAAAGCATGCTGGATTGCATCCTGCAAAATGTGACCGAAATCATCCTGGTACTTCTGTCATATTGCATTTGACATGCTATGCAATGTAAAAAATGTTTGTAGAAATTACAGTAAAACACTGTCAAATTGCATCAGAAATAGGTCGTAAAATTAAACATTGTGCATCACTGTAGTAGACACTCTTAATGACTGTTAATCAAAGAATAGCATAAAACTTTATATTCTTCTGTCATAAACTGTAGAAAACCCAGTTTTGCTGTAACTAAATGTATAAACAATTTTCATGTAAAATTAATGGAGAAATACCATAATGACACAATTTTCCTAAAAATAATGGGATTATTCAGTATAAATTACAGTTTTTGCTGATTTACATACGCTCATTGTATTTTTTTTTACGGTAAAGTTCTGGCAACCACAGCTGCCAGTATTTTACCGTAAATTAAACAGATTACTTTTTACAGTGTGTATTGTGACATATAAAATCAATTTCTTGAATAATAACTGGTAGGCTAGTATGGGTAAGGAGTGAAATCCTCTTTTATTTATATGTCAGTAGCTGCAGCCCAGTCAAAGATTTCTGTGTGCTGTGTTCAGGCACACTGCAATTAGCTGTAAAAGAGGCATGTTTCATGCTGTCTCAGAAAAGAAAAGGCTGTGTTTATCATGTGATCTAGATGAGACTGAAGATGCAGTAAATGCCATGTGTTATTGCTCATTATATGGTGTTTTTTTTTTCCATGGTACAGTTATTAGTGAGTAAAAATGTCTTGACATGACACAATCAGTAACATAACATTGTAAAGTCCTGTGCTACAGAGACATCAGATGCACAGTTTTTCACACAATTGTTTTAAGTGACAAAGGATACTGTTTCAGATAGTTTACCTTGATCTAGTCATGTCATTTGATAGTGGGAGGAGCTTTTACAGTCTATACATCAAAAACCTTTTCTGTCAAGACTTTAAAGTTTGGAAAATGCTTTATTTTAACAAATATTTGTGGAAATTACAGTAAAATACTGTCAAATTACATCAGAAATGGGGCGTAAGTTCACCGGAGTAGACACTTTTAATTACCGTAAATTAAAGAATAGCACAAGACTTAAACTCTTTACTGTCATAAACTCGAGGAAACACACAGTTTTGCTGTAAAAAAAATAATATTTCCATATGAAATTAATGGAGAAATACCATGATGTGTGAATGAATGACACAATTACCATAAAATAATGGGAATATTCAGTCTAAATTACAGTTTTTGCTAATATTTACATTTAAATTTACAGTGGGAAACCCACTCACTGTCATTTTTACAGGGAAGTTCTGGCAACCACAGCTGCCTGTATTTTACCGTAAAATAAACAGACTATTTTTTACTGTGTAGTTAGTTGAGGTTCTTGTTTAGGCACCTTGAAAGTGCTTGAATTCCATTAAAAAAAAAAAAAAAAAAGCTGTATTAGCCCTGTTTATGAGTGAGTTTTGGGGGTAAATCCTTACCCTACACATTTTTCTTATGTGAACACACTATAATGTTGCTACATTAAACTGATTCAGCACCATGGTCAGCTCCTTGAGAAGCTGCACTGATGCAATACTGTTTTCCCTCCACTGACCTTCATTACAACATCCCATCTCAAGTTATAAAAAGTATACTTCTGGCTTATGGTGAAAATACACTGCATATAGTTTTTTTTTTTAAAGTGTGTCTTTTCTTTTTTTGATAAACCAACAAAAATAATACAAGCAGCCCGGGCTCTGCTTAAATTATACAACTCTGCTGAACAAAGCGTTAATCTCCCTGCACGAGGCTCGGCGTCTCGGGGGGGATCATTATTCTTTATATGCAACAAAGCGGTGGGTCGCACACGCCGCCTATGAATGTATACCAGATCCACTTTTGCAAGCTCTTTTTAAATGACTGCAGGCAACACTCTGCAACTGTGTTACAAGAACTATAATGATCTTTATGTTAGCTGCCATGCAAAGACAATACTTACAACTGTTTGTTTTTGGTTGGATTCTCAATCAGGCCTGCCAACTAAATCCTTGGCCATTTAAGCATCAGGGTAATCTAATTTGATAGTCTAAGCTAGACCATTGGAAGGAAATCTCAGGTCATTGCTACACTGCCAAACAAGGCAATTCGTTATCCCTAAGGTTGTTAATTACAGCGCTCAGACAAAAGCAAAACGGGATTATGGGCCCTACAGTTTGGCTGAGATGCCAAATCACGTCTCCCTCCCTTCATTACAGCGACGGGTCCAGACTAATAGCTGTGTGGGTGTTGTGTCCCACATCAGATCATTTATCATACTGAACAAACAATGACACATCAGCAGGTCATCACTCACATAGACCCTGTGAATGAATATGAGGCGGTTTTTGAATTAAGTTTTGATGCGCAAACTTCTTGTCTTTACGTCAACCTCAGGACCAAAGCACCCCCCAAACCCTCCCCCTCCTCCTCCTCCTCCTCCTCCCCCTCCATCCCTCCTCTCTCCTCTCCTGCTATTTGAATAGAGAGCCTGCGGAGCACTCTTTTGTTCAGTAGCGCTCAGCTGCTGGAGAGGTGAGCACCACTCTGGCGCTCATCCACTCATCGCGGCTGCTGCTGCCTCGGCTCGTCTCCGAAAGAAGCGCGGCGGAGGACACTGAACGAGACAGTGCATGCAAAAAGCGACACGGTGCCTCCCGGTCTCTGAGACACTCACAACTGCTTCGTTTTCCACCCGCACTTGCAGGGCTGTTTTTGTTGTTTTTGTCCGCGTCGTTGGATGGTGGAGCTCCCCGGGTCTGTGGCGCTGTACCACCTGCACCGGATCACACCGACACTCCCGCTCTGAAGCTGCTGCATCGCTCTACATTCCTGTGGACTGGACCTCACTTCATCCGAAAGGTGAAGGCGAGTTTTTTAGGCTGCTTTTTGGGGTATTTTGACAACATAATTAGCAGAGAAAGTCAGTTTAATGCTGCTGTATTCCCACATTTACAAGGAAAAAAGGGTGTTTCACAGCTTATGATCACTACAGGCGGTGATGAATTGAAGATAAGCTTGTCAATACTGTTAAAAAAGATGTATGGCTATGATCAGAATTGCATGTGCACTATAAAACAGACGTGTGTGGCTTTTGTAAGCTTCTTTTACCACTAAAATCACTTTCTTTCATTAAAAAAAATAATTATTAGATGATTTACAGAAAGATTAACCATTTTACCATGTTGTGATTTGATTCAGATTTTATAAAATACCTTTGTTTTCACTTTTCTTTCAATTTATCATTATGTTATAACCACATTCATCCTACCACCTCACTATAAGTATTAGTATTATAAACATAAAACCTGCTATTGTTTCACAATGTACTGGTTTTGTAATTTTTCTCCCCCATTTGCATGATGTCATGGCCATCCAATTATGATGCATCTTTTAACAAGTAAGTAGTATCATTCCTCCTTCCTCCTTTGGAAGATTCTTGTGTTGAGCAACTTTAAAAAGACATTCATCCTAACAAGGTCACTGTGAGATTTTGATCTGTGTGACCGTCATTCCACCTCTTGTTGTAACCCCCCCTTGTCTTCCCACTGTAAGCCTCCAGGTGAGGCAGGTAGGGACAGAGGGAGCTGTTGGCTCGGGGGAAAGTCGATAGGCAGCGCAGCCGGAGCTGTCAGTGCTGTCAGCACACCTAGAGAGGGAAACCCGAGACATTATCTTGGTTGGCACTTGCACTCAAATGGGTCTCTCAATTATTTCTGTTGGAAGAAACTTTGCAGCCGCACAGCAGCACCTCTAGGCTACAGAACTGATCAAAGTTCAGGAGGTCCAAGCACGTCTGCCTTTAGTAGACTATGTCTTGCAAAATGAGGGATATTGGTGAGGGTGTTAAAAGAAAACAACTTTTGCTCTTTGTCTGCTTGTCTTCATTTTCCCTGTGTATGGCAGGGTGTCAGATAGAGGATGGCAGCGAGGGTAGGAGCGGAGTTGCTCATGACCCCCTGGGAAATTAAGCAGAGATTCAGCCAAGCAGTTTGTGAAATGGTTACTAGTCTCTCTCACTCCCTCTCTTTCTGTCTGTGAGCCTCTTATTCTGTATTTGCACACACACATGGGTGCAACACACTCTACTTACGATATCTACAAGCTGTTTTTTGGCAGGATTGATCCCTTTTCTCTGATATTTTACCCCTCACAGCCTTTTTGTCCCACACAAGTGTGATCCTGTATTTGGCCTGAGCAATCCTTAATGTGCAGGGCCAAAGCCAGAACCTGCAGACAGCCTGGCTGATGGATCAGGAGCCTCTGTTTCCCTGCTGATGCAGAGCCACACCACAGAGATCAGAAACCCCCTGGCTTCATTTTCATTCTGTGACTGACTGTAGATAAAATGTTCCCTACCCTTCTCACTGGTTGAGCAGCCATGTGTGCGCCATTATGTGTGTTTGTGTGTGTGTGTGTGTGTGTGTGTGTGTAATACTTGTGGGTGAGCTGCTGGTCACCTATGTTCCTGAATTCTCTTCGTGAACTATCAGCTCCTGTTGCACTAATAAGATGTGGCTCCACATTAAACTGCTCTTTTAAAGTCATTGTGCTTGATTTTGCTTCTCTCTCTGCCTCTTGCACTCTCATGCATATTGTAGAAGGTCTCTGTGTTTGTCTTTCTGTCCCCCTCTCATCTGTCTGTTTCTCTCCCGTCTCGCTCTGTTTGGACTCTCACTCTCTCGCACTGAATCGTTCAGCTCTGCTGTTAACGCCATTGTTCTCAGAAGAAGTGTTCCCTTTCTGTGGTATTGCCAGTTCACTGCCCCCATTTTCACATCTTCTGTGTGATGAGGCATTACAATGGATGAACAATATTCCTTTAGAGAGAGGTTCACTGCTTCTCCGTGGCTGTACTCCAATGGTGGTCAAGGCCAAAAGCAGCTCAGAAATGTTGTCATCACACCTCAGGAGAAAGAAGGAACAGACGAAAGAAGGAGAGGAAGAGAGGGAGGGCTGCAGACTGGGAGAATTTTTACAGAATTATCAGCGTTTAGCACAAGGTTGTGTTGTCACATATTTCAATAATGTGCCTTCTCTGCCTGGCTGCACTCAGCTTAGTGCAGACACTTGTAGCGGAAGACGTGAATGGGCAAGAATTCAATTTTGCACTTGAGCAGTGTCCAAGCAAGTGAATGGGAAACTGTGATTTTTTTTGCAAATGTAAGACATTAATATTCCTACAATGAACCTTCTGCTGTACTTAAGACAAACAAAGCCACCCTTGCTTGAGATGAAACAAGGGAGAGCAGCCAAGCAGCTGCACAGTATCAGCACAGAGGATCTCTGGGCTTGAGTTGGGCTGTTTGACTGGTGAGGGCCTCCAGCTACAAATCCTATAGTTGGAAGCCTGCGGTGCTATGAGTCAGTGGTGCTGCTTTGGCTAATGGCTTTAATCCTCGTAATTCTACTGTGGAAAACGAGGTATTTATTATTGAGTGCTGTTTTTTGTCTTAGCTGAAAGTTCAGTGCCATCATCACACTGTATGGTACAAATAGATGTAGCTTTTTTGGCGATAGCGATGGAAGGAGTAGGAGGAATTCTGGAAGATTCCTGCAGATGGTGATTAATTTACAGACTTAGATAACCCTGATCCAATTAGTGCAGTGAAAACACTCACAACAGCCTGCACATGTATTCAGTTCTGTTTGAATAAATGATCAAGATAGAGAGAGAGAGAGACGGAGAGTGTTTTCTACTGTCTGTTAAAGTTAAGGTTTGTCTGTGTGTGTATAGGTGGCAGTGGAGCCTGTTAGCCCGTCTTTTAGTCCAGCTTCCACTTGGCACCTCCGTCCCCCTGAGTCACAGGGTCGCTTCATCGGCTTAATGAAGGCTGTACCTTTGCTCACCAGAGGACGTCAATCTGCTTGATCGACAGCTCCGCGTCCTTCCACTCATCCAACCCCCGACACAGCCGAGCAGATGGAGCGGAGCCTAAGTGGACCGCTGCTAGCTTTGCCTTGGCTAATAATATAATGGTCTGGCTTTAGCCATATTGAACTAGGCACAGCACCTAGAGCCAAGCAAATGAGCAACACAGCTGGGCCACCATGGCCAGTGGCAGAGCAGACAAAGCCCAGAAGGCTCAGAGGCAGGAAAAAAAGGTAGTTTACCACAATCCCTCCAGACGCACCTCATGAATATTCATCAAAGACCCCCCTCCCCAAACCCTGCTCTGCACCCCTCTCCCACCAAATGTATTATTCAAAGGAAGCATTTTCCCTATTAAATACTATAAATAAATAACGACATCTGGTAACAGTTTTTGTCTGCTGAATTAATGACAGGCACAGTGGAGTGTCTTTCAGTGATTGGAGGAGGGGGGTGCGGAGGCTACCTTTCCTCTGCTGGCCTTTCCTTTGTTTCACCAGTGGGGTGTGATGCTTCCTTTGTTAAAGTCAGATGCCATGTCAGTAGATGTGAATTAGATTGGGTCTCTATCAGTCACCTCCTAAAACACCCTGAAGGAGAGGCAAACACTACACAGCTGTATGCTTTAACATTATGCAAGCGTTTTCCAGTCTTGAGTTAATCCTCAGAAAAGGAAAAGCTCCCTGTGGGCTCTTTATGTGGTTTCAGCACCGGACAGCTCCTGAAGCCTTCCCTCTTTTGACTACCTCAGAGCTTTCCTTTCCTGGTAAACAAAACCTCAAAAGATCACATATTCACACAAAGGACTAAAAGATGCATCACTCACAGAAATTGAGCATGTAATATTGGCATCATTGTCATACAGGCTCGATCTGTCAGTCTCTGATGCGCTGCTAAACAGGGAGACCTACAGATGGACAATGTTTTCCTCTCTGGTGTGCCACGGGCCCCAAAGGAGAAGCACATTTTGTTGTGTGTGTGTGTGTGTTCGCAATTTTTTTAATTTTAATTTCTAGAGGGACAAAGGAATCACCAGGACCAGAGAAAAAATGGGGACCAAAGCTAAAGGAAAGCACAACATAAGTAGGTAGAAGAAGAGGAAGCCATTGATACTGAGAGTGATTTCTGTCCGTCTTCCTCTTCCTCTTCCCTGCCCACTTGGATTCAACACAGCAGGGCTATTTATGAAGCCGAGGCACCAGTGTGATACTTACAAAGCTCTCCTTACTAATCAGAGATCTAGCTCTGGGGTTGCTGGAACCAATCACATGGATTTGTGGGAGAGACTATCAAAGTTGTATAATTAATTCCATTCAGATCCTTTGCACCTAGGGACTTCCTATTTCATGGTTCTGCATGTGTTTGAGTGCAATGTTTGACTTTTGTGGCTATTGATGTTGATTAATAATTATTAGTATACAAAGTAAGGCACAATGTGACTTTTACTTCTTTGTTATTCAAACAAATACTGAATGCTGAAAGAGCATGATGTGTAGAATGCCTCAGTGCATAATTTCTGTGAAATATTGTGGCTTCAAAATGTTTCTTGTATTTTGTTGTTAGGAAAATAATTGCGGGGAAATAAATGTTTTATATTCCATATACTAAGCAGAAAAAACAGCTTTCTCTAATCCTCCCGTCTGTCTCCCTGTAGGCGTGGAGCTGTGAATCATATTTTCCTTAAAGGTTTTTATTCGTGTGGTAATACTGGCTTTTAATGTTTTCACATTACTCAGTTTTATTTTATCATCATGCTGCTTATACATTCTAATAAAACCAGATGAAGACAGACACATTAAATAGTTGTTTTTCACGGAAAAAAACTAAAATAATGCTGGAGGAAAAGTCAGGGGGTAACCAAGATTCTTTTCTCTGGGAACAGAAACCATCAGTATAATCTTGAATGTCAATGGCTATTGAGATATTTCAGTTTTGTTCATAAACTATATTAAAGAAGCAGACACTGAAACGTCTCCCATTGGTTTGTGGATTACAATATTGAAGCCTCGAGTTTAGAATTTTGGCCATTTTTGAAGCCAGAAGTGACCATTATTTGGATAAAAGGGTGGAGCTTTGGAGGAGGGTGTTAATTTATCAGCTGTATAGCTTAGTTAGCAAGGTGCATACCCTGTTAATCTTCTAGTCTTTACTCTATCAATCAGTGGAGTCGCCCCCTGCTGGCCATTAGAAAGAATATGAAGCAGAGGTTGCTGATTGGTCTTCTGCAAAGTTGAGGACCGGCCATGAGTGAAGAGAGTGAAGCATTTTGCTGAAAAAGCCGTCACTGGAATTTCAGAGAGATGAGAGGCAGACGGAGATAGAGACATAGATAGACGAAGAAAGCAGCAGCTGGCTGACCTGCAGCCCTCACCAGGTGGACTTAGTCAATTGTGTCCAAACTCAGCCTTTATGTGACACTTGGATTTGTAGTCCATGTCAGTTTAGCCAACTGACAGATATCAGCAAATATTCTACTTCAGAGGATTGGTCCTGTGTGTATACGTGCGGTAGTGTGTGGGAACCTTGGTGTGTGTGTGTGTGTGTGTGTGTGTGTGTGTTGGATTCAGTTGGATTCTGAGATGTGCTGAGTTGAACAGAATGAGCTAGGAAGCTTAGAAAAGGGTGAAAAGGGCGATGTGAGAGCTCCCTTCATGTGGGCAGTCGTCATTAACTGCAACATCTTGCTATCCGTCTGTCTAACTCTCTATCTGTCTATCTTTATTTTCTCCATAATTTTTTCTCAATAAAAAACATTTCCTTGTCTCTCTACAATAAAGAGCAGTGAAATGATTAGGTCTTAGTCGGTCCAGACCAGACTTTGATTTCACTTCATCCTCCCTGCACAGCCTTGGGGTGCTGAATGAAAAACTGAAGACACCATCAATTTGATTTTAATATGGAATTTGTACGACTCATAGTGGGTCAGATGTCCTGCCAGTAGAGTCACTAGTCGTTTTGCAGTCCCTAATAAGATTGCCAATGCTGCACCAAAGTGGTTTTTACATGGAGCTATGAAGCGTGCTGCCTTCAAAGCTCTGAGGCATTACAGTCGATGCTAGAAGTGAGGGGGGCAGCTGTGCAGGTGTGTATGTGTTCGCAAGTAAGGGCTTGAAAGTTTTGCCCAAGGACTGTGCCTAATGTGGGACTTAGTTTGTAAACGGACCAAAAGTTTTTGAACAGAAAGGGCATTTATTTTGCCACTGTTTCTCACATTGTTCTCAAGAAAAAAGCATTTTTTAAAATGTAATTTCCATTCAAATTGCTTTCACTGTGTTTTGTCAACACAGAGCAAGCAAGGAAATGAAAACACAATTGTTTACCTTCCAAATCAGGAGAAAACCAAGTCAGTCACCAGGTCAGCAAATAGCTCGACTGAATGTGGGGGTCACTTTTTGTGGTCAAGCATCTTAATGGACCTGGCTGTTAAACAATTATCATTTTGTGTCTTTGTGCAGAAGCTTGGCAGACGACTTCTCCTCTGTGGTTAGAGTTGTGTTCTGCTCCGGCAAATACAAAATGAACTTGTTGGGGGTTGTTACCACTTCTGTTTTGTAATTAAGTGTCACGCTGCAAAATTAATAGAGAAGGAAATAATGTGTTGGAAATGCAGAAAAAGAAGAGAGGTTGCCGCAGTCATTCAATCACGATATGAATCAACTGTCTGTGTTGTGTGTGACTGAGTGTTTAATACACTTATCCTCTTCCTGGACCCCAGTCTCCCCTCCTGTGACTCTTCATAACTTTAAACCAAGATGTCCCTTTGTGTCCTTTCTCTGCCCACTTTCTCTGGGCTTTTCCCCTCAGCTACAATTAATGAGGTTGTCTGTCTGTCCTGATAATTACCCTTGGTGAGTAGTGCCGGAGCCTTCCCGTTTGCTCCTGGACCTCTTTGATAAATTTGGCAAATGCTCTGAGAACTGTTGCTGGGGCACCTCTAGTGACTGTGGATGCCTGAGACTTGCCCTGTGTGTGTGTGTGTGTGTGTGTGTGTGTGTGTGTGTGTGATAGAGAGGACCGTCGGAGAGCATTGCTATCCCCCAGCGTCCAGCTCTGTGCTCAGATTGATTGGGGACCGCTGTCTGTGATGGATCATTCTCTGCACTGGACTATTGGCTTAGCTGTCAGCATGCAGGAGTTACTGTAGCTGCAGCGTGCAGGCACGTTCATTAATAGATAATCATTGTTTTACTCTGACTCTTATCTGTGTTTACTTGCTCAGTCCCATTAGTGTCCCATCGGCTTAGAGGAGAGCAGTAAAGAAAAAATAGCAGCTTGGCATATTTGTAGTAAAATGCCTCTCTCTGCTGATGTCCTGTCTTCGCTTTAATGGGACGTGCGCTCTCATAATGCTCCACTGCCCAGTTACTTGCTGATTTTGTCATGCACACATGCAAAACCCTCCACTGAGCACATGAAACACACAGAAAACAACAAAAAGGCTTCTCTAAGCTTGCAGGACTGCAGACACCTCAGGCATTTGAGGCCAAGCCCTAATTGGGCCTCATCTTAGCGTGACCTTCATTGTTTTGACAGAGTGGGGATCAGAGGGAGACACTCAAAAGCTGAGGTTATCTCCTCTCCTCTCCCCTCCTCTCCATGTCAAACCACTCGGCTCAACAGAGGAGGAGGCATGTGCGAGCAGCCATTAGCTGCTTTTTCCAAAAGGGTCAAAGCTGTCTGAAGCTGTGGAGTGGATGTTTTAGCACTCGCCTCAGCGGGTAGTCTTTGGGTTTTGGTGTGTGTATGCTAGACTATACGTGAATTTTGTTTGTGTCTTCGGCTGTGATGGTGCAAGACCAGCACCTGGTCCAAATAGCGAGTCGTCTCCACAGCGCGTGATGTGATTTACCACTGAGCCATTAGCAGTCAAGCTGTGTGTACTTCAGGTGTTCTCAGAGGGAATGGAGAAAGAAATACTCCCCGCCGCACTGCACACTGTTTTTAAAAGCTCCCTTGTGATTTATTAGGAAAACATTTCTTTAGGCCGCCCACCTTCACTTCGCTGCCCGAGAACCTATACAGAGTTTGCACACACTCATGGACTCTGTGCTGAGGTGGCAGGAGAGCAATTTAGAGTGGATTTAAAGTGGCCAGTGGAGATTCACAGTGGATCATTGCTTAAGTTTCTCTTCGGTGAATTGTGCGTACAGGATGCTGTTTGTGTGTAAGCATAATGCTGCTATCATCATCCTCTCCCCTCCTTCTTCCTCCTCTCATGCATCATTCTGATCGCATCAAGGTCACAATTGAACTTCCAAGAGGCCAATCCCTCAATCAGGCTCCTTGATTGCGCTGTTTATTCACAATCAGGATCTCAGACAGGACAACGCCTTCACCAGCCCATCACCTCACACCGCAGCAATCACCGCTTTTGTCGTTTCTTATGTTTTACTACAAACAGCCTTAATTGGCTGCTGTTTCCCCCCGCGACCACGCTGCTGCTGCTGTTGAAGAAGCTGCTCAGGATTAATAGCACTTTTTTAAACGGAGCCTGAAATTAGTGCTGTAAATGAATTCTCAAGATTGCGATTTGACTCTAAGTGCCATTTATAGATGGTGGTTTTTCAGATGGAGGTGCTCCAGTTCACTTGGTGTTGTGGGTCCCCTCTGCCCTGGCTGGTTTTATGTCCGGGCTGATCTTTGTTTAAACTGCCCACCTGCGTGCTATCTAGCAGCGGTGTAAGTCCAAGCAGCTATTGCCTTTTCGTAAAGCCAGGAGCTCAGGCTGCTCATCTTGTCACAGCCGTGGATCCAACTGCCAGCTCCCCAGGCCTCCTGTGGCATCTGCTCTTTGCATTGGCCGCCAGATAAATGAGGTGTTTGCTTTTCTTTGGCAGAGCGGTACCTTTCAGAAGGTCAGAGAGGGTGGCTTCGCTGGGGAAAGTGAGCTCTGTTGATGTGGCTTTAAAACTCAGCTCTTTAAAGGACCTGTAGTTCTGAATGTGATAGCCCATTAACCACAAATCATGTATGCTTTAGCTTACTGCCAACCATTCCCAAAAGCTGTATTTACAGTAGATGGATTTCCTTCCTTCCCCACAGCAACTGGTTTCACTGCTGTACAGGATGAAACTTCATCATTAAGCCATTGGGGGGAACATTTAGACTAATTATCTTTTTGTTAAATGGGACCTTTGTGCATGTATGGGAGGTCCAACATTTAGCATTTCTGTCAGCTATTGCACAATTATTTACAAAGGCTTTCAACTTAAATTGGATCCAGTTTGATAATTTGTCCTTTAGGATCCATTTTCTAAAAGCATACTTTCCTGAATTTAATACTTTTTAGCTTCCAATTCTCAAATTTTGGATTTTGACAGCTTGCTTTGACAAAGCAGAGTTCTAAAGAGCCAAGAGTTTCTGAGACAGAATTTCATTCTGAGCTGACATGAATTGAAAATAATTTTGGGAATTGCTATTAAATAAAAACATATGACATGCTTTGGGAAACTCATTATCACTACTCTGAATTATTCACAAAGTAAAAGTGGTGGTCGATCCACCACTTTGGTCCAGACTGAAATGTCTTCACAACTGACCCTACTTAAGTCTAGATTTCTGCTGAATATGGGCGGTGCAGGATGAAGGCAATAACTGCACTGGTCAAGTTGGAACTCCACAAAATGTGAATATGTGACCTGAAGTGGAAGTTTAGTTTGCCTTTTTGCTCACAGTGAATGTAAGTAAACATTTCTCAATGTGCATCAGTTACCGTGCCATAATTATAATGCATCAGCAGCATCTCAAAGGTTTCAGTCACCACAAAATATCTCAACATCTACTTGAAAACTATGTACTGCAGGGTTCCAAGACAATGGGCCTACTGACTTTGGTGATCTCTTGATTTTTACTTTAGTGCCACCAGGAGATTGACCTATTTGTTTTTGCGTGAAATGTGTCAGTAACTATTGGATGGACATATGGAAATACAGTGTTGAGGGCTATGTGGCACAGTGTGACAAACAGAAATAATGAGGTGGAATTAAGTGTATTCACTATAAGGAAATTTAGAAGAAAGTGAGATCCACTATAGGATTTAGGTTTTTTGTTCCTGTTGCAAATAATCCTGGGGTTCAGACAAATGTCAATAGAATATTAATGTACATTCGTGACAAACTTTATGAATATGTCATTTCTTTAGTAGAGAGCTGACGGGAGATGACATGCAACAAAGGACTTGGCCAGGGTGCCCATTAAATCTGCAGTTTTAACTGCTTTTCCACACAGTTGGAAAGGAAAATTAGATTTAAAAAAAACTACAAACACATTTGGGTGTGGGAGAAATCTGCTCTGCTGATGGGTAAGCCTTAAAAAAGCATCTAGAAAAGAAGTGAGCAAGAATCTGAGAGGTAGAGGAACGCGAGAAATCTCTTTGTTGTGCCAACATCCTCAGTCAGCACGTCTCCCTCACTTAACAGATGTTTTATATTCTTTTACGTCTCCGTGCAACATCAACCCTCCACTCATCCATTTATCCAGAGCTCCATATTTCCCTCCCTCTTCCGTTCCTTTCAATTAAACCTTCCGGCTGATCATTTACTTAACAAAGCTCCCTCTGGCCCCCCGTCACTGTGCTCAGCCTCTGCGTGGAAGTGCATTTTGAATTAGCGCCAGGTGTTTGTTTTTCCTCTCTCAGTAAACACTGTTTGATGAGTTAAATTAGCTTTGCAGACGCCTCCTCCTTCAGAGAGGAGGGACCCTTATGGGGAGAACAATGTAACTGGAGGCGTCCGGGAAAAAAAAACCCTGACACACTTGTTTCAACATCAATACTTTGGCTTCATTCATTGAGTTCATGGTCAGACTCTTATCTTTAATGAGCTTATAGCGAAGAAAATACAAATTCTTAAGACTGTTCATGCTTCAGTGCTTTGTGGCTTTGCTCACTTGAGTATTTTTTCCTCAGGTAACATTTAAATCTCTCTTGGTCAGGATCTAGCCTCGCTTTGCAGCTAGTTTCATCCTGTGACTCATTTTATTGGAGCAGCCTGAGCTTTCATGTTTGTTGTCATTAATTATACAATGCCTATGTGAAAAAAACAAGCATGTAAGGAACATTTAACATGGGAACCTTGTGTGTTCTTGCTTTTGTCTCACTGCTTCTTGTTTCTTTGTTTGAGTCTCTTTCACACCACAGGGGTATGTATAACCTAACATGAACAAGACATTACAAACAAAGGCTTATTTCTTACAAATATCACATAAAACACAAAAAGTGGGATGTAACAGTAGCAGCTGGAAAATATCCATAACCCCCAGTCCCAGCTGTATCCCCTCCTTCCTTTTTCCTAAATTTCAAATCCACTGATGCCCTGCAACTTCCAGCTGCATTATTTTGTGTGGACACACTGCACCACAACACTTTGCACCACCGTTCACACCCTTTTCCCACCGTGTACACCTCAGAGAAATAGTAGTATTTCCTTCGCCCCACACAGCTCCTGTACCTTCACTTCTTCTCTTGTCAGGTGAGAGCAGGTATTCTTCTGTGGGCTTGTAGCTGTCACAGTGGATGAGGGGAAACATTCTTATGTAGGAAGTGTCCAGCCCATATCTGGACCATCTTTTCACTATTATAAAGTCACAATTTGAAAGATAAAAAGATGTTGCGTGGCACGCTGTAGTAAGGGAAGAATCAAGTGAAATAACACCCAGAAGACTCTTGAGTCCTGGGCAGCACTCTCAATCCTCTTAATGGGCTTTATGTTGTTGCTTTTTGGGAAATATGCTTATTTCTTGTCATGTTAAGACAAATGAGAATATGAAACTACAGTCAGCAGCTTGTAAGCTTAGCAGACAACCTGGAAACAGCTGGAAACGGCTAGGCTGGCTCTGTCCAAAGATGAGAGAATTTAGGGTTTAGCTGTAGCTCTATACTCTAAATTATATGTATAATATAGATGACTAGGAATTCATATTTTTCGTGAAAATGAGAGTTTCTATCCCGGGACAAGAAGCACACAATCTCTGGAATAGCAAGGTAACCTCAGCCACAGTCAAAACACTATTTTTTTTATCTGTTCACTTTGTCTCCCTCCCTCCCTCCCTCCCTCCATTCATTAGTTGATCTAATTGCCTTTTCACTATCAATGTGGTGAAATATTCCTCCTTTGGATGCTTTTCTTTACAGTTCAGATTCTCTCTCAATCTCCCTGCACTCATATTTTGAATGTAATTAATTTGCCCAAAAAAAGGCAAAAAGGTGAAATAAAGAGAGTTAAAAATGGCTGAGATGGCTCTACTTAGAATGCAACTAGTTTTTCCTGTTATCATAATTCTGGGTAAGAGAGAATAGTTTGGATGATGATTCCCAGGAATCCCGTTTCATAGGATTAAACCCGAAAGAAGATGTTTTGAGTTTGCATTAACTGGGAAGCAGGTGAAATTATGGATCTTTGATAAAAGGTCCAAATTAGCAGTATCAATCTTCTCATCTAACTTTTGACAAGAAAGTAAAGTCCCAAAATGCTGAATTGTCATTTTATCAGCCATTATTTTGTCCTTCCTTCCTTCCTTCCTTCCTTCCATCTCATTCCTCTAGTGTCTCTCAACATTGCGATGCTTTGAGTTTGTGCCAAACGCTTCCTCTCTTTTTTCTGTTAACTCTTACGCTGTGATGATAGCTTGTGTGCTGATCCTGACACTTTCTCTTCAACTTATTGTCTGTGAAGAGTCTGCAGACGCTCCTGAGATTGAATTGCTATCAGAAACATATTACCCACACCACAGGCTGGAAAATATGTCCCCTTCCTCTGTGAGATTTTTTTTTTTTTCGTTCAATGCATCCTATGCCCTCTCTTTGAGTTCCTCCAGCCAATTCACCTGCCATCATTCAACAGTGAGTCAGCTCAGAGGAAGCAGGAGGAAGAAAACAGCAGAGATGAGAGAAAACTTTCCGTAGAAATGTTTGAAAAATGCAAATTCAGAGGCTGCTGGACTTGCTCTTTGATCTTGCAGATATTTGGTGTCGTCCAAAAGCTGATATTCTATAACCTCAATGACTTAGAATCTCCATAACCATTTAAAAAATCAATTCAACATGTGCAAAGCTATTTAAATCAAATTGTGTCCCTGGGCTGCCAGCACTGCATCTGGGGAGAGGCAGGGACTAGAGGGATGAGGGGCAGCCGTTGCTTGAACAGTTGGCTGCGCTGACAGGACAGCATCCATCAGGACTTGATGGGCAACGGCAGGTTACCAGGTATGAGCCCAGGGAGAGAGCCGGCTGCACCCATAAACACACATTCACAAATATTACCCGGTTATTTAACCCATCGTTGCTTGTGAAATATGAGACTCAGGCTGTTTTTTTCCTCGAGGTAATTACAGACCATGTCTGTAATTTGCCTCAGTTGTTGTAGTGGGACCTATTATTCGATGCGTGACTCCTCCGTCAGAATGGCAGATCATGCCTTTAAATTCCCACTACAGTAGTAATGCATGAGGACTGCTGAGAGCCCCTGGCTGTGTGTGGTTGTGATGAGATGTGTAATTAGCCAAAGCAGCCTGACAAAGTGCTGCAGGTGCATGAGAGATGAAGGGCATGGAGCCAGGAGAGAGGTCAGGAGAGGAGAGGAGAAGAGAGGAGAGGAGAGGAGAGGAGAGGAGAGGAGAGGAGAGGAGAGGAGAGGAGAGGAGAGGAGAGGAGAGGAGAGGAGAGGAGAGGAGAGGAGAGGTGAGGTTATTGTAGCCTGTAAAATACAAGGTTGACCGACATTTGTACAATCATGCAATCTGATTTCCCTGTTCCATCTCTATCTCAATGCCAGACCCATGTCTCTCTTGGAATACAATATACATTTGCGTGATTCAAGGTATTTCTCATTAAATTTGGATGAGCAGTGCTGCTGCAGTATTGAGGATAAGTAGCCGGCAGGTTACAAGGCTACAGTATGAATCAGCTGGTTTGTTTGCACCGCCAAGAGTCCAGGTGGAAGAGGTGGAGGTTAACATCACCGATCAGGGTAATTAATTGCTCCAATTTAGTCATTAAGTGTTGAGTTGGAAGTAAGAGCTGACACCTGCAGGGTCTCTGGGAGAGTCACAAAGAGAAAGAGGGGGGAAAAGGGAAAGAGGGAGCGAGGAAGGGAGGTAGGAAAGTATTGATCGTGTTGTTTTAAACAGTACATACACTAACAATGAATCAAACTTAATTGTGCTCATGGAGTTTGTGTGTGTGTGTGTGTGTGTGTGTGTGTGTCTGTCTGTCTGTCTGGCTGGCTGTCTGTGTGTGTGTGTGTGTGTGTGTGTGTGTGTGTGTCTGTGCTCCTTGAAGAAGATCCTGACAGGCCCCTGGAGTGAGACCTTCACTGGGTCTACTTCTGCCAAGACTCTCAACAGTGCTCCCACAGAGAGGGAGGAACGTGGCAGGAAATTGGATGGTGTGTGTATGTGTTTGTGTGTGTGTGTGTGTGTGTGTGTGTGTGTGTGTGTGTGTGTGTGAGAGAGAGAGAGAGACAAAGAGAGAGAAAGGCAACACGAGAGCGAGAGAGGAAAGTAGATAGTGGTCAAGATAAAGACAAAGAACAGTAAAAACTAGAAGAACCACATATATAAACCAGATATCATGGCCACTGGAAGGTATTGTGACGGACAATCCTACCATTTTGAGAACTTTTTAATGTATATAAAATAGGGACAGCAGAACATGCACCCCAAAATAACATCAGTACATCAGTGATATTTAAACAGTGCTGTTACAATCAGAGCCAGACAACACATCATTTGCTTTGGTGCATTTACTTTGCGTGCAGGCATCTGTTTTAGAGACAAATCATGCTCATTAACTTGTTCAACTGTGGGCTGAAAAGTCTGTTTAACTCTTCAACATCACAAATGAATCTACAAAGTGATTTCACTGTCAAATAACCCCATGAACCTGAGCAAACAAACAAAAAAGAATTGGGGGTAACACTTCACAATAACCAACTAAGTGATGTTTATAGATGGTTTATAAAGCAATTATTAACCATTTACAAAGTGCTAAACATAGTTAATCTTTAAATGTTTTCAACCAATTTCTTAAAGGTATATGAATCATTTCAAAATCATTAACATACTTAATATGGTGTTAAAAATGTGCAACTAAAACTATTAATAAATTATTAATTATAATTGAATTGTTTGTTAATGGTAAAGTAACTATAAACTTACTTTAGCATACCATCTATTTGCCATTTATAAATTATTTATTAATTTATTTAAATTATTATAGTTAAACATTAATAAATTATGTATTTACCATTCTAAATGGCCTATATACGGTTTATAAATGATTAAACATTAATAAACTATCTGTTTACCATTTATAAATGATGGTTATTGTAAAGTGTTACCGTGAAGTCTTGGGGAGCAAAGTGTCTCAACCTCTTTAAACTGTATTATACTGCAAAGCATGTTGATACGTTATACATCAAGTTCCCTAGTTCAGGGTAGCACACTGTCATAATATACAATACTCACTGCAATAAGGCTGGCAAATAACTGTAGTCAACCGCTTAAAATGACTATAAATGGTAAACATATTTTCAGTTTCGGCAACCAAAAGCTGATGCCTGGTTTAAAAGTTTGCGTTGAGCCTTTTAATCTGCAGTTATTTTCATAAAGGCGCCAATAATGGAATGTTTAGATTAGATTTAGCTCCAGTCAGAAAAGTGCTGCATTAATGAATAAAGTTTATAAGTCACATTTCTTGTGCAGGTCTAATTTTTAAGCGGTGCATAGTAAACAGCAGGAATGGGAGGAAAAGCCTTTATTAAACAACTGACATTCCTGAGAGCTCCGCTTCCCCAGAAACATAATGTTTGCTCGAGAAACAGGTGATGCCAAATAACTTCATAATGTGTAATGAACAAAGGCTGTTCTCACCAGAAAAACAACAGAATTTGCATTTTGTTAACATGCTTTAAATAACTTTTGTATACATTTTCCTGACAGCTGACTATGGTCGTGTAATGTGTGGTTGTCTACTGTCAGACTCAAAGGCAATGGTTGCAAATTGTTGCTGAAATACCACAAAACGTATTGAGGAGGTTGTTGTGGATAGTCAGGCTTACAAAAGGGTGTGACTTTAAATCAGACATGCCATTTGGGAACGCAGTTACATATAACTTTCTGTCATTTAGGTGTGGAGTTGACAGAAGGTGTTGAATGATGGGCAAACAGTAAATTTACTCTACAAGGGAGGGTTGAAGAGCAGCATGCAGGACATTTGAATTTAATGCTTCAGAAGATATTTAGGTGAGGAAATACAAATAGAGAAGGATGCACAGGAATGGCTTATATAAAGAGCCAAATAAGGAGGCCTTCGTCCAGAGAAATCGGCTGCCCTGAGGCTCTCCATCTTCAGCTTTTGTGTACAATTGGGTTTTTCATGTAACAGATGGTCTGAAGAAAACTGCCCTGCATCTTTGTCCCATCAGGTTGGCCCGATAAAGAGGAGAAAGATGGTGTTAACTTTGCACGCTGCCTCTCCTCCTAAATCACCTCCAACTTTGTTAACTTCTCTTTTACTCCTTCTTTAGTTCTTCCTCCTTCCGATCCTTAATACTCCTCCTGGAGCTCCTTCAAGCTGCTCTCATTGTCTCCAGACCTGCCCCTTCTGATGCTTCACAAACCCTGTGTCTCCTCTTGTGTTCTAACACTGAGTAATTACTGTACAGGCTGGAGGAGGTAACGTTGGCACGCAAGCACACTCTCTCTCTCTGATATTCAAATGAGCGGGTGCATCCTCGTTTGTCATTAGTTCAATGGTGTGTGTTTGTGTGTGCGTGCGTGCGCATGTGGCGTCTAATCTCTTATTTAGAGTATCACACGGGAAAGGCATTAACATCGGTCGGGTGAGAAATTAGAAACGGGGGCTGATTAATTCCCGGGAAAAAGGAATTAAAGGGTGCTTTCCTGCCACGGTCTTTGTTGCAGGATTTACCTGCAGTGTGATTGAAGGTGGCTGCTCTGCGCTGCCACTGTCATTAATAATCACCAGCCTTCAGGAAGATTCATGCCCGCCATGAGCGAGTTGGTTCAAAACACTTAGCCATTACACATGACACCGAGAGCTTGATATATGACAGGGTAACAGCTTTGCACTCCAGCAACAATGCTGTGGAACAACAAAAGGGACCATTAAGCTTTTATCAAACAAGATTAGAAGAACAAGTTACATTTCTGCAGCTTGTCATAACGCTGAATTAGAAATGAGTGACTGTGGCACACAATTAACACAGTTTGGTTTCTTTTTTAATTGTTTTCTAACTTAGGAACTGAGCAGATGTGCACTTCTCTCTGGGACCTGTATGCGTTCACATGGTGTGAAGTGTTATTGGGACATGCCGACACTGTTGACTCATCAAGAAGAAACAGCATTTCTGAGAGAATTGGTTTAGCTCTGCGATGGTGAAATCGTTCTCATTTAGTTGGCTCGTACAGTGAAAATTATAAAGCCCCCCATCTTCACCTCTTCTTCTCTTGAGCGGGGCGAAATATAATAAATGTGATCAAATTTACAGGCTGCTAACGCTGTTCTCCTCTGTAAAGTAGGTTAATTTGCTTCCAATAAAGCTGCAGTAGAAACTAAATCACTTTATTACTTTACATTCAGGCTGAAGCGCCTTCATTTTTTCCTCCCCTGACTTTACTTCTGAAGGTGGATTCAGCGGAGGTGAATAAGCACTTTACGGCTGGCTCTAATTTTCCCTGGTCAAGTGTTAGGCTGCAGGTACTAATCAGTTTTATTACATTAACACAGTTGAGAAGGCCACATGGGAGATTGCTCGGAAATAGGAGTTTCTAGTGCTGCAGGCTTTGCCTAAAACTTTGAAAGGGGACTTAACATGCTTTCCTTATTTATTCATATATATATATATATACAGTTGAAACCAAAAGTTTACATACACTATATAAAAAGACACATATACTTTTTTTCTCACTGTCTGACATGAAATCAGACAATCACTTTTCCTGTTTTAGGTCCGTTAGGATTACCAAAATAATTTATATTCTTATTCCAAGCTTCTAAAGTCTGTAAACTTCTGACTTTGAAGAAAGTAATAAAAAATTGTCTAAAAAAATCCTTCTCTCATTATTCTGGCATATGTATATATATATATATATATATATATATATATATATATATAATATATATATTTTTTCCATTTTTGGCTTAAAATGACGTCAGCTAATGATGAATTTCTATATATTGTCATCTGTTTTAGGCACATTACTACTGTCTGCTACTGCTAATGTAATCTTGGCTTCCCATGTTCCCACACCTACCACTGCCTCTAAAGCTAATCAATTAACATGTTATGTCTTTTTTTGATCCATACAAAAACCAAAATGTAAAAACTACAATTCCCTTACTATTTCCAGGCAAATAATAGTCTGACATTTAATCATGGATGGATGACCAAACGGCCCAGGGGTCCAAAGTATCAGGGCCCCTTTGACCTTTACCTACAAAATGATACCCAAAAGGTGCGTATCAACTCGGAAGAGACTCAAAATTAACACAAAGAAACGACTACAGAGAGACACGAAAATACTATTTAAAGAAACCAAAGTAACTTAAAAGAGATGCAATGCAGCTGCAAAGATACAAAAAAGACTCACAACTATGAAAAGAAGCAAAATACACAAACCAACAACAAAGAGATGTAAAACTACTAAAACAATTCAGATCACATTCCTGCTGAAACAAGTTTCATTGTGTATTTTTTCTGTTAAGAAGATTTTATTGGTAATTTTTCATGGTAAAAAAGTTTTCCTCTGGCTAGGTGCTCCAGCTACAATGACGGATGTTACAGACAGTGAGACCTGGAAACACTGACCAATCAGAGCGGACTGGACTTTTTCCAGTGGGGGGTTTAAAGAGGTATAACTAAGGTATTACTAAAGAGTCACAGACAGAGGGTGAGCAGAGGTGCAGCAGTCAGAGGCAGTATGAGAAGTGTTGAGAGTGTTTTTGAACATTAAAGTATGACAACATGTTCTAGTAGAACCCCAAAATACAACATCTAACCTAAAAATTAACGTTTAAAATGACAACCACATGGACATACTGGCTCATTTATCAAATGTACGACAGAAAGTGAGCATAAAGTGGGCGTGAGATCATTTCTACACAAGGCTCGGCATTTATCAATTTGGACATGAGCGATCAGATCTCAGTCTGCTCTCAGCTCGTGTACGCAAGTTTGAGTCAGTGTGAAGTCCACATGTCTGAGTCGGAGAATTGATCTTAGACTACAGTATCGATGCCTGGAGCTGATAAAACTCTGTGGTGTTTTGATTTTTAATGGTGACAAAGCAAAACATGTTTAGACTACATAATTTATCATTAAAACATCATTTAAAATAAATACACCCTGCGACCATGATATTCTTCAAACAGAATACTAGCCGAGGATATTAAATGTTGTTATCTGCTGCTGTTTACTGTTATTATTATTATTATTATTATCCTGCTGGACACCAGAGCGTCAGCGTCTCCTTTACCACCGCTGGTAGCCGAATAGAAACATTTCCAATCAGCCAGACGCTCCTCTAACTAGGACATCATTCTCAGTAAATGTAAAGAGGTGATAATATATCTCCATAATAATAATAACAACAACAATATTTGGATATTATATGGGCTATAAAGCTTTATATATCACGATGAATAAATGAAATATTCAAACCTCACCAGGAGTTTAATGCTCCACTGCTACTCTGCTGACAGCACCACTGATTTCCTTCCTTTTCACTTTTTATGCTGCCAAACTAAACCAGTTTGTTGTGTTGCAGCTGTTGGACGTCAGCGTTTCACTTTCTGACTCTGAGAAATTCCTCTTCTTTTGGATTAAAACTTACTTTAAAACATTGTTTACCTCCTTCAACCAAAAGGCTGTGAAAACTTTTAAGTCTGTGATCCAAATGTAAAATATTCACTGAACTTGTTTGAGTTTATAACTATAGTATAGTACTTTTATTTTCATAAACCTCCGTCGGCGCATATTTCTGTAAAATGTTTATTTCCTCCTGTTGTTATTTGTAACGGTGCATGGTGCGCTAATAAAGCTGACTTCAGGGGGAAAAAAATCCTCTTTTTGGCCGTATTGCGTCCTTCGGTGTCATAAACTCTCTGGGCGAGCCATCTGAATCAGGTATGATATGATATGTATTATATATATTAGGGCATGATTAAAATGAGGCTTGTTTCCAGCCGTTTATCAACAGCCAATCATTCTCACGCTGTGATTGGACAGATACGATCGTTAGATAAATAACACTCAAACCCTGTCGTAAGACGAAATATACGCCACTATGAGCAACTGCCTGTTGTTTACATGAAATACAAATGCCTTATGATATTTCTGAGCTCATGGAGACTTTTCATGTGTGCACATTGCAGAAGGAGCATCGGTGATCCGAGGGCTGTCAATTACTGATAGGAACACGATAGAGCTGAGCTGATCAAAGGCTTGCCTGATGTAGTCTGGCCCTCTTTGTTCCTGTCTCAAGGGACGGGGGAAGGGGGTATCAATGCTGTGCTACATCTTGTTCACACTCAAAAGGGTTTCTCATCACTGCCTATACACACACACACACACACACACACACACACATATTTGTCCAAATCAGCAAGCAAACTTAAATTGAATGCCCCTGGATGCACAAAAACTTATATATATCAACATGTAGGTAATGACTCACTCATCCAAACATGAGCATGCCCATTGACTCCTCACATCATGCGTCCGTCACACCTGCACACTCATTCAGGTGCACAAAAAGAGCTTCAAACTGTGTAAATCTGATATCATGTATTTTCCTGTCGCGCTCCCAGAGAGACCTGCCAGGCCAGAGAGATGATCGCCATGCCTGAGATTGATTCCGAGGTTTGTCGCTAATTATGTTATGCCACCGTTTGAACTGTCTGTTCAAATCCAATTATCAGGCAGTCTGTGTAGCTTACAAGATTTGGGCGGCGACGAGGGGAGGGGAGGATTGGGAGGGCTGTGAGAGATAGCAAGTTGCTGGGAAACACTGTCTGGCCGTGAGATATGAGGAATTTCATTGAAGAAAAACCTTTATACAAGATGCTTAGAAACACTTGTTTACTTTGAATGGGAGCGATGGTTTATTTGCCTTTCTAGTTACCAGATAAACATAGAAGCTTAAAGCATGGTTTGACATTTTGGCAAATATATTTATATGCATCTTCCTGGCAGAGAGTTAAAGAGTAAGATTGATACCACTTTGATGTCTGTTCATTAAGCTGGTTATCTTAGCTTAGCATAAAGACTGAGAACACCTACCAGTACCTCTAAAGCTCACTAATTCACACGTTATGTCTCATTTGTTTGATCCATACAAAAGTGTAAAAACTACAATTCCCTTACTATTTCCAGCCAAGTAATAGACATTTAATTATGGATGGATTCACACATGGCCCAGGGGTCCAAAGTATCAGGGCCCCTCTGGCCTTCACCTACAAAATGTCACTCAAAGAGACACATAACAACAGGAAGAGACTCAAAATTAACCCAAAGAAACTCAAAACTACTATGAAAACAGGCAAAAAAAAAGAAAGAAAAGAAAATTGAGATACAAAATCAATACAATCAGACCCAAAACTGACACAAAAGAACAAGAAAGACATGTAAAACAACCACAAAAATGGACAAAACAACCTCTGACAAAAAATACCAAAAAAAAAAAATCCAAAATAGCTACAGAGACACAAATATCCAAGACACACACAAAAAGAGGCTAAACCAGGGGTTCCCAAACTTTTCCATGCCAAGGCCCCCCAAATAGCATTAGCTTCTGGCCGCGGACCCCCAAACCCACCGACAATGCTACATGGGCTTGGTGGCTCCTACACAGTTTGTCCAGCCTGGGCTTAATGTCTGTCAGTGCCATACGCATGTTATTGTCCATGTGTAGACGTGCTCTATGTTTTGTTTTAAGCACCTTTAAAGTGGAAAAGCCAGACTCACACAAGTAGGTTGTTGCAAAAGGGAGAAGGCATTTCAGTGCCCTGTCAGCCAAGGTGGGATACTCCTTTCTTACATGTAGCCAGTAGTTAGACAGGGGAAGAGCCTCAAAGGTCAGTTTGAAATCCCCTGAGTTTGTCAAATGGTTATTAAAAAAATAAAAAAAAAATTAAAAAAAAAATTTGTTTTTGATTTTTTTTTTTTTTTCTCATCTTCCCTCCAATTTTCTGAGGCCCCCCTAGCGCCCCCTGGCGGCCCCCCAGGGGGCCGCGGCCCCCACTTTGAAAACCACTGGGCTAAACAACTTCAAAAAGATGCTAAGCAGCTGCAAAGATGTACAGAATGACTCACGACTATGAAAGGAGCAAAAAACACACAATAGAGATACAAAACGACAAGAAAGAGATGTGAAAAGAGGACAACATGAGCAAAACAACGTCAAACTACAAAACCAAAACAGCTACAGAAAGACACAAAAGTCCAAAAAGACACACTAAACAACAATAAAAAGAGGCTAAACAAGGCAAGGTGGTGGGGGCCTTTTGAGTGTCTGTGCCCTGGGGCCTATTGTCTGTCCATGCATATAATCCCCCGTAAACCAGTGAATTGTTGTTTTTACACTTTGTACCCTTTAGATTAACGAGACGGGGTCGAAGTGAGAAGAAGCCTCGGGAAATCTCCATTGTCGATTTGAAATTAAAAAATGATGACAGGGTACAATTTAAAGACTGTAAACTTTGTAGCAGGGAGTAAAGCACAGAGCTTGTTTTAAATTGATCCCTCTGGTAGCAATGTGAGTGACTCATAATGACATTGCAAAAAGTGCCTAAAACTAACAATCAAGTGCACCTCAAATGAAACTACGCCCCTCTGTGAAATGTCAATTTGTGTTGGCTACCTTGTCTTGATTTATGGTGGTTGTGCACAGTGTAGGTGGCCTGCTGCATGCTCAGTATCTCGCCCTCTTTCTCACTCTCACACACACACACACACACACACACACACACACGAACGCCTTTAAATTAGTTGTCTGCCTGGACATTGTGAGGCTGCTGGGCCCCAGCAGGTAGCCAGATATTCTCAGACAGATAGGGCCAGAGCCAGAGCAGGCTCCAGATGAATAAGTAAATAAACCTTGGCCCCAGGCAGGTCTCATCAATTCTGATTCTCCCAAATGAGCGTTCCTGAGAATCGATATACCTAGGGGATCCCAGTCTGTCTCCATCTCAGTCCCGGGAATCATGCTCCGACTGAGGCGGGACCGCGGCACTTAGCAATAAAGCTGGAAATAGCCGGGCTGCACCATCAAGCCCCTGACAGTCTCTTTTGCTCTCTATCACTCTTTCCCTCCCTCTGTATCTCCTGTTATCTTCTTTTTCACCAAGGTGTGTTAACTCTCCCCGCAGTCGTTCCTCTTCTCTGCATCTCCTGTGGCTGCTCTCCCACCGCTGTCTCACACCTTCCTAACCCTTTCTTATTTACACTTCAGCAGCACACTCTCTGTTTGCCGCCCCTCACAGGATACTGGAAACATCTGTAGACTTTCATGACTCATTAGCCATTCTAAGCGTGATTATTTATTGAGCACAGAGCACGTTGGAGCGACTGCCACTATCAGTGTGGTTGCTTTCTATTCTCCCTTTCCCCATGGCGTTTCTTTTCTTGGTGTTTTTGAGCATTTGATTTCTTCCTCTTTCATTCTTGCACTTCGATTCTCTTTCCTGCACGGTTATCACAGCGCAGTGTCTTTCTCCTGCATGCTGTTTCTTTTCTCCTCCCCTGTCAAAATCAGGTCTTCTTTTCTCTGGCCTCAGTACGCTCCAAATCCAATTTCTGCTCAATTTATTCATTGTACTTTGATGCTCCTCATCTCGTCTCTGTCTCTCATCAGTTTTAATACCTCTTTTTTCCCAGTTTCTTTCCACGCCTTTCTCTCATATCCACAATCTGATACTTTTTGTCGGAGCCGATGCATTGTCAACGTCTAATCACACATCTCACCGTCACCCTTCTCTTCCTTTTATTTGTCTGCCTCTCTACCTGTTAAATCAGCACTCGCCTCCTTAGCTCCGTTTATAGACTGAGATTACCTGCTCTCTACCTTTCCAGCCCTGAAATCCTTCAGTCACATCTCACTGCTCACGATTCACTCATTTACTCTATTTATAATTGGATCAAGCCAATATGAATAGTGCAGTGGAGATTACAGATTTTTAAAGCAGAGCTGTAGAATTTTAATGCACTTTCAACTGCAGAATAAATAATACCAGATAATTGACTTTATGATTTAAAATAGCTGTGAATCTTTTTTTTTATACAGCATCTGTCAAGCATTTACATTGCCTATACGAAGTTCATTTATCACACTTCTCACTTGTTACAAACCTTCAGCATTAAGAAATGTTTTAAAAAGCAAAGGGAAATGTTTTAATTATTTGAATAGCTAGAATATATATATATATTTTTAAATGAATTAATTTTCCAGAAGTGGTCTGTGTTTTCTCAAACTAGAGATTGGGATTTTAAGGATTTATGGGGATTTCAATATTTGTGTATGCAATAATAAAACTTTACCTTTCACAATAAAAGACCTGTACATGCACTGCATCACAGATTACCAAATGGAACTTAAATTCACTCAGAGCGTTAAGATAAAATGCAACTCAGCAAAATAGCTTGTAGTATAAAATGTTTTATTCATGCTATGTTAAGTCACGTTTATTCATGTCATGTCATTTTATAAAAAATGGCCAATAGTAACATTAGCTTGTTATGCTAATTTGCTAAATATAACATAACTTACAATGAATTGAGTTCTCAACTCAACTCAACTTTATTTGTAAAGCACTTTAAAACAACCACAGCCGCAGCAAAGTGCTGTACATAAACAAACAGAACAAGAGACAATAAAATAAATAAAACAGGAATAAACACTAAAATACATAGATTCATTGCTTTTTAAAACAATATAAAAAACAATAAATAAAATCAGACCATAAAAACACTAAAACAAGAGCAGAGTCTCATGCGTGGTTAAAAGCCAAGGAATAAAAATAGGTTTTAAGATGAGTTTTAAAAATGGACAGTGAGGAGGCTTGTCTGATGTGCAAAGGTAGCTCATTCCACAGTTTGGGGGCTGCAACAGAAAAAGATCTGTCCCCTCTGAGCTTCCGTTTAGACCTGGGTACCTCCAGGAGCAGCAGATCAGCTGACCTGAGGCACCGAGCAGGAGCGTAGGGGTGGAGGAGCTCAGAGAGGTAAAGTGGGGCGAGACCATTTAAAGATTTAAAAACAAATAAAAGAATCTTAAAATGGACTCTAAAATGCACAGGCAGCCAGTGGAGGGAGGCCAGGATGGGAGTTATGTGCTCCCTCTTACGAACTCCAGTTAAGAGGCGAGCAGCCGCGTTTTGCACTAACTGGAGCCGTGCCAGGAAGGAGGACTGGCTGACTCCAAGGTAAAGTGAGTTACAGTAATCCAGCCGAGATGTAACGAAGGCGTGGATTACCGTTTCAAAGTGCTTGTGTGTGAAAAAAAGGCTTCACCTTAGCCAGCTGCCTGATGTGTAAAAAGCTTGACCTCACAACAGCACTAATCTGACGATCTAATTTAAAATCACTGTCCGTCTTAAAACCTAAATTTAACACAGTCGGTCTTAAAAAATCTGCCAGAGGGCCCAAGTCAAAAGGAGGGGTCACACAAGAGCCACTAGGGCCAAACACCATCACTTCTGTTTTCTGCTCATTGAAATTTAAAAAGTTCAAGGCCATCCAGGCCTTGATGTCTTTGAGACAAGACAGGAGCGGTGTGAGGGAGAAAACATCTTTTTTCTTCAGCGGCACGTATATCTGACTGTCGTCAGCGTAGCAGTGAAAAGGGATGCCGTGCTTTCTCAAGATGGAGCCCAAAGGCAGTAAATACAAAGAAAAAAGCAGGGGCCCTAAAATTGACCCCTGTGGAACCCCATACAGCAGTGGAGCAGGGCTGGACTCTGAGGTACCAAGGCTTACACTTAAACTTCTGTCAGTCAGGTAGGACTTGAACCACTGCAACGCAGTACCACTGATGCCAACTAGGTGGCGTAACCGAGCCACTAGGGTGCTATGGTCCACAGTGTCAAACGCTGCAGTCAGGTCCAACAGAACAAGTACTACATAGTCCCAGAGTCATTTGCCAGGAGGATATCGTTAAAAACTCTGAGTAGAGCCGACTCTGTGCTATGCATAGTTTTAAAACCAGATTGGAACACCTCCAGGACACCATGTATATCAAGAAAAGACTGTAGCTGACCATATACGACCTTCTCCAAGACCTTAGAGATAAAGGGCAGCTTGGAGATAGGCCTAAAATTGGCCAGTACACTGTGATCTAGGCCAGGTTTCTTCAGTAGGGGCTGCACCACTGCATGCTTAAAACTTTGAGGAATGCGACCAGTAGACGGACTACTATTAATGATATGTAATACAGACTGCCCTATACTGGGGAAAACCTCTTTAAAGAAACGAGGGGAGACAGCATCACAGGGAGAACCTGATGGCTTAATATGGCCAACCAGGTCCTCTAAAAAAGACAGAGACACTGGCTCAAAACCATCAAAAGCTGCAGAACAAGGAGCAGTGACTGAGGGGTCAGATGTAGGAGCAGAGATGAGGGACCTAGCAGTAGCAACCTTGTCAATAAAAAAGTGCAGGAAGTTATCACACATTTCAGGAGATGCCTCCAAGCTGACAGGCTGTGGAGCATTAAGAACAGAGTCAATGGTTTTGAATAACACACGCGGGTTGTGGTGGTTGGTCTCAATGATGTTTGCCAGGTATTGTCTTTTAGTCTCTTTAACGGTGCTCTGGTAGCGGCGCCAACAGTCCTTAAGGATATGGAAGGAAACCTGCAGCTTGTCCTTCTTCCACTTCCGTTCAGCTCTGCGGCACTCCCGCCTAGCTTCACGGGTTCTGCCGTTAAACCAGGGCTCAGGTTTAGCTTTAGGCTGCACAGTTTTTAATGGAGCCACAGAGTCCAGTATGGTCTGGCAGGAGGAGTGAAACCAGGAGCTGAGCTCCTCAGTGTCAGCAGAGACAGGAGGCACACAGAGCTGGTCAAAAGCCACAGAGAAATTACCAGCAGTGCAAGAGTTAAAAATCCGACGTCTCTGAACAGGAGCGCCAGATTTAAATTCAGCAAAGGAGAAAGCGACTTCAAACAGCACAGGCATATGATCAGAGAACACATTGTCACAGATCTCCAAGTTAGACACAGATAAACCATGAGAGAGGACGAGGTCTAAAGTGTGTCCATGTTCATGTGTGGGACCAGACACACACTGCACCAAATTAAAAGATTCGATAAGGCTCAGAAAGTCCTTCACCAGCGGCTTTTCAGGACAACACACATGAATATTAAAATCCCCTAGGAAAAGTGCACAGTCATATTTCGGGATAATTTCAGCCAGAAAGCCAGAAAAGTCATTCACAAAGTCCTTGTTGTATTTGGGGGGCCGGTAGATGACGGCGCACAGCACCGGATCGGAACGACCCACCTCAAATAAAGACACCTCAAAGCTGGAATATGACGTTGAGATGGTGCGCTGTTTACATTTAAAGGTATTTTTGTAAACAGTCGTCGTTCCTCCTCCACGACCTGATGTCCGCGGGGAGTTAAAGAATGAACAGCCAGCAGGTAAAAGTTCGACAAGAGCGCTGCACTCACCGGTACCGATCCAGGTCTCCGTCACACAGAGGAAATCCAGGCCACGGGAGCTAAAGAAATCCATCAGGATGAAAGTTTTGTTCGCCAGAGATCTGGCGTTCACCAAGACGATCCTGGTGGGAGCCGGCGGGGCTTGTGGCCCGGTGGATCGGGGAGCCCGAGGCAGCGTCCTCAGGAGCCGGTGGTTTATCCCGCGCTGAGAGAGCCGGAGGGGGCAGAGGCGGTGGGGCCGGGGCCCCTCAGATGAGCCGATGACAGGTACCAGGCAGGCGTCAACGGGATCCAAGAAGCGCCGGGGCACAGCAAAAGGAGAGAATAATCCAAGTCCTGTCTGGGAAATGGACGAAGAGTGCGTCAGCTGGAGCCTCAGCTTCACCAGCCGACCTCCGCGTCTGCCGCGGCGACGGCGACGCTTACGCCGTACAGGTAAGGCCGAAGCCCGGAACAGGTGAGGCGGAATCCCTGCCAGGAGCGGGGGCAAAGTATTTTGTCGATCGCGGGCAAACGCACCGAGATCATTAACATTTTGCCGGAGAGATAACATGGCATGGCGATCATACACCAGCAGAGACTCAATCTGTTTAGTGCCCATGGTCAGAAACAACAAAAACACCAAACATTGCAGGAGCAGCAGACGGGCAGCCACACACACAGGCGCCATCTTGCCTAGTAACTACTTAGTTGACTACTAATAAAGCTACTGTAGCTAATGTTATGTTGCAAGTTCAATCTTGGGGCAACCCAGCGCTGTTATCTGTGGTAAAAGCAATCATACTAAAGATAACTTTATGACTGTTGAACATTAAAATGTTCATTCGCTTGGTGGCTGGCATAGGCTTCTTGTCATAGCACATCGTAGTAAGATACTGACAGAAAATGTATCAACAGTATATATCCAATGAGGGCATTCTATGTTGATTGAATACTAATGTTCAAAACTAATTCTCGAGTAGTTATGCCCATCTCTATCTGAAACACACAGCCCTACTTTTGTTTAGGCTTTTGCAGTTCACTGTCTTGGAGGGGTGTGACGAGATCTCGACGATATTTCTTGTCGCTTTAAAAATCAGTCTCGCGAGATTTGTGAGTCATCCAAACTTCTATTTGTTACCTGTGGGGAGAGTAAAATGAAAAGAAGAAGAGGAGGAGAAGGAGGGGAAGCAGCAAGCAGCCAGAATGACGTCGCAGGGGCCGGCGGCTCCTTAAGAACAGTAAGAACCATAGACTGTATAAAAGTAAGAATGAATCGAAGCGGCACAGTCCTCCTGCAGCAGTCTCTCCCAGCTGCAGTCACAGAGCCGGCTAACAGTTAGCTCTGTAGCAGTACAGTGTGTATGTGCTGCTGCTGCTGCAGGAGGTGTTCATTTAGCGATCTCTGTTTGTGCACAGTTAGTGATGCTGGTTAATTCAAGATTGCTATGTTTATGATAATTAGCCATGCTGCTTTGTTTTGATCAACTGCTGATGTTGTTCAGTTAGTGATGACGGCCACAGTTGCGTCTCCTGTGTTTAATCTGTCGTGTATGTGATCATGGATCACGGTCGAAACTGTCGCTAAACGATTAGCATACTTCAACTCTGGAGTCTCATTAATCCCTCTGGGGGATTTTATTTTTTTATCTATCTTATTTTAACTTTTTATGAATTTTAGTTCTAGTTTCAAGTTGTGGAAGAAGAAGTTTATTAAAAGCTCATGCTTACGTCATGCATGTAAAGAGTTATGATAAAACATTTCAAAATGCGTGCAACTCGGTTAAATAAAAGTCTGTTAGTCCAGTCATAAATTTTTTTGTCATTGTAGTTTTCTTAAAATCTCGTCTCGTTCTCGTGAACCCAATATCGTGTCTCGTCTCGTCTCGTGCTAGCCATAGTTTTTAGGGATTGTAGTGTTGGTTCATTGACCCAAAGCTTTGGTCCAAACTTAAATATCTCAACAACTGTTAGTGGGATTGCCATGAAATTTGTTCAGACATTCACGGTCTTTAAAGGATAAATCCTACGGACTTTAGGGATTCTCTGACATTGCCACTTTCACTTTTTTTTTGTGGTTATGATTGAAAGTTCTCAACAACTATTGGATGTATTGCCATGAAATATGGAACAAAACTGTTCTGTTGGCACAAGTTCTCTACCAAGTGCCAACATTTTTACTTTTGCATATATTTCATGTCATAGCAACCGAACACAACCAAAGCATCTCAGTTGAAAAAATGTTGCGCCTCCAAACCGCTTTCAAGTGTTCCCAGCTGGATGTTTTAAAAAAGTGCTTGACGTTTTCAGCCGGGAAACAACGCTTTGTTGACACAAGCCATAAATTGCTTTTAGCCTTTTGCAGTTCATTGTTTTATCTTTACCTTCTTTATTTAAATGAAGCATACAGTTGTTTGAATCAAACCTGCTTTCTTTTTGTCTCACCGTCTTGTGTTGTTGTGTTAATCCGTTAGCTGTCAGTCAGCCAGTAGCTGTTACACTGAAGGTGGACACAGTCCAGTCTGCGCGGGTCCTCATTGGCTCACTAGCTTTCTCTCAGGTGGCCACAGTGATGGATGAGACTTAGCACACACACATACATCCCACCCCCATGAACATGATACAAACACACCATCTGTCTGTCTGCATCCTGGTGACTTGATGATTTGTTTGTGTGTGTATGTGTGTGTGTGTGTGTGTGTGTGTGTGTGTGTGTGTGTGTGTGTGTCGGCCTAGGTTGCCTCAGATGGATGTCTGTATCTGGCAGTCACTGATGCTGTGATTTTGATGAGATGCAAACTGATTTAACTGCACATCAAAGCAGCAGATTACCCCCGCCACTGGGCTTTTGTTGTGCGTCTCTTTGTGTGTGTGTTGAGGACACTGAGGCCACAGACGCATATGCTTCCCAGTGTGGAGTCTGTTTGTGGGATGATTTAATGAGCAATGTAAGTGGGTTGGATGGAATTTGGAACTTTTAGAGCCAGGATATTGGACAGGAAAGGAAAAGGACACACACACACACACACACACACACACACCCATAGTGAGTGGGTATGATATCGGGGTATTCTGAAAACCTACCTCTATGATTCTGTCTTTATATGCTATCCACTTCTCTCTTTCTGACCCTCCACTCCCTCCTTCCTCCCTCATCCGTGAGACTTCTTCTCATCTAACTTGGAGAAAATACAAGAGGAGGTTAGATGAGTTCCCTAAATGACAGGCAGTTCTCATCCCTTTGTTAATTAGTCTGCTTTCTCAGTGTGGCTGGATGGCTTGAAGGGTGGGGTGGAGGCACTAAGGCAAAGAGGGAATGTGGCAGAAAGAAAGAAGAAACTATTTGCTGTTTTAAGCTCCTGCATGATATGAAATGGCTTTGTAACATGACATAAGCAGATGGCTGTGATATGAGTCCATCATGAATCATACACTGTAAAAATGTCTGTAGATTATACAGTGAAAAACTGCTAAACCATGACAGTAAAAGACCATAAAATGATAAATGGGTTAATTCAGTTTCAGTAACAATGAAACACGTTAAATGTATATATCAGCGGAAACAGTTTTTTTTTTTTTCAAATACATTACTCCAATGTAAAATACTCTGGCACCATGTTTGTAGCAAAAATATCCTGGGACATATATACAATCCATAATTTTTGCATTTATTTTTCATAAAAATACTTTTTCTAACTGGTAAATGTACTAAACACCATACCTCTAACATAAATATACTGTTATATTGAATGGTGAAATCTTTAACTTATGTGTTTTCATTTATAGATTATTTTCTTGTCAATTGTATGGCAGAACAGCATTTCTTTTAATGGAAAAACTGTATTTCTTACGGTAAAATATGGAATAAAATGGCAATCTTAAACGTGAAATCAACAGTGCTAATATCATTTTACCGTAATATTACAAAAAGTTGCACCGTATTTTTTACGGTAAAGTTCTGGCAACCACAGCTGCTGGTTTTTACCGTAAAAACAACAGGGTTTTTAATTTAATTTAATTTTTTTAAAGTGTATCACATTGTGTTAAAGGATAAATACCATCAGCATGCCTCTAGGGATGGCAATGTGCGTCAGTAGGTCCAGCATTTGACTTTTCATATAGCGCCAACATCAGGTTGATATTTTTGTTGTTTAGTAAAATTGTCAGTAATTGGATGGATTGCCATTACACTATATATAGCCATTCATAGTCCCTTCAGAATGAATTGCAATATTTTTGTTGGTTCCCTGCCTATTCAATTGCTATTTTAAGGTAAAAATTCAACCTGCCAAATTAATGACATTTCCAGCAAATTTAGCAGTCCTGAGTGTAAATTTGCAAATGTGGCTCCTAGTATGGCTGTATATAGTAATTTTCCAATATGTCAACATGTTTCCAAAATCACATGTACAATTTACATTGTTCATCTATGTAAAAAAAATCATTCATCCATCCATTTTCTTACTCCTGGGCTGGTGTCCATCTCCACAGCAACATTTTCCAGCTCTTCTTTGGGAAGCCAAGACGCTAGATCAGATATAATCTCTCCACCGTGTTCTGGGTCGACCCCAGGGCCTCTTACCAGTTGGATTTGCCCGGAACACCTCTAACAGGAGGCGCACAGGAGGCAGCCTAATCAGATGCCAGCTGACCCCTTTCAGTGTGAAGGAGCAGCAGCTCTACTCCGAGCTCTCTCCACATGCCCAACTTTCTCACTCGATCTGTAATGCTGAGTCCAACCACCCTACTGAGGGAACTCATTTCAACTTGTATCCACAATCTGATTCTTTCAGCCTCTACCCAAAGTTCATGACTATAGGTGAGGGTCGGAAGGTAGATTGACTGTTAAATCGACTGAACATCTCTACTGCAGCGGTCTGCATCAGTGCTGACGCCGGACTTAACCGCCTCATGCTCCATTTTATCCAAGGGCCTGAGATACTTGACTTCCTTTGCTTGGGGCAATACCTCACTCCCAATCTGGAGGGGTCAATCCACCAGTACCTGGTAGAACATTTTCGAATCATCATAATGCGATGAACGCAAAAAGACATCCATTCTCATCTGCTTATCCGGGGCCGGGTCGCAGGGGCAGCAGGCTAAGCAGGGTATTCCAGACGCCCTTCTCCCCAGCCACAATGTCCAACTCCTCCTGTGGGACCCCGAGGCATTCCCAGGCCAGGAGAGAGATATAATCCCTCCACCGTGTTCTGCGTCTTCCCCGGGGCCTCCTACCAGTTGGGCGTGCCCGGAACACCTCTAATGGGAGACGCCCGGGAGGATCCTTACCAGATGGCCAAACAACCTCAGCTGGCTCCTATCTACGTGAAGGAGCAGCGACTCTACTCCAAGCTCCCTCCAGATGTCTGAGCTCCTCACCCTATCTCTAAGGCTGAGCCCAGACACCCTACGGAGGAAACTCATTTTGGCCGCTCTTAACCACAATCTTGTTCTTTCAGTCACTACCCAAAGCTCATGACCATAGGTGAGGGTTGGAACATAGATGGAAAGCTTTGCCTTCAGGCTCGCTCCTTCTTCACCACGACGGTCCAGATCCTACGGAAAGACAGTAAACAGTAAAGTAATGACTTATCTCTCCAACCTTCTCTGGACTCCAACATGCCTATATGGCTGCAGGTCAAAAGCCAAGCTTGAGCAAACTTGTGACACTGCACATACAATATGATCCCTCTAATCTTTAGGCTGCCGCTGTACTTATTCCAACGGGGGATCTGGTGCAGGGTTGATAATGCAGGTTTACTGACCGGCTCCTCGGCTTTTGCCCCTGCGTGATTCAGTGGCCCTGCACTGCTGACATTGAGTAACGGAGGCGTCCTCGCAGCGAGGATTTACAGCATTCCATACATCCCTGGATCCGGCCAATGGACAGAAACAGAGAGAGGGAGACAGTAAAGCAAAGGAAGAGAGAGTGGACATACAGGCTGGAGCAAAGAAACAATGTAGAGAAGAAAGAATAAGAGTGTAGAGAGGGAAAACCTGGCAGCCTTCCCAGTGAAATGTGCCCTGCACCCAGACCTCCTGTAATAAGCTGATCAACACAAATGTGTACATCTGTAAACAGTTCATGCTTGAGTGTGTGGTGAAAGGTGTGGGCCTGTGTTGAAGTGGCCAGGGGCGGTGACAGAAGGGATCATTATTCAATGTTTTCATGCTTCATCGTGTGTCTTCCTCTGTGTGAAAGATATTGATTAAGAAACAACGAATGGACCAATATATCTTAGAGTAGTCACGCCCCTGAACATCCATGGGTCAGCTGGATCCGCCAATATTTAGTTAAAGTCTCTGTTTACTGTCTTCAAACAGTTTTATTTAAATTTATTTGACTTTACAACATCATTAAATTAAAACCCCATGTTGTCTTTTTCCTCTAAACTCCCTGCTTTGCTCTGATTTAGAAAACAAGACAGATTCAATCATGAAAAACTGATAATTTAAATGTTTTAGTGGAGGAAAGCTTAGACTATTAATTGAGCAGTGGACTTAGGAAATAGAAATCAAACTTTGTCAGCAAAAATGTGAAACATTCACTGGCAACAGCTTAGAAAATGTGGGGATTTGCAGCTTTCATGGTTTATTTAATTTCAAACGGGCTTATGTTTGAAACAAACGGTTTGAAGATGTCACCTTGGACTTTGAGAATTTTTTTACCACCATTTTGTAGATCAAATAATTAAATCACTTATCAAAACATTAATTAAGTCACAGATAATTATCAGTTGCAGCCTTAGAACTTTTAAATGTATTAAAAGATGCTGTACTGAGAGTGAACAGGAAAGCACAGAGATCCTCCATTCAGACCTTCATCCAGATCCACATAAACATATGTGTAGGCTAAGACAGTCTCCGTCCATGTGAACCCCGAAGGTATTCTGCCTTTTTACACTCTTGTGTACAAGGTGTCGAAAGCATTTCTTCCCTGTACCCTCATCTCAAGCCACATTTATATTCCAGGCGAAGACAAGCAGGCGGCCAAGGGGACCTTGATGTGCCCAGAACAAGTTTAACATTTGCCACCGTGTAAAGTGGCTTTGCAGCCCGGCAAATGAGAAGCCTCAGACATTTGAAAACTGCCTGGCCACCCTTCCTGCACGTAAAAAGCTTTCTGTCACCTCATTTTTCAGAGGAATCTCTCTCTCTCTCTCCGTCCCTCCCTCTCTCTATCCCTTTACCGTGCCCCTTCCCTTTTCCTCTCTCGGAACAGTATCTTACTCTTTCTCCATATCGTTCATTTTCTTTCCGTCTTGCCCTTTTTTGTGGTGTATGTGCTGTAGAATGAGCTCACCTTTTCTGGCCACAGAGGGCGAGGTAATGTGTTTTACAGAAAGGAATGGGTGATGCTTCGCTTCCAACCGACTCTTTAACAGGGCTGCATTGGTTTCTGGCTGGTGGGTGGGTGTGTATGAATAAGGGAGACCTGGGTGGCTTTCAGCTGTAAGTAATGGGTTTTTATATAGTTCTGGGCAGCCCTGAAGCTTATTCCCACTCTGCACCATCAGGGTGCTCAGCAATGTCACCCCCGCTTTGTATGGTGGCGCTTGGTCAGCACTGTGCTGTGTGGGACACACACTCTCCTTCTCTCCCCTTTGCCATTTGTACAATCATGTTTATTTAAAATTGAAGAATTAAAGCAGAAAAGATTTGAATACACACACTCAGTCCATCACAAGCTCTTAATAGATGCACTGTGTGGGTTCGGGTGTGTAGCAGGCTGTGCAGCGAAACACTTCACTGTAATTGACAGCACTTTTCAGCTCCGTAGTGATAACGCTGGAACAAGCTGAGTCTCATCCTCCCTTTTATTCCTTCTTCCTTAATTCCTTCCTTTCATCCCTCCATCCCTCTTTGCCCAACTCCTTATTAACCGCACCTTTTCACATGAGCATGAGAAGCTCCTCATTCATGTACAACAGAGCGTATTAATAATAATCTGCATTTGTATAGCACCTTTCAAAATAACAATTACCCAGTGCTTTGCATAAAATAAAATGCATCAGCTGCAATGTAACAAAGCAGAAATATTCATACAATAACAGTAAAAAAGAGCCAAAATCCTGTGATATAAAAGCGTAAAAAAAAAAATGTCTCAAAAAAGCATTCAAGTGTGTCTTGAGTTGAGATATATGCACAGATGTATGCACTAATGAGTCCATACCATGTGCATGCATGCATGTGTGTGCTCAGCGCTCACAGGAGCAGCTGTCCGTGTCATTCACACTTCATTCACACTGTGCATGGAGTGCACCAGTACATTTGCATTCCCATAGGTATTTTGTACATTGCATATTCAATTTTCATAGTATCGCAGACTTCATTATAATGCAGAGCTGTTGCAAGTTCTCCTCCCTCATAACCTGCATCTTCTTCAGCCTCTCAGGCAGCGGGGAAAATGTTCTTTCCTAAGCGTGTGCTGTTTGTGTGTGTGCATGTGTGGAATGAAACTGTCTCTGGCTTACGATATGTGTTTGAGCCCATATGGTCTCTGAATCTGATGGCAACTTCTTCTCTTTTTTTGGGAGCTTTGCCATATTCCCGCACATTGGTCTACCAGCTCCCATTCCCTTCCAAGCGTATACATACAGCGGCAGGCCTAGCAGAGCATCAGGGGAAATTTATGACTGCTTAAGATTCAACTTCCCCCACCTCACCCACTCAGGCTTGGCATTTGAGTGGGGCTGAAATAAGCTTCGGCTTCTGCACTCTCTTTGCCTTTACTTCCTTTTCCTGTCAACATCACACCACCCTCTCTTTTTCCTCCTCTCATCCCCTCTGTCTTCACCTTGTCTCTCATCTCTGACCCCTTTTTATTCCTCTCTCTGAATGGATTGTAATTGAATAGTTCAGTGAGTTATCAGTGACTCATCTGAGTTGTCTCTTGCTCAGCATGCTCTGTTCCGCCCACAGTGCTGTCCCCTTTTTTTGTTTTTCTGAAGACCAGCGAGTCCTGTTGTTTCAACTCAAACAGGTTTTTAAGGTGGAATGCAACTGCCCACTCAGCTATTGTTTTCATTTAAGTGCTTTTATACTGTGCAGTTACTCCCATGCAACAATACAAACCACCCAAGAATGATGATTTTAAAGACAAGTGCAAACACAGAACCGGCCCCGAAAATGTGAACCGCTAAAGCCATTTTTGTATAACACAGTGCGACAGGTTCTGAAACCTTGGTAATATCCTCCCAGAAGGAAAACAGTCTTTTGTCACTCGAAGGGTAGCCTCATTTTTCACTCTAAGGGACTTATACACAGACGTTGATGGGACTTACTCTCCCTGTGAAACCTGCACTATTGTGTGTATGAAAGTGTGTGTGTGTGTCTGTCTGTGTGCGTGTGTCTGTGTGTGTGTGTTTGTGTCTGTGTGTGTCTGTGTCTGTGTGTGTGTGTGTGTGTGTGTGTGTGTTTGTGTGTGTGTGTGTGTGCGCGCTGCAGGGACAACAGCGGTGTGGGGTGATGGAGTGACAGACAGGCTGCCTGTGTGATTAATGAGCCCTCTTAATAATGCACCATGGTGAGGAAAGAGTGACAGGACAATTTTAAAGAAGCAAAGAGAAGGAAAGAAGAGAAGGAAAGAACAAACACATAAGAAATAGTTCGTCATTGATACAGATGGTGGCAGACGCAGATTGGCAGTTACATTTTCCCAAATACAGACAGACAGAATGAGGTAAAAGGTGAGATTAAGATGAGATGACAGATGGTTTGGGATGGATTTCTCCATGAAAGGCTGAGGTGGGCTTGCATCAGCTTGGCTCTGTATATTTTTTCAGCGTTTATCTGTCTTTTTTGTCCGCCTGTCTGTCACCGTCTAGCTGTCGGTCTCCCAGACCGCCTGCCACATCTACTGTATCTGTGACAGGCTGGATAGGGAACAGTGCACTCATCTGACATGTTGAGATCTGGCTGGATCTTTGCAGCTGGTATTAAACACGCAACAGGAGAGCTCATACTGACTCTCAGTAGGAGATCACACAGGTGAGGCTGTGGGTGTTTGTTTATGAAACATCATTAAAGTTGGAGTCAGCCATTCTAATCCAATACACTTTTTGTCAAATTCTGTGAATATATTCTCATGGTCCACTAGCATAGAGGTTCTCAGTGGCTGTGCAGAAAAATGGGTTCATTCACAAAAGGAGCCGGTAACACTTTACAATAACCAACTAAGTGATGTTTATCGATGGTTTATAAACAACAACAATTATTAACCATTTACAAAGTGCTATACATAGTTAATCTTTAAATGTTTTTTAAAGTATAAAGGTATATGAATAATTTCAAATACATTAACATACTTATTATGGTGTTAAAATGTTATAATGAGTGCAACCAAAACTATTGATAAACTATTAATTATAATTTAATTGTTAGTTAATGGTAAAGTAACTATAAACTTACATTAATATACCATCTATTTGTGGAATGGACTATATAAATGGAAATGAACTATATAAGGTTTATAGATGATGATTAAACATTAATAAACTATCTGTTTATCCTTTATAAATGATGGTTATTGTAAAGTGTTACCAAGGAGCCAATTGACAGTGACAATTCTGATCAGAGTTCCACTTTCTCCATAGTTATCTCCTCAACTTTTGCAGCTGGATGCTGTGTAAAACATAAATGAAAACCAACAAGATCTCCAACTTAAACGACAGACTAGCTTGGTTGTCAATAGCACCAATAACGACCCATATGAGTATTTCGCAGTTCGAGCGCTCTAAAAATAGAGCACACGTCATTATACATTTATGTAGGTTTCATTGAATTTAGGCTACAAAACCACTGATCTAAGTTCAGGGCAAAAACATCCTGGTAAGGCGTTATAAAGGGCCGCTTAAAAAGTTCGACCCATTAACCCTACCCCAAGTGGGATTTCCGGAAATTTTCATTCTTGCACCAATTTAGCATCAATATGCAAAGATACCCAGAAGACTGCTTTCGGTAACTCTTTATATTAAGGTCCTTGTAATAACCATTAATTAACAAGTAATAAGGCATTGTTCTCGCTTTAGATCCCTTTAGCTGCAAAAAGCATAGTTAACTGTTAACACGTGCGTAGTTAACTTATAATAGATGAGCAATAAAGTATATTTTAATATCAATAAGCAAACAAAAGATTAATAAAGGCATGGCAAAGACATAATGGGTGGGTTATGGGTGTTTGTAATTCTATTATGAAGATTTATAAGATACTCATGAGGCTTTTATTAATGTTCTTATTATACATCTCTTATAGCCTGCTATTAGCTGTATTATAATGCCATTATTAACACTTATATAGGCTTATAAACACACAGTAATGTTAATAAGCATCTTGTAAGGACTTACAAGGGCCTTATTACTTGTTAATTAATGGTTATTTCAAGGACCTTAATATAAAGTGTTACCCTGCTTTCTTAAACAAATAAGTTATATATAAGCATATTTTACATTAATATACACTTTACATACAGTTTATTGCATTGTGGGCTACCTCACCATCTTTAGAGAAGTAGACCTACACTGTACTCCCCTCAAGCATCATTTCCTGCATTATATGTTAAAAAAAGTTTTCATATTGAGTTTTAATACAGATGATATTGGCCGAGCTATATACTAGTCTCATTCTTTTCTATACCCTCTTGCTCTTGTGTTTTTGTTTATTTAACACCTCATAAACCAAATAAAGACGTGTCCTTCCACATTCTCATTAAAGTCCTGTGCCTGCTACTTCACCAGCTCGGAAAAATGCAAGGCTTGACAGGCCTGCTGTGCTTAGTTACGGTTGCTAAGCTATGAATGGACAATTGCTGTTCGGGGACAGGGTATAGCCAAAGCCAAAGCCCATCCATACTGTATACATCCATTGGAAAAATGCATTCTGCACACTGTGGCTGGGCAGGCTATTGTGTCAGCAGCTGAATTTAGACTCTATGTGGGTGTGTAATGGCAGGGTCTGACTCAAGTGAGCTGATGTCTTGAAAGGACATCACAGCATGTTGGCTGTCATGAGACACACACACACACACACACACACACACACACACAGTGTAACTGTACGACAATTCTTGCAACTGCATGAGGTCTATGGTGGAAGAAGGGCACAGATCTGGCAACACAGGGGTCAAAGCCTTTAAAAGAACCCCCTGGCGTGCTCCTGGAAAAGGTAAAATACATAATGGGCAAGTGGTGCATGGTAAGAAAAAATAAAGAAAAGCTCATTCTACTGATGCACTTTTAATTCACAGTAGCTAAAGTACAGTGCATGTTAGAGGAGGCAGAAGAAAGCACCAGGGAAGAAGAAAAGATGCAATCAATAGCAAAGTAAGTGTGCCAGAGAGATGATGGGAACAGAAAATAAAAGGATAAGTGTAACAGCATGGTCACAGTTAACATAGCTCCGACCCTGGGAGCACACATGAGTAGCTGCTATTGATGAGCTGAAGAGAGAAAAAGACAGAGACAGAAGCTATGACCCAATCAAAGTGACTAATACCATCACTATGGTGCTTCATGCAGTTTGTATTAGCACAATCTAATTTGCTTTGTGGTGATTTATGAAAGTTGCGGTACAACTCCCGGACTGTCATTTAGCTTCATTTTTAATAAACCAGATTTTGCCTTCTAGTGTGATATCAGGTCTGTTGTGTATCTCTTGGCTAATTAGGGTTGCCCTCATGAATTTGATAATGGGGGTCATTTGTCAGATAGCCCAAGTTCTGTTGTAAAATAGTCATATTTATTCCTTACCACAAAGCAACACATTAGAAAGGCTTCAAGTTTTACAATTTTAGTAAGGGGGCTTGAATACGTGCTGTAAAAGCAACATATTGAGACTAAAGGAGACTGTATAGTCTCTTTCTTAATGATTTAATGAATGTTTTTGACACGAGTGACTGATCTCTACTTTTACAGTGACTTTTTTCTTTGGATGTTGAATGTTGTAGCTTCCTCTGATAGGCTGCCGTTTGTAAAAATATGTAATATTCAGTACTTTTTTCTTCCCATTGTAACAGAGTTCCACAGGTTTCTGTCCTTGGACGACAGTTATTCAATTTTTCTATATGCAATATCACCTTGTAATTGCACAATCATAATTTTCATCTTCATGCAGATGAGACAATCCTCTATTCCTGCACAGATTCACTCCATACCACCACTTTAAATCTACAGCTAACATTTAACCTCTTTCAAAAACACTCATTCATCATTTGAAACTGGTCCTTAACTGTGCTAAGATAAAATGAATATTCCAATAGCAAGAAATGTTGACTTTAGAAGTGTTAATAATACCATAATATCTAGGAGTTTGGTTTAATAAAAAAAACTACTTTTAAAGTCCATACACACATTTATCAAGTCAAGTTTGTTTTAATTTATTCATGAAGTTATTTTACAAATCCTCCCCCTTGACGTGGCTCACCCTGCAGGTGCCAAAAAAGTTACTTACAGAATTAGAAAGTTCTGCCTTTTACTGAAATAGGTTTGAAAAGAATGGTCAGTTGGCCTCACTGATACCACTGAGGTACGTCCAAGGTTTAGATCCAAATTTAGTTTATTGTTACGATATTTAGTTTAATTGTTCTTGAAAGTGAAATGAAATGAAACCTTGGGGTCATTGTGTCTGTCTGTACATTTCAGTATGTATGAGAGACATTTTCTAGAATTATTCTTGTCTTAAGTTATGTCCTCTTAAGCTGTTGTCAAAGTAATCTGAACTTTAAGTGGAGCTTTGACTTTTGTGGTAACTCCTTTCTAGCTGTTTTCTGCTTGTGCTTGTAAGAAAGTAGGAAAACACACTATTAAATAAAGAAAAGATCACACTATCTTGGCAAGCATGGCCACCCTAAATGGGCCAATGTGTCACCCTGTGTGCAAACACACAGAAAAACACTCTACCATCCAATCTCTGTCCAGTTTAGCGATGTCCTCGAAGGTGGCGACCAGCTTTTCATTATAAGAAAGGTGGAGGAAAAGAGGCTCAAAGCAAACCTAAAATAAAATACCTCCTAAATTGTCCATTATAGTAACAGCTGTCCTGCTGTCAAGTACAATACTTCAGTTTTCAGCCCTATCCACACAGTACTAGTATGTCTATGGTATCACCAGGGGACCTCGTGTGATTCAGAAACCTTCTCACGTCAGTTTTTTTGCGCAGTGCATAGTGTGAGATAAGAAGTCTGGAATTTACTTTGAATGTTATTAACATTATCAGACATATTGTCAAGGCTGTGCATAACATCCCCTTCCTAAACAACAAAAGTGCATGTAGTGAGATGAACGTCCTGAATTTGCACCCAAAATGCTGTCAAAGCTTTGTTCTATAATTCCCAAAGCAGCCTACATAACTCTGGACCATGAAAAAGGCAGGAAAAGGCGCAGAGAAAACAAAAACCTTGCAAAGAATAAATACATTTTAAAAAACAAATGCAAATCAGGCTCTAGATGTAGAAGTATGATGTAAGATATAAAACAGCTTATTTCAAAATGTACTCATCCCTTAAAAGGACTGAATGATTTGTGAAGTTCTGCGACTTTTATCTGTCAAAATACACCCAGAGACTCTCAAATGCTTAAATGAGCTTCCATCCAGCCGTGGCAAAGCAGAGGTATTTGGCATGAGGTCAGTGTTTTCGTCCTTGGCTGTACCTTTGAGACTGAGTCACAGTGACCAGTGCTGCTGTAACTGACACCAGCTATCTGTGTCCAGCATCTCCACTACCAGCCGCCAGATCCCCCCTCCCTCCCCCCGCAGCCCATCTCCTACCCTCAGGTCCTCCATGTCTCCAGAGATGCCATATTCATTATTCACACTCAGGGTTTCTCAGGCCCCATGGCAGGGGCTGACCTACCTCAAACGCTCTATGTCTCTTGTGACACTCATATTAGCTGGAAGTCAAATATGCATAAATGAACTCAGAGATTTTAAATGAGTAAAAAAATGACTTCAGCCTTGTTTGCTTGCTTTTGGCTGCTGTAATCCCTCAGACAGATACAACTGAAGGGTTGTACACTGAAGACTTTTGGCTAAAAACAAAAACAAGCTACTGTCCATTGAGATAGTCACTTCACAATCTATTTTTTATGCTCCGCATTAAAACAAGTCACTTCCTTTGAAGAATTAAAACAAAAACCGTGTGTGTGTGTGTGTGTGTGTGTGTGTGTGTGTGTGTGTCAAAATTCCCCAGCTACTTCACAGAAAAAATAAAATCTGTCCACATAAACTTATGCAGACATACCTTAGACGGCTCCTGTCAACCTGCCTCTCAAATAGATATTTTTCTATGTTTAATGTGACAGCAACTATGCCGCTTTGATATTTTTCTGCTTGACAGAGTTTTCAGCATGCCGTGTGCAGCGAGGGAACCCAGAGGTCCATCATGTTAGATTTGGCTCTAGTGCTCTTATCTGGCTGTTTTTCTATTGTTGAAATGCATCAGTATCTTTCCCTCCTCCCCCTCAAAAATCTCTTGTTTTTCTGCACACAGCTGCGTTGGTACTCACTGTTAATCCCACACCACATATCAAACAAACAAGCTGTTATTTACAAGGTAAACTGTATATTGATTTTTTTCTTCCAGAGATTTTGTCTCAAACATTGATGGGTGCAGCTTTGTTGCCCAAAACCTTTACAGTGATGCTACTTTAGTCAAGAACATCCAGACTATTTTATCACCTGGATAACTTTGACGTTGGTGGCTCACTCTTTAGCACTTTTGGCTCCAAGTTAGTGCAGATTTCAGTCCAAAGACATGCACGCCAGGTGGTTTTGGAGAGCATGGGTATAAAGTGAGCATCTGCGTCTATGAACCACCCTGGGAAAGTTGCCAGTCTACCACAGCCAGCATGTTTTTTTTTCTGTCTTCTCCCCAGTGCATGCTGGGATAGGTTTTACCACCCTGCAACCCTGGATAGAAATAAACGGTTAAAGACAATAGAACGATGAAGCCTGTTTAAATTTCATTTGGGACAACACTTGTCTGTGATGTGTAAAGATAATTTATTTATTATACTTGAAAAGGATTAAACAGTATGGTCACATTTAGTCAAGTTTATTTGTAAAGCCATTTGAAGCCTTTAATCACAGTAACAGTCTCAAAGTGCTACAGACGACTTCATCTCTTTCACATTATGAAACAGTAAATTAAAACGAAGAACAAAATGACTGCCCTCTTTCCTAAGGCCCTCGCTGAGAGAAAAGAAAACATCCTCTGAAAAGGAATTGCAAGTGGTGACTCATCGGAGCATGCAGTGTGTCTCAGAAGATCCTCACAAGGGCAATGCGTTGCTTTCACTTTCCTCCGTGTATTCACGTCCCCTCCCTCTCTCTTCATCTCTGTCTCCAGGTGCAGCAGGATGCGGGACGTACTGCCTGTGTGTGGACTGCAGCCCCTGCTGGCCCTCCTTCTGCTTCAAACTGCAGGCTGTGGTGAGTCCTCATTAAACTGTAGGCAGTCCCCATCACCTGGCCTACTGTGTATGCTGCATAACTCCATATAATTATGTGCATGGACAAACCTTTTGACCAGTCTCTTTTACTTTTTTTATTAGTTAAAATGGAGTCTTCCCATTCTTATTGCTTATTGCTTATTATTCTTAAATGATTAATGGTTATTTTTCATAGTAGGGAACATCTAAATGTTACAGTTTTTCTCGATTGCTAAGACACATTTCTTGAAAGCTGCTCTCCTTTTCTCTAAACTGTGAACACAAAACCCAATTTTCAAGCTACATTCACAAAACCTCAGACTCTTCTTGCAAAACCAAACTTTCACCTCAAAACAGTTCAATCTGTGCTCAATACTGAACTATGTTGTCAAGTCGTGCCCCGAGTCAATCAAAATTAAAAACACTACTGAGCAGTCACTAAACACTACATAGAAAAATAGAAAACACAATGCTCAGGACATGAAGCTGGAGTAATAAATGTTTATTGTTCACTGTAGGCTAAATGCATGTTGCAAAACAAAAAACCTGTGCATTTTTTGTACAAAAAGACAAAAAACAGAAATCTTGTGCATTTACACGTAGCACTTTTAAAACCAAACAGAAATCTTATGCATTTGCCACTTGTGTACAGTAAGCCCATGTAAAAATAAAGTACAAAAATATACAAATAAGTGCATTACTCAGCCACAGCATCATGTCTCCGTACTGGGTCAGGCCACAGGACTTCATCCACATCACAGGCCACATTTTGTCTGGCCAGGCAACGGGGGAAAACCCCTGGCATGCCGTATCCAAGCTTGGCATGCCTCCACACCTATGTCACCACAGGCAAGTTCCATGGCTTGCAGGAGATTTACCCTGATGTAAGGTTGGCGTTCATATACCTTCCACCGCCATGAGGAGAAGAATTCCTCTATGGGGTTTAGAAAAGGGGGAGTATGGTGGAAGGCAAAGATTGATAAAACCTTGGTTCATATTGAACCACTCTCTAACCTGGAGGGTTTCTGTGAAAACTCACATTGTCCCAAACAACAACATAGATGGGATGCTCATCCTGCTGCCCTAACAGAGCATCTCACATGTGATTGAGGAAAATGAGGAGCTGGTGAGTGTTGTAGGGCCCCAGGTTGGCATGATGGTGGACAACCCCATGATTGCTGATGGCAGCACATAATGTGACATTGCCACCACGCTGCCCAGGGACACCAACAATGGCCTGATGGCCAATCACATTACGGCCTCTCCTTCTCCTTGTGGTGAGATTACACCCAGCTTCATCCATGTAGATGTATTCATGGGCTCTTTCCATTGCATCCAGTTGAAAACCCCTCTGTAGAAATAGATATAGTTTTGTAAATGATACAGAAAAAGTCATTTAGGCCACTACAGCAATCAACATTGAATGTGTCTGGATATATACCAACCTGTACATACTTGAATATTTGCTCTTTGACTCTGTCTGAGTTGCGATCAAAGGGCACTCTGTACAGCTGTTTGATGCGCAGTCTGCTGCGCTTGAGGACATGATCAACAGCAGAGAGGCTGACACTGTTGATACCCTCAAAATGTACATGGTCCTCAATGATCTTCTGCTGAATTTCACTCAGTTTAATGGCGTTGTTATCATGGACCATAACAATAGGGTCTCTTGGTGTGGGGAGAACATACTACCTGTCCTAACACCCCCATGTGGCAGTCTTTCAATTCTACAAAGAGAACATGCAGTTACAAAAAATACACATGATTACCAGGCCTACAAACAGTTAGACCAACCCTCCATTACAATACTACAGTACATTGGTACAGTGGTGTACTCAAACATATTTACTTACAGTATACTGTGGTACAGTATATAGTATGTCATACAGTAATTTCTGTCAACAGTTACATACTGTACTATAATGTCAAAAAAGGTAATTACTAGGGCCGGGACTTTAACACGTTAATTAAGATGAATTAATTACACAAAAATGAACGCGTTAAAAATGTTTTAATCGCACTTATTTTTGCACCTTGGAACGGTTCTAACTGCATGAGTTTCAGGCGGACCGATTATACTGGAGCACAAACTAGCGTTCATGAGTTCAGACAACAACAAACCACAGTGAACATGAAGAACGAAGCTGATGAGACCGCTTTGGTTGGCCCCGTGGATGATGGGACATTTTGTTACAAAAAAACAACGTATTGAAGCTCCGATAAGAGCAAGTATTCTAGTTTACAGAAGGTCTACCTACCTATAGGCTACCTCAATTTCTGAAATGTACTATATTTCTAAATATGCTATTGCTACACTTAATGGCAAAAATTGCACTGGTCTGTTGGACTTGAACAAAAATAAACAATATTTTTGTTGCTTAAGCTTATGTATCAGTCATTATTCAATGGTATACTAAAAATCCATGTGAAAAAAATTACTTCTCACTGTTCTCAGGTCAAATATTTATATGCGATTAAAATGCGATTCATTTCAATTGATTAATTACAAAGCCTCTAATTAATTAGATTAATTTTTTTAATCGAGTCCCGGCCCTAGTAATTACCTGTTTTCTTCTCTAAATCTTCGGATTATGGTGGACGCAGTGAATCTACTGATGTTTGGTTGTACCCTTTGTCCGGCCTCCCTCATGCTCATACCATGGACAAGAACATGGTCAATCACAGTAGCTCTCATTTCATCAGATATTACTGTTCTTTGTCTTCGCTGACCACCTTGACCACCTCGACCTCCTCGACCTCCTCTCACACAAACTCTTCCTCTCAGATTTCTATCCATTGTAGCGCCTCACAAACCAGTGCTCTCTAAACTGGCTTATATATATGTGATCAATTTTGAGTTGTGTTCAAGTGGTGACACCTATGCTTTAATTGTGTTTGACTTTTGTCACCTGTGCTCACCATTATGCCACACGGGTGCATCACAATGGTTATGGTTTTGCCAAAAGAGTGATTGATTCAATCAGTGGGTTCAGGCAACTGAGCATTTGGTTCAGACAATAAGGTTTAGCAATTGAAAACTGTAAACTATGTGGAATTTTCAGGGTTGTAGCCAATTTGACGTAGTGGCTAAATTGTGAAATTACAACTTCCAGCCAAGAGTCCCAAAAAGCCTTTTCCCCCTTACATTGTGAAAGAGATGTCGGTCAGGCAGTGGATGCATATCTCTGAGCGCCACATCCCCAGCAAATTGACTCGTTTTACTATCTGAATTAGGTCCATTTGGTCCAATAACATTTAGAAGGTCTTGAAGAGCTGCATGATTGAATTATTTTATTCCCACTGAAGTTAATGAAGACCAAAACTGAAAGTTAGCCAACTTGGCTAGCTGAAATCTCCAATGCACTTGCTCTATGGGCACTACAGTGCAGAAGAGTCTTAAAAGACCTGAGTAATTTTATGCACGGAAGTCCAACATTTTTTTTGTCCCATGTCTCATATAAAGTGCCCTTGGGTATCTAGAAAGGTGCTATATGAATTTAAGTTATTATTGTTGTTATTATTATTATTTTCTTGCTTAAGAGCATTCAGAGCCCGAGACATCGCCCCCAAGATGTTTCCTTCCATGTTCAATAGAAAGAAAGCCATCTCAGGTTTAGGCTACATTTACATGATGACGCTCTGAACAGAAGACGCAAAAGTGGCGTCGCGTCGTCACGTCTTCACTTTCTATTCCGCGTTTAGACGAGCGTTTTCGGGAGGAAATCTGCTGCATACGGTGACGCAAAAGTGTGTGGAATTGGATTGGGTATCATGCCAGGCAGCATCACTTAAAGAGATAAGAGCATCTTTGGGCATGTGGAAGTTTTCACGCCACGCATTTTTATCAGCTACTCCTTCCACAAAACCGTCCCAAGGCGTTTGCAGAGTAATTAGTCCACAGGCTGTTATAGGCAACCAAGGAAGTCTGTGAAAGTCTCAGTTTTTAAGTTAAGTTACAATCTGTTCAAACATTGGCAACACAAAGGGATTAATGCATGTTAATTGCTTCAAAAACACCTTTAACTTTTAAACTGACCATTTGATAGACTACTTGTGCAACTTTCTGCAAATTAAAATGTTAATCTCCTTCAAAATACTCTCTATAGGTCAAGACTGTGAGGTTGTATCCACCTCCTGTCACATACCAACCTTAATGTATAGGATATGATAAATGATGTCCCTAGTGCAATTAAACTGGGATGAATATATCTGCTTAAAAACCTGGTTCTAGATCAGGGAGGAGAGCAGGGGCACTGGCCTAAAGGCAGAGTGATGCATGATAAAGGTAATCAAGCATGTCCTTCCAATCACAGATAAGCAAAACCCACATCACCTTCAGGAGGCCAAACAACACGCAATCACCCTTTTTACTCTCACCAAGGTACTGTAAAGAATGAATCAAAAAGAAATTAAACATGATAAAATATCTTGTAGAAACTTGTAGAAAATCTCAGTTATCCATTTGCATGTTCTGTTTGCCCTTTAGATGTCAAAACTACTTCAGCACTACACTTGTCATATAACGGACAATGTTAATAGTTTCTCTTCACACAACTTTATTGTGAGGCCAAAAAGCTGAAACATGTTCAAGCAACCATAAAGTTGTGTTGTGGTAGTTTTACTCTCTGTATTAAAATAGTGGACATCATCGGTGTCATTGGTTTGTGCATTTTATTTAGCTTTGTTAGCAATCATCCTTCAAAATTAACTGCCAGCTCAATACAGTGTCTTTAACCCTCTGGGGTCTGAGCCTATTTTGGCGTTTCTGAATACTTTTGATTTTGCCCTCCATGTACCACATAAAAAATGTTTAGTATACCCATATTTGGTATCCATTTTGTCTTCACCTATATAATCTGACAGTTATTTTTTCACTTAAACCTACTTTATCAACATATTGAGCCCAAAAATACACAAAAATCATGAAATCCAAGTTGAAAAATTATACTATTTACAAAACAAAAACACAAATATGCTCAATGAACTGTTTTGGAAGTTGAAAATGTAAACATAGGATGCAAATATGAACATATAAAAAGTTTAAATTTAAATATAATAAAACTATATACAAAAAGTCCCATAAAAACATTTATATTCATAGGCTTTTTTTCCTTGTTAGCAGCAACTCTTCAAAACAAACTATGTGTGAAATTACACCAACGCTCAAATATTACTATCAAATTAAAACTATCATGTCTTTGGTTTTACATGACCTAGGAATGTCAAACAAAAGTTGGGAGAAAGTTTCAAGTCTGTACTTTGGAGTGAAGTTTATAGCAGCACTCCATGTGACCTAGTTTTTTTGTTAAACTTCATATGATCTGATCAGGATGGCACGATCATAGACCCCAGAGGGTTAAGTACAAAAAACTTTTTTAAGCGACCAAAATGTTACCATGACGTTCTTGACACAAACTGTCATTATAAGGTCGCCACAACCTAAAAAATACAGTGATTTATTACCTATCTTACTCTTAATGGCACCATGTTTTACTAAATGAACATCATGCTCTATTGCAGAAGATTTGAAACTAGTGATTGAGGCCATAAAGTGACCAAAGCATGGTGTGTTCAGTAGTGTGTAAAAAAGGATGGGTTAAATGCAGAGTTTGAATTACCCCAGTGTGGGACTAATAAGGGAATCCTAATCTTAAAAATGTTTGGTGAGATAATAATGAAATGAGAAGTAGGATCATTTTCTCAGTTGCTTCTGTACAATTAGACTACTTTCACCCAATATGTATGAAAACGGTGACTCAGGATGCTTTCACACCTGAGCTGTTTGGTCCAATTGAAACAAACTTATGTGTGTTTTGTAAGTTAGTCAGTTTGGTATTTGCTGGTGTGAACGCTCAAATTAACTCGGGGGTCTTGGTTGGCTCCCAAGTGCACCAGAGGAGGGAAGTGAACCAAAACTCAGCACATTTTGGGTAGAATTTGGGTGGACAAAGTAGTAGCAGACTTGAAAAATGTCATACAGAGAGATGTGGTCTAATGATGAAGTAAAGGTCCTTATTGAAATGCTTAGACGATCACATAACACAGTTGCTTCTGGCTATTAACAAAAACATTGCAACAACAGTTGGTCACTGCAGCATAAAAGTGAAAAAAACTATAGAAGAATATATAAAAGTCTGTGTCTTGCTTCATGAAAGTGTCAGCTCTTTCCCTCTCATTCTCTCTGATAGACAGGACAGCATCAACAGCGTGACATTTGTTTACCATGCTTGGTGCGCTTGATAAAGCACAGTGTGAAAGCAAACTAAACTATGAAAAATGCAACAATGCTGCAATCTTACCACTGAATCACACTGAGAGCACCAGACTTTATATGTGAAAGTGACTCTCACTTAGTTAGATCTCCTCATTCGTTGGCAGTTTGCTTTGTCTGTCAGTCTGGCCGTTCCTTTCTGTTTCTCTCCATAACAGTGTTCATATCTTTAGCACTTGGCAGACCCTCATAGCTTAGCTACTGGCCCACTTATTGCTTTTTAGTTCATCTGCTCATAATTACCCCAACAGAACTTCCAAAAAGGAACGAAAAGATGAGATATCAAGAGGAAAAACAAATCTGAGATCTCCACAGCTCACATTCATTCTCTTAGCCATTTCCAAGAGAGGGAAACGATTTTGATATTTTGTTTAATCTCCAAGATATTTATTTCTCATATATATATTATATAATATTTTTGCAGATCTCATTAAAATTCCCTTTGATTCAGCTGAAAAGCTGGAGTTTAGGATCTTAATCCTCTCATTATGTGTCAGCAAGTTATCTGAACTCTGGAGAGAGACTTGACATTTTGCATTTGTTTGGATAATCATTTTACTGACTTTTTTAAACCCTTGCTTTAGCCGTAAAATGAACAGGGAAACATGTAACAGGGTTTAATGAAAATAGAGTTATGGGACTTTCAGTGTCATACAGTGACTTACATAGAAACTTCCCAAACTCTGAGTCATTAATCTGTCTGTATGTCCGCTCTGGCCGCTCAACAGCCTCCCTATCTGTCTATTTGGCAGTTTTATCTGTCTATTCCACAATACTGCAGGGAAAGAGTTCACAATGCAAGCATTCACATCCCTGAGTCCTTCTTTGCCCTCTCTATACACTCCTTGTACTCCCCTGCTGTGTATCTGCGCGTATATGCATGTGTTTGTGTGTATGCGGGACAGACTGTGCGCCCCCTCATTGCTCTCTGTGGCCTCCCAGACCGTCTGCTCCTTTCTGTATTGTATTGTTTCTGCCTTCTGTAGAGGTAACGGACCTGGCACCAGGGCATTCCTGTGACTCAGGGCTCAGATTCGCAGGCCGAGAGATGATGAAAATGGAGCCAACTCCTCTGTCTTTCTCTCTGTGTGTATATGTTTGTGCGGAAACCCTCAGGTTACATCTGCCAGGTAGTTTTTGCAGCCAACTTGCCAAACACTCTGACCCACAAACACACACACACACACACACACACACACACACACACACACACACACACAATGCACACACACAGAGCATCTCAGGAGCCTGAAACACATTCACATGTGCCTCTCACAGAGAAAATGTCATGCAAATAGATCCTCCATGCCTCAGCTTTGGAGGAATTTCGTTTTTGAGGGCATTAAACGCCTCCTGTTCAACTTTCTTTTTCTCCATTCCTGCATTTTTCTGTTTGTTTTTTTTGGCTGAGTGACTCTTGAAATAGTCAATGGGAGGTAGAGGGCTACAGGGAGGGTTAGCACTAAAGCTCACCCTGTGACACTTTGCTTGACAGCCCAGAGATTGGAAAGAGGGAGGCACTAGGGGGAGGGGGAGGGGAACAGATTAGGGTTGAGCTTTTTGTACGTGTGTGTGTGTGTGTGTGTGTGTGTGTGTGTGTGTGTTGATGATGATATTGTGAGCATGTCTGCACTTTTGTACAAGCACTCCTGTGCGTGTGTTTATGAATTTTAAAATGTTGGCTGCGTGCCACATGAGATAAATGTATCATTATGCTTCAGAGGGTGCAGAATTAGTCACGGCAACAGCCTGCAGGGAGTTCCTGTGAAGTCTGACATGGCCTGGTAGGAGTCAGCTCAGACACAAGGGAAGCTGAAGAGAGATAGTTAATATTCAGCACCAAGAGAGGAGAAAAGAGGATGCAGCGTGGGTCACATGAGCATGATTAGAGGGTGTTGTAAATGTGGGGGAATGGGGGAAATACTGAAGAACCAGTGTTACTTTTGACATCTTATTTTGATGAGACTGTATCCCAAATTGGACACATCTGCAATGCCGCACTTTCTTTTCGAATAAGATCGCCACCACCAGTGTAAATATAATTGATTTATACATATTTAACAATCTACATGTGGAGATTTACATGTCTAATTACAATACAGAAGTATATCTGATGAGAGAAAGCAGTAAGAACGATTGAGCAGCACTCGGCTGTGGCTCAGTTGGTAGAGTGGTCGCCCACAGATCGGAAGGTTGGCCTACAACCTTCATGTCGAAGTATCCAGGAATCCTTGAGCAAGATACTGTTTTAAAAATATATTTTTTTATAATATATTCTGCGCCAATTGCCTATTGCATGATCCAATTACCTAATGCATGGGGAGCGCCCTGAACTAGACTCATGCTTCATAGAAGCACTATACAAGTGCACTCCATTTACCATTTATTACTTATTTATTTGGCTTACCCAGAAACATCCAATTTGATTGATAGAATCTTAGCTGAACAGTGTCCGTTTTGGGATACAGTTACGTTAGCGTTAAATATTGGTGCTTTGATGCTAGCATATTGCTTTAAGTTATGTTTAAGTATACTTTTGTAATCCGATCACAAGGGTAGATTCACTCACTTGTTCACTAACACACAACTGAATGTCTGTGTTCAGACAAAGGGACTACTGGGTGTGAAAAGTGACGCCAATGCAGAATCACTTTGAACATGCGGAATCATAGAAGTCTATGAGAAAAAGATCCTACTTCTCACTTGATTTATTACCTCAGTAAATATTTTTGTAAGGAGTTTATGGTCTCAATCAACAGTTTAAAGTCCTCTTGAATACAGCATGATGTTCATTTTGTAAATGATGATCTCATTTAGTCACTACAACAGCGACCTGTGTTCATTTCCGTGCTCAACTTTGACCCTTCCACAATATGTCTTCAGTTCTGCAAGTTTGATAGTAACATTTCGATTGCCAAAAAATGTCTTGGTAAGCATTCTGTAGCACTTAAAGACAAAACTCAAGGCTTTAAAATGGTCCACAAGCCAATGGGGTCGCTCATAACGTAAATATTAATGTTAGCTTAGCATTCTGCAGGTGTATTCAGGTCATGAAGTGAGACTTTCCATCATAGTTTTTGTTTCCAAAGGCTCAGAGCGTGATAAAAGGGAACAACAAGCAAGGGGCCGTGGAAGGAAGAGATGGAGAAAGGAAACAAGAGCGAGAGAGAAGAGGTGAACAGAAAGCAATGTTTGGAGAGGAGAAATGGAGCATAATAGAAAAGGGGGAGCCGCTGAGATTCAGAAGGATGTTTTGGGAGGAAGATCTTATGTGAAAGAATGTCAGAATAGAAACATTATTTCCACATCCTGCGTGATGTCCGCCTGCCAGGCCTGCCATGCCTCGACAAGCAACATGAATGTGCACAGGCACGCAGACACAGGCAGGCAAACACGGTAACTTTGGTGGGGGATGTCTTGGTACAGCTGGTGTGTACATCTGACTTTAACTGTTTATTTGTGTGTGTGTGTGGATCTTTGCATATTTGAGAGTGTGTGTACTTCCTGTAGGGGAAGCTGCAATGCAGTGAAACACAGACCAGTGATCAAACACTGGAAAAAGAATTCAATTTACATTATACAGTACATATCCTCAGATCTGGTCTTTGAAGAGGCCACCCCCAAAGCACATAGTTAAATGTGTTTTCTGCCCCGACCACAAGCTCGAACCCCCCCCCCCCCCCTTTTCCATTTGAGATGCCTCTGTTGCCATGGTTATCATTTCTGGGGCTTGGTCGGGGCGGCCTCAGCCTCGTTCTCTCACTCTTCCTGAACGTTAACGTGTCCGTGTTTACGAGCAGCCGTCACTCTTCCCCATGTACCTTGTTTTCTTCATTTGTTTCTGTGCATCATCCAAGGTCTTGTTAAAAATGTTGCATTTCTCCACATCCCGATACAAAGACAGCAAGCAGTTTTGTCAGACCGTCCGCTAGCACACAAACAAACCCACACTTGCTTGAGATGTTTTATTCATATCAGAAAGCAGAAATGATTTAACTTCTTCCCACTTCTTCCAAAAAGTTTGTTCTGGCTTTTTTTTTTTCATCATCATGTTTCGTATTTAAACAGGAACTTTATTTCATCTTTGTTTTGTAAGATTTCCCTGAGATGATAGAATCAGATCATCTAACTTGCATTACAAAATTGTTATGTACAGCAGTGTGAATGTGAATATTTGTTTTTGAGATCCAGCCAGAAACACTTGTGGTTTCATATTTCGTAGAAAGAAGCTGATATGTGGTTGTAACTTGATGGGAGGGTTCCTGGAAAGCAGCAGAGGTAACAAATGTGTCACTAAATACAATTTTGAGTGACTTTTTCTCATATTTTACATTAATTTATACTCCAACTCCACCACATGTTAGAAATAAATATTATACTTTTCATTTAAAACATTTATTTGTTGGATGTAGTCACAAGTTACCTTTCATATTCAGATTTTAACATACAAAATTTTTGATTATTAATATGATATATTTATAATGATTAAATACCCCAGAGTATAGTTAAAACTGACTAATTAGGCTAATGTTCCTATCCTTCCTATGTATTAATGTGTCAATAACTTGAATGGCACTCAGAGAGTTGCCGATGGTGCATTTATGTCTTCCACGGAAGTCCCTATTTCCAGAGTTTAGGAGTGGTATATTATTTTTTATTTCATTTGTATGTTATTGCTCAGAGTTTAAACATCACTACATTACATTACATGTCATTTAGCTGACGCTTTTGTCCAAAGCGACTTACAATAAGTGCATTCGACCTGATGGTACCAGCCTTAGACCACAGGAATCAAGTAAGTACATCACTTTAACCCTCTGGAGTCTCCAAAAGCGCTAAAGCATGACTTAAAAAATGACATAAAAACAAAGCAGCATGGAGCCCTACTGTAAATTTACCTCTAAAGTTCTGGCTTTAAACTCCATGAGGCCAGTTTCTGTTTGATGATGATATACCAAGTAAAACTGGAGACAAGCTCAAATATATTTAGTATAAAATGATAGAACTGTACGTCACTCCTATGCAAAATTACAAAAAAGACACAAAATGAACAAAAAAGACACAAAATGAGAAGACAAAATGACAAAAACACACAGAAGAAGACACAAAATGACTAAAAAAGACACAAAATAACTAAAAAGGACACAACAAAAGACAACAAAAGGATAAAAAAATGGACAAAATAGCCCAAGACTCCATAGAGTTAAGAGCCAGCTGTAATCGCTACAGGAGTGCTATATGCTACCGAAGAGAAGAAATAGAAGAGTTTTTTTATTTATTTATTTATTTTTTTTTATAGATATAGGTGACCATGACTTAACAGAGGTATTGTTGGAAGAGGTAGGTCGTCAGCCTGCGGTGGAAGTTGTCCACCATTTGGGTGCCATTACAGAGAAAAGTCTGGAGATGGTTTTGTGGCGAGTTGACCCACGCTGGGTGGGAGTCTCCAGCTGTTTGGCAGAGCGGAGAGGACGGGATGTAGGGTTTGACCAGATCTTGGATGTAAGCAGAACCTGAACCATTAGCAGCGGAGTAGACCAGAGCTAGAGTCTTGAAGCGTATCCATGCAGCCACTGGTAACCAGTGGAGGGAGGGAGGAGGGGTGTTGTACGTGAAAAATTTGGGAAGATTGAAGACCAATCGAGGAGCTGCATTCTGGATGAGTTGCAGAGGTCGGATGGCTTTGGCAGGCAGACCTGCCATGAGGGAGTTGCAGTAGGCAGTGGGCGGCTGTGGCTAAGTTGGTAGAGCGGGTTGCCCCCCAACCGAAGGATTGGTGGTTCGATGCCTGACCGTCGCAGCCTACATGTCAAAGTATCCTTGAGCAAGATACTGAACCCCAAATTGCAAATCGGTATGAGAATGAATTCCCAATGGTGGCAGGTGGCACCGTTTAGGGTAGCCTCTGCCACCAGTATGAATGTGTGTGTGAATGGGTGAATGAGCGCAGTCTGTAGTGTAAAGCGCTTTGAGTGGTCGTAAAGCGACTAGAAAAGCGCTATATAAGTGCAGGTCGATTTACCATTTAGTCCAGGCATGAGATGACCAGGACCAGGACCTGAGCTGTCTTCTGAGTGAGAAACGGGCGGATTTTCCTGATGTTATGCAACAAGAATCTGCAGGATCTGGTGGTAGCAGTAATGTTTGTGATGAGGTACAGCTGATTGTCGAGAGTCACCCTAAGGTTTTTAGCAGTCTCGGTGGAAGTAACCACTGTGTTCTGGACAGTGATGTGGAGGTCAGTGGTGGGAGAGCCCCTCCCAGGGAGGTAAAGTAGCTCAGTCTGTCCCAGGTTGAGTTTGAGCTGGTGTGAGAGTCACATCACGTTGATGGCTGTTTCTAGTATTTGTATGACGACAAAGAACATTTCGCAACAGGTGAGCCATTAAGTAAAACCAAAAACTAGTTCTTTCCAATCATTCTGACATCACATGAATGCAGCCCAAATGCCCTATATTGCAATGTTAACAAAGTGAAAATAATTCGGGTATTTTCCCTGTGATTCAGATCCACTCAAAAATGTAATGGGTTCTTCCTCGGCTCCTGCAACACCTTTCTACCAAGTTTGAGAAAACCAGACCAGTAGTTATTCTGTTATCCTCCTCACAGACAAACAGTAAAATGGACAAATCACACTGAAACATTCCCTTCTGGGCAGTAATAATGATTGAATAATCAGTTTTTACTCTGAAGGGAGTAATTTTGCAGAATGTGTGCTTATACTTTTGATACTTAGAGCAAAATCTTGCAATGTAAAAACTTATTTTTAACCAAATGTTTGTATACTGTGAAATAATGATTTTTTATTAAAAGGAGTAGTACCAAGCAATATGCAATTTTATAGTTATTATGGCAAAAATGGACACAGTAATAGACTTTGCCTCAATTTTCTCTTTACTTGATCACATAGTTATTTCCAAGGGAACTCTATAGGAAGTTTTAAAAACAATTATAGACCTGTAATAGCATTTACCATTGAGTCCATTAAAACATTGCCTCCTGCACTGCCCTTATACATAAAAAACACATCCATCATGCTCCAGATTAAAACCAACTCTGGGAAATACAAGAACAGTTTGACCTCAGCCTGCTGCAGTCCAGTTGTTTGTGTTGTATCAGCTGTCATTTCTTAACACAGTGATCAACTAATAGCGGCAAGCCTCTGTCAGACAGCTCATCTGTCATGATTTATGACCTACACACACGTCTATACACACACACACACACACACACGCATAATCAGCTGACACGGAGGCAGCAAGAGTGGAGTGGTGGCGACAGGAGAGGATGCACTCTATCAGTCCCAGTAGCTCTTGACTGGCAGGCTGACGGGTCTGATGTGGGCAAATGGAAGACAAAGAGGCCTTTATCATCGGAAAAACCATTGCAGGCACTTCGGAAGGAAAAAGAGAGGGAGAGAGAATAAGAAAGAGAGGGAGAGAACGAGGAATGATGTTTGCAATTGTGTCCTATTACAGTGAAAATGCCATTACCGCCCACCCCGTGCCTGTGTGCAGCTCGGTGCCAGCCACATAAAGCCCCTCTGACTGTGTTTAATAATTCGAGAGCACCTCTAAAGCGAAGACAGATGGGCCAACGGTGACGATCACGTAGATGCCACTGTGAACCAGCAGAAGGAAAATAAGAAAATCTGAGCTCGAGGTGCAAGACTCTGGAAGTGGAGCTTCCCGAAGGAGGCAGAGGGTGTGTCCTCTCACACCTTGCCCTTCTCAACACTCAGACAAAGACAGACGATGAGGTCAATAAAAGGTCACCTGTTAACATTTAACAAAGTCCCATTATGCTGGCTTGGACTTTACTATCCAGTAAGTTTCACTGGACACAAATCATCTTTTTTTTAGCACTTTTCTTGCCTTGTATTGACATTCAGCTTCAGTATTTCCTCTCCTTTTTATCACCCGGTGAGCCTTGTTTAGAAAAGGGTGACACAGAGCAATATGAAACACAGGTAGATATCCAAACAAAAGACAACCTCTTGGGGGTTAAGCCTCTGATAACATTTCTATCTAAATGCAGATTTGATATAGCAAAGGCATTGGGGCTCTCGCTTGTCTACATTCATTACCACAGAGGAAGAGAGCAATGTTTTTTTTTGTTTTTGTTCTTCACCTGGTCTCTTTCACATTGTAATTTAAGGTTTTTCCAAGAGGGAATCTGCAGTTGATTTCATTTGATTTAGTCGTGCAAATTGCAATGCCAGCCAGGAAGCAGAAGATAAACATTTGTTCAAATAAAGTGGACAGAAAGAGTGAAAGGGTGGAGAGAGACAACGTGAACGAGATTGTGATTGTAAAGCTTCGTTGGCTTCATTTGTGGCACTGTCTTGCTATTGGCAACATAAGTAGCTTAATGTAACCCAAATGGTGCTTATCCAGGTGGAACCTGGCAAGAGACTGGCAAGCAGATTAAACATTATTGATGCCTTTTAGCTGAAGAATAAATTTGCTTGTTTTTGTTTCTAGCAAGCTCTCGGCAAGGTGGTTCAGAAACTGCATTTTGATTGTCTTCTGGGGCAGTGCATTACTCCGTGTGTGTCTATGTGTGTGTTTGTCGAGGGGAGGGGCACACGCGTGAGTGTGTGGTAAACAAAGATGAGTGCCACATCCTCGAGGGGGATAAAGTAAAGAGAGTGACAGCAGGAGTGGAAGCTGATAGCCTCTTATGAAAGATGTGTTCTTTGACTGAGTTTGTGTGTGTGTGGGTGTGTAAGCATGAATGTGTCACTATGTCAGTCTTAACACACACCTCCCGCTGAATCACAAAACTGCATCTCTACTTTTTCCATCACATCCTCTTGACTCCTTTTTCCACATCACATCACTCCAATTTTCCCTGTTACACATACCTCCAGCTTTTTTTTGGTATTGTTTATATATCTTCTGTCGCTTCCTTCTATCGCTCAAAAACCTACACTGTGTTGTGCTGAAGTCAATTGGCTTATTCATCTTTTCCGTAGCGTCTGTTTTTCTCTCTTGTCACTGTGGGAGAAAGGTACATTGCTGCTGCTATCAAGTAAAACAAATTCAAAAGTGAATCAATTTTCCTCTACACCTACTCCTGTTGCAGAGTTTGGGGAGCACAAAGTGGAATGAGAGAGCCAGTTTGTGGTCAACAATGTTATATAACTCACAAAATGTTCACTTTAACCTGCAGTCACCAAAGTATTTGAAGTGCTTTTGTTAGCATAATGGATCATTATAATTCTGTGAGAGTTAAAAAAGGCATCTGCTCTGACAAATACCAAAACAAAACATGATTAACGTAAAACAATAGTTTAACATTTTGGAAAAATACACTTATTCACTTTCCTGCCAGGAGTTAAATGAGAAGATTGTTACCACTTTCATGTTTGTAAAATAAATAAAAAGCTAAGTCGCAATCAGGTTAGTTAGCTTAGCATAAAGACTTGAAACTGGCAAAATACGACTAGCCTTGTCCTGAATGGATTGGGGCTGTACAAAATGTAATCTCTTCTTACATCAATCAATCAATGCTTCTTTTGCAGTTTTCTGTTGAAGCTGTTGTCCAATTACATGATTTTATCACAATGAAAAAAACATTCCAAAAAAATACTCCAAAAAGTCCTCAATTTGAATACAGTTATTCATCAGATGAAATGAGTTAGTTGTTTTTATGAAATTAACTTTATTTCATGAAGAATCAGTTTTGTTAGATTACCGTGAGGCTTAAAAAGGCAAAAAGCTTTTTGATCACAATGATAACGTTGATTTTGAAATGTCAACAAATGATCACATGCTGTGACCATCTTTATAAAATTATTTTGGACTTTCCAACACGTTGGAGTTATTGTAATTGTTTGGAACACACTATTGAAAACAAACATTGTGAGTGATGCACTGGTTGATCAGTAAGGGTCAAAGCAGTGAGTTATTAATAATGCACAGTAACATGACATGCAATAGTCCTAATTATAGTAATAGGCCTTCCCCTCTCTCTGAAACACACAAACACCTCTCTGTCCTTTTCTTAGTCATAAGTCCTGACATTTGTCCTAATGTAATGCATGAAGTCGGCAGTTTACGGGTTAGTTCGGGTTCAGTTGGTTGATTAATGTATATATTTGCGGGTACGGCAGTTCAGATTGGCTCTCATAGAGGAGTCAGGAGGGTGCAGGTATTAAAAAACAATGACATGCATCACTACTGGAAGCAACCACACACAGCCACCACTGGAAACTAATTCTATGAATACTGTACTAAGACTAATAATATAGTGGAGCCTAATCTTTATCTGCAGCTGTGCAGAAATACCTGGTTTAGACAGAATAGAGAAAAAAAAGCTGTGCAGCTTCCATATTTAAAATTTGACAAATGGCTCACGATATGATGGCGTTATCAATGTTTTCATTAACTGTGAAATAAGCTGAGTAAGTATTTCTACAAAAATGTGGAAGTACTCCTTTAAGATGATTTTTGTACTTTTACAAAAGATAAATATCTGAAAGTCATTGTTTGCAACCCACACTCCTCTACTTGTTTATTCCGCACTTCCCCTCTCGTCTCATCTTATTCCGTCGCCTTTGAAAGCCTCATGCATTTTGTTTCACAGGTCACCTCACTCGACGGGCTGAAGTCCTCTTCAAACGAGAGGCCATTTCAGAGCACAAATCATGTTTGATGCTGCCATGCAGAGCAACATAGATCAGCTGGCGAGGGAGTTAGACAAGTAGCGCTTGTCTAAGACGATGTCACTGGGAGAAGGGGAGAAGTGGGTATTTATGTGTGTTGATGCGCTTGCGAGGAGGAGAAAATGTGATGGGAGGGCTGATGTTAAGCTATCAGGGTAGAGGCACTCAGCCTCTTAGCTTGAGCAACTGCAACAGCATAACGGCTGCAGGAATGAGCAATGACAGCAATCCACGCGGCTGCTATTTGTGCGCGCTCAAAGTCACATTAACCATCCAGTAAGGAATGAAAAATGGTGGCTTCAAAGATGTGTGTGTGTGAGTAGGTGTGTGTTTATGTGGAGGTGGGTGTGCATTCGGTGCTCCATGAATAGCAAATGACGGATGAGATGTTTTCACTGAGAGCATTCCAGTGCACACACACACACAAACACACTCCTCCTACAGTACGTACACTATGGGCAGAATTGGCAATCAAAGATGAGGCAACTGATTTAAAGTTGATCTGAATCATGAAGTGATTTTTCTCTGAATAGCTGAGGGGAAAAACTAATCCTGAAAGAAGAAAAAAACAAAAAATGCTGCATATCTTTATCTATAGGCTGAAGATAGAACAAAAAAAAAAGATTTCCAGATGAAAAATAAGTGAAATGCTCATCAGAAAGCTGGCAGGTGGTGGTACTGCGGGGGATGAAGAGGAGAGGAGAATGGCAGGAGATGGAGAGAGAAATGACAGAGCAGACAGAAGGACGGAGAGGTTGAGCCAATCACGCAGCGGCATGCCTGTGACCGCTGGAAAAACATTGTTCCACCAATCTGCCATTTAATTACTGACAGGAGGGGCCGTCCTTGTAGCGTCTAACACTTTAACATGCACCAATCAAACAGGAGCGGAGCAGGACACACACACAAAGTGTGTGTTGGAAACTGACACTAATGAAAAGGAATCAATAGGCTCATTTTCTCCACCATTCAACCGTTCTGCCCACCTAGGGAGTACTTCTTTCTGATCTTTCATTCTTTCTTCTGTTTTTTTTTTAAGTCTCCGCTCTCTTCATCTTCTCTTGTTTCACTCAGAACCATAAATGTCAACCTAATGGTAGCACAACTGGAAAAGTCAGGGGGCCATAGTTATTGGATTCATCCTCTGGGGAGCATGAATGCATTTTTTTGTGACCACACTTTAATGATTTGTCTTTTTCACCTTTTACATTCATTATGGAGGGAACTTTATCCTTTATCCAGTCACTACGGTAGTTAGATTGTGCATTGTAAATGTACTTACATTTACATTCACTTAGTTACATGAAATACGAAATCAAGTCATGTGAGTAACAGAAAAATAATTTAGGAGAACCCATGATGAGCACATTGGTGTGCTAAAACTTTCAAATAAAATGTCACAGCAGTTTATTATGAATAATTTTCTAACCTCCATGTAAAACTCCTATTATCATAACTGACTCTTTATCTCCGCCCTCCAGATGTCCATTTGACCCCCTCTCACCTCCCCCACCCAGACCAGCGAGGTCTTACCAATTATAATTGGATCCCCTCCTTAAATATTGACACAGGAGATACAAGAAGGGGAAATAATTTACATATTTGGGTTACTGTATATCCTAAGTATATCCCAAATTTGACATGTTGGTAAAAAAAAACTACCAAAATATGTACTGTCAGGAGGAACAGTCCAATAAAAGACACACTGTTCAAAAGGGAAAAATAACAAGAAAGGGGATGTGATGAGCATAAGCGGAACACACAAGATTGACGAAGAGGCATTCCTCTTGCTGACATTAAACCATTAGTAGTCGTGTTTCAATCAACTCATTTCCCTGTGCATTTTGACGATTTGCATAAGGTAGGCTTGATGTGAACACCAAAATTCAATAAAACTTTTGAAAATGCACATAAATATTTTCACGCTCGCTTGTCTTTTTCAAAAAATTGTTAATGCGCTAAACAGGAGATGGAAACACTTCGAAGATTTAACTCACATGACTGATCAGCTATTTCTGCTCTGTGAGTCAAGACCAGTTGACATGAAAGAATAATTAAAAGTTTCCCAATTGAATCCAACTCCATTTTCTCTTGTTGGTGGCCAAAGTTGTCCGATTAGCAACCTCTTTTGCCTCTATCTCTTCTTCTTTTACTGTTTTCTTTCTTTCTGTCCTAGACACATTGCATCATTTGCAATAAACTCACAGAACATTGATCATATAAAGATCAATTCATTTGCATTTTCTTAATGCGACATTTAAAAATTTTGCTTCAAAATTCGCTTCAACTTTAATGGAAACACGGCTACAGTGTGTACTGAATTTTATTGCTATCAGTGTAATAGTTGTTGAGATATACAAGTCCTGAGAGGTCCCAAGTGGTGGACTTACTGACTGTAATTGCTTAACCACGCTGCTGGCGTGGCTAAAAAATGGCTAGCTGATTTAAAATGCATGCGTTAATGCTGGGCTTTGGGGCAAATTAGAATACACACAGTGGTATGTTTTTCAGCATTTTCAGTGGTGAGAAGAAAGGGAATAGCGACTGATAAGGCAGCTGGAAAAGAATCAGATTAGGCTTTAGGCTTTACAGGTAAACCTCATTCACACTCTCTGCACACTGGATAAACAGAAGTAGACAGAGCTCAGAGATGATAACCTGTATCGCTGTTTCCTAAGAGTGGAATCCACATCTACCTCCGCAATGTAAATGAGCCTCCTCTGTCTTTTCAGGCAAGGTGACACAGGATTAGAGTGTAATGATAATGTATGATGTGACTCTGCTGGTGTAAAATGAATCGGGAGAAAAGACAACAAAGAAAATGCTGTGGAATATTGCACAATTTTGCTGAACAAAACGTCTGATACCCGAGCTCTTTTTAAATGCACCTCACTCTGAATCTGTTATAATGATACCCCTTCTCTCTGACATCAGTTGTTTTGATGAAAGTAATATTTGTATCTATGGTGGTGATGGCAGTGCTTTAAGCTACAAAGAGGTGGTTGATATTGATCCCATAATGCACATCCAGGTTTGATGTATGGCTTTTGAAAGGAGTTTTGATATCTTCCACCCACTGCCTCCAACTGTTCAGGTAGCACAGTAATGGTTTACTGGATCAATGGCCGATAATCAGAGAGCCACAATGAGCCTCTGTTCTTTCCCTTTTACTCCTCAACCAGCAGGATGTGATGGAACAAACGAACATGGAAGGAGAGCATGTTGTCTACTACGAAGCAATTAACTAACGTCTTTTCAGCGTAATGAGAAATAACATCCTGTGGCTTAATTTATAAGACAGAATTGATTGTCTTTTCCTCTCCTCTCCTCTCCTCTCCTCTCCTCTCCTCTCCTCTCCTCTCCTCTCCTCTCCTCTCCTCAGGCATAACCAGCGCCGACACTGTGGTGAATATGCGGAAGGTGACCCATCAGACCATTAGCGAGGAGATGTCGAAAACAGTTCTCCTCCCCTGCCTCTTCACCCTCCGGCCCGGTGCCAGTTCATCCCATGAGCCCCCCAGGATCAAGTGGACCAAGGTGTGGGGCCAAAGAGGCTCCGACGGCCTGCAGAAGGAACAGTCCGTCCTGGTTGCCAAAGACAATGTGGTCAAGGTACAATAAAGGCTGCTTAGTGTAAAGTTTTTGGAAGGAAAATAGTTCACTTTAAGTTACTTTCTGCTGTTATTTTCATCCCCTACTCCTCCTCTCTTTCTTCAGGTGAAGAAGGCCTTCCAGGGTCGTGTAACTCTGCCTGGTTACAATGAAAACCGCTACAACGCCAGTCTTTCTCTATCAGGGCTACGTTCTAGCGACTCTGGTCTGTACCGCTGTGAAGTGGTGGTGGGCATCAGTGATGAGCAGGACACAGTTCCCCTGGAGGTCACAGGTGAATAAAGTGACATTTTTATTTGATTAGGGAAGCCATTTTTAATTGTAGCCCCACTTGTGGTGGAAAAAGGTTTCACATTTTGAAAGGTAATTAGTCGGGTAATTAGCTCAGATGGCTAGCAGCTACAAGCTAGTACACTTCCCAGAAGTTCTTATGGAATTATGTAGTTTCTAATTCTAGCTAAATGATTGAATGAACTTAATTTTGCCTGCCCCCAGTTCCCGAGGCTTTACATTTTCTGCTAAATATCACTTGTGGTTAACTTCAAGTAACAAACTATTTGCAGAAGCTAAACCTTTAGTGAAATTGAAGAGGTACATTTCAAATAGAGCAGTGGTTTCCAAACTTTTTCTGCTGGGCCCCACTTTTGTAAATTAAAAACTGTCAAAACTTCTGTTTTTCGTTTACCTGGCTGTACTTACACAAACTTTTCCATGATGTGCTAGCTAGCAGTGAAGAAAAATGCCCCGTCATAACTCCGCGCCCCCCAGTTTGAAAACCACTGAATTAGAGTAACAGACAGCTTTGACCAAATACCGGAAAGTATATTGTTCAAATTAAAGCCAAACTACAATCTCCAAAAAACACAAAACATTTAATCCACAAATGAATGGAGACCATGTTAAATAATCCTGTAACCAAGCCTTTCAACATTTGATCTAAAGAACAATGATAGTGTTATTGACCAAGATGGATTCTGAGTTAATGTTAAATTTAATTCAATATTGGTCATTTCTTCACAAGAAGCACCCGTAGCAGGATTTGTATTGTTAGCAACATATTGTAATGTGTTGTACAGTAACATTAGGCACATTTCCATTAGGTACTTTTCCCTCTAGTGAGCTGCTATGGGTGTGGCTTGGGAAAGAGGATCCGACCCAGTTCCGCCATACTTCACTGGTTATCGGCTCAGGTAGCGGCTCAGAAAGTACCTGCCTTGGGTAGGTACTTTCTGAGACTACTGAGCCGCTACTAACTGATTGGAAACGCGTGAAACAGTGACTTTGCGAATATGTGATTAATTGCAGACTGTACGCTGAGGGGTTAACAGCTCCTGCTCTGCTGACTGCAGCTGGGAGAGACTGCTGCGTGAGGACTGGGCTCCTTGTGAGTGCTTTGGGGTAGCACTTGCTGCTCGTTAAGAAGTCTCTGATAACACCAGAAAAAGTTGCGAGATTTGTCGCCAGTCGCTTTTTAGAAAAATAGTCACTAGAGAGGTCTAAATAGTCACTAAATATAGCGATAAGTCGCTAAGTTGGCAACACTGCTTGCTGCGTCGGCCTGTTGTTACATTCGAACCCCGTTGGTTAGCCGCTACAAAAGTACCTGTGTGGAAACAGAAACCACGGGGAACTTACTAGTGTGTGTAGCCAAAATACTCAGCGGCTTTCCAAAAAGTACTCAGAAAGTGGAAACACGCCTATTAACTCTGGACAGTTACATCAATTGGATGAGAGAAAGAGGAGTATGCAAATGACTGACATGCCACCTGTCATGAACATGAAGGAGTCTTTATGAATGTTTGAGTGTTGTCATTAGGTGTCATTCTGTCAATGACTGTATGTCATTTTTAATAGGGTGAGTGTTAAATGACCAAATGACACTTAATGACTTTCATAAACATTCATTATGATTTAATCAGGTTCATGAAAGTGTCATGTCTGTACAACCATTCAAATGAAATGTTACCAGAACAAGCTAGCAAGACTATACCACAACTATGACTCATAAACCTGCTTATACAAAGTGATTAACTCCTTTTCTGTCATTCTACAGATTGTGCATGTTTTTACCTTCACAAATTATTGTCTGAGCGAATCAACACGTCATTCTTTGGTTGTGTACAGCTCTCCCTTTGCTCTCAAGGTCTGCCACTGTGAATAATAATGACCCTGTTTTCCATGTCAGGCTAATACAGCCATTACACCCAGGGTTGTTTACTCTCTGTGTAGAATATATGATGATGTGGAAAAGGTGAGGAAACTAGAACACATTAAACATCATTGACCTGGGCCACTCAGGTGCTGTTCATGCACTGAAAGCCTAATGAAACCAATAAGGAAAGAACCCAGCAGTGTATGCTCTTGTCAAATACTGTTACTCCGAGCGCTTCGTATGGCTCTCGGTGGCTTAACTAAATGGGCAAACCATTTACTGTATTATCTGTATCCAGGACACCCGTATTTGTGGAATTACCAGACTACCTGGAGGTAGCTCACAGTAGTATAACCATAATTACTTTATCAGGGTATTTTAGCTGCAGAGTTTTCATCAGATTCTTTCCAGGTCACTCACTATTTTTAATAATAACCTATTATCATAATGACTAAAGGGAATCGCACAGTGCATTAGCTTCTACAAATCCATACTAGTGTTGCTAACACCAGCGCTAAAGGCCCAGTATTCTTTTACCCACAGACAACACGCTACAACGACTTAACCGCCTGTCATTGAGATTAACACAGATAGCCTCCACAGCATTGCCTCCCTATAGCAAAAATGTGAACATATGCAAGCATGTGTGTGTGAGAACATAGGCCACTATGTCTTTATAATTTCAGTATTTCAACAAGGACGCTGCCTGGTTTTCTCAATCAAGCAGAGCACCTCATCTTTCTCCATAAGTGCAGTCTACATTTAGTTAGCAACCCCCCAGTCACAATGCTTGGGAGACCCTGCATCCTCCCCCTCTTGGCCAATCGATTAACACGCTATGAAAACCACTCCTTCAGAGAAACCAATTACGTAGCTGGCGAGGACTAGCCATCTCCAGGGCTTAGTCTTAATTGGCAGTCACGCTACATGGCAGACCACAGCCGTCCTCACACTAATTCTACTGAGTGCTTAACGTATTAATTAGCAGGTATTGATACTGCTCAGCTATATCAATATTATATTAATCCACACTGCTCTTCTCATAGAGTAATTTGTGTGTGCCTAAGCCCCGATGTGATGTCCTTCCTCTCTTGCCATCTCTTTCTTAATTTCTCCCCTGCTGCCTCTGTCTTACTCACTCCATGTTTAGTCTCCATTTTCTTTCTTTCTCTTGGCACATATTGACTGGTCAATTGACTGTGTCTGACCAATTAAGGAACAGTGCCATTGTGGTGTGTGTCAGCCGTCAGTGGTGAAATATTACTGACCACAATTTCCTGTTGTGAAGACTTTAGATGGTTTATCAGGAGGACTGGCCATGGTGAAAAGCATATTGTCAAAACTTCTGCACAAGATAGTTTTGGCCCTTTTTTTTCTCTTTGCGTTGAGAGCAGCCCCAAGTTTTCTCTATGGGACCTGAAATGCTGGCTTCGACTGACACTGGTAACTTCATTAGTCCAGTATCTTTATAGGCGGAGACACAGGAAGTTAAATGTGGAGGTCTATAGCTCCAATTATAATAAATTAATAAATAAATGACGATAAAAAAGGAAAGAAAGAAAATAACTAAATTCCTCAATCATAAAATGCAAGTGGAGATTACATACCGTGCCACCATCTGGTCGGATCCATGATTTATCACAAATTATGTTAGCTATACCAGGACCCCCTTTTTTCTATGAAGTGGCACCAACACATTACAGTGAAAAGGCATAAACAAACAGTAATGTCTAGGTAGAATCAATACTTAAGCAACAGTAGTTCTTCTTATCCTAGATTACTGGACTACACTTAACGATAGCACAAATTTAACAGTACAATAGTCATTCCAAATGTTTAATGTTTAGACGACTTCAATTGCTATATTACTGAAACCACTGCTGTACAGGCTTATTTCAGTTTTGCAGATTATCAATAGAACACCATGGTAGTTCACAGTAGGTGAGTCTCAATTCAGGGTCTCCTTCAAAGGCTCCTTTAGATGCTGCCGAAAAATAAGGTCTTCTTTTCTCAGATTTGGAGTATCCAATGCCTGGTTCCTTCACAGCACAACCTATACCAAGAATATTTGCACACCAGTGACGATTGCCAATTGCTAGCTTGACGATAGGAGTGGCGCAGTGTGACGCAAGGCTAAGGGTGAGGAACAGCTGGTTATCCAAATCCTCCATAGACCAGACTGTCTTATGAACAGGGCTCAGTTCAGCCTTTGCAGTCTGCGTCCTTCGAAGGGTGCAGTCCCAGAATTGAGGTACAGATAATGTTTCTCCAAATCCTTCATAAAAAGGTTTATCTCCTTTTGAAAAATGGATAAAAAACACACAACACACAACAGCAAAAGTATTATCATCAGTGTCGTTATTGTTATAAAGCTCAAACAATGTAAGGACTTTTTTGCACTGTATAAGATGAAAGTGTACTGAAAGTGTAGTGTACTAAACAGTATTACCAAGGGACAGCAACTGCTCAACGGTGCTACAATGGGGGCAGCATGCTGTCGTTAAGAATGGGACCTACCCACAAATGGTGCCTTCTTGCTCCTCTCTCTGGAGACTGTGTGGCGATGTGTAAAGATGCAGAGGGTAAAAATAGAGGCATGAGGCATTGGGCATGCAGCCCTCATGTGGCACTGGACTGGGTTTCCCGTACTGAGAGATACCCATTTGTCTCTCTAGCGGACATATTAGCCAGCGAGGTTCCATCTCTGTTTGGACAAGATCCCAAAGCCTCCAAGGAGAGAGGATGGAAACTGAGAAATTAGGAGAAAAGAAACAGAGCAAAAAAAGGCTGCTCCATATTTCGTGAAGAGGAAAACAAAATGACAAAATGGCTAGATGGACTGCTGGGATTGGGGGAACCGTGTATGTGTGTGACACACAAACATACATGGCCCAGGCTGCTTTCTACGCCCATAGCCTGGAATGCTAATGCTCAAATTGCCATGCAGGCCTCCATCTCGCAGGAATCTCTGTCACTCTCCCAGACAAAGCCAGCGAAGATAAAGGAGCTGTGTTAGTAGCCAGACGCCCACTGGCTTTCATGTCGCTGGATGCTCCTCAGGGAGCAGCACTGTGTGAAAGGCACGCTGAGGTTGGAGGTGAAGCAACGTTAGATGGACACTTCTGAAGCTATTCCTTTCCCATTTAAGTGGAATATATGGCCCCGTTCACAGCTAAGGGAATTGTGTGTCACTTTGTTCCCAGTTGATTTTTTTTTTTTTTGCTACCTCCATTTTTTCCCTCACTTTTTTGTATTCCCGTCTACCTCTCAGTCGCTCTTTTTGTCTCTGTGGTTCAATATGTGATACATCCAGTGTGCATCTCCTTGAATGCATTGCATGTTTGTCTTCTTTGTCTTTCCATCACGAGTGCGGCAGCAGGCAGCAGCAGCAGGATGACATTGTGTGTGTGTGTGTGTACTGTTAAAGCAGTAAAATAAACATCGCCAGAGTGTTTGTCATACACGGCATCCAAGGGCAACATCTCTTTTCTCTAATGATAAGCCCACCGACTGTCTGATGCAAATGAGACTCACGCATGCAGGTTGCTGAACTTCGATGCTGCTGTTTCCTCCTACACAGATGTAACAATGTCAGTACATGATGTGGATATCTAGAGGACTGTTGTTTATGTATCTGCGTGTGTGTAAGTGCTCATGTTTTAATGGTTCAAGGTTGCAGTTCATAAATATTTCTGTGACCCAGAGGTTGCAGGTCATAAATTCACGCGATTAGTTTCTTGAGTATCCTCCTCATCCGCTATCACATGCTGTATCTCTTTTTGCTCCAGGTGTGGTATTTCACTACCGGGCCCCTCATGACCGCTACGCCCTGTCCTTTGCTGATGCCAAGAGAGTGTGTGTGGAGAACTCAGGGGTCATTGCAACACCCGGCCAGCTGCAGGCTACCTTTGCTGACGGATATGACAACTGTGATGCTGGCTGGCTGTCTGACCAGACTGTACGGTGAGGTTTTCAACTCTGCACATATATATACAGCATCAGGTTCAAAAGCTAGTTTGTTGCTCAAAGAATAACTCGCAAGAGGACAATTTTACTCTCTTTAACACTGGCAACATTCACGTAGAGGAAGAGATTTAGGCCTGTTCACTCTGAAAGGGCACATTGTTTTTTTTTTTTTAGGTTCATACTTGTGTTTTGGGTTTCTACGAGAACATGTTTACTTGCTTTAATAGCCGTGTTAACGAATTTTGAAGCAAAATTTTGAAATGTTGCGTTAAGGAAAATGCGAATTACAGACTTTTCCATCAACTGGTTTAGAGCGAAATAACTTAATTTTTCAGAATAAAGACTTTTATGTGCATTGAAAGTTACATAGAATTTTGGTGTTTCCATCAAGCTTTTTACATGCAAATTTTCAAAATGCGCAGATAAATCTATTGATGAAATCATGACTGTCATATATTATTTCCATAGGTGGTATTCACCCTCTGAAATGCTCTATTTTAGCACCTGCCTTTTGCAGCTCCTTTCCATAAAAAATTTGTCTGTTCTGGTTGTTCAGCATATGGATTGTTTAAATACACGCTATCTGTGTCGCTGCACTGTCATTGTAGCTGGAGAATAACTGTTACCACAACATAGCAATACTTTCTATCTATACAAGGCACAATTCCTGAATTTCGGGCTTGCATGTAATGTAAACCCTGCAGTGCCAGGAGCCCTATCTGGAAATGCATCACAGATGGCATCAGGGGGAGTTGAAAGTTGAAAAAACATTGGAAACTGAGTGACTGAAGATTCAGGCTACGTATACATGATGACGGTCTGAACAGAAGACGCAAAAGTGGCGTCACGTCTTCACTTTTTATCCCACATCTAGGCGAGTGTGTTCTGGACGAAATCTGCTGCATACGGTGACTCAAAAGAGTGTGAATGTGATTGTGTATGCATGCCAGGCGGCATCACTTAAAGCCATAAGAGCATCTTTGGGCATGTGGAAATTTTCACACCACACATTTTCATCAGCTACTCCTTCCACAAAGTTCTCCACCATCCACTAGATCTCCCAGGTCTCGTCCAAAGCCGGCTGGCTCGCCTCCCACCAATTGGTGCATCCTAAATGTGATAGAGGTAATTACAGATCCTTCTCTGTTCACTAATACTATCTGTACATATCCTGTACATTTGGTGGAAAGACTCCTGTAAGTTTATTAGAGCTGCCAGAGCAGCTTGAAGGTCCGATGAGTGGAAATAATCCCACATGTTTGTTTATTTCCCTGTACTGGAGCATGTATGTGACGTAAATGTGTACGTGACGTGAGCAGATCTGAGCAGAGTTTTGTGTCTTGGCAGTGTAGACGGACATGCTACGGCGGAGCAGATTACAGTTTTTAGGGGTGATTTCACATTTTCACGTTTTAAGCCCCAAAAACGCAGTGACCGTCTAAACAAAGGGCACTTCTGATAAAATATTTTTTTATCTCAAGCGTCCTCGTGTAAACGAGGCCTCATTCTACATACATATCTCATTATTATACATACATGCCAGAAAATAAGAAAAAGTATAATTGGTCACCTTTAAAATGCTGTGAGATTATTCTAGCTGAGAAGCTGAGATCCAGGAACAGAGTATCCAGCGTTTGCTGGCAGCTCTTCCGTGTTGGACCGGGCTGCTATTTTAAAATCTCCATCAGACAGTTGTTTCAGCTGAATATTTTTGATAATTTGCCACATGATCAAACACTGTAACAAAAATAAATGCTCTCTGCTTCTAAAAATATGCCTAAAAACAGGGAGAACTTGATGAAGCGTGTAGATGTATGAAGTATAACAGCGTGCAAGTCATTTTGATTTTTTCCAAGTTTTTATAAACACGAAACTGTGCAACTTAATTGGACCTAATTGCTTGTTTGCACACTGGAAGTGTTGTTAACTACATCTGCCCCCTCTGAGCTGTCTGTCAGGCTGCTGCGTGTGCTTCAGCCTGCCACCTTCCATAAACTCCCTCTTAACATTACCAGTCAGAGCTCGTCTCTCAACACTCTTCTCCATATCTACATTTTCATTTCATATCGCTGTTGCTCCACCAGCCAAGCAGATTGCCTGTTGTCTTCCTGGCGTTTCTTTTTATTTTATTTTTTTTACAACCTTCTGCGGCATGGCTTCCTTTTCCTATTCCTTTCCCTTCTTCCGTTCTTCACTCCTGTTGTTTTCACTCGGGAGTTATCTAATTGGTCCAGATCCAGGAGGCTCCAACTGCACATCAGCCAGGAGGAAAGTGTCCAATTAATACGAGGGAAAGAATACAGACATCAGCCATCGCTTCATCAGCCACCAAGCAGAAAGAAAGAGACTCAGGCCAGAGACATAGTCCTCTTGTTTTTTACTGAAAACAGGTCGCTGCGTAAAATAACTCAGGTTTTTTGTTCTGTGTGTGTTCTGCATGTATGTTTTGAACGTGTGTGTTTGTGCAGCCGTGTGTGTCTGTTCCTCGTACTTCATAAGTCCCTGTATGCCCAGTGTAATCTTTTAATCAGCCTCTTTGCCTGTGCCCTGGTGCTGCTGGAATCAATGTTCTCGTGGAATAATTGCTCAGTTGGAGCCTGAATATAGATCGCTGTTTTCTCAGCCCTGCAGGCATGCCAAGCCACTGAAGGAATTCCTGATTCTTTTAACCTCTCCTTGACTTCCTACCTCTACCTCATTCTCTCTCTCTCTCTCTCTCTCTCTGTCTCTCTCTCTCTCTGTCTCTCTCTCTCTCTAAAGCCATAATGTTGGAATGGAATTCTTATATTGCCAGAGCGTTAAAGGCATTCTGAAAGCAATTTTAAGTAAAATGGTTTCTGTGAAATTCACACTGAGGGCAGAATAATTAAAGGAAGCAAGATATTGTGTCCATTGAAATGCTTTCCAATTGTGGTCCTGAGGTTGTTGTGACATGTAATGAATGCTGCTGTGTAACTCACTGTGGCATTTCAGCTGGTTTCAGGGGGGATATTTATGTGTTTATTTTTTGTTATTCTTTGGATGATATATTTTTGGTAATCTTTGGGAGGGAGATATACTTAAACTTGTTGTATTCAGTGCAGGAGATGATGAAAGTGTGGTTCAGTTTTCATCTTATTTTGCATGGCTGTGAACACAGACTCATCCCCAGGGAGTCAAGTTTGTCTGTGGCTGCTGTTTTTCATGGCCAGGCTGTATTAATCTCCCTCTCTGTGTCCCCGTCTTCTCCGCAGGTATCCCATCCAGTCGCCTCGGCCTGGTTGCTATGGCGATCGTGAGGACACACCTGGAGTCCGTAACTACGGCGATAGGTCCCCCGATGAGCTGTTTGATGTCTACTGCTTCGCAAAGCAGCTTCAAGGTAGGAGTCAGGAGCCTCACTATAAATTTGGGTTTAGTCATGCATGGGTTCACTAAGCCGTGGGTGTGCAGCGCGAGGACGCAGCGACCAGGACTTAATACTCTGTTAGTGCAGAAACGAAGAGAGCAGCAGGAGAGAAGAGGTCGAGGAAGCGAGAGGGAGAAAGAGAAAATATTGAGTCCGGCTGTCATATTACAGCTTCCTGCAGGCAAAGGCTAAGTGGGTCAGTAGTGTTATCCTAAAACTTTACTTTTAGATTTGCAATACCACCAACACTTTATCCCTTCTAACATAAGCTGCAGCTGAGGGTGAGCGTTTTGTATTATTATGTGAAGAACAATGCTGATCCTTTATTTCCATGACTTCTAACATTTGATCTTGACTTGAGTATTTCCATATATGTAACTTTATACTTCTACTTCACTACATTTTAGAGACAAATATTTTACTGTTTACTCCACTACTAGCTAGCTACCAACTTTAGTTACATTTCAGGTCAAGACTTAACATGAAAATATAAGTGATGTGACCTGATTGCTACTCGAAAAAAGATGCCACTGGTATGATAAGATCCTGTTTATAGTGTTTTACGCGCACAAATGAAATGTCCAGCTTTGTATATCAATTAACTTAGTTTATTTTAACGTTTCAAGACAAAGGTATACTTCTTTATTAAACAAATAAAGTTATATATCCAACTCTTACATCACATTTCTGCGGTTAAAAATCGGTGTGCCTCTCGGGCATCTCACAACAATCAGTCATACAGCGGTGCCTTATATTAACTCATGACATCAGAACTCATAATGAGCGCTCTCCTCCACCCGGTGGATAAACAATCAAAGCAAAATGGCTCTTACATATAAGATCAATTTATAATGATTATTCATTTTTGCAAATTAAACCATGTAAAAGTATATTAATTAGAAAAATAAGCCCTGTCTGAACAATAGTAAAATGCTGCTTACATAAATGCATAAAAGATAATAATACAAAAATATATGTGGAATATATAAAACAATCTGAGTGGGTCCATTCTACATAACGAGTACCTTTACTTTTGATACGTGAAGTATATTTTTATGCTGATTGATGCAGTTGCACTTTTACTGAAGTTTTTAATGCATTACTTTTACTTGTAGTGGATTAATTTCACAGTGTGGTATTAGTGCTTTTACTGAAGTAAGAGATCTGAATACTTCTCCCATCAGTGCTTCTAGCATGGATCACCAACTGGTGAGGTTGACTTTACTTGGAGCATGTAGCTTTAGCATCTGTTAGCATGATGTCCATTGTTTTTAAAGTGGTAAAACAGCCACCATTATTACTGGAAACTGCATATGTGCTGTACTAGAGGGGAAAAAGTGACAGGCATAGCAACACTAACTAAGGGGCTGGTTCTTAGAAAACATGGTACCACTTTATTTTAAGGGTTGTGCATATAATAAGACTGTCATGAGCCTGAAGGAATCCTTGTGGATGTTAATGAATGTTTTTATCAAGTGTCATTTGGTCAGTTAACCCTAACCTGCATTAATAATGACATAATTCAGTGGTTCCCAAACCCCCAAACTGGGGGGCGTGACCCCCAAATACAAAAAAAAAGATGAAAATATATGACAAGACCATTCCTGTTTGTTTTATTATTATTTATTATTATTATTATTATTATTATTTTTTAGATACAAAAAGGGGGCCCAGTGGAAAAACTTCAGGAACCACGGACATAATTGATGAAATTACACTTAATGACACATTTTTACATAATCATCATAATCTTAGGTGCCACCTTGAAACTGTGTTGACTGTATACAGTAAGTCTTCTGTGCTGCCGGGTTGAAAATGTGTGTAAAGTATTAACACAGTGAAATTACATTTTATTATAATTCTGTCTCCCAAATATGCTTGAGTATTAATCCTCACTAATAAACAAATTACATAATTACCACAGAAAGACTGTGTAATACCAAACAAACTGTGGGAATCCCCTGAAAAAACACAGTCAGGATAGCAACTGCACTGAGCGGGAAGGGCTTAGGAGATGTCCAGACTCTAGTAAACTAGTCAGAACTGTTTTAAACCTGTTCTGAGGGGGTTTTCAGTAAGGCCAGCCCCACATCAGGTCATTGAGGTGGAGAGTACCAAATTTAAAATAATATGACACCCTTGTGAAGTCGAAGAAATTGATAATTTCAGAAAATAAGGTGGAGTTTTACCAGATAGTAGGAGGGAAGACAAGTAGGGCTGCAACTAATGATTATTTTCATTATTGATCAATCTGTCGATTATTTAAACGCTTAATGGATTAGTTGTTTGGTCAATAAATTGTTGAAAAATATCAATCAGTGTTTCTCAAACCACAAGATGACGTCCTCACATCTCTTGTTTTGTCCACAAACTAAAGAGATATTCAGTTTATTGTCATAAAGGAACAAAGAAACCAGAAATATTTACATTGACGAAGCTGAAATCAGAGAATTTGGGATTATTGTCTTTAAAAAAAACCCAATTATTCCATTATCAAAATAGTTGACGATTAATTTAATAATCGATTATTGTTCGATTAATCGATTAATTGTTGCTGCAAAATGCAAAATTTTTAGTTGATGTTCGGGAGATCAACTAAGATTTAGTCTTGTTTGAGAATGAACTATATTGCCTTCAACTCTGACCGACTACAGTGAAATTCTTAAGGTTTTTTTTCATCAGAAGTAAATCATTTTTTTTAAATGGCTGAATGTTGGAGAAGTCCAAACGCCTACACAAGGCTGTTCATCTCAGTGGTACCTCCAACAAAAGCCTTAATGTTTTAGTATTTGTAGCTTTGCACCATAATTAAAGCATTGTCTATGTCACGGCTACATGTGAGTCAGGGCAGAGGATGTAAACTGCAACTTGGCTGCTTGGTGTAAGAATACAACCACATAATTGTAGTTTTGAACACCATAATCAAGCACACTACAGGGGGTACTATATCTGGGTCGCCACTAAGAGGTAGTGGTATGACTACAACTGTTATTAAGCATAACAGTAACAGGAATCACAATATCAGAGCTATTTATAGATGTGGACAGCCTGTATGTGACTGAGCTGCTGAGAAGCAGAGAAGATTGCATGACCACCTGTGGACTTTGTATCCAGCCGTTCATAATTTAATTCAGACAAATTAACTGCCTGATTGAAACAATCAGCAGATAATCGTTTTCAATCAAACTACTACTAGCTCATACATAGCTGCTGTTTCCTCTCTTATTCTGAAAAAAATACAACAACTACAGGAAGCTGAATTAATAAACTCTGCAGTTAAGTTTAAATTTCTCTCTCTGCATGGAGTTCAGCCTCGCTTGGTTTACTGTGCAGTATATTTTGTGCCACAAATGGTACAATTCAAATGGTACAGTTACATAAAATATAAGAGATTTGCTTCTGTAAGAGGGGCATCTCCCTGACCCTTGGTAGGAACAAAGTCTCCAGTCTATTTGGGAGCTCTGGGGACAGGTGCCTATCTGACAGAGGAGATGTTGGAATGTGAACAAAACAATTCTATATATCAGATAGAAGAAGGGTTGGAATGTCGGCCTAAATAAGGTTGAAAAGTAAATTTAGTAGTGTATCTGTGCCCGGGAAGACGTGCCCATGTGTTGGGTATGGGCTAGAACCGAGGGCTTAAATGCCCTTACACATAGAAAGAAAGATAGAGAGAACAAGGGCTACATTGGGCACGGGACACCTTTCATTAAGCAGCCTTGAATTGACAATGTTCTCCTCCACTGTACTTAGGCAGTGTATTTTTGAAGAGTGTTAATAAAGAAAACTAAAAGGAACTTCAGCTTGGTCTTCAATCCATTATTCTCACTCAGAGAGGTAGTAAATTTACACTACAACTGTAATAGAAGTGTTGACACAGTATACACAAAAAATACTTTTTCGTGATCATTTTCCTTTTTATTTCATCATGATGTTTGCATCCTCACTCTTTGCCTCCTCATCTCACTTTAATAAATCCGCAACGCTATTCTTTACACTCGCTGTAAATCTCCTGGATCTTCATATCCAACTTCATCTTTCTTCTGCTCCTCATTCCCACTGTCCACTCCTCCCCCTCATATTTTTTTCATCACAAACTGAACTGCCAGTGGATTTTCTGATCATACAATTTTATTTGTGCTGCACAGTCCTCTTGAGCTCTCTGTGTCTGCCTCGTATGGCTCTATTTTTGCATCACTATTTTATCCACATCGGCCCCACCTCTCCTCAGCTTCTCCTTTCTTCTTCTCCTGCAGTCACAGTCTCTGTACTTGTCTTTCTCTCAGATCCTTCTTTGCTACTGCTTTGAATTCAAAGAACTGCCCTTATATAGTCTTTTCTTTGAATCACTGATGCTTTCTTTTATTACTTTTATGCAAAAAAATAAAATGAATTCCTATGCATAGTAAGTAGAACTTTTCTTTTATTATACTACCTCAAGTCTGCACCTATTATTGCTTTGTCAAAGTTTACAAAGGGAAGAAAAAGAGAGAATGGCTAGAAGTTATTGTGTTTAAAGTAAAAGACGACACAGACAAACTCACACACACATTACATAAAAGAGACAGATTTAAATATGGCTCCATCAATTTGTACAACCAAACAAACCACAATACTCTCAACAACACACACTCTTTGAAGGCAGTGGTTCTCAACCTTTTTCCAGTGATGTACCCCTGTGAAATATTTTTTCAGCCAAGAAACTAGGGCGTCTGATTGATTAAACTTTGGAACTGATAAACACACACAAAATTAAAACATTTAAAAAAAAAACCCAATTTCAAACATTTTAAATGTTAATAATCCATGACTAAATTTATTGCAAATATTTATCATGACTAAAATGTAGTGATTCAAACTAATGTAGTAAAAACAGTGAGCATATAACCATTTAAAACTATAACTGCTACGCTTCAACCACGACTCCATCTTTGAGTTTTCAAGTGATTGACAGGTGATGCCAGGTGGCATATGACAGGTTGGGTCCAACCATCCTGGTATGGGGGACACTCTGGGTTTTTAGGATCATGACATTGAGTAGCTTATTGAATATTAAATTCATTTTATGAACTTATACTTATATTCTCCTAAAATATTTATTAATAATTATTTTTAGAGGATTTTTGCATGGATGCTACTTTATAAATGTATATTTTAAAATCTCACGTACCCCCTGAAGTGCCTTCACGTACCCCCAGGGGTACACGTACCCCCAATTGAGAACCACTGGTATAAGGTACCTATCTATACAAAGTCTATTTCCTTCAGTAGATGACGGCCAGCACGCAGGACAGGAAAAATCACTATCAGTTTGTATTTATATTTTTGGCATTTTTTCACTGCTTTACCTTGCCAAGCCTTTATGAGGATACCTTTAAGGACCAGAGTAACTTTAGCAGAGGAAGAAAAAGGCTGTCTGACGGTATATTAACACAGTGGGAATGTTCTAAATACAACCTATAATTAGGTATGTAGGTTTAAAGGTAGGGCTTTTTTGATGGCTTATATACTGAGTTTTGCTGCTGCCTACTTAAACAGCAGTACATTTTTTAGCGTTCATGCTGGTACTCCTGCCTGCTTCTCCAAACTGGGGGTGAGCAGACCGCTGTCTACTGCAGGAAATACCTATCATATTGAATATGAACCTTGTTGTGGAAATTGCTGGTGCTGGACTTCACACACAAATGTGAAAGGAGACTGTTCTGAGTTTGAAGTTGTTTTTATAAAATGACTCGCGAGGAGAAGTGACATTAAAAATCAACTGTGTCACAGTACAGTCTCAAAGCCAGTTCTGCCTGACCTTTCCTCAGCCATGGCACATATGTTTTAACATTATACTAAGGTTAGGGATCAAGATTGTCAACATCTTACCAAATATGGCTCCTAAACCTATGTGTACTTTGGATTAGTTATTGAATATGCATGAACCAAGAAGCGCCTTTCTGTCTGCACAAAACACAGATAAAAAAGAAATGATAGCTTTTATTGTCTGGTAAACCCAAATAATTAAGAGTTACTCGTACAGTGGCAGTCAACAGTTTGGACCACCTTCTCATTCAATGGTTTTTCTATATTATATTATATTATTTTCAACATTGTGGAGGAATACTGAAGACATCAATACTATGAAAGAATACTATGTAGTATGTACTATGTTAGTCTCCTGGATGGTTTTCAATGAACAGGTGCACCTTGTCAAGAGTTCTTCTTAATGTGTTTGAGACATCAAAGCAATCGGTTAAAGGCTACTTAAACATGTTTTGGTTTGTTGAACACTTTTTTGTTTACTACATAATTCCGTATGTGTTCCATCATATTTATGAATTTAATATTAATCAACAATGTAGAAAACATAATAAAAATGAAGAAAAACCATTAAATGAGAAGGTGTGTCCAAACCTTTGACTGGTACTGGAAGTTGGAGGAAATTGGAAGAAAGGTTGAGTCTGTGTCCAACAGTTTCAGAAAGGTCAGAGGTCACTCTGAACCAAGGAAAGTGCCTGTGACAAGATATAGAAATGTCTTAAACATACCGGTAATACTTTACAATAACAACTAAGTGATGTTTATAGATGGTTCATAGACCAATTATTAACCATTGAAAAAGTGCTATACATTTTTAATCTTTAAATGTTTTAAAGCAATTTCTAAAAGATATGAATCATTTCAAAATCATTAACATACTAAATATGGTGTTAAAATGTTAAAATCAGTACAACTAAAACTATTGATGAACTATTAATTATAATTTTGTTTGTTAATGGTAAAGTAACTATAAACTTACATTAATATACCATCTATGTGTAATTTATAAATGGTGTAGTTAAACATTTATAAATTATGTATTTACCATTCTAAATGGCCTATATACGTTTATAGATGATTTGATCTGTTTACCATTTATGAATGAGGGTTATTGTAAAGTGTAACCAACATACCTCATACAACCGTACTTCAATAAATCTGTACTGTTTCTTCAAGCCAACTGAACAAAGATGACCTTAGTCTCCCAGCAGTGTGCTGTAAACAGAACTTGTTGTGTTTCTTCTCCTTCTCCTCCAAGGTGAAGTCTTCCACTCCACGGTGCAGGAGAAGCTGAGCCTGGCCACAGCCTCCACCCACTGCCATTCTCTGGGAGCTCAGCTGGCCACTGTGGGGCAGCTCTACCTCGCCTGGCAGGCTGGCCTGGACCAGTGTGACCCCGGCTGGCTTGCTGACGGCAGCGCCCGCTACCCCATCAACGTCCCACGGAAGAACTGCGGCGGAGACGAGCCCGGGGTACGGACCGTCTACAACAACCCCAACCGCACCGGCTTCCCCGACACCACAGCCCTGTACGATGCCTTCTGCTATCGAGGTACGTCCACGCTCTGTGACGATCAACTCAGTGCACCATCATTGTGGTAATTGCCATGGCAACGACAAAGTGGTCTGGGGACTTGCTTTCCATTCTGGTTTTTAATTAGCACGACATGTTGTGTCACACATGAAGTATTTGCGAAGAGATTGTGTGACATTTGTGTCGCCCCTGATGGATTCGAGGGCTTGTACGCTGTGTGTAGTGAAGCAACAGAGCAACAGAAAGAGACAGAGACAAAGAAGCAGAGAGAGAGAAAGGAAAGGAAGAGAGATAGAAAGAGCGAGAGCATGAATGAGTCCAACTGGGGTTTGCAGTGACTGTGTCTGACCTTGTCTTTTATCATGTGCCAGCTGAGAGTGGAATAAGTTAGTTTTATCTTCACTTTGGATTGACTTTACAGCACATTGTGTTCATTGATACTGTGTATTTCATACATTACCAAACCTATCATTTTGCAGTTTATTTTTGCATTCCTGACCTCTGTTGATTTTAGCGGGCTACAGACTGACATTAACATTTGTACATCCACGGGAGGAGCAAGAAAAGTGACATTTTCATCTCTCACAGCTTATGAAATTTTCAATGAAGCGAAACATCTACATAACCCAATCAGTTTTAGTAAACAAGAACAGCATGAGAGCAGAGCAGCAGTGCATTTGTCAAAACAAACAGCTGATAGATGAACCTCTTACACTGCAGCAACAAAGCTGTATGCACATTTACATTAATATTTAAAACAAATGATGTATTTTAGATAGCTTAAAGTAGATAAAAATGGTAATATGTTTCGTTTAACAGCATAAACTCAGTTCCTGTAAATAATATTGTCGATACAATCTCATCAATATGGCATGAACATAATATATGTTGAAAATGATTCGATTTTGCGGTAGAAAAATCAGAGCAACATGTGGTAAATCTTTGTCAGCGCTGTGCAGCATGCTCTGAATTTAAAGGAGTATTTCACCTGAAAAATGATTATTTTTATCAATTGCTCACCCTGTTACCTTTAATTATAATTCAAAAGGTGTATTGGATTTTTAACAGAATTATCCAGCATCAGAATAAAAAGAAAACAACAGAAAACAGACTGACAAGCACTGGCAGGTGGTATAAGAAAGGCAGTCCATTAGCTATGATGATGTGCTCAGCATTAAAGTATCACAAGTGTTCCATATGGTGTCCGCAACATCTTTACATGGTTGGGTTGTTCCTTCCAGGCACATATCCACTGAAACTGTCCCATTGTGCATTAACCATGTCAGTTTGACTGTTCAATTTCCCTAACGTCTTTTCTCATGCAGCGGTTTCCATCATGTTAACCTTCCACATATTCACTGTAGGAGTTTGAGGCTCCTTCCAAAACCTAAGAATTATCCAGGCACATGTTATCAGGCCTGTTTTTTAATAATTAATACATATTTATTTAACTGCGACACCAGAGTTTTGTCTCCAAGAGGAAACACTCTTGGGGATCTGGGAAGTTCACTTTCTAGCCTTTTATGTTACCTTGAATTCTTGAAAAATAATGTGTTTTTCTTTTGCATGCCTCCACAGTGAACTAAGAGTCAAATAACAAAAAAGAAATATTCTTGATGAATTGAAGTGAATAGTGGCTTCATTTGACACAAGCTACAACCTTGAAGCCTGAAAAGCGAAGCCAATGCTGAAGTGGCTTAAATTTAAGATTAAGATTCAGTTCTGCATAAACAGAAACAGCAAGCAGTGAATTTGTCTTCTGCATTTAACCCATCCTTTGCACACCAGTGAACACCATGCTTAGGAGCAGTGGGCAGCACAATTCTGCCCCCGGGGAGCAGTAGTTGGTTAGGTGCTACCTAATGATGATGATAACATCAAAAGTCCAATCCTATTCAAATCATACAACTAACCAAGATAACTACCTATTAACTAATTAATAACTTGGCTAATAACATAGCATTCTTCCATCCACAAACCAATGTGTGATGATGCAAAAATGTACTGAATCATCCATCAACAAAGTCTCACACAACTCATGCATTATAGTCTGATTTATAACTTCAATCTTTTAATTTAAAATGCTTAAACTGTCTTATGCAAGTTCAGTTTGTAAAAATTGTGCAATGTGCACAAGCCTGGACAAGTTCAATTCATCAAGATTCTTCGTTCACATTCCTCAATGGTGAACGAAGAATCCAAAATTTTCTTGATGAATTGAACGCAGACACAGAGTGTGTAATTGATATGCAAATGGCCATTTTCCTGACAAAGTATTCCTTTAATCTAGTTTGAGCTGCAGCAACAGGTTAACTCCAATGTGAGGAGAGAGATAAAGTGAGGGTCAGTGCTGTGCAGCAGCAGATAAATCAGGATAAGTAAAAATCACTGCTGTTGTTTTTGTTTAATGTTGGTGTTGTGTGTTGCAGCCCACCAGCCAGCAGGGGTCCAGGCTGCAGAGGCGCAGGCTTTGTACCAGGCCCCCAAGCCAGCAGCAGAGAGCATCTCCTCAGTCACTGAAGCCCAGCAGAGTGCCCCTTTTTCCAAGACTTCCACCTGGACCGGCCTGGTTGACGTGGAAGCAGAAGGTATCCACTCTATAGCTGGACTCAACATCTCTACCGAGATCTCTGGTGAGCACGTAGTCATCCACTTAAAGCCAGAGGAGGGCTGGGATGAAAAACAGGATGGACCCAAAAGCAACCACCTCAGCCAGGAAGAGTCTGATGGTCCAAAGAGTAGCTACACCATGGGCCTTTCTGACCTCGAGAACCTGGAGAGCCATGGAGGTTCTGCTCATGAAGAAGAGGACAAAGGATATTTTGGATCATCCGACACCCCGACATTATCCTCCATAGCTTCTTCCACTCCCCAGTCTCAGACTAGTAACAGTGTGTTGGCTGAGTTTGTTAACACTCTGATGAGGCCCTTCAGGTACTGGAGAGGAGGCGAGGAGGTCGAAGAGACAGAAAAGGGACGTTCGGTTTATGAGGAAAAAAAAGGAGAGAACCAGACGCAGGAAGAGGCGTCCAGCAGGAACCTGAGTCTACCAAAAGCAAGTGGAAACAAGGGCAGCATGGACAATGCCATCATGGAGCACAGGAGTGGTAGTTTTTCCTTCAGGACTCCGACCAGTGGACTACAGAATCCAGAGGAAGGTCTGTCTGAGCAGGAGAAAGAGGTGATGCCACTGATTCGATTAGTGCCTGCAGTCCAAGGCGCAGGGCAAAATGACACCACTACCCAACCGGGAGAACGAGCCTCCACACGCACGTCACACGCTAACGGTACGAGCTCAACATTTATTAATAAAAATATATATTATTTATATTTTTTGTCTTTATTATTTTGTGCATTCGGGCACCTTTAACCTTTAAAACGAATAACCGATTATGAAATAGACACAGAAATGAGGGGGAGGGAGGCGTTGAGTATTTAAAAGTCACTGGTAAATATAGGATGTGTTTATGTCATGCTTTATTCGTATCTCTATTCCACTCTCTCTTCTTTTCCCTGGAGTATGCTGTAATATATTCCTCCGCAGGGCAATTTGAAGTATTGCTGTAGATTTAATTAAACAGTAATTGCAAACAAACAAAAGGGGCATACCACATACAGCAATGCAAAATGTAGGAGTGGAGACTGTTCTGCCTTCATTCTCATTTTTTTTCGACAGAGTGCTTTGTTTACAGTATATGCTGTCAGAAAGAGTTGAATTTTAATCTACTTTGCAATAAAAGGTTTGCTCGCATATGTAATGTTTGTTCAGAACAAAGCAGCAGCCCTGCATCTCAAATTATATCTTATTTTTAGTCAAAGAAGTAAAAAAAAACACAAACAAAAGAAGACTGGTGGAAAAACAAAACAACTTGACCAGACATGGATGGAAATTTAAAAAGTCTGTGTTCAGACACAAAGAGAAATGCTCTGGGGAGTATGAATAATGAATAGGCCTGACAAATTGTTTGTTAGTGTGTGTGTGTGTGTGTGCTGGAGAAGCCAAAAGGCCCTGTCAGACAGGTAACACCCACAGAGGAGTGATGCCCTCGGGAATGGTGAGGTCTAACACAGCCAATGATACAAAAGGTCATCAGGTCACTGCTCATGTCTTTGTGAAAGCACCGTGGCAACAAACCCAAAATCACTTCCTCTAGTTTGTTACTGCAGGGTAAAGAGTAAAGAGAGCCGGCTCTACATATTAAGCGATATACTGTAAGTTGTTGCTTTGGGTCTGAGAGGGGCCCCCTTGAAAAGATATGTTCACTCATCATGACACAATAAGGAAATTAAAAAAAACTTTTCAAACAAATACTGACAACATTTTATGTTGTCGTCAACAAATAGCCACAAAAGAACAACCTCAGAGATGGAAAAACAGAATATTTTGGTTGGCTAAGTAAAACAGGCTTCACAATTGCGAGGGGCCTGTATGCATAGCAGGTATGCAGACTGTGTGTGGTCCCTTTGTTTCAGTCCAGTTGGTGGCATATGCACCTTTAGCTAGTTTTCCAAGAATTACAAGAAGTAGAAAATGAAGACACACAGACTCACATTTATATAATTTCTCCTAAAGCAAAAGGACAGTAAGGAAGATATTTCCTATTCTTTCTTGAAATGGCTGTTACGGTGCATTATCACCACACTGTAAAAAATGTCTGTAGATTTTGCGGTGAAAAACTGCTAAACCATGACAGAAAAGGCCGTAAAATAATATGTGTATATGTATACATCAGCCAAAACACTATTTTTTACTTTTTTTTTCTTTTAAAAATACATTACTCCACTGTAAAATACACTAGCACAGTGAATATAAAAAATATACTCATATATTTACAAGCCATCACTGTAATTTTTTGCATTTATTTTTTGGAAAAATACATTTTCTCACTGTTAAATGTACTAAACACTATATCTCTAACAAAAATATACTGTAAAATTTAAAAATCATTAATTTATGGGGCATTTAGAAAGTATTTTCTTGTCAATTATATGGCAGAACAGCATTTCTTTTGATGGAAAAACGTTTTATTTTTTACGCTAAAATATGGAATAAAATGGCAATCTTAAATGTGAAATCAACAGTGCTAATATAATTTTACCCACAATATTAGAAAAAGTTGCACCGTATTTATTACGGTAAAGTTCTGGCTACCACAGCTGCTGGTTTTTTACCGTAAAAACAACAGTTTTTTTTTTTACAGTGCACCAACTGGCATGGAATATGGAGAATGGATCAAAAATGTGCATGCATGGAACGGCAGAACAATGTGGAGTGGACCCTCAATTGTTGATATGAATCGAACAAGGTGCATGTTAACGTGGCTGGTACAATGCCACAGCTGTCTGCAGACGCAGAATATGGAAATGTGCAAGCCTTATCTTTAATTAACTTTCCCCTACACAACTGGGTTAGGGGGTAATAGAGAACTAGTGGATTTCCTGTATTCCCTTTCATGCTTTGCCTAATTGTACATCATGTGTGCTTAATGTAATGTTTACTGTACACATGGTTCGGTGCCATGTGAAGTGGCAACGCGTTAGAAAGACGGGGCGGTGGGGGCCGGGGGGATTAGAAGAATGGCTCGCAACTGGAAGGTTCTTAGTCCAAATTGTAGCTCAGAAACTAATCATCAGTCAAATGCAGAAAGAAAGTGTACCTCAACCCTGTGTGGAAGTAGGCAGGGTTTTTTTTAATTGCCACCACAAATAACATATCCTGGCATCAGCTAAAGGGGAGGATACAGAGAAAGACTAAGAGTCTGCTGCAGACAGCCAGAAGAATGATTCAATAAAGGTGATAGGCTTTTCTCACCTACCAATTGCCAGCTTTATTAATATAAATACTCACTGCTGTGCTACCCAAAATCCAATGCCAGCCTTCGTGGTATTAATGAAAATCCAAGCTTTAGTCCACATGTATTATTCACAGCCGTATCCAATTAACGTGGAGGCTGGGCCGCACTACCGGCCGCTCTCACCTCCATCTATGTCTCTGCCAATTAGGCCCCGACTCTCTGAAGGTAGGCGGTAATGATCACCACAGCGAGGATGAGCAACACAAGAGGGGGATGAGTAGAGAGAGGAAGAGGGAAGAAAGGGGAAGAAGGAGAAAGGGGGGTAGAGGATGAGTCGTTTCTTTCTTTAATGTTGCTGTGATGGAAAGCTGCCCAACTGATGTCTCTTCTTAAACTAGCATCAGTGAGCTGAATTAACTCTGTTATTGCACACCGCGGGCTATCCCTTGGATCTCAACACTCCTCGGTAACTGATGGTGCCATGTTGCCTCTTTGATTGAGGGGGGTGCAAAGCTTTGCACCGCAGACTGCACATCCAAGAAATATTAGGATATAAGTGTTGAATTAAATGAGTTTGAAAATTTGAAAAGAGTCTCAGAATGTAGAGCAATGACTTAAATTATGTCTCCTGCAAATCAAAATTACGGCTCGATTGATATGAGACCAATACCAATTTTAGAGGGGGAAAATTCACAGATACACCAACATTTGTTTCTAAATTAGTTAATTTAAAGGCTCCCCATTAGCCAGTTCAATCAGGTAGTCTTCCATGTATGTCTACACCTCACATACAGTAAATCACGCATTACAAGATGAACATTAATAGCTTTGATATTCATAAAATACATTCATTTGCAATTCAAAGCCAGTAAACATTGTACATACATTTTTTTTAAATAAAATAAAATATACCTTTTTTATATGAATCCTATGTCAATTTTACACTTTTTTGACCTGCTTTGGTCAACAAATAAATCAAAAGAATATTTCACATAATTATACATGCAATGTGTTATTTTCAACCAGTTCTAGGAATAAAATTGATGAAATGAAGAATACATTAAAGTAAGATAATAGTTAACAAACATCAGTGCATGTATAGTATCAGTATCATTTGAATAAAGAAAAACCTTTTTTTTTTTAAATGAGCTAAAACCATTTTTTTAAATCACCCCATCTTTATCTGCATTGTATGCTTAAAATAAGTTTTCATATTGGACAACCGAATCAACGGATGAATCAGTTGGGCTCTAATCAAAATACTTTGGACATTTATTGGAAGAAGTATTATTTTCTTAAGCTCCTAGTGGAGCGATCTTCCTCCAATAAACACATGTAGAATTTAAATAAGCTCAGTGCAAGTCCTGACTGTCTGTCAAGGAAATGCGCGCCTGCTTCCCACCAGTCCCGTCAACCCCGCAGACTGAATTTATGTGATAGGAGACAGTGAGTTTTGTGCGCTGACACTCAATGTAGATGCTCCCGACATGATTCACATGGCCATGCAATAACTTCTCCTCAGTCTTTTTTATTAGATGCCATATCTGCAGATGGGCTGAGGTGGCATTGGTGCCAGCTCTCTCTGTCTCTCTCATTGTCAGCCTGCACTCTCACAATTTAATATCATGTCTGCCTGACCCAAGGGATTCTCTCAGTCCGTTTACTCCAGTAAAGTGGAGTCAACACAGCAGAACCACTCGCACTGGAAGCACACAATTACCGTCTGAATGGGGGTTTATTATAAGTTTGTTTTGCTGCATTTCAGTGTCAAACTGTGGCTTTTCCAGCCAACAGATTTACAGTGTCACAGCTGAACTTGCTCAAATCATCCAAACCTATGCCTAATTGTCTCATTTTATTTATTACATGGGTCATTACATAGATGATCAAACCAGATTAATGCGTTTAATTATTCCCACTTTCATCAGTGTGTGTAGTAAAAGTATGTAATTAGCTATTTGGATTATTAATAGGACAATTACGCCGGTCTACACGGCTCTTATGGAAATGAACCTCAGGCTCATAAACCTCGTTTGGGCATAAGGCAACAGCAGACCTTCTGAATAATTTACACACATTTTAATATTTTATGCATGGACATATTTGTGTATGTTCTCCCTCTCGTGGTAATTTGTTGTGCTGGGTTGTGTTGCACACCCCCTGCCGTATTGCTGTACTTTTCAGACATGTTAACTGAACTGAGGACAGCCAAAGTGAGCTGAGCGATGATGATGGTAGCAACACTAGCCAGGCCTCTCAGTAACACGACTGCACTGCAGCCTGAAAAAAACCCCACACCAGCCGTGAGTCACACATGCAGATAGAATGAATTATTGATGGTGTAGACAGTGTCTGCTTTAAAGCCGTAAGCTGATAAGGTACAGTGGGCCACTTCATCTAAATAAACAGGTCTAGATGGAGCTTGTTGTGGAGCAAGTCATTTGCTTATCGTGTTGCAAGTGCTCCTGCGTTTTTCCACATGGCTTCTCTCACTGCGGGCGAGTGTGCTCCTGCAGGAGGCTGCTTGGGGTAAAAGAATCCACAGGGAATAAGAACACAGGGACAGAGAAGAGAAGTGTGAAATTACTTTGAATACTTTCTTCCATCCTTTTTGGTGTGTTTGTGTCTCAGCGTGTGTACACAAGCGTGATTCTGGGCTACCATAAGTTGATGGCTCCCATCTTTGTCTCCAAACTTCAACAACTTTAGTAACCGCATTGATCAGCTCCACTGGTGAGGAAAGAAGCCCAAAACATCCGAGTTACAGCAAATGACATTTAACTGCTACTTTCAGCTCCCCAAAAAGTACAATTTGTCTATGGTTCATCTTCAACAAAGTTCACCAAGCGCACATTAGATTATAACAGACAGTGAACATAATGAAGGGAAATGTTATGTATTAATACAAAAAAGGCCAGTTTAGAGTCTGTAGAGAAGAGAAAATCCAATCATTTAAAATAAATATACGATGAAATTATGAATGTGGCAGTTTCTGCATTAAAAAAATATATACACAAATTAATTATTCATTGGAATGAATAAAAATTGCAACTGTTTTGGAAGTTATTGGGCAGCAAGACAGCTTTGGGGAAAATAAAGTTTCACCTGTAATGAGGTATCTGCAAGAAAGTTTTATTGTTGAGGTTTAGGACCAGTTTACTTTGATCATTGGATCTCAGTTGGATTATTATCTCAACCAAGGAGGTTATGTTTTCAGGTTGTTATTTTGTTTGTCTGTTAGTCAGCAGGATTAATGAAAAACTACTGGCTGGATTTTAATTAAACTTGGTGGAAGGTAGGAGCATGGGCCACAGAAGAACCCATTAAATTTTGAAAGAGATACAAATCAAGTGGCAGATGAATCAATTATTTTTCAATTTCGTTAACATTGTGAGATAGTGCATGGCCTTGGTGGAGGTCTTCTAGTTTAATGCTCCAAACAACAGTGGTTGGAACATTTGTGTGGAAAATATTGTAGGGATCAGATGTAGGGCTGGACCATGTTTAAAGTCCCTAAAAACATAACAAAAAATATCTGATGATGGGAGAAAGTTTTTGTCAAAGTTTGAACAGTTATTTCTTTCAAATGTTTCTGTATTTACATGTTAGGGCATCAAACTGAACCCTGAAAAGGCTGGTGTGACTGCAGGTTTTAATGCAGGAGCACAAGTGTATTAACCCTCTGGAGTCCACGAAAGAGCCGGAGAGCAGTGCTGTCAGCTTCCCTCTAAAGTTCTGGCTTTTCGAGAAGTTTCCATGTCCCATTTACCGCTTTAACTCTTTTTCATCAAAGGTTAAAACCACCTAGACCAAGTGTAACGGGATACTACTCTAGTTTTTGCTGAGTTTTTTATTTATTTTGCAGTGTGCATTCAGGATTTCAATGCATTTTTTATGCAATCTTTTGTGTTTAATGTTTTTTCTGTGTTTTTTGCTATTTTTGTGTGTTTTTGTGTATTTTTTTGTTTTTTTGTCATTTTTTTGTATCATTTGTATGTGTGTTTTTTGTCATTTTTGTGTGTGTTTTCTGTGTGTTTTTTGTCATTTTATTGTGCTTTTGGGGTGCTTTTGTGTTCAAAATGTTGATCCAGTAAGTCAAAATGAAATGACATGGCAAGGTGAACACTTTTTAAATTGTTTATACAGGCAGAATGATAAGGAGTCAAAAAAACAACAGAATAGCCCCAAACTCCAAAGGGTTAAGTGAACTGCCTTCACTCAGTGGATTTTTTGTATCAGGTGTCCTCTTGCTTGTTTGGAACAAAACCCTGCCGCTTTCTAAGATGCAAGTGAGGAAATAATGGAATAATGAAAAGCAACCACTGCTTACACAGAGTTCAGTCAATTTATTTTACAGTCCCAATTAGAAATGGGTTTGTAGTGTGGGCAAAGAAAAATAGAAAGTATGTAAGAAAAGAAATCAGTGACGTAGTCCTCATATGACAGTGCTCTTACTGCTCATCCTGTAAGACTTGTGTTTTCATAATAATAAGCTTCCTTTAACAGTTGCATGGTGCTCATGTAAGCCAGGCTTGAATTTTAATTGCTAATTCAACATCCATAAAATTAAATCCACCCCCGTTCTCTCCGCCCCCATAATGGCATCGTATTAATTAGTCTATTCTGTCTCTTTGTTACCTCTAGGATTCACTGAATCAGGTCCCAACGAGAGAACATCACCCGGCGAACATGTCGACGTATCCGGTCCTCAGGGTCCCAGAGGTGGCCCAGCATCCGCTCCCGCCCCCAGCAGCCACTTTCGATGGGCTATCAAATCCATGCGGGCCTCTAAACTAGGCCCCCCTGGAAATGTGGCCTATGTGGGTAAACGTCCCACCTGGGAGCCTATGGAGGCCAAGGCAGGGCCCCTGGAGGTGATGACCCTGCCCACCTCGCTTCGACAGGACAACCCAGACCACTACTCAGGCCAGGGGAGGGAGCAGGACGGAGATGATGTTACTTCTCCATCAGCTGCCAGAGCTGCATCAGGGGAGGAGAAGGAGGTGGAGGGGAGCAGTGAAGGGAGCAACTTTCCTGCTGGGTTTGGATTGAAAGACATCAACTTGAACAGCAAACTGAGTCCAGAAACAAAGTCGTCACTCAGCCAAAACCAGACTGAGCCTGTGACTGTAGCAGAGCACACCACTCTGTCCCAGTGGCAGCTAGTGCAGCAGCCCACCACCCCACCTCCAGACACAGCAGAGGAGGCCAGGGGAGAGGTCCTCTACATCCGCAGGCCTGCTGACAACCTCTCCTCTGCTTCCACACGAAGAGGAGAAAGCACTTCAAATTCAGGTTTCACTCCTCTTTTTAAGAAGCACGGCAAAGCCAGCAGCAGAGAGGAGGCGGTGAGTTCCACACCTGAAGCTCTTTTAGAGGTGCTGACAACCACTGAAGTGACCACAGTGGAGCTTCTGACAACAGGAGACACACAGAGGACGGATCCTATCACCACATCAACCACTACAGGAGCTCCATCAGAGAGCGCCACCACCGAGGAGCCATCTATTTCCATTTCATGGGTTCAGGAAGAGAAAAAGACAGCCGACCTGCGGAGCCGCCTCTCAGCTACTGCAGCACCCGGTGACGGACCTCAAACCACTACTGGCGTCATTCAGTTCACTACCTTCGCGTCAGGCTCCAACGTCGGCGCCACAGAAATGGAATCCAGGTCAGCGGTGTCTGAGTCCTTCGTGGTTGGAAGTCGGTGGACGCCTTTTAAAAGCATGAGCGCAAAGTCAGAGGAAAGCAAAGCTCCAGTGTCAAAAGACAGCAAAGACACAAGCAACCCTTTCGGCATCCTCGTACCCAACTGGGCCTTCGGGCTCATCCCATCAGGTATGTGAGCTCCCCAGTGAACGAACTTCACTGTCACCATTATCTTCATGATTATGAGTGATTATCTAATCAGTAGCCATTTATTTAATTATGTATGCAGCTCAGTGAGAGCCAGGAACATCACTCACATCATGACTGTCGTGAGGTGACACATAGTACAGTAACAGCAGTATGTTAACACTTGTGTTGGCCCTCTGTCTGAGTTCACAGCCTCTCCACAACATCTCACATATGCACACCTCTATTTCCTTACTTTGTCTGTCTCTTGTTGTTTCATTCTACATCTTCCCCTCTCTCTCCCACTCTGACACGCATCATGCATTCTTAATCCAGGCTCTTCTCCCTTCCTCCCACGTTGGTTTAGGGAGACAGCTCCAGACAGCGAGGCAGTGCACTGAGGTGAGACCAACTAGGTCTTAGTGAAGTAATTAGTGGGTCAGAGTGAGCGCAATTAGGTGAACTGGGGAGAGGCAGAGATCCTAGACCCCAACAAATCAATGTAGACACAAACTACAAGATGGGACTTGTAATTGACTGCGGTCTCTTCTCCTTTCTCATTTTCGAGTTTGTCCATGTTCACTCGGCTCTTTCTCTCGCGGTCGGCTCAACTTTCTCCTCTCGCACTCTCTTCACGAACTTCACAATAATAGCAGTGGCCGCGCTGTTTGCCTCAGCATGCTCGCATTGATTTCTTTTGATAGTTAATGGACCTGCTACCATGGCAGAAAACCACAGCGTAAATGAACATAACAAACGCTATATTCTGAGGGCCACTTTCCTCTTCCTTGTCTGAATTTGTATCTTAACAACCAGAATGTGTTTGCTTATGTTTAATGTATCTGTCTGCAGTATTTATTGTTTGTTTCTGCCAAACTAATGTCACTCATTCATCCTCGGCTCAGTGCGGCTGGTATTTTCAGGGTTTTGAAAAAACATTTTAAAAATTCTGACTCAGGTCATTAGTCTTCCTGCTCAGTAATGTGCATTTCTAAAACTTTTCTTTACAAGTCAACACATGGAGAGGCCAGAGCTGCATTTACATGAAGCCTTTTAGGTTTTTCATCCATCCTTCCCATTCTTGTGGCTGCGATATCTCAGGAATACCTTGAAGGAATTTTCTTAAATTCGTAAAAATATCTACTAAGAGTCAAGGATTAGAATGTGGTGGTTAAAGGTCAAATGTAAAGGTCTCTCTGACCTCATGTCTGTCCCTTTCTTTTGAACACATCTCAGGAATTTCCTGAGGGAATTTGTTCAGATTTGGCACAAACATCCACTTGGACTTCAGGATGAACTGATTATGTTATGGAGGTCACTGTGACTTCACAAAACACGTTTTGGGCCTTAACTCAATAATTAATGCACTCATTTATTATATTCAAATGGTCAAAGATCAGTTATGACTGTGACACCATTATTATGTTTTATAACTCAGAAACAGAAAGGGAGAATGTGACCAAATTTTACATTTGGATTGGATTCTGAATTGGTGACACTAATCTTTTAGAATTTTTAGTTTCTCTGCAGCAACATTTACAGTAACAGTCAAAAGTTTGGACACACCTTCAATTCAATGTTTTTTTTCTTTATTTTTTATTATTGTTTCTTCATTTTAGATGAATATTAAATACATCATGACTGTGATGGAACACATAAAGGAATTATGTAGTGACCAAAAAAGTGGTCAACAAACCAGAATGTTTTATTTTAGATTTATTTTTTTTAGATTTTAGATTCCTTAAAGGTAGCCACATTTTGCTTTGATTGTTTGTCTCTAACACATTAAGAAGGCTGACTGAGAGAATAACTGAAGTGTGCAAAGCTGTCTTTAAAAAAAAGATATGGCTATTTTGAAGAATTTAAAAATCCACAACATATTCTGGTTTATGTAACACTTTTTTTAACTACATAATTCCATATGTGTTCCTTTACTGTTTTGATGTCTTCGGTATTAATCCACAATGTTTGAAATAATACAAATAAAGAAAAAACACTGAATGAAAAGGTGTGTCCTAACTTTTGACTAGTACTGTATATTTGAAGCGTTGTCTGCTGTCATGGCTACATATGAGTCTAAACAGACATTGATGCATCTTGGCTGGTTGGTGGAGACAAACAACTGCAGGTGGTTCTTACCTGGATGCCAGAGGACTCATCTTCTTCCATTTAAGAACTGCCAGAGGAGTAGGGTTGTCACGATACTAAAATTTTCAACTCGATACCGATACTCAGGAAAATATTCGATACTCGATACCATTTTCGATACCACAAGGATAAAAACAAAGACCCCAAAATTTAACTGAAATATTTTTATTAACAAGAAAAATGCAACATGTAAAAAATAACAGAACCACAGGTTAAATATTTATAATAAAAAAACAGTTGTGCAAAAAGAAACTGCAACTATGATAACAAGCTTCAGATACTCGATACTAGTTAGTATTGTATCCGGATACAACGTTTTAGTATCAATACTTTTTTGAGTATCGATACTTTTGACAACCCTACAGAGCAGTTTATTGTGAACACTATGGTTTCCAGCAGCATCACACCAATAACAGTGCAAAGGCCCTCGGCTTATTACTGCAGAGCATGGCCATGACCCCAATCATACCATTGTATAAAATGAACATAATATTCAGGTTTAATGGGAAAAAAACAACCTTTCTGTAATTGCAGCTCAAGGACACTTGATTTCTTTGGACTAAATTGTAGAATGTTTATTTCAGGAGGAAATTAAAAGAGTACACAAGTTGTTTTTTCATCTTAATCAGTATTTCTGAACAGTGACATTTGAATGGACTGAGTGGCCCTGCTCTTGTTGAGTGATTAGAAGCAGGAGACCCCTCCCTCTGAGTGACCTTTTGTAGTTGTCAATTATAGTACAGAGAAAATTACAGCAATGGTTGTATGCCCATTACAGCAGAGAGATAGAGACAGAGAGGAGGGAAAGGGCAGAAGGATGGACAGCTCTGGGAACGAAGAACAGGGGGAGAGAAAGAGAGAGAGAGGGGTGAGTGTGTCCTCTACTCTAGCTGTAGGTGGGAGTACATAAACCTCTTTAATCAATGATCAGAGACTACACTAACACAGTCCCATGGGCCTCCAGAGAACACGTTTCTCATCTTTTTTCCATTTCCTTCCTTCCTTCCCTCCTTCCCTCGCTCCTCCTTGCTTTCTTTACATTTCTGTCCTCCATCCAATCTTCATTTATTGTTTGTTATCAGGCCAGTCTCAGCTCCTCTGTGTCCTACTTGGCCATATATCAGAGTGATAAGACTCTGGTATATAACGCAAACATCCAGCTTTCCAATCCCCCGTTACTCTGGCCTCCAGCTAAACCCACACAGATGGGTGGACATGCGCACACACATACAAACTAAATGTATGTGAAGAGTGTGCCAAGCTTACTCAGGAGTAAACCTCAATAATCCACCCCACATGTCGCGGCATCACACACACACAATATGTCTTAATCCTTCACTGCGAAAACTGGGAAAGTAAACACATTGCACTTTATTTCTTTTTTTAATTACTCATATCTTCATTTCCATATTGTATAATCCTGAAGACAGTGTTTGTTGAAGTTTTTTTCACCACAAATAAAGTTACAAAGTAAAGCTCCTAGTCCCGGGGAATCCCGACAGGCGTGGAAATTTACCGGATGGTACAGAGCACTGGCATCCAGCCGTGTAGGGTGACGAAGCAAGGCGGTGGATACAGTAACGTGGGCTGCCTGTCCAGCCTTTAAATTAACAACGCCAGTCTGATACTCTGGCAAACAGGGAACAGGATGCCTCTGAGTTATTGCCTTCTTGACTAAAGCCTTGTCCCGCACCCAGGATGGATCAGACCTCTGGCAACATCAATAACACAGCAGCCAGCCCTCAACCAAATTAGAGTGTTAAATTTGGAGGAGAAAAGCCAGTAGGTTGAAGTGTGTGTATGTATTCGGGGATGGAGGGAGAAAGACGGAGATAAATGGAGACAGGGACAGGCTGGGGTGGCATATTATCAGTTTGGGTCTGTGGATAGATGTTCAGTTTGTCTGCTGGCTGTTGGAGTCCTTGGATAGGCTGTCTGGAGCAGCGAGGGGCACATTCTCCATGCTGCATATAGAAGTCTATTGATTTTTCTGTCTCTCCCTCCCATCTTTTTTTCTCTTTCCTTCTTTCTCTCTCTTCTCTGTCTCTCTTAAACTGGCTTTTTTTGCTCTCCCTTGCTCCCCGTCTCCCTGACTTTATGTCTTTTATTACTCCTCTGGTCATTGTTATGACTCTTGCTGGCATAATGTTTTGATAGCCTCTTGAACTCCAATGTGGTACAAAACAAGGCAGTCAAAGGCCGTCTAACCGTGTCTGTCCCCTGTACGATCCTCAGCCTCAGCAGGGTCCTCGTCACTGCCTTTTTAAAAAAAACTGTCACCTTCCTTAAATCCATCCAAATGCCTAATCTGTCTCCCTGTTATCTGCTTCTCGTCTCCAAGTTTCTCTTCTTCTTTCTTTTCATGGTGTAATTCCTCCATTTTTCCATATCAAACACTCCTGCTGAACCTAATCCTGTGCTATTGGCTGCTGCATATTAAATGAATGGGATTTGTTAAAGAACAGCCTTGAGGGACACTGGGCTCCATCGTGGTGTGGGATGAAACACACCACTCTGTGCTGACTGAGCACAGGCTCTTTGTATCCTGTTAACCAGGGGAATAACGAAGCAACCAAAGAGTTGGAAATGAGCTTAAGTACGCTGTGGTGAGAAATCACACTGAGCCTTTAGTGTACATCACTGACTGGTGATAATGATAAGGCACACAGTTTTGAAATCCACTGAATTTGCCTTAAATCTGTGATATTGGAATCTTTGTAAACACCTGTCTTTATTCTTTGATAATACATGATCTTCTCAGCGGGGTGAAGGCTCTCAGCACTTCAGCACGGCTCAACAAAGCCCACTTATAAAACCCAAACCCTGTTATTACAAAAACATCAAAGTCATCTGGCATAAGAGATCCTTAAAAAGTGATCTTACTGTGAAGTCAAAAGTCAAAGGACTTTCCGTGTGACCTATAGTTAGTTGTGTTGTGTTCCCTGACAATAAAGGAAACACCTTTAGATTAGCCTCTGTGGTTGGCTGATGCTCATCTTGTATGGGGGTTATGGAATTCCCTATTAGCAGAATGTGTTGTTTAACCGTGGGGCAAAATAGGATTGGCAAAAATGTGCATGGTGGCTGTTTTAAATAAGTGGTCAAAAATAACTAATTGGTTATGTTTTGGCTACAATACTTCTTGGTTATGTTTAGCCAAACAGATCTTAGATTGGATTAAAATTAATACTTTCGTATATAAATTTGCGTTGACTTTTGGTTTTATTGGGTACATGAACATCGGTCTCCTGATGGAAAGTTCTGTGTTTTTTTACCCAATCATCCATTAAGACCAGGGCCAGATTAACTCTTTGCTGTACCCTGGGCAACAATATTCAAGGGCTCCATCATCACAACCCCAGAATCACCATAATCTTGCAAAATACAGAATGAATTACAGAAATATACAGTTAATATACTCAATAGATCAATAACTAACTGTCATCAAGTGCATTTTCATGTACAGATGTGCAAACGCTTATAGAACTACAAATGCACCACTATGTCCTCTTGTCAAGGCCACTCACTCACATATGATGTTATGAAAACAAAACTGGCTAAATTGACCCACTACATAGATAATAATAATAATAATAATAATAATAATAATAATAATAGTAATAATAATAATAATATATTTTATTTGGAAGGTGCACTCAAGGACACCGTACAAAAAGATAGAAAAAATAGGGAAGGAAGTGTCCTCAGTTTTCACAAAAAAATAAATAAGCAACCACTTTTAAAGCATCCAATATTTATTTACCAACACCTATTCCCAGCAGCACACATGTATTGAATTGATAGAGCAATCACAGAGGAAGACAAGACACAAACAAAAATCAAGAATCTAGAATCAAGTAGCATTTTGGTCCTCAGCTCATTTTAAACAGAACTCACCCTGTCACCTCAAAATTCATTTTTGAGCAACGGCTCTGATGGACAGTTTAACATATCAGTGAGAGAAAACCAGCTTGTGCCCACACTGCCCTGGGCCCTTTAGAGGTTGTGGGCCCCTGGGCAATTGCCCAGTTGCCCATGTGGTTAATCCGGCCATGATTAAGATGTCCTCCATTAGTGGACTTTCTCACTACTACTTCTAAGTTTATACTATGTCGCCGGACTTTTTGCTTTGTCCTGTCATAATTACTAATATAGTCTTTGTAGTATAGTATACGGCTAATATAGGTCGCCTTCTAGCAACAACCGTCAATATGGGTCATAATAATAAGCTGCGCGTTCTAGTTCACAGTTACATGGATGGGTTCTATTAGCCTGGCTAATGTCAGACTAATCACAAATGAGATTAGTCTGGAAACCAGCCATTCATTTCTCCGTAGAGGAGGCGTGGTTTACGATCCTCCAGAGCCGTTTATTGGGCGCTACTATTGTCTATCAAAAGTGTCTGTACGTAGCTCGACAGAAATGAATGTTTACATTACCAGGCTAGCCCTCTAGCACCTCTACTTTGAGACTAAAATGCTCAGTTGTGCTTCTGCAACGTTTTTCTGCAGCATGTTCTGGCTCTATCTATCTATCAATAGTTTCAGCTCAGTCTACCGGCAGTGTGTGTGTGTGTGTGTACCTGTGAGAGAGTGTTGCTTGCTGCTTTGCTTCTCCAGTTCTCGCTTTCTGCAAGATTCTTTATTTTCAACCTTCTCTCGGCTCCGCTGTGGCCCGTGGCTCGTAGCGAGATCACCAGCGTTAGGGCAGCGAGCGGTAGCGGGGCTAGTTGGTAGATTAGGCTTTGGCCAAATCCTGCCGGAAGCAAGGCTAAAACATCCTTTTTGGTGGTGAAACAAGTGTAAGTGTAAAACAAGTGTAAAGTCAATTGTTGTTCTTCTTTTAAAATAAACTTTCGCTCCAAACTATTTAAAATGCCGTCAGCTAGGTCGAAAGAGAGCTTCGCGTCAGCTGCAGCCATATTGGATCCGTAAGAAAACTACAAGACTACAAGCTTCCGTCTGCCGAGTAGTACACGTCATCGTCTTGCCGTCCCTCCCTGCTCTGTGATTGGATCCCTAAAACAGGGCTAAGAAACCTCCGTAGTTTCCAGACCCTTTCGCAGTTCGAAATGAAATCGAGCTCGCAAGGCAGTCTGGGTATACCCAGGCTAGGGTTCTATAGGAATTAGTGCATGACTTTTTTAGGTATTGGTATGAACAATGAATGAAAACAGCCTTTAATTCACCGACACATCTCTCTAGAAATGACTTCCTAAATTAAACAGCATTGCTTCTTTAACTGTAGATAGAGGCTAATAAGCTATGTGAGACTAGACGATGAAAGTTAAGCCAACAGAGCAACAACAAAGGCGACAAATTAGAATTAGAATTAGAATTAGAATTGATTTGAAAATGAAAGGCAACAAATCTGATATGATGTAGACTAAGCACAGAGAAAATAACAGCAGATAAGAAGATTGAAATTCAAGAGTCCAGAATCCAGAGGAGGCAGATAGCACGTTGACAGAACACATCACGTCTTTAAGGAGTCAGGATGCATGTTACAGGTAATACTTTATGTTAAATTTGACATGTTTAACATGTCAAATTTAGAGCAGTTTTCAGCATACCAGAAGTGTTGTCTACAAGTGTGTAGGCACAGCAGCTCATTATACTTAGTGTCTCCATGGACCCAGTCAAGTGCTATGCCTGGAAAGGTCGTTGAACATCACAGCAAGCTGCGATATGGAAGGCAAATATTTGCCGTTTTGCAAACTTCTGTGGGTTTTATAAATGTTAAAGTAAAAACACACAGTTACTAAATAATTCAGTGAGGGATTTTCTGTGTAGCAGGCAAAAAAGCACTAGCAAAATATCAGAGTGTTCACTGACATTTTGGGGAATAGAAAGTGTTGATCTGTATATGTAAAAGTCAATGAAACAAACAGCGATGTTTGTAAAGCTAATGCACCACCAAATTTGGGTTTAATATTCTGCAGTGAGCCTGAAAAAAACACAGAAAAACTGTCTTAAACAGGCATTTTTATGGCATCATAAAAATGCTTTATTATCTTCGCTGTCACAACAAAACCTGGTGATAATTCAGCCTCTAGGAGCCCCATCACAGGCAGCTGTATTTTATTTTCTAGATTGTATGACCCAGAGCTCCCATTATGGCAGATAAATGACTGAATCTCTTGACTGTTACTGGTGGCAGATCCACAGCAGAACTGCAAAACAACTTTTGTTGTTGTTTTTATGAATATTTTTCTTACATTACAGCCCTCTAAAGATCAGTCGGGTGGAAGACCAAAGTGCTATGTTAACTTCAGTAACCCAGTAACTACGGATGCTAGGCTCCATTTATCTGCCTCCCTGAGCACAACATATGCTTTTTAATCATGTATTTGTTTGGTTATCGCTGTGCCGTATGCTCACATTAGGACAAAACATTGTTCCAAGAGAATTCTCTCTATAACTTTGAGTTTTTGGATTGTAAGATTAAAATAATCAGTGCTATTCCCACACCAGCCAAGTGAAGATGCAGTCAAACCAACTCAATGAGGAATAAAACTGCAAAGTAAAACACTTAGCAGATGAAACCATCAACTGCTTGTTGGGGCATTCAGGCGTCATCGCCATCTCCTCTGATTTTATTGTTGCCATTTTCATTTAGCCGCCTCCGTAAACCAGATAAGAGAAGACCTCTGCTGAGCCATATGTCACTCCATTAAAAACACAGACAGTGAGAAAAGTGAGAAAGTGTTTTGTTTTTTGTTTCCCCAAAATGAATCCCTATCTGAGATTTTATTGTGAGGCAAAGCCTCAGGGCCCCTGAGGGTGCAAAGAGTTTCATAAAGCAACAAACAACATCACCTCTGTGTGCCACCAATTGGGAAATGATGGGGAGGAGTGGATGGAGACAGAGAGCTTGGCAGGGTGCTGTCAGCAGGAATCTAATCCTCTGTGTGGAGTCAACGTGTGGTGGGAGAGACAACCCTGGTCGTGGTTATGTGGGTAACCGTTACAATAGAGCATTCAGGCACAATCAGATTAGTGGTCAGGAATCATCTTCCTGCTATTGAAAGAATCTTTCACCTCTCTATCTGTATCTAACAGGTCTGTCCTCTTAGAGGACAAAGAATGGAGACAAACTAGCAGTACACAGCCACGTTGTTTCTCACATCAGTTTCTCTCTGCGCCAGCACACTTTTATTACCTCTAAACGAGAAGATCTGGATATAGATTTATTATGATGTGAAAGTGCTCAGCAGACCCAGTGGAAATAGGGCTTCTATTATGCCTGTAGCACACCCAACAAAATGTGAACAGCAGCGTCCCTGAGATGCTACTCCTGCATTTACATTCTCCATTCGTAGTCAGATTCAGCCAGTCACACATGCACGCACACACCCCAGCCGCCTGCCATCAAGGTTAACAGTGAAATGTATGATTTTAAATTGAGGTATTTTCTAGCTACAGAGGAGTGGCTGCAAAGAGGATGAGTGCGCCCAGCTGGGGTTTTGGAACTGCCTGACTGACTTCACTCCCTCTCACTCTCAACGGTGGTGAAGGCAGAGCGGAGCTGTGGCAGGGCTTCTAGCGTCAGTCACTACGCATCACGCAGCAGCCAGCCCGCAGCGGGTGGGAGGGTTGATGGCTCTCCTCATGTAGGGCATGTCAGACACGCCCAGAGATCTGTCCCAGCAGGGAGGACTCACAGCCGGAAGAGATGAGGAGAGAGAGAAGGTTGCTTAAGTGGTGGATATGAAGGTGTAAATTACAGAATGTGGTATAAAGAGAAAGAGTATGTTTGCAAATAGCAATAGTGGCTTGAAGGAATTTTCCTGATGTGAGCTCGTTTTCAGAGTTTCTCCTGGCAGGGGCACAGTCAGGTCATGTAAAGTAGTTCTTCTTTGTTGAGTTTTAAGCAGGTCTCCAGGCAAACCCTCCTGCCCACAGCTCGCTTCTACTAATAGTGCTGCTCTGCTGTCAGAACTACTTCTTGATGGTAACCACAGTGGAATATGAACATGCAGGCCAGGGAGAACGAGATCCCCAATCTGTGTGTGAGTTCTTGTAATTCCTACATAGTGGGGACCTGATTAAGTTTTTAACCAACATAGTGATGACTTTTTTGGAAGTGAGGACATTTGGGCCTCACTTGGTATTAAACTAAGAGTTACAATTTGGTTCAGGGTGTTAGGGTAAGGGTTGGGTTACAGATTTTTAGTGATAGTTAAGGTTAGGGTAAGGGGCTACGGAATGCATTATGTCAGTGCATGTCCTCACAGTGATACAACTGTGTGTGTGTGTGTGTGTATTCTAGGGCTCTTTCAGAACTAAAAAACAACACAACAAACTGCACAACACATAAGGTCGTGTGCAAGGTCAGTGAAGTTATGTTGAGGCATACTTTTGCTTAGATTTGCACAGTAAGTAAAGTCTATTTTATTTATTTATCCCAGTATAACAAATCACAAATTTACATTGAACAACATTGAAGAAACCTCAAGGAGAGCAACTGAGGAACTGACAAACAGACGTGCAATAGACATTATTTATACAGAACTAGGGATGGTCAGATCAGGTTTTTTTGGGACCGATACCGATCACCGATCACCTAAAGCCTCACCGATCCGATTACCGATCAGAACCGATCGATCACGTGGAACGATATTAATATTTATATTTTATATATTTTTATTTTCCCCCCATCAATTCATCCACTCATGCACAGGCCTATAGTCTTTCATTTATGTTAACCTTTATTTACTAGATACTACTAAATTACCTAGATTGACCTTTATTTGTTGCATAGCAGTAACTTTAATATTCCTTCATAGCAGCAGTGGCACTGTGCCTGTAGGGTCGGTGTTTTTTCTTCTTTTCGCTCGTCTGTTTCAGGAAATCGTTGTGTTCTTTTGTGTGAAATGACTTCAAGTGCCTAATTAAATTTGTCGTGTTGAAACTTGTTGGGTTGTTTCCCCCATGAGGTACTAAACGCTTGCATAAATTGCCGCTAGTGGGTGTGACATTGGACTCACTCACTTCGAAAAACTTCCATATGGCAGACATGTTGTGGGTGTGTGTAGGTGCATGCAGGCTGCGTGACCACAACACAACACTTCTTCTTCGTTTTAAAGCGGCAGCTTTTTCGGCGCACTACCGCCACCTTTGGATCCGTAATGTATATCACACCATAACAAATACTTGTAAAGCATGTGTACGTACAATGCAATCGGATCGGTGATTTTAACCTTTGATCTTATTTTTCGATCGATCGTTTTTTATCATATCAGGCCAATCTGATCAGTTGCCGATCGATCGGCGTCATCCCTATACAGAACAGGTCAACATAATATAATAACAATACATAAAATATAGGAGGGGAGAGAGACAGGAAGACAGGCAGACAGCAATAAGATTAATAGCACTAACAACTATAATGATGTCCATGACTTATAACAATAGTAAAATCAGCAGTCAACGTAATAGAATTATAATAGTCGCAGTTGTATCAGTAATAATGGTTAATAATAACAAAAAATAGCAGTGGCCACCAAGCAGGACCCCGGCAAAAGGCACAGCCATGATGCATGAGATGTGTGTGCAAGATGTTTGGGAGAAGTAGCATATAAATATGAAGGTTTGGTGATTAATCAGTGTCTTCTCAGCATGTCACATTATTGGTCTCATCCCTTTTTAAGCAGCTGTGCCAGTCACAGTGGGACATGATGAAAATGACTCACCAAAGGGAGAGAAGAGAAGAGTGCAAATCAGCCTTTCCAAATAGGGAAATAGTGTTGTTTTCTGTACAGACACAAATAAACAGCACCACAAATGTGCTGCCAAAGGGAGATGATGCACCTTTGTACGTTTATTTTTATTCGTGGAGATATTGAATGACTGCTCAGATTTTATTTCCATAGTGATTAACAACAATGATCAACACTAGCTATTATGTGCAGGTACGGCTTCATTCTCAAATCATCCCGATGAGATTTAACTGAAACAATCACACAGTCAAAGTCGTAATTGGAGTATGTTGCAATTAAACATTTCATTTTAAAAATGAGAATAGATACTTTTCCCATGTGTGCTATGTGCTTTAACAATAATAATAATGAATTTGATTTTGATGTAACCCAAGGACACTCTGCATGCAGAACAGTTTGTGTGCCTGGTTGTAGCAGCCTGGTGTTGGTTGTGTTTGATTTTATCAAGGTACTCACAATGGATCATTGTGCAACTTGATATGGCACTTTTTTGCCACTTTTCTGTTGTATTCAGGTGTCTGTAGGAGATAGCAGATGACAAAAAAATGACTCATATTTCACCCGTTTTGCCCACATTCTGACTGTTATCACTCTACACTCGTATTTTTTGATGTTGATCCATATCTGTCAAGAGGTTGGAGACTAATGGAGATGTTTATGTCTATCAATCAGGATCATTTTGTGTAGGCTGGCTCGTGGTACTACAAGACCAACTAATAGAGTTGCAGACCCAATGGTAGCCATAATACCAATTACTTAATGTGCTGGTAGCTCTCATCTGTTGCCTTTCGCCTTCAACTTTCACACCATACCTGCTGCCCTATGGCCATGGCTGCTGATAGTCCTGGGAGCTTGATGTACAAAGCAACAGTAACTAGCGGAGGGGCGGAGCTTTAGCGAACGGTCAATTAGCTCGCTATGTTAAACGAGGTGAAAGCTAACCTTACATATCCATTAGTAGAGCAGAGTCTTACTTTTGCATTAACCCTTAATAGGGCACTCATTGAAATACTTGCAAATTCCAAATTTCAACCCGAGAGAATATTGGAGGATATTATATACTGCCAGAATGTGGACTGTGGAATGTGTAAAAACACATACGGACCTGGGGGAGGGGGGTAATATTTTGAGAAAAAAAGTTTACAAGATTAAAGTGGCAAATCTACGAGAAAAAATGTGCAGATTTATGAGATTTAAAGTGGTGAATCTGCGAGAAAAAAGTTCAACTTTTTTCTCTTAAATCTGACTTTTTTCGCACATATTTGCTACTTTAAATCTCTTAGATCTGTGACTTTTTTTCTTGTAGATTTGCCACTTTAATCTAGTAAATTTGCAACTTTTTTCTCTAAATATTAATTATTATTACAAGTCACTGAATAATAACTCTGTTTGTACGACTGTTTCTTGCAGATTTTTTTTCTAAATTTTTCATTTTTACATTGAAGGTAAAGGTCAATAAAGTTAATATTATTATCATACTGATTGGTCAGATGTCATGGTGTCACCGTCTGTGACGAAGCCTGATCTTTGCTGATTAGCTGAAAGAAATCCATGTGGTTCTATGATCTCACAGAAAGACATGGGGACCCAGTTAGATATCCACTAAAGTTACCGAATATGGTTCTTCACCCGATAAAGGGTTAACACAACAAAACAGACAATAAACAAGGCCAACACCTACACTTTTATGTGTTGGATCTCCAAATTACTGCTCCTTTCACCACCAGAAACTGTCCACAGTCCGCTCCGAAACAAGCAGAGAGAGGTTTGTTTTAACTTCAGGCGCAGTTGCAGCTCAGCTCAGCTGTCTGTCAAAACACATTAGCCAATAGGAATGCACCCAGAGAAACCCGCCCACACATGAAATTTGTGCCAGAACCGCAAGCAAAAAGGCTGCAAACACAAAGACAGAATCACAAAAGCAAAACCAGAATCGCAAATGCAAAACCATCAGCAAACAACCAAAAATACAGATATTCAAAGACTTAAAGACAGATTTCTTTTGCAATTACACAAATACTTTGATTGCAAGTTTTACATTTTGTCTTTGTCTTTATTTTTTTGTTTAAATTTTCTATTTGATATTTTGATTTTTTTGTTTGAATTTGAAAAAGTGTTGTTTGAACATTCTGGCATAAATCTAACTCCATACTGCCCAGGGCAAGAAAATGATGGTGAAAGTGCATTTCAAGGTTAAGAACATACCCATTTGTCTTTGTGCTTCTTTCAACACTTTTTGCACCACAATGGAAATCTAAACGTCTACTAATTAAATAGGAACTCAGCCTTCATCTGTGTGTACATCCCTCATTTAACTTGCAGCCATATAGTACTCAAGAACACATGCATGTTCAGTGCACTGTGGCACCACATATTGTGTAACAATACATGTTCTTTTCAGTAATCATGTAAGTCACAATATGAATTATTCATGATACATCACTGGCAGTCATTTTTGCTCCCTGCTTTCAGTCTAATGTGTATAGAATATTGTTGGATAATTTAAAAAAGGCAAATGCAGTTTATTCAATATTCTCAATTCACAAAGCCTTGAAAATGAGAGCAAAGACACATTGAAGGGAAGAGGGGAAGAAAATCCAAGGTGGATAGAATGTGTTTGTGATGATAAGCCAGGATGGATTATTTTCTTGCCACTCTGACAGCCCAGATAATACAATTTATTTTGGACGAATGGAGACGCCACAAGTGCCGCTCTTGTAACAATAGACCCCCAATTTCTTCGTCAGTCTCGCCACGCAGGCCCGCTGGATTGGGTTGTATTGAATTGCTGGCATGTTACTCCTCCCCGGTCCTTTCCAGGCTGATTCAGTGTGACGCTCGGTTCACAAAGTGCTCAGTAAGAGCGCATCGGCTGCTTTCTGCTGTCTCAGGCTTCTGGCACTGTAGCTAATTGCAAGTGTCATGGTTTTTCATAGTTTGCGTGTGTGCGTGTGTGTATGTGTGTGTGTGTGTGTGTGTGTGTGTGTGTGTGTGTGTGTGTTTGCTTGTGCAAAGAGGAGGAAAACATCTAGTTGAAAGGTGAAGCTGAAAAATTGAAAAGAAATAGAATCTGAACCAGACTATGTGCATTTTTATGATGGTAATTTTGTATATTTGTAAGTGTGGAAATATATTCTGGTAATTCATAAGTGTTATCAGACTTTTACTTCTTCTTGCATCTCACTAGCTTTATCTCCTTTATATCACATACACCTGTAAGGTTTTGTACCTTTTTGGAGTCATGTTGAGTCATTTTGTTCCATTTTGTGCCTCTTTGTACTTGTTTTGTGGACAGTTTGTTTAATTTTGTCATCATTTTGTGTTTTTTTTTGGTGTTTTGTCCCTTTTATACTTAGTAGGAGTCTCTTTGTGGTCTCTTTGTACATGTTTTGTGTTCCCTTGTGGTCATTTTGGGTGTTTTTGTAGCCATTTTGTGTCTCTTGTGGTTGTTTTGCCCTTTTTTGAGTCACTTTGAGTTTTTTGTTCCATTTTGTGTCTTTTGTAGTTGTTCTGCATTTCTTTGCGGTTGTTTTGGTCTTTCTTTAGTCTTTTTGTATCTTTTTATAGTCGTTTTATGTCCCCTAACCCGTTGTGCTGCTGGGTCTGTGCCTGATATTGGCCCATTCAGTAATCCATCCGTGGATATGACTGTAAATTGATAACAGCACCATATACATAAATAATAACTTGGAACAGTTTAATATATTTGAAGGGCAGTTTTTAGTCATCTGAGTAATCCAGTGTTGATTGCAGCTTTCAGCATGCTCAGTAATAATTAATGCACTACTGTAATGAATTACATGTGGATTGTTTGCAGACTGCAGGCTACATCCAGTGTTGTTTTCACCCCTTTCACCCCTGGACACACACTCTCACACGTACACAAAGGTGTGTGTGTGCAGCCAGACACAGGGCACAGCATGTGGTCAGACAGACAGAAATAGCTGCTCCCTCCCCTGCAGTGCTCATCAATCCTAGTTTGTCAGAGGCCGCTCTGCCCAGGCTTGCTACAGTAATCACACCGCTACACCTGCTCCATCCACAACCTTCCCTCTACGATGTGGACACATTCCCAAAGGATGGCGTCTGCAGCCTTTCAAGTGGTCAAGCTGGGTTCAAGCCCAGATTCAGCAAGTATCTAAGTTGTCAGTTGTCCTTGAGCACTGCCTTCCTGCCAGGCTGGGAGCGCTCAGTAGCCAACCAGGTGCTCTGATGTCCCTGTGGCAGCGAGATCAATAGAGTATTCCATTATTATTCTCTCCAACAGCTGACTTCATACCACATCTGACCCCTACAATTAATAGTGCTGTACTTTTGTGGTCTTAAACCAAATGTCCAGATTAATTATACACAGTACCTAGTTTATCATGATTTAATCTGCTAATATCAACCTTTGGTCTGCATTTGTCATTGTCCCACTGTTCCTGCAACAACTACTGGCACCAAAACAGGAGTACTGCACGCTTCTTGCATGATTTGATTGGGTACTTGGGCCAAGTGCGACATTGATGAGCGATGCATCTCTGGGCTTTTATCAGAAAAGTTAAACATATTTGAACTTTTATGCATGCAAAAAAAAACACTCAAAATATGACACGATTTCAAGATTGTTATTATGGCACAATCTGAGGGCTTCAATATTTTACTGAATAAATTAAACTTCATGTCTGATTGAGAGAGAGTTTCCTCTGACAGATGGTAGAGTTTTAACATGGTTGAGGGGCTTGAAAGTCTTCAAATCACCCATTATTTCACTTAATATGTTACAAAAAATGACAACATTTGCACAAAAATCATTGCAGCAGAGCATGTTACTGAATGTATTATTCCATCAGTCATTTTGTGACCCCTGGGATATATCTTGCGTTCACTGGTTTTAACTGACAGTTGGTGCAGTGGGTTAAAAGGAAGAGGTGGAAGCTTGGTTTCAGGGAAGCGAGGCTCGCTGACCCTGGTATGTGTGTGACCTCATGGACTGTATGGCTGGTGAGTTTGGAGTAATACCCCTCACTGCAGACTGTCAGCCTCGGCACACATTAGATTGTCTGACTGCAGACTGAGTGCCGGGGCGCTGACATCATCAGCACAAACCCGAGCAGCACCACCAACAAGTAACCGTAACCTCTGTCTCTCTTCCTCTATTCTTCTCTCCTCTGCCACCTCCTTGCCCTCCCTTTCCGCCCTCATGTAGCTCACCTCTGTAAATCAATCACTTTGAAGTAATCTGAGGCAGCATTGGGGTCTGCATCTTTATACTGGAGTGAGGTGTTATCTATATTTCAGCAGAAATAGGTTTTATATTTCCCTCGGTGTGTTTTCAGCTCGCCACGGCAGTAATTGTAGCTCATCTGCAGTGAGTGACTTGCCTGTCTGGGGACACTCTGATACATGGATCATATTCCTACCTGTGAGTCCGTCTGCCGCTGTCCATCGTGTCAGGGGAGAGATGGAAACTTGGAGTCGCTCCGGTCACACAAATGACTAGGTGGCCACACATTGGTGAAGTCAAACAAGTAAAGGAACATGAGCACCCAGCTTGGGCTGCACTGACAGCCCAAAAGTTGTGGCCTGTTATAAATAACTGTAATGTCACAGGTTTGATTGCAGTCATGGAACACTGACCCTCTCCTTTTTTAGTTCTTCTCTTTTACTATTGGCTATCCCATGAGGAAGAAAGTTTCTAAAAAAATATCTTTAAAAAGAACAGGTCAGACCCTTTATATAAAGAAATGGTATATATTTAATGGAGCTGCTCGCAACAGTTTATTTGTTTATTTGTTTATATGTTTCCAGTGATTGATCATCTCACAATTCAACATGTCCTCTAACCTCATTCAAAGGTTGTTTGCCATTGACTCTCAGAACATATATTTGTTATAAACATGTCACATGGTTAACATTGTGAAACTAACGTACTTGGTTACATTTAGGCAACAAAACCACGTGGTTATGTTTACGAACGCGTCACAAGAATTTTGTTGCATACAGGACACAAACACTGGTCTTCTGGACAATTCTGTTTGTTTTGACCCATCCTACCACCCTTACCTCGTCCCTATGTGGACCATAGGGACTTCAACAGCAATAGTTGAAGGGATGGCTACAGCCTTAAAAAACATACTTTGCAGCCCACTATCTGCTATGGGACAAGAACTGGTTTGCCTTATTCACTACCAAGGCAACCTTTTGGGATGTTTTTCGAACACTGTCTTGTTTCTACCATGTAACTTCACTTCCTTTTTTGCTCTCATCATAATAACAATAGCCACTAGAGGTTGACACCTAACAAGGAAACATAAATATTATGCTTATTGTAATAAGCTGCTTCAACAAACCACCTATTTTGTTGGTTTTGGTGACAGGACGGTCTGCACATCTTATGTCTTGCCCTTTTGGATTTAACTGTAGCAATGTTTCTGTTTTTCCAGATATCAGAATGTACTTCCACCATCACAGCCAATACATGTGAAATAAGTATGATGATCTACAGGAAACTCTTTAAAGCCATCCCACTTGTTTCTACTGCTTCTTTTTTTGTTTCATGGCCTTTCCCCGTTCCTGTGCACGAGCACAAGCTGTGTTATTTGTTTCCCATTTACAGCGCCAGGGCTGACTGCACCTTTAATTTAGGCTTGCACCAGATGTGTTGTTGCACCAGGCCTAGGTGACACCATTCGTGACTGGCGGAGCCACTTTGGCTGATGTATTATGGATGCCCTTTTTTTGCTCTGTATCATCACTAAACGCATAAAACACATGTTCACTGCAGCCATCATGCCAATGATAATATGAATATTTCACACTACATCACAGTGATGATGACAACGACTGTATTGAAGCCCACACTTTGCAGTTTAGCGCAGCTCTCCATATGGCTCTAACTGTTCTGTGTGCCTCAGTACCTTTTAGGGATGTACTGTAGCATTAAATTTTAACGGGGCAGCTCTTGCTGGGCCCAGGTGATGGCTTATCACGCTCATAGAGGGGGAACACTTGAACAGGCCAAAGCATGATCTCTGTCTCAGCAAAGCTATTACAAGGTTCAGTGAATCCAAGCACAGCAACGCGGCAGGCGATAAGCAGGTGTATATACAGTAAATGTAAGTGCGTGTGTGTGCAGTTTTGCTCCGAGCGTGGGTGTGTGTGACACGTTTATTCCTGCAGAGTTCAGTGTTTCTGTCAGCAAAACCTTTTCTGCAGGCTTCCATTATGTTGAATTTGCTAACCACTCAGCTTCGGACTTCATGGGATGCAAGACATTTCCCTTATCGCAATCCTCTTTTATGGTCCGTTCTAAATCCTGGCCGTATGTATGAGTTGACATCGGGGAGTAGCTCCCCAAATGGGCCACGAGGCTAAGATAATCTCTCTCCTGAGAGGCTTAGGGAAAACTTAAGATGACCCCACAGAGCAGTAAAATGTCAAACAGAAGAACATATTTTAAGAAATTTTGCACAGGATTGGAGAGACGTTGCAGTATCTGTTCAATGTCAGGGACAAAGGCCTTACATTATCTATTCGATTAGCAAAAAAATGGCTGCAAGGCTCAGACCTAAAAGTTGAACTCATGTAAAGCCTAATATGTCTCCCTTTTTCTTTATATCTGCAGATCTCCATGTGTCTATTTCATAAATTGTGGCACTGCCCAGTCTTTCCTTCTCTTCCCTCCTCAGACTTCTGCTTCCTCTCTTTCTCTTCTTCCTTTCAGTCTTTTGCACAGAAAAAGAAAGACACACAGTAGGAATAGAAGAGGCGACCTATTTTAAGACCAGTGTGTAATTAATCATAAGCTAGCAGCAAGCATTAAGAGAGGGGGAAATGTATGATAGCTCCCTCTGTGACTTTCTGTCCCTCCCTAGCTGACATTTTTCCTCTCTCGCTCTCATCCTTGTGCCTTTCTGTACTAAATTTTAATTTGTATCCTTCCCTCTTTCCCAAAGACCAGGGCCTCCCTCTCTCCTTCCTCTTCTCTCTCTCTCGTGCCTTTTTTAAATCTGTTTTCCGCTTGCATATTAATTTTTTGTTTCACATCTTTGCACACACGAACCCTCCTAATTATGAAAACTGCAAAATGTCATCCAACGCCCTGACGTGAATGTTTAAACCAGTCACATTACATTCTCAGTTGCATGTTAAGGGCTGATTCTGTGTGTGTTCGACCGTTCATGCAGAACATTTCTTTGGACTGAGATGTTGTCCCAGTCACACAATCCATAACTGCTGTCTCATTCCTGTATACTGTACATGTGAAGTCACCACTAAGACTGCAGGCTACAGTTTATGGACAGATGGTGAAGAACACAGTCTCATTTGTGTGTAATAAGTCGTTACTAATTGTCTGCAGATTGGATCAATGTCCTGTTCTGCGACAGCTCAGCTCTCAGTCAGTATTATCACAGACAGCGTCCTTTTCATCTCATTAAGGCTGTTTTGCTGGAACTGGTCAAATTATGTCAATAAATGGATTCTTTTGTGGACAAATATGGACCAATGGGAATCAACTTACACTGTAAAAAATGTCTGTAGATTTTATGGTGAAAAACTGCTAAACCATGACAGTTAAAGACCATAAAATGATACATGGGTTAATTCAGTTTCAGTAACAATGAAACACTGTTAATGTATATATCAGCCAAAACAGTATTTTAAATTTTTTTTTTTTTTAAATACATTGTTCACTGTAAAATATATATTGTAATATATATACAAGCCATCATTTTTGCATTTATTTTTGTAAAAATACTTTTTTCTCACTGTTAAAAAAATGCCATATCTCTAACATTAATGGTAAAATATTTTATTCAGTAGCATCAATTAAGTATTTTCTTGTCAATCATATGGCAGAACAGCGTTTCTTTTGATGGAAAAACGTTTTATTTTTTACAGTAAAATATGGAATAAAATTACAATCTTAAACGGCAAATCAACAGTGCTAATATCATTTTACCATAATATTACTAAAAGTTGCACCATATTTATTACAATAAAGTTCTGGCAACCACAGCTGCTGGTTTTTAGAAGGTTTTCAAGGCATTTAACACACAAACACACAAACACACACACACGCACACACACACACGCGCGCACACACTCACACACACACACACACACATTAATAAACAGTTTTCACACACTAGCTATGCTCTAATTTTTCCATTGGTGATGCCATCCACTTAAATCCTAAGCAGCTTATTGATTATTTTTTAAGATATGTCACTCCCATTTATCACGATGGCAATGGCAGAGCCACAGTGATCCCCTCTGTGGTATCACTGACTGTGAGAATGGTCATAAGAAGTTTGGCCTTTTTGGCTGCTGAAGCTTTAAGGCGACTTGATGACCCGGTCCTCAGCTGTCAGTTACACTGTGTGCATCACTGGCTATTCTACTGCAGCAGATTCATGTCCGCCTGGGCTCTGACTCACAGTGGAGAGATGTTTGCTGAGATTTAATACCAGAACTGCATGCAGAGTTACTATTGTGTCAGACTTATCTTTGGCAGTACAAGTGTGATCTGTCAGGCAGATGAATGCATACAGTAGTTTGTTGAGCTTACAGGTGCATTTTGAGATGTTGTACATTTATTATAACTCCTCCTTTAATGGCCTGCTCAACCATATGGTAGAGCCATAGACTTTATATAAATAATGGACGTAGTCACCGTGACGTCACCCATTGGTTTGTGCACAGTAAAATCAGCATACCCAAATTAACACTGTAAGAGTTGATCTTAACACTTTAAAGTGTCTATATGGGTCCACACCTCAGAGTGTTAATGTAACACTTTTTCGAGTGTTGGTACCTTTACACTAAGTTAATGTAAATTTGACTCTTTTTGGTGTTAAATTTTAACTTGGGTATGCTGATTTTACTGTGGCCCGTTGGAAGCATCGAGTTCAACGTTACACTCATCGTCATCTTGCGTCGATCTTGTTTCTGATACGGGGAGCAGACCATATCTGGACTGTGGGAAGCGAGAGGGATCTGATCACTAACTACAGCCTCTCTACACCTCAACCTGACTGAGAGAAGCTGCTGCTAATTAGTTAGCATTAACTGGAGCATTAACTGGGATGTTAGTTTTGGCTAGCAAAAAACAAAAACAAAATATATGGTACTGACCTCAGAAAACTGAACAGTGACTCCTTGGAGTGTCTGTTAGTCCAACCAAACGCTGAACAAGACATTTTTACTAAAAACAACGTTCAAATAAACTGTCATTAAGTGAAAATACAGTGAAAGGGTCAAAGTTATGAGACCAAACCGCTAAACGTCCTTTTTTATATCTATATAATGTTATATATAACTTTATTGACACGTTGCCGTGGATACGCATCTTTCTGCTTCTCTCCTGATGACGGCTCGCCTTGTTAGTGACCTGTCAATCAAAGGTAGCCACGCCCCAAATCATACGATTCTTTATCTTCTATTTTCTTCTAAATGGGGCCATTATTAGAACTATTAACATCAAATTGTCTTGAAGATTTTTTACTAGTGACTGAGACCATAGTGTTGTCCTGAAAACAATTCTGAGGTAATAAATCAAGTGAGAAGTTTTCTCATTTTGCACTGAAATGAATGGACAGATTTTTTTTGCAGCCAAACTTAGTGCCCCCTGTTGGAATTTTCAGTAGAATGCAGCTTAAGGCACTTCCTGGTTTGCCCCCATGCTCAGACACGGAGGTTGCCACCTGCTCAGACCTGGAGGTTGCCGCCTGGGGAAAGCACATTTTAAGTAACCATATCCCAATGAAGGAGTGTTTAACTGAAATCCACCTGATTGAGCCATCTCCATAACTTGGCTGAGGTATGTTTTTCTAAAAAAAAACTCTGCTACTAGTCTCTGTGTCTTATAGTTTGTTATAGTTTCTTAGTCCTCCAACCAGGAAATCAGAAACAAGATAATCACTCCAGACATTTGGCCTGTTTTTGGTGAAATTTTGAAAGGTAAGTAAAACAAATTGACATATCATACTGTCAGTAGCCTTACTGAACATAATAATGTTAAGTGATTCAACGAAAGGCTGTAATGAATGTATAATAATTTTTTAAAAACTGTCTCAACCAAACGGTTGATTTGTCCCTTTATGGTTAGCTTAGCGGTAGTAATCTAATGTCATTATAATGAACTATGTGCTATGAAATCATAACTTCTGATCATTCATTGCTGTAAATATGAAACATTTAATGTTAATCCATCATAAATATGCTGAAATTATTAATAAAGTGTGTAGTTTTTGTCACTTTCTGATATGATTTCCAAGTAAATATGGTAAATATATATAATAAATATGTGGAAACCATTACTATCACAACTAATTCCATTTCAACAAAATGACAAATGCAGTTATACTCATATTTTTACCATTGTAAGAGAATGTGGTTTGGAATTTCATTTTTTAAATTTGTTTTACAAGTACTAGATGGATACAAAAGAGTTCAAGGCAAAGATCGCCAAGCGGGGCTGATGCAACCTCTGTCCAAAGGAACTGTCAAGATGGAAATGTCAGAAATGCGATGTTTTCCTGTGTTTAAATGGAAACCAGGAATGTAACAAAAATAGGTTTGAACCTTTGCTCATGAAGCATTTGTGCTGTTGTACGACCACACTGTGGAGGTGTGTTGAGATAAAAAAAAAATATGTTTAATGTTGTGTACTTTGCAACATTTTCCTGTTTTATTGCAAACTAGAAATGCTGAGTATACACACCAATGTGGATCTTGCAAATCAAAAAGCATTTGTGCTGTTGCACCACCACACAGAAGACGTGTGTTGAGATATGTCAGAAATGCATTTTTTTCCCTGTTTTGCATTTCTTGATTTTTTTTTTTCAACTTCTGAATGCATTAGATAATGTATTTCCATCTAGCATGCAATCAGAAGTTTATATAACTTGCATATTTTGTGCTGTTGCACCTCAACTCAAAGCAGGTCAGGATTTAAATGTTAGAAATGCAATCTTTCTTGCTCGTTGCAATATTTTCCTCTGTTGAAATGAAAAACAGCAATGTTTTGTGGCATACTACCTGAAATAAAGTGGATCCAATGCCAAAATATTTTTTGTTGTTTATCTCTTTATAAATTAGCATTATACATGATATTTCTACTGTGTCTGGTATTTGTCGGAATTTCGGTAGTTTGACCATGAAGCCAAATCTCAACCATTTGGCAGAGGCTAATATTTAAATAACTGTGGTGTCTGTGAAAAAAAATGTTTTGATTTTGTTTATTATTGAGCCAAGGGTATAGGAAATGCAAACAAATAATTTTTCAATTGCTCTTTTCTTGGTGGGGTAGTTAAAGGGTTAAAAACTGAACTAAAGTTTTTCATCTAATCTTTACCTCAGAATATCTGACTTTAGCGACCATTTAGTGACCAGACTGACCTTTGGTAATTTGCTCGTCAATATATTTTGTTGTTATTTACGTTCTACACAGAACACAATATTACTTGAACTTAAACATCTCCATGGTCCAAATGAGACAGCAAACTTGATTTCTCCTTTCAACTTTGACAAAGGCAACGCATGACAGATTCACTCCTTTTGTTCTACCTTTCACAATAAAAGCCCTAGACATCCACACTATGTAGAGCAGTGTACCAGAAGGAACTCAAACTCACTCAGAGCAAAAGGAAACTCAATAAAATCGAGAATGATGTTGAATCCATAACTGTTAAAACTGTAACAAATTTTAATAGTTTTGATGTCAAATATTCACAGGTTATTGTATTTTCATGTAATTTATTTGTCATGCTCCCACTGTTTAAAGGCCTTAATATGTTGATTGTTTTGCATTGAGTTCATCTTTTCTAAGGGTACATAATTCATGGACACCTGTAGTTTTTACATGGAGCAGTAGTATTGCACAGGAAATGGAAGGTATTAAGTGTGGTGTCATTATGCAGTAACATTTTTTTCATAATGTACACAGTTATGTAGTTTTTAGTTTCCCAAAGTTGACACTCATGGTCCCCAGATGGTACATTCTAATGATTCTTTAGCTTTCTAGCAGCCACAGCAGGTCAAGGTTCACTTAACAGGTTAAATATCTCAAAATGTATCTGATGGATTGACATAAACGTGCAGACATTAATGTTCCTCAAAGGACAATTTTATCCCTTTAACTCGAGGACATCCATGTGGTTTGACCTAAACTTAAAACCCTAACAATGAACTATAAATAATCAAAATTAAGTGTATATCTTGTTTAGAGTCAGAAATTGCATTACTCTGCTAACCTAGGCTAGCCTCATTTTAGATGAATCAGCCTTTTTGTGTTTTGATGTAGCTAATACCTAATTAACCATACAGTATCATATGCTGTATAATATGCTTAAAGTGTTCATTGAAAATCACACACACACACACACACACACACACACACACACACACACACACACACACACACACACACACACACTTATACTATTTAAACTCCGTAAAATGCCACCTTCAGGTGACATTTTATGGATTCTTATGCCACAAAGACATTGAATTTCACAGTAGATTAGAGAAACCAACCACTTGGAATTGAAGGTACTGTAAGCATTTCTGTACAAAAGAGAACCACCAAGAAGAGCTTACTTTCCAAAACTGCAGCATTTTTGACATTTTGCATATATCACCCAGAAAAAGCAAAGGCCAAGTTGGAGTCAAAAGCTTTTTCACATCACATAACTTATTTACCTGAAGATTGCTGTGGACAGCAGCAGTGCAAATAGATTTAGGTTCATGCTGCTAATCTCCCTCTTTCACATATTTTCCCACATGAAAACACACTTTAGTTACTGTTGGTGACATGTTTTTAGTTTATTTTCGAAATGGGAAAATGTGGCAACAGAAAACCAATCATTACCAATCAGCCTGTCAGAGTGTGCTTCACCAACACACAGCCGGGAATCAGAAGCAACAGTGGAAGTCACATTGGTTATTTTCTTTGTTGTTGGATTAACGTCACAATTTCTAAATTTACAGTGTTGGCAAAGTTTTTTGAAATGCCAGCTAGCGAAGCTTTAAGCTGCCCTTTACTGAGAGTAGTTTAGGAAAAAGAACAGTTTTGTAGAAATTAGCAAGCTAAACTACATATTGACATATGTGTTGGACAGATAACTGGCTGGAGTGAGGGTAAGGTTGGATTGGGGTTAAGGTAAAAGGAGACACAAGTAGATGTGGATTTAGCATTTGGTCACACTAACCCAGCTGCTGGATGCTATGCATGGTTTTGAGAATCACTACATTACCCAAATGCTACTGGCAGACATAGTTAACTTACTTATTTATTATTAAATTATAATTTTATATTTAATAATATATTCTGATGTAGTTTGATGGTTAAAGCATGAAACTTTATTGACTCTCTGTTGTCATACAAGAGGGACCGATGGATGGATGGATGGATGGATGGATGGATGGATGGATGGATGGATGGATGGATGGATGGATGGATGGATGGATGGATGGATGGATGGATGGATGGATGGATGGATGGATTGATGGATTGATTGATTGATTGATTGATTGATTGATTGATTGATTGATTGATTGATTGATTGATTGATGGACAGATTGACAGATTCATGGCTGCGGGGTGTCACGATTTGTTTTAAATCGAAAAGTTGTACAATTACAATTGTATTCCGAAAAACATGATGAAAAACATGAAAAACATTCTCGAAAAACATGATGGTTTTATTGTTCAAATCATGACTCGATGTCAAACAATGGCATAGCGGTCAGTGTTGTTTCAATTGAAAATTGAATCAAATTGTGACATTAAGATTGAAAGTCTAATCCAATGGTAGATTGGGAGATTAATGGCTGAAACAGTTCTTTGCATTCACCTCTTCTCCTCTCCTCCACTACCTGACATTTTTAGATCCAACAGCACTGCACATCTTGACCATATCCTGTGTTTTTTATTTTTATTTTACTTGTCCTTCACCGCACAGCACTCGCACATTTTACCATCTCCATCAGTACATCATTAACCTTTAAGCAATGTATGTTTTCAAATCACGTACAGTGTTGTTTTTTTCCTCCCTGCTGTTGATTTAAGAAATGAGCCTGTCTCTAATGGTTTTTCTCATTCAGCGAATCACTTTTATGTATTTTCAAAGGCAGCCTCTCCATCATCTCCCCTGCCCTGTGTATCAACAGCAGCCTCTCTGCAGCGTCGGGAGTCTATCACCCCATTCCACAGGAAATTGAACACACGCTCACGTTACTGTATATCTCACCCAGTATGCAATGTGTCAGGGTCAGACAAACATCAAGAAATGCTGCACGCACATATGCTCACACACACACAAACACACACACACACACACACACACGTGCATAAACACACACATAGAAATAACAGTATTCCCAGAATTTCAGGGGAAGTGCAGTCTGTGTTCTGCACAGCATCAATAAGTGAGTCAGGGTGTTATTATGGGGAAGATGCAGTGTATTAGATGGCCTGACAGATTGTGTGAGGGGCTGCAATCCTATCAGGATTGGATAATAAAAAGACACTTAATCTAGCCAGTTCCCTACAGTCCCTCTTTGCACACAGAATAAAAAATCCAGACGCCCGCTCTGCGGTCTAACCGTCCTTGTCAAATTCTCCTCCTCCCTCTGTCCCGTCCTAAAATATAAGAGCAATAATTACGACTTAATCTCCTCAATCTCCGCCGTTCATCCACCAAAATATTTCCCATGGAGACGCATGGAGTTATAGCCCAGCAACGTAAAATCTGTTTATTACCTCCTCTGCAACGCAGTAATGCTCCATAAAAATAGGTGCCCGCGCCAGTATGCATGACTCGGTGATGATCATCTAATTTATGAGGACCTTGGCTCATCAGTAGGACCTGGGATGAAAGGCAGGAGAACGGCAGGAGGGGGTCGACTCATCACATTGTCCTTCGCCTGGCGAGCATCAGTCATGATAAACAGCAGCAGGACAGACGCAACAACAGCCAATCCGTCACCTTGTAGAAAGTCATAGAGACGGGACAAGTCTACGTATTGTCTGCTCTCTGTTCTGTCTCTGTCTCTGTCAGAAAGGGAGCTCAGGATAATGAGAGAGGCATACTGCTGGCTCACTAGCTGTCATAGTTTGTCAACATTCAAGGCACTTTCCTAATGCTCTTTCTCTGTAGGAAATAAATTATAAATTCATATTTGTCTCACTCTGTCTGTCTTTACAGTGGACAACAACCCGTGCCAGACTAACCCCTGTCTCCACGGAGGGAGCTGCCTGCAGGAAGGGGATGGCTATAGCTGCTACTGTCCTCAGGGCTTCTCTGGAGAGAGCTGCGAGATCGGTGAGTCACTGCTGGGTCGGGGCGGAGCGTTGAGACCTCAGAGGTCAGCAACTGCAGACAGATGCTGTGTCACCGTGGCATAAGGGAATGAGAGACAGGCATATGTTGGCATAACATTTACCAGATGTACTCAACTGTGCTGTGAATTCAGGAGCACCAGTATGTGGATTTTGTTTCCTTATTTGTTAGTCGGATTCTGGATTCACTCTCAATGCACTCAAAGGCAAAAGGAGCTTTCCTGTCAGGTCCAGTAGGTTTGGATCCAGCTCCCTGACTGAAGGTGAACTGGGAATATCCATATGCTGCAAGTCAGCCAGTTGTGACAGAGGCTGCTGAATGTGTGCTATATGCGCTCAGCTAGTGCGTGTCTTTGTGTATGTGTGCACATTTTCACCTTCTGCCCCAGGAGCAGTTGGCAGCTCTTCTTTCCTCTCAGCTGTGCGATGGGAGAATGTGGCTGTCAGAGAATGTGCACTGTTTCAGTTAGTGTGTGTGTGTGTGTGAGACTGAGACATGCAAGGACACAAGGGCCACAAAGGAGCCATAATCAGGATCAGTGAAGGATGGAGCAGCTGATTTAGGTGCTGATGGGAAACAGGAAATGAAATAAATATAAAGCAGGCGGGGCAATGGCAGAAAATATGAAAGTGACTTTCTTAGTTATGAGACTTATAGAAATCCTCTTGGTTTGTTTGAGTTCTACGGCATCATAGTCAAAGTTGCTGTTGCTGATGACGCTCAGTCCAGCACATGAATTCTGGGTCCCGGCCAAAGAAACAATAGTTGAGCTGTAGTAAATATTAGTTTAGCACTTTTTATGGTGTTATGTGGGCAATTAAAACTATTTTTGGCTTTCAAGCCTTAGCTTTTCCAAAGCTTGTCTTTGAGCACCGAGCTCCATTTGCTGAATCGTAGGCCTTGGAATGAATCAAGGGCCATTCATGTTTTAATGTTTAAATATATGATGATATAATCTGATTTGATCTGATATCCTTTTCCTGAACTTCCTGAAAAGCAGTATTTTTCTTGAGTATTTCCACGCAACTTTATACCTCTTCTTAACTACATTTTAGGGACAAATATTGTACTTTTTACTCCTCTGCATTTAGCTGCCAGCTTTAGTTACTTGTTACTTTTAAGGTCAAGATTTAAGATAAAGAAAATATGATACATTAAAAATGATTATGTATGTTATATATATATATATATATATATATATATATATATATATATATATATGATCCCTCCCTTGACAACAGTAAACTGCTGCTGACATAAATGCATCAATAATATATTTCGAATATATAAAACAATCTGAGTGGATCCATTCTACATAACGAGTTCTTTTACTTTTGATACTGATACTGCTGATACTTTTGTACTTTAACTTAAATAACTTTTCAATGCAGGACTTTTACTTGTAGTGGAGTCATTTCACAGCGTCGTATTAGTACTTTTACTTAATGCTTAACCTTATGTGAGTCTGACTTCACAAGCTCTGTGTGTTCCATATTCATGCAGACAAAGACAACAGGCCAAGCTGTGGCTTTAAGGGTCATTGCTTATTGGAAGGGGTCATAGATCAGGGGTCAGGGGTCATGTGAGCACTATTGTCCTGGGTCTGATTATCAATAACCTTTCATTCTTATACCCTAAACTACATATTATGCAGCATTTAGGTGTGCCTGTGCATTAACATCATTGGAAATCAATCAACAATCTGGTGTTGGATCAGTAATTTGTGACAAATGCATGTTAAGTGCATGAATTACACATGTGTTGTTTGTAATGATTTGCTGCAGTCGATGTGTTTTGGGTTTGTTATTGAATGAGACAAAAATTATTATTTTTTTAGAAGCAATTGGAATAAATTATGACACTGTAGCCATAATGGCGGGAGAGAAGCACATTCATAAAATATTTGTTATTTACTGATTACTTCTTGCATGTCTGTCCTCCGGCTTTCTTCTCTCAGGAGTGTTTAATTGCCTTTCCCAGTGTTCCTAAAGTGTTATGATGTTGATTATGTTGCTAAAACAGTTGCATATCTGATGTTTTTAATATTAATGGCGGCCAAAGGCAAAAAGGTTAATTGCTTATTACAGCACATGCTTGACCACAGTTTTTACAGACTTAACTGCTCTGGAGGAATTAGAGTTTAAGTCAAGTGTGGCTTATGAAGGAACTGCTATGCTCATTTTCATGTTCACACTTGTGTTTTGGGTTTCGGCTAGGACGTTTATAAACTTTATTGTTCGCAAAACACTTTATTTTCTCATACTGCCCATGGCTGCAGCTCCTGTGTTTGCCCTCTTTTTGAGGCTCTCCATTTTAGCAGCAGGAACAGTGTACAAGTGAAAAGTCACCAAGAAAAACTACAAAATCAACTCTGTTCAAATCAAATCTGATCTGATTTCCTGATGTTTAGCAGTGGAATGATATAGTGGAGTAAGCAGCTTCACTTTTTGCTCTGAAAAAGCTTTGATAGAAGAACTGTACAATCAATTATGGTCCAGCAGGAATGTGATCTGAAAATGGAGAGAAATTAACAACATCTGCAACCAAGATTACAGATTTCCTCAACATCATCATGTAGCTACATGTATACAATGCAAACACTGCATTTGTGTGCCTAGAAAACTTCTTCTCAAACGAGTTTGTACACATTCATACAAAAACATATGCAAAGTGTTTCGTATTATATCCTACAAAACAATGCACACTGTTTTAAACATGGCAAAACGCTTTTAGCAGACCTACTTAGGGTTAGGCAAAAAACCCCACTTGTTTAAGGTTAGGAAAAAGAAAAGGGTCAGGCCTATTACTGACACACAGAACAGCAGGACCCTTTAACATTGTTAAAAAGGTGCCAACAGGACACAAATAGAGCCCTAGGTTTATTATGAACATCCGACATTGCAACATAATATATTTGACAGAAAATCCCCTTTGATCTCGGTGTTGCTTTTCGCATCTGCAGCTTCTACCTCCTACAGTTCATCATCAGTGGTTCACCACAAAGTTTAGATCTACCACAGCTCCATTATAGCCTATAGAGAGGAATATATAAACCAAGATCCACTGCTCTGACTCTGCTCTCCACGTAAAAATGATTATTTAGGCAAAATGAGGCAGTGGCACCACAGCTGCAACACACCTTGGAGGCTGTCTCCAGGACTTGGCTTGTAGCTGCAATTATTTGGGAAGAAGCGTTTTGGGGTGTTGCATTATTGATAGCCTGTGTTTCTACTGTGGGTCCGTAGTTAATATTTATGAGGATAGAAGAGAGAGAGGCTGTGGACGTCTCAGTGTTAGCACTCCAGCTCCACTAGATCCTCATCTTTAGAAAGTCCTTCACTTCATCTGTATTCCTGACTTCATCTCACCTGATCCAGGGCTGTCAGTACAGACACATGGAATATAATGTGTAACACCCTTATTAAAAATCTAAGCTTTAGGTTTTATATACCATAGATCAGCAGGACTGTTCGGTAAAACCTGGATCCTGCAGCATAGTAAGTGATTAATGAGGCACAATGCAGCCTGTCAGTTTGATTGCCATGTGTTGAGATACGATAATGAATTATAGTTGCCTTCCCCACAGCTGGAATGAACATTTGTTCAAAGATATAAATAAAATATAGCCCAAAACAGAGATGTAAACAAGATGCACCTCTGGGGGATTCTACTCTTGCGCTGATAATAATTCACTCCTAATGTCTCTAATCCTTATGTGGTTTATACAAAAATCAAGTCAGCACTGATGTGTCTGTGTGTCCTGCTGTGCTGGAAAAGAAGTGAAAAATCGCTGTACATTTAAGGAAATTAAATTAATCTGCTTTTTCTGCTCCATCATACCTCATGTACTCGTGTGCAGACTTCGCTTGATTGACATCTGCCCCACCTTTTTGTGTAGTTGTGCGACAGCTTACGACTTCCTTCCTCATATTAGGTAGACGAGCAAGTTCACGACAGGGTTGCACCACTTTTGCGGCCATTACATCGGCACAGATGACACAAACATACATTTCTCAAAATGCAGTCTTACCTGTGCTGCCGAGCATCTTGGTGCTCCTGTGCATTTTGCATGTATTTCAATTTTGTAATATGCAAACATTTGGTGTGAAATTGGCCTCTTTCTATCAAATTTGATTGCAAAAACAGCCCAAACAGTCCATATCAGCACTAATAGACACACATATTTACAGTGAAATTATTAGCATCTTCTGAGAGATGGTGGTAACTGAAGCAAATGTTTAAGCGCTGTCAACAGACTGGGATAATATTTCACAGATATTCTGTCATGTTTAAATGAATTGCCTGAAGTTTTGAGAAATGTCTCTGCACTTCGTTCATAAGAATATGTAGCTTCCAGTCTACAAATTTCATTTTATTTTTTGCCACGTATCCTGATTGCAATGGCAGTATTTATACTTTGCATTTGAGAAATTGCAATCAGATGCAAAAAAAAGAGCAAATTGCAACTTAAAAAACGTAATGAGCGTGTTTGTGCTGTGATAGCATTAGAGCAATATATTTTATGAATCACACCTCACCAAACAAACGGACCAGACAGACAGCTGCCAATAGTTGCAAGTTATGTGCAATTCATGGTGCTCTCAGTGGCTGAAATGCATTCTATGTGAATTTGTCAATACGTTTGCTAATGCATGTATTTCCTGTATGACTGTGTCCAGGGCCGGCTCATTTGGTGCCCTAGGCGAGATCCATTTGTGTTGAACAGCTCCGCTTGCCGTTTCACAGAGGGAGGAACTCCCGTTTTTGTTTGCCCATGGTGCCAACCAGGCTATATAATACAACTGTCTGTCTATATAATTATTAACTTACAAGTAAATTCGTAAAAGAAGCACAGCTGGAGACCGCTAACAAAGTTAGAGCCAAGAGAGACGATGAAAGTGCAAACCCTGCGAAAAATGTGCTTAACTGTGTTAAGCTAGCATTGCTTTATTTCAACCTAGCTAGCACGCTAATACAAATGAAACATCTTCACACAAAAAGGCATTTAAAAAAAAGATTGGGACTTCTTCTTCTCCTCCTCTTTTCTTTTCTTTCGATACTGCGAACCGGAGAGCTTTGACGGCCGTTTCATCTTGCAAAATATATCAAAACATAACGTGTTTGTCACTTGACGTGACCTGACCTCTGTGACAGTGATCTGACCGTCTAAAGGGGGGCAAGGCAATGACCACACATCACGTGACTCAGCACCACAAGTGAGAAAATGTCATTGTTTATCTGTTTCTTTATTTTGTTAATATTTATTATTTTCAAGACAGAACACGAAGTGAGGGCGACAATGGGCATCGAAAATTATTATTGTTTTTTGTTTTTTTTCTCCCTCGAGGGTGACTGGCGGCGCCCCTCCAGCAGATGGCGCTCTAGGCGACCGCCTATGTCGCCTATGCCTAGAGCCGGCCCTGACTGTGTCAAATGACACACTCAGTATGAAAGAGCACATGGCATGTAAACATAAGGAAACAGCAGTAAGAGTGTATAACCACAAAAAATTATGCATCTTTGTCTGTATTACTCCAGTTTCCACATCGTGAACTTTCTGAAACTCCACATGTATACTGCCCTACAAAGTCTAACTGCAGTAACTGCGCAAAAGGTAAAACTGAGAAAATATGATTTAAATATTTTTAAAGTATTTTAACTGGCCAGATAAATGAGTTATAGGTAGGTCAGTGATATGACACTTATTTCTAAATGTACTGGTGATGTCATTTTTATGCTAAAAGATCATGATGATTTATTTGACCTTTGACCCCAAAAATGTAGTTACTGCACAAATAGAGTGCAGTTACTATAATGTTGTTCTCTTCTTTTAGCTTCCTTTTTTTCAGTGAATAAACATTTTGAAATTAATTTTGTTACAAGTGTATTAAAAGTGTTTAACAACTCTATTCAAAGATTTGGTTATTTTAGACTTAGTAATGGTATATTTTTGTCTTATTATAATTATGTGTATGATACATACAATGATATAATGTCACTTTTTTGCCTAATCACTATCGAGATAATAATTTCTCTATCAAAGAATCTTATAATTTATGTACACTGTATCACAGTCACTGTTGTAAGTGAACCTACTGCACTCTGAGTTGGATTTTGTAGTTACTGCATTTTTTTATCATTATTTCTCTGAAATAAAGCAAAATTGGAAAACTTTGTCACAAGATAAAACAGACATCAAGGAGTTCATTTTTAGTTATAACTCAATTTTGACCAAAAATGTAGTTACTGCAGTTAGACTTTGTAGGACAGTATAGTTCTGTGGTTAACTTACAAAACAAGCTTACATCTCCTCAGACATTTTGAGATGATGTCACAGTAGGAAAAGCAGAGGTGTTGATAATTAAATAATGATGTCTGAATTTCAATTAGCTGCTTCAGTTTCAGGGTCCTTATTGTGCATGCTGGCACAGCTGTAAAAAAAAAAAGAAAGCCATTGATTTCCCTGCTATAAATCAAAATTTCTGCTGTGAGAAAGGCCAACTGATGCATTTATCACAACAGAATCACGTCAGGGTTAGACTTCTGCTCTACATATATACAGAAGCTTGACATTTAATGTTTCACTGTTGGAAGCAGAAGCTGATAAAACAACCGTTTATGTGTTTAAGAAAAAAAAAAAGCAGATTGGGTTTGTTCATTAACAAACTTAAGGTAGACAACTTTTTTCATGTGAGAAGTCTCCAAAAGGTGCTCAGAATTACAGAAAGTATGAATATTAGCATTTCAATGGTACCTAAGCAAAACCAATCTGCACATTTTCTACATAAAATGCAGCTAATATGTTTCCTTTATTATTTTATTTCATGACAAACACTCACCACACACTTGGAAAGGTCACCTCAACATTTTTTGCCTGACAATGGCTTGTTTATTAAGCTAATAAGGAGACGTAGTAGCATTGTTCTTGAGTGGGACATTCTTGGTACCCACACTTTTCCCTCAGTAACCTCATATAACAGGGTGGAAATGGGTTTTTAAGTACACTTCCTGTTTTATTATTTAGATTCAAGAGCCCACAAATAGAGTGATGTATTGAATGAGTTGTTTTAAAGGTTGAGATACATCCTTGTTTTACATTTATATTGCATCGGCTTTGTTTTCCTCTGTGGATCTTAAAAATGAAATGTCATTCTTGTTGACAGCGGCAGCTTTTTCTGTTTAGTTCAAATGTGGTTTGTTGGGGGAGGAAACGCATTAACCTGTCTCAGTCTATTGCTGAAGATGGGTCAACAAATCACTGTGATTCTAACTGGAGCAGGAGTTAGGGAAATCATTTCAGCTCGACTGATGTTTGTTCTTCAGAAGGACCTCAATCAGCCCTTCAGTCAGTCAGGAGAAAAAGGAGGAGAGCAGGCAGGTAAATAATTTCATACACATCTGGATTAGGCCACAAATAGAGACAGGAAGGAAGTGTTTTCTTCACAGCGACACATTTGTAATCTCCTGGAGTGGATATACCAAAGATGAACATAATATCTAATCAAAGACATTTACATGCCATGCTGTGATGTGATGTTCACTATATTTGAGTTTATGTGATTTATTTGATAGTTAACTTCTTATTTACAACTAGATATCATTTATTAAAGCACGAGGAACTTTCCTGATGTGTTGAGTTCCTGTGGACAAAAGTGAATGTTTCTATGAGAAAATCTCTCTTTTTACTGCAACAGGGTCTGGCAATCTGCTCCACCTTCTGAGTTCTAGTTCCTCCATGACAGATCTGGGTCTGTCCAGCTGGTCACTGCTGGAGTCTAATGAAAGGAGGTGCTGAAGAACCTGAAGGATTTTGTCTGGTTTTGTCAGAATCAGACCTAAATGCACCATGCCAAGTCTTTAGAAAAGACTAAGCCAGAATAGCCAGTATTCTTGCTGATGGTCTTGTTTGCTTGTGTTGGTTATATAGAAGCATTATTATTAATATGTAATACTCATTTAAAGGTCCTTATAGTTGCTTTAAACAGTATTTGAAAATACTTTTTGGGGGATGCAACAATTCAATTGGGGTGTGGAACTGCAGCACATGAGATGGAGAAACAAAACCACAAGATGACAATAAATTTAGATGATGTTCTGTGAGAAGTTGATGAAGGAAAAGCTGCTAAATCAGTAAGACACCACAGTAAGAGAAACACAACATTTCATGTTAATGAGAAACACAAATAATACTTTAACACGTGCTCTTTGGTGGGAATATTTGTTTGCTGAATTACAGGAGATGTTTGGATACATTTTATGGGCACATTGCTGCTTCCATCTAGCCTGGCTAACACCAGACAGTGATCTCGTCTGGCAACGAGCTATTCATTTCTCCGTAGAGGAGGCGTGGTTTATCATCCTCCAGAGCCGTTTATTGGGTGCTAAGAATGTCTATCAAAAGCATTTGTAGGTAGCTCTTAGCCAATCGTATCAGTTATACCAGATGATGTATGTAGAGCAACAGAAATTGATGTTTACATAGCCAGACTAGCCCATCTCTACTTTGAGACTAAAATGCTCAATTCTGCTTCTGCACTCATATGAAATAACCTCAGCTCTTATCATAAAGTCTGGTACTAATAAAGTCATACAGTTTTTAACAGCAGAGTTTAAATCTACCATGTCACCTGGTATGTGTGCTTTTTTTGGTGTGGGGTCAAGACGGTAAATTACCTACTTAAACTGAGGAAATTACTCTGATCACACTTCTCTCCCATCCTGTCTTTAGGCTCCTATCCTTCTTTCCTCTCCATCCTCTCCATGGCCTCTGTGTGGATTCCCCTCCTCCATTTCCTCCATCGTTCACATGTTGTATTAGAGGAGATAACGGCACCTGAGCTGCCGTCTCTCTCTTTCTTTTTCAACTCCTTCAGCCCTTTCTGTCGTATTCCTCCTCAACTCCTCGAGCAAGTCAGTCATAAACAACAGCCAGAGTGCAGATTGGCATAACAGAAGAAAAGTCAAGGACACCTACGCTGTCCTATCACTACCTAACAAACTACAGTAACACTCAGTCAGATTCACAGGTGGTTTGAAGAACTCTAAGGTCAATTTCCACAGAATAAATTGAAAAGCAACATCCTCTATCTGTGCACACAGCAATGTCCTCCCAGTTGGTTTTCTGCTCGACAGGAAGCACACCTGATGCTTTTTTATTATTATTTTTGCACCTCTCCACACTCATGGCCTCATTTCCAATCATGGTGATTAGATCTCTCCCACTTCCTTCCTCTCGTCCTCCCTGCTCCGTACATTTTTATTAAATGGGATTTTTTTTCCTTTCCATACATTTATTTCTCTGAGCATAATTTTCCTTGTCTCCCTTCTATCATTCTTTTACTCATTTTTCTTTCCTGTTCAGTCCATCTTCTCTTCCCTCTCCCTCCCCCCATCACCCCTCCAGCACATTGCTCCTTGGCAAGACCTACACTATAGCGGTGTATTGAAATTGCTCCGCAGTGCAGAGATTGGGGTGAAAACAAGCCTGTAGCCCCCCAGCATTTCTCCCAAATAACACATTTCATTTCCTGCCACACTTCCTCCCACCCCTAACCTCTCCCACCCTGTCTCTCTCTGGCTCCATGCTTCCGTCTCTTTCTCTCTCTCTCGCTCTGTATTTTCCTGTCAAAGGCCAAAACAATTATTCATACAGAAATGCCTCTGTACTCATGCATAAAATGAAAGTTATTCAAGCTCACACGCTCACTCACCTGCATACTTGAATTGCCAAATATGCTCACAAGGGTGTGCACTAAATATATTCTTCTTTTCACTCTCTCTTTTTTTTAATCTGTCTTCATCTAACACAGATCTGGCCTCCCACACAAACACCTGTTTGGACCTATATGTATAAACCCAATATGTACTCATGAATGCATAACTCGTGTTTAAAGAGGCCAAGAGAAAACGGGCCTCCACTGGGTTCTGTATAAACTAATTCATCCTCTGAGACCCACTCCTCTCACATCAGCTCATATGATTGAGCTTGAAAGATTCATGAAGCCAGGGCTATTAATACCATCGGTCCCTAACCCACCTTACCAATGTGTCCACAGAGCTGAGCGATGAGGTCACAGAGGGTGGAATGGGAAGGACAGGCTGTGGCTGAGGGTAATGGTTTTTTTATTGTAGATACACACAGGCAAGGAGATATTCGTCAGCAGAAAAAATCTGCTGCTTGAGTTCAATTGAGGAAGAAAGAGAGATTGGCATGCTTAGAGCTGGAGGTATTGTGTGATAAAGCAGAGTTATAACCAAAAAAGTGACGGAGAAAGAAAGAAAGCTGCAGATAGATAGATTCTCAGTGAGTTGCAAGGGTATGTAGAGGAAGACAGATGGAAGGGGCCGCTGCTGCCATGCTGCTCCCCTCAGGACACCCCATTCACTCCTTCATTAATGATGGAATGGATTTATGTGTTTGGCTCTAAATCCTCCAACTTCTAGTGCTTACGTCAATATGTTGTAGAGTTTTACTGCTATTCCTTGGCTTCTACTTCTCCTGCAATGCTAGATCCGGTGAAGGCCACCGGGTGAAAGAATGTGCCGTTAAAGACTGATGATTCATGCTGAATACAGGAAATAAAATGTCTAATATTTTCTTAGAGGTGGACAATGTATGTTCTCTTTTCTCAGCAAATTACCTCCAGAAACCCACAAGTTTTGTACCAATGTGACCTTTGTGTTTGCGTACTTAAGACTACACTGAAAAGCCTTTTCTAAACTCCATTAACACTAAAATACTGTGTTATAATAATAACTGTGTTACCTCACTACAAGGAACTTATCTTGTCAACAAAAGCAAAACTGAAAAACTGAATTATAAAACGCTATGCTGTAGATTTTAAAGTTGATACATTTTTCATTTTTGGTGAAATATTCTGGTTTTCTAAAGCAACCTGACAATGATATAACATATCACACTCAGCACAGTGACTCCGTGGATGATCCGTGCATGAGTCTGGATGTGACAGCGAGCGTGCAAATGGCAGAGTATGTGTCTTTTGTGTGATTGATGACCAGCACTTTGTCACAGTTTGTCGGCAGCTGAGGAGCTCTTAAAGGGCTATGATTGGCTGGCTGAGCTCGATCTGCACGCCTCATTAATTCATCCACGCCATCGGTTTCCTCAATCAGCATTATGATTGGCTGCCACAGCTACCACCACCCATACTCTTACCCAAACACTGCCACGAGTGCCTGATTGGAGCTCGGCAGCCTGCAGCTGACTCAGGCTGATATTTGCATTTACAAAAGCAGTCATTCACACAATAAGAGACACACTCCAGTCAATATGCAGTCATAAAAATGCACAAATTCAGTCATGATGTAACACTGAACTTCAGCACAAAGACATGGCACTGCAAAAAGGTGTGTCTAAAAACAAGATAAAAACACAAAATCTGAGGGAAATGATCTTGCTGCATGGACAGATAATTTCACTTGACAAGATTTCTTAAATAAAGATTATTAAATCTAGAAATAAGCATGTTGAACGCTTAAAATAAGAAATTAACTCTTAATACGATAAATGATCTGACACTTTTGAATCTAAAGTTTTTTTTATCTGCTCGGGCCAGTTCATCGCTGCTTGCAGCTTAAATTTATCTGGTTTTAAGAGTTAATTTCTTATTTTAAGCGTTCAACATGCTTATTTCTAGATTTAATAATCTTTATTTAAGAAATCTTGTCAAGTGAAATCTATCTGTACATGCAGCAAGATCATTTCCCTCAGATTTAGTGTTTTTTTCTTGTTTTTAGACACACCTTTTTGCAGTGGGTAGCATACAGATTACAACCTCAAGCACCTGCAGTTGTGCAGCTAAACTCTGTTCACACTATATGAGAGATGGGTGGACTGCATAATTTCCTAGTTTTCAATCAGTGTGGACATTCCTTCCTCTCCAAACTCTTCAGGACAATGACAAACAAAGGACATACTGACTGCAGAGTTGAATGAGAATGAGCTGGTGTGTGTGTGTGTGTGTGTGTGTGTGTGTGTGTGTGTGTGTGTGTAGTGTGTGTAGTGTGTGTAGTGTGCAGTATCTTTTTGGTATAAACACACCTGCAGATTAATGAGCTGCTGGCCACGTTGCCAGTACTCACCTCTCTCTTTTTTATCTCTTTTTCCCCTCTCTCTCTCCAACACACACACACACACACACACACACACATATTTTCCAGTCTTACACACACACACACACGTGCCACTTCGAGTTGTTCCGTCGCTGCTACTTCTTCTTTGTAATTTAGTCGTCAGCTGAAGTGTCGGGAACAGTGAATGAATATGCACCCGTGTGTCTGATATGTATTTGGTTTAGCTCAGCATGTGTGTGTTGGTGTTTGTGTTTGTGTGTTTGCGTTGTGCTGGATGAATGGCGGCAATGACTCTGTATACACTGGGTGACAGCTGTAAGAGCAAGTGAAGCATATAAAGGCTGGCCACGTAGAAAGCGGGACAAATTGATTTCCCATGAAGACTGGGAACTGGGTTTTACACAGGGGGGTCTTATCAGTGTTCCAGAAACACACACACAACAACACACTAACAGCTGCACACGCTACACAAACTTATTTCATAAAATATAAATGTGGAGCACATAATGTTGTATTCATATGGGAGTGCACACAAACATGAACACATGCTCTCATGCAAGGTTATAAATGTTTTAGATTTTTCATTAGTTTTAATTTCGTTTCTAATTTTTTTTTTTCAAATTCAGTTGGTTTTAATTAGTTTTTAGAGTGAGTTTGGTATTTTTTTATTTTTTTTAATGCTCAGTTTTAGTTTAGTTTTCATTAGTTTTAGTGATTTGTAATGTTTTTTTTGTTGGGTGCAAGATCACAATAAATGTTGCCTTTATTTCCTTGCCTTATCCATCTCAGCCCGAATAAGGTTATTAACTTTTGTTGCTCCGGGTGTTTTGAATTTTGGTTCAAGTAAAGTGCTGAATTTTAGAAGACTCACATAGTTGTGTAGACATCCCAGTCTCAATTACCATATTTAGCAATGCTTCCTGTATGAAAAAAGTTGACAAAGATGAAAACGAAGGACATTTTCACTTTAATATTAGTTAGATTAAGTTAGCTTTGTAACCACAATACCGTTTCAGTTGGTTATTGGTTGATTTTTTATTCTAGTTTTTATTTTTATTTCAGTTCACAGAAATTCATTAATTAAATGATTTTCCAAATCTAGTGTTCGTTTTCACGTTAGTATTCCATAACTATGAAAACTTTGCTCTAATGTGGCAATGCACATGTTGTAGCTCAAAGGGTCCTTTGGACTTTCACAGGGAGACTGTGGAGATCTGGATCACGAGCAGCACAATCAGTGTTTTTTTTTAAGAGATTTTTTGGGCATTTTATAGCTTTTTATTGAGAGTGGGGAAATTCAGAGTGAAAGGGGGAGATTTGATTGATTGATTGATTGATTGATTGATTGATTGATTGATTGATTGATTGATTGATTGATTGATTGATTGATTGATTGATTGATTGATTGATTGATTGTGTCTTTGTACCTCATTCTAAACTTTCATGTTTGGACATTGCTTCAACTCCATAGTAGTAGAGGGGAAGACATGTGGGAAAAGGCTCCAAGCCGCAATCGAACCTGGGCCCCCCGCTCACAAGGACTGAGCCTCTGAGCCCCCAAAATCGGTGTTTTTATGAGTCCATGTTTTGTTTGCATCGTGCTCACGATGCAGATTCTTTACGGTTTTCCATTGATCAACGGTTGATGGTGATATGCATTCACAACAAACGTAGAAGAAGAACACTGCAAGCCAGCAAACATAGATGTAACCATTCCACAAATGCAGTGTGAAGCTAATGGCACATTTCCACTGCACGCTGCGGCTCTAAAACTCATGAAGTACCTCAAGTTTTTTGGCTGCCACCTCAGACGAAGTTCAAGGCCAACTGTGCAGACACAGTACTAGAAGGTGAAGGTACAATATAATACTTAAACATTATGCTATTTTATTTTTGCTATTATGACATTTTGATAAAAAAAAAAGTTGTCTCTGTTTTATCAAATAACATCAAGTCTCACTTTATTCATTCCCATATCAGCAATATGGGAATGTCAAGCACACAGAATATCCAACCCTGACATAAATTAAGAATTCAATAAAATATTTCAACTCAGCGCCATCTACTGGACTGAAAATCGTATTGTTTTAGTATTCTAGTACCCAAAAGTAAAATGAATAATTTATATATATAGTAAGCTATGTATATATAGTAGTACTATCCTTGTATTGATAAAATAGCCCCACACTTACTGCAGACTACTGATTGGTCAGTGAGAATCGTCACTAAACTCATCACTTGTGCAACATTTTAAATAACCAAGCTACCGTCAATAGCAACTGCAATTCTTTTATTCACTCAACTCAGATTTTAATGGCAGCCAGAAAAACTACATGGTACACTACGCTGTACAACTGACTGAGCATCATAACTGCAATTACAATCATATAATTTGATCAGATCGATCAGCCCCAGCTTAAACACAATCTATCTCTGACTATAAAGCAAGACCTAAACCTACAGCAGCCTCTTTGACAACCAGGAAATTTACATATTTTCTTGCTTTTGTTGGATATCCTCATCTTTCTGTCCTTGTGACGATGTGTGGCTCCTCACAGAAATAAAACCCTGTATACAGTTCACAAATGTACACCCACATACTGACACATACCACACACATTATATTGACCTTACCAAACAGTTTATTTTCCTTATCTCCATGGTAGCAGGCGAGAGATTCTGAACACAATAAGAGAAGACTAGAAGACGAGACAAAGAGAGATGAAGCAAGAACACATGAAAGAGATGATTGAGGTGATAAAGTCGTTGACCAGGCCTGAGTATGACTGACTGTCAAACATAAATTGGCTGAAAAATGGTAAATTATCCCTTAAGATTAGGCAGACGCTGTTTGTTTAGATCATGAGCCATTTCTTTTCAGAAATAGATTTAAAGCTTCAACATCAGAGCCCCCTCTACTCAGAAACACATCCTTATATAATTTCACTGTCAGTGATTAATTGATTCTGACAGCACGAAGGAAAAAATAGATAATTCCACTCTACTATTTTCTCTTTAAGTATGTCAGAAATAGCGACAGGAGGCAGAGAATAGCCTGTCATTCACCCCTCTGGGGAACTGCTCTACTTTAACAGTGGAGTTATTGTATTTTTAAGTGTGTACGCTCACAGAAGTAAGAGAGAAGGAAAGGAGGGAAGATAATAGGGAGGATGAAAGGTAAAGGGGAAGGAAAGGGGGAACAAAGCAACAAAGTCTGAAGGACATTGAGAAAGGAAGGAAGGAAGAAGAGATGAAAATGGAATAAAGGAAGGAAGAAATGATGAAAAGTGAGGGAGAGAAGAGTAATAGTAAAACCAATCTATTTTAAGAGGAAGGTAGCTCCTTTAAGCTGAGGTGAGGTGTGTTAATGATCACACCCTGGGTGTGTCAGGCAGATAAAGTTGTCAAGGAACAGGCCAAAGCCCACACGGCCCAGAGGGACGCTACCGCTGCCAACACCAGGAGCCCTAAAGGGACACCTGTAAACCCTCCTGACTCAAAGGAAATTAGCCTGGTAAGACCCACGGGGCAAAGGAGGATAAACTTGCCATTTAGAGCTCTCCGGAGGGAGGGAGAGAAAATAGAAGGTGAATAGACTCGGAAGTGAATAATGGAAAAAGAAGTATGGGAGGCAGTGAGGGAAGAAGGAGGAAATGACTGTGGAAGAAGAAGAATGAAGAGGAGAAAGTTAAAAAAAGAAGGGCACGTCTACAGATGCTGATGATTCTCTGGATCTATTCTTTATTTCCTGTTATTATAAAGTCCTCCACTATATCCAATATCTTTCTTCTTCTCTCCTTCTGCGAGGAGACAGAAATAGAGAGCGAGGCTGTGTGATACTGGTGGCTCTGTGGCAGCTTGCTTGGCTTCTCCTGTCCTTGGCTTCTTTTTCCTGGCCACTGGCCCCCCTCCCACACAAAATATAAACAGCAACGGAAGATGGAGCCAGTGAACACACACACACACACACACACACACACACACACACACACACACACACACACACACACACACACATACACACACACACACACACTCACAGTGTCATTGAGTGGAGTCAGACTGTCAGAACTGAGGGCTAGCAGAGAGATGTGAGATGTTGTGACACTTTACCTCATTACATTTTCCCAGGCTGTTATGAATGTTTCGGACGTGCTGTCAACTAAAGCGAGGAACTGTCTGAAACATACTGTGGGCACACACACACACACACACTGATGCATCACATATCTACATTGCAACACGTGAATTAGGATGAATCTTTTGCTGTTTTCATGTTGCTGTGTGATATTTTTGAAATGTCTACAAGGCAGGTTTAAGGCATACTTTACTCACTTCCCCTCGACGCACAGGAAAATCTGGTAAACCCAGACGATTTGGATCGCTGCCTGTGTGCCCCTCTCAGTACATCATCGGAGCTCCAAGATGTAATTGCGTCTGGGGCGAGTGGTGACGTAGCATATCCCTGCACATCCCTATCATCTTAGCCAAGTAAAAGGGGATAAAACATTTTCTCTATTTTCACCAGAAACCACAGGATGAAGGTGTTTTCTCCAGACGCTGCATCGTCTGATAGGTTGATCAGCGTTGCACTGAGCTCTCTGGAGAGCAGCCTTGGGCTGTACCAGAGCTGCTGTGTAGTCTGTCTGTTTCCTCTTCTCCCTGCTGATCCTGATCCTTTTGTAATCCACCCGCACCCAAACACTGCTGAAGGCCCGGTACTCACACATACACACACACACGCACAGGTTCTAGCATATAAACAGTATATAAACAGATATGTGCAATATGTACTGTTTTTTCGATAAAACATGTAAACTCAACGAACTTAACCCTCTGAACTAGGGAGGGTAGGAAGAATTGAAAAATGTCTTGTGTGCTGTATGACACATATAAAGCGCCACAAAGTTGGAAGCTTCACGTTGTCCAAAATGTCTTGGTATGACAAACTATTTCACTGCAAAAAAGGTGTGTCTAGAAACAAGATAAAAACACTAAATCTGAGGGAAATGATCATCATCTGCCAAACGGAGGTGCGTGATTCGTCACTCCACAGAACTCGCTTCCACTGCTCCCCAGTCCAGGGATGATGTGCTTTACACCGCTCCATCCGGCGCTTGTCATTGGACTTGGTGATGTAAAGCTTGTGTGCAGCTTCTCGGCTATGGAGACCTCTTCCAATTGAGCTCCTGCCACACAGTTTTTGTGCTCACATTAATGCCAGTGGAAGTTTGGATCTCTTCAGCTATGGAATCAGCAGAGCGTTGGTGACTTTTAGGCACCGTGAGCCTTAGCAGTTGTCAACCCCGCTCTGTGATTTCTGCTTTGTGGCTAAGTCGCTTTTGTTCCTTGGCGCTTCCACTTTCTAATAATATCACTTACAGTCGTGGAATATCCACCAGGGATGAAACTTCCCAAACGTCTTATTGCAGAGGGAGCATCCTATCACAGTACCACACTTGAAGTCACTGAGCTCTTCAGAACGACCCTTTTCGCATCACAAATGTTTGCAAATGGAGTCTGCATGGCTAGGCACTTGACTTTATACCTCTGTGGCAAGGGGTCTGATTGAAAGACCTGAATTCAGTAATTAACAGGTGTGGCCAAATACTTTTGTCTGTGGTAAATGGAAAATGGACCTGCACTTATATAGCGCTTTTCTAGTCGCTTTGCGACCACTCAAAGTGCTTTACACTACAGACTGCGCTCGTTCACCCATTCACACACACATTCATACTGGTGGCAGAGGCTATCCTAAACGGTGCCACCTGCCACCATTGGGAATTCATTCACACACCGATGAACGCAGCATCGGGAGCAATTTGGGTTTCAGTATCTTGCTCAAGGATACTTCGACATGTAGGCTACCATGGTCAGGGATCGAACCACCAACCCTACGATCGGTGGGCAACCCGCTCTACCAACTAGTGCCCATATAGTGTATGTCTGAGCCTCCAACTCAGATGAGAAGTTTGTTGTGCGCCAAAATCGGTGACTAGCAGACTTATTTCAGTGGTAAGTTTAGTTAGCATCTTTAAGCTTGTTAGCTTGTAACTGGCCGTGGCAGACACAGCATTCATGTTACATAGTGTTTTTTTTATCTCTGTATTGAAGGTTTCAGATTTCTTTTCTGGCTTTTGATTTGCTTTGAAAGTTCTAATCTCAGATTGTTGTTAAATATCTTCAGTAGACGAATGTGAAGCACCTCTCTAGTGACAAACTGACAGATATGAGTTTGTATAGTCAAGGTCAGACATTTTAAGGGACAAAATAACAAAAACACATGTCTTAGTGCAGGATGACTTTAACTTCACTGAACACTGAACAAAGTTAATTGTGTTGCGCATCACTGTTCATTCTTAACCTTGAAAACTCTGTTTGGAGTTGTTATTCAGTTTTCAGTCACATCATATGATATTCACCAGCAGAAACATTTTCCATGCTGTCATGAATTGAAGATCTTCAAATTTCCATTTTTCTCCAAAAACTGTAAGAATTCCTCTTCCTTTTAAGTTGATACTGAAAGTTTACTTTTGATCTTGGAAACAGCAGCGAACAAAACAATCTTCCCTCAGGGTCCATGTAGAACTCCATCTGTTAATAAAGGTCATGATATCGCATGATCTTAAACGCTCCAGAACAGCTAATGGACCCTGAGGTGAGATTGTTTTGTCAACTTATCATATTATAGTTCTGTCTGCATGTATTATGTAATACATATCTTGGTTTACTAACCATTGTCTGCTATTTGCTATCATTTTTGAAGGAATTATTTTCTTTTTATGGACATTTCATAAAATGATCTATAGAATATCTGTATCAGAGTATACTCATAATCATAATATTATACTAGCTGCACATGAATCCAGTAGGTATTATGGGTTTGAAACTTGTATTCTCCCTCCTTCATATCATTTAAGTTAATAATTGTATTTCTTTTGAAGTGCACAACATATGGAAGGGATTTGTAAGTGAAAAGCTGAAAATGAACACCTGTTAGACTTTATTGTCAAACCTCCTGTGCTGGGCTGCTCCTACATATTTTTCTTGACATAGAAATAGAAACTAATCTTGGGACAAGGCAGTTACACATGGAAAGCTGCTGTATTATTATTCAGCAGCTACAAGAGAAGGATGTCTAATGGCTGCAGTACAATTTGACGGACCTGACTTCAGTGCTGCCTGTGCCTGTAGTTTAACAGATTTCATGACTGTAGGGACAAAGTTGTGCAAGAAGATGTCACAATAGTAGAGGTGAAACATTTTAAATACTCTCTGGTAATGTCATCGTCAAGTAGTGCTTGTCTTGTGTTGAAACATGTTGAAAGTCTTTGCACATCGAGCAGACCCAGAGTGACATTAGCATTATTTTGGTTTTGTTTTTTTGGCAACAAGTCCTCCAAACCATATGACCACATAAGTGAATACTTCAAATACAACCCATAGGAGCATTTCCTAAATTAGTGCCCCAGTTGCTGTTTTAAACATGTGGTTAACATAGTAACACAGTCACACTAGGTTTAGGTAAGCAAACTACTTGGTTAAGATTAGAGAAAAAAGTACATGGTAAAAGATGGATTAAAAAAAGTTAAATAAATGGACATAGCGACCAAAAATTAGGTAGTTACATTGTGATACTAAAATGTGAAGTTGATAGTTATCAACCAAGTAGGCCTGTGTGCACATTACTTCTTCGTGAAGACATAAAAATGAAGCAACATTGACTTGCCATCAGCTTCCCTCTAAAGTTCTGGCTTGAAACTCCATGTCAGATATTTTTTTGATGATATTCAGCCAAGTAAAACGGAGATATTGTCAAATATATTTAGTATAAAATATTGAACTACATATTATCCTCATTTTACCTGTTATATGTTATATATGCAACCTGTATTCATATTTGCAATATTTAAAATTCTGTGTTTTGAAACATAATTTTCAAGATCAGATTTTATGTTTCCTTAGTTTCTTTTGGGTTCAAAATTTTGATCAAGTAAGTCAAAGTTATAAATTAATTATCAGGACATATAGGTGAGGCAACGCTGAAAAACTGATACCAACATGGCATGGTTAAGATTTTTTAACAGATTTTTAGCGGACAAAATAGCTGAAGATTTCAGAGGGTTATATCACCTGCTTATAGTGATAAAGACTGTATTTTTGGTCTATTCAATCAGGAAAACAATTGAAGAAGCATTTATCTGTCACAACTACTTGTGATGGAGAAAGTTCAAAAGCCAGTGGCATAAAATCAGCTCGTACACCAGACCGAACTGGGAAAAAACTGACCCAACTCTGTATATTTAAAAAAAAAAATTAAGCTTATGTCCCATGAGGCCCCAATACTCTGTGACTTAAGTCCCAGGAGGCCCGTGCACTGAGGAGCATCATGTCAGAAAGAAACTCTTCCCCAAAAGATTAAGAAGTGGGAGGTAGGAGCACCACTTGCTCTCTGTAGTAACTTGGCATACACACACTTGCATTAAGTTAATGCTTGCAGCTGTGGATATCCATTCCGTAAACACACATAATGTGCTGTGCCAACACACACACACACACACACACACACACACACACACACACACAGTAATACAAACATTCGATAAGTTTTAGTTTCCTTTCTCGCCTGCACTGTTCACACATGCAATCTTTACACAAACATTCTCCTTCTCATTAATGCCACTGTACACACACAGCACACACCAGCATTATAGTTATTGACACGACACAACATGGTCCACTGAGTGGGCTTGCTGTTTAGACGAGCAGCTGTTCAATAGAAAGGTATCCATCTTTGTAGAAGGGCATGGAAATGTCAATGCCCCTCAGCTAGCTAAAGGAAGTCAATCATCCAGGGTCCTGCACAATGAAAGATGACAAACACAAAGAGCCTTTCAGCAGAAACCTTTGTGAGACAAACATTTCCATTTCAAAGCCTCCATTTTACAGGATGTCATGTCAATTTATTTTTACATAATGTCGGCTGTGGTTCCGAGGCAATTAGGAGAATGTAAAAAGAGTGACAAGATCTGTCACTGCTGTTGGTTGATAAGGGGGCAGACTGCCACCAGTGTGTTTCTGTAAGGGTGTGTGTCACAGATACAGTGATTGAGAGTTTGCCTGCATGAATGTTAGTTTCCTTCTATGTGGCTGAAACTCTTCCTCAGTCACATTCATGTCGTCCCTCTTCGCCCTCTGGAACCAACCTGTCAGATGGAAAGTCTGCAGGTGGCATTTACTGGTTCAAAGGGTCTCCCTGTAATTGATCAGACTGCTGTTTGATCTCTACGTCTGGCATTTAGTCTACAGAGAAAAATTAGCTTTTCCCGGTTCTGTTAGGACAAACTGGCCGTCTTTCAAGTGTCCGTGCCTGCTACCTCCAGAAGTTTAGTGGGTCATATGCTCTGTATCATGAGATTTGTCCACCTCACCGTAAACCCGCTGCTTGTATTCGTGGTGCATATTTGCCTTTCTCTATTACTAAAACACTGGTTTTTGTTAACTATATACCTCTTCCCACTTAATGAAGTACGTTTTTCAGGGTTATTCACAATTTTCCCAAAAACAATTACTAGAAGTGCACCGATCTACATGCCTTGTTGACCAACATCGCCCTGTCTGCCATTGTCTTTCGACAGTGCTACAGGTCAATGTTTATCTGATGTGATGCATCAATTTTGCACTGCATTGCGGAATGTAATGTTTCTTATTTGTGGTCGGGCTCAGACAACATTAGCTGCCACATGCTGTTACTGCAGCTGCTGATTCTGGCATGGCAGGTTTAATGTGGTGTGCTTACAAATTAAAGTGAAAAATGTATTATCGTTTAATTCTTTCTAGATATGAGGCAGATTTTTTGTAATGCATTGTAAGACTTGAAGGGATGTAGAACCTGCACTGGACGAGGTGCTTGACTCTTTGCGCAAGTTGAACTTAAAAAGCCTGTCAATGTTGAGATTCTTCTTTATCAAGCCATAAAGAAATATTATTATTCGAAAGAAAGTATTTTAAAAGTGTTCTTCTTGCAGACAATCCTGACAAACCATGAATTAATTTTACACATCAGCATCATGTTTTAGTTATTTCGGCATAATTTTGATCCATTTATTGCAATTAAGGCTAATTAAAATCTGTTTATTTTGGGTACATACCACTGTAGTAACACCATAGCAGCTGTCACCAAGAAACTGCCTGGAAAAGGCTGTGAAATTCACCAGATTTGGTTTGTTTTGGCCTTTGGTTTTCCGACAAGTATGGGATACCAGAACAGGTGCAAAGCTGTAATTATAGTTATGATGGGCATTGTGATGGCTGACTGAAGAAATGGTGGCGCTGTTTAAATCCAGCTGCTTTTCACACAAAATCCTGCATATCGGCTTGGTCAAATTGTTATCTTAAACATCTGTATTTGCCAAGAATTTCACAATCTGTGCATTCCTGCCAATTCTGCCCGAGACAATTTGCAGAAACAGGACTCTGAATCCTTCAGACGTCTTCCTTAAATATTCAGTCTCTCTACATATGTAGGAGTGAATTTCACAGCTCCCAGCACTTCTATAAACAGTCATTATGTTGACAGGCAAATGGCTGTAATCTTGACCTTTGGTATAAATGTTTGTAGCAGTTTTGGCTTCCCTAATGGGTTGCTGACATCTTTACTTTCTCTCACACTGCACAGCAAACACCTTAACACAGAAGCAACACTTGAAATCACATTCCGAATGAACCTCTTACGACTTGTGCAGATGAAATTGTAGCTATTTTTGTGTCAAAGCCAACGAATGCCAAGTAAAAAATATCTCAGATGCTTCTCACTTTGACATTCCTTTTATTTGATGTTGTGGGTGAATATTTATGAGTGTGTGGAGGAGAGAATAGGACATTTGCAAAAACAACTCGCTGCTTCCAAATCAAAAAGATGACCAAAAGAACTCAGACGGCATTCAGCTCATTTTTATGAGCTTTGGAGGAAGAACAGAACAGACTGTGGCTGTAAGCAGTTAACTAAAAAGGCTTTCTCTGTGAAACAAAATACACAAGTAACATCATGTCCTTGTATCCTTATATTGACCTTTGACCTAATTTCTCTGAATCAATATTATAATGTTAAATACATTAAAGAAAAACAACCATTTCAGTATAACAATAAATACAAAGTATTAAACCAAGAATCACCAACAAGCACATGAGCGACAAAGACTACAGCACTTCTGTACCTTTGTTAACAGTAACGTACACAGCAAAATCTGTAGTGTTGTTTTTTCAGTGTTAATAATTTTGAGTTGGTGAGTGTTGATTTTGGAGTTGTTTTAACACTTGTAGTGATCAAAAAGGTCTTAGAGTTAGATTCACTTCAGTTGGAGTTGATAAAACAAAACAATGAATGTTAATTATCACATTAGTGAAAGGAAATAACATGATTTTGGGGTTAAAAATACACTTTGTGTGTCAAAGTCACAATTGTTAAAAATTAACACTCACAGTGAAAGGAAATAACACGATTTTAGTGTTGAAATTACACTTTGTGTCATAAAATAACAAGATGTATGTTAAAAATGAACACTCAAAGTGAAAAGGAATAACACAATTTCGAGTTAAAAGTGCACTTATGTGGTGTCATAAAACAACACCAAGGGTGTCAAATATTTAACACTATTAAAGAGTTAAAATATGAACACTTTTCAAAGTGTAATTTTAACTCAGAATCCATGAGAACTATATAAACTCAGAAAAAGTGTTAAATTTAACACTCTTTGAGTTGAATTAACACTCCCGATTTTGCTGTGTACCTGAACATGCTAAAAGAACGTGTTCATTGAACATTCTCATGTTTTTGTTGAAGGGTGGCCTGAATGTATCTGTGAGCAACTAGTGAATGTGAGACACTGTTATGCACTGTGTTTTATGGCATCTGAGGGTTTATGGCACCCAGCATGCCACAGTTGTGTGTAATAGTGTTTTATTCGTGTTAAAATGATGTTTCCTGTTGCACCCTCCCTCTGTGAGTTAGAGATAAGGTTCAGTTCGGATTTAGACAGCGGGAAACATAAACACCAGCAGGGCTAGTGTAACTGTCAATTCAGACAACACAGCTACTGCTACTGCTTGAGCCAGTTCATATCGACTAGTTGAGTTATATGAACAATTCAGTATCCAGTGGGAAAAAAATCACATTTCTTTGCAAACTGTACTCACTAGATCTGAAAAACCACGTCCAAACATCAGCCGCATCTGCAACAAATACAATACATTGAGTCGAAGCATCTAAAAATAATGGAAAAAATTAACTACTTCATCCACTACTACTTTCCCCAGTCTCTTTGATCGAGCTCTAGTGAAGTGTGAACTTGTACAGCATTGTTTGTGGAGAAATAAAAGATCAAGTTGACCAATGCACATGCTCCCAGGTGGTGCGTCTTGCTCTCTGCAGCTCTGATAGTTTTATGTGTGCACTCCAAGAGTGATAACAGACCTGGACACCTAGTGAAAAGAGAATATTAGTGCACTGGAGATCAGCAGAACAGTCTCAGCAACTCAAGAAATATAGAAAACTGTTGTGGAATAACCATAGACTGTATATAAATAATGGACGTAGTCACCGTTACAACATCCATTGGTTTATGGCCCGTTGGAAGCATCGAGTTCAGCGTTACACTCGTCACCATCTTGTGTCACCATCTTGTTTCCGATACGGGGAGCAGACCATATCTGGACTGTGGAGGAGTGAGAGGGATCTGATCACTGACTACAGCCTCTCTACACCTCAACCTGACTGAGAGAAGTCTCTGCTAATTCATGTTAACATTAACTGGAGCATTAACTGGGATGTTAGTTTTGGCTAGCAAAAAACAAAAACTAAATGTATGTTACTTACCTCAGAAAACTGAACAGCGACTCCTTGGAGTGTCTGTTAGTCCAACCAAACGCTGAACAAGACATTTATACTGAACAAAACATTCAAATAAACTGTCTGCAAGAGCAGATTTGATGTTAATTGTTGTGTGTGTCATGGTCTGATTGTGATTGGCGGGTCAGCCTTTATAGTGTGGGAACCTTTTGGGGGCTCGCCAGGTGTTTTCCAACCGGAAGAGGAAAAGCTGTTTTTGACCGCTGCGCTGCGCATTGTTCTGCTTCTCTCCTGATGACGGCTCGCCTTGTTAGTGACCTGTCAATCAAAGGTAGCAACGACCCAAATCATACGATTCTTTATCTTCTATTTTCTTCTAAATAGGGCTATTATTTACACTATTAACATGAAATTGTCTTGAAGAAGATTTTTTACTAGCGATTGAGACCATAGTCTCTAAAAAAAATTCTGAGGTAATAAATGAAGTGAGAAGTTTTCTAATTTTGTATTGAAATGGATGGACCAAAATACTTCTGCAACCTTTGTCAGCACCCCCTGCTGGAATTTTCTGTAGAATGCAGGTTAAGGCACTTCCTGGTTTGCCTCCATGCTCAGACCACGAGGTTGCTGCCTGGAAATAACCAAAGATGGTCTAACTTTGTCAAAAAGGTCTAAGTTCAGGCACGATGAACCTATTCACTCATAGCAAGAAGCTGACTAAGAAAATTATTCTGTGTCTCTCAACCCTCACTTGACCACTGAAATGCAAAAATAATGACTGTTTTATGCTTAAACTCTAAAACATAATCTAGAGTGTCATATCCGAATTTATTGATTTTAACTTGTTGTAACTTGCATCAAGAACTCTTGATTTCTTGAACTCTTCAACCTTAGGCTGAGACAAATTCTCATCACGTCCCATGTGACTCAACTGTCACCTTAATGGGAGGAATTTGTGGCGTAAGAAATGACCAAAAGGCTTCAAATCCATTGAGCGGTGTCTGAAGTTGTCTTTTAATTAATCCACAGACCATTCAGGATTATCTAATACTCACTTAGAGTCCTGATGTGTGATTTAAATTAATATGTGTTATTCAGAGATGAAGGGCTCTTAAATCTTGTGGAAAATCAGCCACCATTAGTCCAGATCATGCCTCATTATTTGAGCACAGGATGTTCTCCACTAAAAGGAAATGAAAGTGTATTGTGTATCATGGGTTCTTTGTTACGTTATTATTTTGTAGAGTTGACAGAGTTTTCAAAAATCAGTTCCTATTTCCAGTAGCAAGTTATACTATATGGGCCATTTCCTGTCTCGCAGGTGTATAACTGCGTCGTACTTTTTATGGCTGGAGTTACGAGAACAGTAAAATAATATACCATGTTTCAATGCATGCCAGTCCTTGGCTGAAATATCGATTCTTCTCTCCAAGCTTTATTACCCTCTGAGTGGACTCTCTCTCTCACTGCTGGGCTCTTCCTGAATAAACCCACAAGGATTCATAGACAAGAAATTGCTGATTGCAGTTGAGGTCTCATTTATAAAATGGAGAAAGAGCTGTTTACTTTTTATTTGGCCTGAGCATTCACAAACACTGTGGCTGGGGGGGATACATTGAAAGCGTAAAATCTCAGTGTTGTAAAGTAGAAGGGAAAAAAAGGCCCTCCAAAGGTGGCAAAGTCAGAAAACGGAACGACGAGAGTGTAAGAGGAGACGATGGGGAGGTGATGGAGTTGATCTGGTGCTGGACGTAGCTCCGCTCGAGTACACAGGTAATAGAAATTTTATCTGATCTATTGAACTGACAAATAATCCCAAAAGGGAAATGGGGAGAGGCTGACCCACGGCCTTCTCTCACCCCATTTCTGTTTGCTCTCTGTCTCTTTCTCTGTCCCTTTTCAATTATTCATGCCCTGGTTTCGACACATGCCTGCACTAAGCCTCCAGATATTCTGTCAACCGACACCACCCCCGGTTTGTCTGGCTGCTCTCTCACTATCCTCCCCCATGTTCCTCCATCTCTATTTCCTCATCCTGCCAGATACACTACAAACAGAGAGGCGGGGATAAATAACAAGAGCAGGTTATGTACTTATCCCGCAATCAAACATTCACATCCAAACCATGTTTTTTTCAATCAGCCGTGATCAACATTTAATCCTCAATTTCCTCTTCGTATCTCCTCAGCCATTATGTTAGCCACATCAACTTTTCACAGAGATTTGCCGCCTTTCCTGACAGATTCAAATGAATAATGCTGGCTTCAAGAAAAACTGGTAGCGTCCGTTAGTGTGTTAGCTGCACCCAGCAATTACCACAGTGGCTGGCACCTGTTTATCCCTCCATCCATTCGTCTGCCAGCAGATAAGTGGAGCACCGCTCTCCTCGACTCCCTGGAGACTGTACTAGTGCCCGGGCCTTATTTTGTTGTACTGGGGAGCGTGCCAGAAAGTCGCGGACCCACACATACAAATGCACAAATGCAGTCGTACAAACGCACACACACTGCCACCTGCTTAAGTTGGATGGTTCTCTCATTAGGCCAGTTGGGCAGAGTGGACATTGAGTGGGCTTTGAGTGGACAGGCCTGCTGCGCTCTGGCCCTCAATGCTTGGTTTGAGTAGAGGTGAGCTAGAAACAGACAGACACAATGTGTTGTTACGACCATATGTTCCACTGTGGTAACTTTCATTTTATCAAGTCAGTTATTTAGATTTAGCATGAAGTCGTTCTCCAATCAGGCATGTTTAACTTCTTGTTATCTGGTTGTGTGAGTGGGTGTGGATGTGGATGTGGAGTTTGACACATTTTTTTTGGTAAGGAGAGAAAGTTTCTCTGGCTAAATCTGAGTTTAACATGTGTACTTGTGAGCACAATTTTGTAACACCACTAATTTAGAAGCCAACCATGGTCCAGTATGCAACTTTAACACGTGTGATGTTGAAACTTGAGTGCACTTACACTGGACATTTCACTAATGTAGGAGACTAGGTCAGTCCACAGTTAATAGAAAATAAACCCTTTTTTGCTGAAAGACCACAGCAGTGTCTAAGTGTTTAATCTGTAATTTACAATAGTTGGAGAGGAACAACTAACTAACTCACTAACCAACTTGCCTAACGATTCACCAAAATGACTTTAGGAGTTAGTCCAACCAGCAATGATATGACTCTTAACATCAGATTTGGTTTATCAAAGATTCTAGAAAAGCAGCACAGATCAGCCCAGCTGATGTATCGCTCTAGTTTTTTATCATCTTCATGCTTTTCTGTACAAAGGCAGCAAATATGAGTCTACCACGCCTAAATCTGAAGCTTCTGTTTTGTTGTGTTCACTCTGCATGGTACGGTGTGAATTGATTCAACTCAATTTTGCTATCAGGTTCTTTTCTCTATTTCGTATTCCACGGTGGATACTATCTGTGGGATTCTCAGCTGATAGCACTTTCATCCAGCACTGCTGGTCAGCAGTGATATGTAGTGCTTAAACTCTGCTCTTCTAGTATTGGCTTAGTTTGCTTGGACAAGGTGATACTTTAAAAAGCACCAAGTTCCATAACAGATGCAGTTGAAATGTGTCATATGTTCAGCAAGACATTTGATTGGTTGTGATTTAAAAATGCTCATCTTATACAATCAAGTTACCCATGGTTGACCTGCAACGATTAGTTTTGTGTCTTTTGTCCACCTGTTCGCTTGAATTTCTTCAGACATCTGTTGCTAGCTGCCAATGTCTCGAGTGTCACTTTGTTGGTTCCTGCAACAGATAAGTCCACCTGCCTACTGCAGCTGCTCTAATAGCTGATGTTCAGAGCTGTACTTTATTGACCACAATGCTCCTAAACTCCAGAGAGTTCCTCCACTCCTTACCCCGGTGCTACAGTGCTTAATGAGGCCAGATGCCGCATTTTAGGCCCAGTAACTGTTTGAGCTTCTCTTTTTTTGAACAGCTGTACTGGCAACCTGTTCATCTGTTGGTTCACAGTGTAGAGGGAGGTTTTTGAGGGATATTTTCAGTGTCTATCACTTATCTTAAATTCTATTTTAATTACACAGAGTTTCTGAGAGGGGTCCTGTTCATGTGGTCATATTTAATATGGATTGTTTTGGGTCACAGCCTTCTGTTTCTTGTTATTTGAACAAGTAGTGAAATTGTATTGTTTCAATTTTATTCTATACTTATACTGTTTACTTACAAATAATGAGACCTGGTTTGTATTTCATTTTTTATTTAATCACACCTGAACTCCTGCAGGCGGTTTAATTGCCTCAGGCAACTTTCTATGACTTGATGCCTGGTTGGACTAAAATGCTTTTGTTTGTCCTTTAACTTCGACATCACCCCATTTAACACTATTAACTGAGCATGGCATCTCTTCACTGCCAAGCACCTTAGAGACCATTGCCTCTTGTTTGATGGCAGTTAACTGTCACAATTGGCTGATAATCCTGCAGAGTAATGTTTCTACTCACTGGTGATTGCTGGGTCTCAGTGGTAAATTGAAAGTTTCTCAAATACCATTATGTTACGCTGTAATAAAGGCTCAAGAATTATGTCGTTTGGCACAGTACACCTCATGCAGTTTATTATTATTAATCATCCCTACATTTTCAGTCAGTTACTCCTGTCTGTATCCATAATGTTGCAGTCTGTCAACAACCGTTAACTTTATAACTGATGGTACTGCATCTCTGATCTATTAGATCTTATTGAATATCACAACAAAAACAAAAAGGGGTCAACAACAATTTAGTGGTGCACTTTTTTAAAGTTGGGAATCACAATAGGCAGATAAAAAAAGAACAGTGAATGAGTCAAGCTCAAGTATCAACTCAACTCAGGTGTCCAAACTGAAAACTGGTGCTAAAGTGCCAAAAACTGCAGTTCCTTGACTGGCCTCTTGACTGGCTCCAAAAATCAGTCCCCATTGACCGCAATGTTTTGGTCTATTTAGCTAATTTCTACCTTTATGGCAACTGTACGGCAACTTTGTTTTCCTAGGAAGTCTTAACCTACCCTACTCTGCCTCTGATTGGCTTGAGCTTGTACTTGAGTCCTAAGAAAACACATTCGCTAAAAAACTATCATAACTATCATAACTATCTACCATAAAACTATGGGTTGTATCATTAGCCCCTTTCGTAGTGCCGTTTCATGCCGGGACATTTACGGCTCTGTAACGTCTCGCCTGCACTATGAAAGGGGTCAGCAATAATTTAGTGGGATTCCGGGATCAAATGATCCCACCAATTTTCCACAACCAAAGGTAGTCAAAAATTGGTGGGACTGTGACCACTATGAACGTGCCATCCCGATAAGGCAGAATAAAACACACCTCCCTCTTGGTCCATCATCAAATCATGTTCAGAAGCATCTACAGCAACTGTCGCTAACTGTGCACAGCTTCCGCCATTCATCGCACAAACCGGCGTCGCTAACTGTGCATTGAATGTCCAGTTCTTGTTGTTAACAAACAGAGGTCGCTAACTGATCGTCAAATATCCCGCCTTGCTGGGATGGCCCGTTCATAGTGGTCCCGCCTCCAACAGTCCCCCCAATTTTCCGCCTCTGTGACTACCTCTGGAGGTGGAAAATTGGGTGGGGTACGTTCATAGTGCATGAAACGGCATTATGAAAGGGGCTTAAAAAAGGGCACAAATATCCTCCATGGGATCACTATGAACACCCTCAGGCAAATAGCCGGCACAGATCTTTCCGGCAATATAGCGGGACATTTGCGGGACGGCACTATGAAAGGGTCTATAGAGACAACATCCATGTTTCATACAGTCTATGGTAGAGCTCCAATCACGTTGGATCCTACAATTCCATCAATGCAATTACACAGCATCCTTAATTTCTTTCTTGCTACGAAATTACACAATGAAAGAAGAAAGATGAATTCTGTAAAAGAAAAAGAAAAAAATTGGATTAGCCCCCCACTTGATGTTAAATCACCTGAACCAGACTTAGACAGACTTAAAACTCATTTTATATCTATAGTGTGGGATGTGTGTGACACACTTGTTATCCATGCTGTGTTATTTTATTTCCTTTTATATTTTATATTTTTCCACCCCATCATGAGTCAGACTGACAGACGGTTATACATGGATATACGACGATACACTAAACCTACACAAATGCCATCTCACTCTGACTCCTCTGGGCTGGGTCTCTACCTCCTGCATCAAATTCAGCCCTTAATATCAGCCAGCCCAAAGCGGGGAGCCAGCAATGAAGCTGTCATGCTGTTTTATCCAAACAGACTCTTCCGCCCCAAACGCTGTCTGCCTGCAAAGCCGCTGTAATCCAACCCTGAAACTTGCCAACTTCCCAAAGTCGCAGCATCGCATCACCTCCCCACCTTCCTTCCATGTGTTTGAGCATCTCTCTATCTCCACATCTTTCTACACTCTTCGGACTTTCTCCTGCCGCCCCCTCCTCTCCGTTAGCCTCCCCTCCACTCCCATGACCTCTTGCCAAGGCCCCAGGGACTCTCTCAGTTGTTGTGATGGCAGAGGATTGTGGGATACCAGCTGCAGTTTTAATGATTTTGCCCCCAGGCTCAGATCAGCCAGAGAAATACAGTTACCATTTTCCAACAGAATGAGAACTCTCACCCCTGTGACTCCTCTGCGAAAAATATGTGTGCATATGTGTAAAGTTTGCATGCGAGTGTGTACATTGTGCACATACATTAAGACTTGATGCTGATCTAAGAGATGCTGTCTGACTGATGGTTTGGTCACTTTTGCACGCATTAAAACTGATTTGCACACAGTTTTTGTGTCTGCTGGCAGGGTGTGGGCAGTGTTTGTTGTTGGAGATGGAAGCTCATCGAACTGAATGTCTTATCTCCACATCCCCCCCCACCCCCCCCCCCCCCCCCATATATATCTTTCTATCATCCACCGCTCTCCATACTCTCCTCTCTCCTGCAGCTTAGGTTTGAAAAACTGCAGCACGTCCTGCAAACACTTTGCAATTAGCATCATGCGCTTCAGTGCATCCCAAACCGCTCACTGATGAAGTTCAATCAATTCGCTTTAATTATAACTTTCTCAGAAACACCTCTAATCTCTGCAAAAGTTTGATCTCTCAGGGGTTTGTTCGGTTAAAATGCTGTGGCAGGTTGTTAAAAAAGTAGCCAATTGGAAGTTCTGTTTGTTTCTGCAAGTGTGTGTGTGTTTGCACCTAACCTCACTCGCCCCCTCTGTTTTTCTCTCCCCTTTTCCCCCACTCAGACATTGACGACTGCCAGTCTAATCCATGCCAGAACGGAGGAACCTGCATCGATGAGATCAACTCCTTTGTGTGTCTTTGTCTGCCCAGCTACGGAGGAGCTACTTGTGAGAAAGGTAATAACGATAACTCTGCTTTTTCTCATGTCACTCAATGAACAGCTGTGTGTGCTTTGGAAGCAGAGAGCAGAGAAGGAAGAAGAAGATGGAGATGGGAGAGAAAGGAGGAGATGGGGAAGAATGTATCAAGAAGGAAGACAATGTAGTGAAGGCAGAGACAAAGAAGGTGGAAAAGCAAGGTGGTGTGACAGCGGAGGCAGCAAGATGATGATAAAGAGGGGGAAGGGAAGGGAAAGGAGTATGAGGAGGTGGCACAGGAGAGTAAGATGATTCTGGAGGAGCAGGAGGTGGAGAGAAAACAACAAGGTCGAGGAAGGTGGAGTTAATGAGGATGGGTAAAAGGAAGGAGGTGCAGTTGGAGGATGAGAATGTAGACAAAGAGGAGAGGAAAAGCCCTTTGGAATAATATATCAGGACACCTGCGTCCAGCTGGTTTTTGTCTCTCATTACAGGAATTCCCATGTGAGAAGGAGGCCGCAAAGGAGGCTGTTCACAAACTGCATATTACATGAAAACATGGCCGACAAACAAACAGCTGTTATATACATTAGGGTTGATCGTTTTGATTTTTGTGCATTTTAATGAAAGGAATACCCAGGAGGAGTGGATTTGTTCAAAAGCATTGACAGTTGGGAAAATGCTACTAGCAATAGACATTGTAGAAATGGGGAAGAATGCACATGATCTGCTGATTATGTGCCAGATTATCTGATGAAATTGCTAAACTGCAAACTTTTCCTCAAAAGGGATAAGGATATGATACATTTAGATTTTCACCCAAATGATTGGATTTATTTTATCTGACTTTTAGTTTTTTTGGGCAGGGGTACAGTGGGAAGTTAATAAATGTGCCAGTTTGGAATTTTCTGTCTAACTAACAATGCAATTACTGAATAATGCATTGCTTAAAACCCACTTTTAAAAATAGCACAATTAAAAATTGAAGATTGAATACAAAGATAGTTGGAGGGACTAAAAAAGAGCGTGAGATTTTAGTGAAAGAGACATTTTTAGGAGATGAGTGAGAGAACAGGGGAGAGGAGGAGCAGGAGGAAGGACATTTAGGAATCTGAACTGCTCTGAATTATATAAAATCGAGCCAGATTTCGCTGGTCTAGCACAACCTTTGACCTCAACTCCCAGAAGAGCTGTGACTTTGAATATCAGTCTTTTTTTTTCAACATGTCTGGCTTCCAGTGTCTCGCTCTGCTTTTTACTGCTCTGCTGTGGTCTGATGAGGGACTGAGGGCAGAGCAATCAATAGAGAGAGGAGGGAGTGATGAGAGCGAAGCCAGAGAGAAGCAGCAGACTAAAGTAGGATATTTGAAATGATGCAGAAACGTAAGTAGGTTTGGCAGGCTCTAACTGAGCCTCAGAATGATCTTTTTTTACTTCTTTATTCCTTTGCACAGGCTTGTTGGCGGAACTAGAGTAGTTTGGCACATGAGCCACTGAAACACATCAGTAACTGAAGTCAACCGTCACAAATCAGCTTGAGTTGACTTGTGGAAAAACTTTGTTCTTCTTTAGTTCTTTGTTTAGATCCCTGCACGGTCATCTGTTGCTAAACTTTTTAACACAGCTTCAGAGTTTGGACCTCACAAAAGATGAGTAGATAAATATAAGAAGTCACAAGAGGTTTAATGATGCATTTGCATGCTCCTCAGATGTTCTTAGTTCCCGAGTTGGGATGTTGTTCTTCCAACTCCGCTGTGAGGTCCCCTTACTTTATTGAAGTGCCTCTTTAATCCTACAGTATTCCAGATACTTTTTAACTCTTTGCTGCCCTTTTTAATACAGCAAATGATAACTTTGGTACCTGCGTGTTGTAATTCCCTCGTGGTCACATCTGCCTCTTTAATATTCATGCTCCTCCTGCGGTGCAGATCATTGGTACACAAGAAAATAAAAACGCTTTTTTTGACTTCACAGAACATGGATTTTTATGCAGTGCCGTGTTCATCTGTGTATCAGTTTAAGCCTCATCTGAGATGTGCAGATACAGAATACAAGGCAGATGTGTGAGGAGTAGAAACACTTGAAGAGTGAAACGGCCAAGTCGCCGAAGTGTTGCCGAAGTTATTGTTAATGTAGTTATTTAGCCGTGTGTGTGTGTGTGTGTGTGTGTGTGTGTGTGTGTGTGTGTGTGTGTTAGTTGAGAGCAATAGTCCCCTGTGTCACATGACCGTTCGTCTCAGCAAAATCATGGCTTCCCAGTTGCTCTGGGGAGCGCACAACTGAAAGTTTTTGTTAGGATGATTCCAAATGGTTTATTTTTGGCGAGGTTTTAAATGTAGAATAAAGTGATTTTGACAGAAATATCTCAAATTTAAGCTCATTTTTGGTTACTGTGAACGGAAAACTTTTATCACCTGCTCATGGACTGTCGGAAAGTTAAAGTAAAGTTAAGGCAAAAAAAGGAAAGTTAAGGTTTTCGCAGTTTGATGTGGTTTTTGGCGATCTTTCAAAAGTCATGTCTATAATGCATAATTAGCACATTATAATTATTTTATATTATTATATTAAGGCTTTATATTTAGGGATGCACCGATTGCAATTTTCTGGCCGATCACCGACCACCGATTTTTAAAAAGCCTGACCTGCCAATTCCGATTTTGGCCGATACCGATCTTTTTATAACTCACAGCTGAACCTTCAATGTTTAAATCTTATTTTATTGGAAAACACTAACACAGCTGTATTTTTCTTTAACAAATAAAGGAAATCACAATGTCTGAGGTAGTTAATAAAATATTGAACTTAAAATAAATAGCAACAATTTACAGGACAAACTAACAGAAGAACTGCAACCATAAATAAAGTGTCCTGAGTCTTTGGTTTCGTTATAGTACAACATACATACAACTAGGGAGGGCATCGATTTTCATAAAAAATCGAATAGTTCATCATATCTGGAAGAAAAAAAAGTTGTATTACTGGTGCTTTCCGCACGGGGGCAGCGTAGATGCCAAGCTGTAGAAGAAGAAACAAACCGTGATGTATGGTTTTCACCGTCGTTAACTGTGCATAACATCAGCAGCTGAAAGCAGCATGGCTAATTATGAGTGTCCGGTGCTTGTTGTAAACAAACAGAGATCGCTAAGTGAACACCTCCTGCAGCAGCAGCACATGTACACTGTACTGCTACAGAGCTACAGAGCTTAGCGGCTCGTTAAGAAGATTAAGAAGGAGTCGCCGGATTTGTTTCCAGTCGCTTTCTTGAAAAATAGTCCCTAAGGGGGTCTGAAAAGTTGCTAAATTTAGCAACAAAGTTGGGAGCACTGCTTCACTGGTGGGGGGGGGGGGGGGGGGGGGGGGGGTATTATCAAGGTAGATAAGATCGGTTTGACGTAAAAGAATCGCCCGATCGATCGGTGCACCCCCTTAATAAAGCAAAAAAGGCATTCTATAGCATGTAATTGATGTTAATAAGTCCTTAATGTCTTGCAGAACCTTTGAATTTGTATTTTTTTTATGGTACGTTAGAGCAGTTTTCTATGTTTGAAACCCAGGACACAGATTCATCTTTCAAACACTGTTGTCACTTTGGATAAAGCATTATTAAGGCTGAACATATAATACATTGTGTTCACCACTTAAAATCCTTTATAAACCTTGTTTTAAGTTGTCATGCATAATTCTAAACATGTAGAAAGGGCTTTAAAGACATTAAAATGTATTATAATGCATGCACTGAATCACGTCCTACAGTATGAAGCCTGTTTTTTCTTTCCCCTCCTTACCAAACACACACAATCATCTCCAGAGTGTGCCTGTCATTCGACATGCACTTGAGCAGTGTGAAAGTTTCCTCCTCTGCCTAAATGTCTGATTGGGAGCAGCAGGTCTGATTGTGTAAAACTAAAGTCTCTGTTTTCTGTCGCTTTAATCTCTCACTGCTCGGTGCTCATAGGAATATGGGATTCAGCTGTGAAAAGTACAATTCGCAACAGGCATAGCTCTGCCATTTCACCGTGATCTCAGTTTGATATCCAGAGGGGGGTCTGAACCACGACATGAACGCTGGAAATGAACTCATTCGTTCCGCCGAGGCTTCCATCCATTTAAATGTCATCCAATTGGTCCCTGTCTCACTAAAGTGGTCCGGTTCTCTCCGTCTCATTTGCCGTGTGTGTTCTTGAATGTGTGCATGCGTGTGAACGTGTGTGCGTGTTTGTGCGTGTCCAGGTGTATGTGTTGTGAGCTCACAGCCTTGAATGCTGGGTAGATCCAGTCTCCTGCTGGCTCCCTCTGGCCTGTTACCATGGTGATCGCATCCAATCCCCAGGTGAATGTACTGACGGAGAGAAGAAAATGGCTTATTATTATTCTGTAACTTCTACAATTACATTTACCGTTCTGGCACCACTTTCTCTGAATCTCATGTCTATAATGAGTTATAATCACCTGCTATTTATATGTGTTATAATGTACTCACAGAATTCTACTCACAGAACTATAATCCTAACACATTATAAAGCATTATTGCAATTTTTATGAGGTCAACTATCATAATGCTTCATATTTACTGGTCAGTCAAAGATATTGCAAGGGTCATAGTGTGTTTTACTTCTTATAATTAATTTTAATCAGTTGTGGAAGAAGTTTTCACATCCTTTACACTGTGAAATTACTCCACTACAAGTACGTCCTGCATTCAAAACCTGGCCAAAGTAAAAGTATCAACATCAATTGTATTTAAAATATCAAAAATAAAACTACTGGTTATGTAGAATGGACCGACTCAGACTGGTATATAATAAAAATATGTTTTTGATGCATTTATGTAAGGAGAATTTTACTGCACTCCTCATTTTTACTGCTTAATTTACGGTTATGAGTTTTAATTACTAAAAATGTGTTTCATGTTAAATCTTGACATGAAAATAACTAAAGCTGTCAGCCAAATGGAGTTGAGTAAAAAGTTAAATATTAGAAGAATAAAGTTACATATTATCGAATTACTCAAATAAGTACCTCAAAATTGTACTCTAGTATAATACATGAGTAAACGTACTTAGTCACATTGATACCATTGATTTTAATAATTGTTATAGTGTTATATTATAGGCTAATTCTGACTCTATGACACATTATAAGTATTTTTAAAATGTGTTATGGACAGTCAGTGGCCTGCAATATTGAAATATTATAATACTTGAACCTATAAGTCATTATAAAATCATTTATAATGTTTTTAATGATTCTTAGAAAGTATTGTCATGATTTATGAGTGCTTATAAATACATTACACCAGGGGTCTCAAACTCAAATTACCTGGGGGGCGCTGGAGGCAGTATCAAAATGACCAAAAAAAGACACAAAATGACAGTAAAAAAATAAATCACTTAAAAAAGACACAAAATGACCAAAAAAAGACACTAAATTACTAAAAAAGACACAAAATTATTTTAAAAAGACACAAAATTTCCAAAAAAAGACACAGAATTATTTAAAAAAAAACCCACAAAATTATTAAAAAAAGACACAAAAGTAATTAAAGGGACCTTGACAACACAGTAAAGTGCCATTCATATTAAACTCACATTAAACTTTCATATCAAGGCGGGGGCCACAAAATATCGTCACGAGGGCCGCAATTGGCCCGCGGGCCGCAAGTTTGAGACCCATTACACAGTGCCATAAACAGATTTTGATGCATTATAAGTATGTATATGATGCATTATATAAGTATACATTATAGATCCCCTTTTCACTTCATTGTTTGTAATGAGGTTGATTTATAGCAGTTTAAAGTCTGTAACACACTTTAAAACTCAAAAGCATAGAAGTTAATGATATTCTTTTGTCATTAATAAAGTCTTAAATATTTTCCACATCATTTTAATCAGCAGTTGTAGCTGTGCTTAACAAACAACATGCCTCCTCTGGCAGTTATTTTTTCAGCAGTTGTGTATCAGTGATGAATGGATATTTGTTGAAAGGAAAACGCGATTGTGATTAGAGTAACAGAGACATCAGCCCGTTGTTTCACTCTCCTCTCATCCCAGCACTGAGACTGATTGTTGAGTCCATCCTGCTGTTTTTTTGGCCCGCAGCCTAATCAGTGGAGGCAGAAACCAAATCTCTCTCAGCCTGACTGAAGTGAAAAGTGACGGGGAAAGCATTAGCTGGTTTCTTCTCATCAACTCCTTTCCTCCAGTCAGTCGTTTTTATCCATCCTTCACTCCCCCCATTTGCCTCCCTCAGTCTTTCTAGGGAGAAAAACGACATAATGTGCATGTGTAAGAGTGTGGATTTGTTACTTTGCTATGCCACTACTGTAGACACTTCTGTTTCATGTTGCCTTCCTCTTTTTTTTTTTTTTTTTTTCACTCGTACCTTTCTGCTGTCACTCCCTGCACTCCTTGCATCTTTTTGTGCCTCTCATCTCTGGTGCACCGCAGGAGGTTTTGTGTGTTTGTGTGTGTGTTTTTGTGTGGCACTGTGTGAGTGTGTCTGTACAGGCCGCATCTGCTGTTTTGCAGTCACTGTGTGTGTCTGTTTGCGTGATACTTTAGCATTTCGTAGAGCTGTGAAGTTTGAGATCTTTGAGCTAACAGACCTTCACACAGCCTCACATTCTCATATGTGTTTACTTGTGAGGACTCTTGACATAATGCATTCTGTAGCCATCACAACCACGTGCCAAACCCAATCACCTTAACTACATCTTCACCCTCAAACAGTCCTTTGAAGACACGAGGACCTGCCAAAATGTCCTCACTTTCCCAAAGTTCCTCACAGCTCAAGGTCTAACACTCAAATATTTCCTCACAAAAATAGAAGTACAAAATAATACACAAACATTTCCCATATTCCCCTTCTTTACTACTTTGGTGGCACACTGATATATTATTTGCCGCACATACAAATAAACAAACAAAACTCTACCTACCGTTGTACCCTTCCAATTATCAAAAGATTTCTTTTCCTCTCTGTTTATTCTGCAGCAGTCAAACATTTCAGACTCCAAGCAGCGAAACTGAAGAGTTGTGCAAAAACTCGTAGTTACAAAATAACAAGCTAAATAAAACAATAATCCACTCTCTCTTTCCTAACAGAACTAATAATCTACAAATTGGAAACAGAAAGCTTGCGTTAAAAGGATTGTGTAGCTAATTAATCCCAGAGGTATTAAGCTGCTGCTGTAAGTTGTATGTGAGGAATGTGTGTGCACTCACCCTAAACTCACAGGCCAGTATTTCATCCATCTTCTCCTCTACTGCTTCTGTTTTTTTCGCCCTGCTTCCATGCCTCAAATCATTAATCCTATGGGACCTGTGGCACCCCTTAATAAGGGGGAACAGCAATGGTGCTAAATGACAAATTTAAAGTTTTTCTTTGACAGAGGGAAAAAATGACATGGCCATTTGCAAATTGGTCCATTGACCTCTGACCTCAAGATATTGGAATGAAAATGGGTTCTATAGGTACCCACAAGTCTCCACTTTACACACATGCCCACTTTATGCTAATCCCATGCACTTTGAGGCAAAAAAATATACTATTTCTGCATAAACAGTCTTGGAATTGCATTAATTTAATATCTCTTTAAAATTGAAACTAGATTCAGTTGTATTTATGTTAGATGATGTTAGTCCCCATGGTATCCAATTTATTTCAGTGAGAGCATTTTTTTAAAATGACCTGTTGTAACCTGGGAGGATAATCCCAGCCTCATCCAATATGCAGTTCTTGCAGAAATCTTCAAATGTCAAATGTTCATATTTGTATTCCAAATCACAGCATATGTTTTTATAAAGTGTTCCTCAAGGTCTCAGTGTCTTAATGTTATATTTTGAACATATATTTTACCTTTTCTTTTAAATAAATTCTCTAAAAAAGTGGTTAAAGTTGTTTAAGAAATGGTATGAACCCCAAAATTGCAGTAACCACCCTTGTTTTCTTTTATTTCTTGTTCATTTTAATGCCTGGTACAACTAAAGGTAAGTTTGTTTGGACAAATATAATGATAACAACAAAAATAGCTGATGAGAGTTTAATTTCAGAGCTGATATCTAGACATTGTCCATGGTTTTCTTAGAATACGAAAACTTTATTATCCACTGAGTGTAAATTCCTCTTTGGTTTCACCATAGACATGTCTCAGAACAAACAGAATAAATAGTAAAACAATAAAGAAAAAAAGGGAAGGGAGAACCCTCAGCAAAGGAAACAACAGGAGTAAACCGGGTAAATATCTATCGCATTCTCTTCTTATTTATTGCGTTGACAGCTTCTGGGACAAAGGACTTTTTGTATAGGTTCTTCCTTGCCATCGGTAGCCTAAACCGCTTCCCTGAAGGTAAAAGCTCTAATTCGCTGTACATGGGATGAGAGGAGTCATTAATTATCTTCTCAGCTTTACTTCAATTAATTCATAAAGACAGCTCAAATGTTTCTGTGGCTTCCCTAAAATCTTAGAGGCCATGTTCACTATTTTCTGCAGTTTGTTTCTTCCTTTAATATTTAGGTTTCCGTACCACATGATCATATTAAATTATAAAATACTTTCCACCAGGCACTTATACACTGTTTCTAAAATACTTTGACTCACTCCAAAACTGTTAAGCTTGCGTAGCAAGTGGAGGCGTTGTGAACATTTTTTAAAAACATGATCCGTATTGATTTGAAAGGTAAGACGATTGTCGATGAAGATGCCCAAATATTTAAAATCATCGACCATTTCAACCATTTGTCCATCTATGTTTACTGGCCTCATAATATTTTTGTTATTCTGTAGGATTAGCTCCTTGGTCTTAAGAACATTTATTTCCAAGGAGCTGGCTGAACACCATTTTTGAAAGCTCAGTACATGATTGAAATACAGGTTCTCTGTTTCCAGTTTCGATATCACCCTCCTGCAGTAGAGCAACCAATCTTAATAATGATTTGGTTATTATTTGGGCCGGGACTTTAACGCGTTAATTAAGATGAATTAATTAAACAAAAATGAACGCGTTAAAAAAAAATTCACATTTTAATCGCACTTATTCTCACACCGCCGAACGTTTCTCACTGGATGAGTTTCAGGCGGACCGATTATACTGGAACACCAACTAGCGTTCATGAGTTCAGACAACAATAAACCACAGTGAACATGAAGGAAGAAGCTGATGACAGCGCTTTGGTTGGCCCCGTGGATGATGGGACATTTTGTTGCAAAAAACCAACGGATGGAAGCGTCAATAAGAGCATGGTTGTGTTGCTATGCAACAAGGAATTCACATATCACTGCAGCACATTGAGCCTCAAGTATCACCTCAATGCAAAACATATAGCAGCTAGCAGCTAGTGTGGTAGCTAGCGTGGATTGTGTTTTACTTAAAAAAAAAACAAAGTATTATAGTTTACAGAAGGTCTACCTACCTATAGGCTACCTGAATTTCTGAAATGTACTATATTTCTAAATATGCTATTGCTACACTTAATGGCAAAAATTGCACTGGTCTGTTGGACTTGAACAAAAATAAACAATATTTTTGTTGCTTAAGCTTATGTATTCAGTCATTATTCGATGGTATACTAAAAATCCATGTGAAAAAAATTACTTCTCACTGTTCTCACGTCAAATATTTATATGTGATTAAAATGCGATTCATTTAGATTCATTAATTACAAAGCCTCTAATTAATTAGATTATTTTTTTGAATCGAGTCCCTAGTTATTATCAATAAAACCATGGAAAAATGGCTCTTAAATTAAACTCTTATGAGCTATTTTTGTTGTTATCATTATATTTGTCCAATATTTCACTTTTAGGAGAAAAGTGTTACATCCCCCAGTAGGCTGCACAGCTCTTACTGGCAATGACAGGTGACTTGTTGTTGAGCAGCACACAGAGGCAAACACACCGGGGAGCATGCCGATGACTTTAGCCTAAAAGTGTGTTGGTGGAGTTTGCAGCCCTCAGAAAGTGCAGCGAGACCATTATACACCACAGCTATCCATTAACCCAATAAAAATCCAGTGTAAGCCGCACTGTTCCAGGCAGCATGGTTCACTCATACTGGCAGGAGTTACTGCTGGCATACACACTTTCAAACACACACAATTCACATGCATGCACCTACACACAGCAGTCATTTGACAGGAAAACAAAAACTAGACAGCGTTACAGGAAACCTAAAGAAAAGTAGAGCACAACTTCCCCCAAAGAGGACGGTGGATGAATCTGGGGCAGACAGATAGGAAGACTTTTTGAGTACGTTGATGCCAACAGCAATACCAGTGCTGCACATTGGAAGCAGGCAGCAGACAATATAGTGTGGCCTACACACTGAGACTAATGAGGAGGAGAGCAGACGGAGCTGACTAACAGGAAGTGGGAAGTGCTTCACAAAGCTGCAGCTGCAGTCCCTCCGTCATTCTATCACTTTTTCGTTTTCCACTGTGGATACCTGCGGCATTCTCAGCTGATTGCACACAGCATCGCCACAGGAAACTGCTGTAACATCGTCTTCACTTTCATCAGCAACCATAGAGAGGAACTTTTGCACCAGTGTTTGGCTTATTTTTATGGGTTGACTTTTTATATACTGGGGAGATTTGAATCTGAATGATTCACAGGATGTCCAGGATCAAGGTAGAGATAATTCTCTCTGACCAATCAGTTGTCTGCAGTGTTTTTCCTCCACCTTCACTATCAGCTCAACTCACTTTGAGCCTCAACACAGGTGGTACCAAAAAAGTACCAAGTACTATCCAAAACGTTTGCTATTTTAAAGTTTGTTTATATACATATAAAATAGTCATCGTTGTTACAAAAGACAGGGAAAAGTTGTTGTTTTTTAAAAATCAAATAAATGCATGTAACTCGAAGTGAGGCAGGGACATTCCTAGTATAAAGTACACAGAAGTACACTTATTTGCAATATTAATTGCATTGTTTTACTTTTGGTTAAAGTTCCTGTGTCGGTTTGAGCCAACCCCCCATTCCACCATCCCTAAGTGGACCTTGTCACTCTTTATACTTCTGTAGTTTAAATGTACTACCTCTCTGAGTGAGAAAGTGAATCAAAGATCAAGTAGAAGTTCCTTTTAGTTTTCTTTATTATCAGACATCAGAATGCACTGCCTAGGTAGAGTGGAGGAGAACTTTGTCCAATCTCAAAGGCTTCTGAAAACAAGGTCCTTCTCTAATCAAACCTAAGTCTCTCTGCCTTTTTCTGTCTGTGTCAGATCATTTAATTCAAATGTTCCAGCCCATACCCAATGCATGGGCACGTTTCTCCCATGAACGAACACGCTGCTAAGTCTACTTTTTCACCTTAAAAGGAATTCAACCTATACTTGTTTATATTCAAATTCCAAACACCTCTACTGTCTGACAAATCCCAGATCTTACAGTACGTCATTCTGGTTTAAACCGGCGGGGAGACTGGATGATCTGAAGGTCATACTGAGGCCTTTTAGTAAAGCAGCGACTATATGATTAAAAGTAACAGAAAATATACCACACTTCTTTATACCATTTGCTTTTACCTCCTTGGCTCCTTTCACAATACCTTTGACCACTATAAGGCGCCACTTTCTACAAACATAAATATAGGTTGAAGTAAGCTTCTGACCAAACGACCCATGGGGTTGTTTGTTGTGGAGAGACACTCTTCTTGGTGGGCATGCTGCATTGTGGGTAATGTAGGCAGCAAGCTTTGACAAGGAGGATGAATACATATCATAAAAAAGTTATCTCTAGTTCTACTATGCCATTTTTATACTTTTTATTTTTCAAACTGACCATCTTGGGTCCAACAATGTAATAGGAATGCACTGCTAAATAATTACTCTGTTAACCCTACTTTCAATGCAGCAACTTCCTGCTGATCCCATCGTGTTGGACATGAGAATTTTGGCATTGAATTTAAAGACAGTTGTTGTTGTTGTTTATGATCATATTACAAATTTTGCAGAAGGTTAGGTTTCAAGTCAATAGCTTTGTTAATCAATAGGGGATCAAATATAATGATGGAGCAAAAAGGATTTAGGATTTCATGATCACACTTTTCATGGATTTGAAATAATACCATCCATCCATCCATCCACCTGGCACCGCTTATCCGGTGCCAGGTCGCGGGGGCAGCAGGCTAAGCAGGGCATTCCAGACATCCCTCTCCCCAGCCACAATGTCCAGCTCCCCCTGGGGGACCCCGAGGCATTCCTAGGCCAGGAGAGAGATATAATCCCTCCACCGTGTTCTGGGTCTTCCCCGGGGCCTCCTACCAGTTGGACGTGCCCGGAACACCTCTAATGGGAGGCGCCCGGTAGGATCCTAACCAGATGCCCAAACCACCTCAGCTGGCTCCTTTCGATGTGAAGGAGCAGCGGCTCTACTCCGAGCTCCCTCCGGATGTTTGAGCTCCTCACCCCATCTCTAAGGCTGAGCCCAGCCACCCTAAGGAGGAAGCTCATTTCGGCCGCTTTTATCCGCGATCTTGCTCTTTCGGTCACTATCCAAAGCTCATGACCAAAGGTGAGGGTTGGAACGTAGATGGACCGGTAAATCGAGAGCCTTGCCTTCCGGCTCAGCTCCTTCTTCACCACGACGGTACAATGCCCGCATCACTGCCAACACCGCACCAAACCGCCTGTCCATCTTATGTTCCGTTCTACCCTCACTCGTGAACAAGACCCCGAGATACTTGAACTCCTTCGCTTGAGGCAGTACCTCTCTCCCCACCCAAAGGGGGCAGACCACCGTTTTCTGGCAGAGAACCATGGCCTCAGTCTTGAAGGTGCTGACTCTCATCCCAACCGCTTCGCACTAGGCTGCAAACCGCCCCAATGAGTGCTGGAGGTCCCGGTCTGATGAAGCCAAAAGAACCACGTCATCTGCAAAAAGCAGAGATGCAATTCTCAGGTCACCAAACCGGATCTCTTCCTCTCCCCCATGACCCCTCCAGAAGTCTTGCAAGGGTAAAGAGTTGGTCCATTGCTCCACGGCAAGGACGGAAGCCGCATTGTTCCTCCTGAATCTGAGGTTAGACAATCGGCCGGAGCCTCCTTTCCAGCAACCTGGAGTAGACTTTTCTGGGGAGGCTGAGAAGTGTGATTCCACGGTAATTGGAACACATCCTCTGGTCCCCCTTTTTAAAAATGGGAACCACCACCCCGGTCTGCCACTCCACTGGCACTGTCCCTGACTTCCACGCGACACTGAAGAGGCGTGTCAACCATGACAGCCCAACAGTGTCCAGAGCCTTCAGCATCTCAGGGCGAATCTCATCTAACCCTGGCACCTTGCCGCCGGGCAGCTTTTTGACTACCTCGGCGACCTCTGCCAGGGATACTGATGAGTCTCAGACTCTGCCTCCTCCACAGAGGACGTGTTTTTTTTTTTGTTTTTTTTAAAATCAATTTTAGGTAATTGTGCATTTTGAGTGGAGATACGATACTGTACAAAAGATCATCCCTTTGTGCATGTTTCTGCCGCACGTGTGAATTCCCACACTGCCGCGGTCCTTGAATGCACCGCATGCGCACTGATCGGCTCAGAGCAAACATCGGCTGAACGATCTGCAGTGTGTGCGTCTATTGAGCCGTGAGTTCTGATGTTACTTCTGTGTTATATTCTGTTGATGTTTGTGTTGATTCATGAGTCTCTTCTGCTGACTTCTGCTGAGCGGTAGTTTTGCTGTCAGTTTGTGAAATGTGACAACCAATTAGCCGCTAATAAGTGATTTGGAGCTATCTGCTAACTGGCAATAGCCTGAAAGTTTATGTTGCTATATTGCGAATTTCTGTTGATCATACATTGCATACTGAATGCTAATTGATCAGTCACTCTTATGTTGCATCTAAGCCTGTAGCTTAATGCTCATTTTGGTTTAATTGATTAATGCTGACTTGAATAACTAATCTTGAGCTGTATTTCATATGTTAGCTGGTTAGAGATATTTAGCTCAGTACATTTTATGCCTAAGTTATAGGCTACTTTATTTTCTAATCAGTCTGTATTGTTGTGTTTGTATTGCAGCAACCACACACTCACACCCAAATGCCGATAAAACCGTTTGAACTTTATTAAAGGACTCTGCCTCTTATTAATGCACTGAGTTGAACATTACAACAGTGTCCTGACCCGACACCCTGAAGCGATTGCTGCCACCTAAGATCCTCATACAGTCAGTCTGTCATACAGATACTGTAGTATGGATGATTTTACAATACTGCAGAAGTCTTAGGCAGGTATAAAACTATGCTGTCAAATAAGAATGCTTTCAAAAATAGAAATGTTCACAGTTCATTTTTATTAATTAACAAAATGCAAAGCGAGTGAACAGAAGAAAAATCTAAATCAAATCAATATTTGGTGTGACCATGCCTTTAAACCAGCATCAGTTCTTCTAGACATTTTTTCACACCTGCTTGAGCCTTTGTACAGTACTGTATACTGTATACCTCTGTTTAGCCCCTTTATAGTACTCTTGCTTGAAATTCAGTCCTGATCCAGGTTAGGACCAGGATTTGACCGACAGTGTCAGTCACTTTGCCTTTATCATGCCATTGCTTCTGGGCCAGAGATGCCCATTCTTGAAATCCCACTGGTCAATTAGATGTGTCCCCCCAAGCTTATCTCCTCTCTGCACTCTCTTGTTAAGTCACAGTACACTGAGCACTTTGGCTGAACTTGTGATCTACACGCTGCAGTTTGATGTCTGATAGTCCCTAGTTCTTTGTTTGTTTGTTATTTCCTTTTTTTTTAAATCATTGTTCTTGGAGTGGGTGGTTTAGTGACTCAGCAGCGGCTTTCAGAGTTGACAGAGAGGCTGAGCAGGAAGCCGTCTGACTTCACAGACTCTGCTGCGATGCTTCCCTGCTTTGTCCCCGAATGTGCTGCCGCCGTGTAAACTGGCGAGTCAGCAGAAAGCTTGGCTCAAAATTAATTTTTGTGCAACCTCGGGATCTTTAGAGGCTATTAATGCTAATGAAGATTAAACCGTTTTAATAACATGTTGAGAGGGACACGTGCCAAGACTGAGAAGAGAGGAACAATGTAAAAAAAAGTGTTGTCTAAAAACAAGATAAAAACACTTAATCTGAGGGAAGTGATCTTGCTGCATGGACAGATAATTTCACTTGACAAGATTTCTTAAATTAAGATTATTAAATCTAGAAATAAGCATGAATGCTTAAAATAAGAAATTAACTCTTAAAACAAGATAAATGAAATCTGCAAGCAGCGATGAACTGGCCCGAGCAGAGTGCACCGCAAATGATTTGTTTCTTACCAAGATAAAAAAAACAACAACTTTAGATTTAGAAGTGTCAGATAATTTATCTTGTTTTAAGAGTTAATTTCTTATGTTAAGTGTTCAACTTGCTTATTTATAGATTTAACAATCTTAATTTAAGAAATATTGTCAAGTGAAATGAACTTTCATGCAGCAAGATCATTTCCCTCAGATTTAGTGTTTTTATCTTGTTACCTTTTTGGCAGTGAACCTGGAGCTTTTTGGTTTTCCTCACTCACTCTCATGTCCTGAAGAGAGAAACACACAGACTGAAACTCAGGTGTAAAAAACATAAAAGTATCCCTAAAGTTTTGCCAGGCAGAGGCTATTCAAACGAAACAGTAGCATGGCATTACTCTCATTCCATATGCTGTTATTGTGTTCAACACTTGTCAATTTTCCCTCCGAAAAAAAAAAAAGCTGGAGAGAGGAGCCAGTATCTATTCTCATTCAAGGTGCTTAATTAGACAGTGTTCCTGAAGTAACTGCCATTCTCTTCTCCTGAGTGGAAAGAAAGTTCAGGCAGAAAAGAAAGAAACAGTGAAGAAACTAGAGAGGAAGCATCTGAGCAGGTGTTACAATAGATGAAAAGGGAGAAAGGTGCAGAGTGAGAGGAGAGTGTGTGTTCCTCTGCTGTGCATTAATGAAGGTTTCTGATGGAGCCGTGTAAAACACTGCTTTGAGCTCTGCTCGAGGTTTAGTCTGCCTCTTCTTCTTTCTGATATTCCCAAGAAAATTGTAAAAAGATGGCCAAGTTTCGAAGCCTGGCTTGTACTATTGCACTTTCTTTTGTCTTTCATTTGCTGTCGTCCCGCAGTTAATTCCATCACAGGAAGTTTTCAAGCAACCTTTGTAGTAACTCAGGAACCCAACCTGCATTTCAACCGCAGAAAGCTCCTTCCAGTTTTTGTTCCTGCCCATCAAAGGGCCTGCAGAATTAAATCAGACTTGCAAAACTAACAGTGGCTGCATGTCACTTGTCAAGTATCAATATGATGTTTGAACAAAGTTGTGCACAAATGAGCTTGGACGAGTGAACAGAATGCAAAAGAAAACTTGTATTTTCTGGTTGTTTTAATGGTATTATGTATCATGACAAGTTGTTTTTCTGACTTTTGTGTGTTCATGAGCTTTAAGTCATCATGTAAAAACAAGAAGGACGTTACAAAGCAGATGTGGATTTTATTTTCATCTTCATCCTCTAATTAAAAAGTTGCTTTGACTGGCTTTTTTATCACGATTTACGCTTATAAATAACAGTTACAACCTAATGGCATATTAAAAATTACATGTAATCCAAAAAATATGTATATTCAATATGGGAATTAATAAAAGTTTCTTAACTTCAACCAAACATTTACTTTCGCTCGTTATATTTTTGCATACTGAGATGTCAACTTGGCATGAACTTGTTGTAGTTCTGACTTGAGGGGCGTGTTGTACATTTCCCATTCAGAAGTTTTTCTGATTATTTCAATAGCACAGGTACTGTGGCTCAGTTTGTAGAATGGTCGCCTACTGATCGGTCGGTGGTTCGATCCCCGACAATGGCAGCCTACATGTCGAAGTATCCTTGAGCAAGATACTGAACCCCAAATTGCTCCTGATGCTGCGTTCATCGGTGTGTGAATGAATTCCCAATGGTGGCAGGTGGCACCAGTGTGCCCTGGTAGCCTTGGCCACCGGTGTGAATGTGTGTGTGAATGGGTGAATGAGTGTAGTGTGTAGTGTAAAGCGCTTTGGACAAAAGTGCCACATAAGTGCATTCCATTTTCACATGAACACAAGATAGTAAATTATGATATTCAAATTTTTCATATTTCAGGACTACCACCAAGCAGCCTGTGCTCATACAGTAGTGTTCAATATAATAGCAGTCCAATGTGACTAACCAGATTAATCCAGGTTTTTTGTATATTTTTTATTGCTGTATGGCAAACAAGGTACCAGTAGGTGCAGTAGATTCTCAGAAAACCAACAAGACCCAGCATTCGTGATATGCACGCTCTTAAGGCTGTGCAATTGGGCAATTAGTTGAAAGGGGTGTGTTCAAAAAAATAGCAGTGTCTGCCATTGACTTTACAAACTCAAAACTATTTTGTACAAACTTTTTTGTTTCTATGATTTATCAATCCTGTGAATCACTAAACTAATATTTAGTTGTATGACCACAGTTTTTTTTATAACTGCTTCACATCTGTGTAGCATGGAGTCAACCAACTTGTGGCACCTTTCAGCTGTTATTCCACTCCAAGATTCTCTAACAACATTCCACAATTAATTTACATTTCTTGAACACTTTTTTTTAACACTAATGTACAACTAGAAATGTGGTATTAATTATAATCCTCCATCAAACTCTCAGTAAGACAGCGACCAAGTCGAACCCAAAACTGTCAAAATAATGCAGTATCCCTGGGATTAGTAAATCTAATTTCTAAGATTATGTTTTGGTCTATTTTGCCTTTATAAGTTGTTGCAGCTGAAGGGAGGGGGTATGCCTCAAAGGGCCACAAGTCGGTATCAAATAAATTAATTTCACTTGCTCTGTAAAGTAAAAGTAATTAAAAGTTATTGCCTGACCCTGGTTCTTACCTCATGGTGATCTTACAGAGGGTGCTCTCGAGCATGAAAAATATTTGTTCGAGATTCAACATTCAATAATTTATGACAGTTTGTGTTGGTGTGTGCTTGGGACAGACGAGAACACATCAACAAATCTAGCAAGGTAAATAAAATATCAACATAAACAATACTTCATAATACTGCAGCAGGCAGTGAAAATTCACACTGTGTCCGTTTTTACAGTAAGAGCCCATGCTGCCCTCACTTTTACCTCTTCCATCTGCATCAATCTGCAGAGACACATCTATGGGCTAATTATGCAGAATGAGCCTTCGGACTGGCATCAGTCATTCATGTTGCGCTCTGTAGCTGTTTTACTGTAACATCCATTACTCCTAATTGTGAAAATCACACTATTAAGATGTTCCATTAATCAACATCGCACTCGGAACTACCATTAATAATTCCACAGCCGCTCTCACATTCTCCTCACATTCTCCTCACATTCTCACCTTTTGTCACTGGCTATCAGCAGATTCTCCTCTCTCTCTCTCTCTCTCTCTCTCTCTCTCTCCCTCTCTCCCTCCCTCCTCTCTCTCTCTCTCTCTCCTTCTGTCTCTCTCTCTTTCTATCACTTTCCTCTCCTCTCTGGACTGCTGTCATCTGCCCTCTTGCAAATGACACACTGAGCTGTCAGCCTTCAAAGAGTCACACAGGGAGGAGGCATAATGGCAGCACCCACACACACACACACACACACACACACCCGTTTCATCATTCAGGGGATCTAAAAAAGCCGAGCAGCAGAAATATCACTCGGTGATGTGGATAAACGAGCCAATCAGTCAGCTGGAAGTGTATGGCCTTTTATTTCCTAACTGCCGTTCACTAAAGTCTGTGGGAATATTAATCGCTGAAACATACCCCCTGCGTCTCTCCCCGCCTGACAGAGAAAAAAACGGGAAAAAGAAGACGACTTGAGTAATGTCTAAATATTTGAAGAGGTTGATGTGATGTCGGGCTTTGAGCCTCACTGTCAGCGAGTGGGAGAAGGAATCAGCAGAGACTAGGTTGAAGATCTGAGGGCGAGAAAACATGGCTGTTTACTTTTTATCTCTGCTTTTCTTTCTCTCTCTCCATCCCTCGGCCCCTCTCTGTTTCTGTGACTCTTTCACTTTCTGATTCAGTCTCTCTGTTTTCTGTCCACCCACTCAGTGTCTTGCTGTGTTTGATGCACTTAGATTGTCTTTTATTAATTTTTTATCATCCGTGGACACCAAATGATCGCATAATTAACACATTAAAAACACTCTATAATAACCAACTCAGTGATGTTTATAGATGGTTTATAGACCAATTATTAACCATTTACAAAGTGCTATACAAATTTAATCTTTAAATGTTTTCAACCAATTTCTTAAAGGTATATGAATCATTTGAAAATCATTAACATACTTAATATGGTGTTAAAATATTAGTGAAACTAAAACTATTAATAAACTATTAATTATAATTTGATTGTTTGCTAATGGTAAAGTAACTATATACTTACAGTAATATACATGTATATATTAATATACATCTATTTGCCATTTATAAATGATGTAGTTAGTTAAACATTAATGACTCATGTATTTACCATTCTAAATAGCCTATATACGGTTTATAAATAATGATTAAACATTAATATATTAATCTGTTTACCATTTATAAATATGTAAATCTAAAAAATAAATCACTTTAATCCACATTTCTGTTTCTAATTCCTTATTTAAAGGCTTTAATGCATCCACAGTAGCCTTATCCACATACAGTACAGACTCACTGCAGAGCATGTTTAATTTATAGATCTGCGCATTGTGTTATGTACTCTCCTGTCCCTGTAGATAATAACCTATTGTCCACCTTCATGAGCCAAACTGGACCCGCTCCTGATGCTCATACAATGTACGAGCTGCCATATGTGCAAACATTTCCAGCAGGTAGCTGCCAGGTCAGATGGCAGAGTCAGTAAGTTAGCAGTCAGCAAAAAAAAAATTACAGCAGCAGTGATTGATTTCTGGTCGCATGCAACCAGAGATAACTGCAGTAACGTACGTTCTACTTAATATACTGCTCCTGCTCCTCCACACTGTCGCTCCACTGTGCAGGAGTACGGCTGCAAACTGCTGACTCTAATGGAGCCAGTCTACTGTGACACTGTGAGAAATTAAAAAAAAAAGACAAACCTTTTTCAATCATATTCCGTTTGTTTATTTAACATTAGTAGAGTTTTTTTTTAAATTACCTTGTTCTTTAGGGGTAAACTTCAGTATATTTAAAATATTTTCTCATGTTTTTGTGTCTAATGGGGACAACCATTAGCTGGAAAACATCAGTGGAAAACATGAGAGAGCAGATGAGGACAGAGATGGGGCGGGGGGGCAGGGGGGCAGGGCAGGGAAGCAGGTGAGCCTGAGGGACCAGTGGTGTTCCTGTGGGTGCTGTGACCCTCTACCCACTAAAACTGCTAAAATAACAGCATATTTCCATTTTGTCTCATTAGGTTTGTAAGCTGCAAAATCTACATAATGCTTAATGCTAAATTAATTAGTTTGGGACAAAAGATTATCCTAGCTCAACACTCATATACTTGAGAATGTGTTTGTTCCAGTCCAACCTTTAAGGCACAAAGTTATTTTTTTAAATCTATAATCTTCAGAAAGTTATTTTCAAGGTAACCAGAGTTAACAATAATGTCAAGTGAGCGCATGAATAGAAGGGTTTTCAATAACCTCCAAGCAATTGGAAGCATCTTTGATAATAGGTATACATTGTTGGCCCAATAGACAGATTCTGTGCTCGTATTCAAAAGTATGAGAAGATTAGTTATTTCTCCATGCATTGTGAGAGGATATCTTTTTCAAAATGAAGAGAAAAGTCTGAAAGCGAAGTTTTCAGGCCAGTTCTCAAACCAGGCTTAAGGTGCGATTAAGGCCACAGGGCTGACCAGCTAGATGCTGAGCTGCCCAGAGGAGGCCGGAAAGGTTAGAGTGGCTAATTGGTTTCATGTCATTAGCGTGTTTTAAATCATCAGATTCAATCCCCAGACCACCCGGAGAAACTTGAGCAGCCAAAGTAATGAAGCAGTTCTCCACATTTACTATGATCCTCTGAGTTGCTGTACTTTGATTAAAATACAGGATAAATCCTCATTAGAGACTGAATATGCATCTGCTAAAAATATGACTAAAGCAAAGCAGTGCTGCTGTGATTCACTGTAGTTTGTGTACCTGACAGATTTTGGTCTATTAATGACCATAAGTACTCTGTAAATAGGGTTTAGTCAGACAAATGACAGGAGTGTATTTTAGTGTGATTTTTGTCCTATTTCTATGTGACTGACATGGATTAATGTTCTCAAAATGTCTGTGATAAACCTAATTTCATATGTAAAGAAATGCTTTGGGTGTTTTGTGAGCGTTAGTTGATCCATGTCTTGGGTATGTAGGAGCTTCTTTTGCAGTAGCTGTGATTAAGCTATTAGTCATGAAGCATAGTCAAACACATTCTTGCTCGACGAGGGCGAGGTATAATTTGGATTTTTCTTTAATAGCAGTGTGAAAGTACAATAACAAGTTTCAGTACATATACCACAATAACTTTTTGGAATCTGTGCAGTTGGTTTAGGGTCAATTAAACAAACTCTGATCCACCTGAAAACATCTCAGTATCTCATTTCACTTCCAAGTGCATTAGACTTTGGTTCACAAGTGAGAAGGCAATCTGATCCAAATGCAGGAAGTGAAATCATTCCATTACATTGGTTTTAGTGGACATATATTTTAATTAGGGCAGGGACTCGATTAAAAAAATTAATCTAATTAATTAGAGGCTTTGTAATTAATTAATCGAAACTAATCGCATTTTAATCGCATATAAATATTTGACTTGAAAACAGTGAGAAGTAATTTTTTTGACACAGATTTTTAGTATACCATTGAATAATGACTGAATACATAAGCTAAAGCAACAAAAATATTGTTTATTTTTGTTGCATATTTTTGCCATTAAGTGTAGCAATAGCATATTTAGAAATATAGTACATTTCAGAAATTCAGGTAGCCTATAGGTAGGTAGACCTTATAGCTAGCTGCTATATGTTTTGCATTGAGGTGATACTTGAGGCTCGATGTGCTGCGGTGATATGTGAATTCCTTGTTGCATAGCAACACAACCATGCTCTTATTGACGCTTCCATCCGTTGGTTTTTTGTAACAAAATGCCCCATCATCCACGGGGCCAACCAAAGCGTCTCATCAGCTTCTTCCTTCATGTTCACTGTGGTTTGTTGTTGTCTGAACTCATGAACGGTAGTTGGTGCTCCAGTATAATCGGTCCGCCTGAAACTCATCCAGTGAGAAACGTTCCGCGGAGCAAAAATAAGTGTCATTAAATGCGTACATTTTTTTAACACGTTAATTTTTGGGTAATTAATTAATCTTAATTACCGCATCAAAGTCCCGGCCCTAATTTTAATTTATAATCAGCTGTCTTGTCAGCTGCTCATATTGTTCGCCCTTTTTTACAATATTTGATTGACCAAAATAAAATCCAAAGCAAAACTAGAAAACCCAATTTGGTGTAGCTCCATTATTTCTGAGACTGTGAAATGGTTGGCGAGTTGACATTTGTTTGCAGTGTTTGATGCATTGGACAAAGTGCAGTGTGACCATTAACCGAACCACATAAATAATGCAACAACGTATCAACTTCACTCCTGATTCACACTTAGTCTACCAAGCACTATGAGTGTCTGGTCAGACAACTAGAACAGCCTTCAGCTGACAGTTTGCAGACACATTTCAGTCCCCAATTTACCAAAATAAAAGAGGTTTGTTACTCAATTCCACCTGTGACTCAGTGAAACAGGGAACAAAAGGGAGCAGGCTTCCTGTACATTATAAAACTCCACTTCCACCACATCTACTGTATTGGATAAAATGAAAGCATATCAGAGAGGGCAGTGGATGAGTGATGGATTTCAATCAGTGCTGAATTGCATCAGATCAGACTGAAAAAAAACTGGACATAAATTTTCCAGATATATGCAAACATTCCTCATTCGTCATTGCTCTTGCATCTCTCTCTCTCTCTCTCTCTCTCTCTCTCTCTCTCTCTCTCTCTCTCTCTCTTTCTCTCTCTCTCTCTCTGTCTCTCTCAGCTACATGCATGTATGTATGAATGTTGAAATTATTGCCCATTCATCTGTGATTTTGGATCTGTCAGAGTTTTATGTTTACTGCAGGAGACATGGAAAAGAAACTACCCTCTGAGCACAAGATTCAAGCATATCTTATAATGCTGTTGCATGTTGGACACGCTTGAGGTTTTCTTACACATTGATCATCATCATTTATCTCTGTCAGTTAGTGTGTTTGTCACTTTGCCACTTACTGGAGGCGTTTGTGTACAGCTTCAGAGCGAGAAAAAGATATGGAAATATATGTTTCATTAGCAGATATATTGATTCAAAGCAGACTGAGGGAGTTTTGCAAATCCTCGCTTTAAAGATGTAGCTTCACCCGAGGAGACCGTCTTTCTGTGACCCATTGTAGATTGCAAAATGGTGTCATAGCTCTTTAGAGCATTTTCAGCATTGTACCTCAAATAGTCCTGAACAACAGAGTGAATGGAAGAGAATTCAACAGTATGAAAAGCACTTATTTTCTCAATGCTGTATGAAGGTTTTGAGGCCCTTCATATTACAGTATTGAGGGGCTTTTTATAATGGACTCCTCTCTTCCTCTTCTTTTCATGGCCAAAACTGCATCTCTCTGCATACTAAGCAGGGCCCCATACGGCCCAATTTGCACCACGCAATTTACTGGTGTCGCTTCACATTTGTTGGAGGAAAAGCTGAGGCCTTTTCCCTGATCCCCACACTGCAGGGAGAGAGGAGGGAGGGAGGGACGAGAGGGGGTGAGGATGAGGGGGGAAACCGGAGGTGGCTTAGCTGACAGATCCAGCCTGAACCACATCAACTATACATACATTTCCACATATTCAGAAAGACCCACATCTGTGCACACATTGACAATCCAGCATGGAACCGAGCCACACACACATACACACACACACACACACACACACACAGATCACATTTGAAATGTACAGCTCCGAGTCACACAGCTAACCCCCAGACAGATGAGGGGCGATAGATGAGAGAGATGAAGGGAGAGGAGGAGGACGGGATGGAGGCAGGGAGAGTTGCTGTGCTGACAGGACTGTGACAGGGCTTAATTACCAAGCGAGCGCTGTGCACTGGAAGCAATTTCTAAGGATTGTTGTCATTTGAATAGATTAAAACGCCCTTTCACTGGTCTAAGCTGTCTCACCGCCAGCTTCCCTCTGCTGTGGATTAAAAGTCCAAGTCAAATCAAAGAGAAGAGAAAGAGAGGGATGGAGGGATGGAGACAGAGAGGAGTGTCAAAGAGGTCACTAACATACTACTGAAGAAAGAAAGGGAGAAGGAGAGGAGGAAAGGGGGAGAGCAGTATTTAGATCTTGTGTGCTGCAAAACTGAAGGAATTTGCTTTGTGTAGGTAGATAAAAAGAAATAAAACTAAATGATGGTCATGTCCCTCTTTTTAGTCCTAAACCCTCCTACTCCTTTCCTGTGCAATGCAATTATTCTTTTGCATCTGTTGGCTGTGGGTGTTTAACAATAATAAAAAAAGAGAAACACATTTCTCTTCTTATATGGATTTCCCATTGACTAATCAAAACCTTTATGCAATTACACCTCTCTTCTTTTCCCTAATCCCCCTGTATACATGCAGACACTGAGGGCTGCGAGCACACATGGAGGAAGTTCCACGGCCACTGCTACAGATACTTCAGCCGGAGACACACCTGGGAGGACGCCGAGAAGGACTGCAGGGAGCACAGTGGCCACCTGGCTAGTATCCACAGCCTGGCTGAGCAGAACTTCATCAGAGGTGGGTGGAGGTGGATGAGAAAGTGAGGACAAAGACTTGGCACAGATAGTGGAGCCTATGTAAATGTTTTTTGGTGGAACAGATTACACTGCAGACAGTCTTAAATTAGGCAGATAAATTCTATTTCTTTTCTGCAGAGTTAGGTAACTGCTAGTTGGAGAACTTTAATGAGTTGATGGGCATAAAAATCACCTTAAATCAATTCTCAATGTTAAATCGTCAGTAAACAAGAGGTCAAAGAGTCTACAGGTCTGCCAGGAGCTCTGTCCAGCTATACTAACACCCAAAGGTGCTTAGAGCTAAATGCTAATATTACCATGGTAACATGCTCACAATGACAATGATAACACATTAGCAGGAATCCTGTTTGTGGACTGCACATTGTTCAAACAGCCCATTATTCCGAAAGTACAAAAAATGTCCAACAGTCTGTTGTCCTGAAAACAAACACACATTGCTCTGAAAAAAATACACTTTCACTCCAGTTAGAAATAGTCAGGGAAAAAGGCCATTGCCAATTATTATACAGAATTATGTCACTGGACCTTCACAGGTGCAATGAAAGGAAGCTAGGCTGTCACATCTCGCAGTCCAATATTTAATCTAACAATCTTTCTTCCCTGGTTCGCATTTACTCGCTTTCTAAGCAGCAGTGATATAATAATGGTAGTAAGGGCCTAAGAAGAACAAACTAACATTTTCTTTACGGACTCACAAGCATGATTGTTTGTCAGATCGGAGGTCTGATGTTTGAAACAGTCAAGTGGTGCAAGTTGGTGTCAGTTCTAGTTCAGTTCTAACAGCCATATAAAAACACAAAGGCTCCAAATCAATAGGGAAATAGGGTGAAATATTAGGAGCCAGGGATGGTTGCAGACCATGGATTTTGCGTACTGCAGTGAGTCCATATTTTCTTTGCAGGTTGTTCTGTTTCCCGGTTCAATGGGGTATTTTTCTGAGTTTTGGGATAGTGAAGCTGATGTCATTACTTTTTCAGGTATTTGGTCTTAAACCACATTTTTGGACAAATTATATTTTGACTTGATGATGGATGAAAAGTCGGATTGCTAAAACAGTTAATCCAGTGGGGAACATGATTTATTAGACCTTAGTATTCCTTTTGGAATTGATGAACGGTTTGGCGACATGGGGAATTGTACTATGTCATTGTAAATGGGTTTGTACTTAATTTTATAGCAATCTCTGAATTTGCTACAACTTTTTCTCAAAAGCAAAAGCAGGTCATGAATATTACCCCATATACAGTGGTAGGAAAAAGTATATGAAGCGTTTGAATTGACCTAGTTTCCTGCATTCATTTGTTAGAAAAATGTGATCTAATAAGCACCCAGGTCCCAATTATAGTCAAACACAATGTGCTTCACCTAATGCCACACAAACAATTATAATATTTAATTTCTTTATTGAGCATCCATGAAACATGCATAGTACAGGTGGAAAAAGTAAGTGAACCCTTCAGCTAATGACTTCAACAAGAGCTAATTGGAGTCAGGAATTAGCAAACGTAGAGTCCAGTCAATGAAACAATCCAGCCACCATACCAGATTGAAGAAAAAAAAGAACATGATTTCTCAGAAGCAAAATTGACTTTCTACTCCACAACATTATACCTCAAGAAACATCTGTTGACATCTCACAGCCACCAATCAAATAGAAACAGCCACCCCTCACTTTCAATAATAACAATTACATGGCCATTATCATCTTACCAGCTCTCCCTCTGCTGCCCCTCTGCTGCACACTGCTTTTACTAGCTGTTGATTGATATCTACTCTTCTACCTTATTATTACCATACTTTTCCATGGCAGGTCACGCCTTATGTGTGTTCCATAACTCAGTGATAAATGTCTGTCTGAACGGCCCTTGAAGGGGTTTATTGCGCTCCCTGCTGAAAAACACCCCCAGGAGCCGAGTCTGTTCAGCCAAATAAATGTGTATCACCATTTGTTGCAATGAAAAGGTGCTATGGGCTCTGATGTAAGTGTCTGTGACAGGACATTTAATATACTATTATGTTCTTTCTTAGGATGTGATTTGTCTTGAAACAGGTGAAAAATGCCCACAGTGGGCGAGGTAACTGCATTTGTGTCCAGTGAAAGAAATGCAAGCGTCAATATGTTGAAACTGGATTAAATAAGACCGGTATGAAGACAAAATTGCCACTTTATTTAATTTAGATTTGTCTTGATTTGTTTCACACGCCATGGGCAGATTCTCCTGCCCTTTTATTTAGAAAAATACGATTTTAAGACACATTGTTAGATTCAATGGTTGTCATGTGTAGCAAAGTCCACCCACCTGGTATTTTAAGCATGTTGTCCTGAATTATTGGCAAATACAACTTGATTTTTTTGCAAATATCCATGCAGTCTTAATCTCCTCATTCTTAGCTTTTTGCCCCCTGGCAGCCACATGTCTTGTAATAAAACCAGATTCTCTGTAATAGTGGATTCACCTTCTGTCTCGGACAGATGCCAGGACAGCTCCATCCATCTAGCACCCATCTTTCTCCCACACGTGCACCCGTTACCAAAAAGTGTGTTTAATTGCCTCGAAAATGGACGTCTCCACCCCTGCAATAAGGGGATCAGAGCCATTAGCAAGATTAATGGGCCTGGTAATGATGTTAAGCAGATACACCATGATTGAAATCCCATTACATGTGTGCGTGCACATGCACGCGCTGCTAAAATCGCGCACAGAGGCGCCCACCAAACACAAAAATGAGATTAACCCAAAACACTATTAGTGATATTTTATTTCAGACAAACAAAGTCTCATCTCGAGTGCATTAGAGACATAAACAGTGTATCTCCATTATTGTCTGTCTCTCAGCTGAGTTCTGCTGCTTGACTGAGTCAGGCTGCAAGTGTGAAGCCTGTTGCACAAGGAAAAAATAGCCTACAGTACAATATGTAACATTAATGAGCACTTTACTGATTTATACCTACAGAAAAGTTTACCAGTCGTGGAGAGTTCTACAGCTGAATAATGTTTCTGTGACTCTGGAGGAGCTTTGTGAGTCCCATCTGGAGTTATCCTCTCAGCTCTTATCAGAAAAGCCTGCGTTGCGAACTGGCAATATGGAATCGAAAAGATGTGGAAATTTAACAGATACGGATTAACTAATAACTCAAGCTTGACCCTTTTTTTTCACCCTAACCTCCATGACATAACCTACTCTTATAAATGGATACACTGTAAATAAATAAATAAGAAAATAAAAATCATAATCAAACAACTGTAAGTTATTTTACAAATAATACCTTTAAAATACAGACAATATAAAGTAGTGATTCTACGGATATATATTTAAAAAAAATAGATATTTACTGTATATATCTGTTTTTGGCTCTTTTTTATTTCACTGTAAAAAAAAACACAAACTTGCCTTAATTTTACATTACACAATATAATGTGTATTTTTTTGTATTTTTACAAAAAATTCACTGTAATTTAACAATGCTTGAAAAGATCTATAATGTCCCATTAATTTACAGATTTCAATGTCCATTTTGTGGTTAATATTTCTGATAACAGTAATTTGCTTGGAAAATCCCTATACGATAATATGGTACATTTCTCATATTGTATTTCAATTGAATGCCTGTTACCAATCATGAGTTCATATATTTCTAATGCATTGAAATTAATTGGATGCTGGTTGCTTTTGTGTACATGATATACAATGGATGGACACAGTTTCATTGAATCTATTGCAATCCAAAAACAATAAGTGTGTTTCCAGTCACCTTTTTAAATGCATTTTTAAGTTGAACATAAAAACAAGTTTAAAAAATCCTTTAAATTCTGGGAAAATGTAAGCTTGGGTGAAGTGATGTGTTTCAATAAAAACTCAACTTCTCATATTCACACAGCAGTAGGTGATAGAGGCACACATTAATTAACATTTTCCTTTTGCAAATTATTTTGAACTTTCGCTTGAATTTGGTCTACTTTTGGATGAATACCAAACATCTCTCTAAAAGATACTATCTGTTGAGAATGTGCCAGATCACATTTACACAACATTTGTGTGAGTGTGTATTACTGTGTAAGCCTGTTTTCTTTCTTAATAAATGCATCTGTTACCTCCTACTCAGGTCTAAGCCACGACAACACATGGATCGGCTTAAACGATCGTACAGTGGAGGACGACTTTCAGTGGACCGACAAGATGGACCTGGTGAGGAAGCAGCTGTGTCTGTTTTGTCTCTCAGTCAGCTGTCGATCCCAGTGGACTTTAAGGCTCCAGAGAAACTGTATAAACTTGAAGATGATTAATATTGCAGCTGGAAACATTCTGAATGGCAGTTTGTTGAAAAAAAATATGAATCCATGAATTGTGATCCATTGTGATCCCAACAAAACATGTTTTACTGTTAACGGTTACTTCTGCCTTGAGATTTTCATGACTTGTTTTGTGTTAATGCAATACAGCTTTATCTGATGAGATATCTTCAGCACTTACACTTAGAAATACACAGGATGGCCTTTTTGTGCCATCATTTTCCATTGTTACACATAAAAACATCACATCAAAAGGATAACATGGAATTAGGGGAGAAAAAAATACACAGTTAAAAAGTAAATGTTTGATCAGTTATTATTGTCTGATGTCAAGAAAATAATGTTTTAGAAGAATAAAAAATAAAAACGAATGGTTTGTTTATCTAATTGTTTGTCTGTTTTTTTGTGTATGCAGCAATATGAGAACTGGCGTGAAAACCAGCCAGACAATTTCTTTGCTGGAGGAGAAGACTGCGTGGTTATGATTGCTCATGAAAATGGCAAATGGAATGACGTGCCCTGCAACTACAATCTGCCCTACGTCTGCAAGAAGGGAACAGGTGAGAGGAGAGGAGAGGAGAGGAGAGGAGAGGAGAGGAGAGGAGAGGAGAGGAGAGGAGAGGGCTGCAGCTTCAACAGGTGATTAAGATGACTGACAGAGAGGTAAGGAGGCAGAGGGTAGCGGGATGTAAAAGAGCAACAGTGAGGAAGAGGCTGTGAGGAGACTTAAAGAGTGAAACAGCGAGGAATCGGACAGAGGGAGACAGTGAGACGGAGAAAAAGGGCAAAGGAGAAACAGCCTCGCTGTGCTGTCAGTTCTTGAGTCTGAAAAAAATCATAAGCTAGAAAGTGAAGAAAGGTGACAAAATGTTCTTAAAGCAGTTTTTTTAATGTGATGCAACTCACAAGTACTTCTGACAGCACATGTACCTTCTGAAGATTCTGAACATCCTGTCTATGTCATACTTAACAGTTTACACGACTCTGTGCAGCAGAAAGGGATTAGGACCGAACCTCTTCAATCAGTCCTCGTACTTCAGATTCTCATTCATTACAGCTCACCAGCTCTCCTTCCTCCACCTCTCATCATCCTCCGGCACGACTTTAAAAAGTTCTCCACGTACTTCTCATATCGCGGCTTCATTTCCTCTGCCAAATGTTCTGTTTTACTAATGTGAGGCACGTCCTGGGGCACAACGTACTTTCCGCTTTATGTTCAGGAAACTAAAACTCAGCAAAACGAGGTGAACAAACTTATTGGATGGTTAAGTTCCTACATACGTCGCTACCTCCACTTCACGTCCCCTGTTGAAGCTGCCCCCTTCTTGGTGCTGGAGTTAGGTCACCACACACTCCACTGAGAGCTTATTAGAGCTTATTTTTGCCACACATTTGCATACAGGTCAGACTTATGACCGACAGCAAGAAAACAAATGCATTAGTAGGTAGGGGGAGTTTAGACAAATACTGGGACACAAAAAGCCACTGGTGGCTGGATTCTCAAAACTTCCTGGAAGCTTTGGACGGGACAAACTTTCTGTTTTAGCTGTAGGCATGGGAATGTAATCCTTCACTTTAACTCCTAGTCGTTAATAGATCACAGTACACATCTTTTGAGACATATTATAAGGCACATTTCCATTAGGTACTTTTCCCTCTAGTGAGCCGATTTGGGTGTGGCTTGGGTGCAAACTTGAGACTGAGGGGTGAACAGCTCCTGCTCAGCTGACTGCAGCTGGGAGAGACTGCTGTGGGAGGACTGGGCCGCTTGTGAGTGCTTTGGGACAGCACCTGCTGCTCGTTAAGAAGAGTAGTTTCCAATGACACCAGAAAAAGTCGCTTTTTTGAAAAAGAGTCTCTAGAGGAGTCTGAATAGTTCAGTTAGCTAATACAAAATTACCTGTATGGGAACATAAGCCAAGGGGAACTAACTAGTGGGCGGATCCCAAAAACTCAGCCACTTTCCAAAAAATACTCACAAAGTACTCAGTCGAAACACGTCATTGTATAAAACCATCATTGATCATGATGAAATATATGTCAGCTGAAGCAATATTTGTTATTAAGATAACAAGATCTCCAACCTAAACGACAGAATAGACCGTTTGTCAATACAAACCATAAAAACACATATGAGCATTTGTCAAAATGACCACTTCACTCATTGTACCACAAATTGTTCTAAAAACAGCACACACGTCATTATACACACATGTACGCTTCGCAGTTGTAAAAAAGCTACAGTTTCTGTGAATTTATGCTACAAAACCACTGACCTAGGTTTAGGGCAAGAAACTTCCTGGTTAGATGTTATAAAAGACGGTTTAAACAGTAAATAAATGAAACAGTGAAGTAGTTACGACATCCTCCTGGCTAATGACTCTGGTGACTATGTAGTACTTGTTCTGTTGGACCTGACTGCAGCGTTTGACACCATGGACCATAGCACCCTAGTGGCTCGGTTACGCCGCCTAGTTGGCATCTGTGGTACTGCGTTGAAGTGGTTCAAGTCCTATCTGACTGACAGAAGTTTAAGTGTAAGCCTTGGTACCTCGGAGTCCAGCCCTGCTCCGCTGCTGTATGGGGTTCCACAGGGGTCAATTTAAGGGCCCCCTGCTTTTTTCTTTGTATTTACTGCCTTTGGGCTCCATCTTGAGAAAGCACGGCATCCCTTATCATTGCTACGCTGACGAAAAAAGATGTTTTCTGTCTCACACCGCTCCTGTCTTGTCTCAAAGACATCAAGGCCTGGATGGCCTTGAACTTTTTAAATTTTAATGAGAAGAAAACAGAAGTGATGGTGTTTGGCCCTAGTGGCTCTTGTGTGACCTCTCTTTTTGACTTGGGCCCTATGGCAGATTTTTTAAGACCGACTGTTTCAAATTTAGGTTTTAAGATGGACAGTGATTTTAAATTAGATCGTCAGATTAGTGCTGTTGTGAGGTCCAGCTTTTTCCATATCAGGCAGCTGGCTAAGGTGAAGCCTTTTCTTATGCACAAGCACTTTGAATCAGTAATCAATGCCTTCATTACATCTTGGCTGGATTACTGTAACTCTTTGTACTTTGGAGTCAGCCAGTCCTCCCTCGCACGGCTCCAGTTGGTGCAAAACGCGGTTACTCGCCTCTTAACTGGAGTTCGTAAGAGGGAGCACATAACTCCGATCCTGGCCTCCCTCCACTGGCTGCCTATGCATTTTAGAGTCCATTTTAAGATTCTTTTATTTGTTTTTAAATCTTTAAATGGTCTCGCCCCACTTTACCTCTCTGAGCTCCTCCACCCCTACGCTCCTGCTTGGTGCCTCAGGTCAGCTGATCTGCTGCTCCTGGAGGTACCGAGGTCTAAACGGAAGCTCAGAGGGGACAGATCTTTTTCTGTTGCAGCCCCCAAACTGTGGAATGAGCTACCTTTGCACATCAGACAAGCCTCCTCACTGTCCATTTTTAAAACTCATCTTAAAACCTATTTTTATTCCCTGGCTTTTAACCACGCATGAGACTCTGCTCTTGTTTTTAGTGTTTTATGGTTTGCTTTTATTTATTGTTTTTTCTTTTTAATTGTTTTTTAAAAAGCAATGCATCTATTTATTTTTGTGTTTATTCCTGTTTTATTTATTTTATTGTCTCTTGTTCTGTTTGTTTATGTACAGCACTTTGTTGTGGCTGTGGTTGTTTTAAAGTGCTTTACAAATAAAGTTGAGTTGAGTTGAGTTGAGTTGAGTTGAGTTGAGTTGAGTTGAGTTGAGTTACGAGAGTGACATGACTACTGTTAGTTATATTGAAAAAAACGTAAATTACGTTTAAAAGTCATATACTTTTGTTTTCACACGGGACACAAACTCAGCTCCAGCCTAACCCAGCTCCCCTTCCACTCACCATGTATTATTATTATTAAGAAGAAGAAGAAGAAGAATGCATTTTACTTATATAGTATAGCACTGTTTAGGAAGCTGAAAGACACTTAATAAATTAGTAAGCACAATAAAAAAAAAACACAGTTTAAAAAAAACAGTTTAAAAGCACGGTCAGAAAACAGAGAAATAACACAAAATTACTTAAATTGGTGAATAAGTAAGTTGTTTTTTTTGTGGGTAGTAACGGAATTTCGCGAGAGGGGGTGTGGTAGTGGAGCAGGTCTGATAGATAGGAGGGGGCCTGTTGATGGAGTTCTTCGTGGGTCAGGAGGAGAACTTTGAAGTGGATGCGTTGTTTGTCTGCATCTCCTTCAATCATTACTACTACGTCCACAAGATGGTGGAAGAGGTCAAAACGTAAATGTGAGTCGTATTTTGCTGCCTGTACCAGTCTCAATTAAGAATATAGGTTTAGCCAACTACTTGGATTAGATTTGAATAAAGGCTACTCCTATTGGATATGCATGACCAGAGACCAGAGCTCACACTTCCCTTTGGCATGCTGGCTTTGCTTGTTTATTCAAGTTTCTTTTCAGTATCCAGAAATACCTTTAATAAACCTTTAATAAAAACCTAGCCCAAAGCAGAAACATTGTATGTGCTTGTGCTGCTCCTCTGTAATGTTAGTTTTAGCAGCTTTATACAAAAGAAAAAAGCTCTGTGCCGTAATTCCTCTGCAGAGTTCCTGAGCAGCCCTGAATCACACTTTACAATGGTTTTAATTTATAAAATATTGACAGGAGCACGGCCTCCTGCTATGGTCTGTGATATATATTTTTTCTTGAATGGTGAAGAGCCGTCTACAATCGTCTACAATCTGTAGTTCAGACCAAGGTTATTAAAGTTGACGAAAACTAACGAAATAACAAAAACTAGCATTGAAAAACATTTTCATGTAGAACATGTAGAAATAAATTAAAAAAAAATAAAAATATGTGGTTACAAAACTAACTAAAACTAACTGAAATTATAGTGAAAATGTCCTTTGTTTTCATCTTTGTCAACTTTTTTCATACATAAATCTTTTGGTTGATATGAAATCTATTTCATCTATCGTTTTTTGACTTAATAAACTTATTAGGGCTGAAATGGATCAGACAAAGGAAATAAATGAAACATTTATTGTGACTTTATTGAATCTGGCACCCAACAAATACCCCATTACTAAAAAACTAAAACAAACACTAAAACTAAACTAAAACTAAGCATTTTCCAAAAAATACAAACTAATTAAAACTAGCAAACTCAATCTAAAACTAATTAAAACTAACTGAATTTGACAACAAAAATAGACAACGAAAATAAAACTAAATCTGATGAAAAATCCAAAACTATTGTAACCTTGGTTCAGACACCAGCCCCAGAGCTGGCCAAAATAACTTTTGCTTGCAAACAAGCAGGAGGCTGTGAGTCCTGGCAACATGGAGGGAAGTTTAACAATTTTCATTTCTCTATATAACCCACATTGACACAAAGGTGGTTGAAAAGCTTGAAAGGTTACTCCAACACTTTGCTGTAGGTGTAAAGTAGCTTGATAATTGTGTCTTATAAACAGACTATTCCCAAGTGTTATTCCTGTTTTGACAATTGTAGAATTATCCCAATACTGCCAGCTAGATCTGGACATAGATGTTTATGGAAAGTTAGGGTGTCGGTCAGCTTATAATCAGCAACATTAAATCCTTCCTGGGTAGGTTTGAAGTACTTTTTTTCAGTCTCTCTTACAGACAGTAGAAAGATGGCAGGAAATAAAAGAGAGATGCGACAAAGATCCCCAGCTGGAGTCCAACCAGGACATTTGGGTTCATGCTCGGTGTCTTGACCCCCTGCTGGGTGTGTTTACCCTATACTCCATGTAAATAAAATAGCTTCCCTTATCCTCATTGATGAATATTGGATGAGCCCTAACATAAAAGCTTTAAAGCCCTTACTGATGGTCATTATGTTAATTTAAGCTAATTATTTGTGCTTTAACAGATGGTTTTTAATCAGAAGCCACAAGCATAGAGAACGTACTTCTAACACCTCAGGCACTGAGCGTGACTTCTGACACACACAGCTCCATTCTTGTTTGAAAGGAAAGGTATTTCCCTCACAAGCAAGGTGTTGCACCACCTCTGATGCATACTGTCACAAGTCCCCAGCATCCAGCCCACCTCTGACCTTAATCAGTCAGTTACAATCAGCAGCGTCTTTTCATCATCCCCACCGCCTCCCCAGCAGCCTCCTCTTTCTCTCCAAGTAACCCTGTGTAATGTCTTGTCTTATCACTGGAGTTTGTCAGCTCCATGCTGAGTATTCTCCGCCCTCATGTCTAATGCTCACAGCTCATGTGATCTGTTTGTCTGCTCGTCAGCTGCCCCTGGGCACGATTAGCTGATAACAGCAGCATGTGAGCCTAGCGGGTGTGTCAATCAGTCACTCAGGGACCAGTCGGGGTGATGTGTCTAAAGGTATTTTTGTTATATGACTGGAAAGAGGTGAGACTCTTATCTGACGAGACAGTGGTCAGGTCTTATGGGAAAAAAAGGCAGACTCATCACATATATCATTTTAACAACCCACTTATAAAAGCCTGTAATCATTAATCACGCCTTGTTAAACCCACCTCTGATTTCCTACTTAAATCTTAACCTTGAGCTATCTGGCCAGCTGATTATCTGCATTAAGAAGTAGAGTAACTCTCTGAAAACAACTGACAACAGCCATTTAACCTTCTAAAGCCCAGTGGGATTCAAACATATGTTTTCTTAAGGTTAATGTATGTTAATTGCCAAAAATACACCGTTTATTATAGAAAGAAATTGTAATAACAGACATTATCGACAGTCTTTAGGTTAGGTCATAGGTTATGAGTTTTTTTGGGGGGGACATTAAAAATGTCGCCAAAAATAAACCATTTGGAATAACTAGATCCTGCTTAAAAACATTAAATTCTGCAATTCTCAGCAACACTGTGATGCCATGATTGATTCTAAATAATTAGAGATATTCAACTCGCGTTCTATGTGTTTTATGATTTATGTCATTATAACTGTGTTATTTTGCACAAAAGAAATTTTTTTGTTATTCATACTTCTAGCCATGATTGTGCTGACGCAATAGAGGTGCAGGACTTGGACTATTGCAGTGAAATACAAGGAAACAGTGAGTAAAATGAAAAAAGAGCAAAAAACACCCTGAAGGTCCCGAGGTTTAGAGGGTTAATGGGCTGATAACATTTGAAACAGGTGTTGTTTACTCTTTATTTTTCTTAATTTTATATCACTTCTTTCGCAAGCATGGTTTAGATGGATGGGAAGGTGATATAGGTCACAAGAGCTTGCTCATTTCTCAACACAAGACAAAATCAAAAGTGATATTCATCATGTTTTCTTAATCTTCATAATTCTGGCCATATTTTACACATTGCGCCTTTAAAACATCATGTAAGATCTAAAGGTAATTCACAATACAGGACCTACCCAAATAGGAATATATAAAGGTTGAGCTTCATGATCTGGTGTGACCTTTTGCTCGTTATATTGATGAGTGATACTTTAAGTACTGCAGTAAATATTTCCAGAGGCAGTATTTATTGCTAGACCACCACTGTATGAGGAAGGATGGAGAGGAAAATTGATTTAAGGCAAAACAGTTGCACAGACCAAGTTTTTTCACTTACATTTGGAGAGTCACGTAGTCATCTGCCTCCGAGCTCCTCCAGCGACTATGAGAGGGAATTTACCCACAACCCGACATGTAAGTATTATGAAATTGTTCCATTATTTTTGATGGGTTATTATGTATAGAGACAGGAAATCTAATTTTGCATGACATACTCAGTGCGTTCTTAGAGTGCTTTGGGAGATGATAGGCTGTCGTCAGTGCCTTAAGCAGTTGATGTGTCCATTGGTGTGTAATGTAATCATCACTGGATACACACAGTGTCGAGTAAAACTGTCATTGCTGAAAATCTTTTGAAAGAAAGGGGGAAAACTATTTTTATTTCTATATGAATTACCCAGTCAGCTACTGTGCATGTTTGCAGGTGTGTGTGCAGGATTTAAGCTGGTATTGTGCATAATCCCCTCAAGCTATTGACATTTTAGTTCAGAAGGGACCGGTTGGGGAAAGGCAGGTTGAGCTGCATGTGAGGATGCCACAGGGGAAGCAGGGTGTGTTTGTGCTGAAAAAGGACACATACTCCTCCTGTGTTTTATTGAGGCAGACCTCTTACATAGTATATCTCCAATGTAATAATAATCCTACTGTTGATTTGTGTTTAGTGCTGAAGATGAATCAGACAGGAAGGAAAGGAGGAGATGAAAATTGTCTTCACCAACCCCACCTGAGCAGCCACAGACTTCCCCACAGGGACCCTGTCTTGTCAGTTTGTAGACATGGCTGCTACAGATGCTACATCCTCCACAGGGAGGTGTGTGCAGGGACAGCAGAAGTCCAAGACCCCCCAGACCCCCAAGGAGCTGCTCTCTCACCGCACTACACTGCTCACTAGCTCAAGTAAATCTTCAACGAAACAAAGGAAAATTGTGTAGAAATTTTGATTTACCACATTGGAGTACATTTCAACTTACCTAACACAGATTCATCACATTTGGGTGTGTTATTAAAGATATAATGTGTAACATTTCCACATTGAAATATCTATTAGAAAAGGGCATTCTTTTGTCTGCCAAACAATGTTGGGGAGACACAATTTTTTGCACAAAACTGCTTAATTCAGTGTTTTTAGTTACACTGGTTTAATTAAACCTTTTAATCACCTCTGTGGGTACTTCACCTGCTGGTAAAACCTCCTATATGATGAACACTGAAGGGATGCTAACTGCATAAAAGGCTATGACAGCAATGTTTATGAAGACAACATCTCCCATGATCCCCCGCCTTTTGCTATTAGTTTGTTTGAGAGACCACATATTGGCCTTCATTTATCAAACGAGCGTATAAACGAGGGCAGATCTGAATGTATATTTCATATTACGACAGGGTTCACGTGTGATTTATCAAAAGAAAGTATCTCTCCAATCACAGCATAAAAATGATCGGCTGTTGATAAATGTGGCAGCTCGAAACAAGCGTCATTCAAATACCACACCCTAATATATTAAAATATATGTATAATATATACCCGATTCAGATAGATCGCCTCCAGATTTTACGACACCAAAGGACGCAATACGGCCAAAAAGAGGATTTTTCCGCCTAAAGTCAGAGGTTTATGAAATAAAAGTACTTATAGTTATAAACTCAAACATGTTCGGTCAATTTTTTACATTTGGAGCACAGACTTAAAAGTTTTTAATGACAATTTAATGATAAATGATGTAGTCTAAACATGTTTTTGCTGGGGGCGTCCCGGTGGCTCACGCTGGTAGACCGTGTACCATTAAGGCTGAGTCCTTGCTTCGGCAGACCTAGGTTCGAGTCCGGCCTGAGGTCCCTTTGCCACATGTCCTCCCCTCTGTCTCCCCCTTTCAATAAAGCATGAAAAAATGCCAAAAAACATCTTTAAACATGTTTTTGCTTTGTCACCATTAAAAAACAAAACACCACAGAGTTTTATCAGCTCCAGGCATCGATACAATAGTCTAAGATCAATTCTCAGATGTGCAGACTTCACGCTTTCTCAAATTTGTGTACATGAGCTGAAAGCAATTATTATGAAATTGATAAATGCCGAGGCTTGTGTAGAAATGATCGTACGCCCACTTTACGCTCACTTTCTGACATACGCTCGTTTGATAAATGAGGGCCATTGTGAGTTAAGTACAGTGGACACAATTAACTTAGCTTAGCAGAAAGACTGAAAGCAGAGAAAAGCAGCTGGCCAAGCTTTATCCAAAGTTCAAAAATCGGCCTAGCAGCAGCTCTAAAGCTCACTAATTAGCACATTATATTTTGTTTTAATCCATATATAATGTGTAAAAATTAGATCTTTTAAAGTTCTATAAGTTGTTCAATTGATTATTTGTAGGAATGACCAGTTGTTACCTTTTTCTTTTTTTAAGTCATTCAGAGGTGCCAGATGAACAGAAAACTCTTTTGTCCTACCACATAATTTCTTCTCAAGCCTCAAATTGTTGTTGTTTTGTAGGGATGTCTCTCCAGTCTTTATGCTTAGTCAAGCTAATGTGTCTCCAGCTCTACACTTCTGAGGGTATGAGTATCGACCGTCTCATCTAAAGCAAATAGGGCTATTTCCCCAAATCTTGCCAAATCTTGATTATTCTAATAATGGCTGGAGTGGATTTAGATGTGCCAGTTCAGTTTCAGGGCCCTGCTTTTGTTCATGCTGCCTCAGTGAAGTCGCTTACTGACATAATGAATTGGAACTGAGCCATTGTTGATGTTAATGATGGCACCTGTTGCTTTTGTTGTTTTGACAATTAAATTGTGTGCTGTGAAAATAAGTCTGTCAGGTTGCTCCGTGATTTCCATAAAGTTTGTAGAAATCCTAAAAACATGTTTTTGTCTCTGTCTTTAATAATTGCTGTGTGATATCCCTCACAGAAAGTAAAGATTGATTTTAAGCCGTGTTGAATTTTTGCACTGCTTGGTACGCAGTAATCCAAAACATCATAATTTCCAGCCTTCCCAGCTGTCAGGTGGTCTGGGCTGTCAGAGGCACCTCAGCAAACATCCAAACAAACAACTCCTGCAGTTTGTTATTTAATAAACAAGGCCGAATCCGTCCACATCTACTGTTGCCATGTGAGACTTGCTCCCAGAAGTGTTTCAGTGAGAATACACACACACTTTCATGTCTCTGTGATTCGCTGTAGCAGGATTGCCAGTAGGAGTGCGGATGCTTTGAGGCCATGGAGGAGTGCTGAGAGGAACCAGCATCTAGCTGTCTGCAGCGCTCCCCATGCCACTAACTCACACTGACTACCCCCCGCCACACAGACACAGGCACACAGCGACAGGAAATACCCAGAGAATCATGCTGCTTTCAAGTACACAGCTAAAGCACACACACCTGCACGCAGGAGTAACTTCCTCTTATGCTTAATTCACACTGCACGACTTTCAAAGTTGTCTGTTTGATGCACCGTTCACACTACACAGAGTCTTGAAGTCATTTCAAACTCCCTGACTGACCGGTGACAGAGGGGTCTCCAAAGGGGTCTCCAGAGGGTATTTAGCCTGCTAAATGTCACACAAAGCGTGCTTTTTTTTTAAAAAAAAACATTTTATTTATAAGTTTTCAGTTTTATAAACATACGTCACAACTACAAGGAAAACAACAGCCCCCCACCCCCACCCCCAGGGATAAAGAAATGGGAAAAACAAACAAAACAAAAACAAAATGAAGCTAATAAACAAAACAAAAGCATGCTCTTATAGGATTTAAAGCAATATAATACTGTAAAATCGGCGCCAGCCACTGAATGGGTATCTGTACACATATGCAAACCAAGAAATGTAAATGACTTGTGGAATGTTGTTAAAGAATCTTGGAGTGGAATAACAGCTGAAAGGTGCCACAAGTTGGTTGACTCCAGTTCTAAAAAAAAAAACTGTGGTCATACATTGAACACTACTGTATATACTAGGGGTGTGCATTGGCACTGCCCTCACAATTCGATTCGATTACGATTCACCAGGTAACGATTCGATTCGATTCGATTCAATTCGATTCTACGATGCATTGCGATGCATCACAATTATACTGCACACAACAAGGGACATTTTTCGTCAGTCATGAGGCAATAAAAGCAGTCAGATAGGCCTAATAACAATAGATTTTATTGGCTGCTATGTGTGTATCATCACTCTCCTGTATCTTTGAAATAGATGTCATTAAATAAAATTATTATTATTAATTATCCTTCGCTATGAAACATGCCACCGATCGTGTGATCCTCTTTGCTCTCTCAGAGTTGTGTGGCAACGTTGACACCGGTTGACACTAGCGACTCGTCAATTCTTGGCTGGGATGTGTCAACTTTTTGTGTTGCTGTTGAAGCCAACTCAGGATGCCAGCGATCAACATGGTTCGTGAAGTTAGTTGTATTGCCAACGTGCTTGATTTTAGTGTGGCAGGTTTTACACACCGCGTAAGTCTTGTCTAGATTCCCATTAACTTCATAGAATCCGAAATGTGCCCAGATGTCCGCTTTCCAAGCTTTGGGTGCGTTTTTAATTACCCGTCTATCGCGGGCATCTCCCTCCGTCTCAGCCATCTTGATTGTTGTTGTTATGATGCCGCCGGAAGTAATTGAAACTTCACGGGGCAATTGCTCTGTCACTAGTTTGGAGTATAACACAGTTTTAAACTGGAGTGGTAGTTGGGAGTTGGAGTTTAAAACCGTGTTAAACTCCAAACTAGCGACAGAACAATTGCCCCCACCAGGCTTGGAATTTCGTCATTTTAGGGGCAAGGCCATTTGGCCTTCCTGTTCACACTTATTTTAAGGGCACAAAGGCCACATGACAGGGCATAAAGGCCGTTTGGTTAAATTACGCTGGTTTTACCTTTCAGATTAATACCTTAACATTCTCATTCACCAAGAAACATTAATGCACAATATATTAAATATATTAGAAAGGACCTTTTTGGAAAATGACAAATGAACCTGTTTTGAAAAGACGGCAAATGCATATATTTTGAAAAGATTGCAAAATTAATCTCCTGCCTGAGTTCATCTAAGAGTAAGGAAAGAGAAATGCCTCCTGCCATAAAAAAGAAACCTGCTGAGGTGAAATTTAAATCAGTTAAATGTCGACCCCTTGTCCCTGAGGTAGGGAAGACGTTAGCGCTATCCCAACTAGCTAGCTATCGCTAGTTTTCATGACGCAAAAATGTAACATTAACGAGTCGACTTTAAATAGGCAAATACAATGGTAATTACCTATCAATAGTACTTTCTATAAAAACATAAATGTTAAGTTCTGTCAAATACTACCACATACTTCAGTCACAACATATCAAAACAGCTTGTCCCGCTAGCTTACCTGTGCTGCGCATCAACACATGGCTCATTTGAATATTCAAATGAGCCATGTGTTGATGCACCCAAGTCTGGAAGGACAGGGACTGGGTCGGGTTAGCGTTGTGTTTACTGGAACTTTGACAGGGGCGCAAAGGCCACCTTGGCCGTAAATTGAACATTTTTTCACAGGGCATCAAGGCCAGAGTGTGGGGCGTCATGAAATTCCCACCCTGGCCCCCACAACTTTCCACTGGAGGCCAGGAAATAAACATAATCGATTATGGCACTTTGCCGCATCGATGCTGAATCGTGCATGCCCCGCATTGCGATGCATCGCCGAATCGATTATTGTTGACACCACTAGTATATACACATCTATATGTACATCCATACACACTAGCACTTAAGGCCATTCTAGATTGATTGGACAGAAATGGTTGCCACATTTTGTCAAAGGTTGCAGGGCTGAGAGACACACTATATTGAGCCCTTTTCATATGTAATACGTTGTTCATTTCTACTAGCCAAGTTTTGAAGAAAGGCACATCTTCATTTTTCCAAAGGGTTTAAACATTCCTTTTTGCAATAACCATGCCATATTGTAATGTCTTCCATTGTAAGTGGGGTAAAGCTAATAGATGTCAGGTCCCGCCTAAAATGACAGTGCAAGGATCTGGTGTAATATCACAGTTATATACTTCAGAAAAGCACTGAAAAATATCTGACCAGAACTTGTTGGCAAGACCCAAAGAGGTGGCCCAGGGTGCCCTCAGCTGATTTACATTTTGGGCAAATTGGGAAGATAGAAGGGTAAAAAGAATTTAGTTTGGTACGGGAGTAGTGCAGCCCATGAAGCACTTTAAATTGAATAAGTTGGTGTCTAGAGTTTATGGAGCAACTGTGAATGTCCTTTAAGTAGGTTCCCAGCTATCATCAGTGACCGTCACGCCCAGGTCTTCTTCCCATGTTTCCTTTAAATATTGTGTGTTAACCAGGTCATGTGCTGCGAAAAGATCGACAAATCAAGAGACAAGCCTCCTTGAGTCGGGGGCCTGCTTCATAAGAGCATACAGTTCGATGGTCTATAGGCAGGGATAGAATCAAAGTGTGGTATATTTGTGCGGATGTAATCTCTAATCTGGAGGTAGCGGAAGAAATGTGTATCTGGGAGTGTATACTTTTACTTTAACAGAGCAAAGATGGCAAAACTGTTGTTGATATAGAGGTCCGCAATAGTGATGATTGATGAATGATTTTTTTTCCCAAAGTTTAAAAGTACTATCAGTAAGTGAAGGGGGAAAGGCATGGTTATAGTAAACAGGAGTGCAGGTGGAGGTTTTGGGCAAATTAAATGCTGGTGACGCTAGCCAGTGTGGGCTCGGAGCTTCGCCAGCACCAGTGGTGGAGCAGCTAGCTAAATTGGCTTGGCTGCTAGCATCGTCGTCTTCTTTCACAGTAAAAGCAGCTTTCCCCTCTTTCTTGGAGGCTGCTTTTGAGTTTGTGAGTTTCCCATTGGCAACATTTCTTCCTGTGCTGCTCATAATTAAACTTTCTTAGTGCAAGTGGGGGTTTTAAATGAAGTTTTAGTGAGGATGCGTCGGAGCCTCTCAGGAAAGCGTCTAATCCATGTGGTGCCCCCTCACACAAAGTTCTTGAACGCTGATTTGAAGTTCCTCAAATCACCACTTGAGGCAGGCTTCAAAAGCGAGTCAATCCTTGTAGAGCCCCATGTTAAAATACCCAACTTCACAACTGAAATAAACGTTTACAGCTTGGTAGAAAACAATTTTGATCTCTATAGATAATTCCCCTGTTCTTTACAACTGTGAAGGGGCTATATTTTTATAAAACTTACCCATATAAATTATATTAAGGCTTAAAGTTATGCATAATTAAGGATGTGGCTGCTCTGAGTGACAGGTGGAGAATTCATTCATATTTTATATAGTCTACTGTATGTTCTGATCTGATGCTTTTCTGGGGGAGCTCCAAAAACTGGGCTTTACTTTACTCGGTACTAGCTTTTAATGTCAGCTTAACTAAAATACTTTAAATCAGCTGCTGGAAACTAAACACCTGCTATCTGTAAGCTTTGCATACAGTCATTCTTTATTAAACAGTTTGGATTAGTCTACATACTGTACAATATGATAAGAAAACTCTTTAAAAAAAAAAACTCCTTTCCTTCGTTTTTCTTCTACAAAAGTAAATTATATCTCTCTTCTTTAGCATCCCCTCTTCTTTCCTCTATCTTCAGTCTTTCTACTCCGTCTTATTCGTTTTCCATTGTGTGTGTGTGTGTGTGTGTGTGTTACTCTTTCTCAGCTTTGCTTGCACAAAGTTAGCAACTTCTCTCTCTCTCTGCGGCAATACTGTACAACATTATCAATATTTTTATTTATTTATTAAGATTATTTTTTTTGGTTTTATTGATAGTGATAGAGTGAAAGGGGGTGATAGAGGGGAAGACATGCGGCAAAGGGAGCTCAGGCCGGATTCGAACCCGGCTCCGCCTCAGCAAGGACTCAGGCTACATGGTAAGCGCTCTACCGGTGTGAGCCACTGGGACGCCCCACATCATTAATATTTGATCCATAATTAGTATAAAAAATGGTCATTTCAGCAATAACTGTAGCCACCATTATGAGGCTACTAGAAACCTGGTTTGAACTTTTAAAGTCCACGTGTAATTAGAAATCAACCTACAGCAGGAGAGAGTGTACATTTGTTATACATTCATAGTTTATTAATAATAATAATCTAACCTCATCATGTAAGCAAATAGCGATTGTCTGACAGTTTGTGTGACAGATCTATTATCAGACACTAGGAGTTGTTTAATGTTCAGTCTTTAACAATCAGTGGACACCAAAAACACTCTTGTATTTCACTGGTTTAAGTCGCTGTTTAAAGACTGAAAAGCAGCTTTGGAGTATTTTGAGATGTATATGTTTTAAGAAGAAGAAAAAAAGGTTCCTCTCTCAGTAGCAGCCCCATACGTCCTTCAGGCTTTATTCTGTGACCCATAAAATCACAGCTCCATTTGCTTTTTTCTGAGTTTGGTGACATTTTCTTTTATCCCTACTTCAATACATTCTGACTTTTGCTTGCCCCCGCTGCGAGAAATCATTCAACGGCGTTGTGCTGTAGGTGAGGACTAATGGAAAACTACCTTTTAGCCTTCCATTTGTGTTGAGTGTGTGATCGTCTCAAGTGAGGAGGAAAGTGCTTTTTGCCCCTTCCTTCCACAACACATTAAACTGTAAATGTGGCATTAAACCTTTCATCAGAGTTAATGACATTGCTTTCCCTTATTAAGAATTTAAGAGGTATTAGGACAAGGACGAGGGAATTTAGAGGGTTTGTAAACATTTTTTGATTGCTGATTAAGTCTTGTCACGACTGCCTGGCTGTGAAGTGTGTACATCAAATTCAAGGGTGGAATCAGTGTTACTGGTGTTAATAGAATAGGTACCTTTGATTGGGGCAACATGGACCTTTTTTCACATTCTTTAACCCTTCAAACAATTAGCCAGCTCTCAGAAATGAGCTCAAACTGGGACTGAGAATTGAATTGAATTGAATTGAATTGAATTGTCCGCTTGTTTTTGGATGATGCATGTTTAGTGGATAGTTTTATAATCAATGTGAATTATTTTGTTACAAGCACATACATTACATTGATACCCAGTTTTAAAAGGTGATACATTGATATGATTCATTTTTTATGTGGTTTGATGACAGAGGAGAAGCAGTGGCATTCAATTCACATTTTATGCACACAAGCTCGGATTCAATTTTAGGATCTTATATAGTCGTGGCTCAGAGCTAGCTATTCTTGTACATTGAAGGATCCTAAAGCATAACAAGGAAGTGTCCTTTCATGGTCAGTCTGTCAACACACATCTTACTCCAGTTCTGACAGTGCAGAAGTCTATTCCTGAAATACACACGTACGTAAGTATTACGTTACGTTTGAGTCGACTAGTTGCAAGCTGTGCAGGATCATAAAAAAAGCATTCTGACATGCATACTGAAAATTATCTAAATTACACAAATACAGCATATTTCAATGCATCCTCATGAATGGTTCATATGATATCTGTTCAAATTTGACCTACCTGACCCCTTTAACAGGTACCTTTGTGAAACAGAACAACTTGTTTAAGTTTAGAAAAAAGATCAGGATTTTCACTTTTGATTTTTACGTGGGACATGGACAAAGGCCTCCTTGTTTAAAGTACTGTGTTTGCTTGACCAATCCATCTATCTAGCCTGACCTCCTCCCTAGACGGACTATGTCGCTCTTTATATTACGTCACCTCATTTACCCTTGGCGCCTGTCTTTATTACTACGGCAAAGAGAGGTTGGCACCTGTCGTCAAACATAAACACGGCATTATAGGCCGTACCTCCTTTGTGAATTATAGAGCATTACTTTTTATAGGAATAACTTCAAACAGTGAATGAGAACAGCCTGCATATTTCCAGGGGGAAATATGTGGAGCGAAACTAAAGTTAAATAAACCTTTTTTTCACAGCAGACGCTCAATAAGCAAACACAGGTGGAACTAAAGACTTCATTAATTCCTGCAATGCATTATGATAATGGGTAGAACAGCATCATCTTTGCATATTATTTGCTTTCCCTGTTATGATAAGTCCAAAATGTCTGCTGTGATAAAAACGTTGTATGATTCCACATCATATTTGGAATGATTAAGAAACCAAAATTCTCTGATGCTGGCGAGGCTATGCAAGAGATTCACGTTGGCATGGTTTATTTAGAAGCAGAACCATACGTAAAGTACAAGTTGGCCAGACTTTCCAAACTGTACAAACTGTGTATAATCATCAAACAAACACACTTGCCAAATCCAAAATGTAAAGAAGCTTATTTTCCTTTCAAGATCCCCTTAAATTAGCAGCAGATTCTAGTAGAGAAAATACATGGAAAGAGACATGCAGCTCATGTTCTTCAGCATGTTTTATCAATAGAATAAATGTTCTTACTGGTTTATACAATAAATCAGGTTTAGTGGTTGATAAAGATGAGTGTGAGAAACACTGCAGTGGGAATTATAAGCCACAGAGTTACAAAGCTGCCTGATAAAGCTTCTGATGAAAACTCCTTAGCAGTGCATTGAACTAGTAATAGAGCTTCTCTCACCTCTGCCTATTTGATGGTTTAGCAGCTGTTCACTGTCATGACTAAAAAACATATTGTCAGCTTGGGTAATATATAATCAAAGCTTATTATAGATGTATGAAAATTTAAGGTGGTGACAAAAAAACATACACGTCAGGCTGACATGTCCCTTTGCATTGACCTGCAAAATATCACTCAAGAGACACATACCAATCAGGAAGGGACTCAAAATGACCACAAAGAAACAAAAAAAAACACTACAAAAGAGACACAAATGACCACAAAAAGACACAAATCCACATTAAATGTGACAAAACAACCACAAAGACTCAAAATTACCACAAAGAGGCACCTATTCACTAGCCTGGCTAACGCCAGACTAATTACAAATGAGATTAGTCTGGAAACCAGCCATTCAGAGCCTTTATCGGGCGCTACTAATGTCTATCAAAAGCGTCTGTACGTAGCTCTTAGCCAATCGTATCAGTTATACCAGATGACGTATGTAGAGTGACAGAAAATGATGTTTACATAGCCCATCTCTACTTTGAGACTAAATGCTCAATTCTGCTTCTGCAACGCTTTTCTGCAGCATGTTCTGACTCTGGCTGCTCACAGTCCGGCAGTGTTGAGAGAGTGTTGCTTGCTGCTTTGCTTCTCCAGTTCTCGCTTTCTGCAAGACTATTTAATTTTACGCCTTATTCCCCCTCATGTACTTCAGCCACACATCCACTGATTTTATGGGCAATAGACGAGCTGCTGCGGGTCTCTGGGCGGCTCCGCTGTCCCCCGGCTCGTAGTGAGATCACCGGCGTTACAGCAGTGAGCGGTAGAGAAGCTAGTTGGTAGATTAGGCTTTGGCCAAATCCTGTCGGCAGCAAGGCTAAAACATCCTTTTTGGTGGTGAAACAAGAGTGTAAAGTCAAACGTTGTTTTTCTTTTAAAATCAACTTTCGCTCTAAATTATTTAAAACGGCGTCTACAGCTAAAGAGAGTTTCGCGTCTGCTGCAGCCATGTTGGATGCTTTGTAGAAAACTACAAAACTAGAAGCTTCCGTCTGCCAAGTAGTACGTGTCATTGTCTTGCAGTCACTCCCCATTCGGTGATTGGATCCCTAAAACAGGGCTAAGAAGCGGCCGTGGTTGCCAGACCGCCTGCAGGTTCGAAATGAAATTGAGCCTGCAAGTAGTATGGGTATACCCAGGCTATCTATTCACTACAAAGAAACTAAAACATTTACAAAGAGACTCACAACAACTAATAAAAGGGGTGAAACAAACACAAAGAAACACTGAATGTCCACACAACAACAAACAACTACAAGAAGCAACAAAGCACAGACAAAAAAATATTTACAGAAAGAAAAATACAGGGTGTCACAAAAAGAGGCAAAACAACTATAAAAAGTCTTGCTCCTATCCATGTGTTGGGGCCTTTTGCATATTTGTGTTCAGATCCACATGGTCTCATAATCCACCCATCGGAGCACTATTATGATGAAAGGCTGAACTGCCACTTCGGGAATCTCAGAGTTCCAACACATCCACCTGCTGCCTCCACCAGAGAGACTGGCACCCGCTGACAGGAGAGTTAAAATATCTGTGAAGTTGTTTGAGTGCGTCCCTGAGGCTCGTCCATCCTGTCAGTCTCTGACCAAAGTGTCAGTCCTCTCTCCGTCTCAGTGTGTGTAAACATTTTTCTGATTTTCTGACTCTTTATGTGTCTGAAACACTGTGTTACTTTGACAGCTGCCCACTCACTGGCAGACTTAGACAGACATGCTGTCCTGCAGACACTAAATCCACATTTTGATGTTTGTGCTGAGAGGTGTGTGCCTTAAAATCAGGAGTCAGAACACACGTCCAATGCAGAAACCATTCAAGACATTTAAGTGTTTTAATCACCTACACTGATAAGGTGAATCCAGGTAGAAGTCATTATAATTAGATATCTATTATTCACAAGAGAGGATATAAAAATAAACAAGAGTGTATGATCTGATTAATATTCTGTGTTGTCTCTTGTCCCTACAGTGCTTTGCGGAGCCCCTCCCACTGTGGATAATGCCTTCCTGATTGGTCGGAAGCGTTCCCACTATGACATCCACTCTGTGGTTCGCTACCAGTGCGCCGACGGCTTCCTGCAGCGCCACGTGCCCACTGCTAAGTGTCGTGCCAACGGCAAGTGGGACCGGCCTAAAATCATCTGCATAAAATGTAAGTTTAACACGACAGGATTTTCACGGAGTGGGACAGTGGAGAACAAGACTTAAAGCAGTATTTCCTTTTGTTAGGTCATTCTCAAATTAACATTTGGTTATTTTTAGCACACCGCCATAGGTCCGTAAGACGAACCTTCTGCATTAACTGCCCTCGGGAGCCGCTGTCACCATTCAGGCTCACCATCCGTGCTCTCATTATTAATAATTGCAAGCAAAAAGATTAGTGTGGTTGCAGACTGAGTGAAGTCCCCTGGGCTTACTTAGAACTGGTAGGGTCCCCTTTGAAGTGCTTTATGCTTGAGGTGGCTCTTTTAATTTTTTTTTTAAGCTTTTGAAAACATTTTTTTTGCAACCGGTAGACTGATTATTAAATACAAAGGATGTTTATGTCCTTTACATCGATCCTGTATGTTTGTGCTTGAAGAGAAAATACTCTGACTTCAAAGACAAAGATGGAGCTTTATTAATCCCCAGAGAAGCAATGTGGTAATTATGAAATAAATCTACATTCTCACAGAGACACCTCTTATTTTAGTGCAGTTTAGCATCTGAAGTCAATGATCATAATGACAAGTGCCAAAGTGACCCCCTCTCATATAATTTCCAAGCCCTGCAATACCAGCAGATAAGCAGCAGGAGCCCCCTGACCCAGCTGGTCCTGAGGCTGAGGTCACAAACCTGCACTACAGGCACAGCCCAGGGACAGAGCACTGCACCAATCAGACCCAACCAAATTACAAAACAGCTAAAACAAGACTACATCACCTATTGGCAAACACAAATCAAAACACAGAGCAAAATGCAGTGCTACTTGGATCTGAACCGACAGTACACCACAGCAGATTATCTGAGCACGGTGACGGATCCACAGCTGAGACGAACCTTGACAAAGTACAGACTGAGCGAACACAGCCTGGCTTTGGAAACAGGGAGGCACAGGAAGAGCTGGCTCCCTGCAGAGCAGAGGCTGTGCTGCCAATGCAGCCTGTCAGCCTGAGACAGAACTACACTTCCTCACCAAATGTCAAAAATATAAACTAATTAGAGAAACATATTTCCAAAATATTTGAATCTGTCAAAAAGGTTTTTTAAAATGGTCAGATGAGGAAAAACTGCTGTTCCTCCTCGGGAAAGAGTCACAGAGCTGTAGATTAGCAGCAGTCTATGTTTCTGCCTGTCACACACTGAGAGACACTGAGTGACACACAGCTGTTGTTTGTTTTGTTTTTATTTTGTTTTTATTTATTTATTTATTTTTTCTTCTTCTTTGCTGGGACGGTTAGATTGAATGAATGATAGATTGATTGTAATTCAATGATTGTAAATATTGCTTTCTTTTATTGTTATTAGTTTTTCTTCTCTTTTAAAATGAATGATAGAATCATAATAATTTATTGTAAATATTGCTTTCCTTACTGTCGCTTGCTTTGGCAATATGTACAGTGTTACGTCATGCCAATAAAGCCAATTGAATTGAATTGAATTGATCAGTTGACCTAAGAGTCGACCTGATACAACACTTAGATCGGACCAAGTAATTTGATTGGACAAGAGGAATTTAGTGCCATTAGTGCTGATATAACAACACTTGGACTTTCACTCCATTAAATTTACACCATTAAATGATCATTTTAAGATATAGGTAGACTATCCGCTATAGCCCACATAGTTTGACACTAACATTTGCAGACTCTAAAGAATGTCGCCTATGGATTTATGTTCAGTTTGTCAACAAAGGTAACTTAACGTAACAGCAGCAGCACATGAAAAGTGATGGATCAAAAGCTGTATTGAAGTCTATCAAAATGTATTTCTAATGAAGTTTAGAAATACATCTCAAATTGTTAACAAACATTTGCTAACAGTTGCAGCTAATGTAATAATGTGTCACACTGTAATGTAACTACTGTAAACTGTAGTAACCTTTTTAGGTGGACCATTTATTTCCTTTTCCACTGCTTTTCTGTGGCTGTATGGTCTGCCTGCATTCCTTAATGTCTTGCTTTTTCTGTCCTTCCACATTTACATTTTCTTTTTTTCCCTAAATTACTCCTTTTAACATCAGCTACGGTCATGTACACAGCTTGATTCTCCATTTCAGGCATGTCCAAACTATTTCAGAAAGGGCCATGTGGCTGCATGTTTTCTTCCAACCAAGCAGCACAAATGGGAAGAATCATTTACTGCTCTCAGTCATCAAACAGCTGATCGGTTGAATCAAGTGTGCACTGTAAAAAAGGTGTGTCTAAAACCAAGATAAAAAATTTAATCTGAGGGAAATGATCTTGCTGCATGGACAGATAATTTCACTTGACAAGATTTCTTAAATTAAGATTGTTAAATCTATAAATAAGCATGTTGAACGCTTAAAATAAGAAATTAACTCTTAAAACAAGATAAATTATCTAACACTTCTAAATCTAAAGTTTTTTTTATCTTGGTAAGAAACAAATAATTGAGGTGCACTCTGCTTGGGCCAGTTCAACGCTGCTTGCAGCTTTAATTTATCTTGTTTTAAGAGTTAATCAAGTGAAATTGCAGCAAGATCATTTCCCTCAGATTTAGTGGTTTTATATGTTTTTAGACACACCTTTTTTTTGCAGTGTGGATGCTTCAGTGCAAACCTTCAGATGTGCTTATACAATTACAATATATACTGTGAGCCGCCAGCAGCTTACAGGTCAGTTAGTGCAGTCTCATCAGCCAACACAGACAAATTAGAGCAGAGCAAAAACAAAGCTAACGCTAACACTGTAAGGCAAACAACTTGAGCTTTGAACTGCTTTCAGACTTGGCCAAGTCTCAAAAATATAAACATCAGCATTAAGTCCGTTAAGAGGACCAAGCTGTGAGAGCCAGAAACAACAGAGCAAAGTAACTTCTCTGCTGATCAGATGTTAACTCATCCAAATTACACACGATTCCCCCAAAGCATGTAGACCTATTTCACACAAAGTACTAAACTAGCCTATGGATGTATTTATGTCAGCAGTGTCAAATGAATGATTAAACAACCAAATAAATCATAATCTGTGGTCGCTTATTAAATAATAAATGGTGACTGTGATATACAGGACAACATCTCTTAATTCACACGCCGAATCTCTTTCGAGCCTTAAATTAAACTCTGTTTCCTACAGTGATTTTAAAAGAACTCACTCCAACAGAATAGACAGAATAAACGTCTTTAACATTTCAGCATCATTTTTTCTTCTTCAGAGGAGGAGATGTAAAGGCTTGATATATATATAAATTTCCAACAAACTGTGCCTTGTATTTCATTTCACTCAGCACACAATGTGACAGTAATGATGAAATACTGAAATAATGTCGCTTCTGTTGAAAGTGATAAAAAAAATTATTTTCCTTTCATCTCTTTATCTTTGGACAGAGTTGTTTTTATGGCCCAAAGTTACAGTGCTGTTATCACTCAATGCAGATGACATGTCTTTGTTGGCAAAATCCAGAAAGGGACAGAGCAACCTAATTTGGCAGTACACCCCAGGAACGAGCTTAAACTGAGGCTGTGAGTGGGTGGCTAGCTCGGTGTGCTCTTGCTAAAGGCGCCTAGTCGACTGAAAGTGAGATAAATCAGATTCCCTCAGTGTGGAGGAAACAGCTGAACCTTCAACAGAGATCATGCGGTTTTGACCTTCCTGCTTTTTCATCCCTTTCCCCTCGTCTTCTACCTGCTTTCACCTCCCTCCCACTATCTGCTGAATGCTTCTGATGCCTGTCAGTGATTCATCTCCCGCTTACATCAGTTTTCCACTCTTTCTGACTTGCTTCTTTAATAAATCGCCTGCCCTTTTCTTTTATCTCACTCTCTCTATTTTTCGCTCTGTTTTTCTCGCTCCACCAGCACGACGAGCCCACCGCTACCGGCGCCACCACCACAAGGGCAGGAGGGAGCGCAGGAAGCACAAGAGGCACAGCCACAGAGAGGGAGGGCACCACGGAGGAGAGCTGGGCCACAACCACGCCCACGTCTGAACCAAAAAGAGAAACCCACCCCCCTTTTTTCCTTTTTCTCCTCTGCTACCAACTGCGATTTGCCTGTCTCCCCGTCATCCCTTCCTCTTGCCCTATTTCCCCAAACACGACTTCACACCTTACGGCTCAAAACTGTCCGCCCAAGCCCCCCTCCCCACCCTCCCCTGCACTGCCCTGCCCTTAGCTCCACCCCTGGCTCTCCGAGTCAGCCTGTATCATAGTCAACTCTGAGGCCTGAGAGTGCTGCCAGGGGTCGCCGGGACAATAACGAATCTGTTTGTACTCTTTTTACTTTCTCTCTTTCTCCCTTTTTTTCGTCTTAACTAGTCTGTCTCCGACCTCTCCTCTAACTCGACCCAGTTACTGTCCCTCCAAGCTCAACGATGACCTGAAACATGGGGCTACGCTGACCTGTTTTTGAAAAAAAAAAAAAAAAAAATACCTTTGAGATCCACGCCGAACATTCTTCGGAGAGAAGTGGTTTAGTACAAACTATAAATAGGGACGATATCACTGAAAATCAGACGAGTCAAGGAAGACATCCATGTTGTTGACTTTGAGCCTTTTGTCTGTTGAACACATTATTTTTTACAAATACTCAGTGTTTATTTCCTGACTCTGCTGCTTTTGATTTGCTCTTTGTAAGACATTGTACTTGACTTAAGGCGACTTATTCTGAAGCAGATATGATTGATTTTCTTTGAATCAGAGGCAGTTGTAATTGAATTATTTGATTGTTAGCGTTGTATCTTCTTGTCAGTGTGAGACAGTTACTTTAGATCAGATGCTGAAACCCCCAGAGGAAAATGGAAAAACACATTGCATCTCAATTCAGTTCCGTCAGATCACATTACAGATCAGTCACTTGTCAGAAGTGTCGAAGCTTCTTGTTGTTCAGACGTCCATCCGCCTCATTTTAAAGGGTTAATTTGAACCTTTGATGTCAGTTTGTCTCAACTCAGCTCAGCAATCCCTCGTTTGCTTTGCCTCTTCTTCTCGTTATTGTCGCTGTAAGAATGTGTGCTGTGCTTAATGAAGATGATGCAGCATGGTGAAGTTACTCATCAACAGGGTTCTTGCTTTGGTCTGATGAGGAGAAATGATGCTGTCAGCCCAGCGGGACAGATACAGAGAGAGATGGAGCGCTAGCCCCTTCATATGTCACAGCAAAAACACAATAGTCCATGTGTAGAGATTAGATGCACAAAGAACATCTATGTCATTAAAAACATTCAGCATTTTGAAACTTTTTCCTTAAACAAAAATGGTTCTGCAATTGGGGTGCAATAATCCATGCTTGTTTTTAGCGCATTTTAGTGTGTTTTCTAGGTGTCATTAAACTGAAACAGGACAGAATAAAAGTATTCTTGAAGTAAACAACAGCTTTGGTGTTTTGTTTCACCACCCAAAACGACCTTTATGATGAATAATATTCAATAATGTCAGACTTCTCCCCTTAGCAAAGATGGAAGCAATATATTTATTTTAATAACCACATAACCAAAACATTTTTTATGGATTGAACTGACAAATTCCCAACTTTGTTGTTCACATATAAGGACATTTGTTCTTAATCTCTACAAACAGAATGTTTAGATTTGCTAATCAGACTGTATATAACTGTAAATTGGATTGAAGATGCTCAGTCGTCATCAGACTGATTCAGACAGCATTAATTGATTTTGTTTGGCCACTTTTTACTCCCCTACATTGACATTTTCTAACTTGGTATAGCCCTTATGGCTAACAAATTAGCCAAAAGGTGCCTATTAACAAACCTGGTCTCACAGGAATCCGTGGAATAGCCACGGAATCACTCAAATTTCCGTGAAACTGACACGGATTTTGCTACAATGCAAGTTAATCACAGTCATGGCTATTCCATGGATATTTTTTCTGATTGGTTTGTGTCCAAGTCACGTGACTTTCAAGGTTCCGGCGGTCAGACAAAATCAATATTATGACTTAGTTTCTGCATAAAAATGGATTTTGGTCACATTTCTAGCGAGAAATATATGTTTTATTTTCTAAATATTCACTCAGTGAATGTACATAATCACTTTGTATGTTGGAATAGCCACGGGATATGACATTATACGTCATTCATTTGCAGTGTAGCGAAATCCGTGTCAGTTTCACGGAAATTTGAGTGATTCCGTGGCTATTCCACAGATTTTGAGTTAAGCAAATCCGTGGCTATTTCACGGATTTCTGTGAGACCATGTTGCTATTAACACATTCAGCAGATATGGAGTTAAATATGAGTCCCTTTAGCAGCTGAATGCTGCACCATGTGCACCAGCTATTTGCTAATTGTGTTTCCTGTTTGGTGCTGGGCAGGTGGCGCACATTCAGTTCATTACAATTTATTTAGCTAAAAGCAACTTCGTGCTTTGGCTGGAAACAGCGCTGATGAGAGCCATGATTTAAAACATTAAAGTTAGGGACTGTAAACCCAAAACATTAAGGTGAAAGAGCCCATTTCGCTGCTTGAAGCTGAGAGGAGCTGCAGTTTGGTTATCTGTGGATTTTAGTTGCTATTAGCATCACCTAAAATACAAATTGTTATTTTATTCATTGTTAAAATAACAACATTTACAGCGCTTTGTGGATAGAACCAGCCCTCTGAAGCAGGAGTTAGGGGAAAAAAACTGAAGTGAAAACTATCAGAGTAATATTGATGACCTGAGAGCTGTGTGCACAGGGTATGAGGATGAATATAAGGCAGAAGACACAGATCTCTCTCATCTCACTGTGTTTGTGTGCTGCATGTGTGTATGCGTGTTTATGATTGAGGATGTTGACAGTGGCTGAAGTCCCAGAGGATGATGACAGAGAGGGTCAGCAGAGATTAAGGCTTCCCATTTCTGGGCCAGCCGAGTCTCGTAGATGCTCACACCTGTGCTCGCTCCCTCCACGTGTCCTGCTTTAAAGAGGGGATTGAGACGGATAGAACAAGCGATTTGCTCTCTTTTCCTCCCCTTTTACTGGCAGGTTAAATTGGTGTTTTTTAAAGCCAGCACTTGAGGTTGGAGCTTCTGGGATTATGTCCCAGCTCCCTCATCCTTTATGTTTCTCCCTCTTGTTCTTGCTTTTCCCTTCACTTCCTCTCATTTTAGTGCTTTTTCATTTATCTTCCTCACTCGACATCCTTTTCACCGTCAATGTCTTTATACAATAGGAAACAGTGAAGGACAAAAATTGAATTTAACCAGCTCATGAAAGCGTACGCTCCTGTTTTTAAGCAGCCTTTCTCGTATCTTATACAAGACGAACATTATAGTGGGATCAGGGTCATGTCGAGCCACATAAGGTAAGAAAATCCATCCTGTGCACATTAATTCTCTGCCTTTGTTTGTCTCTTTTCACCTTGGCAATGACAACACTCCCCCACACAGAGAAGAAAAGTGAACCTCAACCTCTCTATCAGTTTAATTAATCTACTGCATGCCTAATTAACAAGTTGCATTATCTGCAGAACGGCTGGGCTGTGATGACAAGGAAAGGGTTAGGGTGACGGACAGCCAGTGGTAGGTTTAGTGTGACGGACAGGAGGCTCAGAGAACTGTCGCAGCCATCAAACCCCGGGCACTTCTTATGTGTCAGTTGCCTTTTTTTCCCTCTCTGTCCAGGAAAATAGATTGAGCGTGGGTGGTTGAATAAAAGGGCAGACAGAAGCCCCTCTCACAGTCATTCTGATCACAGTTGATACCCGGAGACGGTCTAATTCTATGTAAAGGTCCAGCTGTGTGACGGGAGTTGAAAACTTTCTTTAAAAAATGATGTGAAGTGAGAAAGTGAATTTGGGCTGGAGAACAGAGCATGACGAGATGAGATTGGACAAAGTGAATTAATTCAGACAATTAATAAGTTAAATTACATTTGAATTAATCAGTCCATGTTTAGCCTAGAAAAAAATACTCAGTTGAATTGAAGTTTAATCTGCTTTTCTGATTTGACGAGCGTGTCGATGTTACCTTGAACCCTATGTTCCCTCAGTCCTATGCTCCCACAGCCCAAGTTCCTTCGAATCCTATGCATGCCTCTCAAGTATTCCGTTTTGGCCGGGAAAGTCCCGTATTTTAACCAGGCGGGGGGAGTAAAAAAAAAAAAAAGACATTCCCAGTCTGATCTGTCACCTGCAGTAGCTACCACAGGTACTGTAGGTGGCAGTTGTCAAGAGGTTAGTGTGTGACGTCAGATGAGTGACAAGCATAGACTGTATAACTATTAAACATGGTATGTCTCCGGTGGCACACCAGGTAGAGCATATATAAATAGAGGCTCAGTCCTTGTGAGCAGGTGGCCTGGGTTCAAAACTGGTTTGGAGCATTTTCCCTCTGTCTTCCCCTTTCACTCTGAAAATTTCTCTATCAATAAAAGCTATAAATATTAAATAAATAAATAATGGACATAGTCAGCGTGACGTCACCCATAGGGTTCTGACTAACTAATTAATCCAGGTGTGTCTGATTATTGTTGCTGTGACAACTGAGGTCAGACACACCTGGATTAATCAGTTTGTCCAATAATGGCATACAGGAAACAAAGGAGCTGGCTGAAGATCAGGAAGTAGTCCAGCTGTGCATAAAGCCAAATGTACTTTATAAGTGGTTGAAAAGTGGTGATTTTAGCTTTCTTGTACACCTGTTTTAAAATGTAAGGGGTACTGGAGCTTGGTTGAGGTGGTGGGACTGCTTGCAACAGGCGCCGGAAAATTTCCCTAATTTTCGAATCCAAAACTTGACAGGTATGATCCTATGTTCCCTCAGTCCTATTTTGCATCAGCTCCATGTTCCCATACCCCTATGTCCTAGTGAAGTCCATGTTCTCTCAGTCCCTTGTTACTAGTCAAGTCAAGTCAATTATATTTATATAGCCCAAAATCACAAATCACAGATTTGCTTTAAAGCCCCATGTTCCCTCAGTGCTATTTTCCATCAGCCCCATGTTTCCTCAAAGCCTTTATCCCCTTGAAGCCTAAGTTCGCTCTGCCCTCTGTTCGCTCCAAGTTTGGGAAGTTTGACTTGTAATGCCAAACGGTCCAAAATAAATAGCCCCCTGGACTGTGTGTTTCTGTGTGTGTTGTCTGTAAGGGGACAGCTTGCTTTGATGATCCTCTGGGACTGCTACATTTTCAACCTTCTCCTACTCTTATTTGAAGGTTACACTCTCACATAAAACTGTTAGCATTGAATCCATGCAAAAAAAAAAAAAAAAAAAAACATTTTCACTCAAAAACACATTGACCCTCATCCTCAGAAGTGTCTGTCTGTCTTTTGGCTTTTGACTCCCCCTTTTCATGTCCCCAGCTCACTCCTCTCTCTCGTCCCCCTCGCTGGTCTTTCTCATGGAAGCCCTGAGGGCAGGCACATAGACAGATACGAAGCCTTATAATTGTGAGTCTTAATTGTGAAGATGAGTGATTTAACAGAGTTTGCTGCCAGCTGTCTCTTGGCTCAACAGCCTGAGGGCAGAGCAGCAGGCAAACCACTGAACGTCTTCAGAGCCAGCAGGCCTCTTCTCAGACTCCACCACATCCAAACTGACAAGTCATTCCCCTCACTCACAGCTTAGGTCCCCAGCAGAGATAAGTGTACATCTCTGGTACAGTACCGGCAAAAGCACAGGTAGTTGAAATTAGTTGTACATGTTGTGAAAGTTTGTAATTGAAACAGTGTGCCAGAAGTGATACAAACAAGCCAGAGGAAATTTACTTTGCGTGTGCTTGTTTTTCAAATGCAGCAGCAGGTGGTTGCAGCAATATAGCAATAAAGACATAACAACAAATAATAAACATTGTCAAGGTGAGAGGAAAAAAACATTTAAGGCAATTATATAACTCTGACCTCATATCCAAGTATGGAATTAAATTTAACAGCACAACAAGAGCAAGATAATTAGACCTCATCAGAGTGAAAACAAGAACCTTCGAGGCATATAAATAATTAGAGACATCATAAGTCAGGCATTTGATATTAGAAAACAAGAGTAACAAAACAAGTTCATTCATTTCACCCCCTTAGTTGCTGTTGCTATGGCTATCAAACATCCCTTTTTCCTCGGCTCATATTCAGCTTGATAATGGTGGAAGACCATGAAGTAGTATCCATTGAAACAATGAGTTTCAGGCAGAGGCGGGGGTTTCTGGGTTGTTATCACAAAACATTTCATGTTATTCCTTAATGAGGACTCCTGAAAAGAGTTTACATGTAAATCATGTTCACAAAGCTGCTGAGAGCAACTTTTACTAAGGAATTGGGAGACTTTGGGGCTGTTTTTTGTCTCTGTTAGTGACTTTATGATAGAAATACTGTTGGAGGTAATAATAAAATAAATATGATGAAATAAAATGTAGGTTAAGTGTCACTGATTTAACATGAAACAAAGTGATACAGGCTACTGACTGACTTGTCAAGTATGTGTGCAGGTAATTGTCAGCCTCTAGCATGTCTGGCAGCTCATTAACAATTAGCAGTTAAAGAAGCCTCCTAATTATCAGACTGCAACAACCATTGCTGATAATGAGGTGCAAACAAAGAATCAACAGCTTCGACTTGTTGCATGAAAGGAAGGACATATTCAAAGGTGGAGATCTCTGGAGTTATTGGGTTGCTTTTGTGACTGCATGCTTGACTAGCTCCACTATGATCATAATTCACTTATCATTAGGGCGATATCTTTAAAAAAGCTTTGTATCATTTATATCAAGGTTTCTAGAATTTTGATGTGAACTTCCAGGCAGATTGCCAGTATTGGACATTTTCACAGGTTTAGGAGCTGGCTTTAATACTAAGGCTACGTTTACATGATGACGGTCTGAACAGACGCTGAAAAGACGCAAAAGTGGCCTCGCATCTTCACTTTTTATTCCGCGTTTTTGGGAGGAAATCTGCGTGCATACAGTGACGCAAAAGTGTGTGGAATTGGATTGGGTATGCACGCCAGGCAGCATCACTTAAAGCGATAAGAGCATTTTGTTTGACCACATGTTTGTTTATTTCCCTGTACTGGACCATGTATGTGACGTAACCGCGTACGTGACGTGAGCAGATCTGAGCAGAGTTTTGTGTCTTGACAGTGTAGACAGACACGCTATGGTGGAGCGGATTACAGTTTCACACTCTGGAGGGTGGTTTCAGAATTTTGCGTTTTTAAGCCCCAAAAACGCCGTCACTGTCTAAACGAAAGGCACTTCAGATCAAATATTTTGTCGTTTTTACCCGCAAGTGTCCTCGTGTAAACGGGGCCTAAGACCCTTTGTGAAATACTATTAGAGCAAAAATTAGAGTTTTAAAATTCTAAAATTAGGACTGACACACTGGCTCTCTCTCTTTTTTGAGCACTTTTCACACAAATCAGTTTTTGTGAATACAAACCATGATTCCTATTTCATTCTAACATGACCCTGTTTGGTTCTTTTGCTTACATCCTTGAAAAGCAATACAAAGGATAGATTTTATTCATTATTATTCACATTTAAACAGTATGTTTCACTTTTAACATTACAAAAAGCAGTATAGTAAGAGTATTATTGTGTTTGCTCGTGTAAACTCGCATCAGGACGGAGCAGACAAGCAAACATTCCTTACTTGAGAAGACACACCATATTTATTGTCATTGGCAGTTCTGTGTGGGAGCATGCATGCTTGCGTGTGGGCTCAACAGTGTGAAAGAAAACTGAGAATCTGTTTCCTGCATGTACTGTAACAACTGAGCGTAACTGTAAGCCTAATGCGTATAAACGCAGCGTTCGCCAGCAGTGACAACCTGATAAGAGCAGGAGTGGCTGTTGTCCTCAGTTGCACACAGACAGACTATTGATTTGACGATTAGGCTGTCTGCCTTGGGTTCCTATTTTACCTGTCGATTGCATTGACGGCGACTGACCGCTAGCTCACGGCTGTTCAATTTGCATCATTATCCTCTTCTCATCAGACCTTTCAAAAGTCTTTTCCAGCTGCTGCATCGCTTCTTCAGGTGCACCCCTAGTGGTATCTGAATGGCAGTGTCTCTGTCTGATGTTGAGTTGAGACAATTTATCATCGTAGAGAAACATTCTGTTGGGATGGGTGAATGGAAAGATGTTCCAGTGAGAGAATGAGAAATAAAAGAGACAAACGCGAAGCAGAAATCACTGACAAACACTTTCTCCTCTGTGATGTAAATACTCTTCTCTTTTCCTTTTTTTTATCCATTTAGACTCTGGGTGTGTTTGTTGCTTAGCCTCTCTGGACCATGTTCATACAGCAAGTGGATCCAAAAACCCATCTCCCTCTTTCAGTTTTCCCCCTCCTACTTACACACACAGCTGTTTTAAACTGCTGCATCAGAAAAACAGAGACGCTCCGGTTAACACACACTGCAGGAGAGTCAGCAGCGATGTGATACTTTACCCTGCAGTGAAATATCACTTCTGTGGCTCTGTTCCCCGCACAACACTTCAGTCTGCAGCTCCCAGTGCGTTCATGCCCACTGTGAACGCAGACACAATATAACTGCAGCTGAACCCCTCTGCAGCTGTGTGAACGTGGTCCACGAGTATTTATCCATATTTATTGATGTATGTTCTTATGAATTCCAGTCCTGTCATTGTATTATATTCTTTACAAGACAAATGATCATTAAAGGAAACCCTTGTTTGGATCCGTTATCTGTCTTTGTTGGAGTAATTTTTTGATGTGGTTCTTTAGTTTATTTAAAGATATGTGTAGAATTTTGTATCTGATTAAACCTTACTTTAAATGGTGGCATATGTTTGTTGTTTTTTGGTATAATACTAAGACATCATGGGGAGCATGCATTGCTTATTGCCACGGTGACTTTTTATAGAGGGCCCCAAAGTTAGAAATTATAATAGTAACTTTTTTGTAAGCACTTAATCCTTAGAAGTCTAAGCATTCACATTAACCCTTTGGAGTGTGGGGCTCTTTTGTCGGTTTTGGACTCCTTTTCATTTTGCCTGTATAAACCACTTAAACCACACAATCTTTACCATTACGTGTTGGTATCATTGTTTTCAAAACAACCTCACCTATATGACCACAAAAAATTACAAAAAACAAACATGAAACACCAAAAACACAAAGAAATTACAAAGAAAATACAAAAAACAGTAAACACAAAAGATTGCATTACAGATGCTAAATGCACAAAGCTAAATTAGAAAAATCTGTGCAAAAAAAGTAAAATCATGTTACTACACTTGGTTGCGGTTTGCTAAAAAAGGGTTAATGCATTAAATTGGACATGGAAACTTCTGGAAAAGCCAAAACATTAGAGAAAAGCTGACAGCAAGTCTTGTTGCTGCTTCGTTTTTACATTGTGACGTCATGAAGAAGTCGTGCTCCGGTGCTTTCGTGGACTCCAGAGGGTTAACATAGCTACAAAAAGTTTTAACAAGGACATTGGAGACAGTAATTAAAATATCAAATGAAACATAAAACCTGAAAATGCACATAATATAATATTGTCCAGGAGATGTTAATGATGTTAAGTCTTCAAGATCCACTCCACTCAAAAATGTGTTTTTATTTGAAAAAGCACAAATAATGTGGGGGGAAAAAAATCTGTCCAAAGTTGCTTGTCATTCTCCACACAGTTTTCATGAACGGGGAAGTAAGCTAAAGAAAGATCTGAATACAGTTCATCTCTATTCTCTACAATCTGAGATGCAAACATACATGCAAGATATATTGGGTACGTCACAACTTTGAAAGCCAATTGCTGTCTAATAACTGTCAAAAGCTGAAAAAAAAAGCTGAAATCTCCAGAGAAGATCGTGTCTGTCAGTACAGAGAGTGAAAACACTCCGTCGCAAATACTATTGTATGTTTCAGAACCAGTAACACTGTGTCAGCCACTGGTCAGGATTGGTACAGCCTAAATAAATGAAATAATTAGTGAGCTTTGGAAACGCCATTGTTACCTTTCAGACAGCCAGCCTGGGTTTATCTTCATATTGAATTCAAAGACATCATTTTCATACTGAACTCTGGACTTTTACATTTTGTACCCTTGAACAATCGTATTCAAAGCTGCAGCTGTCCTGACAGAGGATGACTCTTTATGCTGCCCTCAGTCCTAAAAGAAACCTTGAAAGTTTTCAAACCTATTCAAAAAACGGACCCAAACTTACCTCCAAACCTGAGGAAATTAGAATTCCTACCATTTAAAATGCTTAAGTGCTGAAAAAGAAACACGAGCCAAGGGAACCAGGCCCACACATCTATTTGTGTAGAATGATCGTTTTGACCGTATTGTTAAGAATTTATTACTCATTTCTGAAAATGCAGTTTTCTCTCTGCTGATCAAAAGTGTCCTCCCTCCTCCATCATTGTGTTCCTCAGCACATGGGAGATTCAGTTTTTGCTCTAAGCTGCTGATTCTTTTGCCAGAGAACAATCTCCACCTCTTTGACCTTCATGTGTTGAGGAGTTGCATTTCCAAATCTCTTTGGATTAAGTAAAACATTTCTCCACAGCCAAGATATCAATAACACCAATAACATTTTGCTCCTTTATATTTCAAAGTGCTGCATTAGACTTTAAGCAACAGAGGAGGTCGCCAAGGGCCAATCCCTGAGTGAAGAAGAGTAGGAGGCAGAGAGGGAAGAGAAGGAGGAGACAGAATATGTGAGAGGGATCAAAGGTAAGGGGAAGGAGGGAAGAGGGCAAAAGGGGAAGACTAAAGAAAGAGAGAGAATATGTTTTGGCAGCAAACGGTTTGTGAATATGCCTAGTGTTGTACTGTCTCACCTCAGAGACCTTCACTTCACCTGAGCTTCCTCTGACGGGCAGAATATTATATAGTATAATAGTCCTCGCTTATCAATGGATGGTTTCATTGCCTCACAGTACTGTCTCCTGTAAAAACACAAGCTCCTCTCTGTGTCTCTCCCTGCCTCGCTCTTCCTCTCTTCCCTCTCATCTCCTTTGATATGTGACTCACTCATTTCATTATTATTCTGAAACACCGGAAGAAACCACACTGCCGGGTTCTGTTTTTCCGTCGACAATCAATCACACTGAATATAGCATCTCTTTTACATCCTCTTCCTCTGTTCTGGCTGGCTGAGTGATGTTTTCGCTCAGCTCGCTGAGTTCCAAGGACAGAGCTCATTAAGGCTGCTTACCGGGGAGCTTCTCTTAAATACGCATCTGAAAGTGACCTTCAGCTCTCCTCTGTTGCTGTGCAGAAGTTACAGATTGGTTGCAATCACTTGGGAGCTGAACTCCAAACAATCAGGGACATTATGTCATGAAGCTGGAAGTGTTTGGCTCCATGGCATGTCGACTTTATGTAGCAGGGAAAGAAGAGTGCTGGTGCTATAGCACTGCTAACGTTAGCCACACTCGGCAAACACACAAACAATGTGATTGACGGTTTAAAATGGAATTTTTCTTTTGTTTAAAAAAAGATGTGCTCATTTTGGTCAATTGTTTTGCTTAATTTCATTTTTTTACTTTTAGACTAGTTGACTAGAATTTAAAATTTTTCTACTGCAGGTGTGTGTAGACTTACGTCGCAAAAAATTCATATTCCGTAGAGAAAAGTAATAGCACCCTGATCCCGATCCAACCACATTTTGATATATAATTTGTAGTAGTAGTAGTAGTGGGACGCAATTGTGTCCGGAAGAGGAGGAAGAAAAAATCCACAGTATAACAATAGTGCTCGGGGCTTCGCACACCTGGGAGAGCGCTTACCATACAGGCATTGTCCTTGTAAGCGGGCGGCCCAGGTTCGAATCCGACTTGGAGTCCTTTCCCGCATGTCTTCCCCTCTGTCTCCCCCTTCACTCTGTCTCTATCAATTATGCCTAAAAATGGCAAAAAAAAATAATTCACATTTTACAGTGCAGGGACCAGCATGCAGCTGCATGAGGAGGGATGTCACCCCCCTTGTTAACAGGCCACCCCCGCTTTCCATGCCATTTTTATTTGTTCCTGTTAGTCACTTTAGATAAAAGCGTCTGCTAAATGACTTAATGTAAAATGTAAATGTAGTCAGAGTGCAGGACAGAGGGGTTGTGTAGTTGAATACAGTGTGCCTGACTCATTGATCCTTTATCTGACTGAGGTTTCTATAGGTTAGAATCTATGGCCCTGACCACTGCTCGGAAATATCTGCAGTGTATCTGGCCACAACAAATATTACATAAGCTTTGAGCTGAGGGCTGCAACTTTACTGCAGGTGAGAGCATGGCGGTCAAAGAATAAGTTACAGGTCTTCAGCGCTAACCACAAGGAATGAGACAACAAGCGTGGTTGAAAGCAGCTCGCTTGCTGCACAGTCCCAGATCCATGTTGGTCAGGCTCACACACTTTTTTATAATAAGCAATGTACATGCAAACAGCAAAAATTGTCTTGGCTAATTTTAGCATTTATCTTAGCATGGGTGGACCTTCACTTAGCAACATGACTCAGTTAGAAGGTTGACTGCACTGTTTAGGAAATATTTCAAATTTCAGAAAGGTTTTATATTAATTGATATTTCACTATGACAGGATGGACATGTTAAGCTTGACAACATTCAGCTACACACGTGATGAAAATTAAAAAATAAAAGCGTAAATACTGATTCTGCAACTCGCCACTGTTTCAGCCTACATTGAAGAAAGACAAATTTAATTCAAATTTCTTAAAAGGGCAGTTTCCCCATAAGAACAGGGTGGACTGCATCTTCAGGTTCATGTGAAAAATGTTTGATATGATTATGAAAATAGAATATATCAAAATGACTGTTTCCACTGACCAAACCCAGCCAGCAGACAATAACGTGGCAATCATAAAATCAATGAGTCAAAAGTGGAGTGAACTATGCTTTATTTTACTAACAAAAGAAAGACACACTTACTGGGGATTTCCACCGGGCGCGTTACAGCAGCGTCACGGCAGCTTAGCGAGCCGGTCGTATACAGGCGAGATCACGCGATAATCCTGACCATACGGGAGACCGCGAGATCCCTTGATAAACTCTAAACTCTATTTATACAGTCTATGGATAAACTGTGTGTATAAAGTAAACAACAACAACAACCAACAGCTTACTTTGCTTCTCTGACGTGAAAGATCTGTTGATCTGACCATCTATCCTTATAAAAACAATATGTTATGACATAAATGATTGTATGATGTTCCACTTCAACAATCAGTCTCTTGTCGTCCGTGTCGCCGATCCTCTGAGATCCTTTAATTGATTGATTGCTGATCTGGTGCCCCGGTCATAACAACGTTGATGTGAAGTAGTTTTAGGCTGCATGAACTGTGTATTGTGTTTTATTTTGAAAGGGGGCGGAAGTGTTTTACGTTGATTCTGAGTCCGACTTCCTGTCTGGTGCGATCTGCTCTGTTGAGATTTACGCGGTTTGGCAGCGTCTCACGGAAAAAATGGAAGTCCAATGCTAATGCTCGCGTAGAGACGCTGCTGAGACGTTGCTGTAACGAACGTGGCGCTGACGTGACGCTGCCGTAACGCGCCCGGTGGAAATCAGGCTTAAGCTGGGGAGGATGGAACACGTGATTGTGCCAAAAGAAAGTTGAAACAAATATAACAAAAGAAGGCCTATCTAAACTACCTGTGAGGAAAACAAACAAACAAAAGGCCTAACCCCAAGGAATGAGACAACAAGAGTGGTTGAAAGCAGTGACCCCTTGGTCACAAAACAGTTAAGGTACTGAGTACTTCGTCCAGCACTTGTTGTATGTCAGCAGGCTAAAATTGGCTTAGTTTGTAAAGAACGTAACTTCTATGTATATATGTATGACACAACCAAGGTTATAATAGTTTTGGATTTTTCTTTAGTTTTAGTTTTAATTTCATTGTCAATTTTTGTTTTCAAATTCAGTTAGTTTTAATTAGCTTTTAGAGTGAGTTTGCTAGTTTTAATTAGTTTTAATTTTTTGAAAATGCTTAGTTTTAGTTTAGTTTTTATTAGTTTTAGTATTAGTTTTATTTTTTTTGGAACAGGGTATTTTTTTGGGTGTAAGGTTAAAAAAAGTCACAATAAATGTTGCCTTTATTTTCTTTTATTATCCATCTCAGCCCCAATAAGTTTATTAAGTCATAAAACCAGATAGATGAAATAGATTTCATATCAACCAAAAAGGTTTACGTATGAAAATAGTTGACAAAGATGAAAACGAAGGACATTTTCACTATAATTTTAGTTAGTTTTAGTAAGTTTTGTAACCACAAAATACAGTTTCAGTTAGTTATCTTTTTTTTTTTTAAACTCTCGTTTTTGTTTTTATTTTAGTTAACGAAAATGTTTGTTCACTTCTAGTTTTCATTATTTCGTTAGTTTTTGTTAATTATAATAACCTTGGACACAACAAATAACAGTTGTTTCAGCTCACAACAAATAGTCATCATATGTTTTATCTGTGACATCATAATTAGCAAAGTAACTGATAAATTGACTTAATTTATTCCCACTGCTGTTGAGAGATATGTACTAAAAGCAGTTTATCAGAGCCAGATTTCCGGATCGTCAGTCGGGGTCATGTAACAAAACAGTGCACAGTGTACACACAGCTGGCAGAGCAGAATGTGAGGGTGACGGTGTATGAAAGACCTGGCTCAGGCTGATGTTTGTGCTGGCTTTGCTCCTCAGGTCTGACTCATGCACACACACGCACACACACACGCTCACTGACGACTGTAAAAGAAGCCGTTAGTGAGCCGAGGCGCCGCCATCTGCAGCCATCATTAGGACGGGCGTGAATGCAGATTCATGGCTGAAGCTATTCAACAACCTGGCTGCAATAAAGATGAGGAAGATAAACAGGGTTAAGAAGCACATTAATCTTTTTTGGATTTGGATAAGCGGCTTCGTGTGCATGTGTGGAGACAGAGAGAAAAAAAAGTGCGCTTTAGCCTGCAGCGTCTTATGTTTCTGTGTGAGATACAGACAGACAGTAATTCTGGGAGGAAAAGAGGCAGAGCAGCTTCGGGGTTAAGTAAAAGACTGTCAGGCGTTAGATGATGCTAAACCCCTTGTTGCTTTTCATAATCTTCTTGAACTTTGGCAGCGTCATTAGGAGATAATGCAGGATAATACCAGAGATCTCCATCGATTGGCCACGCCTGCCAGATGAGCCTGATATCGACCCAAGAACAAGGTTATGATGAGCAGTCTTTTCATGCCTAATTTATCTGCTTATCTCAAAGTTACAAGAATCAGGACAAATCTGGAGTATAAATAGTATTTTCTTAATCCATTTCATTGGTTATAATTTGAAAGTTTTGCGAGAAAAACGTTTGGATATGCTTATGTAAGCTTCATGGACACACACGTTTGAGCATTTTATTATAGTTCAATATTAAAGTATCATTTATAAAGTCCCCCCCCACGATTCAAGTGATATTCATGTTTTGGTAAAATAGGGAGCATAAAAATGCTACCAAAACTTCCAAAACAAATGTCAAAATGATAGTAAATTGAGATGATTTTTATTTGTTTATAAAATGCAAAAATCACAAAGAACTACAAGAGTCTACACATAAAATCTGCCACTGGAAGACAATTCAGGAGTTAAGTAACCAAAACGATAAGTGAACCTATTTTTCTATAGGCATTTCCAGCACTCTCCTGCTCACGATTAGTTCAGACTAACAACTATTCTCTGGACATGAAGGTTATCTGTAAAGGAAATGGTAGTGTCATGTGCTGATATTAAATCAGAAAAGATACTGAGATACAGTTTCTAAACAGGCATTGTTGCCATATCCACACAGAACACAGGAACACCTCAACAGTTTTTAGGTCAGAAGTTTGCCTCTTTACTTTACTGCAGCTTCCTCGGGGAAGTCACTCAAAGTTCCTTGAAAGATGAAAGTGCACACAAGCCATGGAGTGTGAACTGAAGGTGTTGTGGGACGTGGTTCTGTGACCGAGGTGAGATAAGGTTCAGCTGTTTGTGTACTTCTGGAGCCACTCAATTCCTCCACTCCCCTGCAGGACCACAATAGCTCACTGACCAGACAATTTCCACATGCCGGCGCAGATACCCGTGAGTCTTCCTGCATTCCCCAGCACTCTACATTCCACTTTTTCTGCCTTCCTGCCCCTTTTTCCCTCTTATCTTTCCTCCTTCTTTTTCTTCCCCTCAAACCCTTCTCTCCCACCTATTTCTCTTCCACACATCTTATTCTCTGTGTTGCCTTCCCCTGCCTGCCTTTCAATCTGTCCTTCCCTGTGACTTTGTGTTTCTGCTGAGGCTGTTTCCCTCCCTTCATCTCTTCCTAACACACACACACACACACGGAAAGAGAGAGAGAGAAATAGAGAGAGCCTCATTCTCACACAAATGGTTTGAACTCTTTCATTAACCTCCCACTATTCTCTTTCGACCAAATCCAGGATTGTTGAAAGAGCAGGGTGAGTAAACCACTGAGACAGCTCGCTACCAGAGAGGAGAGCTAATGGAAAGATGGGGGCTGGACTGAGGTAAAAAAAAACAAAAAGCTAAAGCACACTTTTTCTTTAGAGGCACCTATAGATGACAGGGCACACTCTCCCATTCATTAGCCACAGTGCACTCCATTAGATGGTTAACACTTTCAATTAACTCAACACTGCTGCCTGTTTAATATGCCCCACACTCTGGGGGAAACCTCTCACAATTTGGCCAATTACCCATCTCCACAAACCAACTGCTTTCAATGCATAATATGTTTCAGCAGCAGCGAGCTCCAGCTGAATTACACACAGAATGCATAAGGCATTAAGGGAGATCATTTAGGGAGATGGGGTAATTTCAGAAGCTATTTCCCATGGGCTAATGCTGTGTGGATATGGCGTCTATTTTGTGTGTTCAATCATAACAATGCTGAGGTCTGATGCAAAGTTAAACTTAATCCCCATGGGGATAATCACCAAGCGTTGCATTGCCCCCATGTTAGGCTGCAACAAATGAATCATGTGCTGAGATGTTGGTGGGGAGAGGGGAGGAAGTTTCATATCTTGATGAGGACGTTCTTTGTCAAAACATTAATGGGCTATGAATTAATAAAAAAAATTGCAGTGAGGTTGCAAGTTTGTAGTTTTTACATATATATATATATATATATATATATATATATATATATATATATAGTACAGGCCAAAAGTTTGGACACACCTTCTCATTCAATGTGTTTTTCTTTATTTTCATGACTATTTACATTGTAGATTCTCACTGAAGGCATCAAAACTATGAATGAACACATATGGAATTATGTACTTAACAAAAAAAGTAACTGAAAACATGTCTTGTATTTTCCTCAAAGTAGCCACCCTTTGCTTACTAGAATATAAGACATGTTTTCAGTTATTTCACACTTTTTTGTTAAGTACATAATTCCACATGTGTTCATTAATAGTTTTGATGAATTTACAATGCCAATAGTCATGAAAATAAACGAAACACATTGAATGAGAAGGTGTGTCCAAACTTTTGGCCTGTACTGTATATATATATATATATATATATATCACTCTGGCTGTAGTTGTTGCATCTATGTCCCGGTCATTGGCGTAGCCACGGGTGTGCCAGGGTGTGCCGGTGCCACCCACAGAGGCAGCTGGCACTCCCAAAAAAATTGCCGTCAGATGATGCGTTGCGACACCTGGGCAGGTGTGCACCCATCAGGAGTGATTCTAATTTGCGCTCCTTGTGGATTATGATCCTTGACAGACAGCTGGTCGAACTGAACAACCGTTTTCAGAGTGACTCTTATGGAATAATGAAGGCTGCTGCCTCCCTGCTGCCTGCGTCTGACGCAATTTGCCACTCTGAACTCAGCCTCTGAACTCACTGTGTTTGGGCAACTCATCACGCGTAAAGTTGACGGGGGACGTCCCTTATTGAAGTCTTGGATTCATGAGACAAAGATGTTTTTTCCCAACATGAACGGTTTACTGCGTATTCTGTTGTCACTGCCTGTCACAAGTTGCTCTGTAGAGCACCTGTTTTCGGTTGTGAACAGGATTAAATCCACCAGCAGAGCTACAATGCTCACAGAGAGACCTAACAGCATTTCGTTGCTCATGTTTGAAAAAGAGCTTGCGGAGAAACTGGACTCCGATGAAATAATAAATGCGTTCAAGGCCAAGCCACGCTGTCTTGCCCTGTACATTCAGAGCTGCGCATTGCGCACAGGTGAGCGCAGTATCGTTGTGTCCTTTACTCTGCTGCTAAGCCCAATGTGTTCAGATGATTAAATAGTGTTTTTGATCACACGTAATGTGGATACATTATGGCTCCTTGCATGAGTAAGTGCATGAATGTTATATTTCACTATGTTCATCTCATTGGGCATGCAATGTCTGTGTGTGTGTTGTGTTTCTGCGGTGTGCTTTTCCTATTCTTTTGTTATGCTGGGCTTACACCAAACGATTTCCCCGGTCCCAGACTAAAAACTGAAAGTCTTTAGTAAATCTAGGAGTTTTACTGGAGTCACGGCGCTCCCGTCATCTCCATGGCTAAGTGTAAGGTAGTAATCTGCTCTGTTTCATGTCAGTCTTTTCCTAGTCTTGGGTTTGGCGCAAGTCTCAGTGATGTAACACAATCAACAACCAATATATGAGCGGGGAAAAGGTCCCCGGTTCCAGACCGGCCAGTAAAACCACTTCTACAGGAAAAAGGAACATCACAATAATGTTATTAAGCTCAGTCCTCAATTCAAATATAGTGATGTCATATATTTACGGCCACAAGCGGGATTTTGGGGGCGCTGTTTCTTAGTAAAGAGAACAGTAAGGAGACCCGGTAAAAATGTATAAATAAATGTAGGCCTATACATAAATAAGTAATAAATAATCGATAATTAATGTATGATTAACTAAATGAGAGTTGAAAGAGCTAATATATATATATATATATATAAATATTCAATTAAACACATAATTAAATAGGGCATAAATGTATATCATGAATTCATTTATAAATTTTCCTTTCCTTTATTCTTCCTTATATCTATTTTGTTTACTGTAAAATAGTCAACTTTTTATGTCAGAAAAACAGAAACCCTTTTTCAGCTTTGTGAGGGGCATTTTGTGGCGTCTATTCATCTTTTTATTGTTTTTGTTTTTTTCAACACAAACCACTGCACACATTAGAGCAGCTGGAGCCAAAAGCTGCTTCTCCTCCATTTAGTCAATTTTTCCTTAGAGCATGATGAGGAAAAAAATGCTAAAAGAATCTAGTTGTAGTCTTGAACATACTGACCCTGAAAGATTGACAGTCTTTGTAGAATCTCAGTGTGAGACTAGGCTGGGACTAAAAACTCTAAACACTTGTCTTTAGATGTGAGCAGGTGTGAGCTGATAGTCTTCCAGGAGTCTTTTCCAAATCTTTTCAAAGTCTTCTGGTGTATTGTTAGCATTATCGATTTATTTGAGAGCACGTCACAAGTTGAATGTTTAGACCTGCTGTGAACTAACTGTTGACTATTACTGAAGAGAATGTGTGGATATGTTGTTGTTGTTGTTGTTGTGTTAATAATGTTATATTCCAGAGACACATTCTTTTGAATGTTTGTGGAGGTGTAATAAATTTGGCACACCCAGTATTGCTGGTGCACACCCAATGTCTTTTTTCTGGCTACGCCAGTGGTCCCGGTATTAAAGGTTATGCGTATTTTAGTTTTCAGCCCTTTGTGCATTCTGTTTTATTTTGTATATGTCTTTTTCTCTGAACCTATTTTGGCCGTTTCTGAATACCTTTGATTTTGCCCTTCATGTACCACATAAAAAATGTTTACTATACCCATATTTAGTATCCATTTTTTCTTCACCTATATGATCTTTCTCACTTTAACCTACTTGATCAACATATTGAGCCCAAAAATCATGAAATCCAAGTTGAAAAATTATACTTTTTACTACAATAAAAACAGCAAATATGCTCAATGAACTATTGTGGAACTTGAAAATGTAAACATAGGATGCAAATATGAACATATAAAAAGGTCAAATTTAAATAAAATAAAAATGTACACAAAAAAGTCCCATAAAAACATTTTTTCCTTGTTAGCTGCAACTAAACTATGTGCAAAATTACACCAATGCTCAAATATTACTATCAAATTAAAACTATCGTATCTTTGGTTTTACACGACCTAGGAATGTCAAACAAAAATTGGGAGAAAGTTTCAAGTCCGTACTTTTTTTGTTAAACTTCATATGATCTGATCAGGACGGCACCATCATAGACCCCAGAGGGTTAATACTGGTGAGGTTATTACATACTGAAATGTACCTGCAGTGTAATTTATGTCAGAAAAAACAAGACAACAACAACGGGAAATTCAGTTTAAGTGCCATCAGACTGAAGATCTGGGTTTTCCGAAACAAATCCTGCTTTACTTACAGTGCTAAGAAGAAACTTGTTGAAGCCACTTTTTTTATCTGTATTGATTATGGTGATACTTTGTACATGCATGCAACATCCTCCATCTTGCACCACATTGACTCAGTGAACCATGCGTCACTACGGTTCATTACAAATGCTAAGTCCCTCACTCATCACTGCATTCTTATGATCTAGTTGGTTGGACATCACTCCAAATCCGTAGATAACAGCACTGGTTTATCTTTATACTTCCTGTGTACCTGTGTAACCTCCTCTCTGTTAGCTCTGGGACCTATCAGCTTCACTCCTCTAACTGGTTACTCTTTAATGTCCCCCGTGTTTCAAATGAACTGGGAAAAACTGCATTCTCTTACTCAGCACCCAGAGAATGGAACAATCTACAGAAAAAGACTAAACTAGAAAGTCTGATATCAATCAATGAATTTAAAGCTACCATCAAGACTGAAGTGATAGAGACATGTGCTTGTTTTTCTTAATAAGGCTCATTATGTTTTAATTTTGTGTTATATTGCACGTGTTTTATTGCAAATATTCATTTTTTTGACACTTGTGTTGAGTTTTGGCTGCTATTTTGGCCAGGTCTCTCTTGAAAAAGATATTCTGAATCTCAATGGGACTTCCTGGTTAAATAAAGATTAACTAAAAATCTATAAATAAATAAAAGGGACCTGTGTGTGTGTGTGTGTGTGTGTGTGTGTGTGTGTGTGTGTGTGTGTGTGTGTGTGTGTGTGTGTGCGTGTGTGTGTGTGTGTGTGTGTGTGTGTGTGTGTGTGTGTGTGTGTGTAAAAAATAAATTACCATATTGTGTGATGCTTTCTTTCAAATGTTGAAAATGTTCCTTCTAGCAAAACATTTTCTGGAGCAAAACCGCACCATCTGTAGTCGTTTTCAAGGCTTAGAAAATGTAAACCACCATAAATGAGTTGCCAGTCTAGTATAATTGCTTTCCATTTTAGAAGCATTTTAGAAACATACACAAAGAGCTAAATATCAGGTGTTTTCTTATGAACTAAGTTTGGTTAATAGAACTCTATTGGCTTCTTGTCATTTACAACAGCACAACATAGTGTGAGTATGAAGTAGACCACAAGATGGTGCTGATATGGAGTGAAAAAAGGTGGAGACAGGTAAAACAGATGAGTTTGTAATTACTGAATGATGCAATAAACCTATCAGATGCTGTGTAGATACAGGCCTGCGTTGCAACACTGCTCTTTGATAAGAATGAGAAATCTTGTTTGTAGGTCACCTTCTCCACTTTCTGTAGTTCAGTTCAGAAACCACACAATCTGTTTGGGTTCAGGGAATCAATGGTTGTTCTTTATTTCCCCAGATGTTAGTCATTATTGAATCGAGGCTCATAAAGACGACCAGCAGAAACGTTTAGGACAAAACATTTTGATGTCAGCTGTGCTCGTTACCTCGTTTGTCCAGTAAACCTTAAATGTGAGAATCTACACCCTGCACATATTGCAAAGATGGATTTTGTGAAAGCTCTCTGGCAAAAAAAGAGATGTATCATAGATTTTCCCAACCTTAAAAGCACTGCACACCCACACAGGTGTTTTCACTTCGTGTCCTATTCGACCTGTGGTAAGGTTGAGTGGAGCTATGCTGGGGTTTTGTGAGTTCATCAAAGTCTATGGCTGTGCCACAAATCATTCAATAAAAAAAAAATTTAATGAGTAGTGTAAATGATTAAAAAAAAAAATCCTTTGTTATCACTTATAAATTGTCAGACCAAAAGTCAAAAGTCAGAACTTTATTTACAAATCTATAACAAAAATAATTCCTCAAAATCAACAAAGACACCAAACTCCACCAACTCAAAAACCAGAGACCTACAGAACTCTGTGCTCCACACCTGTGTCAATTAGTCCTACAAATTAAACAGACTACACAGTGGTCATCACTGAACGGCTCTGACACCCACAATGCACTGGTTTGCATTTTATAACTGTAGCGGCACTCTGTTTGGTCTTCCTTCTTAACTGCGCCACTTCTATAGTCAGTCAATAAAAACACTCTTTTTCCACGCGAGCGACGAGACATGACAACTTCTTTGTCTTTTAAAATGTTTACTTAAAAACAACAAAGTAAATTACAAGTCTGACGCACGGTCAAAAGATTGTGTTGCTTCCACCATGTTCTGACTAAAAACGAAACTTAAGATACACAGTCAGTTACCATAGTTACCACTATATAGTGACATCACAATGTAAAATTTAAAGCATTGAAACATTTTTTAACCCTTTAAACATTACTAATTCTATATTTTAAACTAACATACTCTAAGCATTGCATGAATTACAATGACATTATTATCATTCACTTTTAACTGTTTTTAACTTAAATTATTATTGATGAACTGGCCCTTATTGGCCCTTACAATAACAGTTGTAAGTCACTATAAGTGTCAGTGATGATGCAAAATGCTAATGGTTAATGCTGCATTCCAGTCAAAGTCAAAGGTCAGAATTTTCCCATTTGTAGCCTCATATAGCATATAGAAACAAAACAGAGGCGAAAATACTATGCATGACATAAGAGACACCATGACATTACTTCATTTGTGATATAATGTAGTATTTTAATTGAGTATAGGCAAATATATGTACTTTCTGTTTATGCCTTATGCTACCTATACACCAAAAGGCAAGAAGAAAAGAAGAAAAGACGCCTGGAAAACTATCAGCTCACACCTGCTAACATCTAAAGACAAGTGTTTAGAGTTTTTCGTCACAGCCTTCTCTGACTGATTTTCTACAAAGACTCTGAATCTTTCAGGGTCACTATTTATAAGACTACAACTAGACTCTTTTAGCATTTTTTACCTACCATGCAATTGTTTCCCATCATGCTCTAAGTAAAAACTTAGAAAAATGTAGAAGAAGCTTTTGGCTCCAGCTGCTCTAGTGTGTGCAGTGGTTTGTGTTGAAAAAAACAACAACAAATACAAGAGAAGACGCCACAAAATGCCCCTCACAAAGCTAAAAAAGGGTTTCTGTTTTTATCACATGAAAAGTTGACTATTTTACAGTAAAAAAAATAGATATAAGGAAGAATAAAGGAAAGGAAAATTCATAAATGAATTCATGACATACATTTATGCCCTATTTAATTATGTGTTTAATTGAATAGTTATATTTATCAGCTCTATCAATTCTCATTTAGTTAATCATAGTTTTTAGTATGGGACTGTGGAAATCGTTTGGTGTAAGCCCAGCATTAGTTAGACATTAGTCATTAGATAGACTTTGAGTGATGTTCAAACGTACTTCTCCTAATAGGACATTTTTGAGTTTTGAGTTTTCCAAAATGCAGCTTACAACTAACAGTAATGGTGCAAATTTAATTTATGATGCGCTCCAGTCAAAGTCAGGGTTCCAACTTCCAACCTCAAAGTACAAGACACCAAATGTGCACAAAATTGCATGAGCTTACAGACACATCATACATTTTAATCTGTGGCACTTTTGTACTTTGGAGAGGTTCCGGCATGGCGACTGACTGAGACATGAGAGCAGCTCCTGAGCTAATTTCCAAACTTTCAGTCAAACAATATTCAGACTTATATCATTTAACATATTTATCACCCGTTGAGTGACTACAACATCCTGCACAATGTCTGGTAAAAACAAGACGTCAGGCCACAGAGGAAAACCGAATCCAACTAGCAGCCTGTCTTCACAACAAGATCAGGTAATGGCCGACACGCCGCAGCTACACTGCAAAAAAGGTGTGTCTAAAAACAAGATAAAAACACTAAAGGAACACTAGGGAAATTATCTTGCTGCATGGACAGATAATTTCACTTGACAAGATTTCTTATATCAAGTTTATTAAATCTAGAAATAAACATGTTGAACGCCTAAAATAAGAAATTAACTCTTAAAACAAGTTAAATGATCTAACACTTCTAAATCTAAAGTTTTTTTTATCTTGGTAAGAAACAAATAATTCACAGTGCACTCTGCTCGGGCCAGTTCATCGCTGCTTGCAGCTTTAATTTATCTTGTTTTGAGAGTTAATTTCTTATTTTAAGTGTTCAACATGCTTATTTATAGATTTAATAATCTTAATTTAAGAAATCTTGTCAAGTGAAATTATCTGCCCATGCAGCAAGATAATTTACCTCAGATTTAGTGTTTTTATCTCGTTTTTAGACACACCTTTTTTGCAGTGTAGCGACTCACCGAAAGGGGACGGCTTGAACATATATGCACTCTACAAGCTGAGCTATAAAACTCGTGCCGCTCTTTCAACTGAGATGAAATCCAACCTCCAGCTCATACAAACTTTGTTGCAGGCGTGGGGAAGTCGAAAAATATGCACCCGGCTAAATGACATTGAAGAGACCCTGTCAAAACACAGCGACAGACTGGCCACTCTCGAGTCCACTGTGAAAAGTCTTCACACTGTGCAGGCTGACCTCGAAAACAAGGTGGATGATCTTGAAAAACGTTCCTGGCGCAATAACCTTTTGTACTTTGGAAACATATGCAGAAGAGGTTTTGTATTATTTTAATAAAATACAGGCAAATATAGTTATCATTGCATTTCAGTTGAGGGTGCTGCCATTGTTATATGACGTCATATAACTCCTTCTTCATGAAGGAGGTCAGGGTAGATGGATTTCCCCAAGTTCACAAGTAGGAACTCCGACTTTGAGTGCTGTTTATTGTATTTTTAGAAGTAGAAGGTTGAAAAGGTCTGCCTGGTTCGCAGCACAATAAGCTCAATTTACTTCTCACTACTGAACTAGGAGGAAGTAGGAGGTAGTGAATGAGGGGACAAGAGAGTGATTTCAGACAAATTTATGAAAATTATCTTTAGTTAAAGATTAAAGACTCTGCTCATCCATACAGGTGTTTCCACTTATTGTCTGATGACATCGGGCATGGCAGCATAGGTGTAATTTATAGCATTAATGATAGCTGCACTCCTGTTTTTTTCACTGGTCTAGCAAACTGGCACACTCATCAATAACGGTATTAGTTCCACCTGTAAATTTCCTGCTGTGTCAAGTCAAAATATCTGCTGTAAATAGCTCCATGAGGATGGCAAAGGTGTATTTTGTCTCACCCTAACAGGTGAAAGAATGAGGGAGAATCACGGATGTCAATCAGTCCGAGCAGAGCTCAAAGCCAATCAGGAAAAACACCTGTGAGGTTCACCTACAATGTGCTGTGCCTTTAAATTAATTTATATCAATATATTTGTTATTCATTTCATCCTATTTCTTCACTCTTTTGTGACTTAACCCCTCCTCTCTGCCTTTTCTCCCTGTTCGGAGGCCCTGACCTCTGTCACAAGCTGATAAATGAGAGCCGAGCAGAAGCCAGCACAATCCTGTCCCTTTGTATTTATTGTGTGGCAGCACTCTGTTGTTATGGGGTCATCTAATTTCATTTCATGCTCGGAAGAAAAGGCGACAAGGAGACCTGATGAAATGAAGACAGCACTGTCATCTTCTGAGCAAACTAGTTTAAAAGGGTTCAATCACATTGCAGTGCGTCTCTGCACCATCCCTGCACCTGTCTGTCTCTTCTCTCTGTCTTTACGTTAAAAGTTTCTCTTGTCATTAAACAAAGGGAGTGTGGAGAAGCTTTAATCAAGGCCAGTGCTTCTCTAATGTTTTGCCCCATGAGGATTTTCTGCTGCCTGGCCTGTTGAGCTTGCCATCTGTGGAATGTGCTCGTCTTTGAGCGTTCATTTGTCCAATATGAAGCCACTATTACTGTTATTATTCTTGTTAAACAAAAGCCGGCTGCAGGCAGATCTGTCATTTGTGTTTGGCAAAGCGCTGGCAGTCAGAATGTGAAGTAGTGGCTGTTATTTATGATGACCTCGCTCTTACATAAGATGGAGTCCACTGCTAAATGCCATGCAAAGTGAATTTTAAATGGGTTACCATCACAATTCTTAAGACCATAAAAAAACATCTAAATTACTTCAAGAGTGAAATACGGAATACATAATCCTCCATAAATTATGAATGTCATAGTGCATCAAGCAGGACTTTGCTTATTAATTTAGTGGCTGTGACTCTAAATTCACACAGTAGCACAGACTAATGGGGCCGGTGAGAGTACTCATCAAATCATTAAAAGCCTTAACTTTGATCATCGAGGTCATTTCAGACACTTTCTGCTGTTGAGAATCTAAAGAAAAAGAAAAATCACCAAGCTGTCAATAACATCGCAGACGTGAGAAGGTTGTCACTCACACATTTATTTCATGATATTGGACTTACGGTGAACCTGACTTTAATTACATTCTGCTAGTTGCTATGACGATGGCATGGTTTGTTCTGCTGTGTTGGCACAACACCAACAGTCTCCCACTCAGAGTCGAGTTCACCGCTCAGCAGTTTCTCTCACTGGTAAACAATGGAGCCTACGAGGCAGAACGAAGCACATACGTACTCCAGAATTAGACATTCATCATTCATCAGCTGTTATTCCTCACACTATTTTCTACACTCTACAGAGAGCCTTTCACATTATGTCTTTACCTGAAGGGCCACCGTAGGCCTGAAAAGGGAGGGATGGATGACTTTATGCTTTCTAGACAGTAGCTGTATCTCAATGTCAAGGAAGGATCCTCAAACGGCTGAATTTAAAGGATACTATGTCATCGTCATCCGGCGAAGGACTGTCCCAATGTCCAGGATCCTCCAGAGGACAGAGTCCTTCTTCTGCCCAAATTCCAAGGATGCATGTGTGTATCCTCTACCCATAATGACTACTAATGACCATAATTTTCTGGACTACCCATAATGCCTTGCGCACACCGGTCTACCAGGAGAAGTATTTTCAGTTTACACTGAATATTTGTTATCACATAACTTACAAAACTTGTGTTCAAAGTCAAGCAAAACATATGCATAAACAAATGCCAGAATATTTAGCTAAAAGATAATAAACATCATCTTGATACATTGCCAGTTAAGTTAATTAATGCCGTCTCAGTCACTAAAGTTATTGTTAATTAATTTCTATGCGTCAGATGATGATGTACTATTTGTGAAGTATATTTAGCTATGCCATTCAGAAAATTATACTTTTGTTTATTGTGTTAACAGGGACCAACAGTCCGCTTTAATCATTTATTGTTATTTATAAATAACTGTTTTTAACTGCAGCGCTGAATTTAAGCAGGACTTCCAATTACACAATGACGCACAGCTGCACACTCTGAAGGCTGTTCCATTAGTGAAAACTTCCACATGCCCAAAGATGCTCTTATGGCTTTAAGTGATGCTTGCCTGGCATGCATACCCAATCCAATTCACACACTTTTGCGTCACCGTATGCACGCAGATTTCCTCCCGGAAATGCTAATGTCCGCAGAGAGACCCGCAGCAGCTTGTTTATTGCCCATAAAATCAGTGGATGTGTGTGGCTGAATGACATGAGGGGGAATAAAGTGTGAAAATAAATAATCTTGAAGAAAGCGAGAACTGGAGAAGCAACGCAGCAAGCAACACTCTCACAGACACATACACAACAAACATCAATTTCTGTAGCTCTACTACGTCATCTGGTATAACTGATACGATTGGCTAAGAGCTACCTACAGACGCTTTTGATAGACATTCTAAGCGCCACACCTCCTCTACGGAGAAATGAACGGCTGGTTCCCAGACTAGATCTCATTTGAGATTAGTCTGGTGTTAGCCAGGCTAGGAAATGCTCGTCTAAATGCAGAATAAAAAGTGAAGACGCAACACCACTTTTGCATCTTCTGTTCAGACCGTCATCATGTAAACGTAGCCTTAGTGTGTTTAGTGCCAATAGAGTGCTGCAAGAATTCATCCTAAAACCCACAAATCTATTTAAATTTGTTTTCTGGTTCTATCATCTTGAAGTGACAATTAACACAAGCTTACCCTACACCTGAATTTTTTTCTCAAAAAGGCGGTTGCGAACAAGTGGCTTAATGAACCTTTAGAGGCTGTTGTACGCTTAAAAAAATTCATACAAGTGGTGATCATTTGTAAAAGTGGTGTTCATTTGTAAAGATTATTTTCTAAGTATCATAAACTTTTGTTGGCCACAGAGATTATTTACTGCAATAATCCAAGATATAAAAAAGCATCCCATTCACTTTAAATTGAGGGAACCCAGCTTCTTGGTTGGCCTGCAAAAATATGTCATCCCTGCAGCATTCTATTAGCAAATGTAAGAGAGCTTACAGGTCAAACTAAGATGATGAACACTGGTAGCATGGCTCTACAGTCTTAGTCTTGTTTCAGTGCGTTTCCTCTACATGAACTTTGTAGAGACACAGTAGGATGCTGGACTGGACGGCTGTGTCAGATGGTAGAGTGGGTTGTCCATTAAACTCCGGGTCAGTGAGCTGATTCCCTGGTCTGTCCTGCAGTAGCAAGACACTGAACCTCCGATCTCTCACCATGGTTAGGCCTGTGCCGTGCATGGCTGCTCGCTGCCATTAGTGTGTGTGAAAACTGTAGAGTGCTCTGGATAAAAGCACTGTATAAATGCAGCCCCTGTCCATTAAACTCAATGAACCATTTAGTGAACCTTCATATCCTGTATATGGGAGTGCATTTGCTATATCTCTCTGCTCATTTAATCAGGTTTTTTGTAGATGTCTTGATATGTAAAAAAAAACTGCATCAACACAATAATTTCAAGAGTTTTATTTTTTTCCCAGAACATTCATCCATTCTGTATTGACAAACATACTCTGTATTAAAGGTTGCTGCATGTTACACTTATAGTGCAATTGGTGGCCCGGGTAGCTTAGAAGTGCAGTATGTGAGGTAAATAGCAACTACAATAGCTCTGTATTTGTGCTTTTTCAGCCTCAGAAACTACTCTCAGCCAAGCAATGCATGCTCGCTTTAGTCTAAATGCTGTTATAAAATAACGCTCTATGTATTAAAGTGCAAATATTTTAGAGCTAGTGCAATATTTACTACTTGTTCAGCTCTGATGATGAGATTGCTAGGTCTTAGTTAATGAGAAAAATGATTCACATTGTGCCAGAGGGTTGCTAACCAAGCATGGCACCCAGATACAGGCAATTACACTCGGCACAATTAAAACTTACAGGATTTTTTTTCTCCAACATATCACTCTGCCTCATCCGGTGATGAATGTTTTCACTCTGGCACTGTGACTCTGGCTCAGATTGAATAGCTCAGGAGCCACATCAGGGGCCAAAGTATGATCCACACAAACACACATAAACAAGGATATTTATGGCAGACTCTCTGATCTGATGTGTGGCTGAGTGATGATCAAGCTGCTGTTTAACCTCACAGTTTTCCAGCGACAGATGTGCTAACATACTCACTCCTTAAGGTGATTGACTGCCTGGAGACAAAACGGAAAATCACTCTAATAAAGATGTCACCCTTAATTTTACACAGCCTCACTTCTTCTCTCTGGCAAATCTGCAAATGAGTACATCTTGTCTGAGTGTTTTACTTTAAAAGCGATGAATGGAGTCGGCTGCTAGGTGACAGTTGTTGCTGTCAAATCTAAAATTGCATCCCCCTCTCGCTCTTTGTCTCTCCACTTTAAATCACCCTTGTAGCATTCATGGGGATGCTGTTGCTGCTCTTCCTCCTTGTAAAACTATCTGTGGGGCTTTTTGTCATTTTGCTAACACCTGCTGTTTCATCCTTGTTCTCACGGAAACAGTAGACCCCGTAGAGGCGGAATTTTTTATCAGGGAAGCCCAGGTGTCGGACGCCTGGCTGGGATCCTCCGCAGCGAGAGCGGGGGTTGACAATGGGATAACGAATGCTGCCATCCTCCAGCCAGCCGGCTTCACAGCGGTCCAGGAGCTGGAACTTCCATGCAGCGTATAGCTGACCCACTTTGGCCACCACCGAGCCATCTCGAATGCAAGCCTTCGTCGCCTCCGCATAGTTCACCTTCTTAAAGCGTTTGAGGAAGTAGACTTTGCCTGAGGGGGACACAGAGGGAGAGGATGTTTGTTGAAGAAACATGTGGAAAGGTGAAGCAAAACAGAGCGAGTGCATTGTTCAGGAGGGCAAATGGAAAAAAAGAGAGAGGAGTGGATGAGAGAGTGAAGCCCCAGAGACAAGCCGAAGCCCTGAGGGAAGATATTCTCAGTTTCCCCATCTTCTCTGTCTGACTGTGTTCAGAATATCAAATCCTTCCAACAAGCGTCTGGGCAGCTGCTCAAAATCGAGAGGCAATACTCTTACTCAAAATTACTCTAAAAACGCTTCCATTTTTTTCTTTCATCTCACCTCTGGGGAGACTCTTTTTTGCCTGGCAGTATTAAAGAAATTGGTGTCCTGATTGGCTGAATTGTTTCAACTGAACTGAATCAAAAGATAAGCTTCTCTTAAGAAAGAAGCAAAGGATAAAGAACCTAACCAAGAACAAAGAGGTTGGCTGATTCTCCAAACAGCAACAACTGCTATCACAAAAATCCTTTCTGCAACCTCAGGTTTACACTTGGCTCGGCTATTGATTTTATGCTTGTTTATGTGACTGCTGGCTATTAAAGAGGCTGAATATTGTCTCATATTTCCCCACGGGACGCTCCGTAAATACCTTCCAGCTGGACTGAGCAACAGTATCGGTCACGACCACTGCTGAAACGTCCTGCCCACAACAGACTGTCCACAATAATTAACACACAGGGGAAGCTATGAGCAGTTGTTTAAGGTTTCTGTCATACAACCTTATTCTCGCTAAGGAAAAGCTCTGGCACTGCTTCCTTGTTTCAGTTTAGACTTTCCCAAAATTGTTTATGATTCATTGAAGAGCTGTTTTCTTTTCTCCAGATAATAAAAAAAAAACTACTCACTTTTTAGAATGCATGAGGAGTTTTAAATTCTCTTTAACACTTCAAAGAGGCATGGACAGGATAGAAGTCATGCTATTTTAAACTGAATTTTTAAAATTCCCTGTTAACCAACGGTGTACCATGTTTCACTAATATGGCCAATGGTTTAGAGCAGTTACACACTTTTGGACATACACTTACTCGTTTTCTTGCTGAAAGTTAAAACTAATGGCAAACTCCACAGCTGAAAAATGTGGACCGCCCTGGTATATGTAGACACTGCTTCACTGTAGCGTCAGCAGAAGCGTCAGCCTTCATTGTGTAAAGACCAAATTGGGTAAAGACCTACAAGTCTTCCTGAGCGAATTGGGTAAAGAGTCTTTGTGCGCGAATTCAGTGAAGACCTACGAGTCTTCCTGCTCTCTTCTTTCACCTTCGGCTTATTGAACTGCCAATCAGCTGTTCCTTTAAAATGGGTCTCATTTCGTCAAAACCTTCGGATCTTTACATCAACCCAGCTTTCAAACGAGGTCTTGACCATTCTGCCTCCTCCCAAGGAATTTTCATCACTTGGTGTTAATGAGGCCACTGACACTCATTGTTCCTCTCTTGCCTCCTCTCTTAACAACCTCTGTCTTCTAACATCAAAATCTGTGGAATAGCCACGGAATGACTCAAATTTCTGGGAAACTGACACGGATTTCGCTAAAATGCAAGTTAATGACAGTCATATCCCGTGGCTATTCCAACATACAAAGTGATTATGTACATTCACTGAGTGAATATTTAGATGTGATCAAAATCCATTTTTATGCAGAAACTATGTCAAAATAAAGATTTTTTTCACTAAAAATGAGAGAACTGTCCGCCATGTTTTTTGTTCTGACCGCAGGGACCTTGAAAGTCACGTGACTTGGAACACGAATAGCCAAGGGATATGACTGTCGTTAACTTGCATTGTAGTGAAATCCGTGTCAGTTTCACGGAAATTTGAGTTATTCCGTGGCTATTACACGGATTTTGAGTTAAGCGAATCCGTGGCTATTTCACGGATTCCTGTGAGACCAGGTTCCTTATTCACACACATCATCGACTCCTCACTTACAGCTGGCGTGTTTCCCACCACCTTCAAACGAGCGCAGGTGACTCCACTGCTCAAAAAACCATCACTGGACCGGACACAAGTGAGCAAATACAGACCTGTCTCACTCCTACCATTCCTTTCAAAAATTCTGGAGCGCACAGTACTGAACAAAGTCCTTTCAGAGAACAACCTGTACGACCCAAATCAGTCTGGCCTCATGCAGGGTAACTTTACTGAGACTGCACTCCTGTCTGTAACAGAATCACTGTGCCTGGCTCCAGCAGCTGGTCAATCATCAGCTCTATTGCTGCTGGACCTCTCTGCAGCTTTTCGACACTGTTAACCACCATATCCTCCTCTCTTCACTCACAGAACTTGGTATCTCAGATTCTGGCCTCAGATGGTTCCAGTCATACCTATCAGGGAGATCTTTTTAAGTATCTTGGAAGGGAAAATTGTCAAAACTACAAAACCTTTCCACTGGGGTGCCTCAAGGATCAGTGCTAGGCCCTCTTCTCCTCTCAATGTACACCACCTCACTTGGCACAATCATCCACAATCATGGCTTCTCATACCATTGTTACACCGATGATAACCAGCTGTTCCTTTCCTTCCCACCGAAGGACCCCACAGTCTCGGCCCGTATCTCTGCTTGTCTTGTGGACATCTCCACATGGATGACAGAACATCACCTTCAGCTCAACCTCTCAAAGACGAAGTTCCTCATCATCCCACCCAGTCCCACCTTATATCAGTCTTCAGCTTGGATCTATGAAACTTGTGCCCACAAGCTCTGCTTGAAACTTGGGTGTCATGACTGATGACCAACTGAACTTCAAGGTTCATGTATCCTCAGTTGCCAGATCTTGTCGATTCACCCTGTATAATATCAGGAGGATCAGATCCTACCTGACCGAGCAATCGACTGAACAAACAAACAAAATAAATAACAACAAAATTCCTGGTTCAGGCCCTCATGTTATCCTGTTTAGAGTACTGCAACTCTCTACTGACAGGTCTTCCTGCTGCACCACCAAGCCTCTGCAGATGATCCTGAACGCGGCTGCACCTCTGGTCTTCAACCAGCCCAGGAGAGCACATGTCACTCCGCTCCTCATCTCTCTACACTGGCTCCCGGTCACAGCCCACATCAAATTCAAAGCCTTGTCTCTTGCCTACAAAATAGCAACGGGCACAGCCCCTGCTTATCTGAACTCCTTTGTTCAGGTCCACAAACCCTCCCACCCACTACGCTCCTCCAGTGAAAGACGTCTGGCTCCTCCGCCAGTGAAGGCCTCTGCGTCTCAAAACAGACTCTTCTCCTCTGTAGTGCCCCGGTGGTGGAACCAACTTCCAAACTCCATCCGTTCTGCTGAGTCCTTATTAATCTTTAAAAAGAGACTGAAGACCAACTCTTTTACTGAACATTTTCACTCTTGATCTACACTGATGACTACAACAAGTATCTCACTGACCGCTCTTGCGACCTAAAAGCACTTGTGTCCTAATGGACTCGAACTTATCCCACAGCACTTACTCTGCTATGTTTCTTGACTTCATCCTTGCTTGTGTTGTATTAACTCTCATTTGTACGTCACTTTGGATAAAAGCGTCTGCTAAATGACATTGTAGAATTGTAAAACTGCAGTTCCTCAGATGACCTCTTGAGGTTGGCCCCAAAAGTGAGTCAATCCCCATAGAGCCCTATGTTAAAATCCCCAACTTTACAGCAGAAGACAATATGTACAGCATAAAACAATAAAAATGTTGGTCTCTGTCTGATTTACCCATACATGACAACTGTAAGGGGGAATTTTGATACGACTCATCTATTTATATGCTGTTATTAAGGTCTAAAGACTAAGGACAGTGGTGTAATTTAAATACGTACATTTACTCAAGTACTGTACTTAATTACAATTTTGACTTACTTGTACTTTACTTGAGAATTTCCACATATGCAACTTTAAACTTCTCCTGCACTACAGTTTAGGCGCAAATATTGTACTTTTTAATCCACTACATTTAGCTGAAAGCTTTTACTACTTTAAGGTGGAGATTTAACATGAATTATGATTAATTTAATCAATTTAAAATGACTACGCATGTAGAAATTAAACCACATAAAAGTATATAAAGTAGTTAAAATGAGCCCTGTCTGGACAACAGTAAAATGCTTCTTACATTAATGCATCAAAAATAATAAAACAAAACAACTCAAGTCACCAAAAGTTAAAAAAAATGCTGGTAAGGCTCTCGGGCAGGCCCGGCCCTAACCAATCTGGCGCCCTAGGCAAGATTTTAGGTGGCGCCCCTCTTGCATCGCCAGTGTAGTGTATATACTCACAAGAAACCGAAGAGCTTTGTCTTTGACCTTTTTTTTTTACTTAAAGAAAGCAAATTCACAATCAGAATAGTTAACAGATACAAAATTATAAATAAATAAATACAAAAAATTAAAAATGAATATATGAAATACAATCATTTTTACATACAGTACATTCATAAATAGCCTACATAAAGTACAAGATCTAACTAAACACACAAGAAACAAATACAAATAAAACGTGTCAAGAAGTTGCATAAAACAAAATAGAAATTCCACATGAATAAGGCACTGCACAAAACAAGATATTTAAAAAAACAGTAATGACTTTAACAACTATATTACAAAAAGAGATCCTACTGCTGAGGTGGAGGCAACGGGAGGACCACTTGATGCTGCTGCATCACTGGTGGGTTGTGTTGCTGAGGTGGAGGCAGCAGCGGTAGATGTGGTAGATGGCCCAGAGGGGATTTAGAAACTTCAGCAAGGCATCTGAAGAGAGGAGTATGTGACACCATTGAGTATTACAGTCTAATAATAAAAACATATGATTCCAGGAATAAAATGAAATAAAATGAAATAATATCATATAATATAAATGAAAAACCAGATATTGAATGATGTTGAATGATATGCAAATGAGATTAGATTCAATTTATTGTCATCATTACAGTGAAATGCTGAATATCAGAATGCAAAGTAGCAGTATAATATATCATATGAGAATGTTATGTTATGGTTATCTTTGACCGAATCACAGCAGTGCTGATATTCAAAACAGCATTCCCTCTCATGTGATATTGCTTTATTAACATTAATGATGTGCACTTTAACAACTAGGCTTACAACTATAATATATAAAGGGGTGGGAAAGTGGGTAAACGTTAGCTAACCAGAAGGCAATAAAAATGTAAAGAAATGTAAACACCTGCTTAAAAGATCTAATAATTACAAATGTCCCAATGTGGGAGTACTGTAATTACCTACATTTTTATTTTCCATAACAACTTAGCCCCCTCCACACTATTAACTGACGTTAAAACAGTTAACGCTAGCTATTTATTGATTAGCAATTAGCGAATCATGTAGCTTAATGTTAAAAAGCCAGGTTACTATCACATTCTTTAACAGACGAATTATTTAATGTAACGTTACCTCTGTCTTTGTCTCGTTTCTCCTCCTCCTCTTGTCTTTTTTTCTTCTCTGGGCACAGGGCAGTTTGGCCCGTTTTCACATCTGTTGATTTTAAGATGTGGTGACGTCCAAAAACAATCATGGAGGGCACGTGCTAATGAGCATGTAGGGAAGGGAGGGGGCGCACCGCGCGAGGGGGGAGGGTGGGGCCAAGTTTGTAACATTACAAACATATTATATTTTTTCTATTAAATAGGATTTGCTTTGCATTTAAATTAACGTAGGATTATTTTTGTATTGAGAAATAATAGTACCAACTAGTTATAAAAAATAGTGAAAGTTACACTTTTTTTTCCTTTCCCATTTGTGGCGCTGGTGTGGCGCCCCCCGGATTGGACGGCGCCCTTAGCATTTGCCTATACGGCCTATGCCACGGGCCGGCTCTGCTCTCGGGGACTCCTGGAGACTGTTTCTAATCATTTCATAGTGATTAAATAATGATTATTAATAATAACTAGAAAATTTCTAAAGAAATTTTGATTGTGTGCTTGCCTCTGGACTGTGACTCTCGTGGCTTATCAAAAGGGGCAGGGATTAAACAGGGACTTTCTGCTGAGTACACTGACATCTCATACAAGTCTCTAGGACAAACGGTTCACTAGTTAGTAAAAGGGGGCGTGGCTAATCAAAAAGGGCGGGAATTTATGAATTATTGTTACGTAGAACTGATAAGTGATGAACCATCATCATGCATGACAAGTTTGAGGCAGATTGGACAATGTATGGTCAAGTTATAAGGTCTCATGTTTTATGAAGAAAACGCAATGTTTGTTCACTTAGAGTAAACTGACAGTTATCAGTTAGAATGTCTGTGTTGGAGGAGGGGGGGGGGGGCTTTGGTAGCTAAGCAACCAGGTGGCCAGGTGGAGTCGACCAATAAGAGCAGAGCAATCAACTGAAATTAACTGACAGTTCCGCCACCGGGGCAGACAGAGGTGGACAAACTGAAAATTCTGGCCTCGAACAGAAAGCATTTTTGGCAAAACCATAATACCTATCATTGATCTGACTTCACTTTGAGCGTCCTGAGTTCTTCCTCAACGTCTACATATATTTTTTTTTTAGAAAAATGAAAAAATAGCTTTGTTAGAGCGATTTAAATAAACACTTACATCTACTTTTTTATGAAATCTTCCTGCGTTTTTAATATGGGAGCCAATGAGGCAGTTGGTGTGTTTTGTTTGTGCATCTGTGTGTCCTGCGCCAAAACTATAACTCTGACAGCTTTACCAGAGGATTGTGAGTGAGAGGACAAATTTCCCTACGTTTCTATGTATAAATTATTTCTGTAGAGTGAAATTTGCGGCCTGGAGCGCAGTTTTCAAATTTATTTTTTGACAATTCGTTCTCTCCCTCTACACTCTGTTTGATGACATCACCACTCTAGAGTCTCCATAGGGTTACATTGGGGGGATTTTTTGACGTGTTTTTGCCCAATAATTTGAAAACCGTTTGTCGAAACCCTCATAAAAGTCATAGCACACTTGTCATGGGCGAGCCGGTCGATTTGATACCTTTTTTGTATATGTGTGACCAAAACTCTGGGAGGAGTGGTCGACCGAAAAAACACCACGGAAGAAACGGAAGAATAACTAGAAAATTTCTAAAGAAATTTTGATTGTGTGCTTGCCTCTGGACCATCATTCTCGTGGCTCAAATTAACAGTCAAACAGGGACTCTGTCCTGAGTTCACAGACACCTCATACAAGTCTGTAGGACAAACGGTTCACATGTTAGTAAAAGGGGGCGTGGTCACTCAAAGGGGGCGTGGCTTGAATCAGCAGTTAAACAGGGACTCTGTCCTGAGTTCACAGACACCTCATACAAGTCTCTAGGACAAACGGTTCATAAGTTATGAAAGGGGGCGTGGCTAATCAAAAGGGGCGGGGTTATCAATCGCCAGTTAAACAGGGACTCTATGCCGAGTAATCTGACACTTTATACAAGTTTCTAGGACAAACGGTTCATTAGTTATGAAAGGGGGCGTGGCTAATCAAAAAGGGCGGGAATTTATGAAACATTATTATGTATAAGTGGTCAGTGATGAACCATCATCATGCTTGGCAAGTTTGAGGAAGATTGGACAATGTATGGTCAAGTTATTAGGTCTGTTCACTTAGAGTAAACTGACAGTTATCAGTTAAAATGTCTGTGTTGGAGGAGGGAGGGGGGAGGCTTTTGTAGCTAAGCAACCAGGTGGCCAGGTGGAGTCGACCAATAAGAGCAGGGCAATCAAACTGAAATTAACTGACAATTCCGTCACAGTGAGCAGACAGAGGTCGACAAACTGAAAATTCTGGCCTCGAACAGAAAGCATTTTTGGCAAAACCATAATAGCTATCATTGATCCGACTTCACTTTGAGCGTCCTGAGTTCTTCCTGAACGTCTACATATATTTTTTTTAAAGAAAGATGAAAAAATAGCTTTGTTAGAGCGATTTTAAAAAACTGTAAAAAAAATTTTGGGGAGAAATCTTCCTGCATTTTTAATATGGGAGCCAATGAGGCAGTTGATGTGTTTTGTTTGTGCATCTGTGCGTCCTGCGCCAAAACTATAACTCTGACAGCTTTACCAGAGGATTGTGAGTGAGAGGACAAATTTTCCTACGTTTCTATGTATAAATCATTTCTGTAGAGTGAAATTTGCAGCCTGGAGCGCAGTTTTCAAATTTATTTTTTGACAATTCGTTCTCTCCCTCTACACTCTGTTTGATGACATCACCGCTCTAGACTCTCCATAGGGTTACATTGGGGGGATTTTTTGACGTGTTTTTGCCCAATAATTTGAAAACCGTTTGTCGAAATCCTTATAAAAGTCATAGCACACTTGTCATGGGCGAGCCGGTCGATTTGATACCTTTTTTGTGTATGTGCGGCCAAAACTGTGGGAGGAGTAGTCGACCGAAAAAACACCACGGAAGAAACGGAAGAATAAAAACTAGAAAATTCCTAAAGAAATTTTGATTGTGTGCTTGCCTCTGGACTGTGACTCTCGTGGCTTATCAAAAGGGGCAGGGATTAAACAGGGACTTTCTGCTGAGTACACTCACACCTCATACAAGTCTCTAGGACAAACGGTTCACTAGTTAGTAAAAGGGGGCGTGGCTAATAAAAAGGGCGGGAATTTATGAATTATTGTTATGTAGAACTGAAAAGTGATGAACCATCATCATGCATGACAAGTTTGAGGCAGATTGGACAATGTATGGTCAAGTTATAAGGTCTTATGTTTTATGAAGAAAGCCATGTCTGTTTACTTAGAGTAAACTGACAGTTATCAGTTAGAATGTCTGTGTTGGAGGAGGGGGGGGCTTTGGTAGCTAAGCAACCACGTGGCCAGGTGGAGTCGACCAATAAGAGCAGAGCAATCAACTGAAATTAACTGACGATGGAGACAGTTCCGCAGACAGAGGTCGACAAACTTGAAATTCTGGCCTCGAACAGAAAGCATTTTTGGCAAAACCATAATACCTATCATTGATCCGACTTCACTTTGAGCGTCCTGAGTTCTTCCTGAACATCTACATATGTTTTTTTTTAAGAAAAATGAAAAAATAGCTTTGTTAGAGCGATTTTAAAAAACTGTTAAATTTTTTTTTTGAGAAATCTTCCTTTATTTTTAATATGGGAGCCGATGCGGCAGTTGGTGCATTTTGTTTGAGCATCTGTGCGTCCTGCGCCCAAACTATAACTCTGACAGCTTTACCAGAGGATTGTGAGTGAGAGGACAAATTTTCCTACGTTTCTATGTATAAATTATTTCTGTAGAGTGAAATTTGCGGCCTGGAGCGCAGTTTTCAAATTTATTTTTTGACAATTCGTTCTCTCCCTCTACACTCTGTTTGATTTCATCACCACTCTAGACTCTCCATAGGGTTACATTGGGGGGATTTTTTGACGTGTTTTTGCCCAATAATTTGAAAACCGTTTGTCGAAACCCTTAGAAAAGTCATAGCACACTTGTCATGGCCGAGCCGGTCGGTTTGATACCTTTTTTGTGTATGTGCGACCAAAACTCTGGGAGGAGTAGTCGACCGAAAAATGACACGGAAGAAACGGAAGAATAACTAGAAAATTTCTAAAGAAATTTTGATTGTGTGCTTGCCTCTGGACCGTGACTCTCGTGGCTTATCAAAAGGGGCACGGATTAAACAGGGACTTTCTGCTGAGTACACTCACACCTCATACAAGTCTCTAGGACAAACGGTTCATTGGTTATGAAAGGGGGCGTGGCTAATCAAAAAGGGCGGGAATTTATGAAATATTGTTATGTATAAGTGGTCAGTGATGAACCATCATCATGCTTGACAAGTTTGAGGAAGACTGGACAATGTATGGTCAAGTTATAAGGTCTCATGTTTTATGAAGAACAACATGTCTGTTTACTTAGAGTAAACTGACAGTTATCAGTTAGAATGTCTGTGTTGGAGGAGGGGAGGGGGGAGGGGGGAGGCTTTGGTAGCTAAGCAACCACGTGGCCAGGTGGAGTCGACCAATAAGAGCAGAGCAATCAACTGAAATTAACTGCTGTTGGAGAAAGTTCCGCAGACAGAGGTGGACAAACTGAAATTTCTGGCCTCGAACAGAAAGCATTTTTGGCAAAACCATAATACCTATCATTGATCCGACTTCACTTTGAGCGTCCTGAGTTCTTCCTGAACATCTACATATGTTTTTTTTTAAGAAAGATGAAAAAATAGCTTTGTTAGAGTGATTTAAAAAAACGGTTAAATTTTTTTTGGGGAGAAATCTTCCTGCATTTTTAATATTGGAGCCAATGAGGCAGTTGGTGCGTTTTGTTTGTGCATCTGTGCGTCCTGCGCCAAAACTATAACTCTGACAGCTTTACCAGAGGATTGTGAGTGAGAGGACAAATTTTCCTACGTTTCTATGTATAAATTATTTCTGTAGAGTGAAATTTGCGGCCTGGAGCGCAGTTTTCAAATTTATTTTTTGACAATTCGTTCTCTCCCTCTACACTCTGTTTGATGACATCACCGCTCTAGACTCTCCATAGGGTTACATTGGGGGGATTTTTGACGTGTTTTTGCCCAATAATTTGAAAACCGTTTGTCGAAACCCTTAGAAAAGTCATAGCACACTTGTCATGGCCGAGCCGGTCGATTTGATACCTTTTTTGTGAATGTGCGACCAAAACTCTGGGAGGAGTAGTCGACCGAAAAATGACACGGAAGAAACGGAAGATTAAAAATAACTAGAAAATTTCTAAAGAAATTTTGATTGTGTGCTTGCCTCTGGACCATCATTCTCGTGGCTCAAATCAACAGTCAAACTGGGACTCTGTCCTGAGTTCACAGACACCTCATACAAGTCTGTAGGACAAACGGTTCACAAGTTAGTAAAAGGGGGCGTTGTCACTCAAAGGGGGCGTGGCTTGAATCAGCAGTTAAACAGGGACTCTGTCCTGAGTTCACAGACACCTCATACAAGTCTCTAGGACAAACGGTTCATTAGTTATGAAAGGGGGCGTGGCTAATCAAAAGGGGCGGAGTTATCAATCACCAGTTAAACAGGGACTTCATGCCGAGTAATCTGACACTTTATACAAGTTTCTAGGACAAACGGTTCATTAGTTATGAAAGGGGGCGTGGCTAATCAAAAAGGGCGGGAATTTATGAAACATTATTATGTATAAGTGGTCAGTGATGAACCATCATCATGCTTGGCAAGTTTGAGGAAGATTGGACAATGTATGGTCAAGTTATAAGGTCTCATGTTTTATGAAGTCTGTTCACTTAGAGTAAACTGACAGTTATCAGTTAGAATGTCTGTGTTGGAGGAGGGAGGGGGGAGGGGGGAGGCTTTGGTAGCTAAGCAACCACGTGGCCAGGTGGAGTCGACCAATAAGAGCAGAGCAATCAACTGAAATTAACTGAAATTAACAGACAGAGGTCGACAAACTGAAAATTCTGGCCTTGAACAGAAAGCATTTTCGGCAAAACCATAATAGCTATCATTGATCCGACTTCACTTTGAGCATCCTGAGTTCTTCCTGAACGTCTACATATATTTTTTTTAAAGAAAGATGAAAAAATAGCTTTGTTAGAGCGATTTTAAAAAACTGTAAAAAAAATTTTGGGGAGAAATCTTCCTGCATTTTTAATATGGGAGCCAATGAGGCAGTTGATGTGTTTTGTTTGTGCATCTGTGCATCCTGCGCCCAAACTATAACTCTGACAGCTTTACCAGAGGATTGTGAGTGAGAGGACAAATTTTCCTACGTTTCTATGTATAAATTATTTCTGTAGAGTGAAATTTGCGGCCTGGAGCACAGTTTTCAAATTTATTTTTTGACAATTCGTTCTCTCCCTCTACACTCTGTTTGATGACATCACCGCTCTAGACTCTCCATAGGGTTACATTGGGGGGATTTTTTGACGTGTTTTTTCCCAATAATTTGAAAACCGTTTGTCGAAACCCTTATAAAAGTCATAGCACACTTGTCATGGGCGAACCGGTCGATTTGATACCTTTTTTGTGTATGTGCGACCAAAACTCTGGGAGGAGTAGTCGACCGAAAAATGACACGGAAGAAACGGAAGAATAATAATAAAAAGAAGTAGAAATAAGCCCGGTGAATAGTAGTTAGTGTGCTTTTGCAAGCAAGCACACAAAATAATAACTAGAAAATTCCTAAAGAAATTTTGATTGTGTGCTTGCCTCTGGACCGTGACTCTCGTGGCTTATCAAAAGGGGCACGGATTAAACAGGGACTTTCTGCTGAGTACACTCACACCTCATACAAGTCTCTAGGACAAACGGTTCACTAGTTAGTAAAATGGGCGTGGCTTATCAAAAGGGGCGGGGTTATCAATCACCAGTTAAACAGGGACTCTATGCTGAGTAATCTGACATCTTATACAAGTTTCTAGGACAAACGGTTCATGAGTTAGTAAAAGGGGGTGTGGCTAATAAAAAGGGCGGGGATTTATGAATTATTGTTATGTAGAACTGAAAAGTGATGAACCATCATCATGCATGACAAGTTTGAGGCAGATTGGACAATGTATGGTCAAGTTATAAGGTCTCGTGTTTTATGAAGAAAGCCATGTCTGTTTACTTAGAGTAAACTGACAGTTATCAGTTAGAATGTCTGTGTTGGAGGGGGGGGGGGGCTTTGGTAGCTAAGCAACCACGTGGCCAGGTGGAGTCGACCAATCAGAGCAGAGCAATCAACTGAAATTAACTGACGATGGAGACAGTTCCATCAAAGTGAGCAGACAGAGGTCGACAAACTTGAAATTCTGGCCTCGAACAGAAAGCATTTTCGGCAAAACCATAATACCTATCATTGATCCGACTTCACTTTGAGCGTCCTGAGTTCTTCCTGAACATCTACATATGTTTTTTTTTAAGAAAAATGAAAAAATAGCTTTGTTAGAGCGATTTTAAAAAACTGTTAAATTTTTTTTTTGAGAAATCTTCCTTCATTTTTAATATGGGAGCCGATGCGGCAGTTGGTGCATTTTGTTTGAGCATCTGTGCGTCCTGCGCCCAAACTATAACTCTGACAGCTTTACCAGAGGATTGTGAGTGAGAGGACAAATTTTCCTACGTTTTTATGTATAAATTATTTCTGTAGAGTGAAATCTGCGGCCTGGAGTGCAGTTTTCAAATTTATTTTTTGACAATTCCTTCTCTCCCTCTACACTCTGTTTGATGACTTCCCCACTCTAGACTCTCCATAGGGTTACATTGGGGGGATTTTTTGACGTGTTTATGCCCAATAATTTGAAAACCGTTTGTCGAAACCCTTAGAAAAGTCATAGCACACTTGTCATGGGCGAGCCGGTCGGTTTGATACCTTTTTTGTGTATGTGGGGCCAAAACTCTGGGAGGAGTAGTCGACCGAAAAATGACACGGAAGAAACGGAAGAATAATAAAAAGAAGTAGAATAAGCCCGGTGAATAGTAGTTAGTGTGCTTTTGCAAGCAAGCACACAAAACTAGAAAATTCCTAAAGAAATTTTGATTGTGTGCTTGCCTCTGGACCATCATTCTCGTGGCTCAAATCAACAGTCAAACAGTGACTCTGTCCTGAGTTCACAGATACCTCATACAAGTCTGTAGGACAAACGGTTCACAAGTTAGTAAAAGGGGGCGTGGTCACTCAAAGGGGGCGTGGCTTGAATCAGCAGTTAAACAGGGACTCTGTCCTGAGTTCACAGACACCTCATACAAGTCTCTAGGACAAACGGTTCATTAGTTATGAAAGGGGGCGTGGCTAATCAAAAGGGGCGGAGTTATCAATCACCAGTTAAACAGGGACTTCATGCCGAGTAATCTGACACTTTATACAAGTTTCTAGGACAAACGGTTCATTAGTTATGAAAGGGGGCGTGGCTAATCAAAAAGGGCGGGAATTTATGAAACATTATTATGTATAAGTGGTCAGTGATGAACCATCATCATGCTTGGCAAGTTTGAGGAAGATTGGACAATGTATGGTCAAGTTATAAGGTCTCATGTTTTATGAAGTCTGTTCACTTAGAGTAAACTGACAGTTATCAGTTAGAATGTCTGTGTTGGAGGAGGGAGGGGGGAGGGGGGAGGCTTTTGTAGCTAAGCAACCAGGTGGCCAGGTGGAGTCGACCAATAAGAGCAGAGCAATCAACTGAAATTAACTGACAGTTCCTTCACAGTGAGCAGACAGAGGTCGACAAACTGAAAATTCTGGCCTCGAACAGAAAGCATTTTTGGCAAAACCATAATACCTATCATTGATCCGACTTCACTTTGAGCGTCCTGAGTTCTTCCTGAACGTCTACATATATTTTTTTTAAAGAAAGATGAAAAAATAGCTTTGTTAGAGCGATTTTAAAAAACTGTAAAAAATATTTTGGGGAGAAATCTTCCTGCATTTTTAATATGGGAGCCAATGAGGCAGTTGATGTGTTTTGTTTGTGCATCTGTGCGTCCTGCGCCAAAACTATAACTCTGACAGCTTTACCAGAGGATTGTGAGTGAGAGGACAAATTTTCCTACGTTTCTATGTATAAATTATTTCTGTAGAGTGAAATTTGCGGCCTGGAGCGCAGTTTTCAAATTTATTTTTTGACAATTCGTTCTCTCCCTCTACACTCTGTTTGATTACATCCCCACTCTAGACTCTCCATAGGGTTACATTGGGGGGATTTTTTGACGTGTTTTTTCCCAATAATTTGAAAACCGTTTGTCGGAACCCTTATAAAAGTCATAGCACACTTGTCATGGGCGAGCCGGTCGGTTTGATACCTTTTTTGTGTATGTGCGAGCAAAACTCTGGGAGGAGTAGTCGACCGAAAAAACACCACGGAAGAAACGGAAGAATAATAAAATTAAGCCCGGTGAATAGTAGTTAGTGTGCTTTTGCAAGCAAGCACACAAAACTAGAAAATTTCTAAAGAAATTTTGATTGTGTGCTTGCCTCTGGACCGTGACTCTCGTGGCTTATCAAAAGGGGCACGGATTAAACAGGGACTTTCTGCTGAGTGCACTGACACCTCGTACAAGTCTCTAGGACAAACGGTTCACTAGTTAGTAAAAGGGGGCGTGGCTAATAAAAAGGGGCGGGGTTATCAATCACCAGTTAAACAGGGACTCTATGCCGAGTAATCTGACACCTTATACAAGTTTCTAGGACAAACGGTTAATTGGTTATGAAAGGGGGCGTGGCTAATCAAAAAGGGCGGGAATTTATGAAATATTGTTATGTATAAGTGGTCAGTGATGAACCATCATTATGCTTGACAAGTTTGAGGAAGATTGGACAATGTATGGTCAAGTTATAAGGTCTCATGTTTTATGAAGAACAACATGTCTGTTTACTTAGAGTAAACTGACAGTTATCAGTTAGAATGTCTGTGTTGGAGGAGGGAGGGGGGAGGGGGGAGGCTTTGGTAGCTAAGCAACCACGTGGCCAGGTGGAGTCGACCAATAAGAGCAGAGCAATCAACTGAAATTAACTGCTGTTGGAGAGAGTTCCGCAGACAGAGGTGGACAAACTGAAAATTCTGGCCTCGAACAGAAAGCATTTTTGGCAAAACCATAATACCTATCATTGATCCGACTTCACTTTGAGCGTCCTGAGTTCTTCCTCAACGTCTACATATATTTTTTTTTAAGAAAAATGAAAAAATAGCTTTGTTAGAGCGAATTTAAAAAACTCTTACATCTCCTTTTTTGAGATATCATCCTGCGTTTTTAATATGGGAGCCAATGAGGCTGTTTTTGGGTTTTGGTGGTGCATCTCTGCATCTCACGCCTAAACTATAACTCTGACAGCTTTACCAGAGGATTGTGAGTGAGAGGACAAATTTTCCTACGTTTCTATGTATAAATTATTTCTTTAGAGTGAAATTTGCGGCCTGGAGCGCAGTTTTCAAATTTATTTTTGGACAATTCGTTCTCTCCCTCTACACTCTGTTTGATGACATCCCCACTCTAGACTCTCCATAGGGTTACATTGGGGGGATTTTTTGACGTGTTTTTTCCCAATAATTTGAAAACCGTTTGTCGAAACCCTTATAAAAGTCATAGCACACTTGTCATGGGCGAGCCGGTCGATTTGATACCTTTTTTGTGTATGTGTGACCAAAACTCTGGGAGGAGTAGTCGACCGAAAAATGACACGGAAGAAACGGAAGAATAACTAGAAAATTTCTAAAGAAATTTTGATTGTGTGCTTGCCTCTGGACCATCATTCTCGTGGCTCAAATCAACAGTCAAACTGGGACTCTGTCCTGAGTTCACAGACACCTCATACAAGTCTGTAGGACAAACGGTTCACAAGTTAGTAAAAGGGGGCGTGGTCACTCAAAGGGGGCGTGGCTTGAATCAGCAGTTAAAAAGGGACTCTGTCCTGAGTTCACAGACACCTCATACAAGTATCTAGGAGAAACGGTTCATTAGTTATGAAAGGGGGCGTGGCTAATCAAAAGGGGCGGGGTTATCAACCACCAGTTAAACAGGGACTTCATGCCGAGTAATCTGACACCTTATACAAGTTTCTAGAACAAACGGTTCATTAGTTATGAAAGGGGGCGTGGCTAATCAAAAAGGGCGGGAATTTATGAAATATTGTTATGTGTAAGTGGTCAGTGATGAACCATCATCATGCTTGGCAAGTTTGAGGAAGATTGGACAATGTATGGTCAAGTTATAAGGTCTCATGTTTTATGAAGTCTGTTCACTTAGAGTAAACTGACAGTTATCAGTTAGAATGTCTGTGTTGGAGGAGGGAGGGGGGAGGGGGGAGGCTTTGGTAGCTAAGCAACCACGTGGCCAGGTGGAGTCGACCAATAAGAGCAGAGCAATCAACTGAAATTAACTGCTGTTGGAGACAGTTCTGTAGACAGAGGTGGACAAACTGAAAATTCTGGCCTCGAACAGAAAGCATTTTTGGCAAAACCATAATACCTATCATTGATCCGACTTCACTTTGAGCGTCCTGAGTTCTTCCTCAACATCTACATATGTTTTTTTTTTAAGAAAAATGAAAAAATAGCTTTGTTAGAGCGATTTTAAAAAACTGTTAAATTTTTTTTTTGAGAAATCTTCCTTCATTTTTAATATGGGAGCCGATGCGGCAGTTGGTGCATTTTGTTTGAGCATCTGTGCGTCCTGCGCCTAAACTATAACTCTGACAGCTTTACCAGAGGATTGTGAGTGAGAGGACAAATTTTCCTACGTTTCTATGTATAAATTATTTCTGTAGAGTGAAATTTGCGGCCTGGAGCGCAGTTTTCAAATTTATTTTTTGACAATTCTTTCTCTCCCTCTACACTCTGTTTGATGACTTCCCCACTCTAGACTCTCCATAGGGTTACATTGGGGGGATTTTTTGACGTGTTTTTGCCCAATAATTTGAAAACCGTATGTCGAAACCCTTAGAAAAGTCATAGCACACTTGTCATGGGCGAGCCGGTCGGTTTGATACCTTTTTTGTGTATGTGCGGCCAAAACTCTGGGAGGAGTAGTCGGCCGAAAAAACAACACGGAAGAAACGGAAGAAAAAGAATAAAAACTAGAAAATTTCTAAAGAAATTTTGATTGTGTGCTTGCCTCTGGACCATCATTCTCGTGGCTCAAATCAACAGTCAAACTGGGACTCTGTCCTGAGTTCACAGACACCTCATACAAGTCTGTAGGACAAACGGTTCACAAGTTAGTAAAAGGGGGCGTGGTCACTCAAAGGGGGCGTGGCTTGAATCAGCAGTTAAACAGGGACTCTGTCCTGAGTTCACAGACACCTCATACAAGTCTCTAGGAGAAACGGTTCATTAGTTATGAAAGGGGGCGTGGCTAATCAAAAAGGGCGGGAATTTATGAAACATTGTTATGTATAAGTGGTCAGTGATGAACCATCATCATGCTTGGCAAGTTTGAGGAAGATTGGACAATGTATGGTCAAGTTATAAGGTCTCATGTTTTATGAAGTCTGTTCACTTAGAGTAAACTGACAGTTATCAGTTAGAATGTCTGTGTTGGAGGAGGGAGGGGGGAGGGGGGAGGCTTTGGTAGCTAAGCAACCACGTGGCCAGGTGGAGTCGACCAATAAGAGCAGAGCAATCAACTGAAATTAACTGCTGTTGGAGAAAGTTCCGCAGACAGAGGTGGACAAACTGAAATTTCTGGCCTCGAACAGAAAGCATTTTTGACAAAACCATAATACCTATCATTGATCTGACTTCACTTTGAGCGTCCTGAGTTCTTCCTGAACATCTACATATGTTTTTTTTTAAGAAAGATGAAAAAATAGCTTTGTTAGAGCGATTTTAAAAAACGGTTAAATTTTTTTTTTTGAGAAATCTTCCTGCATTTTTAATATGGGAGCCGATGAGGCAGTTGGTGCGTTTTGTTTGTGCATCTGTGCGTCCTGCGCCAAAACTATAACTCTGACAGCTTTACCAGAGGATTGTGAGTGAGAGGACAAATTTTCCTACGTTTCTATGTATAAATTATTTCTGTAGAGTGAAATTTGCGGCCTGGAGCGCAGTTTTCAAATTTATTTTTTGACAATTCGTTCTCTCCCTCTACACTCTGTTTGATTACATCACCACTCTAGAGTCTCCATAGGGTTACATTGGGGGGATTTTTTGACGTGTTTTTGCCCAATAATTTGAAAACCATTTGTCGAAACCCTTAGAAAAGTCATAGCACACTTGTCATGGGCGAGCCGGTCGATTTGATACCTTTTTTGTGTATGTGCGACCAAAACTCTGGGAGGAGTAGTCGACCAAAAAATGACACGGAAGAAACGGAAGAAAAACTAGAAAATTCCTAAAGAAATTTTGATTGTGTGCTTGCCTCTGGACCGTGACTCTCGTGGCTTATCAAAAGGGGCACGGATTAAACAGGGACTCTATGCTGAGTAATCTGACATCTTATACAAGTCTCTAGGACAAACGGTTCACTAGTTAGTAAAATGGGCGTGGCTTATCAAAAGGGGCGGGGTTATCAATCACCAGTTAAACAGGGACTCTATGCTGAGTAATCTGACATCTTATACAAGTTTCTAGGACAAACGGTTCATTAGTTAGTAAAAGGGGGCGTGGCTAATAAAAAGGGCGGGAATTTATGAATTATTGTTATGTAGAACTGAAAAGTGATGAACCATCATCATGCATGACAAGTTTGAGGCAGATTGGACAATGTATGGTCAAGTTATAAGGTCTCGTGTTTTATGAAGAAAGCCATGTCTGTTTACTTAGAGTAAACTGACAGTTATCAGTTAGAATGTCTGTGTTGGAGGAGGGGGGGGGCTTTGGTAGCTAAGCAACCACGTGGCCAGGTGGAGTCGACCAATCAGAGCAGAGCAATCAACTGAAATTAACTGACGATGGAGACAGTTCCATCAAAGTGAGCAGACAGAGGTCGACAAACTTGAAATTCTGGCCTCGAACAGAAAGCATTTTCGGCAAAACCATAATACCTATCATTGATCCGACTTCACTTTGAGCGTCCTGAGTTCTTCCTGAACATCTACATCTGTTTTTTTTTAAGAAAAATGAAAAAATAGCTTTGTTAGAGCGATTTTAAAAAACTGTTAAATTTTTTTTTTGAGAAATCTTCCTTCATTTTTAATATGGGAGCCGATGCGGCAGTTGGTGCATTTTGTTTGAGCATCTGTGCGTCCTGCGCCCAAACTATAACTCTGACAGCTTTACCAGAGGATTGTGAGTGAGAGGACAAATTTTCCTACGTTTCTATGTATAAATTATTTCTGTAGAGTGAAATTTGCAGCCTGGAGCGCAGTTTTCAAATTTATTTTTTGACAATTCGTTCTCTCCCTCTACACTCTGTTTGATTACATCACCACTCTAGACTGTCCATAGGGTTACATTGGGGGGATTTTTTGACGTGTTTTGCCCAATAATTTGAAAACCGTTTGTCGAAACCCTTAGAAAAGTCATAGCACACTTGTCATGGGCGAGCCGGTCGATTTGATACCTTTTTTGTGTATGTGTGGCCAAAACTCTGGGAGGAGTAGTCGACCGAAAAAAACACGGAAGAAACGGAAGAATAAAAATAAGAATAGACCCGGTGAATAGTAGTTAGTGTGCTTTTGCAAGCAAGCACACAAAATAATAATAAAAATAGTCCCGGTGAATAGTAGTTAGTGTGCTTTTGCAAGCAAGCACACAAAACTAGAAAATTTCTAAAGAAATTTTGATTGTGTGCTTGCCTCTGGACCATCATTCTCGTGGCTCAAATCAACAGTCAAACTGGGACTCTGTCCTGAGTTCACAGACACCTCATACAAGTCTGTAGGACAAACTGTTCACAAGTTAGTAAAAGGGGGCGTGGTCACTCAAAGGGGGCGTGGCTTGAATCAGCAGTTAAACAGGGACTCTGTCCTGAGTTCACAGACACCTCATACAAGTCTCTAGGACAAACGGTTCATTAGTTATGAAAGGGGGCGTGGCTAATCAAAAAGGGCGGGAATTTATGAAACATTGTTATGTATAAGTGGTCAGTGATGAACCATCATTATGCTTGGCAAGATTGAGGAAGATTGGACAATGTATGGTCAAGTTATTAGGTCTGTTTACTTAGAGTAAACTGACAGTTATCAGTTAGAATGTCTGTGTTGGAGGGGGGGGGGGGGGCTTTGGTAGCTAAGCAACCACGTGGCCAGGTGGAGTCGACCAATAAGAGCAGAGCAATCAACTGAAATTAACTGCTGTTGGAGAAAGTTCCACAGACAGAGGTGGACAAACTGAAAATTCTGGCCTTGAACAGAAAGCATTTTTGGCAAAACCATAATACCTATCATTGATCCGACTTCACTTTGAGCGTCCTGAGTTCTTCCTCAACGTCTACATATATTTTTTTTTAAGAAAAATGAAAAAATAGCTTTGTTAGAGCGAATTCAAAAAACTCTTACATCTCCTTTTTTGAGATATCATCCTGCGTTTTTAATATGGGAGCCAATGAGGCTGTTTTTGGGTTTTGGTGGTGCATCTCTGCATCTCACGCCTTAACTATAACTCTGACAGCTTTACCAGAGGATTGTGAGTGAGAGGACAAATTTTCCTACGTTTCTATGTATAAATTATTTCTGTAGAGTGAAATTTGCGGCCTGGAGCGCAGTTTTCAAATTTATTTTTGGACAATTCGTTCTCTCCCTCTACACTCTGTTTGGTGACATCACCACTCTGGACTCTCCATAGGGTTACATTGGGGGGATTTTTTGACGTGTTTTTGCCCAATAATTTGAAAACCGTTTGTCGAAACCCTTATAAAAGTCATAGCACCCTTGTCATGGGTGAGCCGGTCGATTTGATACCTTTTTTGTGTATGTGTGGCCAAAACTCTGGGAGGAGTAGTCGACCGAAAAATGACACGGAAGAAACGGAAGAAGAACTAGAAAATTTCTAAAGAAATTTTGATTGTGTGCTTGCCTCTGGCCCTTAATTCTCGTTGCTTAGATCAGCAGTTAAACAGGGACTCTGTCCTGAGTTCACAGACACCTCATACAAGTATCTAGGACAAACGGTTCAAAAGTTATGAAAGGGGGCGTGGCTAATCAAAAGGGGCGGGGTTATCAATCACCAGTTAAACAGGGACTCCATGCCGAGTAATCTGACACTTTATACTAGTTTCTAGGACAAACGGTTCATAAGTTATGAAAGGGGGCGTGGCTAATCAAAAGGGGCGGGGTTATCAATCACCAGTTAAACAGGGACTTCATGCCGAGTAATCAGACACCTTATACAAGTTTCTAGGACAAACGGTTCATTAGTTATGAAAGGGGGCGTGGCTAATCAAAAAGGGCGGGAATTTATGAAACATTATTATGTATAAGTGGTCAGTGATGAACCATCATCATGCTTGGCAAGTTTGAGGAAGATTGGACAATGTATGGTCAAGTTATAAGGTCTCATGTTTTATGAAGTCTGTTCACTTAGAGTAAACTGACAGTTATCAGTTAGAATGTCTGTGTTGGAGGGGGGAGGGGGGAAGCTTTTGTAGCTAAGCAACCAGGTGGCCAGGTGGAGTCGACCAATAAGAGCAGAGCAATCAAACTGAAATTAACTGACAATTCCGTCACAGTGAGCAGACAGAGGTCGACAAACTGAAAATTCTGGCCTCGAACAGAAAGCATTTTTGGCAAATCCATAATACCTATCATTGATCCGACTTCACTTTGAGCGTCCTGAGTTCTTCCTGAACGTCTACATATATTTTTTTTAAAGAAAGATGAAAAAATAGCTTTGTTAGAGCGATTTTAAAAAACTGTAAAAAAAATTTTGGGGAGAAATCTTCCTGCATTTTTAATATGGGAGCCAATGAGGCAGTTGATGTGTTTTGTTTGTGCATCTGTGCGTCCTGCGCCAAAACTATAACTCTGACAGCTTTACCAGAGGATTGTGAGTGAGAGGACAAATTTTCCTACGTTTCTATGTATAAATCATTTCTGTAGAGTGAAATTTGCAGCCTGGAGCGCAGTTTTCAAATTTATTTTTTGACAATTCGTTCTCTCCCTCTACACTCTGTTTGATGACATCACCGCTCTAGACTCTCCATAGGGTTACATTGGGGGGATTTTTTGATGTGTTTTTGCCCAATAATTTGAAAACCGTTTGTCGAAACCCTTATAAAAGTCATAGCACACTTGTCATGAGCGAGCCGGTCGGTTTGATACCTTTTTTGTGTATGTGCGGCCAAAACTCTGGGAGGAGTAGTCGACCGAAAAAAACACGGAAGAAACGGAAGAATAAAAACTAGAAAATTCCTAAAGAAATTTTGATTGTGTGCTTGCCTCTGGACCATCATTCTCGTGGCTCAAATCAACAGTCAAACAGGGACTCTGTCCTGAGTTCACAGATACCTCATACAAGTCTGTAGGACAAACGGTTCACAAGTTAGTAAAAGGGGGCGTGGTCACTCAAAGGGGGCGTGGCTTGAATCAGCAGTTAAACAGGGACTCTGTCCTGAGTTCACAGACACCTCATACAAGTCTCGAGGACAAACGGTTCATTAGTTATGAAAGGGGGCGTGGCTAATCAAAAGGGGCGGGGTTATCAATCACCAGTTAAACAGGGACTTCATGCCGAGTAATCTGACACCTTGTATAAGTTTCTAGGACAAACGGTTCATTAGTTATGAAAGGGGGCGTGGCTAATCAAAAAGGGCGGGAATTTATGAAACATTATTATGTATAAGTGGTCAGTGATGAACCATCATCATGCTTGGCAAGTTTGAGGAAGATTGGACAATGTATGGTCAAGTTATTAGGTCTGTTCACTTAGAGTAAACTGACAGTTATCGGTTAAAATGTCTGTGTTGGAGGAGGGAGGGGGGAGGGGGGAGGCTTTGGTAGCTAAGCAACCAGGTGGCCAGGTGGAGTCGACCAATAAGAGCAGAGCAATCAACTGAAATTAACTGACAGTTCCATCACAGTGAGCAGACAGAGGTCGACAAACTGAAAATTCTGGCCTCGAACAGAAAGCATTTTTGGCAAAACCATAATACCTATCATTGATCCGACTTCACTTTGAGCGTCCTGAGTTCTTCCTGAACGTCTACATATATTTTTTTTAAAGAAAGATGAAAAAATAGCTTCGTTAGAGCGATTTTAAAAAACTGTAAAAAAAATTTTGGGGAGAAATCTTCCTGCATTTTTAATATGGGAGCCAATGAGGCAGTTGATGTGTTTTGTTTGTGCATCTGTGCGTCCTGCGCCCAAACTATAACTCTGACAGCTTTACCAGAGGATTGTGAGTGAGAGGACAAATTTTCCTACGTTTCTATGTATAAATTATTTCTGTAGAGTGAAATTTGCGGCCTGGAGCGCAGTTTTCAAATTTATTTTTTGACAATTCGTTCTCTCCCTCTACACTCTGTTTGATTACATCACCACTCTAGACTCTCCATAGGTTTACATTGGGGGGATTTTTTGACGTGTTTTTGCCCAATAATTTGAAAACCGTTTGTCGAAACCCTTAGAAAAGTCATAGCACACTGGTCATGGGCAAGCCGGTCGATTTGATACCTTTTTTGTGTATGTGCGACCAAAACTCTGGGAGGAGTAGTCGACCGAAAAATGACACGGAAGAAACGGAAGAATAAAAATAAAAAGAATAGTCCCGGTGAATAGTAGTTAGTGTGCTTTTGCAAGCAAGCACACAAAATAAGAAATAGACCCGGTGAATAGTAGTTAGTGTGCTTTTGCAAGCAAGCACACAAAATAAGCCCGGTGAATAATAGTTAGTGTGCTTTTGCAAGCACACAAAATAAGCCCACGGAATAATAGTTAGTGTGCTTTTGCAAGCAAGCACACAAAATAAGCCCGAGGAATAACAATTAGTGTGCTTTTGCAAGCAAGCACACAAAACTAGAAAATTTCTAAAGAAATTTTGATTGTGTGCTTGCCTCTGGACCGTGACTCTCGTGGCTTATCAAAAGGGGCAGGGATTAAACAGGGACTTTCTGCTGAGTGCACTGACACCTCGTACAAGTCTCTAGGACAAACGGTTCACTAGTTACTAAAAGGGGGCGTGGCTAATAAAAAGGGGCGGGGTAATCAATCACCAGTTAAACAGGGACTTCATGCCGAGTAATCTGACACCTTATACAAATTTCTAGGACAAACGGTTCATTGGTTATGAAAGGGGGCGTGGCAAATCAAAAAGGGCGGGAATTTATGAAATATTGTTATGTATAAGTGGTCAGTGATGAACCATCATCATGCTTGACAAGTTTGAGGAAGATTGGACAATGTATGGTCAAGTTATAAGGTCTCATGTTTTATGAAGTCTGTTCACTTAGAGTAAACTGACAGTTATCAGTTAGAATGTCTGTGTTGGAGGAGGGAGGGGGGAGGGGGGAGGCTTTGGTAGCTAAGCAACCACGTGGCCAGGTGGAGTCGACCAATAAGAGCAGAGCAATCAACTGAAATTAACTGATGTTGGAGACAGTTCCACAGACTGAGGTGGACAAACTGAAAATTCTGGCCTCGAACAGAAAGCATTTTTGGCAAAACCATAATACCTATCATTGATCCGACTTCACTTTGAGCGTCCTGAGTTCTTCCTCAACGTCTACATATATTTTTTTTTAAGAAAAATGAAAAAATAGCTTCGTTAGAGCGATTTTAAAAAACTGTTAAATTTTTTTTTTTGAGTAATCTTCCTGCATTTTTAATATTGGAGCCAATGAAGCAGTTGGTGCGTTTTGTTTGTGCATCTGTGCGTCCTGCGCCAAAACTATAACTCTGACAGCTTTACCAGAGGATTGTGAGTGAGAGGACAAATTTTCCTACGTTTCTGTGTATAAATTATTTCTGTAGAGTGAAATTTGCGGCCTGGAGCGCAGTTTTCAAATTTATTTTTTGACAATTCTTTCTCTCCCTCTACACTCTGTTTGATGACATCACCGCTCTAGACTCTCCATAGGGTTACATTGGGGGGATTTTTTGACGTGTTTTTGCCCAATAATTTGAAAACCGTTTGTCGAAACCCTTAGAAAAGTCATAGCACACCTGTCATGGGCGAGCCGGTCGATTTGATACCTTTTTTGTGTATGTGCGGCCAAAACTCTGGGAGGAGTAGTCGACCGAAAAAAACACGGAAGAAACGGAAGAATAAAAATAAGAAATAGACCCGGTGAATAGTAGTTAGTGTGCTTTTGCAAGCAAGCACACAAAACTAGAAAATTTCTAAAGAAATTTTGATTGTGTGCTTGCCTCTGGACCATCATTCTCGTGGCTCAAATCAACAGTCAAACAGGGACTCTGTCCTGAGTTCACAGATACCTCATACAAGTCTGTAGGACAAACGGTTCACAAGTTAGTAAAAGGGGGCGTGGTCACTCAAAGGGGGCGTGGCTTGAATCAGCAGTTAAATAGGGACTCTGTCCTAAGTTCACAGACACCTCATACAAGTCTCTAGGACAAACGGTTCATTAGTTATGAAAGGGGGCGTGGCTAATCAAAAGGGGCGGGGTTATCAATCACCAGTTAAACATGGACTTCATGCCGAGTAATCTGACACCTTGTATAAGTTTCTAGGACAAACGGTTCATTAGTTATGAAAGGGGGCGTGGCTAATCAAAAAGGGCGGGAATTTATGAAATATTGTTATGTATAAGTGGTCAGTGATGAACCATCATCATGCTTGGCAAGTTTGAGGAAGATTGGACAATGTATGGTCAAGTTATTAGGTCTGTTTACTTAGAGTAAACTGACAGTTATCAGTTAGATTGTCTGTGTTGGAGGAGGGAGGGGGAGGCTTTGGTAGCTAAGCAACCAGGTGGCCAGGTGGAGTCGACCAATAAGAGCAGAGCAATCAACTGAAATTAACTGACAGTTCCATCACAGTGAGCAGACAGAGGTCGACAAACTGAAAATTCTGGCCTCGAACAGAAAGCATTTTTGGCAAAACCATAATACCTATCATTGATCCGACTTCACTTTGAGCATCCTGAGTTCTTCCTGAACGTCTACATATATTTTTTTTAAAGAAAGATGAAAAAATAGCTTCGTTAGAGCGATTTTAAAAAAACGTAAAAAAAATTTTGGGGAAAAATCTTCCTGCATTTTTAATATGGGAGCCAATGCGGCAGTTGGTGCATTTTGTTTGAGCATCTGTGCGTCCTGCGCCCAAACTATAACTCTGACAGCTTTACCAGAGGATTGTGAGTGAGAGGACAAATTTTCCTACGTTTCTATGTATAAATTATTTCTGTAGAGTGAAATTTGCGGCCTGGAGCGCAGTTTTCAAATTTATTTTTTGACAATTCGTTCTCTCCCTCTACACTCTGTTTGATGACATCACCGCTCTAGACTCTCCATAGGGTTACATTGGGGGGATTTTTTGACGTGTTTTTGCCCAATAATTTGAAAACCGTTTGTGGAAACCCTTAGAAAAGTCATAGCACACTGGTCATGGGCGAGCCGGTCGGTTTGATACCTTTTTTGTGGATGTGCGACCAAAACTCTGGGAGGAGTAGTCGACGGAAAAACAACACGGAAGAAACGGAAGAATAATAATAAAAATAGACACGGTGAATAGTAGTTAGTGTGCTTTTGCAAGCAAGCACACAAAATAAAAATAGTCCCGGTGAATAGTAGTTAGTGTGCTTTTGCAAGCAAGCACACAAAATAACCCCGGTGAAGAGTAGTTAGTGTGCTTTTGCAAGCACACAAAACTAGAAACAAAATTCCAGGGAAATTTTGGAGTGCCACGGGACTACTGCCGGATGATTCTCGTGGTTTAAATCAGCAGTTAAACAGGGACTCTGTCCTGAGTTCACAGACACCTCATACAAGTCTGTAGGACAAATGGTTCACTAGTTAGTAAAAAGGGGCGTGGCTACTCAAAGGGGGCGTGGCTTCAATCACCAGTCAAACAGGGACTCTGTCCTGAGTCCACAGACACCTCATACAAGTCTGTAGGACAAACGGTTCACTAGTTAGTAAAAAGGGGCGTGGCTACTCAAAGGGGGCGTGGCTTCAATCACCAGTCAAACAGGGAGTTCTGTCCTGAGTTCACAGACACCTCATACAAGTTTGTGGCACAAACGGTTCACTAGTTAGTAAAAAGGGGCGTGGCTACTCAAAGGGGGCGTGGCTTCAATCACCAGTCAAACAGGGACTCTGTCCTGAGTTCACAGACACCTCATACAAGTCTGTAGGACAAACGGTTCACTAGTTAGTAAAAGGGGCGTGGCTTATCAAAAGGGGCGGGGTTATCAATTAACAGACAGAGACGCCATGCTGAGTAATCTGACACCTCATACAAGTTTCTAGGACAAACGGTTCATTAGTTAAGAAAGGGGGCGTGGCTAATCAAAAAGGGCGGTAATTTATGAAATATTGTTATGTACAACTGGTCAGTGATGAGCCATCATCATGCATGACAAGTTTGAAGCAGATTGGACAATGTATGGTCAAGTTATAAGGTCTCGTGTTTAATGAAAGAACGCCATATCTGTTCAGTGAGAATGGGGTAAAATGGGGCGTGGCTACTCAAAGGGGGCGTGGCTTCAATTACCAGTCAAACAGGGACTCTGTCCTGAGTCCACAGACACCTCATACAAGTCTGTAGGACAAACGGTTCACTAGTTAAGAAAGGGGGCGTGGCTAATCAAAAAGGGCGGGAATTTATGAAATATTGTTATGTAGACAATCAGTGATGAGCCATCATCATGTATGACAAGTTTGAGGCAGATTGGACAATGTATGGTCAAGTTAAAAGAGTTAACTGTTTTCAGTTAAAATGTCTGTGTTGGAGGAGGGGAGAGGGAGGGGGGGGAGCTTTGGTAGCTAAGCAACCACATGGCCAGGTGGAGTCGACCAATCAGAGCAGAGCAATCAACAGAAACTAACTGTCACTGACAATGCTTTGCTAAAGTGAGCAGCCAGATTTGGACAAACTGAAAATTCTGGCCTCAAACAGAAAGCATTTTTGGCAAAACCATAATACCTATCACTGATCCGACTTCACTTTGAGCATCCTGAGTTCTTCCTGAACGTCTACATGTATTTTTTTTTAAGAAAAATGAAAAAATAGCTTTGTTAGAGCGATCTAAAAAAACTGTTAAATCAGATTTTTTTTAAAATCCTCACGTGTTTTTAATATGGGACTCAATGGGGCAGTTGGTGTATTTTGGTGGGGCTTCTCTGTGTCCTGCGCCCAAACTATGACTCTGACAGCTTTACCAGAGGATTGTGAGTGAGACCACAAAATTTCCTACGTTTCTACGTATAAATTATTACTGTAGAGTGAAATTTGCGGCCTGGAGCGCAGTTTTCAAATTTATATTTTGACAATTCCTTCTCTTCCTCTCCACTCTGCTTGATGACATCACCACTCTGGACTCTGAACATTCCGCGCAATACACACACATGGGAAAATCGCCCTCCCCATTAGTTTGGAAAAATGGAAATGTTTTCGCACTTCGTGCGAAAACTACACGTGCAATCGCTCTGAAATTTCACAGGACTAGAGTTAAATTTAGGCCCTACAACTTTCTAAATCGGTTCGGAATTTTACAAGCAACAGTTTGCGAATGGTGAGGCCCCAAAGTTGGCGCAATGCGTTCCGGATGGGCCGAAAAGTGCACGTTTGTGCACGTTGTGCGCAAACGTGCGCGCCGATCGCTAATAAAAGTCATTCCACACGATTCCCAAAATTTTCAAATTTATTTTTTGACAATTCGTTCTCTCCCTCTACACTCTGTTTGATGACATCACCACTCTAGACTCTCCATAGGGTTACATTGGGGGAATTTTTTGACGTGTTTTTGCCCAATAATTTGAAAACCGTTTGTCGAAACCCTTAGAAAAGTCATAGCACACTTGTCATGGGCGAGCCCGTCGGTTTAATACCTTTTTTGTGTATGTGCGGCCAAAACTCTGTGAGGAGTAGTCGACCGAAAAATGACACGGAAGAAACGGAAGAATAATAAAAATAATCCCGGTGAATAGTAGTTAGTGTGCTTTTGCAAGCAAGCACACAAAATAAGCCCGGTGAAGAGTAGTTAGTGTGCTTTTGCAAGCAAGCACACAAAATAAGCCCGGTGAATAGTAGTTAGTGTGCTTTTGCAAGCAAGCACACAAAATAAGCCCACGGAATAACAATTAGTGTGCTTTTGCAAGCAAGCACACAAAATAATAATAAACATGAGCAATAATAAGAGATAAGAGATCACTCATCCTCACTGCTTGCAGTGAAGATGAGTGCCTCGCTGCTCAGCCGTGGCACTAATAAGACATAAGCCCACGGAATAACAATTAGTGTGCTTTTGCAAGCAAGCACACAAAATTAATAATGATTCAAATCAATCTCATTCCTGAGGGGTAAATTAAGCTAGTTAGCTTATTCTAGCTTGGTAACAGGGAACAGCTGGTCTGTCTCAGTCCAGAGGTAACAAAATTCTAGTACCTCTGAACTAAATCATAGGCTATCTAATTAGTTTAATCCTTACAAAAAATGTGCTTTCAGACTGTAACAATCATGTTCTTTGTTTTGTTTTGGTGGCAGCAGAGTGAACAATACCTTGTTAAGCTAACAGCTTCTGGCTGCAGCTTCATAAATAGCACGGGCTCCATATCTGTATTTGTTGTGCAGATTTTTCTACTGTTGGCCAGAGGGAGGCTAGCTGTTTTCCCCAGTCTTTGTGCTAAACTAAGCTAAGCCAACTGGTTGTTTCAGAATCCCAGAGAGATGTGAGTGGTATCAATCTAACTTTGCAAAAATTGTAAATAAATGTGTTTCCAGTTCCTTTCATAATTAATTCAAGGTTTGATATTTATTGTTAAAACACTGATTGCTGATCAAGTGATTGAGCAAACCAAAAATTAATCCTATTTCTCCTCATGCTGGTAGACTTGTTGTTTGACCGCCACAAGACGATAAACTTTCATGATGCAAAAGCTAATCCAGCCTGCGACTTCCCTAAGTTTGTTTGAGTTTATGAACCTGGAGGTGTGTGGGACGGAGACACTAGCAGACGCTCTGTGGGGATGTGATGTAAATCAAAGAACTGGGAGATGAAAGCCGATGCTTGGCACCCAGAGGACACTGTGGCCCTAGCAGGGCCGAATCAACACAGCCTGATCTGAATCCAATGGCCTTAGGCCGGCAAGATCACAGGCAGAGATCAGAGACATGGGCCTTATTTCCCCACGGTCCAACTCTCATGATGTATCCTCTTTCTATACGGTACCACAACAATCCAGCTCCGCCAGTGTCTTGTTCTCTTCCAATCATGAGCCACAGACGCTGAATACTCAGTTGGATGTTTGTATTTAGTCCTATGATCATGTAGATGGACTACAAAGTGTTTCTGATCTTCAGATGTCTGTGAACACATCTATGGCCTACATCTGTCTCTGTTTCTCACCATTGAGCTTGGAAGTGAAGCAGAAAGCATCATAGCGCTCATCCTCTTTGTGCCTGTAGCCATAGTTACGAACGCCAGCGGGGGTGTCTTTGCGGCCGCACTGGTCTCTGGGATGAGAGATAGGGTACTGGACTGAGCCGTCCTCCAGCCATCCAGCATTACACCAGTCTAGGCCTTCCAGCCAGGCCTGTGGAGGGAGATAGTGTACATTCATGGCTCATACTGAAGCATTAAATACTTTATTTAGAGGAGAAGGAATTTATCTCTTCTCACATACCTCCATTACTCTGGACTTAATGCATATGTTTCTTTTAATAGGAGGATGGATCTGCAGTAAAATATATAGACCGTTCATATGCATATTCTTGATTTCATACTTACTGATGCTATTAAGCACTTTATGACTGAGGGTCGTACCCAGTAAGTGCAATATTACTACCAAAATAATGGATATGCTGTGAAGGGTGTGATCGAGATAGCTCTTTATGACATACTATTATATGACTATTTTTAATCAAAAACCATATTACAGCTTTTTATATTACTTTTATGAAGTTCACAACTTTTTTCTGAAATATTATATCACAACTCTTTTTTTTACTTTTAAAATTACTTTTTATACATTTTATGACATACTACATACATACATTTCGTGACAAACCATACTATGGCATTTTTTATAATAATAATAATAATAATAATAATAAAATTAAAAATTAAGACAAAAAGAAAAAGACACAAAATCATAACAGACAGCAGGCAAATAAACAAGGTATATTTATCTTTTTTAATAAAAAAATTGTAATAACAAAATAAAAATAAATACAAATAAATAAATCAAATATGTACAAATATAAATAATAATTATTATATATATATATATATATATATATATATATAATATAATATATAATAATAATAATGTAATAAATAAATAAATCCAGATACACAAACACAAAAATGCAAAAAGAAAAAAAATGGGTAGAAGCAGTTTAGACAATAAAACTATAAAAAAAGATGTTGTAAAAGGAGAGTTGGACATTTTATTCATGACAAACCACACCATTGTTTATATATCCTTGGTATTGATCTCTGCCTTTAGTCTCTCTTGAACATGACATTTGATTCACAGGAAGGGCTTAAATTCACCTTGTGCAGCTGAGAGTGAGAGGCCAGAATGGCATCCTGCTGTTTGCAGGCGTCCTCGCCCTGGTGGTAGTTGAGTTTATAGCGCCCCTCACGAGGGTAGTAGGGAAACACCACTCCTACAGGTGACAGAAACAGACACAATGTTAAGTGTGAGTCCGTAAAATGTATCAGTTTGACTTCAATCTCACGTGAAATGGTGCATTTTTAATTCCTGACCTTCTAGGTCGAGGTTGACAAATCCTGTATCGTCTTCCATGTCGTTAGTGACTTCACACTCAAAGCGTCCGTAATCTTCCAGTGTGACATTCTGGATGATCACTGAGGCGTCACCTGGTCCTGCCTGCTCCAAAAACACACGGCCTCTGTAGGATCCAAATGCACGCTGCTGCCTGGAGAGATTTGACATGAATATTAAAGTATATTTTATTTAGCTTGTAAAAAGTTACTATGGATTAAATGATGAAGAAACGCTGTAAAGATGGACTTTCTGTGGCAACTCTTACTTACACAGTCTTCTGAAAGGACCCATGTATTTTCTTATGATATATGAATGGCGTCGCAAGTATCTTAATTCACCATGTTCATTATATGATTAAAACGTGTCATTAATATATTTATATTCATACATGTATCCTGTCAGGGTGAGTTGAATTGTTGAATATTTAACAACTTGATCTGTGCCTAATTGGTTTCTCCCAATATCTCATGGTATATAACCATTTTTGGTACAAAAATCAGCCTATTAAGTAGTAATAGTACACATGAGGGCCAAAAATCAGAAGTGCAAGTACTTAGTACAGGTGAGTACTGGCTCAATTTAGGCACTGGTACAGGGCAGTGAAATAAGTCACTCAATCAAATCAACATTTGTTGGACTGTGTCCTATAACTGAGAAACAGAAAGGTTAATTAAAACATCAGATAAAAATGTATTGACCAAATAATGCAGATTTTACCTTCCAAGTGACACGAAGACATCCTCAAACTGCAGCGCATCAGTCACTTTGGTCCATTTAATTCGAATTCGAGCAGGATCGATGTTCTCGGGCTCGTGGTGGAATCTGCAGGGCAGAGTGATGGAGCCACCACGATGTGTCACCACTTTACCAGGAGCAGTCTGCACAATCACTGCTCCGGTGTCATCCTCTGCAGGGAGAAAAATACTGTGCTGCAAGGAATTATTATTATATATTTATAGCTATCTAATTTCTTTAAATTTGCTAGTGCTAGTATGTTGATATGTTCTTGTCTGTCAGATGGGTTTTGATTGGCAACTTCCATGCTTGTCACTATAGCACTATCTGGGCCAGAAATCTGAAAGTTGAATATAACTTGACTAAATTAAAGACATATAATAAGAAAAGCAGTGGATACAAGCAAATATAGAAGGAATTCTCCATTCCAATATAAATATGTGCTTTCAAGTCTTTGTAATGCTGTTTACAATCACAGTTCAAACTTGTAACTCTTGTTCTTTTTGTCTGAAAATGTGCTGTTTTTTGTCTGTGACATTAGTGCCTCAACATCCAGCATATCAATAGTGTAAAAAAAAACATTGTTCATCATGCAGTTTATTCACTCCTCTGCACAGATCTATCATCAGATTACCCCACTCCAGATTTAACCTCAACCTCTGCTAAGAGCAATTCACCAAACCGACCCAAGACTAATGATAACCATAGGCCTCTTCCCTTAATGGGCAATAACAAGATCTAGTTCGCATTTTTGGAAGACATTTGCTCGTCTGCTGTTTGAAAGACTACACACACAACAAGTGCGGTGTAAACATTTAACAAGCGGCTGCAAGAGGTTTTCTGATATGTTGTGACCAGATAAAGGCACCGGCAATTATCCGTGCCAGCCAGCAATTAGTCATGTCACTGCTTACTGCTCTCTGCAAAGTTGTTTATCACCAACAGCCATGAAGGCAAAGTGGTGTTTAATCAAAAACTTTAAGCACATTATTTCCCCACACTGCACCAGACTGATGTAAAGACGAACAACACCATGTTACTACTGACTCCTGCTGGTTGTTAACAGTGCCTGAGTCTGGGTGGTGATACAACTGGCAGCTTAGAAGCAGCCTGTTGCCATTCATTAGTGCAGACAATTAAACCACTGTATGCTACCTGCCTAGAAACAATTCCGACGAAGTTATGAACCAGCCGAAAAAGAAAGTCAGACTTCTAAAGGCCACAATATTTTTCTCACAAGTTGGTGGAGACCCAAAAGGAGTGAGAATAAAGGATGTATATTCATCAGGGGGTCACAACTCTAATACATTTATAAATGTTTGCTAACATATTAGCCACAATAACTAACTTATAAGACAACAAGATGTCAGAGCTGTGTGTCTGGCAGTTTTTTTGTTGAGTTATAAAATTATTATATAAACAGTATCCCAAATAGGTACATTGTTAGAATAATCTGTGATTCTGTCTCTGTTGTCTGTCTCTGTGTGATGAACATCACTATCTATGCAGCGTAATTCACTGTGTGTGTGTGTGTGTGTGTGTGTGTGTGTGTGTGTGTGTGTGTGTGTCCTCTCTGTGCATGCAAGATACTTTGATACAATGATAATGTGTGTTAGAATAATTTGATGATTCTATGTTGTTTAAATGATTTGATTATACTGCTTCTTTTGTCTGACTCTGTTCTCTGTCTCTGTGCGTGACACAGGTCACTATCAAAGGTCAACCTTGGTACTATTAATCAGGCAATATGATTTTGATACAATGATTATGTTTGTGTGTTAATGTTGATTTAGAAACTGTGATTACTTTGATGACATATATTCCATTTGCTTAAACTGATTAAGATTCTATAATCACAAAGAATATATGTTATGTTTCATATTTTTTAGACTTTAGAATAGATTTAGACATTGAAAAAATAAGTGGCTCCAAATTATGTCTGTAAGACATAATAAGGCAGGAGGTTTTGTTGAATGTTCTGGAGAAGGTCAGGATTTGATGTGCCGGCCATCAGAAGATTGTGGCCCGGTGACATGATGTTTCCCTGTATTGATTAAAACTGACGAATCAACACATCAAGAAGGCGGAACGTCCTGGAAGAAATCTACCATCATGTTTAGTAAACAACTGTTAGTATTTAATGGGTTCGAGGGAGAGAGACGAGGTTCAGACTTCACGAACTGAAACCCGTCTGTGTGTATCAGGGACATGGAGAGTGAACCCAGAGATCTCTGTATTGCACATTTCTTGACGTATTGTAATAAAATTATGTTAAATTGAGAACTTGGACATCTCCTGCTCATCATTCCCCATCAACGATCTGCGCATAGAAGATAGGTGAGGATTTTCGGTTGGTGAGATTATTCAATTTTCAAGGTTTCCTCAAGCTATTTTTCTAACGTGCTAATATTATTTTTAAACTATGATTAGACTAAATACATTTACTGCATCTGCCTAAACTTCCTCTGTCCTATTTAGAGTAAGATTCTATAATCACAAAAAGATTTATTTTATGTTTTATTGTTTTGTTGCAAAATCTGTGTCTCCAATAATATCTCTGCAAGTCACATCAAGGCAGGAGTTTTTGTTTTGTTCCAGGTCAGGTCACAGACATGATGTGCTGAGCAGAAAGATAACTGTCTTCTCTGCTTGGTGACATGACGTGTCCACGTATGCAATAAACGGACAAATCAAAGATGATCATTGGAAGGAGGCACTTCTGGAGAGTTCTACCTACATTCTTATTAAACCTCTGTTAGGATATAAAAAGGGTTCAGAGAAAGTAGACTGGTCCAGACCTCATGAACTGACTAGCCTAATGTGATGTCAGGGACGTGTTGATTGAATCCAGAGACTCTGTAACTGCACATTTCTTGATGTATTGTAATAAAATGAAGTTCAACTGAGAACTGGGACGTCTCCTGCTCATCATTCCCCATCAAACGATCAGCGCAGAGAAATAGGTGAGGATTTCCTGTTGGAGTCAGATAATTTAATTTGAAAGGTTTCCTCAATGCATTTCTAAACAACCTCTACCTCTACATTTCAGAGGCAAACACACTTTTCACTGTATGATTGTTATCCAATGGCTCTTGTCTTTAGATGCAAAGTAGAAAGATTTACATATGAAAGAACAAAGACCATGGGTGGAGTATAAGACAATGGTCCTTTTCAAAGTTGTCACCTCTAACAGATGTGCAGACCAGAGCATTTGTATGGGATTAGAACACTGACATAAATCACGCACTCGTAATGAAACCTGCGCGTGCGCAAATCAAACATCAGCGCGCACATATTGTTTTTTCGAGCCCTTTCAAATCACTCGCAAGCTATTTGTATCCTGCATCTCCCTATGCTCCCTAGAGCAATATTGCAGCCTGCGAGGAGGAAAACACGCTTTGCACGCACGTGGGTCCACTCTCCCTGCTCGCTTGCGACACTTTGATCTGCCCGCTCGAGTGTGTTTTTTTAGTGGGCGGTTTTTGTCAGTAAGGGGGCGGGCCTGGGCAGGCATGCCAATCACCATTGTACGGAATATGATTGGTTGAGCGACTTCGCTGATTAGACAGCAAGGTACAGCAGCTCCACTAGGACAAATGGGACAAATCTCACAGCCCCGAATGCCAAATGTGACAACGATAACATTAAGGCCTCTAAAATGTTGAATATACAGCTACTATATTAATTTACAAAAATTGAAGGAGAATAAAAACAATGGTTCAGTTTAACCAGGATAAAGATCCACATTATCTACCTGTATTGTCAAATACACCATGCTTATGAATAAAAATAACCTTATTACAATAATAGATTTAGATTAAGGGACACTATGTGTATAAGGCCTTCAGTTTGTGTTTCTGTTGTATGTCTAAAGTCTGATAATAGTCCTGTTGATGTCATAATGATGTCATCAGGGTTAAATGTCTGAGTCTGAACTACAAACTATGATGTATAGTTCGGAGGAAGCTGACATTTTCTGGACAAGAAGGATACAGTGTTTTCAGAGCCCAACTCATACTGGTGCCTTAAGTTGGAAAATATTTTTTAGTTTGTTTTGATACGGAAGTGGTAATTGAGTGTTTAACAATTTTTTTTCATTTAACCTTTATTTAACCAGATAAAAAACCCATTGAAATCGAGACCTCTTTTACAAGGGTGACCTGGCCAAGAAGGCAGCAGCACACGTCAAAAGTTACAAGACAGACGAACAATAACAATAAACAGGCAGCGAAAAGTCCAACATATTAAAAGTACTAAAGTGCAAGTGAATAGGCGGTATAAATAGGTAGCATAAATAAGCAGTATAAAGTGCAGCAGTGATAAATACAGTAGCGAATTAGGAACATGAGCACTGTGCAAAAGATTTACATTGACGTTTTTTGAGAGTTGTGCGAAATGCTCCCAAAGGAATAAGTTCTGATAGTTTCAGCTCAGATTGAAGGGTATTCCAAGCAGAGGGGGCAGAGAAACTGAATGCTTTTTTACCTTTTTCGGTCCGGACACGAGGGACAGAAAGGTGCACAATATCATTGGATCTGAGGTCATAACGGCTACCAGATCTCTTAAGGAAAGTGCATAGGTAAATGGGAAGCAGGCCAAGAAGAGCCTTATAGATCATGGTCATCCAGTGCGTATGACGTCTTACAGTAAGGGAGGGCATGCCAGCTTTAGCGTAGAGTTCACAATGGTGGGTGAGGCGGCTACAGCCAGTGATGAATCTCAGGGCACAGTGGTACACAGGAGTTAAAGATTGTAAGCAGGTGGCTGAAGCTGACATGTATACAACATCGCCATAGTCAAGTAAAGACAAGAAGGTGGCTGAGACCAGAGGCTTCCGAGCCCTGAGGGAAAAACATGATTTGTTTCTGTAAAAGAAACCTAGCTTCACCCTTAATTTTGAGATCAATTTTTTTACGTGCAGTTTGAAGGACAGTTCTTCATCAATGGTGAAGCCCAGATACTTATAATTGGTGACCAGCTCAAGAGTTTACCCCGGACAGTTTTGATTGACGGAATATTTTCCAACGGAGTAGATGAATTTGCAAAAATCATTAGTTTTGATTTATCAGCATTTAAAACCAGTTTCAATTTTTCCAGACGAGTCTGCACTGTATTAAAGGCAGATTGCAAAAATTCAAAAGCCTGAGCAATGGCATGTGAACAACAGTAAATAACAGTATCATCCGCATAGAGATGATATGAGGCATTTGATATGTTGGCACACAGATTATTTATGTAAATTGTAAAAAGGATGGGTCCTAAGACTGAGCCTTGCGGTACACCTTTTGTGACCTTAAGAAAGGAGGAACTAACTCCGGTCATCTGAACACATTGTGTTCTGTTTCCCAGATAATCAGCAAACCAAGAAGCAGCCTGCTTGGAGATACCGATTTTGAAAAGAATTTGCAATAGGAGATCATGGTCCACAGTATCAAATGCCTCAGACAGGTCAATGAACAAAGCCACACAAAACTTTTTCGAATCCAATGCCTCACACACATCATTTAAAACTTTCAGGGCAGTAGTAACAGTGCTATGCTGCTTTCTAAAACCAGACTGAAGAGGATTTAGTATATTCTTCAGTTCCAAGAAATCCTTCAATTGATCACAGACCAATTTTTCAAAAATTTTGGCCAGAATACATAATTTAGAGATAGGCCTATAGTTATTTACAATTGAGGGTTCACCTCCTTTTAGAAGTGGGAGGACAAATGCAGACTTCCAAACTTTCGGAAGTTTGTTTGTGCTGAGGCTTAGATTAAAAATACTGGCAAGAGGCTCAGCAATTAAGTCGGCAGCCAGTTTAAGAAAAAATGGATCCAAGCTATCTGGACCAACTGTTTTTTTGGAATCCAAGTTTTTTAGTGCACTACGGACCTCAGAAGTAGACACAGGTTCAAAATGGAAAGAGCAATCAACAGGGAGACGACTCGCTATAGAAGGTTCATCAGATAAAACGGTGCTTTTAAAATTACTGTTAGAAAGATCAAACAAGTGCCCGGCAGTGATAAAATGTTCATTAAAATAATTTAACATTTCGCATCTGTCGGTGAGGTTTACTGCATCTTTAACCAGAAAGTTAGGCAATTCAGTGGAGGGCATTGCACCAGAAACAGATATTACAGTGTTCCAGAATTTTCTTGGGTCATTTAGATTTTTGGTTGTTTCGGATAAGTAAAATTCTGATTTAGCCTTCTTAATTAGTGCAGTACATTTATTGCGGAGCTGGCGAAAAGTGATCCGATCAGCCTCGATTTTTGTTTTGCGTGCTCTGACCCAGGCAAGATCTCTATCTTTGAGAAGGTCTCCAATTTCGGAGGAGAACCAACGATTGTTTCGTCCCTTTATTCTAAACCTACGTAAGGGAGCATGTTTATTAATTTGATTCAGAAATTCGGAGTGAAAGAAATTCCAGGCCAGCTCGACATCATCAAAGAGAGAGATCCGCTCCCATTCAAACTTTGACAAATCATGCAGAAAAGCCTGCTCATGAAAAAGCTTGAAATCTCTTCTAACTAGAATACGTGATTTGGTTTTAGGGAGTTTAGCATTCCTGACTACTGCAATGGCACAGTGGTCACTCAGATCGTTTCCGAACACACCAACATTAGTATACTTGTGGGGGGCATTTGTTATTATGAGATCGAGAAGCGATGATCTTAATGGGTATTTGATATTAGGCCGTGTTGGGCTATCTATTAATTGGTACAGATTTAATGAGTCACAGATGGATTTCAAACCATCTGAGGCTGAAGACAACCAATCAAGATTTAAATCCCCCACTAACACAAGCTCACCAGAATTTAACCCTGAGACATAGTTATTTAAGGAAATTAGGGCTTCACTGCACGCTGAGGGAGGCCTATAACAGCCCATGATTGTGATGGACCGTCCCTGTTGGAAATCAAGTTTTAATGCCAAAAATTCAAACTGTTTACTAATGGATATAGACGAGAGGAGAGTAGCGTGAAACTTGTTTTTTATATATATGGCTACACCTCCACCTTTCTTGGGACGATCACAACGAAAAACATCATAGCCGTTTATACAGATGTCCTTATCTGAGACTGATTTATTTAGCCAAGTCTCAGATAGAACCAGAATATCAGTATCAGTTGTCTGTACCCAAATCTTAATTGTATCTATTTTAGGGAGCAGGCTCCGGACATTCAGGTGTAAGATGCCCAGGCCTGATCTCGCTCTGAATTCATCAGGAGTAGTAATATTTTCCAGAGAGGGGCCTGGGTTAGGCTGAACATTGCCTGATAGCAAAAGGAGGAGAATAATAAAACATTTTCGTTTTATATTAGAAGTTGAATCCTTATTATCAGTATTGTGAATTTTCAGATCAATTAGTGAGGTTTCCGTGTGTATAAAACTGTTTTGTAAGACAGATAAACACATCAAAGAAAGAAGAGATACGCGAATTTCTCCTGGCAAGCAACAGGACAGCAATGGATGTTTGGCCAGTCTGTCAACAGCCAATGACCAGGTACAGGTCACTGACCTGGAAGGACCCGAGCGTGTAGGGGGGGCGTACATATCACAACTACTATTTCATGTTATCTTAATCCAAACTGTTACAGGTCACTAATATGTGCTTACATTGTCAACATGCTACAAAATGACAAAACTATAAACAGCTAAAAAATGTGTTTGTTGGATAGTTTATAGTGTGTCAATGTAGGCAATAGCTTATATTTTTCCTGCATGAATGCTCAAGCATGTACCCGTATGATTTGGGGCGTGGCTACAGGTCACTGACAAGGCGAGCCGTCAAGCAGAGCAATGCGTATCCACGGCAATGTGTTAATAAAGTTATATATAACGTTATATAGATAGAAAAGAGGACGTTTACCGATTTGGTCTTATAACTTTGACCCTTTCACACTGTATTTTCACTTAATGACAGTTTATTTGAACGTTTTGTTCAGTAAAAATGTCTTGTTCAGTGTTTGGTTGGACTAACAGACACTCCAAGGAGTCGCTGCTCAGTTTTCTGAGGTAAGAAAGATACATTTTGTTTTTGTTTTTTGCTAGCCAAAACTAACATCCCAGTTAATGCTCCAATTAATGCTAACATGAATTAGCAGCGGCTTCTCTCAGTCGGGTTGCCGGTGTAGAGAGGCGTGTAGTCAGTGTCGTCAGATCCCTCGCACTCCACCACAGTCCAATTATGGTCTGCTCCGGGTATCGGAAACAAGATGGCGACCCAAGATGGCAACGAGTATAACGCTGAACTCTGAACTACTTTTATACTGTGGATTTCTTCTTCTTCCTCTTCCGGACGCAATTTTGCAGGACAAATTATACATCAAAATGTGCGGTTTGATCGAGATCGGTGTGCTATTACTTTTCTCTACAGAATATGAATTTTTCGCGACGTAAGTCGCAAAAAACTGCCCAAAATTTTGCATTGAAATGAATGGGACGGCCGAAAGAAAATGAGCGGAAAAGAACAATAATTGGAGATTTTCAAACGTCTACTTTTCCGGCATAATTTCATGTAGAGACTCCATTTAAACTTTGAACAGTAGACACAAGTCTTGTGTATCCATGTATTAATCCACGTTTCGATAGGCCATATAGTTTTTTATCAATCCCTGTTCAATGACCATGATCATTTTTGGAGAAATTCTCAGATTATAATGGGAGACATTCAAGAAGAACTCAGGACGCTCAAAGTGAAGTCGGATCAATGATAGGTATTATGGTTTTGCCAAAAAGGCTTTCTGTTCGAGGCCAGAAATTCCAGTCTGTCCACCACTGTGTCGGGACATTGGCAGTTGGTTGCAGTTAATTCTGTTGATTGCTTTGATCTGATTGCCTTTGATCTTTGATGTGATTACAGATACACACACAGACACACATGCGCGTTAGCACACACACACACACACACAGGTAACTTCATGCGATTTTCGTTACACACTCCTCCAGATACACGTTTCACACACACACACACACACACACACACACATTTTGAGGTTAAAGGGCATAGGTACTACTTACTAGTATATTATATAGTATCATAACATTACTAGTATTAATTGTTTGAAATCTCTGAATAATCTCCCCATAATGTACACACACCAGCAGTAGCCCCCGTGGCCCTTTCAGAATTTCCCCAGAGGAAATTTTTTAGTTTATATACAGTCTATGGTTCTAATCCCATACATTTGACTGTGAGCTGTGAGAAACAGGAAAAGAAAAGTTTTATTTCCTTACCAAGCACATGCACCACCTTTCTCCTTCCCTTGTCTATGTCAGCAGGCAGCGAAGTCACTGAGAGGATAAAAGTCAGGATGAAAACCACAAACGACATTTTCCCAAAGGCCAGACGCTGCAGCTGCTTTAAGAACTGCAGGAAGGGACACAACAGAGAATTATGGTTAACACAGGTTAAACGGAAATGGAGAACGCAAACAGTAGCACTGCAGGGGCAAAGCAGAGACCTAAAAATACAAAGGTGAAGAGAACGAAGGACAAATCTTCAGTGTCAGAAACAATGGATTTAACTTAGCGGCAGTGGGAACTTTGGGATAATAATTCTGGTAGCCTTCACTGTACATATATAATGATAGTACGGAAGTCCTGAGCGGCAAGTGAGAAAAAAATTCTTGTGATCAGTTCTCAGATTTTTTTAAAGATTATTTTTTTGGCATTTTTGCTTTATTGAAAGTGATAGATAGAAAGGGGGAGACAGAGGGGGGGAAATGCGGCAAAGGGACCTCAGGCTGGATTCGAACCCAGGTCCGCCGCAGGAAGGACTCAGTCTTAATGGTGTGAGCCACTGGGACGCCCTCAGTTCTCAGATTTAATCTAAATTTAATTTATGAGTTATGAATAGGTTTAAAAAAAAAAAAAAAGGAAACACTTTAAACAGATTATTATTTATTATATTTATTATTATTTATAATTTATTTATTTATTAATGTTTAATCATCATTTACAAACCGTATACAGGCCATTTAGAATGATAAATAGATAATTTATGAATGTTTAGCTAACTACATCATTTATAAATGACAAGTAGATGATATATTGATGTAAGTTTATAGTTACTTTACCATAAACAAACAATTACATTATAATTTATAGTTTATTAATAGTTTTAGTTGCACTCATTTTAACATTTTTAACACCATATTAAGTATGTTAATGATTTTGAAATGATTCATATACCTTTAAGAAATTGGTTGAAATTTTAACATTTAAAGATTACATTTGCATAGGACTTTGTAAATGGTTAATAATTGGTTTATAATCAATCAATAAACATCACTTAGTTGGTCATTGTAAAGTGTTACCAAAAGTTTTGCCAGGACAATTTTGTACTACCATTTGTACTACCAAGTTGTTGTACTACCATTTTCAGCCACAAGAGGCTATTCCACTACCCCAAAGTGAGCTTTAATATGATCATGCACTCTAAACACAAGATACATTTACTGTGTTTAAGCAAGTTATGTAACATTACTGTGATGTCTTTCTTTCGGCTAGAAATTTATTTTAATTGGTGCATTTTCTTTTTCAAGAAAAAGAAAGTAATGAAAAATTGGCAAAATAATGGCAGAAAAACATGGCAAAACATTTTTTTGTCTGGCAAAATTTTCGACTTAACTTCAATACTGGTTCTTGAACAATACTTTTTCAAAACCATACAACATCCAACATTACAGTACATTATTTTTCATTCCTTTACACGTCTCCAAAACCCTGTAGCCTCTCATTATACAACAACACACTGTAGCTTCTACAGCTGGCTACATTAGACAGTCAATCAGCAGCATTATTAGGTCTTGGTACAAAGCATGCTGCATGCTCATTTGCTAAATGACACTGAGGGATTTATATGGGCTGAAATATGTGCCACCAGAAACTGAATATGAATTATTTATATTTGAATTGCTTAACTTGAATAATTGCATTAAAAACTGAATTCGAATTAAATAATTTGAATATGTATTGTTCAATTTTAAACATTGCATTGAAAAACTGAATCTGAATTGTAAATGAAATTGAATTTATAAATTTGGAACTGAAAGTTCAGTTCTCACAATTCAAATTCAGTTCGCAAAATTCAATTTCAATTTTCTGCGATGAAGATACACAGAGTGCCAATAAGAACCTCCGTTAATTTTGGTAACATTTGTTGCCACCCAGTTGCCATGGCGCCTCTTCGGCCAACCATTCCATTCTAGCCTCATCCATGATCAAGCCAGTCTAACTTCTTCCTCCATTTCATGGCGAGTGGCAACCGGGTGGCAACAAATGTTACAAAAGAAAATGGAGGTGCTGATTGCCCGAAGAGGTGCCATGGCAACCAGGTGTGTATCTTCGTCGCAGAAAATTTAAATTTAATTTTGCAAACTGAATTTGAATTGTGAAACCTGAATGTTCAGTTCCAAACTTATGAATTCAAATTCAAATTATGTGATTCAAATTCAGTTTTTTAATGCAATTATTCAAGTTAAGCAATTCAAATTCAAATATAAATATAAATAATTCAGTTTCTGGTGGCACATATTTCAGCCCATAGCTTTACTGCTTATGCTTAGCTACTGAAATTTAGTATTGAATGACAAGCATTTTTTGATACTCAATACTACAGAGGCAACTTGGTCATTGCCAAAAAAGTTTCTGTAGTTCTGTACCCAGCCCTGTCAGTGAGCAAGACAAAAAGTGGCAGGTAATTGATTTGATCAGCTTTTTCAAAACACGAAAATAAGGTTAGCCAAGTGTGACTTCTCTGTGTTTGGTTTGAGAGTTATGCTTTCAAGTCACAGTCTGCTACACATAGCAGTTTAAAAGTGCCAGCTGTGTAGCTCACAGTCACAGCATGAAAAGAGGAGATAGTCCTCACAGAATAGTCAAAACTTAAAGCTTGTTTGTCACTTGTTTATCTTTACTGCCAAGTGGCAGCTGAAGAAGAATGCAAATATGCAGACATGAAATCTTCATGACATTAAAAAGTGGTAAAAGAGAGAGAGAGAGTATAACACATTTAGAAACCGTCATTCATACAGTATAGTGAGCCATCTCTCCTGACAGTGACCAGTGTAGGATCACTTTGCAAAAAAACTCCAACAAACCACTGCTGTTTATTCTGGTCAAGTGCTCATTAGCTTTATATGCTCTCTCTCTAGGTTTTGTCTGAGAGTGCAGTGGCTGCTCAGAGCACCACAGCTGCACACTGTGTGTATTTTGACCTAGCATGTGACATCCCTGGCAGTGATGCATGAATTCACAGTGGATTGCAAAGCCTTGTGAAAAAAAACAAACATGCTCTGTACATACTGTGGGTTGGGCTTCATAATATCATCGTAACATCAAAATGCAGGAGTTGGTATGTAAGCTGCTAGAGAACTGCATTGTCAGTGTCACCTGTGAAAAACTGCTTGCTATGTTACATAACATGTGAACAGGCCCTTGTGAAGCACAGTTACTAAAGCACATTTACATGCACATTGCACACTATAAACAGCCCTGCTGCATCATTTTTTCTCAAGGTTAGTCCAATGAACACCCCTGCAGTTCCCACGCAGCACAGAGAACTGCAGAGCAGAGCCGTACTAATGGAGCACAGAAGTGAACTTACCATGGCTATCACAACAGGATTAGTGTCTGGATGGAGCAGATGTGCCGCTGTGTGCCGTTTAACTCCTCAGCCAGGCTAAATGTAGTTCTGCAGCAGCACTCACCTCTCTCCCTCCTTCTCTCTCTCTGTTCCCAGTCCCATCGCTGATCTCTCGCACTGCAGGGGAACCACCGGTGTTTGTGGGTCCCGCAGTCCTCAGATGACGCAGCACACATTTGCCTGTGCAGGCTGTGTGGATAAGTCAATCACAGCAGTGATTTCACACTGATTCAATGTTTGTGGATGTCTTTCCGTGTGTTATTGAAGCCCATTAGAGTGTCACATATTGGTTTGATTGTCACACAGTTTGTAGCAGTTAATGTAGTGAAACCTCATTAACTTTCAGGCAGAACATTGTTGCTATTAAAGACCAATTGAAATAATGGAAGCTGTTAGTGTTGAGACTATGACTGCAGATTAAGACTGAGTTATGTCATCAAGGCAAATCAAATTAATCCAAACAACTTTATGGTGCAGAAAGGGAGTAAAGAGAAGACTTTCAGCTCATGTTTTAATGCAATATATTTTAATAATGGTGCAGTAATTAACATTAATAAGCAATGTGCTGTTTAGCAAATAGTCCATATTTACTAAAGTAACTGTATTTAAAGACCATTTTAAAGTAGGTAGCTTTAGTTATTTTGCAGATAAAGATACTATATAAGTGTAGACACTCACTGGAGCCATTTTTCTGAAATATGACTACTTAATGCACATGTTACTAATAATGCAATACGTACTTTTTTGTATGGGGGTTTTACTTGCAGTGGAGTATTTAACACTATAGTAAGGCCCCACAGCTCAGACACAGGATGAACTCAAGTTTGACTGAAAAGTGTTCCAAATGTGAAGTAGAGGTGGGAAGCTACAGACATTGTATCTGGTCATGCATACATATTGAGGACTACTGGGGAAAATTGTTAGCAAATTTAAGCTGATCCACAGGTTCTGCTTCTGGGTTTACCCAGTACTCATATTAAAGGCACAAAGTGATATTTGACTTAATACCAATCGAATAATTAACACACACATTTAAATGTAAGATGGATGACTTTTTAAGTGAAGGAGTTCAAGTATCTCGGGGTCTTGTTCACGAGTGAGGGTAGAATGGAGCGTGAGATGGACAGGCGGTTTGGTGCGGGCGTTGTACCGGACCGTCGTGGTGAAGAAGGAGCTGAGCCGGAAGGCAAAGCTCTCGATTTACCAGTCCATCTATGTTCCAACCCTCACCTATGGTCATGAACGTATAGTGACCGAAAGAGCAAGATCGCGGATACAAGCGGCTGAAATGAGCTTCCTCCGTAGGGTGGCTGGGCTCAGCCTTAGAGATAGGGTGAGGAGCTCAGACATCCGGAGGGAGCTCGGAGTAGAGCCGCTGCTCCTTCGCGTCGAAAGGAGTTAGCTGAGGTGGTTTGGGCATCTGGTAAGGATCCTCCCGGGCGCCTCCCGTTAGAGGTGTTCCAGGCACGTCCAAATGGTAGGAGGCCGCAGGGAAGACCCAGAACACGGTGGAGGGATTATATCTCTCTCCTGGCCTGGGAACGCCTTGGGGTCCCCCAGGAGGAGCTGGACATTGTGGCTGGGGAGAGGGATGTCTGGAATGCCCTGCTTAGCCTGCTGCCCCCGCGACCCGGCCCCGGATAAGCGGAAGAAAATGGATGGATGGATGGATGACTTTTTAAAGATCTGGGCACCCTTCTTAAAATATGCTGGTAAAAGACTCACAACTATTGTATTAAAAGGGATGATAGATGACAATGAGGGAAACTGGGTAACTCATGTTTTTGGGTTATAAGGCAGGACATTCATTTTTAATTTTCCTATTTAAAAAAATAGCATTTTCTCTCCAAATGGAAATTGAGATAATTGTAAAAAAAATGTTGTTGTTGTTTTTTTACTACTCTTCACTTCTTTCCAGATGTGTATTTGCTACATCACTGTCAATTGTAGGGACAGAGGATTTTCATTTTTGTGGCCACAGTGTGTTGTTTGTTGGTTTTGTCTATGTTGGAAAATGCAATAAAAATATTACTATTTTGTCCATTTTTGAATCCTTTTTGTGTCTTTGTAAGTCATTTTGTGTCATTTATTGGTCAGTTTTGTCTTCTCATTTTGTGTATTTTTTGGTCATTTTGTGTCTTTTTTTAGTCATTTTGTGTCTTTTTTTGGTCATTTTATGTCTTTTTTTAGTCATTTTGTGTATTTTTTTGGTCATTTTGTGTCTTTTTTGGGTCATTTTATGTCTTTTTTTAGTCATTTTGTGTATTTTTTTGGTCATTTTGTGTCTTTTGTAGTCCTTTAGTCCAACATAAAATGTAATTTTGATTATTTCTTTCTACTATCAAAACACTATCATGCTCAATAAAAAAATGTAAATGTTCAAATGTGAAAAAAGGAAATTCAAATATAACATATAAGATCTGGATGTCATGAAGAAGTCATGCTTTGGAGCTTTTGGTGACTCCAGAGGGTTAAGATCTGTGTTTCTTTCTCTTTGGTGGCACCTATGGCAAATTTTGTCATCTGTAGGCATCATCTTTTCTTTGTTTTTTCAGCCAAACTGTTTATTAAAAATGCTAGCAGAAACCATAAAAAAATAGTACTCCACTTTACACATGCGCTTTTGTCGACCTACCCTAGGTGATCGAGAACACGTCTCTAACTGTACGCCCCTTGGGATTTTTTTCCTGGGAATGTCGCCACAGACACCCAGCTTGCAATACTGCAAAGCCAAGGGCTTATTTCAATCATTACTTCCTCCACCACTGACTAATGCAATTTATAACCACCAGGTACATTACCAGCCAAACTTAATAATAACATAATCACAGTCATGATTCAGTGAATAAAACTGACTATAATTATCTATAATTACTCCATCAGTTAACCGGCCAAAAAAAGCAGGAGATTTACAACAATAATATCAGAAAAAAGAAGCAAATTTGATTTATGCGCTCAAGATATTCACTGGCTTCAGTAAGACTAGGTCCAGTGATAGTGAGTGCTGACAATGATCCCACATCTAAACATCAGGCCTGTCCAGCTGTTGTGGACTGTTCAGCTTCTAATCAGTCAGTGAACAGTCAACCATGTGAAATCAACATTAGAGAAGAAAAGGTTTTTGCTTGTACAGCCAATTAATTGAATTTTGGAAAATTTGTTTATGAGTTCCTGTAACCCTACATGTTTTTTACTCCTTTTTGAAAATTATTTTATTTATTGAAATATATAATGAATTAATATTTTTAACCAGTTCCTTGCTATCTGTTTCATAGCTGCCATTTATACGTTTGCTTGTTAGTTCAGTTAGTGATATACCTCCAATAATTTGCTTCACCAGTGCCTCTTTAATTTGGAACATTTTCAGAGGTTATAATAAGTTGCCTGAATGTTCTTAAAAATGGGCAGAAAAAGAACACTGTGGTTCTTTTTGCTCTGAGAACAGCATCAATGACAGTGAAGTCCCCATCAAGCACCATATGGTCATGTGGTGCAGACTCTACAAGAGCCTTCCATGACAACGAAGGCGAAATAAGACAGGCCCTTAAGATGATAGCAGCCGGCAAATAGAAGAGACAGGACACTCAACATTAGGAATCTGCACTTTGGGTTGAATTAAAAAAAATGTTTTAATGAAACTGCACTGATGGCTTCATTATTGCATACTGTGCTACTGAGATTCAAGTTGACCGGCAGGGTCTTGCAGAACAAGGTGCACCTGTCAACTGCTGTGCAGCTGTTAAGAGTTACTGCAGTCCTGTGTGGCATCACTGTGTGAGCGGCTCCCAGAGTTTGAGACATCTGCCCGGGCTGTCTCTGGTGTATCGAAGGCAAATCAGCAGGAGACGCAGCTCAAAAGGAAACGGGGGGAAAAACTGTTGACAATTTACAGATGCTTTGTCGGGATGAGAAATTCAAGGTAGACCATAACACTGACAGCTTGCTTTAATGCTTTAGCCAACAGCTGGATGCTTTGGTATCTTAGTTAATGTCATCTTAAATGATGCATTGGTTACTCTAAAATTAGCCAAGCTATTGTCTGCACTGCATCTACATGATTCAGTCAAGGCCTTTGCAGTTGCTCTAGTATAGGGACCACAGAGCTCAGCAGAGAAAGATTATCCTCCTACAAATTTATTACAAGTTGAGAAATACCCTCCAGGCAACTTTCCTGTAATATTAGCACTGAGGGTTTTTCTAAGATTACCTGTTACCTCAGAGGGAGGATCTCTAATGAAATGCACAAAAAATGAACTACCACAGGGAATAAATGTTGATCAGCAGTGATTTTGCTGGATTTTGAGGATTTAAAAGCTCAATCCTCTCGACAAAATCAAGAAGAAAGGCTCAGCTACTTAGCGTTGATGTATTGTTTCATAAAAGTGTCCGGTATTGATGCGATACAGTTCACTTCCTCCCTGAAGATACAGGAATAAGCAGAGCTGGTTATGTTGGCCAAAAATCAATGAATGCAGCTTCTGAAGGAAACATTTTGCTGTTGCACATAATCATTGACTCAGGTTGAATGAGCAGGGATATCATTCATATGCTTCTCCTTTCTTACTATGCCCCTTGCATTGCTTTTATGTAGGTGTTTTAAATGTGAAATGATGTGTAATTCAGTTTCAGTAACAATGAAACACTGTAAATATATATATCACCCAAAACTGTATTTTTAAAAATACATTACTCCACTGCAAAATACACTGGCACCATGTTTGTAACAAAAATTTAATGTAATATATATATAAAAGCCATCACTGTAATTTTTGCATTTATCTTTTGCAAAAAATACTTTTTCTCACTGTTAAATGTGCTAAACACCATATCTCTAACAAAAATATACTGTAATATTTAATGGTAAAATCTTTAATTTATGCAGCATTTATAAAGTATTTTCTTGTCAATTATTTGGCAGAACAGCGTTTCTTTTGATGGAAAAACTTTTTATTTATACGGTAAAATATGAATAAAATGTGAAATCAACAGTGCTAATATCATTTTACCGCAATATTTTTAAGAATTGCACCGTATTTATTGCGGTAAAGTTCTGGCAACCACAGCTGCCATTTTTTTACCGAAAAAACAACAGTTGGGTTATTTTTACAGTGTAATTAACCCGCTCACAGGCCCCTTTTGACACCTCATTCACTACCACTACCTCTCTTTTGTGTGTGTATTCTGTCATTTCTAAATAAACAATTAAAATACATTTATTTCAACCCAGAGAAAAAAGTATTCTGAGTGACAAAATATTATTATCAGCATGTATGCAAAGGATGAGAAATGTGAATACTCTTTGGCAATTAGACTCCATCGTGACTTCATATGTTTTAAGGGAATGGTGAAGCAGAAGTGGAATAGGAAACACCCCTGTGGAGTCCAGACACTGGTGATGGTGATGAGACGAAGAGACGAAGTATTGATTCAAATATTATCAGTGGTTAGCAGCCCGCAAGTATGGGCAAGTGCACCAGACCAGTAGGTCAATATCAGCTATATTAATGTCATATATCATCGTATATATTAACATAGGTGGAAGTGACATTAGAAGTGTAAAAGCAAAGAGGGTAGCAAGGAAACAAGGAGAACTAGGCCTGCAAGCAGGACTGAACGGGACCGAGTAGAGGGAGCCGTCGGGGGAGGCCACGTCGGGGGAGGCACTGTGGGCTCAGTCCCTATGCATACCAAATGGCGTGTCCCCTACCACTGTGCTGGTGGTAGGTGTAAAACATGTTACTTGCTGTTGCCAGCAGGGGGCTCTATGACTGTGTGTCAATATAGACACGTGGGTGTGTTCAGGGCTGGACCCTAATCACGTGTTTGAAATTTGGGACAGATTGGACAATGTATGGTCAAGTTATCCAGTCTCGTGTTTTATGGCTAGACGGCATATTTTGGCGCCATGCCACGGCCACATAGTGTGACAGTCGGTAAAGTTTTATACAACTTTTGATCCCAAAGGCCTTGTGATGGTACTGACCAAGTTTGAAGTGGATCACAGTAAATCTGTAGAAGGAGTTCGTTAAAGTATGCAAGCTAGAAATGGCAAAAAACGCTGAAGTTGGCGGACTTCCTGTTGGGTTTGAGGTATGGGTCCAAGAGGCTTTTTGGTGCATCTCCACATGATTCATGTGTGTACCAAATTGCGTGTCTCTACATGAAACCTACTGCTAGGGCTAGGTATAAAACATGTGACTTCCTGTAGCCAGCGGGTGGCGCTATGACTGTGTGTCAATATTGATTTGTGGGTGTGTTCAGGGCTGGCCCCTCATCACATGTGAGAAATTTGGGACAGACTGGACAATGTATGGTGAAGTTATCCAGTCTGGTGTTAGATGGCGAGACGCCATATTTTGCCGCCATGCCACGCCCACATATTGTGAATGTCAGTAAAGGTGTTGATAAGTTGTGTTCCCAAAAGCCTTGTGATGGTACTGACCAAGTTTGAAGTCATTGGGATTAAATCTGTTGGAGAAGTTATTAAAGTATGCAACGTGGTCATTTTATGAAAGGGGGCGTGGATAAAGCATAAGGGGCGGGGCTTTATGAAATATTATGATTTAGAAGTGTTAAGGGCTGGACTCTGATGAAGCATGAGAAGTTTGGAGCAGATCGGACAAAGAATGGAAAAGTTATAACAATCCCGTGTTTTATGGCGAGATGCCATATTTTGGCGCCATAATGTGACTGTCGGTAAAGATTTGAATAACTTTTGATCCCAAAGGCCTTGTGATGGTACTGGCCAACTTTGAAGTGAATCAGGTTAAATCTGTAGGAGAAGTTCATTAAAATATGAAATGTGGTCATTTAATGAAAGGGGGCGTGGAAATAGCATAAGGGGCGGGGCTTCATGAAATATTATGATTTAGAAGTGTTAAGGGCTGGACTCTGATGAAGCATGAGAAGTTTGGAGCAGATCGGACAAAGAATGGAGAAGTTATAATGATTTCGTGTTTTATGGCGAGATGCCATATTTTGGCGCCATAATATGACTGTCGGTAAAGATTTGAATAACTTTTGATCCCAAAGGCCTTGTGATGTTACTGGCCAACTTTGAAGTGAATCAGGTTAAATCTGTAGGAGAAGTTCATTAAAATATGAAATGTGGTCATTTAATGAAAGGGGGCGTGGAAATAGCATAAGGGGAGGGGCTTTATGAAATATTATGATTTAGAAGTGTTAAGGGCTGGACTCTGATGAAGCATGAGAAGTTTGGAGCAGATCGGACAAAGAATGGACAAGTTATAACGATCTCATGTTTTATGGCGAGACGCCATATTTTGGCGCCATGCCACGCCCACATAGTGTGACTATCGGTAAAGATTTGAATAACTTTTGATACCAAAGGCCTTGTGATGGTACTGACCAAGTTTGAAGTAAACTAACCCTAGCCCTAACCCTAACCCTAATTAGGGTTAGGGTTAGGGTTAGGGCTAGGGTTAACCCTAACCCTAATTAGGGTTAGGGTTAGGGTTAGGGTTGTGGCTAACCCTAACCCTAACCCTAACCCTAATTTGGATTAGGGTTAGGGTTAGGGTTAGCCACAACCCTAACCCTCACCCTAACCCTAACCCTAACCCTAATCCAAATTAGGGTTAGGGTTAGGGTTAGGGTTAACCCTAGCCCTAGCTAGGGTTAACCCTAGCCAGGGTTAACCCTAACCCTAACCCTAATTAGGGTTAGGGTTAGGGCAAGGGTTAGTTTACTTCAAACTTGGTCAGTATCATCACAAGGCCTTTGGTATCAAATGTTATTCAAATCTTTACCGATAGTCACACTATGTGGGCGTGGCATGGCGCCAAAATATGGCATCTCGCCATAAAACACGAGATCGTTATAACTTCTCCATTCTTTGTCCGATCTACTCCAAACTTCTCATGCTTCATCAGAGTCCAGCCCTTAACACTTCTAAATCATAATATTTCATAAAGCCCCGCCCCTTATGCTATTTCCACGCCCCCTTTCATTAAATGACCACATTTCATATTTTAATGAACTTCTCCTACAGATTTAACCTGATTCACTTCAAAGTTGGTCAGTACCATCACAAGGCCTTTGGGATCAAAAGTTATTCAAATCTTTACCGATAGTCACACTATGGCGCCAAAATATGGCATCTCGCCATATAACACGAGATTGTTATAACTTCTCCATTCTTTGTCCGATCTGCTCCAAACTTCTCATGCTTCATCAGAGTCCAGCCCTTAACACTTCTAAATCATAATATTTTATAAAGCCCCGCCCCTTATGCTATATCCACGCCCCCTTTCATTAAATGACCACATTTCATATTTTAATGAACTCCTCCTACAGATTTAACCTGATTGACTTTAAAGTTGGTCAGTACCATCACAAGGCCTTTGGGATCAAAAGTTATTCAAATCTTTACCGATAGTCACACTATGTGGGCGTGGCATGTCGCCAAAATATGGCATCTCGCCATAAAACACGGGATTGTTATAACTTCTCCATTCTTTGTCCGATCTGCTCCAAACTTCTCATGCTTCATCAGAATCCAGCCCTTAACACTTCTAAATCATAATAATTCATAAAGCCCCGCCCCTTATGCTATATCCACGCCCCCTTTCATTAAATGACCACATTTCATATTTTAATGAACTCCTCCTACAGATTTAATCTGATTCACTTCAAAGTTGGTCAGTACCATCACGAAGGCCTTTGGGATCAAAAGTTATTCAAATCTTTACCGACAGTCACACTATGGCGCCAAAATATGGCATCTCGCCATAGAACACGAGATCGTTATAACTTCTCCATTCTTTGTCCGATCTGCTCCAAACTTCTCATGCTTCATCAGAGTCCAGCCCTTAACACTTCTAAATCATAATATTTCATAAAGCCCCGCCCCTTATGCTATATCCACGCCCCCTTTCATTAGATGACCACATTTCATATTTTAATGAACTCCTCCTAAAGATTTAATCTGATTCACTTCAAAGTTGGTCAGTACCATCACGAAGGCCTTTGGGATCAAAAGTTATTCAAATCTTTACCGACAGTCACACTATGGCGCCAAAATATGGCATCTCGCCATAAAACACGAGATCGTTATAACTTCTCCATTCTTTGTCTGATCTGCTCCAAACTTCTCATGCTTCATCAGAGTCCAGCCCTTAACACTTCTAAATCATAATATTTCATAAAGCCCCGCCCCTTATGCTATATCCACGCCCCCTTTCATTAAATGACCACATTTCATATTTTAATTAACTACTCCTAAAGATTTAACCTGATTGACTGGCAACAGGTAGTCACATGTTTTATACACAACTCATCAACACCTTCACTGACCTTCACAATATGTGGGAGTGGCATGGCGGCAAAATATGGCGTCTCGCCATCTAACGCCAGACCGGATAACTTCACCATACATTGTCCAATCTGTCCCAAATTTCTCACACGTGATGAGGGGCCAGCCCTGAACACACCCACGTGTCAATATTGACACAAAGTCATAGCGCCCCCCACTGGCAACAGGAAGTCACATGTTTTACGCCTAGCCCGAGCAGTAGGTTTCACGTAGAGACACGAAATTTGGTACACACATGAATCATGTGGAGATGAACCAAAAAGCCTCTTGGACCCATACCTCAAACCCAACTGGAAGTCTGCCATCTTGGTTTGAATATCGCACAATTCATCGCTTTTTCCCATTTCCACCTCGCATACTTTAACGAACTCCTCCGACAGATTTCACCCCATGGACTTCAAACTTGGTCAGTATCTCAAGGGCTTTGTACTTTGGGATCCAAAGTTATTGAAAGCTTTACCGACTGTCACACTATGTGGGCATGGCATGGCAGCAAAATATGGCGTCTTACCACAAAACTACACATCCTTATAACTTTTACATACTTTGTCCCATCTGGTCCAAACTTCTCATGCTTCATCAGAGTCCAGCCCTTAACACTTCTAAATAACAATATTTCATAAAGCCCTGCCCCTTATGCTTAATCCACGCCCCCTTTCATAAAATGACCACGTTGCATACTTTATACTGCATACAAATTTATTCCCATTGACTTCTAAGTTGGTCAATACCATTACAAGCCCTTTGGGAACATAACTTATCAACACCTTTACTGACCTTCTAATATGTGGGCGTGGCATACCGGCAAAATTTGGCATCTCGCCATAATACACCAGACTCTATAACTTGACCATATCCTTGTCCAATCTGTCCCAAATTTCCCACACCTGATGAGGGTCCAGCCCTGACCACACCCACATGTCATTATTGACACACAGTCATAGCGCCCCCCCCCCCGCTGGCTACAGGAAGTAACATGTTTTACACAGACACGCCATTTGGGATGCATAGGGACTGAGCCCAGAGCGCCACGCCGGACGTGGCCTCCTCCAACGGCTCCACTCTGCTCGGTCCCGTTCAGTCCTGCTTGCAGGCCTAGTTTTATTTATTCTTGTTTATTTGTTTTCTCTCTTTCGTTTGTGTCCCATGTCAAAACAAAAGTTGACAATGCTATTAGAAGTAGCACAATTAACGTACATGTGTCCCATTTTTAACCATGTCACTTCCAGTGCTCGCATTTTCCTTTTAACACCTTAACTTCCGGCATTTATGTGCATTTATTTTACTTTTTAAACTATCTTTATAATGTCTCTCCAGGTGTTTTTTTATCCCTAACCTTAGAGAAGTACTCGTAAGAAAACTGCAGATTTTTATCTGAATGTAATTGCTGTGTTTTCAGCTTGCAGCCATTGAATGGGCTGATAACAACCTTCTCAACGTGCCAGAGCACTTACCCATACTTATGGGCAGATAACCACTGACAAAGCCCATTCAATCATCCAAAAGCATTTGAAACAGGTGCAAAAACTGCTGGTAAAAACATCAACTTATCTGTGGTTTGCAAAAACACATAATGTTAAAAAATGTTGCTGGTTATGGGTTGCAAAGTAAAACTGGGGACTCTGGGCCCCTTAAGGGATTGGGGCCCAGTTTCTGTTTGCCACGTTTGTTCACCAATCAATGAGCGTTTGTATAAATTAACCAAATACTGGTCAGACATAATAATTCATAAATCCCTAATTACTTAATTAGTGATCAATGTGTTTGAATGTACTACACAAGAAGGCAACATACTCCATGGACCCTGAATGAGGACCCTCATGACTTCTTGATATGTGATGCATTGATAGCTAAGTAATTGTATAATAAATGAAAATAAATAAATAAATAATTGAAGCTAAGTCATGACTGCCTGAAAAAACCTTTCATGATAAAGACTCTCTTCCATCATTGCAGTTTGAATTGTTTAGTTGTATTTTTCAGAGCCACAGCTCTCCGGGGCCCGTCTGCACAGCCGAGCAGACATCTGCGGCAGAGACCCCCTTGTGACTCCCATCATGGGATTACAGAGCTGTTTGGAGCAGCCACATTTGATTTAAAGCCTGTGTCACACACACACAGAAAGCACTGCTTGCATGTGCGAGCAGGGACGATGGCACACTTCAGCATGAAAAAGGTGCTGAGGGAGAGAGAACGGCTCTGCCTCTCTGTGTCTGTCTGTCGGCCTTTTCCTCAGTGAAGTACCAGGGATAATTACTTATGAGTGGGCTGCTGTTGTTGATGGGGCAGGGATGGAGACAAGGGTTACACTGAGGTTTTAAAAAAGCTATATCTAACACATAAATAACCCCCTTTATCTCTGTCAAGAAAACACAGTGGTCATTTAAATGACCGCACTGCATCCAAAGCATTATTAAAAAAGGTTTGGCTGATAAATTGAGTATTTGTCAACTACATTACATTGTGTGATGATAATCTGCTTTATTATTTTGTCAGTCTGACAATAGTCCTTTATAGAATTGACAACAGTGTCTCCCACCTTCCAATCAAATAGAAAAGGAACCTCTTACACACTGCCTGGTGGTCATTTCAGTGCGTTTGTTTATGCAGACAAAAACCCAAGTCGTTTGATGTTGTTGTTAAAGACAATGATGAGAGTGGCGCTAGACTATTTTCTGGGCCACCCACAGAGAGCGTGCATCACTCAGCAGAAAAAAAGAAACAAACAGGATCAAGGAATGTAAGTGGAGACAGGATGAAACACTCTCAATTTGGGCACACGGGATGAGACAGAATGCAGAATGGTGCAGCCACGTCTTGGTTTTCCTACTTAAGCCAAGACAGAAAAGGCTGCTCTTTTAAAAAAACTGAAATAGGATGGCAGCAGACAGCGTTGCAGTGTGTTCACCAGAGTGAGTGAGTGACAAGAGCTGCAGTTGAAGTATACATTACCTTCTGCGGCACATATTGGCACATCCTTGCCACTCAGCTCTGAGTAATGATCTGTGCTGGCTCCAGGGGAAGTAACAAGGATTTATCAAGTCCTCCCCCTCCATATTCAAGCCCCCACAATGTCTATTTCACATGTGTGTGGGATAATGTGTGTGCATTTCAAAATATGCTGCAAGGTAAAAATACTGCAAGGTATGGACAACATAAACACCTTTAAATAATGTCTGCACCAACTGCATTACATTTTAAAGTTTAAATTGTAAATTGCCATATTTACTGTTAAACAGCCATATTTCACAGAGAACATATTTTCTGTTATACCTTTAGCTTTGGGCAGACTAGAGGTAAGCGTTTGCTGGTATTGTTACATTTTCAACTGCTTTCGTCTCCTCTTTGCCTCAACTACACACTCGATGAAAAATAGAGGCCTTGTTATGTCATTCACTGGTTTGTGTTAAAGCATTTTAGAGAAGGTAAGGCAAAGAGCTGCATCCAATTGCTCACATTCATTCATGCTCACAAACTTCAGCAAAGAAAATTGCCAAGCGCTATCCTGTTGGGTTGAATGCACACAGGATGCTCTGCTGTATTTTCATCAGCTCCCCTCCAGACATTTCACGTTGTTTAAGCTTCTCTGGTTCAGTCATACATATGGCTGTGGGGTTTATTGTCTTACCGTTTTATGGCTTCCCCATACAGAAAACTCCAAACACAACTATGTGCATGTGTTTAGTGTCTTTGCAGAACAGAATAGAACAGAGGTGTAGGAAAACTAATCATCTGTGCAGCCTCACACTGTCTCTGAGTATAAGAATAAATCATAAATTGAAATGGTTCCAATGTAAGGTTAGATGCTGTAAATATGTATTATGAAACAACAGCTTTACTTGCAAAGAGTGAGAAAACTGATTTGCATACTGAGCCGAAAGGCACTATTTATATAATATATACAGAAGACTGAGCACTAATCTGGGAAACGCAACTGCTATTTGCTTTTTTATTACTCATATTATTAATCTTCTGCTCTGAGTGCACTTCTATTGATTTGTGTTCATCATAATCTGCTATAAATATTGTTCAAGTTGTCTTGATAATGTTTACTTGATGATGCAATCTGCCCACTTTTTAAAAGTCTCAGCCATAATAAGTGAAACCTCAGCAGCTTGCTGTTTCAACCATCAACATGCAATATGCTGGAGTCCTTGAGGCACAAGGTTATGGAAGGGTTCAATAGCTGCTGCATTCATTCACATTCATCTCATTTTTCTCTCACTGATTGGCTGAAGGAAAGATTGAACATGTTCTATGAAACAAGACCAAGACTCAATCTATGGTAGCGTCTCTGTGAGGCTGTACTTACAAGGTACTTTGAGATAAATGCTGTAGTCAACAAGCAAACATTCAAATTCAAAGTCAATGCTAACATAATGATGGTCAATATCTTTGGTATCTTTCACACATGCATTGCAACCCTGAAGTCATCTAGACCAGTAGTTCTCAACCTTTTTGAGTCGCGAACCCCAATTTAACATGCATGTTGTCCACGGCCCCCGCTCACTGAACACAATCTCACAGTTCAGATCATACAAACTCAGTTGATACGACGAATTTTGTACAAATGATGAAGCAGACAACAACTAAAACTCTCTCTGTCTGAGCATTTCTATATATTTTTATATTTTATTGTTACTTTTAATCTAAGTCCTTTGCTATAAGTTTAAAGGCCCATTCTGACCTCCTGAGTGTGTAACAGTCAGCTTCAAGCCAGAGACTCCTTGGAAAGTAAGACCTTGATACTTTGGGATTTGTCAGAAAAGACAAAAAATTACCCAAAAAAGAATCAAATGGACCTCTATTCTCAACCTTGGGGTCAGGACCCCAAGGTTGAGAATAGCTGATCTAGACATCACCTGGAGAACCTGTATGTTGAATGCAAATGTATGAATCAGACAATCTTAACACTTCCAGTTTTAATGTATAAAGTCTGTGTAATGTCTGATTGAGCCCATGTGTGAGAATTCACAGTGGACTAGTGGGTGCCATTGTATCATACCACTGGCACAAAGGCACAAAGCGACCCCCAGAAATCATCTCACGACCCCAATTGGGGTCGGGACCCCAAGGTTGAGAATAGCTGATCTAGACATCACCTGGAGAACCTGTATGTTGAATGCAAATGTATGAATCAGACAATCTTAACACTGCCAGTTTTAATGTATAAAGTCTGTGTAATGTCTGATTGAGCCCATGTGTGAAAATTCACAGTGGACTAGTGGGTGCCATCGTATCATACCACTGGCACAAAGGCTGAAGAATACAAACATCCAAGGGTGAAGAGGAAGGCTCTGATTCTCTGGACATTGTGAGGAGTTGTGATGACAAAAACAGCTTTAGTGTTATTGCATGCATGTTTGCATGGTGAGATCAGGGGAAAAGTCATGATATCACTAAGAATACATCATCTGGAAACCCTAAATATACTTACCAAATTTTGTACATGCATGAAAGTCATGATTCCTACTATTAGGACTATGGATATTCTACTATTTGATTAAAAATACATTTCACTAAAGGAAACACTGCAAAAAAGGTGTGTCTAAAAACAAGATAAAAACACTAAATCTGAGGGAACAGATCATTTCACTTGGCAAGATTTCTTAAATTAAGATTATTAAATCTAGAAAAAAGCATGTTGTACACTTAAAATAAGAAATTAACTCTTAAAACAAGATAAATGATTAAAGCAGCAAGCAGTGATGAACTGGCCCAAGCAGAGTGCACTGACAATTATTTGTTTCTTATCAAGATAAAAAAAACTTTAGATTTAAAAGTGTCAGATATTTTATTTTGTTTTAAGAATTAATTTCTTATTTTAAGCGTTCAACATGCTTATTTCTAGATTTAACAATCTAAATTCAAGAAATCTTGTCAAGTGAAATTATCTGTCCATGCAGAAATATCATTTCCCTCAGATTTAGTGTTTTTATCTCGTTTTTAGACACACCTTTTTTGCAGTGCAAAGATGTCAACCTCACAGTGGTGCTAGAGGGAAAGTCACAAGATCACCAAATCAAAAGGATTCATCATCATGGGACCATGAATGTTTTTACCAAATATGTTAATCCATCCAGTAGATGTTAAACTATTTCACAGAAAAGGTGAAAACCTTGACCTGCAGCTCGCACTGAGTAATGGTAAATGGACTGCACTTATATAGTGCTTTTATCCAAAGCGTTTTATACTACAGACTGCACTCATTCAACCGTTCACACACATATTCATGCTGGTGGCGTAGGCAGTCTTACAACGGTGCCACCTGCCACCACTGGGAATTCATTCACAAACCGATGAATGCAGCATCAGTGCGAATAAGTCAGAGGATCACTAAAGGATTCATCATCTGGGCACCATGAATGTCTGACATGGCCAAAAAAACAACTTCACAGACCAATTAGCTGTTTCAGTGTTTATGCAAATAAACATAATCAAAGTGTGGCAACAAACATTAAAACAACCACAAACTCCAATCATGTTGAGGAAAATAATCTTGTATTTTGGCATTTGAAATAAAACAGCTCCTCATGAATCATCAGATATGTAATTAACTCCAAAAGGTCAGACAAGATTAAGAATTATTATTTGTCTTTGTACTTGGTATCTTTCTCCTCGCTGTTGGGCAAACCTGTCTGCCCAGGAAAGGGGGCGATCTTCAGGAAGAAATAGGGGTTACTCTGAACCCTCAAAGCCACCAGGATGGGGGTGGCTGCATAGAGCAGGTTAGCTGCCAGCACGGACCAGAAAGCATCATTTGGGATACGGTACGGAGCCGCGGTACGAGGGTGGAGGGACCCCCCGATATGAGTCCACTGGCACTGGAAGGAGACATGGACAGAAGGACAGAAGTTAGACGGCATTGTCATATACTGTGCTGCAAATTGTACCAATCAGCACATCCTTTCACTGTTTGTTCTATATTCACACTGATGGCAGGTCATTTGAAATGTCAATGTTTCTTTCCACAAACGAGACACAGGAATAAACCTGGAGGGAATGAGATACCTCGAGTTTGTCTTCCACAGTCATTAGTCTACTTTTAAAATATACAGAAAATGATCCTTTAAGGGAAGATAAGCTGCTGCACAGTGGATGCACAGACTTAAGAGAGAGAGAGAGAGAAAGCGGATAGAATGTGCAACCTCTTCTAAACAGTAAAACAAGGCTTTAATCAAGTGCTTCCTCACGGTTCATGGCTCCAATCTTCCTGTCAGGTTAGTATGAGAGAAAGCACCAGCAGCTTGTTTATTACAAAAAAATATGCTTCAAAGGATAAATGTGGTCCAGGTGATTATAAGCAGGATGAAAGCTCACAAGGAGTTGAATTGCAGCGATACGTGTGGTTGGTCAGACCTCTTTGTACTGAACGTAAACTTTTACTTTAATGTGACTTTAATCAATCAGAGTAATTATCCCGCTGACTTAGGCCCTGTTAACACTAAGGGAAAACGCAGATATTTCCATGCGGTTTGGCCTAAAACCCAGTTTTTATCACGGAAAACGATTATTTCTTAAAACTCGGGGCAAAGTGGAGAATTTGGAAAAGTCTGGTTATGTGTTGTCATGTCAACTGGGAGAGGTTCCCAGTTGGGTTAGGTTCTCACACTCATTCTATCTAGTTGTTTTGAAAGGAACAGGAAGTAGCTCGTGTTATTCGTTGTTCTTGATTCTGAGGATTCTGATTGGCTTGCATGGCTTTATCCTTCTCCCTACACTGCCGGTCATAGGTTTGGCATAGTTATAATGGCGCTCGACAGCGTATTTATGCGGGTTGATGTAAACGACAACTTTTTTGAAAACGGGGGGGGGGGGGGGGGATATTTCTTTCTCTAAATACCCTGCTATGTATAAATGTGACCTTAATGAAATACAACAAGCGCACTTCAGTATGTAGTACCCGTATTGTAAACGATGTAATCAGAGCCAGTTTCACATATCGACTGATCGTCTTTGTGGTGTTACCTGCAGCATGGCTCCGGCTAAGAACACAGTCCAGTCTGACATCCATGAACATCCGGGCTTGAGGAGACCGTAAACGAATGCACCCAACAGAGGGAGTCCATAGAAGAACAAGTGCAGCATCTGTAAAAACAAAACCAATCAGTTTATTTTGAACATTTGAAAATCACAAGACAGTTGACAGTTGTTAGTGTATATTATAATGTATATTCCAGTGAATAGGGATTCTGAAGCCAGTGAAAAGTGCCCCACATAGTGAAGAAGTGCTTTACACTCCATCACTGTCAGACAATGTTGTTGTTGGGCCCTGACCAACAATCCAGCAGATAATTAATGCAGTACATCCTCGTTCTCCTCTGGCCTGCACTGAACTTCAACTACTCTTACTGAATACAGGAGAGGGATGTTTTGAATGTTGGAATAGCCTACAAACATTACAACCACCCTCAGAATAACTGGCTGCATTAAAGCTGCACTACCAGTGTGGAAAAATACTTGAAAATGACAGTAAAAGTAGAGCATAAGATAACGAAAAAAATTCCTCTGGGGAAATTTTGAAACGGCCATGGGGGCTACTGCCGGTGTGTGTACACTAAGATGAGATTCTTCAGAGATTTCAAACAATTAATACTAGTAATGTTATGATACTATATTATATACAAGGAGCATGTTTCAAGTATGTATTTATACAGCAACCTATGCCCTTTAACCTCAAAATGTGTTTGTGTGTGTGTGTGTGTGTGTGTGTGTGTGTGTGAAACATGTGTATCTGGAGGAGTGTGCGCGCTTCCGCGCGCATTTGTGTGTGTGTGTGTGTGTGTGTGTGTGTGTGCGTGTGTAACAAAAATCGCCTAAAGTTACCTGTGTGTGTGTGTGTGTGTGTGTGTGTGTGTGTGTGTGTACGTGTGTGTGTGTGTGTGTGTGTGTGTGCGTGTTTGAAGCATGTCTGAGTGCATGTATCTGTAACTGTAATCAGAGCAAAGATCAAAGGCAATCAGAGCAGAGCAATCAACAGAATTAACTGCCACCAACTGCCAAAGTTCCGACACAGTGACAGCAGCCAGAGGTGGACAGACTGGAATTTCTGGCCATGAACAGAAAGCATTTTTGGCAAAACCTTAATACCTATCATTGATCCGACTTCACTTTTAGTGTTCTTCCTGAACATCTAAAAAATAGCTTTGTTAGAGCAATCTAAAAAAACTGTTACATTCTAACCCTGCATCATTTTATCACCTCAATCTAATCTCACGTTGAGTGTAATATTTTATTCTGCAGTGTGACGTAACTGCAGTCATAACATAAATGTAATGTGAAGTGTAAAGAAGTAAAATGAACTGTCACAAATTGGAAATACTCAAATAAAGTCTATTAAGTGTTCTTAAGTGCAGGTCTCAAGTATTTTGCCACCTTGCAAACACAAATTTGCACCCTCAGCACAAATTACTACTCCTACACAATGGTCGTTACGGAGACTTTCTTGGCCTTCAAAAATATTTGGTGCATGAAAGCCAGCTTCCTCCTTTAAAGAAAAAAAAAATCAAATTATACCACTGAACAGTTTCTTTTCATTCTCACTCTGAGGTCTAGATGAATTCTAATAAGTTCAGCCCAAGGCCTGAAAGCCAATCATATATGCCCTTCAGTCTTTTGTTCAAATGTCTTTTTAGTGCTGCCACGGTAATCTGTCACATACCGTTCATCATCATCAATGAATAAAGAGGTCGGTCAGTGCAGAAACAGTGCAAGTTCTGCTGATTTTGCTCAAATTTGCTAAGTTTTTATGTGTTTTCATAATATTTTGATGGCTACTTCTGTTAAGAGAAGAGTTTATTCAAGAGCTTTTTTAATTGAAACGGAGCAAGTCTGGAGGACACCATCACCCTATTCCAGCTGAGTTGAAGAGGGGTTTTCGTGGCTGTCATGGTGGTGCAAGAGTGAAGACAACTCAGGCAACCTTCTATTGAAAAGCAGACAGTAAGATAGGTGTTGGAGAATCAGTCAGTTTTAATACATAGACTATGGGTTACATGGTGCTTATATGAGAATCATGTTCTTTGATCTTTCAAGCACATTCAACACTATCCAACCCAACATACTCAAAAACAAGCTCACAGAGATGGGAGTGGATCTTTCCTTCATCTCCTGTATCAAAGATTACCTGACAGGAAGACCACAGTATGTCAGGTTGGGGAACTGTGTTTCTGGGACATTAATGAGCAGCACAGGGGCTCCACAAGGCACTGTTCTGGCTCCATTCCTGTTCACACTGTACACAGCGGACTTCCAATACAACTCTGAGTCCTGCCACATCCAGAAGTACTCGGACGACACTGCTATTGTGGCGTGTATCAGGAATGGACAGGAATCTGAATATAGGGATCTGATAAAAGCCTTCAATGACTGGAGTCACAAGAACTATCTCCTACTGAACACCTCAAAGACTAAGGAAATGATCGTAGATTTCCGCAGATTCAAGCCCCCTCTTCAGCCAGTGAATAGTTGTGGGGTGGACATGGAGGTGGTGCCAAGTTCTAAGTATCTAGTATACCTGGATAATAAGTTGGACTGGTCCCTTAACACAGACACTCTCTACAAAAAGGGGCAGAGCCGCCTCTTTTTCTTAAGGAAGCTCAGATCTCTTGACATCTGTAGTAACATGCTGCAGATGTTTTATCAGTCTGTGGTGGTAGTGTGTTGTTTTATGCTGCAGTCTGCTGGGGAGGCAGCATCAGACACAGAGATGAAAGGCGGTTGGACAGGCTGGTCTAAAGAGCTGGTTCTGTGGTTGGAGCCAGGTTGGACACACTGGAGGAGGTGGTGGAGAGATGACCTGCCAAGATGTTCAAGGCCATCCTGAAATACCCGGATCACCTGCTCCACAAAACCTTTATGGACCAAAAAAACAGCATTGGACGTTGCAGGACGGAGAGATACAAAAGATCCTTCTCTCCTACAGCCGTCAGCCTGTCTCATTCTGACAGAGTTACTAGACTAACTGAATTTCCCCTTGGGGATAACTAAAGTAATTTTGATTTGATTGATTGATTTGAACCCTGTGCAACAAACCAAACTTCATTTCATTCTTCACTCCCACACAAACACCCACGAGACACACACAAATACAGATTTGCAAAGGCCGCTACCTCAGACATACTTTCACATGCTGCACACACACCCTCCTCCCACCCAGTGAGATGCTGATGGGGGGCTTTGGGAGAGGGATTAGCTTATCAAGTTCTCAGCATGCGGTTCGTCTGTCTGATCAATGACTTGCAATTGTGACCGGACTGCAGCCTCGACAAGGTCTTTGGATAACCTATTGACAAAGCTGTGTACGTTGAACAAAACACACCAGAACCCGCAGCCGAGTAGGGTCAGAGGAAGAGAATGAAAGAAAAGCACACCCAGCCGGAGTAATAATCTGTTATCCATCTTACGCAAATGAAAGAGAGAGACAAAGATTCACTGGCCTCTCTACCCTCGCTCATTGTTGCTGTAATGATGAAAAATGGCTCCGTAATCAGCTGCGAGCTAAGAGAGTGGAAGAGATAAGGGCAAGCCTCCAGCACACTCAGAGTGATATCCATGAAAGCAGAGGTCCATTATGTGGCTGGTTATTTAAAACAGGCTGCAGAGGAGCGTTCAGGTGCTGCAGCAACAGACACATAGGCTTCATGTGGAGAGGCTCACCATCACTCTGGGGTAGCCCACAGGATCCTTCAGGTACGGCTCATAGTGCCTCAGGTAGATGGAACAGGCTTCTACTGGAGAGTCCAGAGCCACCTACATACAGGGGATGGACGAAATATGATAACAAGAACACCTCAGAATATAATGCATTCAATCTGACAACACTGCAAACTACAACAGCAAATTAATGCTCATTAACTCAATTAATTGAATATATTGTTTGTTAAAGCAACATAATACATCCTCCACACTTGCTCAGATTGCAAGCTATGTGTCTTTTAAAACTACCATTACAGCCTCTTCCTGAATTATGTCCATAACAGGGATGTGATGTACACTCACCAAGCCTCTGATTGTAGTGAAGGCCATGGCAGCTACCAGGAGCAGCACCAGGATCAGATCCAAGGGACGCCAGATCAGCTTCATGCTCTGAGCGTGCTGAGCCTACGGGCCAACACCACATACAGTATTGAGCTGGTTAGTCAAGGTTGTTGTTTCACACTGTCCTCTTATTCTAACTTTTAACTTTTAACTAAGGAATAGCTCTTTTACAGTTTCATAAAGCAGCTTTTTGGGCCACTTGAAAAAACAGGAAACAATCTGCAAAGACAGCATTGACATGTCCTCATAATTTAAGTTGATAAGGCACACTGCAAAAAAGGTGTGTCTAAAAACAAGATAAAGACACTAAATCTGAGGTAAATGATCTTGCTGCATGGACAGATAATTTCACTTGACAAGATTTCTTAAATTAAGATTGTTAAATCTAGAAATAAGCATGTTGAATGCTTAAAATAAGAAATTAACTCTTAAAACAAGATAAATTATCTAACACTTATAAATCTAAAGTATCTTGGTAAGAAACAAATAATTCACAGTGCACTCTGCTCGGGTCAGTTCATCGCTGCTTGTAGCTTTAATTTATCTTGTTTTGAGAGTTAATTTCTTATTTTAAGTGTTCAACATGCTTATTTCTAGATTTAATAATCTTAATTTAAGAAATATTGTCAAGTGAAATTATCTGTCCATGCAGCAAGATCATTTACCTCAGATTTAGTGTTTTTATCTTGTTTTTAGACACACCTTTTTTTGCAGTGCAACTTGTGTGTTTTTACACATCCAATAGCTACATGAGCCTTCATTTGTTGTCCTGTTTTTGTCCTCATGATGAATCATCAAAGTCCAATATTCTCCCTCCTTTTAGCTCTGTTTTTGGTCTCCACTGACTCCTGAAAAAACACTGGCTGTAGTTTGAATAAATACTCCACTGTGTTCACTCGCAGGTTGCTAACTTTCTGTCTGCTCATGGTGCTGGGTGAAGTCGCTTCATTTGAGTTAAAAAGCAGCTAAACACAACAATTGTAAGAGTGAACCAAAACAGTAACATTGTGAGCCAAAAAACAAAAGTATGAGCTGAAAGATGCTAAAAGAGTCTTTAAATTGAGGGGAACTGCAGTGTTGTATGATCATTTTCTGTTGGTTCATCACCATGAACAACATAACTAGTCGTGACACATTGTTAATAGGAAAAAAGATGATGACAGCTGCACTGCAAAAAAGGTGTGTCTAAAAACAAGATAAAAACACTAAATCTGAGGGAAATTATCTTGCTGCATGGACAGATAATTTCACTTGACAAGATTTCTTAAATTAAGATTATTAAATCTAGAAATAAGCATGTTGAACGCTTAAAATAAGAAATTAATTCTTAAAACAAGATAAATTATCTAACACTTCTAAATCTAAGGTTTTTTTTTATCTTGGTAAGAAACAAATTATTTGCAGTGCGCTCTGCTCGGGCCAGTTCATCGCTTCTTGCAGCTTTAATTTATCTTGTTTTAAGAGTTAATTTCTTATTAATGCGTTCAACATGCTTATTTCTAGATTTAATAATCTTAATTTAAGAAATCTTGTCAAGTGAAATTATCTGCCCATGCAGCAATATAATTTCCCTCAGATTTAGTGTTTTTATCTTGTTTTTAGACACACCTTTTTTTGCAGTGTGCTGTACATCCAAGACATATCGAAGACCAGGCTAGCTTGAGTATGAATCTAGTCTGCAGTAAGTTTAGGCTGTCCCAAGGCTAAGGACGTAGCAATCATCATCACCTATTCACTATAGTGATATGGTTCAGAGTCAGCTACTGTATATCATGACTCAAGACGGTTACTGAATGATGTGATAGGAAAAGGAAGTGGCTAACATAAAAACATTTGGTAAAACATTGTAGTTCCACTTGCTAACAAATGCCACTGTAAATTACAGCAGCTCATAAAAATAAATGACTTAATTGGCTGACCTGTGTTATCATTCATGTATCATATTCAACTTGACTGCGCTGTATGTTACCCTGATTAAATACATTTAGCGGTACATACTGCTCTAAAGCGCCCCACATTCATAGCAAGAAGTAACCATTCATGGGGTAGACTCACATTGTATCCACCGATTAGCGGTCTGTCCTTGGGCCTGGTGAATAATGTGATGGCTCCCCACACAGGCATCAAAAGGAAGAGAAAGTTGAGCCAGAAAGCTGGACGGATTTCGGACCCATATTTGCCTGCCATAAAGAACAAAAAAAGACACTTTTAACGTTTTTTTACTCACCAAAATACGAAGACAAAATCATCTCGATGTCAATCTGTAATTAAGCTTCCAGATGAAACCTCTACAGGAGACTTCAGGCAAAGGCATACAGTACAGTCGCTCTGTGAAAACACAATCTTGCCTGTAGACGGGATTGATCTTGTGACACTCATGTATTCAGTTTGAAATGCCAACAACAGATGCTTTAAGTCTGTTTCTGCTTTGTTCTGAGGGTTGTGACGGCAGCCGAGGCGTCGATAGTGTGTGTGTAGTTGGTTGGCAGACTGAACTGTGACACTGATGCTACACGGCAGTGCAGATGTTCACTTGATTAACGCTTGTCATCACGGGACAGGCTCACCTGCCACTATTCCAGCAATGAACACACTCATGTTGGCACACAAAGAGCCAGCCCAGAACAAGCCCAGGGTGCGGTAGGCTTTCCTGGGAGAGAAACCAAAAAACAAGAGGGATTATACTTTTGTAGAGACAGCACTGCCCTACAAAGCCTCACTGCAGTTGCAATGCAACTACATTTTTGGTCAAAATTGAGTTAGAACTAAAAATTAACTCCTTAATGTCTTTTTTATCTTGGGACAAAGTTTTAGATTTCAATTTTGCTTTATTTCAAAGAAATAATGATATAAAAACCACAAAATCCAACTCAAAACCAAGCAGTAATTGCACTTACCACAGTGTGCTTTGGATATATATATTAATTTAAACATTAAAATTATAGAAATTATACGTTTATTTGAAAGGGAAATTATTATCTAGATATTGATTAAGTAAAAAAGTGAGATAAAATGATATTAAGACTAAAATATAAAATTTCTTTATAATATTAAGTCTAAAATACACAAATATTTGAATAGACTTGTTAAACACTTTTAAATACACTTGTAACAAAATCAATTTGAAAATGTTTATTCACTGAAAACAAAATGTAAAAGCTGAAAGAAGACAACAACATTGTAGTTACTGCACTCTGTTTATCATTACTATTAAAACTTATTATAGCAAAACCAGAGTGCAGTAACTACGTTTTTGGGGTCAAAGGTCAAATAAATCATAATGATTTTAGAGCATAAAAATGACATCATCAATACATGTAGAAATAAGTGTCATATCACTTACATACCTATAACCCATTTGGCTGGCCAGTTAAAAAAATGTTTTAAAAAAACAACTTTAAAGCAGTTTTTCTCAGTTTTACCTTTTGTGTAGTTACTGCAGACTTTGTAGGTCAGAAAGAGTAAGGTAAGAAAGAAAGTACAAGAAGTTTGATCAAGTGCTGGTCAGTTGAGGTAACACAGACTATTTAACCACTGTGCCACCGGGGACATTTTCGGCTTTTTAATTCTAATGAATTAATTTTTAATTTAAGGTGTTTTTAATTTTGGAAGTTTAACCTCAGCTCATAAATCCAGACACTCAGAGCCTTATGGACAATAATTTCCCCATTGATACCCATTATAACTACAGTTTTCCATCCTACGGCCATTACATCATAAGATAAGGCATTCTATTATTTCAGTTTCTGCTATTTTCAACTAGATTGAGCCATTTCATGTTTGTCCTACAGGGCACTTTTTTCTTGGTTTTTCCACTCTGATTTTTACTGCTGTGAACTACTACTGTGGATCACTGTGGTGTTTGATGCAATGCATGAAAAACATGTTGTTGCTCATCATTGACATATCCCAGATAGTGAGGATATTTCAAATTTAATTTAAATATTTAATATTCAGAAAATAATTAAATTTGGTGCATTTTTGTTTTAAAAGAAAAACTGGCATTGTGTAAAAAAAAACTGGCATTTAAAAGGTTTAAATACAGAAAATGGGTTAATATTTGGTAACGATGATTAGAATGCATGTTGATTAAAAGATTTATAGTTGGAAAGTAATATTAATGAAAAAAATGTATGGCAGTTTTTGACACTGACATTTTGTCCTCTAAAGACATCTGAGCAACTTTTTTTTGAAAGTGAGGCACAAGGGCTAGTGGTAATCTCACACATCTATCATACATGTTTTGTGTAATACAAAGCCCAGCACAGTTTCTCCCAGTAGTATAAAGCTGGCATTGTTTTAAAGAGGATTTCATTTCAATGAAAGCACCTGCCCGAAGGCAGCACTCACTCTGAACTCCTGAACTGACTAAACTTTATGACTAACTCCCTCTAGAGGACTCCCTTTTCTATCAAAATAAATATTTTATTCAGGCCATTGGGTGAATTTTACATGAAAAAGGCAACTTGTGAATCTCTCTTTCAATTTTTCTAATAAAATGAAATCTATAAAAATAACAGGTCTGAAGCCTATGATGTGCTGAAGCTAAGTTTACTCTTGGTGCTGATATGTATTGTATTACTGCTACCTTATACTGCTAGACATAGAGTTGAAGATGAATGAGTTTGTGTATGTATTTTTATTGTATTCATAACAGAAAAATATATACAAATTAAAAATAGTTGGTGGTGCTACATAGAATTGTTTTTTTTGACAGAGTTTGTGACATGAGACAAACAGGACATAAGTATAAAATAAATGGCACAGCAAGAGAATAGCACTAATTCAGTTTTTAGACATTAAACCGAGAAAAGGTTGCCAGATTTTTTTAAAAGATATCCTCTTAAGCAGATATGATGTACCTGATTTTCTCCAAGTGTAATACATTTCCCAGCTCTCTCAACCACATTTCAAATGTAGCAGCCCTTTCAGATTTCCAAGACTGTAAAATTAACTTTTTGGCTAACAATGGTGAAAGGGAGATAGCCTTAGCTTCACAACTACTTTTCACACCATCTGGATTGGCCCCGAACAACACGGTGAACAGGTCTGGGTTACATGGATAATTAAGGGCCTTAGTGAAGAACTCGAACAAGGAGCCCCAGAATGGTTGTAGCTTATGACTAGCAAGAATAAGTGGGATAGTGTTCCCTCTTCACTTCGACACCTAATTCATTGGGGTGAGACATCTGGAAATATTTCCTGCAATCTGGAGGGAGAATAATGTAGTCTATGTACTACCTTGAATTGAATCAAATGATGTCTTGCATTGATTGAGCTACCACGGATGGACCATGGATATTCTTCATACAATTCTCCCATATCTCATCAAAAGTTTCCCTATCCAATTCCTTCCCCCAAGCCTCTTTAAATGTGTCTGACAATGTGTTATTCACATTTTGTATGATTCCATAGAGTTTAGATATTGCCCCTCTCGCATATGGTTTGATTTGAAAAATAACTGTCTAATGCTACGTGCTGAGATTTAATTTGTATTGTGGAACACAAAAAACTTTCGTTGTTTTTTGATATTTCAATATTAGGTTCAGATCAAAAGTTACGAAATGGAAAAACTAGCACCAGGAATTAATTTGATTTTAATATTTAATTGGTCAGGTTTACGTGACCCGGAAGTGAGCCGTTACTCGCTTCTCGATTCTACAGGACCTCAGGTATATTCTCACAAACTTACAGGACTTTTCACTGTGGAATATCAGTTTAAAATGCACTTGAATATTTTCTGTACAGTAAATATTCAAGTGCATTTTATGAATTTTAATATAATGAAAGTCAACACAACAAATACATCTTCGGCGCGACGCAATTTAGTTTTTTCACGTGGTGTGTTCATGTAAAGTTAATACTTCATCTCCTCTCTGCAGGTAAGAGTTTTATACTGAAAAAAAGTGATAAAGAATGACAGTTAAGGTTTTATCCTTCATGTCAGCCTGTTTGGAGCAGTTTCAATGGATTTGCCATTAATATCACAACACGGGTCACTACATTATATAGTGACGGCTGGTTTGACTACGGAGAAGCGAGTGACTGGTCACGTAAACCCGATCAATTAAATATTAAAATCAAATTCAGTCCTGGTGCCCGTTTTTCCATTTAGTATTTTTGATCTGAGCCTAATATTAAAATATGAAAAAACAAGCATTTTTTTCCCCGTCTTTTTGTGTTATAATAGAAAACAAATAACCAGTCAATTTTTTATTATTTGATTTTTGATTGCCAATTGAAAATGGAAAGAAAGAATGATACACTGATTGGGAATGCCTGCTGTTACTGTTGAAAGGAGGCCAAATGACCAAACATTTCTCAATGTGAAGATTAATGAGTTTGATTTGACTTTAAGTATCTTGACCATCACCTACCTGTCTGTTATCCTGCTGATCATCACCAAGTACATGATGAAGTGTGCTATCCCATCCCAGTAACACATCATGATGGCGTAGGCTGTTCCCAGATAGGGCTCTCCCTAAAACACAGACATTTCATGGATAATGTGCAAATGACAGAATGTGGTTTGAAAAAGAGCTGGTATAAATCCAGTTATTGGTGTGAGAATGAGAAACCTACTGTCTTTTGGTAGAATTCCATAAAGCCGGAGATAATGCCGTCATATTCCAAGGCACTCACAAGGTCAATGATGCAAGTAAAGGAGAATTCTGCAAAAACTGCAACGGCGAAGACAATAAAACATTTACCTGATACTTCACATTAAAAATGCCTTATTGTATGAGTAATTTTGTTTCAGGTGTGAGTATGTACAGTGCTACACACATTTATTAGACAATAATAATAACGTTGTTATTACAATAAAATATGTATAACAACAATAAAAACGTTGTTGTTTATATGGCAAATAAACTGAATTCACCGTTTTAAACCCATATTTGAGTCAGAAATTAATCAAGCATAACATTCAACCACTAAAAATAAGTTTTCTGTTCAGGAATGCAAGTAAATAACTATAATTTGACATCTTAATCAAGGAATAATAATGTGCTTTACTGTATTTTACATTTTTTTTTGTCAAGTAAGTAAAGTAAATTTGAAAATTCATGGATAACAATAATAATTTTATTTTAGAATTTGAAATATCATTTCCATTAAAGAGCTTCTACATACTGGTCTGTTAACCATTACAGAAACATAAAAAAGGATTTTTGTAATTATTAAGGACTTAGGACATCTGTGGCACAAACCGGTGGTCTATAAATTTGTTAAGCACTGTGTGTGTGTGTGTGTGTGTGTGTGTGTGTGTGTGTGTGTGTCTGTGTCTGTGTCTGTGTGTGTGTGTGTGTGTGTGTGTGTGTGTGAGGACTTAGGACTTAGGAAACCTTGACATGCTAAGCAGCTTTTTCAGCTTTAAACAAAGATGTTTAGAAACCACTGTGATTTTGCAATTTTCATGTAATTACTAGTCTGCTTGCTCCAAAAAGCCAGTTCACATACAATGTTTTAGCAAAGATTGGCAAGACTGTAATGGCAGAGAACCTCATGTCTCTTAAAGTTCTGTTAAACAGCCTTTCTTTTCTCAGCTTTTTAATTGACTACTTTTGAGTTTAAGATATTCTCCTTCATCTGGCTAGTCAGTGATTTATGGGACAGCGTGGGGAGAAAATTAAGTCTTGAGCAGTGAGGTGGGCTGGAGGGATATTTATATTGAGTCCATGGTGAACAGGCTTCTTCTATCTTCGGGTTAAGAGCTCAGCACACCTGAAAGGCCATGTCCACAAGGCAGAATTTAAAGTGTAGAGCTGCACAAACACCTGAGTGGCATATGGGTCCAACTAAAACCTTAAACTAAAAACCCCTTACCAATGCTGGTACAATGGCTGTAATAGACTCTTTTATATCAACACTTCTACTCCCTGAGGGCTTTTTGGAGGTGAGAGTTTAAACATTTTTACTTTATACTCACACTCCACCACTTAAATAGCAGATACAGTCTGCCCTTCCACATCATTTGCATATGTATATCAAGTATGCATACACCAGTAACTCCCTTTCCAGATTCACATACTTTCTTTACAAATGACTAGATTGCAAAAAAAAAGGACTTTAACCCTCTGGAGTCACCAAAAGCGCCAAAGCATGACTTCTTCATGACATCCAGACTAGAAAACAAAGCAGCGTGGAGCCCTACTGTAAATTTACCTCTAAAGTTCTGGCTGTAAACTCCATGAGGCCAGTTTCAGTTTGATGATGATATGCCAAGTAAAACTGGAGACAAGCTCAAATATATTTTGTATAAAATGATAGAACTGGATGTAACCTGGATGTTATATTTGCAACATTTGTTCACATTTGCAACATTTAAAATTCTTTATTGAGCATGATAGTGTTTTGAACGTAAAAAAAATTATTCAGAATCACATTTTATGTTGGACTAGAGGACTAAAAAACACAAAATGACCAAAAAAAGACACAAAAGACACAAAATGACCAAAAAAAGACACAGAATGCCTAAAAAGGCACAAAATGACCAAAAAAGAAACAAATAAGGAGACAAAATGACAAAAAAACGCACAAAATGACAAAAAAAACACAAAATGACTAAAAAAAGACACAAAATGACAAAAATTGTTACGCTAAACACAAGACACAAATAAAATCAAATAAAAAATCAAATAAAAAGAGTCACACTAGAATAAAAAACAGAGTTGGATGACAGGATCACACACAATCACAAGATCACATTTATGTTGGTTTTCTTTTTTTCCTTTTTTGGTTCAAAATGTTGATCCATTATGTCAAAATAAAAAATAATCATTATTAGGTCATATAGGTGAAGTTGTGCTGAAAAAATATATACCAACATGGCATTTAAACATTTTTAAGTGGTGTATACAGGCAGGATGGAAAGGATTCAAAAATGGACAAAATAGCCCTAGACTCCATAGAGTTAAACATGATCAAAGCCTTTGTCGAGGGGGTACTGTGAGTGCCAGGAGGGCAGGTTTGTGCATCCCCAAGGCCATTGTGGACATTTTTGAGGGAGAGAATCTCACTTAACAATGAGTGGACCACACAACAGATGCCAGCTTACCAATACATTGACTACAGCATGTTCAGCAGATGATCGTGGGGAATGATCAGGTGCCTCAGACCATAATAAGTCATCATCATTGTGCAGTGCAGCATGAAATTCACTGTCACAATAAAATTGAGGAGTATAGCAACCAGTTTGGGCATGGATGGATTATGAGACAACGGGCCCCTCAGCACAGACATGCAAAAGGCCCCACAATCTTTTCTCCCTTTTACCCTTGTAGTCATTACAAATCTCTGTTGTGTGTCTTTGTGATCATTTTAGTCTCTGTGTAATTGTTATCTTCCTTTTTGTAGTCGCTTTTTTGTCTCTTTGTCTCTTTGTAGTCTGTATGTGTCTCTATGTAGGTCTTGGCTCTTTTTCATTGTTCTTGTGAGTCTCTTTGTGGTGTCCAATTTTATGTTTCTTTGTGGTCATTGTGTGTCTCCTTGAAATTGTTTTGGTCTGTAATTATTTTTCCATTTTTGTAGTCATTTACTATGTCCTTGTTTATCTCTTTATATTGTTTTTTGTGTTTCTATGTGGTTGTTCTTTATCAAAGTCCTTATGAGTCTCATTGTGGTCTCTTTGCAGCTACTTTGTCTGTCTTTGTAGTCGTTTTATGTTTCTTTGTGGTCATTTTGAGTCTCTTCCTTATGGGTACGTGTCTCTTTGAGTGGCATTTTGTAGGTGAAGGTCAGGTGGGCTTCCGACACTTTGAGACCCTGGCCCTGTGCCCAGTACTCCCATTTAGTAATGCATCTGTGAGTTTGGGCACACACAGGGGTACCTCTGCTGTCCATGATAAACTGTAAAAGGATGATTTGGTGGAAAACATGCCCATTGGACTGTTAATGACTGGTAAATGTTGCCTGGAGTGATATCAACTGCACAATACACATCCATGGTGGCAACATGTGGCGTAAACAATCTGAGGCAATGGACCCTTTATCCATGGTTACAACTGCAAACACCAGTTGGTGAGGTATGACTGTTGTGGACATGCAATATGCACACACCGATTCCACTGATAACTGTAGAAGGATACTATCTAGTATAAATGAGTCCAGAGCGTCTGAAGTTTGATTGTGATGACTTGCTGTGTGGACTTTTTTCAGAATGTCATTGTAAAGAGAGTGACTGTGTTGTGACACGGGCATCTCTCCACAGATATCACGGCTTAAACCATATCACATCCCTCCTATCTGTCCTTCACACACACACACACACACACACACACTTTGTCTCTCCTGTGTACCAGTGTCTCTGTAATCCTCAGGACACCAGGTTTATCTCTGACATCTAACAGGTGAGATAGCAAAGGGATTATGGCTTTCTATTATTGAGAAGAGCCTGTTACAGCGTTGTCCTCATTGTTGTGGTTCTCCCGCACAACACTAGCATCGCCCTGGGCTCTGACTTCCGCTATATCAACAGTCCCACTAGCATAGCCCCTGGCATCTGCTGCAGGGCTGTGTTTAGGGGGAAAACCCTTCGCTGGTAATGGAGAACATATTTGACCTATAGCTTTACACATGTCAAGTACAATATGATTCCCTGAACCAAAGATTAATTAACCCTATAAAGCCTGAACCATGAAATAATTGCCAGAAAATTCAATTTTTGTAAAAACTGAGTGCTTATTAACCTGCTGACGAATTTTAAGAAATAAATAAATTGCATATATGAATTCTAATTTGTATCATATTTGATACATCAGGTCTTTTTGTGCATTTTGTTGCTCACAAAGTTTGTTTTTTTCTCGAACTAACAAAAACATATAAACCCTAACATTTTTAACCTATTAAGACTTTGACTTTTCCTTTTTCCTCAATCATGCAAAATACATATTTTTTCCATATAACACAACATCATACATCTGCAGATATGAAGTTTTTTAATGCAGCAATGACTGATTCATTCGTGGAACCTGCATATCATTTTTGCTACATCTGGTATTTTTGTGCAATTTCTTGCTCAGTTTGTTTATCTTCAACACATGTATACATCAGGTTTTTGATGATGTAGAGGTCTCAAAAATAACTGTATCTAATATGATACACTTGGCTTTATAGGGTTAAGGGCATGCTAAAGGTGCACAAGCTGCCACGGTCCTGTGATCAAACTAATAACAAAGTTCATTATAACTTTCAGAGTAAGTCAGTAGTAAGCGGCAACCTCCAGGTCTGAAACTTGCATGCTTTCTAAAGGCAAGCAGGGGGTGGAGTCACCATTTTGGCTGCAAAATGTCTGGTTCATGAGAAAATGACACTACTTCTCTCATTTTCCTAATAAATGTATGGTCTCAATTTCTAGCTTCAAGTCTTCTTTAATACATATGATGTTCATTTTGTAAATTATGGTCCCATTTAGAGCGAACTAGATAATAAAGCAGGGTATGCTTTGGGGCGGGGCTCTTGTGATTGATATAGTTTCTGTCCTGGACCCTTTCATGATGTGTTTTAAGTTCATAAGAGTATTAAATGTAACATAATGGCTGCCTAAAAATGTCTTTTTACAGAATTTGGTTGTGCTAAAAGACACTCAGAAGAGTTGGCCTTTACGGATGCATCTTGCTAAGCAAGCTAGATGGCTATTACTAGCATTAGCTGAACTTCAAGTCACACTCTGGTTCCAAGAATAAAGATGGCAACCGTCGAAAGCCATATTTGAGGCTATAAAACTGTAGTCCACAAACCAGTGAGTGAAGTAATGGTGACTACATCCACTTCTTTTACACATCCTGTGGTTATGAGTGGACTATATGAATGGTTTTATACAGGAGCAGTGACTGTGGAGTCTTCACCTGTATGAACACTGATTGTGTTTGCCTCAAGTTCAGTCAAGGACTCAGCCTCAAAAGAATAGCTAAAACGTTAAGTGTGTTCAAGTGCTGTGAAGGTCCTCAGCTTGCAGAGGGTCTGGGATCAGTCTTGCTCCAGAAAAGTGTGGCTAAGCTTGGCTCTGAGCCTGATCTGGTCTGATATGTCGAAAGTTAAGCAGCTTTGTCAGGTGAAACATTGAATACAAGTCATGCTTCATACAATTCAACCTTTGTAAAACTGTATTATTTAGAAATATATTGCATGTGAGTTGGGAAATGTACATTGTGGTGCGACTTACCAAAGAATAAGACGTCTTTAGGCGGGTTTCCACGAGTGATGATGAAGTAGAAGAGGAAGACGACCACCAACACAGCAACGCCGATCCCCAAGATGGCATATGGTCTGATAAAGAGGAGATATTAAACATTTATCTAGGAAAAATAAAAACACATAGCCACAATCTCACTACTGACACTCTGCACTTTTCAACACCAATCTCCTTCTGATTTTCTGCTTCATTCTCTTTACTAATTAGTTTCTCTCATGGAAGTTGTGCCAGTCCTCTCCGCAGTACTAAATTAGTAAATGATGATGAATGGGAAGTCAGAGAGAATGTTAATCACACAGTACCCAGAGTAACCACATGGAGAAATAATGTAGAAGGGGAATGTGTGTGATGGATGCACTGATCCCAGGGCGAGAACAGGCACTGCTGGTGTACCTGGAGATCCCCGGTGAGACGGCCGCGTCACATTGGATTTAACTTTGTGATCTCCTACCATCTCTGGTTGCTTTTAGTACCAGGAGTGGCCTCATTTTAACCAGAGCTTTTAAAAATATATTGAGTTTGCAGCATCATTTGGCAAGAAAATCCTGATTCTGTGTTGCTGACAGTGATCTTATAAAACTCTTGCAATACTGTGTCTTTCTTATATTGTATTATATGAACTGGATTGCTTGAATTGGAATGGAGAATATTTATCTTGTTAGTCTAGATTGGGTTATCCCCTTCTTTCAAAAACAATGTTGCAGACTTGTTCTATTAATCCATACTTTATATGACAACAACACTCCTTTCTCCTATATTCCACCTCTCATACTGCAGTGGTGATATGGCTACCAGTGGCATAAAAGCACAGCTTTACAAAGGTTTAATCAATCATAGGCAGAGGTGTTGGAAGCAGGGAACTAAGGCCATGTTAGTTCAGCACTGCCCTCCATGTTTACTGGTCAAAGGTAGCACTGGAAAAGATTAATGTGTTCAAGGTATCTCCTGCTAAACAACATCACATCCTCAGAAAACTCACAATGTGTGCTCACAGAAGGAAAACAAATGTTGCAAGAGCAAAGGGAAGCTCCCTTGCTACCCTCCAATTCAACAGTACAGGAAGATTTATGCACACAATACTGTTTGTTTGCTGAGTGGTAGAGCACCAGGCATATTGTATGTCAAGAGCAATTTATCAAACTCGTCTGTGAAGTCTGTATTGATTGTCAATGTCCACAAACTAAAAAAAAGAGCCAGCAGAGATATTCACACAAGAAGAGTGTAAAAAGTCTGTCGGAAATGAGAAATATCATGCGGTAAAAAGTGTAAGAGAGGAGTGGAACGAGACCACAGGCTCTGTTTGTTCAGTTTATAGTGATGCAGTACACAATCAACTGCAGACAATAAAAGCAGCATCTCAATGAATAAGCAAACGAGATAACCACTGAATAAGAAAATTATCCCTTACAGCTTACACAAGTAATTATCTCCAACATCACATCGGAATATCTCCATAAATTCTATTCACATTTCCTTCTTTTTGCTCCCTATTCATCCACTTGCCCCTCAAAGAAATGGCAGGTTTAATTATTTAAAGAGTTTACACAAATAAACACACAATTGGCAAATTGAAAATCTTGGAATTAGCAGTGCTCAGGATTTAGGAGATATTCAGAGTGAATGTTTGAGTTTTAAGCCTGCAGTGTGCTCTAGTGGTAGAAAGGTATATTGTAGTACTTTTAGTCTCATGATATGGGAAGGTTAACCTGCAATATTTTCATGTATATTCTTTAAATTGTGTAATGATTCTCACAATTGTTCATTGTAAATCAATACATGATAGTTTAGTTCATAATTATACATGTTGTTGTGGTATAAAAGTTTTCCTTATAATTTTATAGCAATGATTTGCAGCTTTTCTTTACCCTAAAACAGAAAGGTGAAGACATAAGACACAGTAACTGAGCAATAAGAAATCAATAAATGTTCAGACTTACTCTTGGAACTCAGGAGTAGTGTTCATGGCATAAAGAATGCCGAGGGCAGAAAATGAAAATAAAAAGACAAAGGTCTCCATCTCTTCAGAAAATGTTCAGCCTCCCTGCAGAACCACAAGACTGATAATAAAAAAAAATCAACACAGATATGAGTTTAAAGTCAGTAGAATCTGCTCCAGTATTATTAGATCAAATCAATAGTCAAATGATGCCAAGACATCAATATTTTTCTGGAACTGGAATGAACGAAACAAATCTTTTAAGTAGAATTAAATTATTTGAATGTCATGACATAAAATCCCATATGAGATCTGCAATATTTGAATAGAATGGAAAAGAAGCAGAGCTGGCTCTTACCGTCTGGCTACCCTTTTGGTGGATTAATCAAATTACAGCTGGCCTGAGGCAGACATGGCCTTTACTGGGGAAATAATGAAGTGGAGACAAAGAAGCTTTTGCGGGAGAAAGTTATGCAATTTGGTTTTGTCAGAGATTTACATAAGTCGTATTAGTGAAAAGGCCGACATTCCATTTTATGCAGCAATACACTTTCAATTGATACTGATTCATTTCCAACAGAGCTCCTAATGCTGCGTTTTATGAAATGTTTGCATTGTGTTATACTCACAATTACTAACAATGTTATATGCATTGTGTGGATGTGACAATAATACTTTATTATTTTAGAAGAGTGAATTGTGGGCTCCTTTTTGCATTCTTGCTTTCTCTATTTATTCATTTTTAAATCAGTAACAGTTATAAACATCCTGGACAGAAATACATGAAAATGTCAATTTATAACAACCATAATTAATAAATGATAAGCTTATGAATTAAACTTTGGTTAATAGTTGTTTTACTGCTAACAAACAATGAGATGATAATTCGTAATATTTACAACCCTGAGTCCAAGTACTGGAAAGCTGTGTAGAAGTTAAACTTTAAATCATATTATATTATATATAAAATATATTGTTGTTGTACAAGTCTCAATTGCATTAGCAAATTATGGCATTCTGTTTTATTTACAATTAAGCCAATGTCCCAACTGAAGGGGAATTAGTGCTCTATTAGTGTGTTATTTTAACACACATTAAACATTTTATATACTATATTTAATATTTCTTAGTGATTATATTCATTTATTTTGATGGCTGTACTTAATATTATAATACCTTGTTAAATTCAAGTTATTATCTAAATGATGTTCACAGTTAACAAATAATTCCCACATTTATACCACATTTATATAGAAATGGTTTAAATGTACACAGCAATAACGTGCAAAATAACATACATTATACCATTGCTGATAATTAGTAATCATTATTAATTATTATGTAATTGTTTCCTAACAGTAACATAACCATTAACAGTGTTAATTAAGTTAACTATCAACTAAAGCTTTCCATGGTTGTCAAGTATTATCAAAAAGTGCCAAAAAAACAAACAAAAAAACACAAGATGTGTTAACTTCCAATGATTGAAATTAACCGCCAGTCTGAGTTTTGTAACAAAAACTTTTTTGCTTCTTCTGCAAAGGCATTTCAGAAAAACCAACTGAGAGTGCTTGTACTGTACTATTTACAGTAACTTTTATAAGAGTCACAATGAACAGCAGCTGAATAAGCAAAAAAATATGAAAGAATGGTTCTGCGGTTCTGTCGGGAAAAATGTTTTTACAGACCAATTTGGCCGTGACAGTGGAGACACTAACAGGAAGTGGGAAGTATATCTGCACTGCTTTTTCTTTCTCCTATTGTGATCAAAATTGCTCAATAGAGGCAACTCCCCGGGGTGTAATGGCTGTTTTTCTATGCTTTTTCTATGCCCAGTAATTCTTGTTTGCTACCGAAAGGTTTGCTGCATGATTCTCAACAGAAAAAGTATTGAGCTGGCTAAAATAAAAAAGAATCATCTCTCAATCATCCCTTATAACCAACTAGTGCTGCAGCATCTGCAGAGACCCTGTCTTCTGTCTGTATTAACTCTTCTCTTTTCCTTTTGCTGAGTGCGAGATGTTTTCAGGTGGCACCCATTGGGCCCAGAGATAAGAAAATAGCTGACACAACACAGAAAAAAAGATTAAATACAGCAAGGCGTAACACCAAACGGATAAACAAGAGGGAATCTGAGCTTTTCTTTCAATTTTTTTGAGTCAGAGATGAGGGGCCACTTTTGAATGCTGTGTTTACCAACGATAAGTGACAATTCCTGCATAGCATGTCTTTAAATCCCTTTATTAATTTGCTCAAACAGTCATAACTTCAAAATCCAGTTCACTTCAAGTATGTGCAGTATGTTTCCAGCAGGGTGCACCAAATCCAACTAAAAGAGGAGACTCTTTATGATTTGAATGACACTTAGTTTTGAGCTAAACATGCAATTAAAATATGAAAACTGTCTCAAACAACAGGTCTGTGCTGTCATTGCGTTGAACCAGATGTGATGCAGTGATGGATCAAGAGCAACTGGAATAGTCCTCAGTCATGAGCTAACCTGTATTATAAAGGTGTGACTAAAATGTGCCAGGATGCTGCTTTTACATCCTGTATCGTCAAGCAACACCTTGCTTATATAAGACAAAACAACAATATTAGACAGGGAGGACAAAGCACAACCCTGCCAGTATCTTACACCAACAATACCTTCCATTTGAACACACACTCGTGCACACACACGCACACACGCCGCCCGTTGCTTCCCAACACCCTCCTTTGTTGGGAAAAGGGGGGACTGTAATACCAGGAAAGCAGTGGCAGTGTGTGTTTGCTGGAAACAACTGGAGCTCTTCCAGCTCTGTCGTTCAATATCGTGAAATGGACGGATGGATGCCAAAACGAGACAGCATCCTGCAGGAGGAAGATGGACATGTACTCCATTTAACATCTAAAAATTAAATAGGCTTTTTTACAATGACTGTTTGCAGGGAAGTAGTCCGGGTGATTTGCTAAAACAAAATAATACCGTGCATGAAACAATGAGGAAGGATATTCAGTTTCAGTTTCAGAGAAAAGCATACATCCAGAATACAGAATGGGTCAATGGGTCTTTTTTTGTGCAAAAAGGTTTTAATGATCTACGTTATTCTCCTTTTTAAACTGAAACTTACTTAAATGTAATTTATATTGGAGATTTTTATTTTATTGTGCATTGATATTATTGTATCCAAATGCTTTTTTTTCCCAGCGTCATCTCTAAACTCAGTCATTAGTTTTTATCAATATTATTGGATATGACAGTAATAGTCATAGGAGCAGTGGCATTGTGGGCTAAATTTAGGCCCATGGCCTCGAAAACAATGGTCTAAAGTTAAGATATGGTCCCTTAATGGTCTTAAATGACTTGGTTCTTGTGTCAAAAATATCAGTTTACCATAATTTGTTTTGTTTTTTTACAAAATAAAAGGATATCTCTGAATTAAAAAAAACCCACACAATTTCTTTTTCAGATTCTCAACTTAAACAGCAGATAATAAGTGTTGCAGGGATATGTGCTCTGTGTACAAGTATATCAGTAATAGTTAAATTCTCATGGAAGAATTATTATATATAGACCTCTTTCCTATAAAAAAAAGTGATTGGAAAGACCTGAATAAATGTTCAGATATTGTAAACTTTAAAGGCTCAGATAACTTTAGAAGCATTTAACTGTTACAGGTACAAAGGATGTACAGTAGGCATATTGTATAAACCACACCATGCTGTATAACACAATAGTAGTGTTGCAGATAAATACAAATTAACCATCGACATTGAGTAGGATAGTATACTTTATTAGGCAAATTCTGAACTAATCAAGGTTTTAGTATAATTTTTATTATTACTTGGTGATAAGTGCTGATGTGTTGCATTAAGGCTAATAGTTGAGGTGTAACTGGTTAATTTCTCATCTTCTTCATTATTTCTGTTTATATGATATGATATGATATTATTTATTCTAATTCTAAGTGTTGGTTCAGACATTATTTATGTTTATTATAAGTGTATTACATGTATATTACATGTATATTATATTATAATATTGTAATGTAAAGCGTTGGTTCAGGTGTGATTAACTATTTCTGGTCTGGCTGTTTTCAGTGTATTTTTGATATTTTATTATATTATATTATATTTATATTTATATTATATTATATTGTTTTTTATATTATATATTATATTCCGGTGTATGAACTCTTTCTGGCCTGGCTGTTTTCGGTGTATTTTTCTATTCTATTCTATTCTATTCTATTCAGGTGTATGAACTATTTGTGGCCTGGCTGTTTGCTGTGTATTATTATATTATATATTATATATTATATTCAGGTGTTTGAACTATTTCTGGCCTGGCTGTTTGCTGCTCGCGATCACCAAGCGGCAGTGCGCGTGACGACAGCGGCGGAAATATTTTTTCGCTATTCAAAATGGCACCGTCTTAATCAGGAAGTGGAGAAAACAACTAAGAAGAATAAGTTGGATAAAATCCCTTATCACTGTTACTTTGACGCGAGTCTTCGTTTAAAGTCGGCCCGTGTGCTCGGGGTTTGGATTGAGAAGAAGAAACGTATTCCCGGTAAGTGTAACTGGAGGATCTAGTGAAAAGACGAGCGACACATCGGCAGCTGCCTCAACAAGACGCGTCCTGGCAGCAGCCTCTCCTAGGCGCCACGGTTTGAACCACGGGCTACCCGGCTCTTCAGCGGCTGACTTTAGCCTTATCATAGGCGACAATATCTGTAAACATGGACTGAGTTGAGACTGGGGGAAGTTGGGCTAGATGGAGAACATTAAAAAGGGACGCTGTGTGGTTGATATCTCCACATTATTACGCCACCAGTGAAGAAAGGCCAGCAGCTAACCAGGCTAGTTACTACGTAGCGAGCTAGTAATGAGCTATTGCTTAAGACTGATGTTAACCAGCAAGTAGCTCATCAATAAAAAGTCCGTGTTGGTGTTACCTTTAAAACAGGGACATGTTTGTTTGCGTGCCTGTCACACAAACTATTTTAATTACAGTGACAAATGGTAGTTTCCCCCAGCAAACTAACTGGTCAGATCGTGGTGATAATCCAATAGGCAGGCAACAAGGTACAAAACGAACGTACCCAGAGTCAGAAAACGGCTATGAGCTATGCTAACCTAGCTAACGTTAGCACACTTGGCTATACGAAGTATGCCTATTATTGTCAAAATGGTGTTGTCTGGATATATTATCGTGGTTATTGGCCGGGAAACTAAAGTGGACACTAGAGAATTGCTCGGTAGCCAACATTAGCTTTAGTGCTAGCGCCTGTTAAATGTCTCGTTTGTCGATGGACAAGCTAACAGTTGTAACAGTGTAACCTAGAGCCTTGGTGCTTTTCTTTGTGCTCTGCGGGGACCTATGTGCCTCGGTACCTTTCTTTACAAGATATGCTTACAACGGGATTGGTTGTGAAAAGAAACGTTGTACAAAGTCCATTTAAATGTATGCGCACTTGTAAACATGTAAACACAAGGAAATATTATGTTTAAGTTTAAAGCACACCTTGAGTTAGTTGTAAATGACTGGAGTTCTCCCACAGCTTTCGGAGATTAGCCCCAGTTTGTGTTTATTGTTTTATTTGGATCCCCATTATCTGCAGCTATTCTTCCTGGGGTCCGACATATAATATACAGTACATACAACTTAAATTAAGACAAACTGAAAGAGTTAACAATGGGAATAGTGAAGAAAAAAATAAAATAAAACCAAGAATATAAAAAATAGAAATTCTTCTTTTATACATTCTTTACACTTTATACATTTAATGCACTATAGCTATATTCATTGCGTAGAAGTTAATATACCATACTAACATATTATTCTATATTTTTAATAGTACATTAATAGTAATACAGTTGATTTATTAATAACAATTTCATTATTAGTATATGTATCCATTTAAGAGATTTTTTTTTCCAATTTAAAGTCTTTTGTGTGTGAAATGTGTTATCATCAACATAGGGAAAGTTTAAATGATCATTTTAGATCTAGGTTAGTACTGTACTTAGTGACATACTTTGGTCGGCTGCGCAGTCAATTGTGCAATGGTAGCTAATTGTAAACAATGCATGTTACTCATGGATGATGTTTCCCAAATACTTAAATGATGTTGGACCTGTGTATGCTGTGTGGGTTTAAGGTTACCCGGCAACTTGTCACTGTAACACCATGATGTGACTAATACAACATGTCACTGGTGTTTTTTCATAGCCTCTTTGTTTTAAGATCCAAATAAATATCTGACCTATAAACATTGGCTTAATGTGACAGAAACCATACATACTGGGATATTTGGGGGGTGACTAAGAAAACTGTGATCAGGAGGAAATGAAAATTGCCCTCACAAAGCTGTCCCCTCTAGTTCTTTTTCCTTTCCTGCAATTTTCACTCTAGTTCCCAGTGTGTCTGTTGCCTGAAGCCAAGGCTGGTCAGGCCTCATGCAAGCCTTGTCATAGTGGATTGCTATGGTTACTGGCTATTTTTTCTAATTATGTTACCCCCCTTTGGTGATGGATACTATTCCGTAACTGTAAAGTCAATGACATAGATTGTCTGACTTTTGCTTGAATTCCCTTAACCCCAGTAACATGGTCAATGGCCTTGGTGTCACTTGCTGTCAAATCCCTCTCACAGACAGGTCCGTCTCTCCATCCAAATATAGGTTTTAATAGCAATAGGCAGGCTGTTTATCTCTTAGGTTGTGGAGCATAAATACTACAGCTCACTGCTCCTTTTTTGTTTTTCATTTTAACAACCTATAGACTAAAACTGATCAACAACTGTCAACAGACACAGGTAGAAAATGGCTTCATTATATGGTACTGATTGTTTTGGAATGTCTTAAAAATTGTTTATATATTTCACACGTAATACTGGCTACTTTTGCCAACCAGTGTGCCATGTAATATTTTAAGGATATGTTGTAATGCCTGCCCCCTGTCCAGGCCTGTAACAGCATATATTGAAGTTATCTTCTGTACACTGCTGTTGGGTGAGTGCTAAGATGCATGTTTTTGCTGCACAGCTCCTCCTTTTCTAATTTCCCACTGTGGCAGACAATTGATGGCTCCCTGCCCTGCAGGGATGCAGAGGGTCACAACACACCGGATCTGTTGATAGTGTGTTTCGAGTCGACAGGAACTGTAAGGATGATACGCGGAGAAAGTGGGGGTATTTCACAAAGCAGGATTAGCAAGTTGGTCCGATAACTTTGAGAAGTGTTATGACATATCCTCTAAAATGTAAACGTATATGTTCTTAAATGTAATGTTCAAGTTTTGTTTACAGAAGTAGCATACTTTTTTTTTTTTTTTTAATATATAAATGCTCACTTGTGATGTGAGCTCAACAGCTGTGATCCATGGCTCCATAGTGGTTCGTGTCCCCCTGCTCTTTGTGACTTGGTTTCCATTCTCCCTTTGCCTTCATCTTTGCTATAGCCCCCTTTTTCTCCCCTCTCCTATTGGTGCCAGTGATAAATCTAATTTATGGCCCATGGGCTGATTAGAGTGAGAGTGAAAAATGTGGAGTGGAGGAGGGGATTCGGGGCTAGGTAATACGTTTGATTCAGTTCCTGCTTTCCTGGAATATGGCCTTCATTAGATAATAGTTCATGTATTAAACATAACCATGGATGTTTGGTCAGAAGAGAATAAAGAACAAGTGACGGTTGTTGGGAACATGTGGCCACAGTGTTCACTTCTACACTGTGACAAGAAACAACTAGGTCCATAACAATGGGATATTTGAGTATCCCATGTCCCAACTAGTATCCAGACCTGTAGGCTATGTGGATTTCTCCCAAGCCACATAAGAGGTCTGTAAGAGATGACTGAAATGCAGGAGAGCATGCCACACTCTGGCATTCCTCACTGCTTTGGTTTTCTGTGGAAAAAGTGTGTCACCAGCTCTCTTAGTAAAGCAAACAATGATTTCAAAATGGGTCTCATCCAGGAAGGAAATATTGGAGAAATATTTGTGTCCACATTGATGGATGGCTGAATACCTTGTGTGTCCTTGTTTCAGTTATCAGCTCAGTTTAACAACCAGCCTCATATGATAGGGAAGTAAAGAAATAAACAATAATCGGGGGCTGGCATACATGCTGGACTGAAAAATGTTTGTAGTCATATGCCACATTTTATACCCAATGATTTTTTTAAACAAATAATTTCCTAAATCTGTCTGTCCTCCGAGCATGTGAGTCTTATAGCAGACCTGATAACCTACAATGGTCTTTAACACATGCAGCCAGGCTCTATACTGATCTGCGGGTGATTTAGGTCACTGCTGGGCATTGGACTCTTTTCCCCTGATGTTTGACATGTGATGGATGTGGAAGTTACAGCGATATTTGCATGTATGATAGTGGATACAGTAAGATGCAGATGTTAAGATGCAAAGTAGCTAGCTTTCTTTTTTGTTTTGTTTTTCTGATGACTACTGCAAACCTGATGGCAGCATTTTAAGCATTAGTTTAAAAAATAAAATAAATAGTTTTTTTTACACACATAGCCTGTAGATTATTATTGTTGGTAGTCCAGTTGGTTCCATTAGATTTAAGGTCAAATCTGTCATGAAATTATGAATTGATAATTTCAATACAATACGTGGTCTTCTCTCCGCTTTGAGCACTCATGATCAAAGTGGAACAAAGCAACCAAAACAAATTCTTTATGTGGGTGATTCAAAAGTAGTGAAAGGTGAACATTACTGAGCTTTTTTTCTTTAGCCCACTGCTTAACCACAAATGTTGAAAAAATCAGTTTACTGTTACAACAGTTAAGTTGAAGGCCATATTATATCATGGCCATATTATCACTGGTCACTGTAGTCCCTGTCTAGTGAGATGATCCAGTGTCAAGAGATATGATCACTGCACACCACACTATTGATATAGTGTGCTATTATTGTAGAAAATTAGCTAACTAACTCACCAACTTACTTCTTTTTTTGTTTTAATGATTTTGGAATTTCTGGTCTTAGTGCCTAAATGTCAGAGATGTCACGGTGTCCTTTAGAAGTGCATTTGCATTTCTAAATGTAACTGCCCTTTACAAACACGTTACAAGACAGTGAAGTTTACCTGTCAATACAGTATGAGTAAATGTTTGCCATTCTTGTTTACTAGAGGCTTGGTAATAAATCAGTCTCAAGGATATTTGTTTTAAATGGGTTGGTTACGGAGAGATAGACATCTGTGAATCTGTATTGGTCAGCCTATTCTGACACACAGCTTCTCCCAACTACTTCATTTTTAACCTTTTGCCAAATTTTAAACTGCGTCATTCTACATTTTTTGTATTTCCATTGTTGGCAGCCAGGTTTATTTATTTGTCTTACCTTACCTTTTTCCTTACAGAATGGTTCAATTCAACTCATGTGACGTGCAGCAATTGCATGTGTGTGTTTGTTTTGTTTTCTTAAGTGAGGCAACAGTTTTATTTTCCCTTGTCTTCTACCCATCCCTCACAGTTATGGAGGTGAGACTTGTGAGAAGATTAAATGGATTAGAGCATGAAGAGAATGAGTGCTGGCAAGCATGACTGGAGGGAGTAGGATAATGCAGTACTACACTGGAATTCAGATTTCTTATGAATGGCATAACCAGACTGATCCAGGATTATCAGGCCGTACTGAGATGATATTTAAGTGTTATAAAAGTATCAATATGTTGGTTTATATGAATTTCTTTACTGTAATACTTTTAGTTTAATGTTAAATATGTTGTATTAGAGATTTCTTGCATTTATTTTTTGTGCACGGGGCACTTAACAGTTACAACTTAAACTTTGGCAGGAACACATGCCCTTATATCTGAAAAGAGCTATTGTACACATGTACACAAATACGATATTGTGGAAAACATACTTTCACAAAGATGACTAGGTTCTTCATTTGAAGTCATTTCTATCCCCATGGGCAAAGGCTCAATTTCATAGGACATTCAGAACAGAGGATGTTTCGTGGGAAGGTGTCACATGGCCCTGACATCTGTCTTGACATTGCAACAATGCATGCACCTAGAGGTGTGATTGACCCAATATAGCACGAGAAAATGCTTGCAAAAATGTTATGTTTGTTTTCATAATAATAACAATATCTTAGATGTCTCCTAGATACATCCCAGATGAGATCAGAGGACTGGAGAGGTGGCAACAAAGTGCATTTTCTGAAATTCTCTCATCTGGAACTTGTCCTCTAGTGGGCGCTTGTTCTTAACTTCATTTACTGTTTTTTTTAATTTTTTTTATTTACACTCATTGGGTTTTCTACTCCTTTTTTTGGTCCACCTAATCACCTCATTTTACATAATATGTTGAGAGCAGATTGTGCCTATCGGACTGATTTTCTGCATGATTGACTGGCTTACAGTGGCTTTACTGTTCAAGAGTACGATGGCAGCCTCAGTTGATACCAGACAGATGAACTGAATGTTCATCTTGATGTTAGCATAGCAAAGTGGCACAGACAGAGAGACAGACTCAGACAGGGACCCTGAAGCTGTGCGTGTGGTGCAATATTTTCAAGCCTGCCAGAGAAGTGAGGTCAATCTGAGTGGAGCAGAGTTCTGTCTGGGTTTAAACAGCAGCAGAGAAAGAGTTCAGAAAACTTCAACACGAGGCAAATTCCCCTACAGAAATGGAATGAGTATATTTTTTTGTGATTTCATTTTAAAAGTTTTGTTTTAATTCATGTAAGGAGTATACACTTTAGACTAGAATACTACACAACATGATATTTGGATAAACTGACTTAAAATTTTGTTTGTAACATCACAACATACATGTCCTAGACTCTAGTGCAGCAGTGGAGATTTGGAGAGTGCATTAGATCGTTTTTGCCTGGTGTTTTGACTGACTCTGATTAACCTAACTGAGAGGGGTGGTTAGGGGGCGGAGATTCAGATTCAGGGAACCAGCTGCCTCCAATCGGCAGCAGAATCCATCAGGGGGTCAGGCTGGGTGAGAGGGAGAAAGAAAAATGAACATAAGTAATGATGAACATACATACATAATGAACTAGTGGAAACACGGCTATAGATGAACTAGAAAGGCACAGGGAGAGCACAGACCTCCACCCGGATCATTCCCTACCTTGCAATGTTAACCAGAGTGAAAAGTGTATCGCTCCAATCTGCTTCCTTGGCCACAAGACACAATTTCCATTTATAGCTGTAAACAAAATATATCCAGATTCCACATCAGTAACTTGCATTATGAGTATGCACAAACTATTAATAACACTATGTCCAGCCTTCTTGTCCAGAGTACTTTGGAAACACATATGTTTAAGTAAAATAGGCTTTTGTCTGTTTATGTAATTGGTTGAACCAGAGCAACAAAGGATAGAGAGCCACAGTCAGCTAGCATGTGTCATCATCCTTTTCTGAGGAAATTAGATGTCAGAGAAAAACGGGCCAAAGAGGCAGCTAAGTGGATCGTTCTCTCTGATCTAGTCAGCCTTTGATCTATTTTTGGTGGGTGCTGGTGGTGGTGGTAGAAGTAAAGGGATTTGCTCCTAAAATGAGTGTCATAAAGCCATCACAAACCAGTGTTTGTGATCTTCTTCTCTGCTGTTTGCCATGCTCTGCTATGGCCTTCATTGTCAACGTCTTTTCTGCCCTCACCTTTTCTTTCTCCTTTCATTTATTTACCACAACAAAGGCATCCTCTGAGCCACGAGAGCTTGATTAAGTCCCTCCTTGGTGGATAAATCACTTTAATGTCTCATACAGCAGGTGTTTGTGGGCACAACGATATTTATCATCATGGCAAAATGGTGCTGAATAGCCACTTGTAGTGGGTTGATGAGAATCTAATTAAGATTAATTGTTATTCCCCTGTAAGTAACTAAATCTTTGAACCCTGCCTTTCAGTCAGACCAAATCATTTAAATGACTGCCCATGTGTTCAATGTGTTCCTGTGCGCTGTCCCAGTCCAGAGAGCCTCTTTGATAAATATTTGAACGGGCGAAATGCAATAACAACAGGCTCTTAAAACCCAATTTGTTTCCATTTCCCGGCTTTTGATAAGACAGTAGATTGGGTTACACAGTCATTCGATCATTATTCTCCATCCAGTTCCTAGCCGGTCATTGGGCTGTCCACAGCCCCTTTATGGCAATGTCTGTGATACTGAATGGAAGTTGTGGTTGTGGGGAGGCGAACAGGAACAGATTGGTAGCTAACGTTTATGTCCTCCCATTTATGTGCTTAAGGGTATGTGCCGTGCATTTGTGTGTTTGTGCATGTGCACACAGTAACAAGTATAGGCGAGCCTTTTGTGTTGAAAAAGGTGCCAATTAATAATGTAGGCTGTTTTGAATGACGAAGCTCTGCGTTTCCCTGAGAAGTAACTTGTTCCTTTTATGAATATTTCATCACAGTAGCTAATGAATCAAGCCAGTGTAGGCAATCATAACCAACTAACAGCCCCCTAGATGGTCTGGTGTAAAGCAGCTGGGCCTTGATCATTTCTAACCTGATTACTGGTGATGCTGATGGACTCTGATTGGTGATGAGTGAGTGTTGTGCGTTGGATTGAATAATTGCCATCAGCCTGCTTGTTAATTGTGAAGACATGCAGAATATAGGAGAATGACAGATGCCTACAGAGGGCAGTCACGGGAGAAACTTGTTTATTTTTGCATGCACTAATACTTTATTTCCATGGCATGGCTCGGATAAACTCAACTTGTCTCAACTCCCTTTAAGTACTTAGTGCTTTTCTTCATTTCATTTTGCACTGCAGATAGTAGCCTCTCTATAGACGGGGTGATCAGCTGATAGCTATATCCACGCCACGTGAAACTGCTGTGACATCAGTCAACATGACACTTGCTGGATCCTGTCATCTGCTTATATTTCAGCATGTTGTCAAGTTTATGGTGTTGAAGGGCTAAACAATATTATCAGAATTGTAATATGGATTAGAATGATATCCAAATCCCCAGGAGGCGCAATATTTGGTGAAGGCAATTATCTGCCAAAATCCCAATCTGATTTAAGTGTTGCTGTAGAGATGTCCCAGAAAAAATCTTGGTCCAGATCCTCACCATGTCACACCATCATCATTATATTATATTTTTCAGTGAAAATGAAAATAATGATGCAAAAATAGCATTCCCTCTAATATCATATTACATTTGCATTATCATTTAAAAAAAAATGCAATTAAATTGTTTTGGGATTGTTCACCCCGAAGGCAAAGTATTTTTTCAAAAACCTGGGCTGAGTGGATAAAATATTGCTGCCTCTGTGGTAGCATGACTATTATAACTGGCTAATAAAAAAACAAAAAAGAGCGAGTTGAGAGCCATGTTGTACCATGCATTGGAAGTAAAACTTTACTGTACATGCTTGTGTATTATTTTGAACGTCATACAGTATCTCTTACTCATACTGTTTTTGCTTGTGATTTCTTTTTCCTGGCCTTTCCACGTATATGGGTGGTTGACGTGAACTCAAATTCAAAGTGAAAAAAATAATAATTGAAAAATATATGTCAAATGATATATAATTATATTCCCTTATATGTGAATAATTCAAAAATGAATGTGTCCATTTCTAATTCTTCACATATTATTCACTTTTTGGTGTGGTAGTCCTAAAATGTGTCCACCGGTGCAACACAATAAAGAATGTCATTATTTAATTCAGAGAATGTTGGACAGATAAGATAGATAAGCCAAAGGCATATTAGTTTGTCCCAATTATATTTCCACATCAAACATACCCCAAAAAAATTCAGAATTATGTTATTTATATACTATAAGATGTACACATAGAGACTTCACCCAAATGCCTGGGTTACGTTCATTATAATTGGTATAAAACCCAAGGAATCTTCATTTCATCCTTATAGCTGCATAGTGATGATAACATTATTGTACTGTCCCACACTTTTTACATACATTTTTCATTAAAATACCTTTTCCACTCACTATTCAATTTGTTGCACCACAGGACATTCCGTTGCACCATTGGACAACAGAGTACTAGTATGCCCATGTCGTGTACAAAGTCAAATTAATTATCAAACATTGTCAAATTTACTTTCTGCGTCTCTCTCTCAGGAAGTTCTCTTTCCTCTCAGGATCTTCATTCAGCCTCTCCCTAAACTTCCTAGACCTTTCCTTGGTGGTCATCTCAGCCTCTCACTTTCAACATGGAAATCAAACTAGCTTTAACAAAACAGGGAAGGAAGGTTTGAGTTGTGTTGTCCTCAAATTCTGAGGTTAAGAGAAAATGCAAAAAAGCTACTTAAATTAGTCATTAAAAGTTGCTCTCGTTAAGGTTGAGGAAGTTTGCACCCATCCATGATCTGATGTCAGCCAGACAATCAAGCAATGGCTGGAGTGCAGCCTGCCCATCAACATTAAGAGGCAGATATAGCTGGACATCTTCTGCAAAGCAGTGGAAGGAGATGTTATGTTTGACTAGGATGTCCCCTAGGGGTAAAATATATAATAGGAAGAGGATGGGACCTAGTATAGAGCCCTGAGGGACCCCACAGGTGAGGGGGGCAACAGAGGAGAAGAAATCCCCAAGCAGGACAGAGAAGCTCCCGTCAGCCAGGTAGGACGGGCCATCCAAATGCGGCCGTCCATTAACCTCCATTCATTTTTTAGACTCGGATTATATCTCTTTTGCATATTTAAACTAATTTTTCAACAAAACTTGTAATACAAAAAATGTTTGTTTACATGTTTGCTTTCACTATGTTAATTTTCATTATGATAGGAGTAAAGGAAAAAAATAAGTGAAACTGACTTCATGTTGTACTATAGGACAGTGCGTTTCACCAGTGGACATTTTCGAAATCAATGCTAGTTTGCGGCCTAGCTATATGAGAGACATTCTTCATCCTGAGAAACAGTGTTAAGGTTTACATTATTTTCAATTATCAATCAATGTAAATTGATAAAAATATTCAGATCAATACTTAAACTGCGTTGTACCAAAGGACTACCTTAAGACGACCAGTTCCAACACTGCACGGAAATAGTAATATTATGAAAATATTTGAGACAGAACTGATCTTGTGTGCAGTCCACCTGCTCCAGAGATGTCTTCTGTCCTTCCTGATTCTGGAAGGACCCCTCTCAGTAATGGGGTGGTCACATTAATGCCTGTTTTATATCTACATAATGGCGTCGCTCCAGGAGGACACCAGTTTTGCGGACAAAATGTAATGTGTCATAATAACTCTACGTAGGGACCTTAACACTTATATCCTCTAGATTCATTAAGTAAACACTCGTATGACATGCATTCAAGTATTTTAATGTATTTAGATTAATTTTTCATTAAATTACAGTTGTTTTAAGATAAGTAATGCTACCTAGTACAGTTGCACCGGTGGACAAATGTCATGTTCAAAACAGAATATTTGCACAGTTGAAGAACGATACTCATTGTTTGCAGATGGATTAGATGTAGAAGAATGAACTGCATATTAAAACATTAATTTTAATGAAATATTATTAAATTTTAGTAATATTTGTCACTGGGAACACAAAAATTGAGCGTCACGTCAACCACCCATATACTAATTGACTCATACACAACAGAAACAGCTGTGTCTGCACTGGACTTGTTCAGCCAGTGATGCTTCGCACTTTGCTGAGCTCACAGGCACAAATATGTATCCAAGATGTAAGTGACCAATATATTGACTTGATAAGGTTCCAGTCGGTTTCACGCACATAAAATGCAAACTGCCTTGCAGCCAATGTACCTGATGGATGGAAAATGGAAGTGAGAAATGCGTCTACAATGCATCCACTGTCACCCTGCGTGCCCCATAAAGCTGATTTTGAGAATGTGGTTAATGAAGATGAAGCAGAGCTGTGTGTTGAAGGATTTTCTCAATGCCTTAAGACGGATTTAGTATGTGGCCCAAAGAAAAGAGATGAGATGAGTGTGACTGAGATTCATACATGTGAGAGGTGGTGAGTCCACAGCTGTTTACAAGATCGAGAGATAAAGATAAAAGTGTGAAACTAAATTTTTTTTTTTGTGAAGCCACAGAACAGAAAATGCCTTCCCAAGGAAGTAAAGTGTAACTGTAGGGACACAAGACAAAGAGATAATAACTATGCTTCTGTCTTACACTTAGCAAAAATACAGTGTTGTCTTCCTGTCATACATTTTCTTTCAGTTGTTACTGCAGAGAGACACATGTATACATGTGTTTTACAGCTTTATAACCAAAATGCCTTTAATGTAAGTTAATTATTGTACACGACAAGATGAACACCCTTAATCCATCAAACGTGCACCTACACTAAAAAATCTGTTCTGTGGAAGTGTGATTATATAGCAGCACCACATATGAGTGTGCATTTGGAAGTGAGGTACCACACGCGCCAGGCTGGGTGGTTGCGCTCCTCGTGAGCGTTAATCGTGACTTAGCAGCTTAAGGAAGTCACACTTCCCTGGATGATCCCCATGTGCTCTGGCCACCACTGATACTCACTAAAGGCCACCAGCATACAACCAGGCAGTTCCTTCTTCCACAGCATTTTTTTCCATCCCACCTTACGTACTTGCAGCACATGTTGGGTGCTGTAATAATCATATAAACACACATCTTGTGCTTTTGAAGTGACAGAGGCATTCTGCTTGTTAACCTCTGTCTGGCTGACTGATAGACACAGTAACTCATGCAGCTAAAGGGAACCAACTGGCCTCGGATGTGGCCACAACGCTGGAAATACTATTTATAACGTCACCAAATGTCCATGTTTACAGTCCTTCTGCACTGATAAGTCTGTATATTTTGACATGTTCAGCAGCAGTATGGGCTTGTTTCAGTTTTTAAAGATATTACAATTACTGCATGTGAAATGGCCTAATCTCCCTGCAGTGAGCTTTTGCACAAGGCCACCCACAGAGAAAGAGATGGAGGTGGAGGGGGTTGTACAAAAACCCAGCAGTAACCTTTGAAGTAATTAACAGATTTAACCGATTACACTGCAAAAGAGTCTCTCTCTCTCTGTTTCTCTCTCTCTGTGCTGCTTTATAACAAAGGTTTTGTGCAAATAGGACATTTGTGAAACAGACTATAAATCCAGATATTGACAAAAAATAGACCTTTTTTTAAAATAACCAGGCAGGGTTATAAAAATGACTTATGTGTGGGCTGCTTTTTGATGAATGGACTTCTTGTGTCCCTTGTGCTCCTGTGGGCATGTTTCTTTCTTTATCTTTGCTTTTCTTTCTCCCATATCTCCAACCCTCTTCCCCCGACTGAGAGCTTTCTTCATCATGTCCCTCTTCCTCTCCATGGTGGTTAGGGGTGTTTTCCGGTAATGAGAGGCCTTACAGGAAGGAGATATGTGGGACCACTCTTACAATGATCAGTATTGATTATCCTCAGAGGCTCGCTGGAAGGGTGGGGGTTCGGCATTTTTCTGTTGCTAAGAGACAGCAAGTGACATGGTGGTGGTTGACGTGGCTATGGGGGATGGAATGACGGCGCCTGTCTGCTCAGGTTCATCAGGAGAGCTGGTAGTGTGCTTTCAGCTGTCACACTAAGGCTACGTTCACAGTGCAAACTTTGGTGCTCAGTTCAGATGTATTGCTCACATCCAGTTATTTTGTTTGTATGTTTACAATATCAAATGATAGTGCAGGGGTGCTCAAAGAGCCCAAAAGAGTGACAGTTTAGGTAACAGTTCTGAGCTAACCCGGATGTGCAAAACATAACAAAGATGTCGTACACAAACATTAATTTATAAGTTGATGTGCAGTGAATGGCAGCAAATTTGAAAGCAGATGATAACAAGGATGAGCATGAGAAGAAAGAGAGCCAGATTTCAATATTGACGTTTTTACCGTATCTTCTGTACGGAGGTGTGTGTGTGCAGATGCAGAATTCCTCAGCTGATGTAATTAATCAAATGATTCTGTCAGCTGAGGAATGTGTCCTGTTACTATCAGTACTACAGCTACTACTACCACCACTACTCAGTTGCGTCATATTTTGCTGAAATGAGCTGTACTGCTGTACTAAATGTACTTTCAGACTGCTATCACAGAATAATCTCTGCATGAAAACTAGAACTGTAGTTTCATATACATCACTGCGGAACCACAGGCTTCAATAGAACAACACAGAATTACTTTAAAAAACGTAAGTAATTTAAGTTTCAGTTTAGTTTCTCTGTTGCTAAGCTGGTTACATTAATGCTTTCGCTTTCTCTCACTCAGTCTTTTTTCTTCCTCTCTTGTCCATTACATAAATTTTGCTCCGTTTACCACCAGGTAAAGTCAGATTGAAGGAGGGTTGAGATTAAGTACAAATGAGCCTTTGACCTGCATGTAGCCTGCATGTTGAACTGAAAGGGATATAGCAATGTATCAAGACCTTTGACCCAGATAAACTGGCAAGATGCTTCATAACCTTTGATGCATCCAAGCTTTACAGCCCCTCAGGGTTTTGCAAGTACAATTCTGCAACACCGAAGATGCCTCAAAAGGCCATCTAAACACACTCCCTGATTGCTCTGAGCTGCCTTGCTTTCCTGTGCCTGTCGTCATCTGGGGATGGAAGCTGTCCATTAGGGCTGCACAATTAATCGATTTTAATCGTAATCACGATTTTGGCCCCACGATTAAATTAACCTGATCGTCGGCGATATTTCCATTTTAAAATGGGGCTCTTCTACATATCTAATCAAGCACTTTCTACACCAGTAGTCCACCAACCACCAGGGGGCGAACGCATAGTTAACGTTTCATGTAGCTGCCTAAATAAATAACCAGCCAGTGCTAAGCAGGATGTGACGTAGTACTGGACGGCACAACAACATGCTCCATTTGTAAAAGTTGGCCAAGCACTGTTGCCAACTTAGCAAGTTATTGAATGTGCTGCTGCTGCAGGAGGTGTTCACTTAGCGATCTCTGTTTGTTTACAACAAGCACCAGACACTGTACATACACTAAAAACTGTTCCTATTGTTTGTTTAAAAATAGTGCAATAAAAATACAGATGTTTTCCCTAAGATGATTAAAAATCGTGATTAGTAATCATGATTACAGTATTGATAACAAATAATCGTGATTATCATTTTGGCCATAATAGTGCAGCCCTACTGTCCATTCATATTCAGAAGAAATCAAATGTCCTTTGCTTCAGATGTTCTGCCTAGAAAGTCTGCTAGATGGTCTTTATTTTGGGGTTTCCCCACATTTGCTTCAACCTTATCCAGACAGTATCACACCGGCAGCTTGTGGATAAAATGGCCTCCCTTTTGTGTGTATTGGCTGTGTGAGTGGTGAATATGTTGGGTCAGGTCTCTTACATGCACACACTCAAATAAACAAAGGCTCTCTTATTTAGACTCTCATGAACTCTATTAGGATTTATTACCTCAGCTTTGTCCCCAGTGAACACGTATGGCCTATGTTACAGACTGGGGGCAAACTGGAGGAAGGAACAAGCGAAGGGAGAAGGGTAACAGTTTGATTAACAAGGTGTGCCACTGACGTTACACAGACGTGCATTGTGGAGTGCTGAGAGATTAGATTTATTCAGCAGTAAAAACTGTTGTTTGCTTGGAAAATATATATATATAGGGTTGGGGTCTATGCCTCAAATGAAGGCAAAAATGGCACCAAAAAAGAAACTTTTATTTAAATAAAAGAGAAACAGATTGTATAAGCACATATAGTGATAGTATACTTAAGCTGACTTCATACACATTATTTCATATTTCTGCTGTCATAAAACCTTAGTGTTAGACAGCAGCAGTACAAGCTGCCAGTGTCTGGCTCAGTTATTTGGTCTCTGTGTGAAATCATATCTGAAGAAAGTAGGTCATTGTGGTCAGTTTCCCAATTAAGCCTACAGGGGACTGTGTCTAATTTATTCAGACAGAATAAAGAGGGAATGCTGTAATGTCGATGTGTGACAAAAGAATAATTCCTACCCCCTGCCTGTATATGTTTTATATGGGCTTTAATTTCTAAGTTTTATATATATAAATGTATATATGTGTGTGTGTGTGTGTGTGAGAGAGAGAGAGAGAGAGAGAGAGAGAGAGAGAGAGAGAGGTAGAATGAGAGAGAACTTTAGCATGCAGGAAGCCTTTTGACTATGTCCAGACAGTCTGGTCTAGCTAGCCTAACCTGTCATTATATTGGGGGGGAAAAACTGCTTGAGCTGTAAAACACGCACGCACACGCACACACACACACGCACACACACACACACACACACACACACACACACACACACACACACACACACACACACACACACAGTGTCATGTAGACTAATATCTTGTGATACCTGATTGTGAAAATGTATATTTGTGATAAGTCTATAACGCAACATGTATTATAACGCAAAACCAAATTATTGTCTGCACTAACAAGGACTAAGTTGTACCCGTCACAGTATTGACTGTATATTTTGTAAATACCACTAAACGTCTATATGCTTGTATACCTGAGCATAGGTCAGTTCCTTTCCTTTGCATCCCAGCCTGTTTGTTCTATGTGGACCTCCTGCTGGGATTTTAATTGGTCCTCTGATAAATATTGAACCTTCAGTGATGTCAGATGACAGCCAGCTAATAAGCGCTGTCAATCAATATATAAGCTCACACTGCATTATGAATAAGATCTGAATTCAGTTTGTGTTGTAACAGATGGAATCACTCTTGAGAAGTGAGACCAATTATTTGTCTAACCTCCTTCATATGATTAAAAAAAAATTAACAAAAATGTATTATTATGTAAAATGTTCATACAGTTTTAACTCTTTATATATGTCTGTTTATCTTTTATGGCAGACTTACAGTAATACGCTCTCTAGGATGTCTTTTTTATTTTAATCTTAATTGTTTGCTTTGTGTTTCCCTTCGTTAAAGTTCAGGTACAAATGGTACTTTTATCTCCTTTACATTTCCTTTGTCTGCCAACATTACAGCTCTTTCACTGTGTTTTGGAATGAGGGTATTGCATTAAGAAACATTTTAAAGAAGTGATATAAGCTACACTTTAATATTTATTGGAACTCTTGCGTTTGTACTTTTGTTTACAGATTTTCAGTTAAATAACAGATGTGGTATCGGTCACTTTGTTTGCTTGAACAAATTTGCTGCAACTCTTCTAATGTCTCTTCGCCCATCTCTCCCTTTCCTCCACATCCCTCCATATCTGCTATCTTCTTCAGGTCATGGAAAGCATTTGCCCTTGTTAGAAGTACTATCTCGGACACAGCCAGCACGTGGGTGGCAGTCGAGGGGTACATATCCTAAGTCAGTTGGTGGTCATGTGTGAAGCTGTGTTCTGATGCCCACCCTCCCCTCAGCGCTGGCCATGGACGGGGAGAACTACCTGCATCCAGAAGGCCCTCAGCTGGACACCAGCTTGTTCTCTGTGGCCTCCTCTAACATGGAGGTATGCTATGGGACAGGGCTGTTGCAGGGGTGGTTCAATGCCTTCTATCAATTTGACGTGTGGGGAGCTGCTCATTGACATGCATACACATGAATCAATACTTTTACAATACAGCATACTTTTGACAACCCTACACACAATCACACACAGCGATAATAGTTCTATTTCACACAGCCCAGCCGACTTCTACAAGGTTGCTAAAGCATACAGATAAATATTTTTGCACTCTTAGTTAGTGAATAATTCCAAGCGCAAGACGGTAGGCCTCCATGCAGGGTCTCCATGCACACTTGTGTTTTTGTTCATGTTTGTGCAGCAGAACAACATGCAAAAAGACTGAGTGAAGCTGAATATAAATCGGCATGTGTGGTTATTATTAAATACTCTCTCAGCCAGTTATATGGCTGAAATATGTGCCACCAGAAACTGAATTTGAATTATTTATATTTGAATTTGAATTGCGAAACTTGAATAATTGCATTAAAAAAGATGAATTTGAATCACATAATTTGAATTAGCATTGTTCAATTTGAATCATTGCATTGTAAAACAAAAATTACAAATATTTCAAATTACAATCTGAATTGTAATTTGAAATTTAATTTATTAGTTTGGAGTTTAGTTAGTTTGGAACTGATCATTCAGAAAAGGCGTTCTGTGTATCTGCGCTCGATTGCTCTGCCTCAACTACCCGGATGTTCGTTGCAGAAAATTTAAATTTAATTTTGTGAACTGAAACTGAACATTCAGTTCTCACAATTCAAATTCAAACTAATACATTCAATTTCAAATTACAATTCAGATTCAGTTTTTAAATGCAGTGATTCAAAATGAACAATACAAATTCAAATTATGTGATTCAAATTCAGTTTCTGGTGGCACATATTTCAGCCCATACAGTTACATCTTTGGTCTCGTAGCTCTGAAACTGCTGTCCCAATGTCACATAGTTTGTGTACCTAAACATTAAGACACAAACACTCGTATATTTACTCTTAGCCAGATATGCACTGGTGTATGTGACTTCTGCATAACAATTATCAAAAAAAGTGCTGAAGGAAGTGATCATGCTCTTGGTATTAATTGTCAGGCACTGTTCTAGGCAAATATTAATGGGTCATGCCACCCAAATGTTGTCATATCTTTAGCAGCATCTAGGCATGCAAATTGTTTAGTCTTAAAGTTCCATCACGCCATCTTTTTAAATGAAGTTCAATGGAATTTTACTTTTTGGTGATAAGTTAAATTAGGAAAAGCTCAGTTTCACTTTGAAGTGGAAGTGATCTCTACCGTAAAAAAAATTCCATTAAACCCCACTGCAATCAAATATGACAGAAATTCAGAAGAATTTCCAAAAGCCTCAGCTCATACAACTGAACTATCTGCCTGTCTAAACAGTTACATGTGGTTTTTAGTTCCAAAGATGTGGTTTGATGGTATATCTGATATGAATATCCTATGTATAGTTCTCAACAACTGTAGATCGCAAGAGGCGCTTGTGTGACTGACAGTATTTCCTTTTGCTGTATTGTAAACCTAACAAATGGAGTTGGTTATGTCTGCCAAAATATTCCTCACTGAAGGGAGTTATTTGTTATTTTAACATTATAAGTAAGCTCTATTTCACTTATGTTCAGTGCTATTTTTCTTTGCTTGTTCTCTTATCATGACAGATTTCCATTTTGTTCTGTTTTAGAGTTCAATATATGCCTCCTCTGGTTCATGGGGATCCTACCCTCAGCAGGCTGGATACAGCATACACTGCCCTATGCAATCTGGAAACCAGTAAGTGAATACAAACTCACAAACATGCTTGGCAATATCGAGAATGACAGTATATCAGCTGAAAACGTGAAGTGAACAAGTGAAGATGCAATTACTTTGAAGTACGTTTTCGCGCTGTGCACTATTTTATACTTTATTGTGGCTGAGAATGTTGCGTAACAAATACCAGCAGGCAGTGGTGTTAAGATTATGTGCCGAAAACTCTTGAAATTGGGTGATAACAACCCACAGGAGTTTCACACATCAGCTAACAAAATGCACATTAGCCCTGAGACTTTCAAGTATCATTTATTTGTAGTTATTTTTATTATTATAGTGTGGTGTTTGTCTAGAGGGTGCCTTATGAATGTTTTGCTAATGGTGTGTGTATTTTACTAATGCATTTGCGTGACTGCCTCATCCACATGACAAACAATTTCCCCTTTATTTATAGACCTTGTACATAGGACACACAAACTGAATTGCAAAATCAAGTCATTTATTATGTTTAAGTGAAACCAGACAGATATGATGAAGTCAGAGTTGTTTATTCTGTGAGAGATATATTTTACTATAGGAGTAATACAGGATCTAAAAGTCTATGTTTATAGTCATAAGTTACCGTGTGTCTGTCAGTGTTGAACTGGAATATAAGTGAAGCTGCTTGTGTCTTAATCAAGGTTATTATAGTTAACGAAAACTAACGAAATAACGAAAACTAGAATTGAAAAAACATTTTCAGTGACTGAAATAAAAATAAAAACAAGAGTTTTTAAAAAAAAAACAATAACTAACTGAAACTGTATTGTGTGGTTACAAAACTAACTAAAACTTACAATGAAAATTTCCTTCGTTTTCGTCTTTGTCAACTTTTTTCATACATAAACCTTTTTGGTTGATATGAAACCTATTTTATCTGTCTGGTTTAATGGCTTAATAACCTTATTGGGGCTGAGATGGATAAAAAGGAAATAAAGGATACATTTATTGTGACCTCTGGCACGACCTCTGGTTGGGTGAATCTGGCACCCAACAAATACCCCATTACAAGAAAACTAAAACTAACACTAAAACTAATAAAAACTAAACTAAAATGAAGCATTTAAAAAAAATGAAAATAATTAAAACTAGCAAACTCACTCTAAAAACAAATTAAAACTAACTGAATTTGAAAACAAAAAATCACAACAAAATTAAAACTAAAACGAATAAAAAAAACCAAACTGTTATAACCTTGGTCTTAATTGAGTAAATTCAGCACTATGTTTGTGCCCAGTGGGTAGCTGTCCATTGTAATTCTTTGCTAACCTTTTTAAGGTAAACATTCGATCCTTTCTATGAACTTTTTGAAGTTGAAAATTGTTTGAACAGAGCCTTGAGTGTTTGAGACGTTATTCATTTCGAATTGATTATTTATTAGTCAATATTTATTATTTCCCACACACACGTGAGTGTGTGTGTTTGAATGCGTGTGTACATGAGAGACTGCACAATTCAATGCTGGTGTAAGACCTTTTGCACAGTGGCCATGTGGCAAAAGCAGCATGTCAACAGAGCAGAAGCATTTGCGGTCCTTGTCTGTGTCTACACTGCATCCGTCGAGCAATAGGATTGCTGTGCGACTGTGCAAATATGTAATGATCACACTTTATATATACGCTTTGGATGTACTTTAAAGATGCAGCTGAGTCATCTACCTGAATGCCTTTTCCTATGTAGATTCGGTTTAGAGGAGGTTGGACGCCTGACTGCTGCAAATAACTGTTTCAACTAGGGGTGGACATTTTATTTCATGTTATTGATATTAAACAGCATGTCAACATCTTGAAGACCAGAGAGAAAGATGACAGAGTATGTAAGCGGAGAGAGAGAGAGAGAGAGAGAGACTCAACTGAAGCTACTGTCACGTTGCTCTGGCGTGTGAAAGCCCTACTAAGAAATCTATCAGTGCCTTAAAAACTGTTAACATCAGCATGGTATTATTTTACCAATATAAGGACACATAAGGGATGTGTGGTTAAAATTGAGATTTGCGTGGTTTTATAATATATCTACCGGTACATGAAGTATTGGTTTTGTGATTGAATAGATAAGGACTTATTTTATTATTTTAAAGAGATTCCATTGTCTGTAAATCAAAACTTCTAATATGACTTGGGTTTAGTCATTACTAAACATGTGTCACACAACAACTCAGGAAGTGTTTGTTCAAGTAGTGTATTTTGTATTGTTATTGCTGTCTGTGCAGTGTTTCTTTGAAAGTTCAAGCAGCAGATGACGTGAGAGCACAGTCTGTGGTTTTCAGGTTCACTCAAAGGAGAATTTTCTGACATCAAGCTGTTTCTACAACAGGCTTTCCTCAGTTTCCAACTCTCGGTGTAGAAATATCATGAGCAAAATCATGATGTGTCTGTGGTTTAGAGTGATTGAATGTCATCTTGTGACCTTTTTTTGTCTTACTGGGCCTTTACAACACAATAATAATGCCTTGTGGTTTGAAAAGGTCTTAATTCAGGATTTCTCTCTGTCGATAAATGTTTTGTCCCAGAGTGACCACACATGTTCTTTTAACTTAGCACCAGTTACTCACTGTAACCATTTTGGCTGCAAGTAAAAAGCTAACAGGTTTTAAGGCTCCAGCTTTTTCATCTCTCCCTAGTAGGGCTGCACAGTTAATCAAATTTTAATCGTGATCACGATTTTGGCCGCCACGATTAAATTTCCATTTTAAAGTACGTCTCTCCTGCATATCTAATCAAGCACTTTCTACACCAGTAGTCCACCAACCACCAGGGGGCGAACATATAGTTAAAGTTTCATGTAGCTGCCTAAATAAATAACGAGCAATCGATAAGCAGGATGTGACATAGTACTCGACATCACAACAACACTCGCCATTTGTAAAAGCCGGCGAAGCAGTGTTGCCAACTTGGCAACTTTGTTCCTATATTTAGCAACTTTTCAAACCCCCAGAAGCTCGTTAAGAAGAGTAAGAACGAGTCAAAGCGGCACAGTCCTCCTGCAGCAGTCTTTCCTAGCTGCAGAACCAGAGGGGATGTTAACCCCTGTAGCGTCCAGTCTGCAAATTGCTAACAGGCTAACAGTTAGCTCTGTAGTAGTACAGTGTGTATGTGCTGCTGCTGCAGGAGGTGTTCACTTAGCGATCTCTGTTTGTTTACAACAAGCACCAGACACTCTGTACACACTAAAAACTGTTCTTATTGTTTGTTTAAAAGTAGTGCAATAAAAATACAGATGTTTTCCCTAACATGATGAATAATCGTGATTAGTAATCGTGATTACAATATTGATTTAAAAAATCGTGATTATCATTTCGGCGATAATCGTACAGCCCTACTCCCTAGTTCTGTTTTCTTCACTCAGTTCACTATTTCTGATATTCGGAGAGGCTCTTTTTTACATGACCCTGCACTCGCTCCTCTTTTCTTCCATGGTCTACAGCTGACTGCATTACACTACACTGTTACAGTCAGGATGTAATTGATTGAACTTTAAATCCAGTAGTTTTCTTCTCACATGGCCATTGAGAACAAGCAGAGGAGTGAATGGATCACATGGCACCAGTGAGGAAAAACTGTGAATGAGCCAATGCTCTGTTTGCATTGATTGATGCAGTGACAGACACTGACCTCTGCACAGCAGAAACTATTCTTATGAGATAAAAATGTCACTCTTACTCTTACTCTTACTGCTTTGAGTTAGCAGAACAGATTTATAGGTCACAACACTGGACAGCATTGGCATCATAACAACAACTTCTGTACAACATAATACAATCCAGTGTACCAGCTTTCTGAAAGGTAGTAATTATTAAAAAAAAACAGTTTTTGTTGAGACTGTTTTAGAGGGGTGTTGGTTCTTTTTCTATGGGTGTAACGTGCTGTGTTCCTGGGAACCAAACAAATCTGACGGCTCATGTTATATTTGTCCTGGCAGATGTATCTGCTCCCCTTCCTGCTCAAACAAACATTCTTCAACTGGCTGAAAACACAAAAACACAAGCTACAGTTTTATTCTGATTATGGCATTAATGTCAGTGAGACAGATTGATTGTGACCACCGTCTGTCTGACCACCTTCTGTCACCTGGTATCCAACTAATACTTTCCCTTGCTCATGGCCCCTCCTTTAACTCAGGGCTCTCTTTCCATCCCTTTGACGGCAGCAGGTATCTGTTTAATTTTCAGGCTCAATCACAATCACATGTAGCAGATCTGCTGATTAGATTTTGTGGAACTAGCACCAAACTGCACCAAACTGCAAAATAACCACAGAAACGTTTATGCATATGTGAACAACAAACTTGGCGGTTGTGATTAGTTATTCTGTACAGTTTCCACTGCAGTGAAAGCGTAATTCACTTCATTCCTAATGCGTGTTGCAGACCGACATATGGGGACACATAATGTAACACACACACATAACAGTATCACCATATCAACAGTGCCTACTACTTACTGACCACATTGTACCTGCCTAAAAAATACAGTGTTGTACAGTAAAAATCTTGACACTGCCTAAAATATATTAGGTTTTCATGTTGTTCATTTATTTTATAAACTATTTAAAGAGGGAAAATGAGTGCAACTGTTTTTGAATCATTTTAACTAACAGCAATAACAGTCTGAGAGAGAGAAGAATAAGAAACGGACCACAAATCTTCTTCTGTTTTAATGTCTTGTTTTCTGATTTCTGATTACCCACTCTTAAGTCAGTCATGAAGATAGTGTGAAGTATTTAAGGTTAACATTGTTATGTTAAATAGGCTTACTTTATATCACTTGATTCTGAATCTTATATTACATTTTGAAAATTTGAGAGAAATATAAGAGCATCTGTCTTTTGTCTTCCTTTTTGAAATCCTTACACCAAACTTGATCTGCTGTCTGCCCGTTCTCCATTATTGGCTGTTGATACAGTATCAGCAGTGCCAGTGCTATGAGTCAAGGTCCAATTACTGCACCCTGGTGATAGCATGAGAGTTGGATTACTTGATTGTGCTGGCTGTAAGGAATCATTCTTCCAAGGAATCTTAACAGCAGGCAATGAATGTGTCACTGTTTACAGTATCATCTCTACATTGCGTAAATGGGGCAGTTCTCACTAAGAAGCTTCTAACATAGTGCTCTTGCTTAATTTTGCTTTAAACCTCTGAAGTCCAGGAGATTTTGGTTCAAATTTGTCAACTTTCTATGCATTCATTTCTGTCTCTGTTTAGCATCTTTCAGTCTGTCCTTACATCACATACATGGCTCCTTTTTCTCCACACAAACTTGGCTATCAGTCAGATATTTCATTTTATTTTAATTAAAGTATAAAGCTGCCAGGAACCGAAAATACAAACAAAAGACACAGGTGTCTATGGAAATGTACCATTATTTATTTATTTTTATTTTTACCATTTATACACACAAAAACAGCAGAAAAAAATTATAAATAATAAAACTACAAATTCTATTTGCATGTAAATTAAAAATAGTAATAGTTTTCATTGCAGAAAGAAAATTCACAATTTACAAATGGTCTAGAAACATAAAAGGCACACCGTGAAACCGCTATTATGATTGCACTTTCAACTGGCTTTCTCAGTTTGTCTAAATATCATTTATAAATAAAGTTATTACTGTAAATAAAGCGTGTATTTTCAATTAATAGATGTACTCCAGAGGGTTAATACGTTATGCCCGTCTTTGTCTTAACAGAAAAATAAATCTGTGTCTTGCTCAGGTCCCACATTTATGCATTTTTCACTGCTGATACAAGGTGTAAAGAAATATTTAATTATTTATTATTATTAATTGAGTATTGGGCTTAATTTTCCATTGCACGTCCTACTGCAGTTGAGGTGTGTTGAAAAGATGCTGCTTAGTCCACTCTGAAACACTTTAAGTCCCCTTTTTTACAAAGTAATCAACAAATATACAATGAAAAATTAGTATCTTTACAAATAGCATTGGTACCTGCCTGGCTTATATGTTTTTAGCCTCAAATAAGAGATTGTGAAAGAATTACAAGGATCAAAAGATGACCTGTACTTAGCTTTAGTCTGCATAGTATAAGAAGCCTACATGTACACAAACAGTAAGTCAGCTCCTTTGGCTGAGAGCCACCCGACCAGATTTGTGTTGTTGGAAAGCGGCTAATGTCGGCCTGCCAAGACTTCTGCTGTAATAATATCACTGTCATATCACTCTTGGCTGAAGGGCCAGGAAGGGGATTTCCACTGTGGATGATTGTTACCATTACAGCGCTATGATCTTTCCAAGAACCAAAGCGATTATTTTACCTGTACCATCTCATGACCTTTCTAGCGTAATTTATGTTTATAATTCCTCACGAATACTATAGTTACTCTGTTTTGTTTTGTTTTTCAATTGTATTAATGAATTTCTTATTTGGGCGATTCTCATGAAGCTTTGTAAACATATTTTTGATTCACATATTCATTACTGCATGCACCCAGATAAAAATGTCATGGTTTCCCCACACTTATATACAATAAATATTTAATAAACTTTATAAAAATAAATATACATTTGTTTAAAAATGTATAATTTAACAGAATATAATCAAACATAATGGTGAACAATTTATAAAGAACAAAATCTGAATGAAAATTGAGAAAAAATGTTATGGTAATGATAAAACTGTTTGCATTAAAATGTGTACATTTTAATAAAATACATTTTGGTGATACCAGCTACCGTTGAGCATATTTAAGTGCTTGCCAAAGAAAAAAAAGTTCTTTTTTTTATTATTTAAAAATGTATTACGGTAATGAATTTTGTCCAGTGTCTAAAAATGTCAGAAAATACCTTACATTTTTTTTTAAATGGATATAAATTCATATTAAACAGTGACTTTAGATCGTATATGTTATAAAGGGTCAGCTATGAGCTGTACAATGTTCATGAGAATCACCCATTTGCCTTATTGCAGAACCAAAGCCATAGCACATATCCCAAAAAGTATGTTTACATCAGAAATTGACATGGTGAGCTGTTTACATCACAACCCAGTGATATTTAGCATTATCTAAAATAAAGTAGCTGAGTCTTGAAACTGATACTCACCAAAAATAGAACACTAGATGGACAGTTAAATTTTGCTACATGCTGTTTGGAGAGTTCAACAAAAAATAAACAAACACAGGAAGTGTGTTTTTTGGGTAGAGCGGCCTCTATGTACTGGCTAAAGGCTGCCCTCTCATCCTCTCGGTGAGTTTTGAATCAATCAGTCTCACTGAGCTCTGGCCCCTGGTTGAGCACCCAGAGCCAAATCCTGTGAATAGCTTTGGCCAAGCTCAATCCCTCTTGAGCCCGAGCCCTGGCGCATGATTGGATAAGAGAAAAGTGGGAGGGTACAGTTCCAGTTCCACCTTATCAAAGGTTTAGTTTTGCTTTCGTTTTGAGTGTATGCCAACCACACAGCGAAGTTGGACGTTAATTTATGGTGCCTTTTACTCAGGAAGAAACTGAAAATATTTCATGTTGGGAGTAAGTTGGTGGACCTGTGTCTGCTGTTAACACTAGGATCAGGGAGAATGATTGGTACTAATGAAAGTTGGACACTGGATACTCAGAGCGGGTAGGAACTGTTCTTGTTCTCCATTCTTTGACTTTCTGTAGATGTCTCGCTCATGCTCTCTCTCTCTTTCCCTCTCTACCTCTCACTCACTTTAATTAAGCCTTTAACTCTTCTTGCCTGTCTGACTTGATATATGTGTTTCTATTATCCTTCTTGTATCTTTGACATTTGAAGTTGTTACTTTGTTGCCTGTGAACACCTGAAATCTTTGACACTATGATTTAGAGATATAAGAAAGAGTGTATTGCTTCACTCCACTGGCATTAGTCCCTTCCATAATTAAATCTTCAGACCATCGAAAACAAAACAAAATATGAAAGTGTTTCCACTTGTTACGTTTGTGTGATGTGTTGGAACAGCTAAAATCGTGATGCGATGCAGTAGTACAGTGTTGGGTCATTTAAGTATAGCAGTGAGGGATTACCATCAGAAAACATCATCCTCTGCTCTCACTATGACACTTGACCACTTGATCACATGAGATTCTTTTCAGTGCCCCTTTCATTTCTCTACTTGAGCTGCTTATTTAACAGTAATAGGAGGCTGCTCTTGTACTTGGCAGCTGTGAGGTGTAAATTTGTGTAACTGTATGAGGCTGAAGAAAACACCATGTGTCAGTTTTACTTGGAGAAGTAGCTGTTAAACAAACTGAACCTCTTCTTTCCCCTCCAGGCAATACCACAGCACTACCACCACCACTCCGGTGGACATGTACTCGGGATTCCCTGACGTGGACTTTTCTGGCATCAACCTCCCGAGGAATGGAGACTTCCCCCAGGTTTGTTTCATAAATCTCTTGTACAAGTTGGCGTACACTTATAGCTGCAAATTGTAGTATGTACTCTATGTATGTACTCAAACACAGTTGGATGGATTCTAGTTTTCTATTTTTTTCCTCTTGATCTTTCCATCTGTCTCCCTCCCTCTCTTCATTGCTTATCAGAGGGAAGGACCATGCCTCCCACCCACATCTTTCATCCTGTCTTCCATGTGTATTCAGCCCTGCTTAATTTACCATAGAGGAGCCTGATTAAAGGCTAGTGTTGTCTAGACGACTGCAGCACTACCTGCCCCGTTCCTGTCAAGGCATGTCATTAATAAGACACTGTAATTTACCATTCTTGTACACCTCCATGCTGCATCTTCACAAATCACTGTTAGGGAAACCGTGGATCTCTTTGTAATTTTTCTGCGATGCTTGGAATGAGTCCAAAAATTGAGATATGTAGTTGGAAATTTCTTTTTACATTTTTAACTCTTGTGCATACCTTAAAAAGTTGCTCTAATCTCTGTCAGTCAGAATCTTCCATTAAATTACATTTATAAATTATATTATTTTCCACTATCAGTCCAAATCAATGCTACCTTTTTTTGTTTGTTTACATAATGCTGCTGTTTTTTAAAGAAACACACACACTAATTATTGTCTGTATACTGTCTAGTATACAGAAAATGTTGTATCAAAAATTTGTGGTTTAAATTGGGCCGTTTTTTATCCTTTCGTATCAGAGTATCTATATTTCATCCACACAATTTATTATAGTCTTTTTTTTTTTTAAGACAAAAATGTCCTTACTGATGCACAAAGATTAAGTTATAATTTGAATCTCTTTGGGATTTTCTCCAACTGAGGAAATACAACTGTAAGAATAGGCTTCTTTTTAGGATGCACATTTCTTAGACGTAGACAGCGAAGCTTCAACTCACTCATACATTTACCTCTGTAGTCCAGATGATAAATAGCCATCCTTTGCATTTTCTATTTCTGTGCACTTGTGTGTTCATCCAGCCAATTCCTTTATAGTTAGAATCATATGAATAGAAGACAATTGTAATGACACAGGCCAATGAGTTTCTAATCTGAGGCCTATTTGGGTTGAGCTGATGAGTGCCATTAGGTATGATGATGAGTTCTAAAGAAGGGCAGTCATGGGTTACCAAGCAGACCAGCAGTATCCCCCTTATGATTAGCCTGTCTGACAGTAGCTATCTGGGTTTTTCTTTGGTTCAACAAAAGGCCAGAGCAGTAAATAATAAGGGATGGGTGAGGTGGGACACTTGGCTTGAGGAAGAAGGCATTCCATGCCTTGATAATGCGTTTTTTAAGCTTTTTACTAAATAATACAAAATGTCCTTACAGTATCAGTTTAAACTGATGTTGGCCTGGATTTTATGTCTCTGCGTATCTCTCTCAAAAAGCAAGAGTGTGTTTATTTTCTGTAAATAAAATCGCTATGCATATTACAAGATAATGAAACCCAGAGGATGGGGAGCAAAAACTAACAAATGATAAGAAAAAAATATAATTTGTCTTGCAGGTTGTTTGATTATTTAATACATACAGCACTCACAAGACTGCAGTGCAATAAATTAAATATGATACAATTTTCATTGAATCACTTATAATGCACAGGGGAATGCCATTGTTAGATAAACCACAAAATACTATAAACAAGCCAATTAATATTGTGGGATGTTGCTTTCTTAAACTACTGTGTGCTGGAGCTCAGTCGTGGTGTTTTGTTTGATTTTGTTTGTTTGATTCTTACAGCCTACGGGTTTGATTAAAGCTTTAGACTGTCCTTTACAGTTTATTCAATTTCAATGTTGTGCCAAATTAAATTAGATCCTTACAGGTGTATCTTATAATGTGGCTGGCATGGGAAAGCTTTCAAGTTCTGGATATATTAACACATTTTTACATCACGGGTCAATGAATATTTACAGCTGATATTAGTGGTTTGCTAGCTTTTGAGGTCTGTATATGCAGATTTTGTTGCACTCTATTAACCCATTAGCAGAAATCAAATTCCTAAAAAAATATCTGGAGATACATGCTGTTGTTGACTGTAAGCTACAGTTTGAAGGGAAGCACAACTAGACACAAAAACTTTTCATTGGTTTCACTTCATGTCTGAGTCCAGGTGTGGGGATGAACATGATAATACTGTGGGGGAAAAAAGATGAATGCTTGAAGTTATATGAACATTTTTTTGTATTTAATCTGTAGGGATTTCAAGAACAAAGGCGACACGTGAATGCTTTTATACACAAGAAGGTGATGTGTCATCGTCATCACGTGCTTTGTTGTGCTGAAATGGATTTCATGATTCACGTGGGGTTTCCCTAGTTTTCCCCATTTTAGCCTTTTCCTGCTATAGCTTTTTACAAGTAATGAGGAGGGTTTGTGATTATGTGCATTCATGAGCAGCAAGTTTGGTTTCCCGGCAGGAGAGAGAGAGAGAGAGACACACACACACACACACACACACACACACACACACACACACACACACACACACACACACACAGAGTTAGTGCTTGTGTTGTGCTTTCTCAGCTGTTCTTCCTGGTTTTGGACACTCCCTGCCATGTGAGGCATGCAGAGAAAATGCAAGTCACGGGGTCATCATGACTAATCCACCACCTCACACTCGGACCCCTTTTTCATCCCACAGTTTCTTTCCCACCATCACATAGCATGCTGACCATGTCCATTTTTCCCCTAGCTGTCCACAACCAGAACATTCCTTGTTTTCTTTGCACTTTTGAACCACGACGGTGCAGAAGACGCTCAGGCATGTGTGAGTGGGTGGAATTTAAGATGTGATTGTTTAGTTTGTCAGGTGACTGTCTTGTTTGTCTCAGCCATTTCCTAGCTTCACTTACAGCTGTAGAGCTCTTGCAGCGCTTCCCGCAGTGTCACAGTTTGTTGATGCAGTTCAGCAGAACTCTCTTGGAATATCCTCATATTGTAAGGAAGCATTCTGTTGGACAGGATATCTGTCGCCAGATTGAGCCAAATGTTTGTTTGCATTAGAATTAATAGACTCCCATTTGAGACTTGATATCCTTCTTAGATTATCCGTCAATTACAATTCATCACTAGCCGATAACAGAAACAGAATACCAATGTACAATGTGGATACAGTTGCTTCTTACATTTTTAGTAACATTTATTTGATTTGGACAATTGAATTGTGCCTCAGTGGCACCAGAGAATGTCCCAGTTATGCCACATTAGAAAGTTGCACAAAAAGCTATTTATTTTTTTCTTTATGAAGCATCAGTGTCTCATAATGTAATTATTAGGTTCATGCATGTCATAAGTCAATAATTCATGAGCAATAACTTACGTGACTTACATTTTTCAAGATGTTTTTTTCTGTTTTGTAGGTACATGGAATAGCTTTATTTACACTTTAAAACATATCAAAACTCTGAGCTCTTGGACAATGGACTTAAGATATACCAGAAGAAACCTTTTTTCTCTTTAGTGACAATAACTCCAGCCATGCCGACCTGACACACACACACACACACACACACACACACACACACACACACACACACACACACACACACACACACACACACACACACACACACAACATAAAAAGTTTTTTTAAAAGCTGTAGCCTGGACTAAGTACTACAGTACTATAAAAACACTAGTACTTTCTCATTAATTTAAAAGAAGTTCAATGTTAAACTCATGTGGTTTGAAGCAGTGACGTGCACACCTACCTGGGGTTTGGTCATTGGTGGATCTTAAGTATGTGAACTTTTATGCACAGCATCAGAATGAAATCAAAGACTTACTGGAAGACAAAAAAACAACTCATTCACTAACCACTCTGGCTAACCTCAAAGAGCTAACAGCACGTTGCAAGTGCACAGATTAACACACATACTGTATACTCTATATATATGTGTACAGTACACATTTACACTGTGGCACGTTTCAGGATATTCACAGTGTTAATCTCTTGCTCTATACTCTTGTTCTTTCTCTGTGGTTCCACTCACTATCACACAGATACTCATGTGCACAGTGCACTTCAAGGAAGAGTTGTATTCAATTTTCAGTTTTGCTTTATGTGGAGTTAGATTCACTTCTTTGGTATGTACTTAATGCAAACCAAAAACCCCTAACATGTCTTCATCCTTTGACCTATCCTAACTGTACATAATAATGGGCAGCCAGTATTCAATGCACATAGATCAGCTGGAGATTTATGGTCTGTGCCATTTTAAGGGCGGTGGTGGGACAATATACCACATACACACATACATTATATGTATTTAAAGTGGGAAAATCCCAGAGCACTTGTGTGGGCATAAAAAGAACATGCATTGCCACTTTTCGTCTCAGATTGGGTTGAAAAAAGCTTCAGAATCCAACTGCTTCTGGAGATAATAAATCTGCCATGATGAATTACAAGGAAATATTTATCTTTTAAAAATTTACTGGAAATGTCCAGCTCCTATAATTAGATTGATTAATAAAAACAAATCTTTCACTCTGAAGCTACTTTGCCTTTAGATTTTTATTATACTCGTAAAAGATTATCTTGGTTTTTTTCATGACTTTCTCACGTCAAGCCAGCCGTGTAAGATTCTCTTAACACTTCAGTGTCCTAGTTTAAATGAGGAAGTCAAAGGTTAATTTAAAAGGTTGTTAATAGGTGCAGTGTTTTCCTTGGGGTCTGTGTGCTCCACCTGATCCACTTTAGTTGTAGATTAGCTTTGGATGGCTTGTATTTTATGAAGTACGTTTTTAAGCCAGTTCTTATAATTCCTAAAAGCAAAGTTTACACCAACTGCAACTTTGTTGACATTGCCAGTTATGCAAGTCCACATTTATAGTGTTTGCAACATGCCAGCAATTCTAACATATATTAGTGAGACAGAAAAATATAGTGAATGTTCAAAAACAATTTAATTTCACAACAGAGGAAGTTCATCCCTCACGACAGCATTTCCTGCAGCATGGCCCAGGTGACTAATGTCACATTTTCCATGTATTCATGGGTAATCATAACAGCCCATAATAAGCTAATGCCAGCATGTACAACTGAATTAAAATGGAGCTAGGAATCGTTGACAACTGGAATCATGATCAGAATGAAGTCAGGATTTTAAAAATGTAAAAATAATCTACTCGTATGTGTTTTCCAACAGCCACATTACTATCATCACCAGGAAAACAGACAACAAAACAAAACAGCAGATGGGTGATTGTCATGAAGCCAGTCTAAGTTATATCTTTGAAGATTAAAAGGACATACTTTATTTAACTAAATATATTTCACTTTTATATGGATTTACGATATAGCCATAATGAGGTCCAATTAACTTTGTTACCCCACACTTGTATACAATAAATATTTAATAAAACTTTATAAAAATAAATATACATTTGTTGAAAAATGTATAATTTAACAGAATATAATCAAATATAATGGTTTTAAACCATGTATAAAGAACAAAATCTAAATGAAAATTGATGATATAAATGGTTAGATGTTACGGTAATGATAGAATTGTTTGCATTAAAATATGTGTGTATTTTAATAAAATACATTTTGGTGATACCAGCTACCCTTGAGCAAGTAAGTGCTGGCCAAAGAAAAAAAAACATTTCGTTGTTTTTGTATTTCTATTTAAAATGTTTTACAGTAATGAATTTTGCTCACAGTGTCTCTAAAAATGTCAGAAAATTGTTTCAAATAGATTATAAATTCATATTAAACAGTGACTTTAGATTGTATATGTTAAAAAGGTTATAAGAAAATGTGTATTCAATGCTCTTGGATTTTTGCTATGAGATGTATCATGTTCATGAGGATCACCCAGGAGTGAATGTGCTTGTGACGATGAGGCTGGATGTTGAAGTAGCTGGTCAACAGCTGTGTTGGTGTGTTGTCTGTGAAGCCAGGCATGGATCCTTCTCCTTCTTTAGACTGTGATGCAACAAGGTGTTTTTGTGTGTTTAAGTATTCAAAAGAAGCTCATCAATGATTCATCCCTCCCCGGTGACCCCCTATGCCCCACTAACACAGACACACACACACACACACACACACACACACACACAGACACACACATTATTTAGAGGATTCCCACTCATACCACGATGACACCATGGACAGGCGCCACTCAGTCTGTGAGAGTCTGACTCCCCTTGAGTCCAGCAGAGATGGACATTATAATACCTCACCATGCTGACTTGATATCACGTGTTCCTGGAAGCTGGTCGAGCAAATGGACTCTTCTCTTCCAGTCCTAAAGGAGACAAATCACATTATTTCTGTTTTTAAATACTTCTATTTCACTCATTTATGACTGGCTCCTAAGCAGTTAACATTGCTTTTCTATCAGGAAAACAAATGTTACAGCACTGTCTTTGATCAGCATCTTGGAATTGTTGAAAAAATCCATTTGCCACCAGATTCCCAGAATATTATTTTTTTCACGATTGTGCCTCTAGTTCCAGTAAGCGGGACCGACCATTTATGATGAAGTATTGTGTGTAATTGTGCACTAATAGAAGTAGCAGCTGATTCCTGAAAGCCTTTAAATAGGCAAAGTTGCAGCTTGTGTTGGACTTGCTAATACATTTTTGACCACTTCAGCTGTCTTTTCTGACTTAAGTTATATAGTGGCATAGGAAGAAAAAACAAAAAATGTGCTTGTCAAATCTTTTTTTGATGTTGATTTCATAACAGTGATGAATTTAATAGGCAGATGTTTTGACAGCCAAGTGACAATTCAAGTGTACTGGGAAGTGCACCTGTATTCTCAGAAGTGACATACTGCCCCAATGGTCCAAGTGGACCATTTGTTTGCTTCTTGCTTATTAGCTTTTACACCTCTAAGCCATAGTTCATAATATTAATCAGTAATCATTACCAGACCAGCAGCCTTGAAAATGAGCCTGTACAGACAACTAGACAGACAAAAAGCAGAGTATGAAATATAACAGACAGCCAGGCACAGAGTCTGTCTCTAAATATAATAATCATTAAATAGTGAACCAAGCCCATTAAACATAGCGGTAAGCAGCGGGGTGTGAGGAGCGGCCAGGTCCACAGCGCAATACTGTTTACACTACAAATGCGGTTGAGTTACACCATGTACAGTAAAATGGGCCCGACTGCCAGTAACTCTAGTCACTTACCAACAAAAGCATCATTTCCTGAAAGCTCCTCCCTCCTCCCTCCCTCTTCTCTCCACCTCTCCCCTCCCCTCCCCTCCTCTGCTCTGCTCTCTCACTCACTCTCCAACCACCTTGAGCTCAGAGGAACTAGTCCACAATCACTATGACTAAGCCTTCTATGCAAATACCTGACTGTCCTGGTGAAGCAGGAAGCATGTTTTAGACTTGCCTCTTGTTTGTGAGAGGAACAGAGTTTGTATGTGTGAGCTCATTGCCCAGAGCATACCTGCAGTAGAGGCAGATGTGTGTATTGAACCAGAGAAGAACTGTGAAAGGGCTAGTGAGAGTCCACTATTGGTTGGGAGTGCACCAGCTGTAAGGTGAATACCAAGACTTTGAGCAACACATGGAAGAGGCTGTCGCATTCAGGGATTCAAGGTGAACCAGGAGTGTGTGTGTGTGTGTATTTTACCCCCATACTGCAGCGTTTGGACCCATGTCGCTCATGCAGCTCTGGACTAAATTGTATTCACAGCTGGGACGACAGCTTCCCAAGGTACTGGAACTGTTTGCTTCTTTTTTGTAAATGTTACATTGAATTAAGTCTGTTGAAATACATGCTGTCATTTGTTGAAAAGTTTTTATTTTTGTCGCCATGATCAGTGTTTTAAAACTGTAAGATAAGGAACAGTGACTAACTGAAAGCTGCTTGTTTGAAGAGTTTTATTGTCCTAATCAGGGAACTTCTGGATATGACCAGTAAGCACTTTATTACCCACATATGGCTTTATTTTAAACTTTAACTTCCTTGAATGAATTTTTAGAAATACTTCCGTTACATCAGAACATCGATGAGGGCAGGAAGGATGTCGCGATACCTGAATTTTAAAATTTATTACAAGACTGGTTTTTAAAAAACGATACTTTCTTCCTCTGTTACTAACACGGCATAAAGGGAAAAAAAGCCTTAGGCTAAAAAGATAGAATAATAACCTTTTTTTTTTTTAAACAAACCACCTGCAAGCAGTGCCAACACAGCAAAAGTCACAGAACACATCTCAGTACACTTTATTTTATTTTCCGTTGTTTAATCTCCGCAGCCAGCCCTTTTTTTAGTGTGTTTTGTGTTGTTATATGTAGTATTGAAGTATGAATAGTTCTGATAACCTAAGATGGCAGACATGTTTTTTCTGTCTAGAGCTTGGTCTTGGTTATTAAAATATTATATTACACCTTAATAAAAAGTTAGTAGCAAAAATAAAAAAAATCCATTTCAGAAAATTATTATTATTGAATTCGTTTTTCATCAGTGATTTAAAAAGGCTGGTTTCCTGATAAAAGACTTGGGCACATCTTAAACAAAAATCATTTTTCAATAGAATTTCATTTTGTTTCAGAGTAGGACTAGGCTTATTGACCATTTACAGAAAACAATATAGAAAATACTAAAATCTAGTCTCCTTGTTTTTTTTTTTTTATCTGCATATGACACTAAACCTTCTGTTCTTTATTCAAATAGAAGATAACCAAGGCTTAGGATTTGAAAGTTAAAAGTTGGCCTGTTAGTTAATATTTCTGCTGGTCCGTCTGGTATGCCTTTGAGACTCACATCCCCAGCCAGGAACTATGACAAATGGTTGTCTGCCTCACTCCTTGCTGTCTTCCAGTAAGTGCGAGAACCTGATATCTTGACAGGCTAAATGGCACTCTTGACTGTTTACTGGATGGCTATTAAATATGGCCATTGTTGCACCGCACTGTAAATAGAACTGCATTGTTCTTTTTATTTGTCATTCATTAGACTACATGTTAGTGGAATTGTAGCTCAGATGAGTCTAATGTCTTTTATGATACGAGGCTTTTTGAGCCCACTTCCACTGAATTTCTGATGAAGCTGATTAGCTAATCTCACCACGTCAGCACTTCTTCCACTGCAGAAACCTCAGAAATTACACAATCTGTGGTTTCAATTAGTTAATGCTTTAAACAACAATGTTTTTTGTTTTTGTTGAATGAAAAAAGTACACAGCAGGCTGAAGTTTTTGCAGTTAATCCATAGTCCTGTCTGACATTAGCTCATGTTATGGACGGTCCTTTACCCACCTTTTCTTATGTTGGGTTCTCATTGACAATCTGTTGGTGCATGTCTCTGTCCAAACATATGTTGTTAGTATCTGTACATGAATATTATTATCTGTGTGCGCTTACCACCCACCTCATGCCAAAAAATCGGTTCTACACCCTTCAAAGTGAGTGTTAATTTTAACACACAAAAAGACCCGCAAAATAGGTGCCCATATGAACGATGAAGGAATTTTCCTGTTCATACTGGCCATTTAGAGATACCTTCCTAATGTGCTTTCGATCTCAGAGATGGGACCCACAATTCACAGAACTGTTTCCAGGAAAAAATGGCTTTCATCTGAAGTGAATCTGAGGCTTCAGCAGTTTGAATTAGTTTGTTTCTTCCAAAGCTACAGTCTTTTTTTCTGCAAGTTTCATGATAACAGAAGATTGAAAAATTGTGAACCTGTCCTTTAAGACCAGGGTTGCAGCACGGCAGCCTCTTGCTGGGCACATGTTGTCAGTTTCCTGGTATTACGTTAAACCTCAAGCATGACCTAGGCATGCGGCTTACGGGTAGTGAATAAACAATGATGGTGAGGATGAGTGAGAGCATGGGGGATGGACTGGTGATGACTGGTGGAGAGAATGGGGGAGCCAGAAAATAAGCATGGATGCCAGAAATGCAGGTGTCTAATGCTGCAAAGAGAAATGAAAGGTGGCTGGCTCGCTTAAATGCATGTTGTCTTTAACAATATCTAAGAACCTATTTCAGTAACATTTTGCCACAACCCCATTTCCAAAAGAGATTGTGATGTAAATAGAACACAATGCAATCATTTTGCTAAGCCTTTTTGACATATGAAATTGAATACTGTACAAATGGAGTTTATGTAATTTTTAAACTGATAATCTTTTGTCATTATTATTTATGTCTTAAACACCTACAGTTTCAGATTCTGGTTTGGAAAAGTATCACACACCAGTGCCAATTTTAATTGCAACAGCGGAATAACCCAGGGTGGTTCAAGGAAAAAAGACAACATAACGGGGTTATTTCCTCACTAACTATTGCTGGCCATTAAAAATGAAATGCAAATTGAAAAAATCAGGTGGAAAGTAAAATAACTGAGTAAAATATTATCCTCTGCATTTATATTCAACCATCACTTAAACTTTTCTTGTTTCCTTCGCCCTTTGTTTTATGTCAGACATGAACATATTTTCCATAAAGTAATTGAATGGTTCCCATATAAAATAAAAAGTTGCAGTTTTACCCTTCAGAATAGATTTCTTTTTTTTCCATTGACAGTTATGTGCAGCCTATTTCCATTTTTCCATGATAAAGCTATGAAAAGTTTAGCATGTCGCAAGCTTTCTTTTGTTTCGTGAAATTAGATCAGTTGGATATATGCCTGCCTAGTAGGAAAAATACAGGGTGTAGATGTAGACTTACAGCATATTATACATTGTCTGTAATACTTCCGTCCAAAACTTGATTATGTAATTTTTCCTCTCTTTTGCCCTCTTGGTGGGATGCCACAGTACTGTGTTCGAACTTGTTTGATGAAAATAGTTTTGGCCCACTGTTTCTCCCACAGTGTGTTTCTCACACTTCTTTCCCACCGAATTGATATTGAAGCCGTGTGAAACAGATTCAGTAAATGTGTTGGGTTTTTTTAACGCCAGTGCAGTGCCTGTAGGAAGTATGTATTCGTACATTACATGCCGCACTACAACGTCTACAACTCCATAAAACACTTACTTTTCATAAGGTACCACACCATCCAGCACATACACATTGAACATTGATATCCGCTGGAAACTATTTGAATATTATTGGAAAATCGAACCTTGTAGCGCACTTGAAAACTCTAAAAGTAGGTAGGCTACACTGCAAAAAGGTGTGCCTAAAAACACTAAATCTGAGGGAAATTATCTTGCTGCATGGACAGATAATTTCACTTGACAAGATTTCTTGAAGTAAGGTTGTTAAATCTAGAAATAAGCATGTTGAACGCTAAAAATAAGGAATTAACTCTTAAAACAAGATAAATTATCTAACACTTCTAAATCTAAGTTGTTGTTTTTTTATCTTTATCTTTTTTATCGTTTTTTTTTAGCCGATATATCCGGCCGATATTTGCGTTTGTTGTTTGTATCGGCATCGGCTGATACGTGCGTGCGTTCGCCCATCAATTAGCCCATTTCACTGAGCCAACAGCAGGCAAGGCTCGGTGCAACATCTGCCATTCTCTGGTGAGCTGCTGCTGATACCAGAAAAAAGAAAAACACATCAAATATGTGGATCATCTGAGGCGCCACCACCTCGAGGCCTAGAACAACATACACATTGTTTGCTATCGAACTGTTAATATGTTTTGTTTGTTTTGTTAATTAATGTTTCTTTTTTTGTTTAAATTGAGACTTGTGTAACATTTGTTATCATTGTGTCATTTTTATCATGTAAATGGAGGGAGAAAAGGCAATATAAGCTTCAAGAATCGGCCCAAAATTATCAGCAGCACATATCGGGGATCGGTTAAGACTGATGTCAAAATAATCAGCATCGGCCTTAAAAAAAACTGTATCGGTCGACCACTAATCCACACACAGACGCTTCTTGCTTTATAGATAGATGAGATGGTTTACAGGATAATCAAGATAAAAACTTTTTAAATTTGCCTGTCAGCCAACATGCAACTGTCACAATGTGGCAGCTCTGTGGTTTTCTGGTATCCAACCCATTGTTCCCATGGTTGTAAAATAGTAAAAAACCTCATCAGTTAGCTGTTAGTTCTTGGTAGAGAACCAACTCAGCGACTTACGAGCATCAAGCCCACCATCCTGTGTCACAGTGTGATTGTAGTCCACTGATCGCAGGTGTGAAAGTGTGGGTGTATGTCACACACAAGACAAGAGCAAGGTTATTTAAGGTAATACACAAACCTGAATATACAATTCAATTCAATTCAATTGGCTTTATTGGCATGACGTAAAACTGTACATAATGCCAAAGCAAGCGTCAGAAAAAAAAAAGATAACAGTAAGGAAAGCAATATTTACAATAAATTATTATAATTCTATCATTCATTTTGAAAGAGAAGAAAAACTAATAATAAAAGAAAGCAATATTTACAATCATTGAATTGCAATCAATCTATCATTCATTCAATCTAACCGTCCCAGCAAAGAAGAAAAAATAAAAACAAAACAAACAACAGCTGTGTGTCACTTGCTGTCTCTCAGTGTGTGACAAGCAGAAACATAGACTGCTGCTAATCTACAAATCTAAATATACACTAACTGTGAATATACACGATACAGATGTTTTGTTTCATAAAACTGCAAACCTTCTTTTAATGAGTAGAAGGTCCCTATTTCATCATAAGCCAAGAGAAACAGAGACTCCCGTTTTACATCCTTGATAGATAATATCATCATTTTAACTGTAGGTAACTTTAAAACTATAACCAATTGGCATATTGTTTCACTTAAAACGTAATACCATTCTGAGTTATTCTCTCAGTCACGTTGAATGTGCCCCTGTTGCAAGTATTGTGTGGTATGTTGAAATTTCTGCATAACTTAGACGTCATCTTGCGTCAACACTCCTTCACATCCACTTTTCTCAGCACTGAAGAAACAGTCACACACATGCAATTAGTTTATTACACACAAACACACATAAGGTTTCAGACGGTGTGAGTCACATTTTTGTTCTTTTTTTTCTTTATCTTAATTTCACAATCCTATCCTTTGTGAAAGATGGCCATATTTTTATTCTTGTCAGTTCTGATCAGTCTTTCAGTGTAAGATTCAGGTTTAAACTTCTCATGACATGCCTCTGTGAATGCCAAGCCATCGTCATGGCACTCTTCTTTTGGTGACTTCCTCATGGCACCATGCCAAAAACAAAGCAGATGATATTTCTTGCACTGCTCTCTCTTTTTCTGGCTCTGTTCTTTCTCTATTTTCTCAACTAGAACAACTTTTCTCTTCTTCCACTCTGCTTGTCCTTCAGATAGATTTATTTGCTGGCAGTACCATGAGGATCGTAGAGCCTTGTTAGGTTCATAGTAGTCAGTTAGTGCAAGTTTGAAGCGCTCCCACATGCACAGCTAGCACAACAATTCTTCAAACCAACTTCGTCATTCGACCGCTTGCTGGGACATTTGACATGGCATCCTTTTATTTCCCAGAACATATGAAAACACTGGAAAATTCCAGCAGGCTTGTAAGCAGTCCCTGGCTTGGTTTAAGCAGACTTGGCACGACATGAAGGCTTGCCTGTGAAGAGGTTGCTGGACTGGCTTTGCTGCTTTGATTTGGCCTTGAATAGTCAGTCAGGGATAGGCTAAACTCCACTAGACAAAGATGACACTGTTATTTGACCCCACAACTAAAAAATTGGAAAAACAGTGGAAATTGATCATTCCTCTTATTATTTCTCAGACCACCCCCTTACATAATATATACACATTTAATTTCACCACTGCTGCCAAGGGGAGTCATCCTTGGTGTTGATATCAGTTTTGACTGGCAGGGGCCCCACAAGGAGCTCTTTGTGATCAGTGGAACATCTGAAACCGTGCTAAGCAGAAAGGTTATAATAGTTTTGGATTTTTCATTGGTTTAAGTTTTAATGTCGTTGTCAGTTTTTGTTTACAAATTCAGTTAGTTTTAATTTGTTTTTAGAATGTGTTTGCTAGTGTTAATTCATTTTTATTATTAGGAAAATGCTTAGTTTTATTTTAGTTTTTATTAGTTTTAGTGTTTTTGTAATGGGGCATTTGTTGGGAGCCAGATTCAATAAGGTCACAATAAATGTTTCCTTTATTTCCTTTGTCTGATCCACCTCTGCCCCAATAAGTTTATTAAGTCATAAAACCAGATACATTAAATAGATTTCATATCAACCAAAAGGTTTACGTATGAAAAAAAGTTGACAAAGACGAAACTAGCTTAGTTAGTTTTGTTACCATAAAATGCAGTTTCAGTTAGTTATCTTTTTTTTTTTTTTAATTCTCAAGTCAAAGTCCATCAAAGACCAAACATGCCAACGAGAGAGAGAGAGAGAGAACGAACTTGGAGCTGTGCTATTAAAGTCCCAGCCCAACAGATATGTCAGGGATGTAGGACATGCAGACAGCTTGGCATAACATAATCCAGACAGAAAGAGAGACACCATGGTGGCTTTTTAGTTTCAGGCCCATGAAACATGAAAAGACACACACACACTCTCTGGCCATCAATCAGGTTCTGTTGACTGCATGAAGGTCAGCAGCTGACCCGAGGGGGGTGGGGGTTGTTTTAGTCAGCTGATCATAAATGTGGGGTGGGTGGTTTCACTTCCTTTTGCCCAACCTCCACATACACTTTATTATTTATCATCATTTATAGCCCCCAGATTCCTGATTGTGATTTGACTCACAGACTTGCTATATTGCTAGGATTTACAACCAAACATAACAATACAGAGATGGTTAAAAAGGGGGCTACACTGCGGTCTAGTGGTTAGCACTCTCACAGCAAGAGGGTGGCCGGTTCGCTTCCCGCTTGTGGCTCTTCTGTGTGGAGTTTGCATGTTCCCCCCGTGTCAGTGTGGATTCTCACCGGTACTCTGGCTTCCTCCCACAGTCGAAAAACCTGAACTTAGGTTTAATTGGTGACTCTAAATTGCCCGTAGGAGTGAATGAGAGCATGATTGTCTGTCCCTATGTGATCGACCTGTCCAGGCATTGGATTGGATTGGCTCCAGCCCCCAAGTGCGGATAAGTGGTTAAGGGTAATGAATGAAATTAATGGTATAGTAGAACTCTATGTGTATAATTTCCTTCATCATTTGGTGCAATAATATTTGTAATACCATGCCATTTTTTGTTGTCATTTAACTATATGACAGTGAGAATACCTCCCAAAAAGATGTTGAGCTACATGCATATTCATTCAGCATCCTATCCACATACACACGCCACAGAAACTGACAGATAAGACTGTATTGTACTGTAGTGCATGTGCTTGTCTCATTAGGGTTATGTTGGCTTATTCTGTCATTTTGCATTACCTACATTACAAACAAGCCATGGCATTTTTCAGATTCTGGATTGTGATTTGACTTGCAGTCCCATTGTGCTACTATTGTTACAGCAACATTCAACATTCAAGCTCAAGCAGGAGTTACAGCCATACTGAGTAATAAAGAGAGGATTGAAAAAGGCCCAGTGGGTAAAGTGTTACAGTTGCTGCTCCATGCAACCCTTTTTCTAAAAATTCTCTTAAGTTGTAGTTGGCCTTGGTCAGTAAAAACTACAGTTTACCGTTGTGGGCTCGGATTAATGTGTACATTTTCATCATCATTTGGTGCAATAATGGTGTTATAATATGCTATAATTCAATTGTGACCTCATTTAATTGTGACAGTGATAATATTTCCCAAAAAAAGATGTTGAAGTGAACAAAGTCTGTGTATCTGCAATAGCCTGGGAATATGATAATTAGCATGATACAGGAGTTGCAATTCAGTATATTGTTATTCTGTAAGCAAATTGATATATTGCAATATTTTTAAATTAGATTTTACAGAAAACTTTCATAGTGTAAAGAACATACTACCACCATATGCAGTTAAGTTAAAAAAAAATGTAAGTAGAACATTGGGATCTGCATTTGCATTTTTTATATCCAACATCACATAACTATTATTATTACTAGAGCTGCAACTAATGATTATTTTCAATATTGATTTATCTGTTGACTATTTAAACGATTAATCGATTAGTTGTTTGGTCAATAAAATGTATAAAAATATCAATGAGTGTTTCCCAAACCACAAGATGACATCCTCAAATCTCTTGTTTTGTCCACAAACCAAAGAGATATTCAGTTTATTGTCATAAAGGAACAATGAAGCCAGAAATATTCACACTGAAGAGGATGAAATCAGAGAATTTGGACTTATTGTCTTTAAAAAACTGCTCAAACCGATTATTCATTATCAAAATAGTTGACGATTAATTTAAAAATTAATTTAAAAATCAATTATTGTTCGATTAATCGAATAATTGTTGCAGCTCTAATTAGGGCCACGGGGCAATCGCACCGAGCACTGGTCCCATACAGCAATAGCTGTAGGGACCAGTGCTCGGGATTTTCTAGATTATTGTTCTAGAATCTTGAAATGCTTTAGAAAATCTAGAGAAAGACCGATAAAAATCTAGAAATATCTAGAAAGATTTTGAAAAATTAAAAGGATCTAGAAAAATCTAGAAAATTATCTAGAAATGCTCTTGTAAAAACTAGGGAAAAAAACCCAGAAAAAGATTTTTTTTAAATCTAGAATATGATCTAGAAAACAAATATCTAGAAAATCCAGAAAAAGATCTAGAAATATCTAGAAATGCTTTCGAAAGATCTAGAGAAGGATTAAGAAAAATCTAGATCTCTATATTTTTTTTCAATATCACCTTCTAGATCCTTCTCTAAGCTTTTCTAGATATTTCTAGACTTTTTTCTCAATTTGTTTCCTAGTTTTTCCTAGTATGTTTGTGTCACAGTGTGAGTGTAGAGGGAAAGAAAAAATCGCTGGTGCAAATTCTACTCTACAGAAATTATTTATACATAGAAACGTAGGAAAATTTGTCTTCTCACTCACAATCCTCTTGTAAAGCTGTCAGAGTTATAGTTTGGGCATAAGACGCACAGACGCGCCATCAGCACACACCAACAGCCTCATTGGCTCCCATATTAAAAACGCAGGAAGATTTCTGAAAAAGGGAGATGTAACAGTTTTTTTTCGATCGCTCTAACAAAGCTATTTTTAAATTTTTCTTGAAAAAAAAACAACATATGTAGATGTTCAGGAAAAAACCCAGGACGCTCAAAGTGAAGTCGGATCAATGATAGGTATTATGGTTTTGCCAAAGATGCTTTCTATTTGAGGCCAGAAATTCCAGTCTGTCCACCTCTGTCCCGGAACATTCGGCATCTTATCATAGTGGACACACACCGGCAGTAGCCCCCGTGGCCCTTTCAAAATTTCCCCTGAGGAAATTTTCTAGTTATTACTACTATCTGTCTGCTATCCAGCTTTGCATGTAAACTATTAATTAAATCATACTGTAATGCAGATGAATATCAGTAAAAAAGTATGTGTGGGTTAAATACATCCTCTTCCTGCTGCACAATTCTGTGGGAAAAGAAAACTATAATAACCACACGATGAGAGGCTGAAAGTGCAAGGAGGAAAGGTGACAGAGATGGGGTGGGGAACAAGGGGGATGGAGTTTAAAAGGCTGGGAGAAAATAAGGAAGTGGTGACAGAAACAAATGGGTGAGATGATGAGGTCATTTGAGGTGTGTGTTTGTGTATATATGTGGGTGTGTGGGGTAAGTGGGAGGACAGGGTGACTTGTTTCCTGGCCTTGGAAAAGCTGGCAGTGTGGAGGAGGGGAAAGCCCGGGGCCTGCTCTGCCTGCCTGGGGCCTCGCTCTGGCCTTGCACTGAGGCAGGTTATTGAGTTTAACAGGATGTGGCCGAGGACTATATGCAGTGATTGTTACCTGACGTTTGCTTTTTGACAGCAGGGGGAAATTTTAGGCCCTGATATGGAGCAGTAATGTCAGCTAAAGGCAGAGAAATTAATTTATTTTTAAAATTCATTCAAGAATTCTTCAGCCTTCTAAATGGGGTGTCTTTACAGGTGGAAAGCAAGTTAGAAGTCATGTCCCTGTCGTTGCACCAGTGAAAACATGTCGACATGTCAACTGTTGTGGGCATTTCCAACATGCCAAAGACAATTCTGGTGAGAAGTAGCAGCTGGCAACACCATGTGTATCGCAGGAGGCATGTGGCAGTCTGTATACTCCCCTCGACAACACTGACGTTAGCAGGGAAAAGAACTTCAAGAGACAGGATTTGACCACACCAAATTTGGAGGAAAAGGTTGGAACAAATCTAGTGACAGTCAAAATAAAAACAGAGTTAAGGCATGTGTTCTTAATTTGATTTGGGAGGTTCTGATTGCAACATGACTGTGCTTATCGGGAAACAGAAGCTGCTTCAGCTGAACTTCTTGTAAGGACATGTGCTTCAGATGGTTCCTATCTGTTATTTCATACCTGAATAAAGTTTACTATGTCATGATACACACCCAGCATTGATTGGTTTTGTGATTAGAAGCAACACTTGTAGAAGAAGAGAGGTACATAGATCATTGACATTTTTTTGTATAAAGCTCACATAAAGATAAGTATGTCAGACTTCCTTGTATGGTAGTGCCTGAGCTGTGTCATTGTGGTCATTATATATGTGGCTGTTACTCACTTCTCCAGAAGCAGTTGTTGAAACTGCACGATAAACAATTAACTGTTTTTGTAATTACTCATATTTATTTTAACCTTAATTTGCTTCTGTTATCTCTCAAGATGATTTATTTGCAGATTTTTTTAAGTGGAGGAGAGGATATCTTTATTTCAGATTACTCATCACACTGTAAATACATCAAACATAACAGATGATTAAGCCAAGCTGTTTGTGGGCAGATTATGTTTAGAAGTGTATTTTTCCAGTTTGGATTCTTAGAACTGATAGCCGCCGCCTCCAACCACAGCCATCGAATTACTCTGCAGTGCTGCACTGACATACGCCTCCATTAATCATCGGCTGGCAGACAACTGTTCAGCCACTCAAACACAATTAACCGCTTCTGTGGATACATGATGTGATAAATGCATACAATGTATTTCAAGCTTCTATGCAGAGCTTCTCACTGTAAGTCCATTTGAACATGAAGTAGACCTGTTCTGGACTAGTAGTCAGAAGGATGACAGTGGTGGTTTCCACTTTACTGAGCCGGTTGTACAGGAGGATCTGCTGCTGGCTTTAGGAGGAAAAATGGAATGGAAGTAGAAGAAGGAACACGTGACAGGCAAACGGGAGGACAAATGATGTGCACATGGTTTTCTTTCACATGTTCTTCTGTGTACATGTAAACACATACACCACACACACTGTGTTCTTTTTTCCAACTATTCTCTGAAATTACAATAAGACTTCAAGCTGATTTAATTCCCAGAAAACTATTTTAAGAGAAACACACACACACACACACACACACACACATTCAGAGAGAGGGACGGAGAGAGAGAGAGAGGCAGGATTAGTAGTTATACGGCTGTGTGGCTGTGTGGCTGTGTGGCTGTGTGCCGTGGAGGGAACCAGATTAGCATCAGAGCAGTTGGAATTCAAGCCTTATCTCTGCTCGGCAGGGCCCAGTCTTAGGAACAGTAGATGAACTAGCCCTCGGTACGGGCCTGCCGGGGGACAAACACTGCTGCCTCTGTTCCGCTCTGCTTAACAACTCGATTAGCATGGTGCTGAGGTCGACCGTGTCTTGGTTAGCACCAAACCAACCTGCTGCAGCTTTCTGTGATTCCTCTGTATCAGGACAGTTTGTCCTCCTAATATCAACACTGCCTCAGAACAGTGTGCTCTGTTGCATGAATTCACACAAAGTGGAAAACCTAGAAGTCACATCGTAGCGTAACACGGAGCAATGACCTGCAAGTCTAAATACAAATCACATATTTGGAGAAAGAATTGATTAAGGTCTAGCTTCAACTTGAACCTAAATTACTTCAGCATGATGGAGCACATTGAAGCCATTTAGAGTTTCATGACCATTCATTTTTTTAAAGCAAAGCTATTATGACAGCTCACAACTCATCTGATTAAGTTGCTTTAAAAAAAAAAAGCATCAAATCTATCCTTGTAACAAAACTTGTTTTTTGTTTCTAGTGTTTTGTTTTCATCAAATTTTGGTGATTTACTCAGCTGCAAGAAAGAAAGAAAACAATAGTTTTCCATGGTAAGATACATGTGTCAATGTGTCGCTGTGTGTTTCCACAATTATGCTTCTGTGGAATGATGTCTCTGCTGACACAATGTCCCTTTTCCATCCTTGTTGTTTACTCATCTATCCCTAGTCAGTAGAGCCAAAAAAAGAGGGAGGGGAGCAAAGGGTGAGACAGAATAGGATGGGATGGGAAGACACACAGCTGATAGGATAAACAAAGAAGATGGAGAGAGGAAGCATGATAGAAAAGGACAGGTTATGTGTAAGGGAGTGGTAGTAATATTCTGCTCAAACCCTCTCTACATCTAACCCTCTGTCGCTGTAGTAAAAGCAGTCGTTCCACTCAGCTGTCTGCAGGGCAGAACAACTTTGGAGAGCCTGCTTTCAGAGCTCATGCCTGATCTTGCCCTCAGGAGGAGCACACACACACACACACACACACACACACACACACACACACACACACACACACACACACTCAGCGAGAAAAGGAAAGAGAAAGGTGACTGAGAGTTAAAGAGAAAAGCATTCTAACAGAGCTCCCAGAAAACACTGATAAGCTGAGTGCTCTACCCTTGAAAAAGCTCTTTCCAATATACAAAGAACCATACATTATAGTCAGCGAGTCGTTTCTATCACGTCTGAGGGCACAAATATACACGTATATGTAAGGGGTGAGGCTCTGTTTGTCTGTCTTCTGTTTAACACCCCCACAAGGCCCCATTCCCACATGATTTGGTCATGTTAACAGTAAGAGCTCTACGTGTTGTCTTCTCATGCCTGTGAAACATTTTCAGCTGAACTGTGACTAATGGCTAATGGACAGCAATGACAGAAGTCAGCACAGCTTCTTAGTGTTCATCAGAAACAGCATATTGTTGAGATTGAGATAGGGATGTTCCGATCAGGTTTTTTTGCCTCCGAGTCATCCGATACTTCTATAATACATTTAAAAAATGAAGAAGAGCGAAGGAACAGATCCAGGATGTGCCTTTTGGATTTTATCATTTAACACACATTCTTTGAGCACTTCTTTTGAGGTAGCTTGAACAATCAAGTAATAATTACAAATAAAATTCTTCACCTTGTGTGGATTGGGCACTGATTTCTTAAACTAATTCTAAATAAAGAATATTTAACATTGCCATATATTGTACAGGCATGCAATTACATTTCAATGATAAACAATTCTAGAAATGTACACTGAGAAAATAAAGAATATGTAAAAACAAAAGGAATATCTAAATAAACATAAGTAGTGTGTCAATTTCTGACCATTCAAATATGTAAATAAAATTGAAATGGCTGGCACTATTTCTACAACATCCGATTCATCGTTTTCTGCGTTATATTTTCAGGTGGTAGATTCATATACAGAGTCTCATCTAAGTGAATAAGCATGTTTCAATAAACAATGTGGTAGTATTATAGTCTGGTAGCATTCAAGGCTGCTTCATGGTCCTCTGGAGGGTGTAGCTGGAACACGGGGGTGTGGGAACTCCGCACATGGTCCACAGAGTATAAATATAGTTCATGCACACATTCACACGCACTGAGGACTACAAACACAGACACACACATACAGTGAAGTGGAGATCCATACTCCCATTTACAAAAACACTTACTCCTCTGTTCAGCTTGTTGTTGTCTACCATTTTTCTCTCCCTCCTCCCCATCACTCAGTCCCTATCTCCCCACATCCATGTTTATAAGTCTCAGGGGGCCCAGGGGTGCCTGTGAGAGGCTAGTTAAAGAACATGGCGACTGGAAGGCAGCCATAGCTGAAATGACACACACAGACACAAGCACTCTCATTATGCCTGCCCCTCGCTTTCTATTTTACGTGCTCCCTCACGTACACACATCTGTGTGTGACTAGATTTTTGTTTAGGCTACTCGTGTTACTCTAAAAAGAGTGGCTGAAATCCAGAATGAATGGGCCACCTTTATTGTCTGTGGTTCACTCCCATCCATACACCTTTTTTCTTTTTTCAGGTATACACTTATTTATTACTCTGCTGTACAACCTGTGTATTGTATCTGCTATAGGATATATAATTACACTGCAAAAAAGGTGTGTCTAAAAACAAGATAAAAACACTAAATCTGAGGGAAATGATCTTGCTGCATGGACAGATAATTTCACTTGACAATATTTCTTAAATTAAGAAAGAAAGAACAATATTTCTTAAATTAGAAATAAGCATGTTGAACGCTTAAAATAAGAAATTAACTCTTAAAACAAGATAAATTAAAGCTGGGATGAACTGGTCCGAGCAGAGTGCACTGAAAATTATTGGTTTCCTACCAAGATTTAAAAAAAAAAACTTTAGATTTAGTGTTTTAAGAGTTAATTTCTTATTTTAAGTGTTCAACATGCTTATTTTTAGACTAATCTTAATTTTAGAAATCTTGTCAAGTGAAATTATCTGTTAATGCAGCAAGATCATTTCCCTCAGATTTAGTGTTTTTATCTTGTTTTTAGACACAACATTTTTGCAGTGTAGGGTTTATTTATTTCCCCAAAAGACGTGATGGAAAGGCTGTGTCTGGCTGTGGTTGCATTCATTGGTTTTGATTTGAGAACCTACATGTCACTTTGGCAAAATGAAACTGTTCAGAAGCCGAAGAAAATGAGTATGCCTGTCTTCTCTGCCCCAAGCTGCATCTCTCCCTTTTTCAGAGGTTGAACTTAACGCCCCCTCTCTTTGTTTCCCTTCAGGACCTGTCCTGCATTGATGACCTCTCCACAAACTCTCTGTTCTCCTCTCCGGCTGACTCACTGTCGGAGTATGCTGATGCCCAGCCCTTCATCAGCCCAGACAACCTGAACACAGTGCCCACCCTCTGGGATGTCAACACTAGTACCACCACCACCACACCAGCACAGAGCCAGCTAGAGGTCAGTAGCAAGCACTCACACACGCATGTTATCATCAAAACACTGATTACCACACCGACAGCTCAACTTAGGCAAACTTGTTTAAATCCGTACATGCATGTCTGTACTGGGGGAGGACCTCCTACTCTGTAAACATTCAAGCTGTTCTGGCCTGCTGCCACCTTTTGCTGTCAGATGGGACTTTCATGGTGTGGCTGGGTTTTTGTTTATTCTTCTGAAAATACAGGAAGGACCAAAACGCTACAACTCAACTGTTTCAACCCAAGCCTCAGTGCTTTCCTTTCATGGGAAAACATTTGTTTTCTTTGATTTCTATTTAATTTGATAGTAGACAGGGCAGAGCAGTCACATGGTTGAAGGGATTTTCTGCATGTTACGATGCATATTACTTGTTTCTTAACAAGATTTTTTTTAAAACCTAGATTTAGAAGTGTTAGATAATTTAGCGTTCAACATGCTTATTTTTTAGATTGAACCTTACTTCAATAAATCTTGTCAAGTGAAATTATCTGTCCATGCAGCAAGATCATTTCCCTCAGATTCAGTGTTTTTATCTTGTTTTCAGACACACCTTTTTTGCAGTGAAGATACCGATTTGTTGTGCAATGGATTTAAGTTTCATTTATCTCCTTGGGAAGTAACAAATCAACACCATGATCAGTTCCCGAATATTAAGCAATCTTTAGCTGTAACACATTTAAAGCACCAACAAATACTTTGCATTCCAGTAACCATATTACCCTATTGTTGAGTATGCCAGAAAAAGATTTAGCATGTCTTGATAGATGAATATACCAGCATCCGTTGGCAGTATGCAAGCCAGCACACTTTTCTGGTTATTCTGGTCCATAATCCTCTGGGCAGCATAAACATGAGCCAGAGGGTTGAAGGGTTTCCCAGTTATATGCATGCTGCATGCAACAATACTTGCTTTGTAAGGGAAGCTGCAGTATCTATTAAAAGTTAAAGAAAAAATAAAAAGTATGCAAGTTTGAATGCAGCTATGGCATCATTAGAGAGACTTGAGCGAGTGTGGAATACAGTTACAACACTGTGAATAGCTAGTCTTTTACTGAGCTAAGAACAAAACATGCATATTTTTCACTTTGCAAATGCAAATCCATTTCAGCATGCCATTATTCTACAATGTTAATACTTTATTTTACTTATAATACTTTTTAATAATACTTTATTTAATTCATATAACCATTCATAAGCAGTTATTTTAAAATGTCAGGCAGAGCAATTCAGGGGCCTTGGTCACACTAACTCCACATGAAGGGCCGCTTCAATAATTGCATATAAACATTGTACAAAATGCTTTAAGTATTGCAAAAAGTTGTTTTTTTAATGAAAAATGTATTTTCCAAATTCCCTTTATTAACATCTTATAAAAGATACATTAAATAATATTTCCAGATTAGCTACAGAAGTCCATGACACAGAAAGTAATGACTGTCTCTTCAATGAAACTTATTAAACAAATATTGTATATCACGCTCTCCAAGTTGGTGATCTGAAAGAACAACTTTGTTCTCTAGTGTTGATTCTCTTTCCCTGCTTGTGATACTGTTGGGTCCAAGGATATATTTTTGATATGAATCATTGTACATGTATTTTGCCTTGTGAATCTGAAAGCCTTTCATGTCTTCCTTTTCATTCTGCCCTCATTTCATCCATTATGTTTCCCAGACACACGGCTTTATCTGCCTTTGTTGTTGTTGTCATTGGCTTTTCACCGCCAGACAACAAATTTTGTTGAGTGCTGCTCATCAGACATCCATGAAGTGCCCACATGCTCTCACGCACATTTATATATACACAACACACACATACAGTAATTACTAATGGGTTTTTTTGTTACTCCTTTCTTATGCATTTAGCACTGTTTTCATTTGTGTTTTTTATTTCTTCATTTTATGTTTTTTGTTGACAGCTGAATGGCACCAGCAGGTTTCATGGCTTGGCCAGTTTGGATGATATAACTGCTATTATCAGCACCCCACCTTTAGGAGGATACCAGGTAGCCACACCAACCTCTCCAATCTGATGTTAAAGTAAAAGCAAGCTCTCTAACTAGACGTGCCTAATGGCAGTTCCCAGTAATGAACAGATATTTAGTTTATGTTCTAGTGTGCTCTCTTATTGTCCTGTGTGTTTGTAACACAAGATAAGGCTTAGATTGTTTTACATAGCAACATAACATGTCACTTATCTAAGACTGAGGGCCTCATTTTGACAGAGTATTATGTGATAAGTGATATTGTAATGCTTGCGCCTCCTTTGGCATGTCTGTATTACCACAGATGATGAAACAATTGCTGCATGTTGCATGTATTGGACTGTCCGTGCAGAGAACGGATTATTCATACAGTGCATTGTCTTTTTGAATAATCTATGTGACAAGAATAGAGAGAGTGTGATACTAACCTGTCTGTCAAAATGGGACCCTTTTTGCATTTGCAGTTTCTCAGATAACAGTAATCTGACATTGCCTGAATATGTAAAGCACTCTTTTGTCTATAGTTGCAAACATGTTTTCACAGCTCATTCATTCTGCTTCAGCTGCATTTACACAGTTTTCAATCTTATTTGTTATTTTACTGTTGCTCTGGTGAACATTCCCTGAAAAGGAGCTCTAGATGTGCTGTACTTACATTTTACTAACTGCTTACCTGCCTCTGACTTTCAGATTTCTTTCCTAACTCCCAAACGTGCCTGTTATTATTATGAGTCACATTACTGAAGTCTCTTTGGTGTTTCTAGCCTCAGAGAACCCAGTCACCCCCAGAGGAGGAAGAGGATGCTGAGGAAGAAGAGACGGAGGAACTGGGACATGTAGACACATATGCGGAGTACAGACCTTCCAAATGTAGGCTACTAGACTGAATGTCAACATCTACTTACCTATTAATCCATCTACATATCTCTTAATATAGCATGACACACAAATGTTCCCTTCTTTGATCGCCGTTCTGCTCTTCGCCTCTCTTCAGCCACTATAGGAATTTCCCATCCTGACATAGTGGTGGAGACCAACACGCTATCCAGTGTCCCACCTCCTGACATCACATATACTTTGTCTATCCCTGATTCAACTATTAACTCTGGCCTGCTGTCTGCGCTGCAGCTAGAGGCCATCATCTACGCCTGCCAGGTAAAACACACACACCGGCTCGCATGCAAGCACAACATAAAGCACTTATTCATTTAGGGTCTATGAATGATTAATGTTTTGATTATGCAGGCATTTTTGTTCATGCATTTGCTCCTTGTTGGCCCTCAGCAACACGAGGTTATCCTTCAGAACCACCAGAGAGCAGGCTTCCTGATCGGAGATGGGGCAGGGGTCGGAAAGGGACGCACTGTGGCAGGAATCATCCTGGAGAACTACCTTAAGGGAAGGAAAAAAGCACTATGGTAAGAGACCTTTACATCTCTGGTACAACTCATAGATGGATCTTGAAAGCTAAATACCTAACATAGTTTCAGTGGCTTTTAATAATTGATTTCCATGATATTGTTTTGTATCCAGCTTTATGCCATGATATATTGAGCATGAAGAGGCCAGTTTGTGCAGAAGCCAACTGACTTTTCTGCTCCTACCCTCAGGTTCAGCATATCCAATGACCTGAAATTTGATGCAGAGAGAGATCTCAAAGACATAGATGCAGCGAATATTCCTGTGCATGCCTTAAACAAGGTGAGTCCAGGTGGAATTAGCGTGGCAAGCTGACAGAATTTTGTTCTTCGCAAATGTTGAATTACTGTGCATCTGAGCAGAAAAAGAAACAAGCTATATTTAGCACTAGTCCAGCTCTGTCAATGTTGATACATATCTCACAAGTATTCTCTTCTTTTGGATGTTTGATGTGTTATTGTAGATTAAGTATGGAGACACAGCTACCTCAGAAGGAGTCCTGTTCGCAACTTACTCTGCTCTGATTGGAGAGAGCCAGGCAGGAGGGCAGCACCGGACCAGAATTAAACAGATCTTAGATTGGTGCAAGCCAGACTTTGATGGAGTTGTATCCTTTACAATTAAACAAAAAAAAAACTCACATCTAACAGTTTTTGAACACAAATTGGTAGTCCATGACTGCGTTGTTTGCCCTTGACTTTCTACCTTTACAGATTATTTTTGACGAATGCCACAAAGCCAAGAATGCCACATCTACAAAGATGGGCAAGGCAGTGCTTGACCTGCAAAACAAGCTGCCACGGGCCAGAGTGGTGTATGCCAGTGCCACAGGTAAGCCAAATAAACACCTACTCATACACTTAATACAATACAACAGAGGATTTTAGAATTGACATTTTCTCCATTTCTGCCCCAGGTGCCTCTGAGCCAAAGAACATGATCTATATGAGCCGCCTGGGAATCTGGGGTGAGGGCACGCCCTTCAGAGCCTTTGATGACTTCCTGCACGCCATCGAGAAGAGGTTTGTTTGGTGACATGCTGCAGAATATCCCTCACAAGGATCACATTTCTGAGAGCCTTTCAATCACGTGGATATGTATCTTTAAATCGCTGTGCTTAGTGAAAAATACCTTACAAACACTTTGTGGTTATGGCTGATTGATCCAGGATTGAGTTATGTTGGATCATTTATACGCTGTTTGTAAACAGAGGTGTCGGTGCCATGGAGATTGTTGCCATGGACATGAAAGTGAGTGGGATGTACATCGCGAGGCAGCTGAGCTTCTCAGGGGTGTCTTTCCGCATTGAAGAGATCCCACTTGACAATGACTTCAAACTGGTCTATAACAAAGCTGCCAAACTGGTGAGCACAATGCCTGTGTTTATTATATGTGTATATGCTTATGGCATTGTGTGTGAGATAATAAAAATTAAAAAAAACACTTCTTTTCATTAATTCACATCTGGATTGTGTGTCCAGTGGGCGGAGGCGTTGCAGGTGTTCATGCGTGCAGCTGATGACCTGGGTCTGGTCAGCAGGAAGTCTCTGTGGGGGCAGTTCTGGTCCTCTCACCAGCGCTTCTTCAAATACCTCTGTATCGCTGCCAAGGTCCGCTGCCTGGTGGAGCTGGCCCAGAAAGAGCTGCAGGCTGGGAAGGTCAGTACAACACGCTCTTGAACACTGAGTCATATAGTATGTATAATCAAGAGGACTATAAATGACCCAGAGGACAATCCAAACAGGAACTGAAATTCTATAGATGTTGCGTAAGTGGGAGAACTGCAAGGACAGGTTTTTTTAAAGGATAATTTTGCCAATTCATTGCTTTGTCTGCATAGGAACAGCAGAGTTTTAGGTTATTTGTTGGACCTACAAGCCTCATTAAGATTTTATCTTGCTCTTCCCTGTACACACGTTGAGTAAAGTGCATTTAGGACATTTTTACACTTATAGTTCGTTTACTCTGGTCCAAATCAGTTGATAAGTTCCTAAACTTTTCCCCTTGGCTCAGTGCATGTGTCTACAAACCAACTGAGAACGTTCACTCTGCTTATAAATCAGATGTTTCTGGGGCAGGAGCAAGACAGTTTATACAGAAAGGTTGTGTTTTCTGGACTGATGCATATTTCTGTGAGAGAAACATTGCTATTCTGTTATCCAACTAGCTGCTTCTTCTTAAAAAAGTGCTGGTGTTAAATTGTCCCTAGTTGTTTCCACGAGGAGGGTATAATATGTGCCATCATGTTAATGGATTTTTGTTTCTCCTCCACCTCAGTGCATCGTTATCGGGCTGCAGTCTACAGGAGAGTCCCGCACCAGAGAAGTCCTGGATGAGAATGACGGGCATCTCGACAGATTTGTATCGGCAGCAGAGTGAGTGAAAAGGAATATTTCCTCCGTTGGTTCGCTTGTTTCAATGTTAATAGGTTTATTTAACCCATTGAAGCCTGGAAAGCGGATACGTCGTTTTGTAGTATTTGTATAAGCTCTCAAATACTTTGAATTTCTGAACTTTTGAATTTCATTTCTATCTGCTACAGAGGCTGAAAAATCTATTATTGAGTAGAAGCGTTGACACTTCTGTTGAATTTACAGAAAAACTTCAGGTTTTAGGGGCTTAATTTAAAATCGCCCAGAGGTTTTATAGGCGTTTCAGGCCTCAATGGGTTAAAAGATTATTCACTAAAATGACAAAATGTCATCACTGGGTTACAGCACAGTGTCTGAACAGCTAAATGCTCATTCACAACAGCAACAGAAAAGTGTTGTATTTTCCCCGTTGACACCTTTCTGATATCATTTAAACCTGTTTTAAGGGTTACTGTTTGTTTACTGGAAACTGTAGCAGTTTGTGGGATTTTGTTGCTTCATCAAACTGCTTAATGATTTTCCAGTTGTGAGAACAACACCTCCTCTTTATCACTCTTTAAAATGAAGAAGTATTTAGGCCATCACCTAGATATCCTTACCGTTGATCTTCAGTTCAACCTAACAATCTCTTTATTTATTAGCAGCTATTTAATTATGAAAGAACTCGCACAAGAAAATCAAGACAGGATGACAGCGTTGAATGCTCTGAACTTGTTTGACCTTAAAAGTCTCAAGGCAGACACGCCTGAAGGTTTAAAGTGATTATTAGATCACCTGACGGCTCTAATGGGGGCGAATCAGGAATGTATGGATTGTCAAACTGTCACTGTGTCTTGTCCCGATCGGTTTGCTGTCAGATTAAAAGTTTCACTCCCTTTTACTCCTCTTTTTTTTCCTTTAGGGGAGTATTCCAGTCATTGGTATCAAAACATTTCCCTTCAGAGAAACAGAGGAGAGAGAAGGCACCAGGGAATAAAAGAAAACGTAAGTTAACCCCATGTGTTCCTTTTAAAGTGTAAATAGAACAGTTCTCGTATTGCATTTTTCACTCTTATTCTGTGTAGCTCAGCTGACATGTCAGGCATTTGCCCTGAAGTCTGATTCAACAGTTAACAGAGTATTGATTGTATGTAGTTATTTATTTCTATGTTTCTGGTTGTTTGCATAGCATCCAGAAGCATTGATTCACAGCGAAACAACATTTTTCTTACAGCCTGCTTCAGTGTATTGGCTTCTCATTTGATAATGCAACAAAAAGAGTTGAGTTTTTCTTGATGTTCCTTAATGTAATCTCATGTTGGGACATCCAATCAGGAAAGCCTAGAGGTCGGCAGCACAAGGTACCCAAGCACACTGTGGACAGCGGCGGTGTGATCAACATCAGCGATGACAGCAGCAGTGACTCCGATGGCATGGACACGGACTCAAACTCCTCACCAGACTCCCTGCTAGACAACGATGATGTCATCTTTGTTAACCACACTAGCTGCCAGACAGGTAGGGAGATACCTCAGTTTTTGTTGTCAGTGGAAAGATATTTTGGTCTTGATCAAACAGATGCCTGTCTAGGCAGTCAAACTAATGTGTTAATTTATGTGTCCTCTGCTTCCTGTTCACAGCCAGGATAGAGGAAATGAAGCAGGGCCTCCTCAATAAAATATCCGTGCTGGGAAAAGAACTACCTCTCAATACCTTGGACGAGCTTATTGATAAGTTTGGAGGACCAGATAAAGTCTCAGAGGTACGAGCCTAAGACACTGAACTAGAAAACTCCCTGACCTAAGCCTAAATGGTACAGGCATGATTTACTGTGACCATTCTAATTAGTGTTACAAAAAATGATAATTCATCTTATTTCTTTTTTTTTTTTTTTAAACATTTTTTATTTTTATTTTGTGAGAGCATTATAATACAGTGCTTACTTTCAGACAATATACAATAGTATATCTGCCACTCACAATCAAGGTTTTTTTTTGTTTACAAAACAAGAAACAAGATACAGAAAGTTAAGTGTATTACATTTGAGGATTTTGAACAAACTGGGAAAGGTAGGCATATGTAAAAGAGCAAATAGAAAAGAAAAAAAATAAATTATCCACCAGGGAGTTTCCAAATTAAATATAAGTAATGCAAACTAATCATTAGACCCAATAAAATTATAATAAAGTACTAAAGTACAAAACAGCATTACAGGGTCATCCATACAGTACTTCTGTCTGTTCCAGATTATTCATCTTATTTCTTAAGCCAAATGTCTGACAATGTGGTGAATATCTTTTCTGCAGATGACTGGCCGTAAAGGGCGTGTGGTGCGGCGCCCTGATGGCAGCGTCCGTTATGAGTCGAGGGCTGAGCAGGGTCTTACCATCGACCACATCAACATCAAAGAGAAAGATCGCTTCATGAGTGCAGAGAAGGTCAGGCATACTAATCCTAATGATATATTTCTTGGATAAGAACATTAAAGAATGCAAACATTCTGTATGTATTAGAATGTACTTTATAGACGTTGCTTAATAAGATCTTCAACAATATTCTGACCCTTTTTTTCCTTCAGTTGGTGGCCATTATCTCAGAGGCAGCCAGCTCTGGGATTTCCCTGCAGGCGGACAAGCGAGTGAAAAACCAGAAGCGCAGGGTCCACATGACCTTGGAGCTGCCTTGGAGTGCAGACAGGGCCATTCAGCAATTTGGTGAGTCAGGAAATATAATCTCACAATGACCCTTGGAAAAGTAAAGGCGAGTCAATGTTACAGAAGAGGACAAAAAATAGCATATAATGTAATTGACAAAATTCTTGGGTCTCTCAAGCCAATTTAAAGTTTTGCCGTTGTTTGTTGGGTGTTACATGCAAGTCAGTTTGTGTGAAAGATGACTTATTGCAGCTTATCACACAATGTCAACCAATATGTGCAATTTCTGATGTCAGAGGCAGTGGTCAATGAAATATGAGATTTTTGCTGCTGCACTTCATGATGTAACAGGCTGAAAGAACGGCAAGACTCTGTTTTTCTAATTGTCATGAGTACGTCAGCTTTCTGGCTTTGACTGTTTTCTATGTATACGACAGAAACTTTGCGGTCAAAGGGTATCAGGAATGTTGAGAGACATTTGGAGAGGAGAGGGTCACTCTAAGGAGCCCTGCCTAGTTTTATGTCTTATTCTCATGTTTTGACCGATAATTACCAATCAGGACAAAAGTTGTCTTGTCCCATTGAAACACTAACTATTTATGAGGTGGTGGTTGCTTCGAGTTATTCCACAGGGTATGATCTAAACATTTGACCTTTTGTTCTGAAAAGGGTTGTTAAGTCTGTTATTTAATATTAGCACATACATTGAGATATATTTAGCATCAGAATGCTGCAAGGCAAAGATTAATTAGAATATATTAATTTATCATGCATTTATTTTTTTCTCTTTTTAGATTCTGCACCTATAACACACACACACACACACACACACCATCACAGAAGAGTGGATGAATAGATTGTTTGCAGTAATTAGCAAGCTGCTTAAGTACTTCTTTTCATTAGCAGCCTTCCTGCTTATTGTTAAACTCTAAGCTTAATTCTTGTTTGGCAGGTTAATGTTCTCTCTCTCTCTCTCTCTCTCTCTGTCTCTCTCTCTCTGTCTCTCTCTCTCTCTGTCTCTCTCTCTGTCTCTGTCTCTCGTTCTCTCTCAATTCAATTGGCTTTATTGGCATGACATAACACTGTACATAGTGCCAAAGCAAGCGTCAGAAAAAAAAGATAACAGTAAGGAAAGCAATATTTACAATAAATTATTATAATTCTATCATTCATTTTAATTCATTAAATTAAATTAATTCATTAATTTAATTCATTATTTTATTCATTTCTCTCTCTCTCTCTCTCTCTCTCTCTCTCTCTAACTCTCTCTCTCTCTCTCTCTCTCTCTCTCTCTCTCTCTCTCTCTCTCTCTCTCTCTCTCTCTCTCTCTCTCTCTCTCTCTCTCTCTCTCTCTCTCTCTCTCTCTGTCACACACACACACACTTATTGTACAACTACACACAGACGGTCACATTTAATTGTAAGAAATTCTGAGGAATTCTCCTTGACTTCCAGAGTAAAACTTTGTGGAAAGTTTTTTTAGCTGTTGGCGGTTGAAACAAGGGATCTTGTTTGTAATTATGTATATACATTGTGAAGCACATTGAGTCTGCCTTGTGCATGAAATGCGCTCTATAAATAAAGTTGAATTGAATTGAATCTTCTCTCAGAGTGTGAATATCAGAATTTGCTGCAGATCTGATAACATTTGATGTTGCAAATCTTATCATGTCACCTAGAATATCCCCTTCATACTTTTCAGTTTCTAATCATTTATATCCATTCTGTGAGTGGATGCAGCGTGTGTGTGTGTATGAAATATGGGTCAGATCCAGCCACCGTTTAAAACCGAGACATTCGAACACAGTGACTTAAAGATAAGCTGGTGTGAAATGACTATTGTGTATGATAACAATGCTTGTCGAGGATATTTTCATTCACTTCATCTGGCTACATTTCCTCTTGACAACATCACAATCATGACACTGGGTGCTCATCCATCTATCTTTGTTGTTCAAACTGTAAAATGATGGATTTTAGCTTTTAGGAATTAATGAAGTACACTGTAAACTCCACTCAGGGCTGTCAGGCTGTGTCCTCAACTCTTTTACTGTTTTAGTATAAACACTGTCTCATCATTGTCTTTTCTTTTCTCTTCCAAGGTCGAACCCATCGGTCCAATCAGGTGACAGCCCCAGAGTACATCTTTCTCATCTCGGAGTTGGCTGGCGAGAGACGTTTTGCCTCCATCGTGGCTAAGAGACTAGAGAGCCTGGTAAATATCATAGCTCATTACATGTGTTTGTGTGGGTGTGTGAGTTGCATTAGCTGTTCTTATTATGCACATTTACTTGATATTTCCTTTCGTGAAATCTCTCTCCTGGGGAAATAATCCCTTTCATCGTATTGTCGTTAAGAGTGTGAGAAGAATTGTTGTGCTGTAAACAGAGAGGATCTGTGTTGTGCCTTTATTGATAGTTGTGATCTGGGTTGCCAACGACTCAGCCATTTGCCCCTTCACCCTGCCCTCACCCTCTGTCCTTCCTGTTTCCTGGGGTATTCCCTCATAAAAGATTCTCTTTTATAGTCTGTTCACTTGAAGTTACATCAACTTTTCTCCGCAAACCTCAAGAGATTATGGGTCTTTCCCTTCTTCCAGCTCAATAATGGAAATCTGAATAAGCAGAAAAAGCAAAGTGGATCATTTATAAGTCTTGGTTTATTTTCCGTAATTATCAATGCATTTCAGCACTAGTGGTCATTTATTTCCATAGTGACACAGCATGACAGTTCTTTTGGGAAAATGGCAAGGAGGGCGCCATGGGACGGCGGTTCCAGGAAGTCATTCATGCGTTTGCCAGCCGTGTTCGGTAAATCTGAATCAAGAATAGGTCACATCTCGTCTGCCTCCCTGAACCCGATACAACACAAGTGCACAGACACACAATCACTTTAGCTTAGACTGCTGAATTCCATTGCAACCGGCTGACTCCAGATCAGCAGTGAAGTCATATTTGGCTAAGACATCCCTTTGTTTTGGTATCTCAAGGCGTTTTTCTGTGTAGGCAGAGCCAGCAGCTGGCTGCAAGACTAGTCTGCTGTGACACCTCCCTCACAGTTAATTTGATATCTTAAAAGTATGGAAAACAGTCAAACACAGGCTGAGATCTGAGATAAACCTGGTGCATTAAAATTTAAGTAAACATTTAGTTTTATGTTTGTTTTGTAGTGGTTGCATGTCTCTGTCTCTTAAATGTTACCCAAAGTCCTGTTACGGCACCAAATGATGCCAGAATACGGTTGAAGTAAAAGTTTCGTTTCACACCTCAACCTCATCTGTTTCCTCTTGATACCTTGGGCAGAGACCAGGTTGTGTAGTCACACTATCTGACGTGAGTGTAATGAAGCTTTCACATACTGCTGTTTGATGCAGAGTGATTGAACCTGCAGCTAAAAGAGTGTGGCCCATTCATTTTAGGCAAATATCTGAGGTTTAATTCCTGGAGTCTTAAACTATAATGTCGTTCCAAACACATCACTAGTAAACAACAGAGTTTTTTCAGACTTATTAAAAAAATATGCAAAACATTTTCGGATTTCTGAGTAATTTTAAGTGATGCCTGCAGTGAAGATTCAATGCAACATTCATATGAAGTCAGTTTAAAGGATTTCTGTATTTAGGCTACACGGTATCCAGTAGATTACCTTTGATTTCTATACTTGAAATTGAAAGCTCTAATGTTAATATCATTATTTATCGTTTATTTTTCTTGCAAAACTAATAAAGTCTAAAAACAAGTTCATGCAGTAACTTCAACTCTACAATCATGTTAAATACTGTATCTGCTGTATTTAAAGAGCAGGTTTTATATTAAAGAGGGCTAGAAGTCCATACTGTTATCTGCTTTGAAGTCGTAGTAATCCTATAAGGACTGTATAGTAACCTGTTCATCCTCTGGTACCAAGGCAATGGTGATCAATAGCAAACAGATTCATCCCATGTCACTTTTTCCATCTGTGTTAGTGTGATGATGCTCTGACGGCTGTGAACCCAACACCACTTATACTAATAAATCTACTGTTGCTAATCCACTTTTCAGGGTGCATTAACTCATGGAGACAGAAGAGCCACAGAATCCAGGGACCTGAGCAAGTACAATTTTGAGAACAAGGTAGGCAAATTTATCACCCCCTAAAAATTAAAATGCTGTTCTTATAAGTGTCAAAATATGACTTTAATCTTTAACCTTTCAAAGTTTTTCTCACTTATAACAGTATACAGAATTTAGTTTTTAACTGCTACTTTCAGTTGCTGATTGAGCCTCAGAAAGAATTTGTTTGTACAAATTATTTGTCCCTTTTCTTGCAGTATGGTACCAAGGCTCTGGATAAAATAACCAAAGCAATCCTTGGCCACATAGAGAACAAAGTGCCCCCTCCCAAAGATTACCCCGGGGGTGACGCCATGTTCTTCAGAGGTGTGTTTGAGTTTCGGTTCACTGTCACCATCTGTAACCTTCGAACAACTTCACTAGCACAATATTTTCTGTGATTGATGAGTAAAAAACTGTTTTTCTTTATTCCAGACATGAAACTTGGAATGATGGATGTGGGTATCTTTTGTAGAGAGTCTCGCTTTGGGATCAATACTGAGAAAGGTAGGGTACCCAAGGCATAGTGTACGCCTGTATACTTAAGATGAGGCTACTAACTTCAAAGTTGAACCCAGTTGTGTTCATATGCCAACACAAAATCAGGTGCATTAACTGTTCTGTGTTGTGTCTTTGTCCCAGACTGCAGCATCACCAAGTTCTTAAATCGCATCCTTGGCCTGGAGGTCCACAAGCAGAACTCTCTCTTCCAATACTTCACGGAAAACTTTGACTACCTAATCGAGAAGGATAAGAAGGAGGGCAAATATGACATGGGAATCCTAGGTATGTGTGTCGAGTCTTTCCTCAAAACACACCATGGGTTTCAGTTTTACATAAAGGCAATTCAAGCACTAAAACCAAAAAACACAATTTTAATCTGCTGCCATTGTTTAAAATATATTGACAAGCCTTTAAAGCACAGACCAACACTACATAACTATGTAACGTATTTATGAATGACATCAGTAATGTTGTAAAACAAAATCGTTTGTTCCCTTTTTCTCTGTCCTTCAACATACCTTAACAATGACTGTGATTTGCCTGTGAGGGATTGGTTTTTAAAAAGAAAGAAAGTTCCTAAACTTCTAATGTGAGTAATTATTTTGGTTCTCTTGTTCCTTTGTGTGTCTGACAGACCTTGCCCCGGGGAACGATGAGATCTATGAGGAGAAGCAGGAAACTTTCTTGACAGTTGGAAACCCTCAGGATGGTCAGGTTGTCCTCTATAAGGTAGGCACCACATTCAACTTCATTTTAAGTACATTTAGTCCCGTGTTGTCAGACAGTCAGTACTGTGTGCAAAATATCATTATTATATACAGAGCCAAAATAAGAATTGTGTTGCACAAACTAAGAGCAGATCAGCAGGCTTGTGTCGCCTATGTGGACCTGTATGCAGGTGTAGCAGCCACCAGAAGGGCCACAGACAGTCTGATGAGCGCAGGAACATTTACAGGCCCAGGCTGCTCTTGAGGCACTACACGTCATTAACCAGAAGTGTCTCTATGAATATACATGATGTCGAAAAAAATCTTTTACTCTCTCTCTCTTCTGAGTTAAATCCAGTCAGGCTTTTATGCACCCAAAAGACCAAAACAATGAAAAGTTCATGTTTAATGGCTGCTAACTAAGCAATCCTCACAGCTGAGATAGCAAATACCAACAAATATGAATTCATGAAGGTTTTCAAGACAAGCTTTGCACTGTGCACAGTTTTTGCATACAAAGAGACCTGGAACAAATTTGTTCTACATACCCTGAAGTCCCAGGGGTAACTCAAGCAGCTGTCTCTGCACTGTATGATGATTGATGTCACTTTTCCAGCTGAAAGACTGTTATCATACAGGCTTAGCCCAGGGCTGAGGGGCCTATGCAGACACTAGTGGCAGGTGTGAACAGGATAATTACCGATATCTTCTGCTTTTAGCTGTCGGCTGCAGGCTAACCTGCAGCTGACATTTCAAAGCTGGCAGCCGGGCAGAATGCTGCACAGCTAGGACCAGTTTAGCAAGTATAGAGGGGGGTGTCGGATACATTCATGACTGTGGCAGACCATGAGTTTAAGTCACCTTTACTGTCTATCTGAGTGTTTAGTATGCATTATTTAAAATATACGTTAGCAGAACGACTATCTTACCTTCTGGACAGCAGTGTGTGGTTTCTATCATAGCATTGAGATCCTTTTTGCTCCTGTAGATCAGTGTGGACAGAGGCATGCCCTGGGACGAGGCCTTCGGCAGGTCACTGAAGCACAGCAGTCCTGAAGAGGGATTCTACCTGTCCCTGAAGGTGAGTCTATGTTATAATAATCAGCAAACTAAACCCAGGCTATACCGTAAGAGACACTATTTGTGTCTAATTTATTACTTAATACAGACCTTGCAAAAAAAAGCATGTTTTTATTAGTCCCCAAGAAGGTGCAAATAATCCACTGTCTGCATGGCTTCTCCACAGCTGCGAGGTAACCACCCATGTGTGCTGCTAGCTGAGCAAGGAAGAGGCAAGAACCTCACTGTCTACAAGCCTAATATTGGCAAGCAGACCCACCCAGAGAGCTTGGACAACCTGCAGCAGCGCTACCGGAAGGTAACCGACTTGAATATTTTTTTGTCGATTAATCATTTAGGCTTAAAGTTTAGACTGTATATATATCAGTGTCTATATACTGAATTAAGTCCACACAGTAGAGAGAAAAATGTTTTACTTTCACCAACACTTAAAACATTTTCAGGACTGAGGTCTCTCTCCTTTTGCAATTGCTTTGGAGTTTCTATATGGAGTGTGATGCCCCCTTCTGGCCATGAGGGAGTACTGAACCAGGCAATGTTCATGACACTGAACAATGAGGGAATAAATTACAGACTCTTAAACTCAATAACAGAAACATAATTGGGAACCAGAATAAAAAGCATATGTGAATGCTGGTTATAAAGTCCCTTTATAATGATGGTGTTTATTAAAGCTGTACCTGTTTCCCATTGCTACAGGATATGAACCACAGATGACCTGTTTAGCCAACTGAATACAACATTTATAACATTTCTGTGTTGGTAAAGATGTTTTTTAAGCTGTGTTGCATCAAAACTGTTGAGTTCTTTGCTGATGTTTTTCATTTCCTTTCCCAGGTGACTCCAGAGGAAGCCAGGGAACACTGGGAGAACCAGTTCACCTTCTCCTTCAAGAAGTGTAGCCATGCCAACTGGTACGTAGGAATCCACAATGTCCCTTGGGATTACTGGCTAAATGCATCCAATCAGGCTGCTACTTATTCAGAGGGTGGTTTTAAGGTCAGATGCCATTCCCAGGGATTTGCAGATCACCTGAGAACTAGTCATGAAGAAATAAACCTCAAGTCTCACATGTTCCCTGGTCAGCGGATGGCCAGTGAACTGTGTTTCAAATGCCAGGATGGAGGCAGTCCCTCAACCTGCCGTGCAGTTTCCATAAAACAGGGATATGCAAGAAACATGTGCGTTCTTTTTGCTGTTTGCATTTAATATTTGACTTTTTCTTTCCTGTTCTTCCTCCCTTAGGAATGGAAAGTGTAAGAAAATAGAGCAAGGTGAGGAGTGTCTGCAGGGCATGCGCCTCCGTCAGTACCACATGTTGTGTGGCGCTCTGCTGCGTGTGTGGAAGCGCGTATCGGACTTGGTGTCTGAAATCACCGGCTCCAGCATCCTGCAGATCGTCCGCCTTAAAACCAAACAGCATAACAAGCAAGTTGGTCAGTACACCTTATGTTCTCTAAACACTGATAAAAGCCCTTAATTATGTGTCTGCAATTTCAAAGAAAAAGGAAAAAAAAAGAAAACTTCCCTTTGTGATGAAAAAAGATAAAGAAACATATTATGTCATAATAATGACGTGCTTATTGTTTGTGCAATATTAAGCCACTAACTGTCATTAAGGGACTAACAGGACTTTAAAAGATGTCAGTAAGTTGTTATGATGGTCAAATGTGAAAAGTGCTGACGATTCTTTATGACACAATGAGGAAACGAAATTGTCACCCGCAATCGTTATTTGTCTCCTGTGAACTTTAGTGACTACTTCATTGACATTAACTAACAATTGTGAAATTATTAGACCGGGAAAAAAAAAAGAATATGTTGCAATTCAGACATGAAAACAGCATGAGGACACTAGCTGGACGTTCAATGTCTATTTTCTGTTTGCTCTATACACTGATTGTTTTAAATATATTTTTAGAATCATATAATGCAGCAGGCTTTAAGATCTGGGTTTAAAAAAGTGTTTTGAAAAGTGTTTTGATGATTGAGCTCCCGCACACTGTTGCTCAGCATCACAATGTATTGATCACACTAATCATCTCTTGTCATGAGTGTTTATAACCGTACTTACGAGATGTTGTACAAGCCGCAAGCTTTTTTAAATTTATTAGATTTGTAATTTCTGTAAATATTATCATATTATTTGTTGTGGTGTCCAACTTATCCCTATTTTTCTATTCTTTTTTTGTTCTTGTTTTTTTTAATTGTATGTGGATTATAATGTAACAGATCAAAATCTTAGTTTGATCTGTAAATTGTGATGCTGAGTAGGAGCAGTGTGTGGAATCTTCCTTTTTCTCAAGACTCAAGTGATACTCTGCAGAATATTTCCTTTGAAAGAAAAGTGTCAAGTGAATGAATAATGTCCTTGTGTGTTAACCTCACTGATAACCGTACTCCTCCTTTCTCCCAGGTATCAAGATCCCAGAGAACTGCGTGGCCCGTGTGCGTGAGGTGCTGTTGCAAATGGACGAGGAGGTGAAGACGAGACGAAAGGAGCGGGAGCAGCAGGCCGTGGAGCAGCGGCTGACTGAGGAGCGCATGCGTAAGATGGAGCAGGAGAACAAACACCTCCTGGCAAATCTGTTCAACCAGAAACCCATGCTCAACCAGTCCCTGGCTCAGTCTCTGGCCCAGAGTCAGATCCTCAAACAGAAACTGAACCAAAACGCTCTGCAAAGGACACAAACTGGGAGCATGTCTCAGCTGCAGAGACTGCAAGCCCAAACCCAGTCCCAGTCTTTACAGCAGCCCTCCCAGAACTTAGCCCTGTTGCCCTTACAGAGAAACCCCAGCCAAACGCAGCAACGGACCCATAACAGCTGGTCCAACAATTCCACCACCACCAACCAGGGCGCCGTCCCCAACACGGTTAGCATCCGCTCCAATTTCTCCCAGTTTTACCCGCAGTCCTTTGTGTCCCCTTATCAGCAGCTGAAGAGCCCGTCACTTCCACTCCATCAGACCACACTGTCTCCCAACTTGTCTTCCAAGAATCCCCTGGATGAGATCTTGGACCTGACAGTGAGCTCACCATCGCCCTCCCCTGACAGCACGGAGGCTGCGTTGAATCTGGAGAGCCTGGCTGGACACTCTGCAGCGTTCGGGGACGACTTTAATCTAGAGTCTCTGATTTCTCAGAGTGTGTCGAGCGCCCAAATACAGCAGCCTCTTTTGCTACAACAGCAGCAGCAGCATTTGCAGGCGACACAGCAGCAGAGCCAAACCCTGCTGGCCAATAACCACCAGGACTTATTAGATTTACTTGACTTACCCCTGTCCCCCCAGATGCCCACACAGAAAGCCAGCCCTTCCTCCTCTACCTCCTCCTGCTCTTCCTCCACGTCCTCCACCTCAAACAACCTGGTTTCCCACGGCGTCCCTGCCGTCCTCCTCCCCGGCTCCTCCCTCATCCCATCATCGTCCCCCTCCTCTCTCTTCTCCAGCCCGTCCTCGTCTGCCTCTCTCTTTTCCAACTCCTCCCCTCGCTTCTCCTCCAACTATCTCCTCCCTCAGTCGGACTCGCTCCCCTTACCCAACGGCCACTCTGCCACTCTTGACGTTCGCGAGGCTCTGAACAGCATGCTACAGGGTCCAGACCGCAAGTCTGTCATTAAGTACCGACCACAAGACTAAGAGCTGCAACAGCAACGGCTCGTCTGGACTTCTTTTATTTTTTTTATTATGTCTTTTAAAGCAGATTGTGTCTTGTTTGCTGCTGTCTACGATCGCACCCTCGGACCTACTCCCTCTCCCCTCAGGGCCTATAGTCACGTCACTGCCTGTCCCGCACTCAGCTCACCCTTTCTCTTCATCCACCTGTAGCGTTCACCAGCTCGAGGCGATAGCGGGCTCCATCAATATCAGATTTCTGCACCAAAGTGTGTCCTCCACAGTGAAAGGCAGCTGTAACAAAACAAAAGTGAAAAAAAAAACATGTGACAAGAGTATTTTATTGAACACACGAGCTGTCAAAACAAAAGCTCACTCATTGAGGTGTGGAAATCGTTTAACGAACCTCCGGCTGCTGATTTTACGAGGTATGATTGGTGAAGTTGCTGGAAGCTCTAAATGCCTTTCACCAGTTAAAACCACATCTTTATTAGACTTTGCTTTACTGTTACTTCGCTTCATGGCCGTTTGTCTTGACTAAAACAAGGCTGTATGCAAGGCTTGGTTTGAGTGAAACTAAACATAGCGCTGAACTGGAAGATGGAGAAAAAAAAACAGATGAAATCTTTTAGCTGATAAGCCATGAAATGCCTCAGTTTTCTTTTTTTTTCTCTTCTACATGCTCCCTCTTGTTTCCCTCCCTGCTTTTATGAACACTAGTGTGAAGAAAAAAGGGAGAGGAAGAGCAGTCTGCTGTTGCAAACAGTGCCTTTGGAGAAATCTATAAATGCAGTCTTTAAAAATCCATGTAGCCTAATGTATAGATTTGTACTCTTGAGCATTGGTTTTCATTTTAATTTAAACATGGTATATATTTGTATTTAACTTTTAGCCCCCTCAGTCCGTCAGTCAGTCGTTGTTTGTGTTACACTATGCTGGTGGTGGTTTCAGGAAGAAGCCTCCATTAAGCCTGTATGTGCTCGTATGATTGTCTGTGGAGCTGCTCTTAAACAAGAGCAGCGGACTTGTCATTTTTTTCTGTGTCCCTTTTGTCCCTGTTGATGCACCGATGTGTTTTGGGGGTCAGTACGGCATGGATTATTGAGCAGCATGGATACAAATTAAGTCAAAAAAATTTGATCACCCTTTTTTTATTTTTTTATTTTGACGATAACATTTAGTGACTCCTGGTTTGATCTGATTTTGAATTTCTCAGGAAAGTCTCGAGTGCTTTGTTGTTGTTGTTTTTCTGTGTCATTTTGACCAACCAACGAAAATGAAATTTCAGTTCAGTAGATGACAAAGGATTTCAAGGTTTTATTGTCTTGGGGTCTGAATAGAAAATCCTCTTAACTTCACTTTGATAACAGCAGCAAGTGTGAGATCAATTTCTCATTAAATGTGTTTCCATTTCAGGCATCAACATGTGAAACGTGCAGACTTGTGATGTTCACTGTGTGTGATATTTAAAAACCTGTGAGATCTGGCCATCTTTGTGTGAAAACGATGCACTGTAGTTGACAAAACGCCGGGATACGTTCAAGTGATCAAAAAGCAATAAAACCATATTCTACATTTGTTGTGAAACAGAATGCCTAAGTACTGTTTACGCTCAACAGGCAAAGCTTTGTGGTTACCTTTGCATGGTATGAATCTTCTCGTTTCTGTTATGCTTCATAGTATTTTAGTTAAACAGATTCTGAAATGCATAAAACCTTTTGTATAGTAAGTTTTCACGGGATGAACGCAATGCGTTCTTGATGTTTTAGTCATCGTTATTATAAAAGTTATTGTTATTTATATTTAAGGGATATTTAGATTTTAGATATGTTATCCTGCTTATTAGAATAGTTAACGAAAATGTTTGGTCAGGGAAGTTTCTAGTTTTCAAGATTACTATAAAACAAATTATATTATAACCTGCCACCAAATAAGATTGCACTGTTCTGTACTGCTGTACAGTGTCTGGATTTATTTCTGCTCATTTCAGTTTTGCTTTTCTCAATTGTTTCTCCAACTCGTAGACCTTTTTGTCAGGCCTTCAGTTTGCAGAGAGATACCAAAGTATTCCACAGACAGACACCCCTAAAGTTACTTAAAGATATCAGACCTTTTTATCAATCTCAGGAAGAAACCTACAAGAGGTGTAACGGTCGGGGCGTTAGCAGAAATCTATCATTTCCCCTTCTAACAGTGGTGAAACTAACCAGTACATGTGCTATTTTGTTCTTAACTCTGTGCTGTGACTCTTGCTGTATTTATGTTTTAGACTTAATGTGATGGGTTTGTTGTTTGTCCTTGTGAACATGTCAGTGATTCTAAATGTTTATGCCTTCTTAGGGCAAAGATCAAAGGCTTTTTCTTTTAAAGGAACATTATTTTTTCTGTGGACATTTATATTTTTCATTTGTGTTGGACATTTAATTCATGTTAAAGCTGACAGATTTTCGAGTCGATTGGCACCAGGGTTATACTGATATGTGCAATTGATCTGTCCAAGCCTTCGCCGCGCCCTCTGAGCAGCACATGTTCCAGTTTAGACTCACAGTTTCTTGTCAAGGCTTCTTCTTTTTTTTCTTATCTTAGCATGTTTTCCTGGTACCCTGGTTATTTTGCTTTTAATATTCCTCATCAGGCACATTCCGAGACATCAGTCTGCAAAATCTTTGCTTTCAATTTGTGTTTTATAGTAACACAAAGAAAGCTTTATGCATTTGAGGGATATGGACCGCATTTTTAGGAAGAAAAAACTTTTTTAAAGATTGGTAGTGATAGCGTAGTAAGGCCTTTTATCGTTTTATTATCATTTTTGCACTAAGAATGGCATAATCAAGTTACTGTTCTCTTGTTGGTTATGATTGAGCTTGTTGTTTTTCTGATCTTTGATGGATAGCTCTGTGTATACTGTAACCATCTTTCTTGTTTCTCCACCGTTTGCATATTACATACATGTTATCACTCTCAAAAATAATTTATTGCTAACAAAAAATGAAACAAAAAACATGCTACTGATTGTATGTATTTTTAAACAAAGCCTATTTTTTCTGTAAAAAAAAAGAAGAAAAAAAAGAAACCGTGTTCAGCACTTTTATTCTGGGTTGTGCTTTTGTTTTCTATATATTTATAATTTAGATCCAAATGTATATATTGTAAAATTTGTGCCTTTCGACTAATTCTTTAAAAAGGTTTTCTACTCATTAAAGGAAGGACTATATGAAATTGCAATCTTAACTTTGTAAACAAATAAAAACTTGAAGATTGCTGAAACTGAGTCTTTTCTTGTTCATCTGGAATGTTGTCCCACTCTTCCCCTCGCAACTCAGGGAAAGGCCTCGGTCCTGCTTAGTTTCAGTTTAGTTTTACTGTTTTTGTAATGGGGTATTTGTTGGGTGCCAGATTTAATAAGGTCACAATAAATGTTTCCTTTGTTTCCTTTGTCTGATCCATCTCAGCCCCAATAAGTTTAAGTTGTAAAACCAGATAGATGAAATAGATTTCATATCAACCAAAAAGGTTTACGTATGAAAAAAGTTGACAAAGACGAAAACAAAGGACATTTTCACTTTAATTTGAGTAAGTTTTAGTTAGTTTTGTAACCACAAAATACAGTTTCAGTTAGTTATAGTTTTTTTTTTAAACTCATTTTTATTTTTATTTCAGTTAACGAAAATGTTTTTTCAATTCTATTTTTCGTTATTTTGTTAGTTTTCGTTAACTTATAATAACCTTGGTGTGGATACAGTTTTTTATTGTTGTGTGTGTGTGAAATTTTTAATTGGTTAAATCGTCATACATGAAAGTCTGATTTCAACTGATCGAGCAAATCTACATCACACCAATTTTTTCAAAATGTTCTTGTTTTAATGCCCTTTTTGTCATAAGAACCCCTGATTTCCTCAAGGTCAAAAACACAAAATATGCAATATTTTCAAAAATAAAGTGGAATATTTGGGGTGAGGTTATTACAGCCTTGACTAGGTCAATAATTGATAACTCCTTTATATCAATCCCAACACACTAAGACCATTTTTATGGTGTTCAGCTTTTTCATTGTCATTTATTTTGCAAGTTAAGAGAACCATTGGAACTGCATGTGATTAAGCTCTGCTGCCCCTGGTGGTTTGATGGGGGTCATCACACCTAAAACCTATTTTCCCTTTATTTTGAAGGGAGAGGCTTAGATTTATTAGGTATTCATGGGAAAAGCATTATATTATTTCAGGATTACAGTGTATCAAAAAATATGTGTTTATAATGGGAGTCAATGGGACCAAAACGGGCCTTAAGGGTCAAAGTCTGAGTGTTATGCATATCTCCTATTCCTATTCTATTCTTAATTAACCCTCGAGGCACCTTAGGGACCAAATGTGTACGTTCAGCTAATTTTGTTTTTGATTCTCTCTCTCTCTCTCTCTCTCTCTCTCTCTCTCTCTCTCTCTCTATCTCTCTATCTCTCTCTTTATATATATATATATATATATATATATATATATATATAGACAGAGAGAGAGATAATATGTAATATATGAAAGTTAACTGCTATAAAAGTGTCGACTTTATGTTATCATTTGTAAGGTTTAGGCTGCCTTTTATACTTTTCTTGTTTTCAAAACAAAACAAAACATAAATTGTGAAAATTGAGCAAAACAATATTCTCGCTTGAAAAATGTGTATACACACCATGTATATTAATGTGTATTCAATTAATTTTTATTTTTTAAACTTTATTGTACTGTCTTACAAACCATATGTGTATAGAATAAGTCCACAATTACAAGCACGTCAGGAGAGGCTAAAGCAGGGTCTCAAACTTCCGGCCCGCATCTTGACGTAGAAAGTTAAATGCAATTTAGCCCTTCAAGTTTAGCTGCCTCCTTCATTCCCAGAGCTGTCCAGAGTTTACAGTTGTGTTATGTGCCTTTTTGGAAGCACATATGTGTGTTCTCTACAATGAACTTTAATAAAAGCAAGTACAGGACAAGGCTTACAGATATTCATCTTGAGGCTGTACCCGGAGTTTCAACTGCAACGTCCATCAGAGGAAATATGGCTCAGCTGTGAGCAGAAGCGCTGCCAGGTATCTGGCAAGAAATAAAGCGCAAATGGACTCAGAAGTGATTTGTCTGTTGAGCGAAATGTTAAAATAAGTTATTTAAGGTAAAAATTGCACTGTTAAAATGTGCATACAAAGCTTGAGTTCTTTTTGTGTTTATTTAAGACAATGAACAGAAGTGCTGTCAGTTAGTTCATGAAAGACTTTGATTATTATTTTAAGAATGAGGCCAAAAACATTTGCACTTACTGTGAATGTAATAGTTTTGGAATATTATCATACAATATTTGAAAAATAAACCCCGTTTTCAGAAATATTTGTGATTTTTTTTCATACTTGAACACTGAAGTGGCCCCCCCACTGAGATGACAGTGTCAGCAGTGGCTCATTTGAGTTTGAGGGGCTAAAGGATATGAAACAAGGAAAATACTAATAACAATAATCACAATAATTTAAGGAAATTTAAATAAAACGGTGTAAAGTTTACAGAGGTTATAGGTTTTAACTACCTATTTGTTAATAATTAACAATTAGATTAAATGTACTGTTTGATAAGGAGGCTTTATTTATTTAAGAGGGAGAACAAGCTTCCTATCGGTGACGTACACTGGCGTGATGACGTCACGAAACTCACCTGAAGTTCTAAGCTGAGCCGTTTGAGGCCCCTCCTCCTCCTCCTCACCTGTCTTCAGGAAGATTTAGGAGAAAGTTTTCAAACCAGTGGAAGATCTCGCAGCGAACAAGTGAAGCTTTCAACAGGATTTCGTTTTTCTTTTTTTAAAATAAATAATATTGATCCTTTTCTTCTATAAAACGAGTCTCGTGAGAGTGACGGACAGGTTATCACACAAGCGGAAGTTTACAGGTAAGTTTGCTGCTGTCAAATGTTTCTGTCCAGGTAAAACGTGGTTGTCAGGCCACATTATCAGCCTGTCGAGGGGAAGGAGAACATAAAAAGAAACATTGTAATACTTAAAAACCTTTTATTAAAAAGGAAATACTTGTATTTAGTGTAAATGAGGCAGCCAAAGCTCACCTTAAACACTGAGCCGTTAGCCACAATTAGCTTTGAGCAGCTCCAGGCCTTCTTTAACTTATTAAATCTAATATCTTCATTAATTATTCCTTCATCATGGTTTGAGGAATTATTGGCCCAAATGTCAGCTGTGGTCGCTGTGAGCTTGGTTAAACCACATATTTTGGTTTGTGGTTTTCAGAATTAACATTGTACATGTAAAATCCTAGGTGTGTGTCCTGTTTTGTTTTATTGTTGTGTGTGTGTGTGTGTGTGTGTGTGTGTGTGTGTGTGTGTGTGTGTGTGTGTGTGTTGGTGACTGTCAGCTGCTCTCCTCCTCATCCTCACCTTACTGGTTCTGCCACACATGCAAGTTTCTACCTGCCTGCCACAGAGTTTCACAACAGTTTCACCTTTGAATTCCAAACCAGCTCTCTCTTCCTTTCCTTCACAGTAATTTCATATTATTATTAATATTAACTGATGCACTGCTTGATTCAGAGCTGCATTTCAATCAGACTGACTGATTGTTTGCCTGTTGTGGAAAGTCACTTTGACATGATTTGAGAGCCAGATGTTTGGATCTAGTTTAAGTCTTTCAGTCTTTGTAGGTGGTGTGGACCAAGGTTATAATAGTTTGGGATTTTTCCCAAGGAGCTCTTTGTGATCAGTGGAACATCTGAGACTGTGGTAAGCAGCAAGGTTATAATAGTTTGGGATGTTTCATTGATTTCGTTGTCAATTTTTGTTTTCAAATTCAGTTAGTTTTAATTAGTTCTAAGAGTGTGTTTGCTGGTTTTAATTAGTTTTTATTTTCAGGAAAATGCTTAGTTTAAGTTTAGCTTTTATTAGTTTTAGTGTTTTTGTAATGGGGTATTTGTTGGGTGCCAGATTTTTTTAAAAAAAAGTCACAATAAATGTTGCCTTTTTTTTCCTTTGTCTGATCCATCTCAGCCCCAATAAGTTTATTAATTCATAAAACCAGATAGATGAAATAGATTTCATATCAAGCAAAAAGGTGTACGTATGAAAAAAGTTGACAGACGAAAACAAAGGACATTTCACTATAACTTTAGTTAGTTTTAGTTAGTGTTGTAAACACAAAATACTGTTTCAGTTAGTTATCATTTTTTTTAAAAACTCTCATTTTTATTTTTATTTCAGTTAACAAAAATGTTTTTTCAACTATTGTTTTCTTTATTTTGTTAGTTTTCGTTAACTATAATAACCTTGGTGTGGATACAGTTTTTTATTGTGTGTGTGTGAAATTTTTAATTGGTTAAATTGTCATACATGAAAGTCTGATTTCAACTGATCCAGCAAATCTACATCACATCAATGCAATGTGAAAAAATAACTACAAATGATAATAATAACAATCATAATTTTATCCAATATTACAATAAAGTAGTCTTGTCATTGATATTGGCACTTGGTCCATACAATCCTCAGAAAACAGTCCAATATGATGTCTTAAAAGTCTTGTTTTGTCAGCCCCAAAACCCAGTTTTATAACAAAAAAGTGAGAAATATCCAAAAACAAAACAAACCAAAACAGCATTTTCTTTCACCATATTTACATTAAAATTACTGAAATGATTAATTCAAAATAAGTAGTAGTCGAATAATTGTTGCTCTAATCTCCAATCTCTTTTCACAGTAATGGAATCAGCACAGTGGCAAAACCTCTTAACACATTCACTCGTCTTTTAGTTTATATTCATCAAATTCTGAATAAATATACATCATAAAAAAGTCAGATGAACTTATTTCTGTTCTTATTTTACAAGCATTCTTTTTCCTTACACACAGGATCTATGCTTGAAATTGTGAACAATTTTCTTCACGAGCCTCCAGATAGCTTTACATTTACACGATCACTTGTATTATATTTCACAGTCCAAAAAAACCTGTTGTTTTTACGGTAAAAAACCGGCAGCTGTGGTTGCCAGAACTTTACCATATTGATTTCACGTTTAAGATTGCCAATTTATTCCATATTTTACCGTAAAAATAAAGTTTTTCCATTAAAAGAAACGCTGTTCTGCCATATAATTGACAAGAAAATACTTTATAAATGCTGCATAAATTAAAGATTTTACCATTAAATCTTACAGTATATTTTTGTTAGAGATATGGTGTTTAGTACATTTGACAGTGAGAAAAAGTATTTTTACAAAAGATAAATGCAAAAATTACAATGATGGTTTGTATATATATTACAGTATATATTTACTGCAAACACAGTGCCAGTGTATTTAACAGTGGAGTAATGGTTGTTTTTTTTTAAAAACAACTGTAAAAAAAAAAAAAAAAAACAGTTTTGACTGATTTATACATTTAAGGTGTTTCATTGTTACTGAAACTGAATTAATCCATTTATCATTTTATGGTCTTTTACTGTCATGGTTTAGCAGTTTTTCACCGTAAAATCTACAGACATTTTTTACAGTGTAACTCAGTCATTAGTATTTACTGGAGTTTGCTCGAAGCACATTTGAAGAATTCCAGTTATGTGTCGCTGTAAAAGTAGGCCTCAGTCTGTATTCACTTGGTTGAACAAGGTGCTCTGGAGTTGTAAGTTTGCATGTTGTTGGGCTGACAGGAGTGGCCTCAGCTTAAAATGAAAGAGTCACTGGAGTGATTATTTACCTACTAGAGGAGGCACACCTTTGCTGAGTGTTTGTTTTAGTAACAGTAGTGGTTGCCTGCCATGTTTTCTTCTGACTTATTGATCATTTAGAGCAGGTGCCCTGACTGACCAAAGGAAAGCTGTCTAACCTGACTGAAGGCAAGCCTCTGAAACCCATCTCTTTCTTAAAATGATCGCGGAAAATACACCGTTAATCGTAGAAAGAAACTGTAAAAGCAGCCATTATCACTGGAATTTGACCTTTCCGACAGTCCTTGAACAGATCATAGCTTATGATAGTCTCTGCTGGGAAAAGTAACCAAAACAAAGCTTAAAATTGTGATATTTCTGTCAAAATCACTTTATTCTACATGTCTCAGTTAAACATGTTGCCAAAAATAAACTGTTTGGAATAACTACATCCTGTTAAAAACATTATATTCTGCTCCTCAGTGACACTGAATTAGGGCTGCAAAATTAATCAAATGGATGTTAACTCCTTAGGGTCCAGTCTGCAAATTGCTAATAGGCTAACAGTTAGCTCTGTAGCAGTACAGTATGTATGTGCTGCTGCTGCAGGAGGTATTCACTTAGCGATCTCTGTTTGTTTACAACAAGCACCAGACACTCTGTACACACACTAAAAACTGTTCCTATTGTTTGTTTAAAAGTAGTGCAATAAAAATACTGATGTTTTCTCTGATGAACATGATGAATAATCGTGATTAGTAATCGTTATTACAATATTGATCAAAATTATCGTGATTATCATTTTGGCCATACTCATGCAGCCCTACTGTGAAGCCATGATTGATTCTGCTGAGATGAACGGTCACATGACAAATATTCACTGAAAATCTGTTCACACTGAAAAGAGAGGAGAGTTCAGGAGAGGCTGGAATAGTTCAATATGTAAAGCCTGTGGAGACCCAATTTTATTTCCCCAATATTCACAACACTTGTGGGCACTTGAAAAGTGTTGTGTTTATAAATTCCATTTTATTCCAATCTTTAAAAAAATGTTTTAATGTTTTTTGTTTTTTTAATGATTTATGTCATTATAACTGTGTTATTCTGCACAAAAGACATGTTTGAGTTGTTCCCACTTTTAGCCATGTCTGTGCTGATTCCATAGAGCTGCAGGATTTAGTCCACACACCACTCTGTGATAGAAGTTCTCTCCTTTAGGATTTCATAAGCTGCTTGATGTTGTTCACTTTGCTGAACACCCTTCAGGTATGTTACCGCTCCTCCCCTTTGCGTCTCCTTCTGCTAAACAAGTCGGGTTCAAGTCACAGTGGCTCCTCACTAGGCAGGGCACTGATAGTGGGAGTCAAACACAAAGAGACTGACTGCAGCACACCGAGGCTTTGGGCTATGTGCAAATGTTAACCATGAAGTGAGCGAGAGATGCCATCATATGCAGTCATGCAGTCATTTCCTGGTCCTGAAACACAGCAGGGCCTGTGTAGGAACCCAGGAAGCTTTACTCAGGGCAAGCAGATCTATAGTGTAGCAAACACCCTGTCAATTATTAACAGCCCAGTGCTCTCATTCCCCTGATGTAACCATAGCACCCAGCAGACTGAAACTCAGCCAACAGCCTGGGATCTGCTGCTGCTGCTGCTGCTGCTGCTGCCTTGTGGGAAAGACTACACAAGACACTCACATACCACTAACAGTGGGAGCAGGTGGACCCATTTGACTTTATGAACCCGCCAGAAAGGGAATAATTGAGGATAAAGATCATCACTCTGGAGTCTGTTGGTAGCTGAAGAATGTCACTTCCTTTTTTCATTTTCTAGATTTCAGGTTGAAGTGTCCTTTCTGTGGATTGTTTTGTCTTTGGTGGACTTGGAGACGTGCATCAGTGACATAGTCAGACTAAAGTGACTCAGGTAGTTAGCAAGTGGTTTTTTTGTAATCAAAGAGGACTGCAACAGTTGTATCATCATGAATGTGACGCAGAGAAGGAAACTACTGAAGCACTTTGGCTCTCTGCCCCCGGAGCCTCCACCACCACCGCTGCTGCTGGTGCCTGTAAGTGGACGGAGACTGTAGCAACAACCTCTTAGTCTTATAGCCTGAGCTCACTGCAAAAACTGAAATCTAAGTAAGATTAAACATCTTAGATCTAGGAGATATATGCTTATTTTTGTCTGATAAGATAGTTCTTCTTAGTCAGCATCTTTTATGTTCGACTGTTTCACTTGTTTTAAGTGTTTTGGTCCTTAATTATCTAAATAGGATATTAAAGCTTGTTACTGGGATTTTATGACCTATACTGAGAAAATACATGCTTAAAACTAGAATATCAAAAGTTACAAAGCTGTTTCATCAACACTTACAAGAATAAAACTGCTATTTCAAAGTAATAATTTCTTACTTCAAGCATAACTAAGAAATCATAACTTTGACATAATTCTACCTCTTCACATACTTAAAACAAGCAGCCAGATGGAATCAATTTTTTTATTATCAATGAAACAATATAAGTGTGTATTGTTGTGTAGTATGTATGTAATTAACTAGTACATTGGCACATAGCTGGAAATTGACACTTGATATTTAAACATTTAACATGAAACATTTAACAACAACTATTTAAAAAAACACTTTTTATTAGTTAGAATACACTAATTCTAAGGTATTTTGGGGTTTGTTAAGATTAGATATTTTTACTTGTTTTGGGAAGTCTTGGCAAGCAAAATTTTCTTGTTCCATTGGCAGATAATTTTGCTATTTTTAAGCAAAATATGCCTTATTTTTGTACTCTTTTTTTTTTTTTTTTTTCTTCTTCTTCTTCTTTTTGAGAGGTGGCTTTCTGGAGTGTGTCCCCGCTGATTATAGTATTGTAACTTAATTCATGTGTATTGCACTGGATCAGTTTCCAGTTTGTAACTATAGCAACAATGATATTGAGATCAGTGAATTTTAAATGCTGTCTGCTTCCCGCTGCTCCATTATGACTATTTTGCTCAATATTGAGATCAGGATCATTTAATACAGTACTCACTGACTTTGAAACATCATACATTTATTGAACTTTTTTTAATAGTCTTTAAACTGTGGGTTTTCTTGAATTTTAAATGTAATTCAGTTTTCAATAAGAAAAGTACTAAAGAAATGGATAAATTAAAAACAAATATTGTATTAATAAGTATTCAAGCTTTAGTCAAGCTCATAGAACTTTACCTTTTAATTTTAGTTAAGATCCCAAAGTTTAAATTTATGCACTGCTGAGACAAGTTGTTGATTAGTTAAAATCTTAAATAAAGAGGCACTAGCTAATATGCGTAAAACTACCAAATGCTATTATTTGTAATACGATATAACAACAATCTGATGATCTTCTAGTGCTTATTTTATGTTTAAATAATACCAGTATATCAAACTTCAAACAGGGGATTTTACATATACATTTATGTGCTACTATTTTGAATAACTGCCAACATATACTCTCATCACAGACAGATAAAGTATCTGCAATAAAATTTGGCCACCCATCTGTCGGCCTGGCTTCATCGTGCGTGCTGCAGGAGGTTTTTGGCTGTTTATCAGAGAGAGAAATCCAAAGATAAAAAGTTACACGTGATGAGTTTTTCATTGCACCATTCAAGGACAAAGATAGTAAAGCCACTCACTCATAAAGCACAAAATGCTTTAAACAAAGTATAAAACAGATGCATGCTCATAAAATAATCGTAAAAATCAAATGGGTAAAATAAAACCCAACACGGAGTATGGTGTGTAGTTATGTGTGGAAAAATATTATTTTCTGACAAAAGCCAACTTCAAATCTGTTTGCATGTAGGGCTGCAACTACAAAATATTTACTATTTTGTAGTTTATTTTCATGTCCATCCCAGTTTCTCCAATGTGATGTCTTTAAATGTCTTGTTCTGTATATTCAGTTTAATATAAAACAAAGCAGAGACAAGCAGGAAATTTACAGATTTGAGAGGCTAAAAACAGCATCTTTTTTGCTTTTTAATTTTATTTAATTAGTGGTCAAAATCGTCGGCAATTATTTTTCTGTTAATCCACTAATTGATTAATCGTCAAATTGCAGCTCTATTTATATTTTTTTAGTATTTTTGTTGTATGTACCCTTGAATTTCCATCTAATATGAGTTAATATTCATCACTCTCCTCTCTGTGATAATGTTGCCTGTCACATTTACAACACTTTGCTCTTTTTCTGTCTGTGTTTGGGGGTTTGTGTACAGCAGTGCAGTAAATCCATGTCTTTTCAAAGGGCACTAGAGGGCAACTTTGAGAGTGGGCAAAGGTTGGTGGGGGAGGAGCGCTCCAGGTGAGGTCTCCTAGATGTTTTTTCCTTCTCTCCCTGCTGAGACGGAAACTCCACAGCTGGTCATATTACAACTAATTTCAGCCGAAGGAGCTCAGGTTTCTTTTTAACAGAGAGCCACCATCCTCACAGAGCTGATCCGAGGGGAAGTAACTGGAGTTGGATGACTGTAGGATCTGTGATTGTTTTGTTTTTGGTGTTTGCCATATGGAATATAAAGAGCTGGCTGTTCATTGAGCACCGGGGCCACAGGTGTTTTGTTTGAGCGTAGAAATCCCAGTGGGAAATGGAAGTGAGGTTCAAAGACCAAGCGGTAAGTGGAGAGGGAGGGACACAAAGCATTAATAGGCTTACAGTATACCGCTTTCTGAACGCAGCTGTTAAAAATCAACAAAGGAAATCAATATGTAAGTTTCTCCAGCTAAATGTTCCTTCAAGCTGGGTGGGTGAACACCTTAAGGTGCAGGAGGGTGTGTGCTTAAACCAGCCCTACGTCAGTAAAATCCTTTATTTGTCTCGACGTTTCTCAGTTTTTTGGCTAAATTAAATCCCATAATCACCAGATTATTATCGGAGCTTTTGCGCTAAAACCATATAGTAAGAAATGTTGGTTAATGACAGTGTGATTGATGGAAACTGTGTGTGTGTGTGTGTGTGTGTGTGTGTGTGTGTGTGTGTGTGTGTGTGTGTGTGTGTGTGTGTGTGTGTGTGTGTGTGTGTGTGTGTGTGTGTGTGTGTGTGTGTGTGTGTGTGTGTGTGTGTGTGTGTGTGTGTGTGTGTGTGTGTGTGTGTGTGTGTGTGTGTGTGTGTGTGTGTGTGTGTGTGTGTGTGTGTGTGTGTGTGTGTGTGTGTGTGTGTGTGTGTGTGTGTGTGTGTGTGTGTGTGTGTGTGTGTGTGTGTGTGTGTGTGTGTGTGTGTGTGTGTGTGACTGAGATACATTGCTCTCCATTGTTCAGAAGCCAGATTTTTTTTTTTTTTGGAAATCTGAACCTATTTTAAGGCAATTCCGTCGACTGAGAACTGATAGCATGTAACTGTTGCATGTTTTCTTTCCCTACCTTGAGTGGTGGATGAATATTGGATACAGCATTAACTTCAACTTCAACTGTTTTCTCAGCAGGGCAGTTAAAGAAGCTGTTTTACAGACATGCTATTTGCTCATCATTTGATTGAGTTATTACATGCATACATTTCTGGTTAATGATTTTTTTTGACTCGGATGAGCTACTGATGCACAAATTCAAAGACTGTAAATAACCATTTTATCTTCCATTGACCCGCTTTTTAAATGGGCAGATTTGTGTTTCTAATTGGGCTGTCTACGTTCAGTTGTGAGCTGTTTTCTTGCATGTTGTAGCTATAACTATCTGCAGTGAAACTAATATGTCAAACATTAACTCCTTTAGTGACAGTTTCGATGAGGAAAATCCACAGCCAGCTTTTATTTGCGCGATCAGGTCAGTTGCTGTGTTTTTTCTTCCCCCCTCAAGTTTATGATTAACCCGTTCAAAGAAACGGCCCACTGTTCACAGGTCACACACTGTACACCAGATTTTTGTGGTGATCATATTTGAGATTCCTGCCCCTCAAAGGTAGAAAAGAAGGGTTAGACTTGTACAGAAAAAAACATCTCAATTGTGATTTATAACCCACTGCAAGTATATGGAAGTGTCCGTCTCTGCAGAAATCCTGTCCTGTGCCTGTATTTTCTCTTTTCTTTTCATTTTCGTGTGTTTTGGATGTTCTGGGCTTCAAAGCACCAAAAAAAAAGAGCAAAAACAGCAAGGCTAAACACCGAGCACACAGAGCAAATGAGGGTGAAGCTCTCACTTTTATTGAGTCGGATATGACAGAGCAAGTTAGAATGTTGTGCTTACAAACAGTAAGTTACAATTCCTGCATAGTACATTTTACTCACTGCGGCCTTGTATTTCACTGCAATATATATAAGTCCTGTACCTTTATGTAATCAGCACAACCATGGCTAGAAGTGGGAACAACTCAAAATGTCTTTAGTGAAGTAAAACAGTTATAATGACAAATCATAAAAATTGAAAAGACGCAAGTTACTTATCTCTGATAAATTATTGGAAAAAAATTGGGTCTCCACATGCTTTTGAAGTATTTACATTTTTAAAACCTCTACTTACAACATCTCCTGTCCTCTCTTCTCTGCTCTGTGTGAACAGCCTCTCCTGTCCTCTCCTCTCTGCTCTGTGTAAACAGATTTTCAGTGAATATTTGTCATGTGACCGTTGGTCTCAGCAGAATCAATCATGTCTTCAGTGTCTCTGAGGGGCAGAATTTAATGTTTTTAACAGGATCTAGTTATTCCAAACAGTTTATTTTTGGCAACATTTTAAATGAGACATGGAGAATAAAGTGGTTTTTGACAGAAATAGCACAATTTTATGCTTAATTTTGGTTACTATTTCTAACGAAAACATTTGTAACCTATGATCTGTTCAAGGACTCTTGGCTTAATTTAAAAAGTGTTTGCAGGATCAGTGAATTCATGTAGTAAATTCCGGTATTTGGGCGTGACGGTACACTGGATACTTTGCTAGTGTTTGCTCAACAAGGTTCCTAAAGTTGTAAATGCCATCTTGGTTCCAGTGCCACTGTTACGACATGTCGTTGCCTTGTACTGGTTGTGTGACCTACATATTCTACTCAAGTGTTTGAACAAACTCCAAACTGTTTTTATCACTTGATTACAACAGTACATCTCTGTGTCTAGTGTAGCCTGCTTGACCCGTTCTCACTGTAACTGCACTGCTGAAAATATAGTTCAGAGCCAGCCCTCGCTTTGTTTTAGTTTGGTTTTGAAAAGAGCTACAGTAGTATGTGGAAAATGATGAACACGAGAGGCATGTTGTCATGTTAGTGCAGCGTAAAGAGTAAAAATCTGTGGTTTGGTGTGTGAATGAATGTCTGAATGTTGCTATCCAGGAATACTGAAACAACTTGAAGTGTTGTATTAGTGATTTTGTCCCAAGCTTAAGGCTTGTTAATGAAAACTAACAAAATAACAAAAACTAGAATTGGAAAAAACATGTTTGTTAACTGAAATAAAAATAAAAATGAGAGTTTAAAAAAAAAAAAATAACTAACTGAAACTGTATTTTGTGGTTACAAAACTAACTAAAACTGAAATTATAGTGTAATGTCATTCGTTTTTGTCTTTGTCAACTTTTTTCATACGTAAACTTTTTTGGTTGATATGAAATCTATTTCATCTATCTGGTTTAATGACTTAAACTTATTGGGGCTGAGATGGATCAAAGGGGTAACACTTTACAATAACCAACTAAGTGATATTTATAGATGGTTTATAAACCAATTATTAACCACTTACAAAGTGCTATACATATTTAATCTTTAAATGTTTTCAACCAATTTCTTAAAGGTTTAACATACATTAACATACTGAATATGGTGTTATAAATGTCATGAGTGCAAAACTATTAATAAAGTAATAATTATAATGCAATTGTTGTTAATGGTAAAGTAACTACCAACTTACATTAATATACCATCTATTTGCCATTTATAAATTATAGTTCAACATTAATGAATTATCTATTTACCATTCTAAATGGCCTATATACAGTTTATAAATAATGATTACACTTTTATAAACTATTTGTTTACCATTATAAATGGTCTATTTACCATCTCTAACTGATGGTTATTGTAAAGTGTTCTCGACAAAGGAAATACCATTTTCTATAACCAACATGACCAAAAAACCTATATAACAACTTGACTGTCTACAAATAATCTACTATTTCAGCCTGCAGCGTTGAGTGATCTGACTGTTTACACAGTCAAACATAGAAATGTTCTCCATAGAACAGCCGCAATGGATCTGTGTCACTTTAAGAGGACATATTTTGTCTCTAGAGCTGCCACGGATGCAGGTTATTAGATTACTCAATCAACAGAAAATTTATATCCAACTATTTGATAATTGAACTATATTTTTATGCCAAACACTTGCTGCTTCCAGCCTCTCACATGTCAGGATTTTATGTTTTTCTTTGTCATATATGACAGTAAACTGAATATATATTTGTTGTTGTTTTTTACCGTTAGGCAGACAAGACATGTCACCTTGGGCTGTGGTATTTTGTAGATCAAATTAATAGATTATTCGACGGAATGTGAGATTCAGATTAATCCATTTTGACAAGAACCAAGAGTTGCTGCTCTGTTTTTCCTCAATGCAATGTTTACTGTATGTATGCTCAGTGAAAAAGCCCCGGGTGTTATATGTGTCGGCACCTAAGGGACTTTTGAGCGCGCACACACACACACACACACACACACACACACACACACACATTCTTGTACTTCTATCTTTGTGAGGGCCCTCATTGGAATAGTAAATTCCCTAGCAAGGTTCTAATAGTTTTGGATTTTTCATTAGTTTTAGTTTTAATTTGGTTGTGATTTTTTATTTTCAAATTCAGTTAGTTTTAATTAGTTTTTAGAGTGTGTTTGCTAGTTTTAGTTTAGTATTTATTTTTTGAAATGCTTTAGTTTTAGTTTAGTTTTTATTAGTTTTAGTTTTTTGTAATGGGGTATTTGTTGGGTGGGAGATTAAAGAGGTCACAGTAAATTTTGCCTTTATTTCCTTTGGCTTATCCATCTTCAGTATGTATGAAAAAAGTTGACAAAGATAAAAACGAAAGACATTTTTACTATAATTTTAGTTAGTTTTAGTTAGTTAATTTTATTTCAGTTAACAAAAATGTTTTTTCAATTCTATTCGTTATTTCTTTTCATTAACTATAATAACCTTGTTCCCTAACCCTTTAAGTTAACCCTTAACCTAACCTTCACCATCACAACCAAATGCCAAACCCTAACTCAGCATAATTGTAACCTTAACCCTAAAACAAAATCTGAACTCTCAAAAAAGCCTTTAAAGGAGTGAGGACCGGCCGAAATGTCCTCACTTTGCAAAAATGTCCTCACTCTGTTGGTTAAAAACTTGTTCCGGTCCTCACTATGTTGGAAATACAAGAAGACACACACACACACACAGAGGAGCAGGTAGCCCCTCCTCCATACCGGTCAGGCAGGATTGAGACAGGTGAGAGCATGTCGACATCAGGTTGAGTAGTACACACTCTCTCTGCTTGGCTAAAGCTCAACTGTCCTCCCTGTTCGTACCTGGATTATGTATTAGAATTTATTTATTTATGATTTAAATTGTCAAAGATAAATATTTTTTTAGGCCAAAATATAAATGTATTATCTTTATTGTTGTTTGTTTTCTTTCTTTCCAGAAACCAGGAATGGAGGAGCTAACAATATGGGAGCAACATACAATAACACTAATCAAAGTAAGTAGTTGTTTGTTGAATAATCTAAGTATGAAGTACTTGAAATTATATGCATTTTAGACGTAACGATGATGGGAGTTATGATGAAGATACTGATGTATTTTCCCACTCCACTTTAAAAAAACAACAACAAAATGAAATTCCCAAGAAACTAAGATAATTTGAAGTGCAAAGGGGTTACTGAGTGGCTGCACCAACACAGATGTGAAAGTCGAAGCTTGGTGTAAGACACAGAGGCAGCTCCAGCCTTGTTTCTGTGGGTATTGTAAAAGTGCTTGCGGGGGTTGATCTGGACCAGGCTTCAGCCCTCTCAGTTTCACAGCAGACTCCAGGAGGAATTCCGATGGACACGCCCTGCTGCACCCCGCAGCACCGGAGCCTCTTCACTATCACAGCCAGCACTGCTGGAATGTGCTCCGACTCTCTGCACATGCTCATACTCTGCCCACTCACTTTCCTGCATTCTTCCTCTTCGTTTAGGTTTCTCTGTCTTGAACTGAGCTGTCGTTTTTTTTAAATCTCATTCTCTCACGATGACAGGATCCCAAAGTGGGGTTCGGCTTTGCCATTTCAGGAGGCAAGGAGAAGCCTCACCCAGACAGTGGGGACACGGCTGTGGTGGTGTCAGATGTGCTGCCAAATGGACCAGCCATAGGACGACTATTGTAAGTTGACAACCAGGACTTTAGGATGGTGTTCTTTTTGTCAGCAATATATTATTTAGTTTTAGTCCTGTGTCAAATATCCTTATGAGTTTTTATTGTATTTAGTCCGTAGTCGACTGAGCATCAAGTCTAATCTTAGTCAAAGAAAAGTATTTTAGTATAGTTTTTTTTTTAGTCTTTAAATTATCTTGAACATTTCAGTCTGTCTATTCAAGCCAAAAACAATACATTTGTCAATGTAATTAAACTTATTAAACATAAGATTTTATCTAATTATGAAAATAACAGGTTGAATAATTAAAAATGCAGATTCAGAGAAAGTGTCTGGTCTTGTGGTTTCATGGTTTCCATTTTCAAGAATACATGCAAACATGAACATACACTGTAAAGTAAACATAGTCTAAGCACATAATGTAAAGCCGCAAAACCAATTTTTTTAAACCCAGGACAAGAGCTGAACCTCCTCCAGCCAAGACACACTTTCTGATTCACATATTTATTTTGGACATGAACAATCAAACAACTGTTTTGGGGGACCCAATTCTGTCTATAGAACTATTTATAAATCAATGACAACCGTACAGAGTTCCCCTTACTGTGCTCTAAGTGATGCATGGATCAGGGTTTTTTAATACCTGCTATAAGGGCCAATTTGCACCTCCAAACCCCACAATAAGTGACAATTCTGGACTGACAAGGACTGAGTGCTGCGTTTGAGAGAAAGAGAAACTCATAGAAAGCTTTTTGTTACTTCAACTAGATTTTTAGTCCATAATATTTTAGTTTATTGGTGTGTTTAATGACATTGGTGTAGTATCATCATCTTGTCTCAGTCATAAATTTTCATTACTAGATTAACACCACTGTAGGAACATTTAAAACTTGACCATTGAAATGAAAAACACATGATTACGTACTTGTTTTTACTCATTGTGTGTGTTTGCTTGTGCTCTGCAGCAACAAAGACCAAATTGTCATGGTCAATGGAGTGTCTATGGAGAACGTCCACTCTAACTACACCATTCAGACCCTCAAGTCATGTGGCAAGACTGCAAACGTAGTAAGTAACCAAAACACTTCGATGGCCTCTAATCTCTGATTTTTCACTGCCCTTTTTAGTCTTTAAATCTCTCCGTCTTGCTCTCTGTAGACAGTAAAACGCCCTCGCAAGATCCAGATCCCAGCGACCACCAGACCGTCTCGGGCCGCCTCCCATTCAAACCTGCTGGACCCGGATCCTCCCAGACGAATGCGACGATACTCTGACGGCAGTGACAACCGAGACCGCTATCGTTACCGCGGCCGCAGCGCCTCGCCCGAGCGCAACGGACATGGGAACACACTACCGTTAATGTCGTCGGGGTACAAGAGGCTACCACATCAGGACGTTGTAGAGAAACCCATCAAAACTACGCTACGTAAAAAGAGAATCACAGATGGTAAGACTTCAGGAAAGTTTGTCCTGGTGGGAGTGCTGACATCGGATTTGACTCTTGTTGCTGTTGTTCTCTTTCCTCAGAGTACGGGTTGAAGCTAGGCAGTCAGATTTTCATCAAGCACATGACGGATACGGGCTTGGCTGCCAAGGAAGGAACGCTGCAGGAGGGAGACCTCATCCTCAAGGTGAAATTTAAGATTTAGATGATTCATTTAAAGCCACTGTTTTTTCTCCATCCATTCATCCATTTTTCTCAGCTTATCCGGGGCCGGGTCGCGGGGGCAGCAGGCTAAGCAGGGCGTTCCAGGCATCCCATTCCCCAGCCACAACGTCCAGCTCCTCCTGGGGGACCCCGAGGCGTTCCCAGGCCAGGCGAGAGCTATAATCCCTCTTCTCTCCTACCAGTTGGAGGTGCCCGGAACACCTCTAACGGGAGGTGCCTAGGAGGATCCTTGCCAGATGCCCAAACCACCTCAGACTGTTTTTTCTTCTCATGTTAAATGATTTGTCTCCTTTGACCAGATCAACGGCATGACGACGGAGAATCTCTCCCTGCTGGAGACGAAGCACCTGGTGGAGAAGAGCCGGGGCAAACTGACTATGACTGTCCTCAGGGACGACCGCAAGTTCCTGGTGAGCATCCCAGAGGTGGAGGACAGCGCCCCCAACAGCGAGGATGACCGCCGCCGAGACAGCAGCTCTGAACTGGAAGGTGAGGGATGAAGGTGGAGCGGGAGGGAGGGAAGGAAGAGAGTTTGGGTGTTAAATGTGAGCATGGTGGGATGAAGTGGGAGCAAGAGCAGCTCTGAACCACAGAGTGTAAGAGGAAAGACAGAGACATGAATGAGAGACAACAGATGAAGTATCTCGCTGTGTGTCCGTCTTTGCAGAATTTGTGGCCTCACTAATTAAAGTTATTTTATGCTTCTCATCAGATATTTCAGATCTTGATGAAGACGTCCCGACTCACAGAACGTCCCGTCAACCCACCAGAGAGAAACGGACACGCAGGTACACACAACAACAACAGTAAAAAAAAAAAAAAGCTAAAAGCCAGCCACACCTGACGTTTACGGAGCGTTTGCAGAGATGATGTCCCACTGTACTTTTTACTGGCTACACATGAGGAGTAGGGTCGTGTCAGTCATATATCTTATAATGTAATATATAAATATTATATATAATGATCTAAATTTGATTTAAAAAATTACATTCATGCTTTTTTATGTCCACTAATAAAATGTGAATATCAGAAATCAATGTGTACTGACAAAATGAAATTGTTGATCAAGAGCTCAAAAGAACTTTAGCTCATAATGTAAAGCAGATGGATGCATGTTTTTTGGTTTTAAGAGAAAAAGCACTGCATCTTTTTTCTTTTTCTTTTTTCAACCCAGGACAAGAGCTGAACCTCCTCCAGCCAAGTCTCGGGATTCATCACCTTTGCGCTCCACTTTGACTCGGCCTCCTGTAAAAACCTACCCCTCTCGCAGAGGTCAGTCCTGCTGAGAATCACTCTCCCAGCAGAGCTGCACATGACTGTGAACGCTTAAAATAAGAAATTAACTCTTAAAACAAGATAAATTATCTAACACTTCTAAATCTAAAGTTTTTTTAAATCTTGGTAAGAAACAAGTAATTAGCAGTGCTCTCTGCTCGGGCCAGTTCATCGCTGCTTGCAGCTTTAATTTATCTTGTTTTAAGAGTTAATTTCTTATTTTAAGCGTTCAACATGCTCATTTCTTAATTTAAGAAATCTTGTCAAGTAAAATTATCTGTCCATGCAGCAAGATCATTTCCCTCAGATTTAGTTTTTCTATCTTGTTTTTAGACACACCTTTTTTGCAGTGTTACAATAAAGATTTACAATAATGAGTTTTGTTATTTCTACAGCTCGATCTGATTCAGAGTCGGAGCGCAGTGCCTCTCCTCCTCCTCCTCCTGTGAGGAGAGACAGCCCAGACATGAGGGATCACTCCAGCAAATACAAGTCAGTTTCATTACTGTTTAACTCATCAATGTTACAGATGTGGAAAAATGGAAGAATTGACTGATTATTTTGAATGTTTATTATTCAGTAAAGTCCCAAACATCCAATAAAACTATTATTTATCGAAGAATCAATCTTACCCTGTGCTTGTGTTTGTATCTTAAAGTAATCATCTGGGAATTCTTTTGACTTTGTTTTAGTTTCAGTTGTAATCTGACTAGTTTGACAGTGGATGAAAAAATAATTATCATTTACATTTTTGTTTTGCTCATTCTGTAGAGCTCTGCCTGGTTTGTCCACCCTCCCCAACCCGCGCTCCTCTCCTATACACCCCAACTGGACCGCCTCTCGCGCCTCCTCCTCTGCCTCACGGCCTCGCAGGCCGGTGTCTGACTCCGACTCTGACCGCAGCGCCTCCCCTCCACCGCGCAGAGAGAGCCCCCGCCTTGACAGATACAAGTAAGGACAACATTTGAGTCAACTCAGAGTTTAAATTAGAGAACCTTAGGAATTACAATGCTGATGAACACCTTGAGAAATCTTTTTTTCCTAACTGTCTCGTCTCTCGCTGCAGACCTCTTTCTGACCTGCCTCACGCAGGACTGAGAGACTCCCCCATCAATGTTCGCCAGGAGCCACCTAGGAGGGTTAACTCTCCTCTCAGAGTCCTGCCCCCAGGTCAGTACACACACAGCGAAAACAATCCAATTCCTTTTGATGGTACACATCCTGGATTCTGTCCGACACCTCTCTGACAATATTTGTTCTGAAGGTTTGATGCTGAACACGTGTCAACAGTCAAATAAAGCACAAGCCAGAGCAAACATGAGGGGGCTCTGTGCAGCGTTTTTAAACCGCAAACCACTAAACCAGGGGTCTCAAACTCAAATTACCTGGGGGCCGCTGGAGGCAGTATCAAATTGACCAAAAACGACACAAAATTACAACAAAAAAAGACACAAAATGACAGAAGAAAAACTAAATTACTCGAAAAAGACACAAAATGACCAAAAAAAGACACAAAACTACTAAAAAAGATACAAAATGACTGAAAAAAGACTAAATTACTTTTAAAAAAATACACAAAATTACCTATAAAGATACAAAATGACCCCAAAAATACACAAAATTACTGAAAAAAGACACAATTATTAGAAAAAAAGACACAATTACCAAAAACGACACATATTACTAAAAAAAACATACAAAAACAAAAACACACAAAATTACATTACATAACATTTCCACTTCTTCCGGTAACAACAACAAGGCAGATAATAAACGTTCCGGTAGCAGCTGCCTTTCTTTTTGTTAACGTCGTCATAGAAACAAGTGAAACAAAGCTCCAGCCGGAGCAATAAATGGACCTTCCACATACAACACGGTAAAGTGCCATTCATATAAAACTCATATTAAACTTTCATATCAAGGTGGGGGCCACAAAATATCGTTACGAGGGCCGCAATTGGCCTGCGGGCCGCGAGTTTGAGACCCATGCACTAAACAGTAACCTGTGTTTGTGGTGACAAACATGTAACCTACAGCATAGAGACTGACAGAAGCTGCCAATACATATCTATAGTTGAAGTTAGTCAGAATCAGAATTATTTTTATTACCAAGTAGGTTTTCACATACAAGGAATTTGCTGTGGTGTATTGGTGCAAACAACAAAGTACTAAATACTAGTACTAAATATAAATATAGATGAAGGAAACAAGTACTCTGAGTCAAAAAACAGCAACATAAATAGAAAGAAATATTATTCATGCAAATATATATATTAAAGAGTCAGTTCAATTTAATCATAAACAACATATTTGAAAAATATATATAAAATTAATTTTAAGGATATTTATTAACTATAAAACACCTAATATACCTAAATAGATGATACACATCCACTTACTTTTACCCACAGGATCAAAACACACTTTCTTAAGTTGGAGAAAATAAACTTAGCTTAATACAGCTTTGTCTACCTTGCCTGATCTTTATTTAATTAAAAAAAAAAAAAATCATTTTTTATACTACTATCTACTTTTACTACTTACTTACTTTTATCTACTTATCCTACTTTTTTCCTAGCTTGTCTTTTTATTTATTAATTTGATGTGACAGTGAAAGCAATACTTGTTGCTGTTTAAATCTGCCATATGTTATAGCTGTTTTTCTTTCATTCTCAGACTCTGACTCGGAATCAGAAGTCAGCCTGGCGCCTCCTCAGAGGCAGAGCACCACGTACAGTCAGGACTCCCTCAGCAGATACAGGTACAGATGAAGGTCCACCCAAACCCCCCCACCCCCTCCCCGAAACCCAAACAAGATCTGAAGGACTGGGACACTGAGCAGACTGTGCACGCATCTCCCTTTTTAACAATAGCTAATCACGTTTTATTAAAATTTACACTTTTCTGTCTTGTGATTTTAATTGATTTGCTCATTTTATTCATGAAGTCTCATTTTATAGCCTTTGATTTTGCTTGATTTGTTGTTGGGTTTTTTTGACTGTGTACCAAGTGTTTGTGTTTGTGTTGACATTTTGTTAACCAATGAAATAAAAGTGACTTATACTGAACATGTCCCTCTCCTGTATGTGGCTAAATGCTGATTAAACAGAGGACACCTATCACCAAAGCAACAATATTCCAATCAAACATCTGTAGAATAGTTTCCCTAATTGCAAATCTGCATGTTTTATTCAGCATGTTATAAACATTGGTAGTACACATGATCAGGACATACTGCTAATGCTACTGAATGGTTAATTTTGATCAGTTACAAAGCAGTTTACCATCAAAGAGAGAGCTTCCCTCAGAGACACGAAGGTGAATATTCAACATTTCAGTCTCACCCTCTCATCAATAATCATCATATTAGCCACGCCCCCCCTCTCCAAACGTAACTGAGATTTGTTGTCTTCCTCTTCCCTCACTCCCACCTCCCTCTCTTCTCTTCCAGAGTGCTGCCAGACGTTGCCCTGCACCCCCAGGTTGATCCACCACGATGGAGCCCCCCCAGCGTCACCGCCAGCAATCCGCCACAGAAAGGTGCGTGTGCATAATGTTTCAGCTGAAGTGTGTCTGTTTGTTTGCTCTTAGTCATTATGCACTGTCAAAGAAGGAGTGTCTGTTTGCTGTTGTTTAAATTTAAAGATTTTTAAGTTGTGTTGGGTTTTTTTTGCACATGAACTTTTAGTTTTAGATAGTTAAAGCAACATCATCAGTACAGCGATTTTCGTTGATTGATTTATTTTTTTAAATTGGCCACAAGTGGCATGAATAATGGGGGTGGGGGGGGGGGGGGGGGGGGGTGTCGGGTCTCATACACATACTATACATAATGAATAATTTGCATTTTTACAACCTCTCCTCAATGCTCTGTGTCAGCATTCTGCAGTTCTGTCTGGTTTCTAGTGAATGTTTGTCAAGTTGCCCTTCGTCTCTCTTAATGTTTTTAACAGGATTAAGTTTTTTCAAACGGTTTAATTTTGGACACATTTTTGGCTTTAAAAGAGACTCGTAGAATAAAGTGACCTTGACAGAAATATCACAATTTAAGCTTCATTTTGGTTACTTTTTCTAGCAAAAAAACTTTTGTTCAAGGACTGTCAGGAAATGCTGACGATAACGCCTGTTTTTCACGTGCACTGAAGTCTGCACACACATGTATACATACACTAAAATAAAAATATGACACGTGCAATATGACACCAAGCTTATGATAATTTTGGATTTTTCATTAGTTTTAGTTTTAATTTTGTTGTGATTTTTTGTTTTCAAATTCAGTTAGTTTTAATTTGTTTTTAGAGTGAGTTTGCTAGTTTTAATTAGTTTTTATTTTTTGGAAAATGCTTAGTTTTAGTGTTGGTTTTAGTTTTTTTGTAATGGGCTATGTGTTGGGTGCCAGATTCAATTAGGTCACAATAAATGTTTCCTTTATTTCCTTTGTCTGATCCATGTCAGCCCCAATAAGTTTATTAAGTCATAAAACCAGACGGATGAAATAGGTTTCATATCAACCAAAAGGGTTTCCGTATGAAAAAAGTTGACAAAGATGAAAGACATTTTCACTATAATTTAAGTTAGTTTTGCAACCACAAATTACAGTTTCAGTTAGTTATCGTTTTTTTAAAAAGTCTCATTTTTATTTTTATTTCAGTTAACAAAAATGTTTTTTTTCAATTCTAGTTTTCGTTATTTCGTTAGTTTTCGTTAACTATAATAACCTTGAGGCACACATGTATACATGTTATCTATTGGTCTTTACAGCTGCTTCAGAGACTGAATCAGAGGCCAGTTATGCATCTGTCCCTCGCCGGGCGTCTACAGACAGCACCAACTCCAACCCTCCTAACAACCGCTACAGGTGAGGACCTTCTGTCATAAGAGTGAAGTGACGCAGAGCTACCAAACACAGAGGTTCACACTGGAAAGCTTCACAATACGATACTTCTTGTATAAATGTGACCTAAAAAAAGATAAGATATTCCTTTTTTAGTCCCACAATGGGGACATTTTCAGTGTTATTATAATAATAATCATGTATATATAATATTAACAAGAAATATAAAAGTATTAACAATTTCAACAAGAAGACATTTAAAAATTAGGAACAATTTATACAGTATAGAAAGACTCAACAGTTTAAATGGCATCATTACACAGAGAAAAGTTTCTATATTGCAAAGTGAAATGATAATTCACCTGATTGAAGTAGTGCAGTGATTCCCAACCTCTGTTCCGCAGCACACAAGTGTGCCGTGAGAAATCATTAGGTGTGCCATGGAAGATTATCCAATTTCACCTGATTGGTACTCTAAGTGAGCGGCGTGAAGTGAGAGGCAGAACAATTAAATAATCTTCCAATAGAGAGCAGTGTTTCAGTGCGTTATGTCCAGCAGCTGGAACAGTATTGCAACTTAGCGACTTTGTTGATATATTTAGCAACTTTTCAGACCCCTCCAGTGACTATTTTTCAAAAAAGCAACTTGGGACAAATCTAGTGACTTTTTCTGGTGTTATTGGAGTCTTTTGGAAAGTCCTTCCAGTGTGTGCTGCCGTGGGCCCGTCCCAAAGCACTCACAAGCAGCCCAGTCCTCCAGCAGCAGTCTCTGCCAGCTGCAGTCAGAGCAGAGATGTTAACCCCTCAGCGTCCAGTCTGCAAATGAATCGTGCATGTGCAAAGTCGCCACTGGCTGGCTTACAGTCTGTGTTGGATCACTTTTGCCGGATCCTAGGTCAGATAAAGGAGGAGGGTTGGAATTGTGACAGATGACACATGTAGTTCTAAACATATTTAGTTTTTTACTGTCTTTTTGACATTTTTGTTTGGTGGTATGACGTGTTTTTTCTAATGTAAAATTTGTGCCGTGGCACAAAAGAGGTTGGGTAACACTGAAGTAGTGCACTGACGTCGGTGTACATTATAGTGCAGTTATTGTCAGTTTCTACTGTGAGCAGCGCTGCTTGGAGAGTCTGAGAGCTGCAGTAAGGAAGGACCTTCAATATCGCTCTTTCACACACTTTAAGTGTAGCAGTCTGTCTCTGAAGGAGCTCCCCAGTGCTGTTAAAGTGACCCGTGGGACAAACTAGAAACCTAACTCTAAACTCACAAAATACTTCCGAGGACCTACATTTAACCTCAACCAACACTGTTGACAGTAATCCAGTTGGCTATTTATAGTAATGTGAGCAGGTGTGCCATCAGAAGTAGATCACATCATGTGTCTACAGTTTGTTAGATATTTGTTGATAGTCAACAAATAAAGTTTTACCCAGTTGATTGGCAATAGTAAAACCCTTACTAAGAAATCGTTGCACAGCAGCTTAAGATAGAGACAGGGGAGTTTAAAAGATATAAAACTAAATACATTACACGCAAATGCTTTTTCACTCCTGACCCCTTTAGCTCTGGCTGGTTGATGTAAATTGCAACTCTTACGGTGCAACAGTACAGGAAATGCACAGACACCTCAATGCAGTTATGAAAATAGAGCTTTTGTATGTGGATGTTGCACCGATATGCAAAGTAGTTAGAAGGCTTCTTTCCTAAACATAGATCTCTAATAAAGAATATTTAGCATTATAAATACAATGTCTGCCTATTCACTGTTGTTTTTCAGCAATCTGTAGGTTATAAAGGAAAGGAATATTTTATAGCAGCCATGGAGCTATCTATATCTATATATATATATCTATCTATATATATATATATATATATATCTTATATATATATATATATATATAAGTAACACTGACTCTTTTATACTCATTTTTATCATGTGTTATTTCTTGTTCTGTATCACAAATTACAAAACGGTTAAATTATGTATTATACTTCATCGTATTCGTCTTGGAAACAGAGTCCTGCCTGATCTGAAAGCCACCTCTGTGGCTGTGAAGCAGGAGCCTCCTCGTCGAATCCCGTCACCCACCAGGCCTCCTCCTGACGGTCAGCTCACTCTCCTCTGTCTCACACACACACACACACACACACACACACACACACACACACACACACACACACACACATCCTCTGCTTCTCTGTTTTGTCTTAAGTTTTAGAGCAGAAAGGTCAAAGTCGGTCCTGACCACAGTCTCTGTTGTCCTCTATTCAGATTCCTCAGAGTCCGACCAGCTCTCACATCTCAGAAGGTCTGGGAGCTCTGAGCGGGGTGAGAGCCACAGCAGGTATGGCTGAGCGTTACCAATCAATCAATCAATCAATCAAACTTTATTTATATAGCACTTCTCATACACATAAATGCAACTCAAAGTGCTTTACAAAAGCCATCAGCCCATCCGAACGTGTAAAACACCCACAAACAGTATGACAGAGGTAAACAGGACAGAGAGCAGCATAACCATGCACAACCATGCACTTTATCAAAGTTATTGTTTACTCTGAACCCCAACAAGCTGTTTTGGGGTGTGTTTTTTTTGTTTTGTTTTTTTTGCTCATTTCACTTTTACATTTTACTCACTGTGGCACTGTATTTCGCTGCAATAAGTCCTGCACCTCAATGAGCAACTCAAAAATGTATTTGAAGTTGAATTTTGCTGATAAATTATTTTCAATAAAATTGAATTTATATATACACTTTTCCAAGTGTGAATGTGTTGCTGCACAAATATCACAGATGATGTTTTCTCTACCTCACAGAGCTCCGCGTCCTGCTAATGGAACAGACACACTCAGGTCTGGGATTTCTGTGAAGAGCAACCCACCAGCCTACAGTAAGACTCCAGACTAGAGCTACTGAAATTACCTGATTGACAAGAACATGCATTTGAGTTTGTTTTTATGTAATTTATCAAGGAAAAAATATCCAACCTCTGCTGATTTTAGCTTCACAAATAAGAAAGGTTTCCTCTTCTATGTTTTTCACTTTGAGCTGTGGTGAATTGTGCTTCGATAGACTAAATAGTAAGATTAACTGACAACAAAGAAAATGTATATAAGTATCACTAGCAGGGAGTCTTACCATTTCTGTATCTCTTGTAGCAAAACCTACAGAGGAGCCAATCTACTCCCTACCTCCAGACTCCTATCCAGCACCTATTCCAGGGTGAACAAAGCACATGTCCATTCAAATATATCTTCATCTTTGATCTGGTTCATTAATCTAAACCGATATTAATACATCTCTAACCCTTCCTCCATCTCAGGTACAGCTCAGACCTTCACACAGTGTTGTTTGTGAAGGAGGGCAGTGTGGGTCTGAGGCTCGTTGGGGGCAACGATGTTGGCATATTTGTAGGTGGAGTTCAGCCAAATAGCCCTGCATACATAGAGGGAATGAAAGAGGGAGACCAGATCATGCAGGTGAGAAAATGATGCTCTACACTGAAAAAATAATAATAATAATAATAATAATAAAATAAATAAATATACACATGTATATACATTTTTTAAAAGTAAACAATCTGGCAGCAAAATATGCCACTAACCCTTAATAACCAAGTTATTTTACATATATATTTTTTTAAATACAGATAATGTACAGTAAATATCTTTATTAAAATAAATAAAAATGATTTATACTTTAATATGACTGTGTTTGTGTGCAGCCAGATGTTTTAGGTTTTTTTACATTCAATTTATTTAATTTATGTATTTATTTTTTACATAGGATTCACTTTAATTGAAAATGTAATTGAATAATACTGTGCAAAAACAAAACGATCCTTAATGTCCTGTTATATTAATTTACAGATTTCAACTTCCATTTTATGGTTAAAATCTTACTTTTTATGGCATTTGCACTTAATGAAGAAAATGTAAAATAATACAGTACATTTCTGGAAATTATTCTTTTTTTTTTTTTTGTACTTTTGGTTCACCTTGCAATAGTTCATTATTAACGTTTTAAAGCTTGACATTAATGAAGAGGTTAATATTTATTTTAACATCTAGAACAGGTAATGCTGCTAAAAGCATTACAGCCCTTGTTTTGGCGTGTCAGCTGATTTTCATCAGTCTGCCAAAGATGGAACAAGTCATCATGAGTCAGCACAACTTATCTTGTTATGTGATCAAATCTTCTTTGCCATTTAAGCTTCAGGAGAGGCAAAAGTAAAACCTGAATTGCAGAACTTTTGTATCCATCCTCTGGCAGACAGAGTAACTGTTGACACGTGCTTGTGATGTTCTGTATGCCTGCAAGTGAGCTTGCTGCATCTCTCATGTACAGTGTTTCCATGCAAATAAGTGCAGAGTAATATAACAACATCTGTGTCTGCCCTTTGTTACTTCTCTTCTGTCAAAGCTCTCCAGTGAGGGAAATTCTCTGCATTTGAATGCAGAGTGTCTTTTTCTTGGACACTTTGACTGCCATACGCCTAGCTGCTGCCCTGTCCCTATGGTCTTGGTTGTTTTTAAAGCTATGAATGGCTTAACTCCCAGTGGCGGTTCTAGACCAATGTTACTGTGGGGGCCAAGGAAGGGCCAGTGTTTAATCAGAGGGGCACATTAAAAAACGGCAAGGATGATATTTAAGCATTAAAAACCTTTTATTTTAGCTTATTTAAAAATAAAATTTGAGTATATTCGGACGATACAAATACATTGATTGAAACAATGAGACTTATTAACAATTACAATTATTTTTGTACGACAATATTTTATCATTTTTGTGCACACGTGTGATTTATCAAACGATCGTATCTCTCCAATCACAGCGTAAGAATGATCGCTGTTGATAAATGTGGCGGCTCGAAACATGCGTAATTTAAATACCACGCCCTAATATATACCCGATTCAGAAGACTCGCCTTCAGACTTTACGACACCGAAGGGCGCAATGCGGCCAAAAGGAGGATTTTTTTCACCCTCTAAAGTCAGCTTTATTAGCAAAGTGCACCGTTACAATTAACAAAAGGGGCAATATAGACATATTAATGAAAAATGCAGCGACGGAGGTTCATGAAATAAAAGTACTTATAGTTATAAACTCAAACAAGTTCAGTGAATTCAGTAATTCTAAAAGAAGAGGAATTTCTCAGTCAGAAAGTGAAACGCTGACGTTCAACAGCAGCAACACAACAAACTAGTTTTGTTTGGCAGCATAAAAAGTGAAAAGGAAGGAAATCAGTGGTGCTGTCAGCAGAGTAGCGGACTATTAAACTCCCGGCGAGGTTTGAGTAATTACATCGTGATATATAAAGCCCAATAATCTATATAATATCCGAATATTGCTATTATTATGATGGAGAGATATTATTGACCTCTTAACATTTACTAATAATGATGTCCTAGTGAGATGAGCGTGTGGCAGCGCTGATTGGAAATGTTTCTATTCGGGCAGCACCGCTGGTGAAGGAGACGCTGACGCTCCGGTGTCGGAGCTGGTTAACAGTAAACAGCAGAAGACAACAACATTTAATATCCTCGGCTGGTATTCTGTTTAAAGAATTTCACGATCGCAGGGTGTATTTATTTTTGGATTATGTTTTAATGATAAACTATGTAGTCTAAACATGTTTTGCTTTGTCACTATTAAAAATCAAAACACCACAGAGTTTTATCAACTCCAGGCATCGATACTGTAGTCTAAGATCAATTCTCCGACTCAGACGTGTGCACTTCACGCTGACTCAAATTTGCGTAGACGAGCTGAGAGCAGACGTGAGATCTGATTGTACCGTCCACTCACGTCCAAATTGATAAATGCCGAGGCTTGCGTAGAAATCATCTTACGCCCACTTTACGCTCACTTTCTGACGTACGCTCGTTTGATAAATGAGGGCCAATAAGTCCAAACTCTCTGATTTCAGCTTCTTCAATGTGAATATTTCTGTTTTCTTTGTTCCTTTTATGATAATAAACTGATTATCTCTTTGGTTTGTGGACAAAACAAGAGATTTGAGGACGTCATCTTGTGGTTTGAGAAACACTGATTGATATTTTTCAACATTTTATTGACCAAATAACTAATCGATTAATCGTTTAAATAATCGTCAGATTAATCGATAATTAAAATAATAGTTAGTTGCTTTTTATTGCAAAAATAAACTATCATACAATGTACACATTCTGGGTTTCTTTTGTGTACAATGAGATATTGTTTGAGCAAAAAATAGGTAAGGATTGTTCCTTAAAGTCTCTTTTAAAAGCAGTACTATTGTTGCTTCTTTTAACAATGATAATACCACTACCTCTTACCCTACTCTACCCTCATTTTTTTATGCTGTATTATATGTTTTTATGTATGTCACATTATTTTATGGTTTATTTTATCTGTTTTATATATAATGTTCATGCAATGTTTAGTGTATGTATATTGTATATTTCTGTCATGTATTTTTACTTTAAGCACATTGAGTTTACGCCTGCCGTATGAAATGTGTCATATAAATAAATTTGACTTGACTTGACTTTCGACCACTCCTGACCCATTTAGCTCCAGCTGGTTGATGTAAAATGCAACTCTTACGGTGCAACAGTGCAGGAAATGCACACAGACGCCTCAATGCAGTTATTCTTCAGAATATAGAGCTTCCCCTGCTGGCGATGGGCTTAATCAGCATTGTGTGAACTTGTTTGGCAAGGGCTTGAATATAACAGACGTAACTAGAAAATTTCCTCTGGGGAAATTTTGAAAGGGCCTCGGGGGCTACTGCCGGTGTGTGTACACTATGATGAGATTCTTCAGAGATTTCAAACTATGCCCTTCAACCTCTGTGTGTGTGTGTGTGTGTGTGTGTGTGTGTGTGTGTGTGTGTGTGTGTGTGTGTGTGTGTGTGTGTGTGTGTGTGTGTGTGTGTGTGTGTGTGTGTGTGTGTGTGTGTGTGTGTGTGTGTGTGTGTGTGTGTGTGTGTGTGTGTGTGTGTGTGTGTGTGTGTGTGTGTGTGTGTGTGTGTGTGTGTGTGTGTGTGTGTGTGTGTGTGTGTGTGTGACATGTATGTGGAGGAGTGTGCGCTTCCCCGCACATTTGTGTGTGTGTGTAGCGAAAATCGCGTAAAGTTACCTGTGTGTGTGTGTGTAATTAAAATCGCATAAAGTTACCTGTGTGTGTGTGTAGCGAAAATCGCATAAAGTTACCTGTGTGTGTAATTAAAATCACAAAGTTACTTGTGTGTGTAATTAAAATCACAAAGTTACTTGTGTGTGCGTGTTTGAAGCATGTGTATGCATGTGTGAGGAGTGTGCACACTTACGCGCATGTGTGTGTGTATCTGTAACTGTAATCACATCAAAGATCAAAGGCAATAAGATCAAAGCAATCAACTGAATTAACTGATACCACCTGTTAAAGTTCCGAAAGAGTGACAGCAGCCAGAGGTGGACTGGAATTTCTGGCCTCGAACAGAAAGCATTTTTGGCAAAAACATAATACCTATCATTGATTCGACTTCACTTTGAGCGTCCTGAATTCTTCCTGAACGTCTACATATGTTTTTTTTTTTCAGAAAAATGAAAAAATAGCTTTGTTAGAGCGATCTAAAAGAACTGTTCCATATCCCTTTTTCAAATATCTCCCTGCGTTTTTAATATGGGACCCAATGAGGCTGTTGGTGGTGTTGGTGCCGCATCTGTGCGTCGTACGCCCAAACTATAACTCTGACAGCTTTACTAGAGGATTGTGAGTGAGAAGACAAATTTTCCTACGTTTCTGTGTATAAATTATTTCTGTAGAGTGAAATTTGTGGCCTGGAGCGCAGTTTTAAAATGTATTTTTTGACAGTTTTACCTCTCCCTCTACACTCTGAGCGATGACATCACACACTCTGACACGAACATTCCGTGCAATACACACCCATTATAATCTCAGAATTTCTCCAAAAATTATCATGGTCATTGAACAGGGATTGATAAAAAACTATATGATACACAAGACCGACACACAAGACTTGTGTCTACTGTTTAAAGTTTAAATGGAGCCTCTAGGTGAAATTATGCCGGAGAAGTAGACGTTTAAAAATCTACAATGATTGTTCTTTTTCGCTCATTTTTTGTCGGCTGTCCCATTAATTTCAATGCAAAATTTTTCGCGACGTAAGTCGCGAAAAATTCATATTCTGTAGAGAAAAGTAATAGCACACCGATCCCGATCAAACCGCACGTTTTGATATATAATTTGTCCTGCAACTCTTTAAGTTGTAGGACTAGTAGCGGGACAAAATTACGTCCGGAAGAGGAATAAGAAGAAATCCACAGTATAACAGTAGTGCTCGGGGCTTCGCCCTGGTCCCTACAGCTATTGCTGTATGGGACCAGTGCTCGGTGCAATTGCCCCGAGGCCCTAATTAATATGTAAAAGTCCTGCAGTCAGGCTTGAAATAAAATATTTCAAATTGCAAACTGTTTTGGAATCTATAGGTCCTCTAGACTGTATTAATCTTAAGATAAAATGTCTTACATTACTCCTCCCAATTGTCTCTTATTTTTTCAGGTCAATAAAGTAGATTTTGGTCATTTCACACGAGAAGAGGCAGCCAACTTCCTCCTGAACATCAAGAAAGGAGAGCGAGTTGAAATCCGCACTCAGAACAAAATGGACAGTAAGTTTACCACTAAACTTCTCCGATGATCAATCAGTGGTGGAAGGAGTACTCAGATCCTTTACTAAAGTAAAATTACTAATACTACACCATGATATTACTCTACAAAAGTATCAGCATCAACATGTACTTAAAGTAAAGTAGTACTTGTGCAGAATGGCCACACTCATATTGTTTTTTATATATTCCACATATATAATTGTATTATTATGATTATTATTCATGTATTTATGTAAGCAGCAAGTAGGGCTAATTTCAACTACGTAATATACTGTGATGTGGTTTAATTAAAAAAAAATTTAATCATTTTAAATTGAGTTGAATTAAGTTTTTTGTGTTGAATCTCGACCTGAAGAGCAACTAAAGCCGTCAGCTAAATACAGTGGAGTAAAAGTTACATTATTTTCCTTTAAAATGCATTGGAGTAGAAGTATAAAGTTACAGAAAATGGAAATACTCAAGTACAAGTATCAAAAAAGTACCTCAATAACTGAAAGTATCATTTTCCTTCTCAGTTTATAAGAAGATCATCAAGTCAAACCTGGCAGACAACTTCTACATTCGCACCCACTTTGACCACGAGGCAGACGGCCCCATCGGGCTGAGCTTCACCAGAGGAGAGGTGTTCAGGGTGGTGGACACCATGCACCGCGGGAAGCTGGGCAAATGGCTCGCCAGCCGCATGGGGAACGACCTGCACGAGATGGATAAAGGCACCATCCCCAACCAGGCCAGGTCAGGAAAACACTGACAGGAGATTTCGATTTCTAGTTTAACCAACAAACACACTGCAAAAACGGTGTGTCTAAAAACAAGATAAAAACACTAAATCTGAATGTTCTAATGAACTAATGATCTAATTAATAACTAATGCTTATTTCTAGATTTAATAATCGTAATTTAAGAAATCTTGTCATTTAGTGAAATTATCTGTCCATGCAGCAAGATCATTTCCCTCAGATTTAGTGTTTTTATCTTGTTTTTAGACACCCTTTTTTGCAGTGCATGATTCAGTTCTTATAACTGTCATTATCTTCCTGCAGGGCTGAGACAATGGCCAGCATCGAGCAGGCTCAGCGGCTGACTGGAGAGAGGCAGGTTTCGGGACCAAGAGCTGAGTTCTGGAAACTACGAGGCCTCAGAGGGAACAAAAAGAATGAAAAGAACGTGCGGCGATCTCGTGATGACCTGCTGCAGCTCACCATCCAGGGCAAATTCCCAGCCTACGAGAGAGTCCTGCTTAGAGAAGGTTGGTGTGTTTTTTACCCTCACACACACAGATGATGTCTTATAGAAACATGTCCTGACTTGAGTCCTTTTTTCTGCAGCTAATTTCAAGCGACCCATTGTCATTCTGGGTCCTCTGAATGATATTGCCATGGAGAAGCTGGCCAGAGAGAAGCCTGATGAGTACGAAGTGGCAGGTTGGTTTGTTTAAAATAGAAAATTCTTTCCTAACTTTTTAGTTCTTCTGATCTGATGTTTACATTATAAACTTTTTCTGCAGACATGGTTCCTCGCAGTGGAGGAGGAGACAGCGGTTCCACAGTTATTAAACTGGACACTGTGAGGAGAATAGCAGAGAAGGTAAGTCTTCAATTGAGCAGAAGTAATGGTGGTATTAGTGAGCTTCCACACCTAACCTGTTTGGTTCGGTTAAAAAGAACTCAGGTTAGTACGGTTCTTTCATGCTGGAGTGAAAGCTGTCATTCGAACCCTGGTGTGGACCAAACAGCCAAACTGAGATAGATTGTTTGTGTTGTGAAAGCAAACAAACCAGCAACAAGATGATAACACATGATTCTGACGTGATTTTGGCACATTTTCAAAAACGAAACTATTAATAAATCCACCTTCGCTACTGTACAAGATGTCTTCGTGAACTCTTAGTGACTACAAAGAACATAAGGATACACATCAGAAGAGTAAAAGTGTTTTACGACCTGTTGTCAGTCACCAGAATTTGATTTCCCCCTGTGGGTCCTGATGATGCGGAAAAACAATGTCAAAAATGTCCAATCAATGAGTCAGACGTGAACTAAGATGCAACAATGTATAATTCCTCGGCCCCAATCAACCTCACTTCAGGTGTAAAAGTACTCCATAACAACAACAACAACAACATCTTGTTTTGATGCGTTTCTGTGCACCCTTCACACCTCTGTTTGCTCTTCTCTTCTTCCAGGACAAGCACCCTCTCCTGGACATCACTCCCACTGCAGTGGAAAGGCTGAACTACATCCAGTACCACCCCATGGTGCTGTTCCTGGACCCTCACAGCCGCAAGGACGTGAAGGCCATGAGGCAGAGGTACAGCCCCAACTCCAACAAGAGCTCCAGACGCCTCTACACCCAGGCCCTGAAGCTGAGGAAACACTGCAGCCACCTTTTCTCAGGTAACAAGCTGAATCTGTCCCTGCCATTTGTTATCTGTTACCACTCACTCACTCTTCATTATAATAACTTTCCCCTCCAGCACGTATTGACCTGCAGCCCAACTCCAATGTTTGGTACGAGAGTCTAAAGGATAAGATCCGCCACCAGCAGTCAAAACCTGTCTGGGTGTCTGAAGTGACGGTATGACACGCACACACACACACAGGCACGCACGCACGCACGCACGCACAAACACAGATGCACACACACACACAGGCACGCACGCACACACACACACACACACACACACACACACACACACACACACACACACACACACACACAGACGCATGCACTCACACATACACACAAACGCACACACGCACGCACACACACAGACGCACGCACACACACAGACACATACGCACACACAGAAACAGACGCAGGCATGTAATAAAACGCCTTAAACTCGTCGTCTGCACCTGCCTAAAGACTGTTAAATAGGTGTGCATACAGGCGATGACATCAAACCTCTAACGTGCGCGTGTAAATTCCATTCACTTTCAATGAGTGTCACATACGTGACGGGTGAACTACGCCCATCTGTACGCTCATCTCAATGTACAAATAATTATTTACTTTATGATGACGAATTTTGAGTTACACAGCTGCTTCGCTTCATAATTAAAGCAGTCCATGTATTACCAAGAGAGACAGATGAGACAGTTTAGGCTATTTCAGTCTACACGTGCACATGTTAAGGTGTCGTGTTAACGCCGGTAACATGTGTACGCCTATAACAGTATATCAGCAGGGTTCGTACGGGTGCTTGAAATCCTTGAAAATGCTTGAATTTTAATGTTGTATTTTCAAGGTTTGAAAAGTGCTTGGATTTTGGATTAAGTGCTTGTAAATGTTTGAAATTCTTACTGTATTTCTCTTGCAATCTGACTATAGATAACCGCATTTTCAATGGAAAAAAATATATAAACTGAATAGCCTACAACCTATCTGAAATGAAGACTGCTCCGCCTGCGTCTCGCCAGCGTCTTCTTGTTTCTGAGATATTTCTTGTTGCTCTACCCTGTATCTTCTTACTGAAGGGAGTTTTTCTAATTCCTAGTGGATGTGAGGGCTCCTGAAGTATTTGTGGGGCTTTCCTCCTAGTTTGGGTCGTGTATAGTTCCACCAGCTGCCAGTCATTTTTTTTCTCCTAGCCCCTAGATTCACATACCAGTATGTTTTATGAGATTAGCAAACTACTTTTAGTTGTTAAAAGTGTAATACCATTGGTGGTGGTATGGTTAAGTGAAATTACCCCTTTTAGTATCGAAGTACTCATCTAAAACATGCCATTTACAACCGTTGTAAGGTCTTCGAAAAGCTTGAAATGGACCTTGAAAGTCCTTGAAAAGTGCTTGAATTTGACCACTGAAAAAGTGTACGAATGCTGATCAGGGACTGGACCATTACTCAGGAACAAACTGAGGAAGAAGCTGTTACACACAGTCTCAGGTTCAAACTGTATTGTTTTATAAGAAAGCATCACTCATAGATGAAACCCAAGCCCCAACAGAGCTGTCAGGACAGTTTTATTTTCAGGCCAATTTCATTTTTTTGATAACGAAATAACGCTCTCAAAATAACATTTTTATTTTTTTCAGCTTTAATGAAAATTTGATTACATCAACAGGATGTTATTACATTTAATGGGTGCTTGCTGCCCTGTGGAAAAGGAATAACTGATGTTTTTCTGTCCAGTTGGAGAGTGGAGGAGAACAGGACTTGGATGCTCTGGACCAAACCCAGTCAGACTACTTGAGTGCAGCCAGTGACCTGGAGGACACTGACGGAGAGGCCTTCACTGACGGAGATGCCTACACCGACAACGAGGATCTGGAGGAGGCGTACCCCGGTGAGAGCGCAGCCACGCTGCCCAGAGGCTCCAGGGTGGCTGGAGCTGCTTTAGCCCGATCATCTGAGCCCGCTTCTATGCACCACGGCTCTGACGTGGACTCGGAGCCTCACGCCGACACGTACTCACTCAGAGAAATCCCCCCGCTGCTGCACGTACCCGAGCCCAGGGCCACACGCCTGGAGAGTTACAGCCCGCCTCACAGCCCTGCTGAGGAGGAGGACCCCTCCCATCGCAGCTTTACAGACTCAGATTTCAGTGCACACGATGTTGTTGCACCCACCACTCCGTCAGACGGACCCCCGGATTTTATAGCCCCCGACCCGACCATACGGTATTCTGTGAACCGGCCCTCCAACGCTGAGGCGGAGCCCGAGAGCCCACAGCCTGCCAGCCTGTCTACTATCGAGGAGAAATTACAGCAGGTACATAAAATGTGACTCTCTATACCTGTGTTTCTATCAATTTAACACTATCTACCTTAAACCACATGCACTGGAACAATTAGTTCCAGTGCATGTGTTTATTGCATGCATTGTTTATAAATTGAAAATGTTCACAATTTTCACTATCATTAAAGTTATTTTTTAAGAAAAAACACCAAATTTTACCCCCTCAAAATAAATATATGCAGCTTTATTAGTCTTCTATGAAAGTAAACTGAATATCTTTGGGTTTTGCACTGTAGCTTGGACAGAACAAGCAGTTAAAAATGGCACTTTGTGAAATCTGTGATGGGCATTTCTTGTGACTTTTCCAATATTTTATAATCCTACTGAAGCATGGTGCATTCCCTTAAGAGAAGGATATCTGCCCTGGTTTACTAAATGAATAAGATAATGATCAAAATTTCATAGAAAATAAATTCTACTCGTTTTTTCTGAATTAAAGGAATAATAATAGGGACCTCATTTATTCAGAAACAGGGCAGATATTTGTGTCACATCTTTTGAATGCTTCCGTAAAAACCAAACAATAAGTTAATGATTTGAAAGAAAATTATGAGGTTGCGAAAATAATCGTGAGCTTTACATTAGTGTTTTTTTTAATGAATGCTGATGGGAAAACGTCCCAGTAACAGTAATACAAAATGTAAAAAAGCTGCATTACACTTTTCTTTTAAATCCTTTTTTTCTCCCTTGTTTGAAAGGATATTACATTTGAAAATGAAATTTCCCCACGTTTTCCCACATTACATCAATATTTTAACCCAAATGTAAAGAATAGAGTGAGTGATTACTCTTTAAGCAAGTTTAAAATCTATTAGTTGATTTTTTTTTTCTTCCCTGGAAAGTCATTGCTGATAACAATTTTCTAAAGCCAGTTATGTTATAATACTGTAAAATATGTGATTTGTAGAAATTGCACTTAAATGTGTGTGTAAATCAAGGTTATAATAGTTTTGGATTTTTCATTAGTTTTAGTTTTAATTTCGTTGTGAATTTTTGTTTTCAAATTCAGTTAGTTTTAATTCGTTTTTAGAGTGAGTTTGATAGTTTAAGTTGAGTTTTTATTTTCTGAAAATGCTTAGTTTTAGTTCAGTTTTTTATTAGTTTTAGTTTTAAGCTCCACTGCAAAAAAATGTGATTTGTAATATCATGGGCAAATTGAAGACAGGCATAATAATTGAACGGTTGATGCTATCAGAATTTTCATATTTCCAAAGGTTTTTAAAGCTGAGAAGTTGCTCTTTACAGAAATATGGTGTCATTGTGGTAATTATGCTTGCACATCTCCCGGAAGCCCACAAAGCAGGAATACACACACTCAGCGGCAGAGAAATAGAAACACTGGATTATGTATGAAAAATGTTGACAAAGATGAAGGCAACAGCAAGACATTTTCACTGTAATTTTATTTAGTTTTAGTTAGTATAGTAACCGCAAAATACAGTTTGTTAGTTGTTGTTTTTTAAACTCTAGTTTTTATTTCAGTTAACAAAAATGTTTTGTCAATTCTAGTTTTCGTTAACTATAATAACCTTGGTGTTAATATTTCATGTGTTTTTTGCTGTTTTGAGTACATTTTCATTTGAAACGAGATTGAAAAGAAGTTCTTGTCCTGTGTTCCAGGCCCGCTCTGCAGAGCCACAGGCACACCCTGAGGAGAAGAAGGGCCCTCAGTTCATCGTGTAAGTCCTCTTCTTCTGTTGTCTCTTCCAGGTTTCACAGTAAAGTAAAACGTAGGCTAATGTGCTAATCCCGACCGTCTCTCCTGCTCTTTTATAGGCTCGCACATCATCACCAAGCAGTCCAGTTCAGGCGCACACAGATCAGAGGCAGCGACAGCTCTGATGACGACGAGGAAGAGGTGGATGACATCGAATGGGGTCCTGCAACAGAACTCTAGAGTCTGCATTGAGGATGAAAGCTGGACTCTAACGAGGACATGGGAACTATTTCACACCCTAAAGAAACTCTCTGTTGCACAACAAACGTTTTGTCTGAAGATGGTGGTCGGCCTACATTACACACCTGAAAAGATGACTAAAAGTTTTCCACAAGAATGTTAAGATCAAAGCCTGATGTCTTTTCATAGTTTTTATTTAAATGTCAAACAAATCAGTTGCTACTTGACACTGCTACTATATGTAACAATTAAAATAAACACTAGTTATATTAGAATATAGATCATACTAAATGAGTCTTTTTATAAAATGATGCAAGAACATTTATGAAATGTTTGGATGCCTCCTTAACTTTTTCTACATTAAACTGTTTTCCTGATTTCAAAAGTGGGTTTGTTCAATTGTTCAAAATGGCAAAAGGACAAATGTTTTATGCTTTTTCAGGATTCTAATCAGTATTCTTTACAGATATGTACTGCAGTCTACAGTAACTACAAAAAGGATAAAACTGAGAAAAACTGCTTTAAAATTGAACGTTTTTTAACTGGCCAGCCAAATGTGTTATAGGTAGGTAAGTGATATGACACTTATTTTTCTCATTTTTATAATAGTTTTCTAATAGTAATGTTTTCTTCTTTCAGCTTTTATATTTTGTTTTCATTTAATTAACATTCTCAAATTGATTTTGTTATAAATTTATTTAAAAGTGTTTAACAATTGGGCGTTCCCGGTAGCACACCTGGTAGAGCGCGTACCACAGAGGCCCAGTCCTCGTAAGCGGGCGGCCCGGGTTCGAATCCGGCTCGGAGCCCTTTCCTGCATGTCTTCCCCTCTGTCTCCCCTTTCACTCTCAATATCTCTCTCTCTCTCTCTCTCTCTCAATAAAGCTACAAAATGCCCAAAAAATATCTTTAAAAAAAAAAGTGTTTAACGACTATTTAAAGATGTGCGTATTTTCGACTTAATATTATAAAGAAATGTTATATTTTAGTCTTAATATAACTTAGATAGTAACTCTAAGATAAGATAATAACTCTAGATAATAATTTCTCTTTCAAATAAACTTGTATCTATTATTTTTATGTTTAAATTAGTACATATATCCAAAGCAGTGCAATTACTGCTTGGTTTTGAGTTGGCTTTTGTGGTTTTTATATAATTATTTCTCTGAAAGAAAGCACAATTGAAATCTAAAACTTTGTCACAAGTTAAAACAGACATCAAGGAGTTCATTTATAGTGAGTTTAAGTTTTAACAAACTTATAACCAAATATGTAGTTACTGCAGTTAGGCTTTGTAGGGCAGTATAATCATTAACTGTATGTACAGCCCTGATGACTGATAATCAGATATTAGCTACTTTCCCCCCTCAAAGGCTGAATAACCCAACGGGGCAAAGACGCCTCAGGGGCCATTACTTTTAGCTTTATTTCATGAATTGCACATGTGATTGTGCAATGACCGCATATATCCCTAATGCACAACATTAACATAAAAAACACAAGGTGGCTTTTGCATTTTTGGAGGATCTTGCATAGGGGCCATACATCTCTAATTTATGTTTCACTTGATGTTATGTTCACATCGGGGCATTTCCTTAAATTGATTTGCATGTAATTAAACTCGTATGGAAAGGAAATATACAGTATTATTTTACAGGGTTTTTCTAATTCTTTCTACATTAATGCCATAAATAACATGCCATAAAAAAAGTAAAATTACTGTTATAGCGATTAAAATTAAAATTAAAATAATTTTAGTGAGTAGCCACCGGGAAAGTCTCAGGCTACACCCTCTCAAAAGTCCACTCATTGGCCCTCATTTATCAAACGTACGATAGAAAGTGAGCGTAAAGTGGGCGCAAGATCCTTTCTACTCAAGGCTCGGCATTTATCAATGTGGACGTGGTACGATCAGATCTCAGTCTGCTCTCAGCTCGTGTACACAGGTTTGAGTCAGCGTGAAGTCGACACATCTGAGTCTGAGAATTGATCTTAGACTATTGTATCGATGCCTGGAGCTGATGAAACTCTGTGGTGTTTTGATTTTTAATGGTGACAAAGCAAAACATGTTTAGACTACATAATTTATCAATAAAACATAATTTAAAATAAATACACCCTGCGACCGTGAAATTCTTTGATCAGAATATTAGACGAGTCAGCGGTTCCCAAGCGTTTTTAGCTGCGCACCCCCTTCTATGTCCCAACCGTGTTGACGCACCCCCAATCCCCCACACCTTCAAAAAAAAAATGCAATAAGCTTTTTTATAGCCATATTAAAGGCGGCATGTTTAATCATGCTTAAATAAGACACAAAAAATACATAAAATGACCAAAAAATTACATAAAATTAAGCAAAAAGGGACTCAAATTGACTACAAAATGACAAAAAACGACCACAAAAAGACACAAAATGACCAGAAAAGACACAAAATTACCTAAAAAAGACACAAAATTACCCCAGAAAAAGGGACAAAATTACCAAAAAAAAGACACAAAATGACTAAAAAAACACAAAATTACCAAAAAGATTAAAACATATGAACACTTTAACACAGTGGAGACAGAGCTGACTTCCAAAATGATTTGGCGACCCCCAGAAATCATCTTGCGACCCCAATTGGGGTCGGGACCCCAAGTTTGAGAATAGCTGCCCTGGACAACAGGCTCCCTGTGGTGGTAGCCACAAGAACATATTGAATTCTTCAGACCCCGGGAATGAAAGGTTCGCTCAAACACAATAGCCCTCATTTATCAAGCGAGCGTAGAAACAAGCGCAGATCCGAGTGTATATTTCGTCTTACAACAGGGTCCACTTGTGATTTATCAAACGATCGTATCTCTCCAATCACAGCGTAAGAATGATCGGCTGTTGATAAATGTGGCAGCTCGAAACATGCATAATTTAAATACCACGCCCTAATATATACCCGATTCGGATGACTCGCCTTCAGAGTTTACGACACCGAAGGGCGCAATAACAGGATTTTTTTCCCCCTCTAAAGTCAGCTTTATTAGCAAAGTGCACCGTTACAATTAACAATAGGGGCAATATAGACATATTAAAGGAATACGCAGCGACAGAGGTTTATGAAATAAAAGTACTTATAGTTATAAACTCAAACAAGTTCACTGAATATTTTACATTTGGAGCACGGACTTAGAAGTTTTCAGCTTTTTGGTTGAAGGAGGTAAACAATGTTTTAAAGTAAGTTTTAATTCTAAAAGAAGAGGAATTTCTCAGTCAGAAAGTGAAACTCTGACGTCCAACAGCAGCAACACAACAAACTAGTTTTGTTTGGCAGCATAAAAAGTGAAAAAGAAGGAAATCAGTGGTGCTGTCAGCAGAGTAGCGGACTATTAAACTCCCGGCAAGGTTTGAGTAATTATCGTGATATATAAAGCCCAATAATCTATATAATATCCGAATATTGCTATTATTATGATGGAGATATATTATTCACCTCTTTACATTTACTAATAATGATGTCCTAGTCAGAGCAGCGTGTAGCAGCACTGATTGGAAATGTTTCTATTCGGGCAGCACCGCTGGTGAAGGAGACGCTGACGCTCCGGTATATGAGGGGCCGTATAGGCCATAATTCAGAATTACTATTCACACACACATATAAAACAAATCACATTCACACACTATAGTAAAAACCTCACACACATACAGGTGAAATGCGTTCACAAACACTACTGAAATGTTATGCTGTCTCACACACACTACTGAAAAGCTTTCATACACACAACTGAAATGCTTTTATGCATACAACTAAAATGTTGTGATCTCACACACACTAGTGAAATCCTCTCATACACACTAGTGAAATCCTCTTATACACACTAGTGAGATGCTCTCACACACACTAGTGAAATCCTCTCACACACTAGTGAAATCCTCTCATACACACTAGTGAAATCCTCTAACACACACTAGTGAAATCCTCTCACACACACTAGTGAAATCCTCTCACACACACACTAGTGAAATGCTTTTATACATACAACTAAAATGTTGTGCTCTCACACACACTAGTGAAATGCTTTTATACATACAACTAAAATGTTGTGCTCTCACACACACTAGTGAAATCCTCTCACACACACTAGTGAAATGCTTTTATACATACAACTGAAATGTTGTGCTCTCACACACACTAGTGAAATCCTCTCTCTCACACACTAGTGAAATCCTCTCACACACACACTAGTGAAATCCTCTCATACACACTAGTGAAATCCTCTCACACACACTAGTGAAATCCTCTCACATACACTAGTGAAATGCTTTTATACATACAACTAAAATGTTGTGTGCTCTCACACACATTAGTGAAATCCTCTCACACACACTAGTGAAATCCTCTCACACACACTAGTGAAATGCTTTTATACATACAAGTGAAATGCTTTCATACATACAACTGAAATGTTGTGCTCTCACACACATTATTGAAACGCTCTCATAAATACTACTGAGATTTCAGTGTAACAGGAAGGCGTTTCAATGTAACAGGAAGGCGTTTCAGTGAAACAGGAAGGTGTTTCAGTGTAACAGGAAGGCAGCTAAAAAGAGGAAGTGTGGGCTATTTTTCTTCTTTGGAGCATTCTGAGGAGGCACATGCGGCCTACATGGTGGATATTATTATTATTATTATTATTATTATTAAAATGAATCTTCTCTTTGTTTTTAGTTTATTGGTGCAAACTTTATTTTATGATGTGCAAGGGAATGAAGAAGATGTAATAAGTTTTTTTACAAGCGCTTTGCAGTGTATTGAATCGCTTCAGAGAAATGAGCCTAATAATTCTGACCAGGAAAGGCTTTATAGAGTGCTTGATGACCACACAAGAACTATATCTGCTCTTCAAGCGGCGGTGTCCAGATATGATCCTTGGAATAGGGACATCAGTCACCGGCTGGGATCACTGCACAGGTGTTTCCGCAATTTGCTTCATGGACAGGAGGCCAGACAGAGGTCTGCTGATGAAAATATATTTTTACCCCCAACTACCTTCACTGGTCACCCCGGCCGTCCCAGATACACCATAACCAGTGAACAAATTTCTCACTGTGTGTCCATTGGCATGACATGGCAGAGAATTGCATCTTGCTTTCGGATAAGTAGAAGAACTCTGCACAGGCACAGACTACTACTGGGAACTGAACCATTAAGATATGCAGTTATGTCAAATCAAGAACTGGATAGTCTTGTGACTGTTATACTACAGAATACTCCAAATGCAGGGGAGACCTATGTCCTTGGTAGCCTGAGGTCACGTGACTTAAGGATCCAGCGTTGGCGGGTCAGAGACAGCTTGAATCGGGTGGATCCCATTGGACGATCATTAAGACGCCGTCATGCTATAAGGAGGAGGGTCTACAGTGTTCAATCCCCCAACCAATTATGGTAAGCTCATGGTGAAAGACTTGCCAAGATCATTTTTTTAATAAAGGTGCCATGCCAAACCATTAAAAATAATGTACAATTAAGTCAGACATAATCAAAAGTTACTTTAAAGGAGACATATTATGCCCCTTTTCCACAAATTAAAATAGTTCCCAGGTGTGAGGGAACAGCTCGTAAAACAGCTCGTAAAAACCACATAGATTTATTTGTCAATTCTCAGATTTTGGGAGCTGAAATGCAAGACAAACACCCAAAAATATGTCAAAGAGCTTTAAAAAAATTGGTATTTTCATAATATGTCTCCTTTAAAGCACTCACTGTGCTGGAAATACACCATGTCAGTGTTTTTAACCCTCTGGGCCCACAAGGGACATTTTCAGCCATGTTTGTAATTTTTCACTTTTGTTTTGGCAATAATTTTGGCTGTGATACTGCAAATGACATGATTTTTGGAAGAAGGATGTCTTTCTTGATACATTTTGAAATTCTAATTAATTCATTTCTAATGGCTCTTTAATACACTGTCCAAACTTACTACCCTTTTGAGCCATTTGGGCTGAAAATGTCCACCTCCAAAAAATGCTATAAAAACTTTACAGATTAATATTTTTTTCTACTTTTTTTCTGCATAAACCTCTTAAACAACTTCTGCTCTGCTCAAAACTACCAAACATTCAAATATTTTGAGGATTTTAACCCTTTAAATGTTTGATTGCACAATGTCACTGTTTTTCAATCAAAATTGATTTTGATGCATTTTTAGTTTTCTGTGTAGTGTCAGATTTAAAATGTAAAAACCCCTGTTTGGCGACTTGATGGCAGACATGTCCACTTTTAAATAACGCTTTAAAAATATTACTGATATATATATGTTTTTCAAATCTTAAATCAAATTTTAAATCTTTTAATCAACTTCAGTCCTGATAAAAACTATCAAATATTCAATTATTTTCAGGATTTTAACCCTTTAAATGCCAGTTTTGATTCCATGATGTCATTGTTTTTCAAAGAAAAAACAAACAAAAATTGAGTTATTTTCCATTTAATAGATAGGGCGTGACATTTAAATGACGCTTGTTTCCATCCACCACATTTATTAACAGCCGATCATTTTTAAGCTGTGATTGGAGAGATACGATCGTTTGATAAATCCCACGTGAATGACGAAATATACGCTCAGATCTGCGCTGTTTGTTAAATAAGGGCCACTCTGTGTGTTTCTACTACAAGTTAGCCCCCATAGGAATTTCAACACTCTGGAGGTGACGTATGGTTTTCGCTGTCGCTAACTGTGCACAACGTCAGCAGCTGAAAGCAGCATGGCTAATTATGCACAGAGGCTTATCATAAACATAGTGATCTTGAATTAACCTGCATCACTAACTGTGCACAGAGTGTCTGGTGCTTGTTGTAAACAAACAGAGATCACTAAGTGAACACCTCCTGCAGCAGCAGCACATACAAACTGTACTGCTACAGAGCTAACTGTAGCTAACTGCAGCTCACGGCGGCTCTTGTAACAAGCCTCAGGCTAGTTAGCGGCTCGTTAAGAAGAGTAAGAAGGAGTCGCTGGATTTGTTTCCAGTCGCTTTCTTGAAAAATAGTCGCTAAGGGGGTCTGAAAAGTCGCTAAGTTGGGAACACTGCTTTGCAGGCTTTTACAAATGGCGTGTGTTGTTGTCATGTAGAGTACTACTTCACATTCCGCTTTGCGATCTATCCAATCAGTAAGCAGGCTGTTTTCAGGAGAGAAAAAGGGCCCTGCTCTTCAACAGTAGCGGTTCCAAAACTTTTTTAGCTGCGCACCCCCTTCTATGTCCCAATCCCCCACACCTTCAAAAAAAACAAAATGCAATAAGCTTTTTTATAACCATATTAAAGGCAGCATGTTTAATCATGCTCAAATGACCAGAACACACATATAATTAAATAATCACCATCACAACAATGTGGTCTTGCATTTGAATTAATCTAAAACACAGTTTCAATATAATGCAACAAAGTTATACAAGCTTACACTTTTAAGAGCAAAGAGGATGATGACAGGCTCAGGATCAGAGGCAGACAGCAGATAAGTTGGGAAAATGTTATAATATTTTGAGCCGTGTTGAACAAAAATTGCAGCAAGTTCAAATGACCGTGGAGCTAAACAACCCCGTCATCATAACACAGGTTGGGAAAATGGAAGAAAATAACTTCCACGCTTCATTTTAAGATGAAGTGCATTCCGAATAGCCTGCTTTATTTATTTATTAGCTAATATTACACTTTTTGATTTTTACAAAGGAAATGTTTATTTACACTTCTTTATTGTGTGGGGGAAAAACGTAGCCTAATTGTGTAATTATCAGACCGCCATTACATTTTTCATCTCGCGCACCCTTTGCGGCAGCTCGTGCACCCCCGGGGTGCATGCACCACACTTTGGGAATCCCTGTACTACTGGGACGAAAAAAGTCCCGACAAAAGCCGGTTCCAGACTGTCTGCTCGTATTCAAATTGGGGGCGTTTCGCCGAGTGCAGCCCGCCTCATTCTGGGTATTGTCCGGGTATTACCCGGTTGTGGAGACAGCCCTATGTATCTGGCCTTGTCATGGTATTTATTTGCTCACATGATTCACATCTTTACGGTCATCTGCTGCCATAAAAGGCATTTAAAACAAACAACAGTGTGTCTTATGATGTTTCCCTTCTTCAGTTTCTCTTTTGTTTTGTCTTTTAAATGAGTTGTCAGGTGCACTGGGAGGCATGAAAAGCTTCAGGTCACATGCTGGAAACAGGTGTGTGAGGATGAAGTGATTAGTGACAATCAGCACTTTGTTTCTGTTTGCTTTGCGTCAGGAAGCGCTTCATTGTCCTTTAACTTAGTTTGAATTACTGAGAACGTTTTGTGCAGTTTCTTGAGTGTAATTTAAACGCGATTAATCTCCTGAAAAGTGAGTGAAAAGTGGTAGGCTATTATCTAACCTCCTCCTGCTGCTGCTGCTGCTGGAGGAAACTGTAGCGCGCAGAGCGGATGCGGGAGCGCAGAGGCAGTTTGCGGTGAGCTGTCTGTCTCTGCGTCAGTGAGCCTGCGCGGCTCGATGTGCGACAGCAGCAGCAGCAACAGGAGGAAGGCAGACAGACAGGTACCGTGGCTGAAGGCTGGCACAGAGCTCCCGCTGAGGCCGAGCAGCGGCACAGCACCCAAGTGGCGAGTCGGGGGGTGGGTGGGGGGGTTGTACGTCAAACTCAAAGAAGTCGGGATGGACGGAAAAGGCACGCTCAAGATGTTCACCAGGAAGAAACGGGAACTGATCAAGACGCCATCCATCTCGAAGAAGAGCCGAGCAGGAAGCCCCGGGCCCCAGAGCAGCCAGTCTGTGAGTACAGCATCACTTCTGGTTTCTCCTGCTGCTGCGGCTATCAGTGTGTGTGAGAATGTGTGAGAGTGTGTGTGTGTGTGTGTGTGTGTCAGATGACCTTCGGCTGGAGGGGACATGCTGTAGAGGGGCCTGAGAGTGTGTGTTGAGTATTATTTAGGCAAGTTTTAGTGCGCATTAAGTCTTATGACAGGTTAAAAGTGCAGTCTGACTGTATGAAACTTCTTCATGATGTGTGTCTGACACACTGACGCATAGGAAGTGTATCTTTTGTGGGGTTTTACCACTAAAGCAGTGACGGCCGCATTCGGGGTGTGTGTGTGTGTGTGTGTGTGTGTGTGTGTGAAAGCTCTGGTGAGATTCAGAAGTTGACTTTAGTTAGAATGGGGACCGAGCTGTAGTGGGAAGGAGCATGCTGAAACGTGTCGGCAAAGGCAGCTACAAGCCTTACTCTGCCAGTCTGAGAGTTAAGAAAGCTGACACTAAAAGCAATGAGAAGCTGGAGATACTACCCAACAAGCACAACGTATGGCTGAAGCAGGTATGTGTGAGGAAATTCATCTCATAGAGAGGATGCTTTTCTGTTTCTTGTGAAATGTTGTCACGGTGAACAGCTCTATGTGCACTTGTCAGGCCCAGAACTTTAAGGCACTAACGATAAAGAAAATGATAGATGAGATGCACTAATCGGGCAAGAAAATGGAAAAAACCTTTCCTGTGACTTTTTGTTTCTGTTTGTTTGCAGATGAGAAGGTCATTTCTTTAGAAAAATGTCATTGTTCATATTCCAAACAGTAAATGACATTTCTACACTGTTGCCACACCCGACAGCAGCTTGGAGTCAGGAAGTGTTGCACAACGCAGCACAGGATCTTGTGAAAGTCTTCACATGTGTGTTTACCAACAACAGCTCTGCTCAAGTGAAGACGTCCGCCTTCATGACGTTCAGGTCGAGCTGTAAAATCCATCTTGACCTTTTTCTTTCTCTCTTACTGTGTGTTCCTTTCAGCTGTCTATCCTCCAGGAGCAGCCTCGCAAAGATGCAGGTGACATCACCCTCTCTTCTTCACCATCATCCTCTTCCTCCTCTTCCATGCTCACCCCGACTGCTGCCGGGCTGCAGGACCCCTCCCTGTCCTGCCCCGGCACCCCCAGCACCCAGCACGGCAAGCTGGCTGCGATGCAAGGGGTGGGCTGCCCGTCTCCTGTGGCCACGCTGAAGAGGCCCACAGCACTCAGCAGACACGCCAGCGCTGCAGGTCAATATATCATATATCATATCATATATAGGCCTATATATATATATATATATATATATCTCACCCTGTTGACTTCATCAAATATATTCTCATTCCTGTCTGCTGTGCACCAAGGTTATTATAGTTAACGAAAACTGACAAAATAACGTAAACTAGAATTGAAATAACTGAAATAAAAACGAGAACTAACTAAAACTGTATTGTGTGGTTACAAAATAACTAAAATTATAGTGAAATGTCCTTCGTTTTCGTCAACTTTTTTCATATGTAAACCTTTTCGGTTGATATGAAATCTATTTCATCTATTTGGTTTTATGACTTCATAAACTTGTTGGGGCTGAGATGGATCAGACAAAAGAAATAAAAGAAACATTTATTGTGGCCTTTTTGAATTTGCACCCAATCAATACCCCATTACAAAAAAACTAAAACGAACACTAAAACTAATAAAAACTAAACTAAAACTGAGCACTTTCCAAAAAATAAAAACGAATTAAAACTAGCAAACTCACTCTAAAACGAATTAAACTAATGAAAAATCCAAAACTAATATAACCTTACTGTGCACTTCATCCACACCTTAGACTGGACTAGAAAAACACACCTACAGAGCAAAACATCCTCAATAAAAAACATTCTGTTTACTTTAAATTTGACATCCATTGAATCAAAACAGTTGTTTTATTATGACCTTTTAAATGATCCGCACCAGTGAAGAGATAAGAGTGTAAAAGGTGAAAATCCCTGTTTTCATTTGGTTTTTTGATTCTTCTTCTTCAATACATTATTTATTCTCCAAAATGTGTCTTAAATAAAAGGCAAATGCCCGTCACCTGTCCCAGAGACAGAGGTGGTAAAATAAGTTTGATCTGTCTATCAGTCCAAAATTCCAATGTATTTAATTTACAATTATTTTTAACAGAGAAACACAGCAAAGCATCACATTTAAAAGATAGTTTGACATTTTGTAGTGCGTGTATGCATGTTTGGTGGAGTTGTATGAGAAGATCAATGCCACTCTCATGTCTTTAACCAATGAAGCCTCAGCCAGCAGTAGAGTTGCAACAATTAATCAGTTCTTTTGTTCAGCACAAAATGCTGTTTTCAGCCTCTTAAATATAGAGCTTTCTTTTGTGTTCTACCATATTAAACCGAACATCTTTGGGTTTTGGACTGAAAAAACAAGACATTTAAAGGCATCACCTTGGACCCTGAGGTACTGGGATCCACATTTTTCTTGTTTTTCTCAGATTAATCAATACTGAAAATAATGTTTAGTTGCAGCCCTAAGCAGCAGCTGGTTCGTTTCTCTCACTGGAGCAAACTGCAAACCAGTTTGTTTAAAGCTAACAAATGAACATGATATATCTGGTTATACAAAAACCAAAGGAAAAAACAGCTATTATCAGTTGTTTTTTTTTACAGTGCTTATGTGCCCAACTATTTCTTGTGCAGGAACTCACTGCTCAAGAAAGAAAGGACCAGTACTGTGCATAGAAGAGCCCGTTACAACCTTTACACTTTGGTTCTGTACGAGTTAAACAAACAAGATATAAAGTGAATTAGTGAGACTTGGAGGTGCTGCGGGGTGGATTTTGTTTTACATTATTAAACAGACAGTGTCATTGATCCTCTCATGTAACTCTTTGCCAAAAAGTGAATAAACATTTTCCCTTGTAACATTTTGGAGCTGAAGTTTTTGGCATTTCTGCTCGATAAAGGACTTCAACAATGCACTTGTCCTGTGTGTCTCCCTAGGGTTCCCGCTCCAGTCGTGGGTGTTCACTAAAGGTCAGGGGAAAGGGGCCCTGACCCCGACCACTCCGTCTGAAGGTCCAGAGAGCACGGCCATAGAGGTGGAGGACATCCCGGCCCTGCTGAGGGACGTAGCTCGCTTCGCAGAGGCTGTGGAGAAGCTGAAGGATGTGGTGCTGGCTGAAGGTGAGCATGTTGACTGATTAAAGGGGCAGTGTGAAGGATTTAGAGGCATCACACACACTGCAAAAAACAACTGACAAATATGAGAAATAACTAGAATTGAGCAAATACATGCTTGAAACAAGTAAAATTATCTGCCAGTGCAGTAAGTAAATGTTTCTAATATCTAGGCACTGGAAAAACCAATGATGTCTTAAAATAAGTCCAAAAGTACTTATTTTGACTGTAGTAACATTAAAAAAAAGCCAGCAGTACTTGAAATTAGCATGTTTTTTTCTCATTTCAGTATCTGTGGGTAGATACTGGTGGTAGAAAATGCTTTTGTAAACGCATTTAAACTACATGCCACTAAAACTCTCAACTGGAGCCAATATTTTAGGGAACAACTTACCATAATCAACAGTTGAATAGATTGAAAAGCATGAAAAAGCTCACAGTGTCAATCCCAAAAAGAAGTTTTTACACAAGACTGAAATCCCTGTGAAGAGGTGACTCACTCATTTTTGTTACAAAAAGACACATGTTCTTAAAATAAGTACAAAAAGCTATGGTCAGTAGGTAAATTATACTCAACAAGATAATTAAGATACTATTGCTAGATAGAATAAGAAAATACTTGGTAAACCTAATGTTTTTTGCAGTGCAGTGGAGTTGCAGGTTGCAAATAACTGAATAGCCTATGCTTTCAAGCATATAGTAAACCTAAGCTCTGTCTAGAGCCAGTGTTTGGTTTATCCATAAATGTGAGGGGCTTGTTCTAATCTAACGGAAATCCAGTCATTCTTAGTTTGATGAAAACATAGTTATGAATATTATATTCAATTTCTGCCAATAGATTCCCCAAAATCTTACACACTGCTCCTTTTGTTTTTTTAAAAGCTTTGCAAACCTGCAAATCAACCTGCAGAAACAAAGATGATGTGATTTAGATTTAGAAAGACCCTAATTTCACCTACCTACCTGGGCTCTTGTGAGTCTTTTCAGCTGGTACAGTGATGTGTTTGAGGACGTGTTATATTCATTTGAGTTTTAACTAAATGCTCTCTGTGCTGCGATCACCGCACTAAAGATATGGTGTTCACCACTGTGGAGACCAACATCGATATCTTTTGCGTGTGTAGCCAGTTATGATTTTCATCTTCTGGCTTGTTTGACACTATGTCTTTGTTTCTTTTTGGTGCCGTTGCTCTACATTGTGTTCACATGTGTTTTTGTAATACATTTTCAGGCAGAACAATACTGTTTGGCCTATCCTCTTTCCCTCTGTGTTGCATGCTCCTGTTCATTTTGACAAGTGGCCTCCAAAAAGAGGACTAGGTATTCACACCAAGGTTTCTGTTAATCTTACATCAGTCCTCCTCACTGACACGTGTGCATTGTGCACAGGGGGGGTGGAGCCACCTTGCACAAGAAAGCTAACTAGTGGCAGTGAGTGTCCTCTCTCCAAGTGAAGGGCTGTGTTTCCGCTGCACCCACAGCATCGACCGCACTCTTGTCTCCTGCAGGAAGCCAGCTTCTTGTTTACTGCTGCCTCACACACACACCAAGGTTATAATAGTTTTGGATTTTTCATCAGTTTATTTTTAATTTTGTTGTCAATTTGTTTCCAAATCCAGTTTGTTTTAATAAGTATTAAGTTTGAGAGTAAGTTTCCTAGTTTTAATTTGTTTTTATTTTTTGGAAAATGCTTCGTTTTAGTTTAGTTTTTTTTTTGTTTAATGTTAGTTTTAGTTTTTTAGTAATGGGGTATTTGTTAGGTGCAAGATTCAAAAAATTCACAATAAATGTTTCCTTTATTTCCTTTTATTATCCATCTCAGCCCCAATAAGTTTATTAAGTCATAAAACCAGATAGATTAAATAGATTTCATATCAACCAAAAAGGTTTACATACGAAAAAAGTTGACAAACGAAGGACATTTTCACTATAATTTTAGTTACTTTTAGTTTGTTTTGTAACCACAAAATACAGTTTCAGTTAGTTTTGGATTTTTTTTTTAAAAACTCGTTTTTATTTTTATTTGAGTTAATGAAAATGTTTTTTCAATTCTAGTTTTCGTTATTTTTTTAGTTTTCGTTAACTATAATAACCTTGACACACACACACTCTTCCTCCTGTGTAATGCAGAAGCTTAAAATGGCAGAACACCTTTACCTTTCTTCAAATACCGCCACTTCAGAGTGGACTCCACCTGCTAAACAAGTTTGAGTCATTAAGGTTTTTCAGAGCAGAGTTCTGTGGTTCAGATGAGACAGAAAGAGCTTAGTTAGTGTGTCTTTCAGTCTGCCGTTATCTACGCTCTGTTCTGTCTTGTTCTCCACCCAGAGTGTGCTTTCTAAACAGGAAGCCATGATGGATAGCCTCTGACATAAAGGCCTCGTCCACACTTCCTCCTCTGATAGGCCGGCTGCATCGTGGCGACGTGATGCCTCCTCTTCTTAATCAGGAGTGCAATCAGAGTATAGCTTTGTCTCCTCCCCACTGCAATCTAATGCACCTCTCAATCTGGAGCTCCTCGTGGCTGCTCGGTCCCACCTTATTCTGCTTACATCAAACCAGTGATTTGTTTTCATGAGCCGCAGAAAGCAGATGCAACGCGGCACCAGAATTAGTTTCTAGTCTTGCAAAACAATAGAAAAGACCACATCCTCTTCAGATTCACAGCGTTCAGGTCACTCTGTTCTTACTGTCTGCTGCTGTTCAGACACTCTGACACACATTTTCAGACAGACTGTAGGAGGATGCAGGATTGGCTGCTCTCTGGCCTCCTTCCTGAGCGAGCTGGCACCATTTAGAAAAGGAGTTTACAGAGAAGTATGAGGGTGCAACATTAGACGGAAAGAGAGTTAACGAAACCAGTCCTGAATGTGTGTGTCAGGAGGAAATGAGGATGCAGGGTGAAAATGTGTCACCAGCTACCTCAAAGCAGAGGAGCTGACACTGTGTACCATGTCCCGACCTGCCTGACACTCTGGACTTCTTAGCCCTTTATCGCTGAGCGGACTGTCTGTGCTCCCTGCTGTCTCCATCCGCTATGCAGAAACAGTTGAAACACTGACTTGCAGAAACGTAAAGGAATAGTTCAACATTTTAGGTAAAAAGGCTCCTGACAGGGCTGCCAGCCTGCACAATAAAACCGCTTCAGATGATCCAGAACGTGGGGGCGTGCCTGGTCTACAACCAGCCAAAAAGGTCACATGTCACACCGCTGCTCATTGAGCTCCACTGGCTACCTGTTGCAGCCCGCATCAAATTCAAATCTCTAATACTGGCCTACAAAGTTGTCCCCGGTACTGTCTGAACGCCCTGATTCAGACATATGCTACCTCACCACCGTTACGCTCTTCCAATGAACGGGGCCTGGCTCTGCCCTCCCCCCGTTGGTCCAAGGCAATCCAAACTCTTTGCGTTTCTTGTTCCCCGCTGGTGGAACACACTACCAGTTCCAACCAGAGCAGGGACGTCCCTCTCTCCCTTTTTTATATAAAAAAAAAAAAAAAAAACTCCTGAAGACCCAGCTCTTCAGAGAGCATCTTTTCTCCTAGCACCACACGATAATTCTACTCCTTAAAGAATCCTCACTGGCACTTATTGATGCACTAATGGCTCTTATTGCACTATACCTTGATTGTTTGCTTTTATTCTTCCTGTAAGTCGCTTTGGATAAAAGTGTCTGCTAAATGACTAAATGTAAATGTAAGGCTGATTTCCTTCCTTCCCTTTGCAGCAAGTTAGAAGAAAATAAGGATATCACTCTCATATAAGATACACTTTATTGTCCTTGGAAGGAAATTTGTCTTGGACTCCAATGCTGTCATATATAGCTGCTTTACAGTAATAACAGTAAAGGTACAGACAATACATACATGTAGGCCACATATAACATCTACAGTCCCTGACAAAAGTCTTGTCGCTTGGGTACAAGTTGACCTTAAGTGCCCCTCAAATATATTTCTAATCATTTTTTTTTACAAGAAATGGCTAATTTTAATCCCAACAGCTTTTGAAATAATATTTTGGTGCCAAATGAAACTGCTGAAAAGCATTCACAGCTTGGTAAAACCCACTGGGTCAGTTTTTGCAAAGACAAAAGTCTTGTCGCCTTGTCATATGATGCACCCAAACCTAGATTACAGCCGCAACTGTGATCAATAATTAATCAGTCAATTAGTGGGTGTGTATAAAAAGAACCCCAGCACACCAGACCTTCACATCAACTGCAACTTGACCTCTGACAACATGCCTAAGATTCACCCTGAGACCAAAGTGTTGATTATCAAGAGGCTGAAGACCAGATCCACTGCTGAGGTGGCTGACACATTCAATGTGTCTTAGCGTCAAGTGCAAAGAATAAGAAAAAGGTTTGAAGAGACTGGAGATGTTTTTGACAAGCCCAGGTCCGGCAGACCCCGCAAGACAACTGCTCGAAAATCCAAGGCCAGCCCCTTTCCCACTGCAGTAGAGCTCCACCAGGCCTGGTCACCTCAAGTCCCCATGTCAACCAGAACAGTTTCTAGAATTCTGTCTCGAAATGGCCTCCATGGTCGAATCAGTGCCCAGAAACCAGCACTAAACAAAAGCCAATTAAAAAAAACGTGTGCCATTTGCCAAGGCCCACAGCCTGCTAAAAGGATGGACGCTGGAAAAGTGGAAGAAGGTGGATTTTGCAGATGAATCTTCGGTTGAATTACATCACAGCCATAGCAAATATTGCAGGAGACCTACTGGAGCCAGCATGGATCCGAGATTCACCCAGAAAACAGTTAAGTTTGGTGGCAGAAAAATCATGGTCTGGGGTTACATCCAGTATGGGGGTGTGCGAGAGATTTGAATATCAATAGCCTAACATATCAAGAAGTATTAGCTACCTCTTGCGTTCCCAACCGTAAAAGGGGTCAAATTTTGCAGCAGGATGGTGCTCCATCGCATACTTCCATCTCTACGTCAAAGTTCCTCAAGGCAAAGAAGATCAATGTGCTCCAGGACTGGCCAGCCCAGTCACCAGACATGAACATCATTGAGCATGTCTGGGGTAGAATGAAAGAGGAAGCATAGAAGACAAAACCCAAGAATCTTGATGAACTCTGGGAGGCATGTAAGACTGCTTTCTTTGCAATTCCTGATAACTTCATCAATAAATTGTATGAATCATTGTCGAACCGCATGGATGCAGTCCTTCAAGCTCATGGAAGTCATACAAGATATTAAATATGGATCTCACAGCACCACTACTTAATTCACTGATGTTATGCAACATATTTTTGTATTTGAAGGAAATTATTTGTTCAATTTTGACATTACTTTCTGTAGGCGACAAAACTTTTGTCTTGCCAAAATCTGACCTTTCTGTGTTCATTAAATGATCAATCTTTCTTCAGTGAAGCAAATTTATTTTAGTATATTAAACATAATTTGGGAGGGTTTTAGCTTTCATATGAGCCATTTCTAAAACCAATGGATTAATTAAAAGTTAGGTTATAAGCTGTTGTTTCTAAAAAATGGATAAGCGACAAGACTTTTGTCAGGGACTGTACACAGTATACAAGAAACAGTGCAATGCACACATACACAAACACACACCCGCCCAGACCCTCCCTCGCCCACTGTATTATACAATGGGTCATGATCAATAGTACAGTTGCACAGTTTGTTTGGTCCTGGGGGCATTTAGGATCTTAACTGAGGTGGGCACAAATTAATTCCTAAAACAGTTCAGCCTGCAAGTGGGGACTCTGAAGCGTCTATCTGATGGTAGAAGCTGGTATTCTGTGTGCAGAATATGTGTCTGGTCAGACAAGATTGTATAGTATTGTACAGTCAATGTGAAACTAGAACCTCTTGGCATGAAGCCTGAAAACAGGAGGGAACAGCTAGCCTGAATCAGTCTAAAGTTAACACAATCTGCTAATTAACACGTTATATTTTGATAATTTATTCCACACAAAACCATTATAACATGTCTCTGTTGAATGCTTGAGAAAAAGTGTACCCCCAAAGTGTTGAAACTATTCATTTAACCCTCTGAAACCCACAGATTAGAATACCAAAAATACAGTTTATTGTCAAAAGAAACTTTGCTGCAACTTTGCTTTTCCAAAGGATCAGAGGTTATGAAAATTTATTTCAGAAAAGTAACCAAACGCAGCTTAAAATTGTTATATTTCTTTATATGTTTCATTAAAAGATTGCCAAGTATAAACTGTTTGGAATAACCAGATCCTTTTAAAAACAGTCAATTCTGTGCTCCAGTATTTAAAAAATAATTCATCAGGAGGAATTCAACCTCTTTTTTTCATGATGAATGTCATTATCATACTGCACAAAAGACATTTTTGAATTGTTAACACTTGATTGTATATAACTGCTTTGAAATACAAGAAAAACACCCATGAAACGGCTTAGAGGTCAGAGGGTTGAAAACAGATTTTTTTTCACTTTTGATTCACTGCTGTAAACATTTGATGTTCTTTATCTTTGGTCAAATATGACCAACAAGTTGTGATGCATTTTCTGGTATTGACAGAAGTCCCCCTTACTGATGCGTTCATGGAAAGTCTGAGAATCAGGAATTGATCCCTGTTTGCACAACATTCAAAATGAAAAAAATGGGTTTTGAAATGGTCTGAAACAAGTTAAAATTTTCTGAAAATAAAATTAAATACCTCGCTTTGAGTTAAAAGCATCCACTAGTGAATAGCTGCCAGTCATATAAAGTCTAAATGCCTCGTAGTTTCTGTACTAAAACACTCAGAACCAGAGTGTGGTCCGTGTTATTGTTGCTGCTCCTCTCTACAATTCTACAATGTCATTTAGCAGACGCTTTTATCCGAAGCGACTTACAGGAAGAATAAAAGCAAACAATCAAGGTATAGTGCATCAATAAGTGCTAGTGACAATTCTTTGAAGAGTAGAATTATTGTGTGGTGCTAGGAAAGAAGATGCTCTCTGAAGAGCTGGGTCTTCAGGAGTTCTTTAAAGGTAGAGAGGGACGTCCCTGCTCTGGTTGGAACTGGTAGTGTGTTCCAACAGTGTTCATTGGAAGAGCGCAACAGTCGTGAGGTAGCATATGTCTGAATCAGGGCATTCAGGTAGGTAGGAGCAGTACCGGAGACAACTTTGTAGGCCAGCATTAGAGATTTGAATTTGATGCGGGCTGCAACAGATAGCCAGTGGAGCTCAATGAGCAGCGGTGTGACATGTGACCTTTTCGGCTGGTTGTAGACCAGGCGCGCCGCCACGTTCTGGATCATCTGAATCGGTTTTATTGTGCAGGCTGGCAGGCCTGTCAGGAGGGCGTTACAGTAGTCAAGTTTTGAGATGACAACAGCTTGTGTCAAGATTTGAGTGGCATGTTGAGTGAGGTCTGATTATTCTGATGTTGTAAAGTGCAAAGCGGCATGACCGGGTAACTGAGGCGACATGACTGGAAAAGGTGGGTTGGTCATCAATCATCACCCCTAAGTTTCGCACCACCTTGGTGGGGGCAAGACACAGGGAGTCAATTTTGATGTTGATGTTGTGGTGTATTGTAGGTTTAGCAGGGAGGAACAGCAGTTCAGTTTTTGAAAGGTTCAGCTGGAGGTGATGTGCCTTCATCCAAGTGGCTATGTCAGAGAGGCAGTCAGAGACCCGTGCAGAGACCGATGGGTTATCAGGAGGAAATGACACATAGAGCTGAGTGTCATCTGCATAGCAGTGATAGGAAAAGCCATGTGAGCGGATAACCTGACCCAGAGAGGTGGTGTAGATGGCAAATAGCAGGGGTCCCAGCACTGAGCCCTGGGGAACCCCTGTGGTGAGGCAATGCAAAGTAGACAACTGTCCATGCCAGGATACACTGAATGAGCGTCCTTTCAGGTAGGAATCAAACCAGGACAGAGCCAAGCCAGAGATGCCCATTTTTGAGAGAGTAGAGAGGAGGATGTGATGGTTAACTGTGTCAAACGCAGCTGACAAGTCAAGCAGAATGAGAACTGAGGACTTTGCTGCTGTTCTTGCTTCTTTTAAGGCTTCTGTCACAGACAACAGAGCAGTTTCAGTTGAGTGACCACTTTTGAAACCAGATTGATTTGGATCAAGAAGATTGTCCTGTAGGAGGAACTCTGAAAGTTGCTTAGCGACCGCCCGTTCAATAGTTTTGGATAAGAATGGAAGAAGTGAGACAGGACGATAGTTCTCGACTTCAGCAGGGTTGAGAGAGGGTTTCTTGAGAAGAGGTGTTACCCGGGCTGCTTTGAATGCAGTGGGAAAAGTGCCGGAGGACAGTGAGGCGTTAATCACATGTGTGACAGCTGGCGTGATGGTTGGGCTAATGGACTGAAGAAGGTTTGTTGGTATAGGGTCCAACAAGCATGTAGTAGGACGGCTACATGTCAACAGTTTGGATACCTCACTCTCAGAGAGGGGTGTAAAGCCAGAAACAGTGGTGCTAGCAACTGATTCAGTGCCGTCCAGCTGAGATATAGAAAGACATGTAGTAGGACTTCTACATGTCGCAGTATTAGGAGTCGGGTGGGGGTCAGAGAATTGGCTGCTAATTGCTGCAACTTTGCCTGTAAAGAAGGATGCAAAAGTGTCCGCGGTGAGGCAGGTAAGAGGGGGAGGAGGCGGAGGGTTGAGTAGTGATTTGAAGGTGGAAAAGAGTTTCCGGGTGTCAGTGACACTGTTGACTTTGTCGTTGTAAAAAGCAGTCTTTGCATCGGTGATGCTGCCTGAGAAGGAGGACAATAGTGTCTGATAGTTTATGAGATCGTCAGCAAGTTTGGATTTGAGCCATTTTCTTTTTGCAGCTCTGAGCTTGGTACGCTGTGATCGAAGGGTATCAGTCAACCATGGGTGGGATTGGTTGGGTCGAGCAGGCCTTGTAGATAAACGCCCTTGTAGATGAACGCCCTGATTCAGACATATGCTACCTCACGACCGCTGCGCTCTTCCAATGAACGGCGCCTGGCTCTGCCCCCCGTTGGTCCAAGGCAATCCAGACTCTTTGCACTTCTTGTTCCCCGCTGGTGGAACACACTACCAGTTCCTACCAGAGCAGGGGCGTCCCTCTCTACCTTTTTAAAAAAACTCCTGAAGACCCATCTCTTCAGAGAGCATCTTCTCTCCTAGACCACATGATAAGTCTACTCCTCAAAGAATTGTCACTAGCACTAATAGCTCTTATTGCACTATACCTTGATTGTTTGCTTTTTACTCTTCCTGTAAGTCGCTTTGGATAAAAGCGTCTGCTAAATGACTAAATGTAATGTAAATGTAAATGTAATAAAGGACATAGCCTGTTCAGACATGAGTTCAGAGTAGAGCAGAGTGAGTCAGTGGCATCATTAGCCTTCAGAGAGGAGAATGTGCTGAGTGGAGGTAGGACAGAGGCGACAATAGAGGAGAAGTGGGCTGGGGATAAGTTACGGAGGTTACACCGGAACGTAACCATTGGTGCAGGAGCAGAGGGTTGCTCTGATAGAGTGACATTAAACTGGATAAAAAAGTGATGTGACAGGTGGAGAGGCGTTACCACCAGTGCATCTGCGGCACAGTTACAGATGAGAATTAAGTCAAGGTTCTTGCCAGCTTTGTGAGTAGGAGGACTTTGGACCAGCTGGAGGTCAAAGGAATGAATTAACGACATGAAGTTATTAGAGTCTGGACTGTCGAAGTGGATGTTCATGTCGCCCAGGACAAGCAACGGACAGTTATGATCACGTATGGAAGAGAGCAGGGTATCTAGCTCATCAGTAAAGCCACCCAGCTGGTCTGGTGGACGGTAAATGACAACAACGAAGGCTTTAACAGGAGCAGTTACTGTAATGGTATGGTATTCGAAAGTGTCATATCTGATGGAATGTAGCAGAGGGGTGAATTTCCATTTATTGGAAATTAGCAGGCCAGTCCCACCTCCTCGTCCAGAAGGACGGGGGGTGTGGGAGAGGGTGTAATTAGTGGAGAGAGCAGCTGGGGTGGCTGTGTTCTCAGGTTTGATCCAGGTCTCAGTGAGAGCAAGGAGCTGAAGAGAAGGTGGTTTGTGTAAGCCGTAATAAAATCGATTTTATTTACTGCGGATTGCCAGTTCCACAGGCCCATGGAAAAGGAAGTGACAGTGTGTGAGGACTGTTTGAGAGGCCGAAGGTTAGGTAGGTTTCTGCACCTTTTGGCAAGATTTCTACGTGGACCGGAGACAACAACAGGAATGGAGTGGCACATATTGTAAGTCTGGGGAGGGAATAGGACTGGTTCCTAAAACTTAAACTTAAACCTAAACTTGTCTTAGCCTTGTCCGTCTTACCCAAGGACGGCTGCCACTGACGCTGCCGCTTCATAAGGTGGGACGGGGTGGGATGATGAGGAACTTCGTCTTTGAGAGGTTGAGCTGAAGGTGATGTTCTGTCATCATGTGGAGATGTCCACAAGACAAGCAGAGATACGGGCCGAGACTGTGGGGTCCTTCGGTGGGAAGGAAAGGAACAGCTGGTTATCATCGGCATAACAATGGTATAAGAAGCCATGATTGCGGATGATAGTGCCAAGTGAGGTGGTGTAAATTGAGAGGAGAAGAGGGCCTAGCACTGATCCTTGAGGCACCCCAGTGGAAAGGTTTTTGTCACGTCCCGCTTCTCATTGCTCAGTTTGTACATCCTCACCTCATCTTCTCACATCTTGGTCCTTCCCACCTGAGATGCAAGTGGAGGAGTCGAGGACACATGAGGAGAGAGGAGTCGAGACAGCAGGCGTGCTTCAGAGCCGCCGCCTAAAAGTAGCATCAATGAAATATGGCACAGCTGCATTGTCTATCCATTGTATTGTTATATGGTTGTATTTTTTGATGTAGGTCCTATAGGCAAAACAGTATTTATGACAATTTATATAAAACATAGAGTAAATTGACAGCTGTGCCTCTTTTATATGTTCCGGATGTTATCTGTGCACCCTCGCTCATTGCTTCTACAGGAAGCCTCCTCTCTGCTTGAGGTGCATTTTAAGAATTGAGACATCCTTCAAGATGGTGCAGTGAGATTGACATCTGTGTCACATGCATGAGGCAAAACATTTGAAGATCAATCAATTAAAATCGTTATCATCTTGCAAAGCAGCAGTTGTACAGTGCAAAAACGTTTCTCAGGGAATACCAAAGCATCCCATACATACCACATATTAGGAATAATAAAGTAGAAAAATGTTCACCTTTTAAAAATGTTTTTTTAAAAGTGTAAAATGCAGGTAAAAAAAGTGAGGAATTAATAAATTGTCTTAACTCACACCTTCTTCCTTCCTCCCTGTTGTCCAGGTAAGGAGAGCCAGCGGCCTGTGGCTCACGAGTGTTTGGGGGAGGTCCTACGGGTGCTGCGTCAGGTCATCAACACCTACCCTCTGCTCAACACTGTGGAGATCCTCACTGCCGCCGGAAAGCTCATATCCAAGGTCAAAGGTCAGTCCGTTGTGCAGAGAAAGCTATAATTAAGTGAAAACAAATTGACAGAAAGCTCTTTTTAAAGGTTAACTAAACCAAATTGTTAGAAATGAAATCCACGTTTCCAACATCCTTTTTGTTTCACTTTGCATGTAGTTTGATGTAGCTGATGTGCAGGTGTGTGAGCTCATTTGGACAGCAGTTTATTTCAAACCACAACTGAAACCTGAACACATGCGCGGTTGTGATTTTGCAGGTTTCCACTATGAGGCTTGTAACGAGGCAGATAAAAAGGACTTTGAGAAGGCAATTGAAACCATTGCAGTTGCTTTTAGCAGCAAGTGAGTATCTGATGCACCTTCACAACATGTCTAAATATCTCAATTACAGCCTTTTCAATCCTAAAGTTAACCGATGGTCCTGGCTGCAAAGACTGATAGTGATACAGGTACCAGTGTATCCCACCAGACATTTTTTTTTACAGACCGTAGAGTCAGGTAGTGTGTATGTGTGCATAAATGCATACAGGATATTCTGTTGTTGGGAATCGGAGAGAGAAGTGCAGCGATGGTGACACATTTGCATGAGGCAGTGCTGAAAACAGGAAGTGGTTCTTTTTCTTCTACCGTATGACACAAAACCAGAACTTGAATTTGCTGTTGACTACCTGGCTGACAGATTGTTACACAATGTGGAGATAAATAACAAGAATGCTCTCTGCATTCAAGATACTTTGAGAGGAATTAAAAGCAAACACATTTTTAAACGCAACAGTGTCTTCAAAATCAGGTTTTCCAAGATTCATCTTTTTTACCCAGATATTCTCTCTCTCTTAAAATAATATTGTAATAAATAAAAATAAACCCAAGAGAAGAAGAATTTGTCATTTGTATGTGTGATTGAAGTGCAACAGTTAATCACATGTCGGTGCCATTTTAGGTTTAGACCTGTCACAGAGGGTTAGGAGGAAGTGAGCTGGCAGAGACAGTTGAAATCTGCCTGACGTGTCTGTTTCCTCATTCTCTCCTCCTCTCTTCCTTTGTTTGACTCATTTTCTGTCATGAACCGAAAAACACCAATATGGAGATGCTGCTTTTGTTGTTTAGCCTGTATTTCAGCCAGCAAACAAAATGAATCAAGAGTGGATGAGGGATATTTAAAAAATAAAAATAAAAAAGACTACTTTGACATATGTTGCAGGGTCCAGGTAGAGAAAACTAACTAAAATTAAACTTTTTTTCACTTCCGGTCTCAGGACATTTGTACCTGTCGTCCTAAGAGGACCCTTCCTCTCTTTTCCTTCCTTCCTTCCTTTTTTTTTTTTTTTTACACATATATGATTATTTACAGCCTCTTATCACATCCATACTATATTTACATTTTTTTTTCAACAATATGTTTAACGATTTAACAATATATTGAAAAAAACATTATTTATGCATACTTAAAATCAGGGATGGGCAACTGGAGGCCTGTATACGGCCCGCACCCTCATTTCAAGTGGCCCTAAGTACGACTACATGCATTTGAGCATGAAATCTTTAAAGTGCAGTGTAAAAATGCACAAAATTACAATTGCAATTAATGTTGGTCTGCTAAAAAAAGAAATCACACTAAGTGGTTATTTTTTATTTGCTACTACATTATATATACATACACATTAATGCACAAATAATATCAAAATGATTAAAAATTAATAATTAACTCCTTACATATATTTGAACAGCAGAATTTTAATAAGAACTAGGACTGTGCGCAGTACTGAACGGGCCCTCGCAGTACACGCGTGTCGGGGCATGCTGCCGTCTGGGTTTGTGTGTTACAGGGACCGGTCTATACCACCCCTGTGAATTTCACTGCCTTAAGTCTTATGGTCTGGGCACAGTGGCACTTATTAAATTAAACCTCCGCCAGAGCGCCATCTAGGGGCCGATCAATAACATCTTCAAGGGTTATCCTCAGGAGGGCATTGACAATAAGTATACCAAATTTGGTGTTAATCCGACCAACCGAGGTGGAGATATAAAATACTTCAATTTAAAGAGCGCCACCTAGTGGTCATCACCCAAAATTCTGTAGCGAGCCTCAGGGGCTCATGGGGAAGTAGTAACCTGAGTTTCATGTCATTCAGACACACCAATGTGGAGAAATGCAACACTTTGTGTTTTGTGTTGAAAATAGCGCCACCTGCAGGAAGTTGTTATTTAATAACTTGAGAATTATTTGGGTTATCAAAATTCTTTTAATAACTTTTTGTCATGAGGGTCCTTAGATGCTGTGTGCGAAGTTTGGTGCAAAACGATGAAATTGCCTAGGAGGAGTTCGAAAAAGTAGTTTTGCGACATTTTGTGAATTTGCGGAAAAAAACGGCAGGCGAAAATGGGCGTGGCTTATATCACGAGATTCAGCACAACTCAATGAACGCGTGGATATACGTTTTTTGAATGTGCAATAAAGTATATGGGAGTTATTAGCCAAAACGCACTTTCCTTTATTATAGCGCCACCTAGTGGTGGAAATTCAGTATGACAATAGATTATAAAATTTTTCACCATGTGTGACTTATATTTAAAGTTTCATGAGTTTTGGGATATGTTCAGGCAGTGAAAAATGCGATCATTTGGGACCAAGAAAAAAAAAAAAAAGAAAAGAATAATCACTAGAAATACAATAGGGACCTCGCAGGTCGTTGCCTGCTCGGGCCCTAATTAAATTGTTGTGTTTTTTTGCAGTGTGTCTGAACTGTTGATGGGAGAGGTGGACAGCAGCACGCTGCTCTCCCTGCTGCCCACTGAGAAGACCAGGGTGAGTTTATCACACAGCTTCCAGCTTTCCCATCTGCCAGTGTGGCTGTCGAATAGTCAGTCACTAATTATTTAAAATTGTGCACCAGTTTTGTACACTTCGATCAAATCACTGTACATATGGTGGTTTCCACTCCTGACTTTCCACTGGATGAGCTGTCAGTTGTTGACAAGCCTTGATGTGTCAGTAATGAATCATGTTTGTGATGTGCAGTCGATGGAAAACTTGTATGCTGCGACAGGCCAGGGAGCAGACGGGGGACAGTTCAGGAGCGACCTGCAGGACATGGGTAGGACATCAGCTGCAGCTCCACTCACACTGCAAAAAAAGGGTTGTCTAAAAACCGATAAAAACACTAAATCTGAGGGAAATGATCTTGCTGCATGGGCAGATAATTTCACTTGACAAGATTTCTTAAATTAAGATTATTAAATCCAGAAATAAGCATGTTGAATGCTTTAAAATAAGAAATTTACTCTTAAAACAAGATTTTTATAAGTTATTTTCACATGGTTTTTTTACTCTCATTCTTCCATTTATACCAGAAAGCAGCAATTTATTCAGCTTTAATAGTTGTTGCACACACTGGATGTCTGGTATGTCTCCCCCTGCTGACCTAAATACTGTGGTACACTCACATGTTTTACAGCTGCAGAAGCCCATTTTATGACAGAAAATCCAACAAATAAAGTGACAAAAAAGTCAAAGTAAAAAAAAATGACAGTATTGACAATAGTGAGTTTACCAAAGCAAACACAAACCGTTATGACCGAAATAAATCACAGGAAGTTGGAGTTTGTCACTCTAGCTCTTATTCTTCACACCTCGAAACAAACTTTTCGCCTTTCACAGATCATCTTAATCAGCAAAAACAATTTACGTTGTCACAGCAATGAGCTGTGTGTGTTCCTGTGCAGTGAATGGTGTTTGTGTGTTGATGCGTAGGCAGAGCTGAGGAAGTGGATGTGATCCTGCAGCACAGCGAGGGAGGGGTGGACTCTGCTCTGCTCTACGCCAAAACCATCTCTAAGTACATGAAGGACCTGATGAGCTACGTGGAGAAAAGAACGTCATTGGGTGAGTGGGACTGCCAGAGGTTGAATTATTTAAATTGGCAAAAAATTATGTTGACATTTTATAAGCTAAATCATCAATTGTGAAAAGATGCAGATTAATCAGTGATGAAGACCATCTTGAGATGAGATCAAATCAGCTGTGACACCAAATCGGGTTATGAACCACTGTATGAAAAGTTGCTAACACATTTTTCACCTTTTTTTCTTTTCTTTTACCAGAGGCTGAGTTCTCCAAAGGCCTCCAGAGATTGTACCAGTCCTGCAAACACAGCATAACACATGTAAACCTTATATTTCACTTCCCAAAAATCTGGTGATGTTGAATAGGACAAACTTAAAGCATTTCTTCTCTCCCTTTTGTGTTGGATATTGAACCTTTCTTTTCTGCGTTTGTGTCTGCTCCCTGCAGCCCCAGATGCCCCTCTTCTCCATCTACTCTCTGGCTCTGGAGCAGGACCAGGAGCAGAGTGTGGGGCTGCAGCAGGCCACCACCACACTGCACACACAGACCTTCATCCAGGTAAACTTCACAAGTTTGTTGCAACATGAACACTTTACAACAGGGGTCTCAACTCAACTCAAATTACCTGGGGGTCGCTGGAGGCAGTATGACCAAAAAAAGACACAAAATGACCAAAGTAAGGCACAAAATTACCAAAAAAGACACAATTATTTTTAAAAAGATAAAAAATTACCCAAAAAGACACAAAATGACCAAAAAAAGACACAAAATTGCACAAAACAGACACAAAGTTAATAAAAAAGACAAAATTAAAAGACACACAATTATTAAAAGACAAAACTATTTTTAAAAAAGACACAATTACCAAAAAAAGTAATTAAAGGGTCCTTCCACACACAACACGGTAAAGTGCCATTCATATAAAACTCACTTAAACTTTCATATCAAGGTGGGGGCCACAAAATATCGTCACGAGGGCCGCAATTGGCCCGCGGGCCGCAAGTATGAGACCCATGATTTACAACTTCTGCGAGCTGTGGTATTTTTTTTCCTATTTTTTTTATTATGACCTTTATTTAACCAGGAAAATCTCATTGAGATTAAGAACCTCTTTGTCAAGGGAGACCTGGCCAAGATTTGCAGCAGCAAATACAAAACAGAGTTACAAAATTACAGTTTAAACAGAAACCAAGGACAAACAAAAGAGCAAAATAAGATTACATTTACAAGCAGATTATGAAAAACACATACATGTTGTGGAGTCGGCCTCAAGTGCTCTGTTTTGATTTATTTTTTCTTTCTTTTATTTAACTTTCTTTTTATTGAACATTTTAACAAACATTTTGCGTACATCTGGTATACATAAATCAAACCCATCCAATAATGCATCTTCAGATTAAACTTGACATTTTTTCTCAATCTTTCATCTTGGATCAGATATAAAATAACTTTACCTTTTTATATACTGCAACTGAAATAGTAGTCATCCACTGTTATCCAAAAATGATGACTAATTAAACAGCAGTTTGTTCCAGCAAAAATAGAGAAATAAAAAATAATATTCATAAAAGGAAAAAACAAACAAACGATCAATCAAATTAGAAATAATTATAGTAAAAAAGAATAAATAAAAAACAGAACTTTTCAACTTCTGTAGCTACGAACCAGGATACTTTTCTTTCTAATGATGGACATCTCAGGTAAAGTCAGACCTAATTGGTTTTATGTACACTACCCATTTTTTCTTTTAAATCTGTCCTCCTCCAGTCTCAGGGAGAAAGTTAACTTTTCCATCACATAAGTATTATGTATAACTTCAACCCAGTCCTCAATCTTAGGTTCCTCCTTCTTCATCCACTTTCTGGTAATTGCTTTTTTGCTTGCAATCAACATTACTTTATACATGTGTTTGTCTCCTAATCTCGTAAAATCTATGTCTGATTTCCCCAAATATAAAACCAACAAAGTAGGTGGAAGGTCTACATACAGTACAGTTTTAATTTCTTGAGCGTGGCGGTCGTTCATGCTGCTGTTAATAGTGTGTTATAACAGTGCATCTGTGTATGTGTTTGTCTGTGCAGCCTCTGTCGCAGCGGAAACAGGAGCATGAAAAGAGACGTAAGGAGATCAAGGATCATTGGATTCGAGCTAAAAGAAAACTGGTAAGATGTCCTGTTTTGTAGGAGACAGTATTATATATTATATAATATTATATTATTAATTAATATTAATATATATCCATCTAATATAATATAATATTAATATTAATATTATATTAGATGGAGTGTGAGGCGAATCTGCGGAAAGCCAAGCAAGGTTACATGGTCCGCTGCGAGGAGTACGAAAAGGCCAAAACAGCAGCCTGTCGAGCTGAGGAGGAGGGAGGAGGGTCTACAGCAAAGTCTGTGGAGAAGAAGAAACGAGTTGAGGAGGAGGCGCGCAACAAGGTATTTATCATGTTTTCCTAATGCTCCCTATACATCAGAAGACTTTGAAAAGATTTGGAAAAGACTATCAGCTCACACCTGCTCACATCTAAAGACAAGTTTAGAGTTTTTAGTCCCAGCCTAGTCTCACACTGAGATTTTAGACAGACTGTCAATCTGGCAGGGTCACTATTTACAAGACTACAAGTAGATTCTTTTCGCTGTTTTTACCTACCGTGCAATTTTCCCCCCCATCATGCTCTTAGTAAAAACTGACCAAATGGAGAAGAAGCAGCTTTTGGCTCCAGCTGCTCTAGTGTGTGCAGTGCTTTTTGTTGTTGTTGTTTTTTTTCCAACACAAACAAAAGATGCCACAAAATGCCCCCTCACAAAGGTGAAAAAAGGTTTCTGTTTTTATCACATGAAAAGTTGACTATTTTACAATAAAAATAGATATAAAGAAGAATAATGGAAAGGAACATTTAGAAATGAATTCATGATATATATGTATGTCCTATTTAATTATGTGTTTAATTGAATAATTATATTTATCAGCTCTATCAACTTTCATTTAGTTGATTATACATTAATTACTTATTATTTATTACTTATTTATGTATACATTTATTTATACATTTTAACTGGGTCTCCTTACTGTTCTCTTTACTAAGAAACAGCGCCCCCAAAAATCTAAATATATGACATCACCATATTTTTATTTAGCTTACTAGCATTATTGTGATGTCACTTTTTCCTGTGGAAGTGGTTTTACTGGCCGGTCTGGAACCAGGGACCTTTCCCCCGCTCATCTATTGGTTGGTGATTGTGTTACGTCACTGAGACTTGAGATAATATCAAACACGTTGGATATGATCCAAACCCAAGACTAGGACTAGACTGATATGAAACAGTGCAGATTACTACCTTAAACTTAAAGATGGAGATGATGGGAGCGCTGTGACTCCAGTAAAACTCCTAGATTTACTAAAGACTTTCAGTTTTTAGTCTGGGACTGGGGAAATCATTTGGTGTAAGCCCAGCATAACTTTAACCTTTATTTATACTGGTGAGCTCATTTACCCTTTGGAGTTTTGGGCTATTTTGTCTATTGAAAATTGTGTTTTCTTTCTTTCAAACACAATCATGCTCGATGAAGAATTCTAAATGTTGCAAATGTTAACACAGGTTGCAAATATAACATATAAGAGGTAAAATGAGGATAACATCTAGGTGTATATTTTTATACAAAAAATATTTGACCATATCTCCGGTTGTACTTCCCCTATCCTCTATCATAATAGACCTTTTTTTGTGTATGTTTGTATGGGCTGAAATATGTGCCACCAGAAACTGAATTTGAATTATTTATATTTAATTTTGAATTGCTTAACTTGAATAATTCCATTAAAAAACTGAATTTGAATCACATAATTTGAATTAGTATTGTTCAATTTGAATCATTTTATTGAAAAACTGGATCTGAATTGTAATTTTGAAATTGAATTTATTAGTTTGGAACTGAACATTCTGTTCTCACAATTCAAATTCAGTTCGCAAAATTCAATTTAAATTTTTTGCGACGAATTTCCGGGTAGTCGAGGCGGAGCAATCGAGCACAGATACACAGAGCGCCTCTTCGGCCAATCAGCACCTCCGTTTTCTTTTGTAATATTTGTTGCCGCCCAGTTGCCATAGCGCCTCTTCGGCCAGTCCATGGTCAAGCCAGTCTAACTTCTTCCTCCGTTTCGTGGCGAGTGGCAACCGGGTGGCAACAAATGTTACGATAAAAAAACGAATGTGCTGATTGGCCGAAGAGGTGCTCTGTGTATCTGCGCTCGATTGTTCTGCCTCAACTACTCAGATGTTCATCGCAGAAGATTGAGTTTCGCAAACTGAATTAGAATTGTGAGAACTGAATGTTGAGTTCCAAACTAATAAATTAAATTTAAAATTACAATTCAGATCCAGTTTTTCAATACAATGATTTATATTGAACAATACAAATTCAAATTATGTGATTCAAATTCAGTTTTTTAGTGCAATTATTCAAGTTAAGCAATTCAAATATAAATAATTCAAATTCAGTTTCTGGTGGCATATATTTCAGATCATATCTTTGTTTATGTTGAGTTGAAATTATGTTTATCTGCCACATTATCACTTTGGAATTAAGTTTAAAGTTCAAAACGTTAACTTTACACACTGTGTGTGCGTGTGCGTGCGCAGTCAGACGAGGCGGAGGCCACCTACCGGACTTGTATAGCAGATGCCACCGCTCAGCAGATGGAGCTGGAGCACACAAAGGTCACAGTGCTGAGACAACTGCAGGACGTCATCAAACAGAGTGACCAGACCATCCGCTCGGTCCGAACAAACACACAGACACACACACCTCATTCTTATAAAATATATCCCTTTTTACTGTACTCCAGGTTTTGAGCAGCTCTCCCCTGATTCTTTTGTGGTACCTCTCCCTTCCACTAGGCGACCATCTCGTACTACCAGCTCATGCACATGCAGACGGTAGCCTTGCCGGTCCACTACCAGACTCTGTGTGAGAGCAGTAAGCTGTACGACCCCGGCCAGCAGTACGCCGCACACGTGCGAGATCTGCAGCTGCCGGAGCAGCCGAGCGCTCAGTACACATTTGAGAACTACTCTCCCTCCAGCTCATCACAGTAAGAGCTTCAGTCAGAGCCCAAATCATCCCCTTTTTCATTTAAATCTTTAAAGTTCAATACTTTTGTCCTAATGATTTTATGACACTGTACAAAAATGTTTTAAAAATCATCAAAATCAGTGTTATTTTATTAATCATTGATCCCATATTGTGATAAAATACCCCTTGCATTTAGTATGCATAAAATGATTCTGTTATGTAAACAAACTCGCAATTTTGAAAATGAATATAGTTATGTAGTTCTGATTAGAACTGAAGTTGGTTAAAATATGTAATTCAGTGAAAGTGGAAAGTAATACTAATATATAATTTTATGACACAAGGACATTTTCTCTCATGACATCAGAGTAATGTAATCAGAGTAGTTTTTTGAGACGATGCACATGGATTAATCAAGCAAGACACATCTTGCTAATTAAAAGGATTTTGATGTGTTGCTAGGCAGATTATGCAGCCTTTGGACCGAGCGCGGCTTGCAATTTGTGGCTTCACATTCACTGTACAGCAAGGGTCTCAAACTCGCGACCCTCGTGACGATATTTTGTGGCCCCCACCTTGATATGAAGGTTTAATGTCAGTTTTATATGAATGGCACTTTACCGTGTTGTGTGTGGAAGGTCCCTTTAATTACTTTTATTAACTGTGTTTTGTGTATTAATTGTGTCTTTTTTGGGTAATTTTGTTTCTTTTTTTTTTGTCATTTTGTGTCTTTTTTTGGGGTCATTTTGTGTCTTTTTTTGGGGTCATTTTGTGTCTTTTTTTGGTAATTTTGTCTTTTTTTGGGGTCATTTTGTGTTTTTTTTGGGTCATTTTGTGTCTTTTTTTTGTCATTTGTTTTGTCTTTTTTTTGTCATTTTGTGTCTTTTTTTTTTTATTTTGTGTCTTTTTTTGGTCATTTTGATACTGCCTCCAGCAGCCCCCAGGTTATTTGAGTTTGAGACCTCTGCTGTACAGACACGAGTTATAAAAATTATCTAACTATCAGCAAGAAAGCTATTATGTGTATTTAACAAAAACTATTTAAAAAAACAACAATCAATTGTCTTATACCACATTGCAGGAGCCACAGACCGAGGAATGACAGTTTCAACAACGAGCTGATGAGCCACAAAGACAGTCCTGCCTCCAGTGTGGACACAGCAGCTGCAGACAACAGAGACACATTGGCTCAACGCAAGAGTAAGTAATGTCTGCTGCTGTTGTTATCAAATAAAATCAAATGTATTTATATAGCACATTTCATATGACAGGCGAGTGTGTTATTGAGACATCCAGCCTGTGGTTGCATGTATTTTATTTTCTCTTCTCATTACGTATTTCTAATGTAACAACAACAATCAAAACTCAATGTAAATCACTTTCTCATTATGTCCTCTTGTTTTCAAATGAGCCAATCTAAGATTGTCAACACCTGACAAAGTTGCTCTATTCAGCCATGCAAACCCATTATTAGGGCCTCGGGACAATCGCACCGAGCACTGGTCCCATACAGCAATAGCTGTAGGGACCAGTGCTCGGGGCGATTTTCTTATTCCTCTTCCGGACGCAATTTCGTCCCGCTACTAGTCCTACAACTTAAAGCGTTGCAGGACAAATTATATATCAAAACGTGCGGTTTGATCGGGATCGGTGTGCTATTACTTTTTCCTACAGAATGCGAATTTTTCGCGAAAAACTGCTTAAAATTTTGCACTGAAATGAATGGGACGGTCGACAAAAAATGAGCGAAAAAGAACAATCATTGGAGATTTTTAAACGTCTACTTCTCCGGCATAATTTCACCTAGAGACTCCATTTAAACTTTAAACAGTAGACACAAGTCTTGTGTATCGGTGTATTAATCCACATTTCGATAGGTCATATAGTTTTTTATCAATCCCTGTTCAATGACCATGATAATTTTTGGAGAAATTCTGAGATTATAATGGGTGTGTATTGCACGGAATGTTCGTGTCAGAGTGTGTGATGTCATCGCTCAGAGTGTAGAGGGAGAGGTAAAACTGTCAAAAAATAAATTTTAAAACTGCGCTCCAGGCCGCAAATTCCACTCTACAGAAATAATTTATACATAGAAACGTAGCAAAATTTGTCTTCTCACTCACAATCCTCTGGTAAAGCTGTCAGAGTTATAGTTTGGGCGTAAGACGCAGAGATGATCCACCAACACGCACCAACAGCCTCATTGGCTCCCATATTAAAAACGCAAGAAGATTTCGGGAAAAGGGGAAAAAAAATGTTTTTTTTAGATCGCTCTAACAAAGCTATTTTTTCATTTTTCTTAAAAAAAAAACATATGTAGACGTTCAGGAAGAACTCAGGACACTCAAAGTGAAGTCGGATCAATGATAGGTATTATCGTTTTGCCAAAAATGCTTTCTGTTCGAGACCAGAAATTTCAGTCTGTCCACCTCTGCTGTCACTATGCCGTAACAGGTGCCAGTTAATTCTGTTGATTGCTTTGATCTGATTGCCTTTGATCTTTGATGTGATTACAGTTACAGATACACACACACACACACAAATGCGCATAAGCACGCACACTCCTCACACATGCATACACATGCTTCAAACACACGCATGCACACACACACACACACACACACACAGTAACTTTATGTGATTTTAATTACACACACACACACACACACACACACACATTTACATTTACATTTAGCAGACGCTTTTATCCAAAGCGACTTACAGGAAGAGTAAAAACAAACACACACACACACACACACACACACACACACACACACACTTTGAGGTTAAAGGGCATAGTAGCCCCCGTGGCCCTTTCAAAATTTCATCAGAGGAAATTTTCTAGTTCTGATTACAACTACTCACATATTCTTGTCCCTTTGTCATCACCAGGGCAGGGCCACAAGTCGTGGGGTTCAACAGTGAGCGATGACAGTGTTGGAGGAGAGGGAGGCCTCGAGTCTCCTTCTGCCAGCACAAGTGAGTGACAACTTGGTGCTGTTGAAACAGAGTCACAGTAACATACATATTTATAAATAGCCCGCGGGAAAGATTTCATTGATTTTTCCACTGAAAGGAAGATTGAGTGAGAGTGTCTTTTTATTTAAGAGATAATATTCAAACTAGATTTTATATTTATTAATTAACTAATAAAGCATCAAAAGAACATACATTGACATCTATAAAAAACAACCCTCAACATTAAATATTATTAAAAGAATAAAAAGTAATGTATATTAATGCAATGGGAAAATGCTCACATGGTAAAACAGACATTTCTCCCACCACCCGATACACCATCTGATTTGAAGTTAATTAATAAGATAAAGTACTTTTTGCTTGTTGTGTCAGTTTCACTCATTAATTTCAGTCTGACCAATTTCGAAGAATTGCAAAAGTGTCCTGTATTTCTCTGATTTCATCAATTTTTTGATATATTTAATATACGCATATTTATCCTAGGTGACATCAGTAAAATTGCCCGGACGTCATCCACTGGAACGATGTCGTCCAATGAGGACGCAGACGAGAAAGATGGAAATGTGAACTCATTTGAAACTCCAAGTAAGATTGACAGATTAATGTGAATGTTTGATAACATGATCAGACTGACAGTTTCCTGGATTGTGTATGATATGGGTTGTTTTTCTTCAGACATAAACGGCATGGATCCTGATGTGGGGGCGTCCACCAGACCTTTCCGTAACGTCGGCCTGTCTAAAGCAGCTCAGACCCATCGACTGAGGAAACTACGGACTCCTTCCAAATGCCGCGAGTGTGACAGCTACGTTTACTTCCAGGGAGCAGAGTGTGAGGAGGTGAGTCCTCCATCTTCTCTTTTAACATCTAACCTGCAAAAAGAGGGACTTAGGATGACGATGTCCATGATGTCAACACCTTCTCCGTCCTCCCAGTGTTTCCTGGCATGCCACAAACGCTGTCTGGAGACTCTGGCCATCCAGTGCGGCCATAAGAAGCTGCAGGGCCGTCTGCAGCTCTTCGGCAGGGACTTCTCTCAGGTAGCCAGCTGTGCCAGTGACGGCATCCCCTTCATCATCACCAAGTGCATCTCCGAGATAGAGAGACGGGCGCTCAAGATGAAGGTGAGAAAGTAAATTTATAGTAGAGGTGTGAATCCACAGAGGCCCCACGATATGATTTTTCCCAATACTTGAGTCACAATTAGATATTATTGCGATTTCAAGAATTACGCGATATTGTGAGTATTGCAATACAATATATTGCGATTTAACTGTTTAACTGCATTTTTTGTTCACAAAATTAAATTAAATCAAGAATTATTTTTTGTTAAATTAGAGAAAAATTCTCAGTCTATTCATCTCACTTCAATTTTTTTGTTTTTCCACAATGATGGTTGTAGAACCTGATAATGTAATAAATTCCCGATAATGTAATAACCCCAATAGTGTAATAAAAATCTGCACTTGAGTCCATTGAAAATGTAATAAAACCTGATAATGTAATAACTTCCCGATAATTTAATAAAGTGCATTTCCCAATAATGTAATAAAGTATAACACCAAGCACCTTTAGATTTCAAGAAGCCGTTGAATGCATTCGTGTGTCATGGATACCTCATTTGTGAAAAACGGATGAACGGGTCAAAAGTTAATAAACATTCAAATTTGACCTGTTGGTGGCGCTAGAGCTCTTCAGCTAGAGTTGCCTACACAGTATCACCACTTGAACCCAAGTAATGGGTGGTCTGCTGTTAAATTATTACAATATTGGGGAATTATTACATTATCAGGACTTGCAAAATGAAGGCTAACCTGATAATGTAATAAACTCCCATTAATGTTATACTTTATTACATTATTGGTAAAAAGGTGTATTACATTATTGGGAAATGCACTTTATTACATTATCGGGAATTTATTACATTATCAGGTTCTACAAGTGTCAAACCCACAGACACACACAACAAAGTATTCAGTCAAACTGAACTGATATCAATCATGTATGGACGACAACAATTGCAGCACTTTGTCAAACTTTTTTTTTTAATGAAACATTAAAAAAAAGCCTAAGTTTACAGCGTTATTTAGAAAACTTCACATGATATCCTGATGCACATGGTGCCTATAGATTCCTTAGATCTTCTAGATTCATATGATACCAGTATCTCCAGTATATTCCTAAAAGTGAGCTCACTATGGAACCCGGGGAAAAAAGGTGAAAATACTAATGGCCAGTCAGCCGGCACAATGCTTAACATCGATACTTGACAGCCATTATTATACGATATTATATTGCCACGTAAAATATTACGATACTATGCTGTATTGTTCCCCCCACACCTCTAATTTATAGTGTATTAAAGTGAGATATGCATGTCTGAGTCTTTGCCACAGAGGTATTTTAACCTATCCGCTTTCTCCTCACAGGGCATCTACAGGGTGAACGGGGTCAAGACTCGTGTGGAGAAGCTGTGTCAGGCCTTTGAGAATGGAAAGGAGCTGGTGGAGCTGTCCCAGTGTTCACCACATGACATCAGCAACGTCCTCAAGCTTTACCTCAGACAGGTACACATGCAAGAGTAAAACAGTGTTCTTAAGCCACTTATTGGTCTAAGGAGCAATGGCAGCTATTGTGGTGGCAGCTAATGTGCCAGAATAAAGTAGTTCATCTCCACTCATTTACAGTTTTAGTATAATAAACCACTGTCAAAAGATCATTATTAACATCAGTATGTTTATTGATGTGTAACATTTAAAGTCCCCCTTTGAACCCTACCAAGCCGTTTTAAGTCCTGCAGCTCTATGGAATCAGCACAATCATGGCTAGAAGTGGGAGCAACTCATACATTTCTTTTGTGATGAATAACACAAGTTGTAATGACATAAATCATTAAAGTAAAAAGAGGGTTGAAATTCTGTTGAATTTTTTTTTTTTAAATGGGGGGGGGGGAAAAATATTTTTATATAGAAAACCTTATATATAAATGCCATTTATACATATAAAAATATCAGAATTTGATTTTGACAGAAGTATCACAATTTTAAGCTTCGTTTTGGTTACTTTGGAAACATTCATAACCTATGATCAGTTTCAAAGTCTGATGATAATGCCTGTTTTTACAATTTCTTCCTGCAATAAATTGTGTATTTTCGGTGATCACTAAAAGAAGTTTGAGTTCAAAGGGTTAAAAAGTGGGGGTTTTTATGCTGCCTAAATGTCCAACATAGACTATTCTGACATGCATCTTTGCAGGTTTGTCATTAAATATACTCATTATAATTAATGGAGCACCTCTTACACTTCTTCCTGTATCTGTCACTCCCAGCTGCCAGAGCCCATCATGCCGTTCCGCCTGTATAACAGTCTGATGGGTTTGGCGAAGGAGAGTCTGCAGAGTGAAGCAGAGACAGCAGAAGGAGAGGAGGCTGAGTCCAACAGTCACCCAGCACTGGGTAAAGGTCCGGAGCTGGTGGATCTGGGCCCCGACACAGATGCAGAGATACTGGTCCTGGTGGACAAGCTGAAGGAGCATCTGAAAGATCTGCCGAAGGCTAACATCGCTACACTTCGCTACATTATTCGCCACCTTCGGAGGTCAGTAATTAAAAAAAAAAAAAAAAAGGCTTGTAGAACCTGATAATGTAATAAATTCCCGATAATGTAATAAAAATCTGCACTTGAGTGCATTGAAAATGTAATAAAACCTGATAATGTAATAACTTCCCAATAATGTAATACACTTTTTACCAATAATGTAATAAAGTATAACACCAAGCACCTTTAGATTTCAAGAAGCTGTTGAATGCATTCGTGTGTCATGGATACCTCGTTTTTGAAAAACAGATGAACGGGTCAAAAGTTATTAAACATTCAACTTTGACCTGTTGGTGGCACTAGAGCTCTTGAGCTAGAGTTGCCTACACAGTATCACCACTTGAACACAAGTAATGGGTGGTCTGCTGTTAAATTATTACAATTTTGGGGAATTATTATATTATTAGGACTTGCGAAATGAAGGCTAACCTGATGATGTAATAACCTCCCATTAATGTTATACTTTATTACATTATTGGGAAATGCACTTTATTACATTATCGGGAAGTTATTACATTATCAGGTTTTATTACATTTTCAATTGACTCAAGTGCTGATTTTTATTACATTATCAGGGTTATTACATTCTCGGGAATTTATTACATTATCAGGTTCTACAAGGCTTTCTTATTACCAAATCTTTCCAGACTCTCTTATTTACTCTTGATCCTTCCTCTATCTCCCCCTCCAGGATTGCAGAGCTAGAGGAAGATAACAAGATGAGTCCCAGTAACTTGGGTATTGTGTTTGGCCCCTCACTGATGCGTCCCCGTCCCACCGGGGCCACGATCTCCCTGTCCTCTCTGGTTGATTACCCCCACCAGGCCCGCATCGTAGAAACCCTTATAGTCTTCTATTTATCCATCTTCCAGTCCAAAACCTCTCAGTCCAACAAAAGCGGTCGCTCTGCTTCCACCTCCACTCAGCAGGTAAGATTCCCTCTCATTTTATTTTAGCACTATGACTTCATATTTTATGATACAAGTAGTCACTTTATGAACTGTAGTATATTAGGAATGCACTGCTGAGCCTTTCAAGGGAGCTGTGGGCTTTATATGAAACTTGATGTGAAATTAATGAAAAGCCAATGAACTGCTGTTATGGTCCTGTAGTTTTACTACGCCACAGCCAAATATTTGCATTTGCACTGCAGCATATCATTTAATAGAACTCACCAGAAGAGAGAGCAACACTGTGTCCCTTGTGTTTATTACTGGGCTTTAACCCTCTGAAATCTTCGGCTATTATGTCTGTTAAAAAAATCTTTACCATGCCATGTTGGTATCAGTTTTTTCAGCGTTGCCTCACCTATATGTCCTGATAATTCATTTTTAACTTTGACTTACTCGATCAAAATGTTGAACCCAAAAGAAACTAAATCTGATAAAAAAAATCTGATCTTGAAAAACGATGTCTCAAAACACAGAATTTTAAATATTGCAAATATGAATACAGGTTGCAAATATACCATACAACAGGTAAAATGAGGATAATATCTAGTTCAATATTTCATACCAAATATATTTGACAATATCTCCAGTTTTACTTGGCCGATTATCATCAAAAAAACATCTGGCATGGAGTTTCAAGCCAGAACTTTAGAGGGAAGCTGATGTCAAGGCTCAATGTTGCTTCATTTTTATGTCTTCACATCATGAAGAAGCAATACTATACTTAATGTTTAAACAGTCATTTGTTGGTGTATGTGGGTGTGCATATTGTCCTCAGATTCTGAATCAGAGCAACTCTGTTTAAATATTGTCTTCTTTTTGCTCAAAAGAAACAAGCCAAAATGCTTTACTCCATTAACCATTGTGTGACATCTATGTCCACTTCTTTTATCCAGTTTTTTGTCTATTATGTTTGATTAGGGTGTGAGCGGTGGCTAGTTAATATATATTTAATGTTTAAACCCTAACCCTTACTCCTGGCAAATGTCAGTTCACCCAAAAGAAATGGCAGCATGTTTTCAAATGAAAAGTGGTCTTATGGAAATATATGATGTGTATATATATATATGTATATATATATATATATATATATATTTTTTTTTTTTTTTTTTTTTTTTTTCATGAACATCCACCCGCATTCTTCATTCAGTTATGGCCCTGATTCATTTGCACTATAAACACTCATGTTACTTCTTTTAATTTAATGTGCAATATTCTCTGTACAATGGTCCATATTCAACTGCTGACTCTGTCTACATTGTATATAATGTTCTTTCAAATTAAATTGTTTTTTAAATTGTTAATACTTTTAAAATATTTTTTACTTGTTTATTTGCTAATACCTTTTTTATATTTTTAGTTTGTACTGCCTGTTGACTATTTGTTAGTTATGTACCATCCAATTTGCTGCTGTAACTCTAGAAATGTCCCCTTTGTGGGACTAATAAAATATTCTATCCTAATTTTGGAATACAGCTTTGCATGTCCTGACAACAATCTCTTTATTTCCTGGTCCAGGGTAGTGTGGCAGATGACAAGATAGGGAGCTCTGCTGATGGAGAGGAGGATGGAGGCAGAGAGGAGCCAAATAAAGCAGAATCTGACAAGATGGAGGAGGGATGTGGTACGTATTTTATGAAGCCTAGGTTGTATAATACTGTTGTAAATGCATATCAACCAACTTTCTTTTTTAATTAGTGTAAATTTAGAACAGTTAAATAATGTTCTAGAAGCACTATAGCCTGGGTATACCCATACTGCCTTGCACGCTCGATTTCATTTTGAACTGCCAAGGGGTCTGGAAACTAAAGCCCTTAGCACTCTTAACACTGCCGGTAGACTGTGAGCTGAAACTACAGAGCAGCCAGAGTCAGAACATGCTGCAGAAAAACGTTGCAGAAGCAGAATTGAGCATTTTAGTCTCAAAGTAGAGATGGGCTAGTCTGGCTATGTAAACCATAGATGTAAACATCAATTTCTGTTGCCCTACATACATCATCTGGTATAACTGATACGATTGGCTTAGAGCTACGTACTTTTGATAAAAATTCGTAGCACCCAATAAACTGCTCTGGAGGATCGTAAACCACGTCTCCTCTACAGAGAAATGAATGGCTGGTTTCCAGACTAATCTCATTTGTGATTAGTCTGGTGTTAGCCAGGCTAGAAGCACTCATTGACATCACAGTATTTAAAAGTGGGCAGAATGCACGTGTCACTTCTTTATGATTTCGCCATGTTTAATTTTTTAAAACTCTGTTGAACCATGGCTCTTTGTCTCCGTTCAGAAAGTTCTTTAGGGTCACTGGGGTCTAGTGAGCAGCTCCCAGACTCTGACTCAGAGCTGGATGAGAGCAGTCAGAGGTCTGCACAGTCACGCAGCATGCAGAAACAGGAGAGCGAAGGGAGCATGGACGACCGGCTGAGCTTCAGGGACAGTCTGGACCTGTCCAGCCAGTCTGCAGCCCAAACAGAACCAGAACAAGACGCGGATCAGGACCACGACAGTCCCGACTTAGCAGAGCCCCCTGCACTGCCGGACAGCGGGCCACCAGATGAAAACACGGAGGCAGAGCGGGACCTGAGCGCCACTCTGGCTGAGCTCAACGTGAACCAGTCCAACAACAACAAGTACCCGTGCTCCCCCGTTTTAAGCCTATCGGGGCTTCCACTGGCTCGTCTCTGTGGAAAGAAATTACCCCTGACCAGAAACAGGGACAGTGAGCCCGAGTTTGTCTAATATTGTTATCAGAATCATTGTTTGTGTGTAAAGTCTGTTAGAGATTAGCGACAGGATGGTTGATCTGGTTTTTACCCTTTTAAAATCCAGCAAAACCTGCACTGAGGGGCATACTGTGTTGTGTGCATCAAGATGAAATTTTTGCAGGTGTGAAATCTCTGCACGCTTACTGCTGATTGATGAGATTTATTCCTGTCATTTCAAAAGGTTTTAACTAAAAAAAAAATAAAGTATTTTTGCTGTTTGTGTCTTTACTCGTTGCTCTTGCAAGCTTGAGGAAAGGTTGCTGGGAAGTCACATCAGAATGCAGAATTTCAAAATCTCTTTAAAGTGCTGCTGGTTTTATTTCAGCACTAACATTTAAAAATAAATTTAGCAGTATCTTGTTGCCTGTTATTTCCTTGTTATGGATGTTTGGAATATTTTAATAAACATTTAATTTTAAAAAGACTTTCGTATTCAATCTGCTACCTTGTTCTGACATCTCTGTGTATTTTACAGGTCAAAGACGGATAAGGGAACAGGTACAGTGAGCATAGATGTATTCACTTCCCTTGTGCTGGGGAGGGCACTGTAGGAAATGTTTCCTTTTTAAGCTGCACCATGTGAGGCACAACAACCAGTTGTAAAAGGTTCAGTGTGCTGCAGCATGGCTTTCAAAAGGAAAAAGAAGGTAGGATTCTAAAACTATTAACAGCTTGATGGAGATCAAATTATTACTTAACTTCTAGTTTTTAAATAAGCAAAGGGTAAAATTATGTGAATGAAAACAATATTTGATTTTATTTTGAAAAGTTTATTTTACAAAATCAGGAATAACAAGAAATACTATTTAAACGAGTCAAAAGCAGAAGGATAATCCATGGATTAGTGATGAAAGATGTAACATTGTCTGGTTTCTTCACTGGTTCTCCTAAATGATGATCCAGAAGAATATCTGAAAATTATAACATACAAAGCATGTTTTATTTAAAAGCAACTTATGGTCCAAACGTGCTGAGCTCATAAATCCCAGGGTAGCACCCGCTGCAAAGTAACACAAAAGCCTCTGAGATCTTTAAATATTAATGCTATACAAAAATTTACAGAACAAGAAGTATAATCTCTTCCATGTTCTATCATGGTTGAACTGTAGGCACTCACCTGTCACTGCACCAGTCTGTATGTGATGTACCTGCCAGCAGTTTCACTGGGTCTGATGATCTTTACTACCTGCAAAAGTTGTTGAACAAGAGAGTTTACTGATCTGACGACAGTACAGGTTTATGCAAATACATGAAGGGACTGTATAAATTATAGCTGTTGCCAAGCGTTGCATGCAAATATTGCTCCTGAAATCCACTTTATGACATGTGTCTTGTTTGATAGATTTTGCCACGATTCCCATCAGCAGTAAAGGTAAATTCCTGAAAATTACATGGTCCTAATAAGACTGGACTGAAAGGAAATATCCTGTAAATATTAGTAAATTAATGGCTTGAGAATTCTGAATGCTGACACTTTACTAAGACAAGCAGTTAATCAGGACCAATCCAAGATCAAATACACAGCACCATGCAATCATTACAATGTTAATAATTAGAAATGTCTTCTAGATGCATTACCTGTCCTCTTTTTAAGCCAAAGTAGCGAGCCACAGGGTCCCCCGCCTGGATCCTTGGCAACTGACTTTCCTTTAATTTACTGAGGTAAGAACATTAAGGAAGGATAACAAAGACATGTTCATAAAGAATTGATTTTCTTTGAGAAACTAAAAACAGCTCCCTTGTGGTGCAAATGTAAAGCACCCGCTTATTTATTCACTAAAAATGGCCAAGTGCATTTTTTGTGCAGGCAAATCTAATTTAAACATTGTTAAATTGAATAATTGTAAATAGTGCAGTGTGTGGAAGGATACTATCTTGCCAGAAGTTCAGTCACTTCCTCTTTCGTCATAACAATGTGCTCTGGAACAAGCTGAAAGATAAAGAATCAAAAACAAAAAATGTACTTTAAACATCAGTCTGTAAGATCACTTTTTAAATACAGTGGCATTTTTTAATGAAGTGGGCTTAGTGGTGTGTTGTTTACCTCGTGCTCTGTGATGTTAATAAGCAGCTCCTGTTGTAGAAACTGTTCCAATATGTATTTGGGTGCCATGTCAACTAGAGACTGTGAGGAGACATTTGATTAAATATGTTGAATAAGATAGCAAAATCAAAAACTGGAAGAGGGTGAAACAAGATAGTCATAGTGTAATTACAACAGATGTTCAGAAACCATACGCATCATTGGTTTGGTTAAAATGTAAGAGTCTACCTGTTTGGCTGATGGTGTCATGCCCATCTGAACCACGATGATGGCCCGTGTGATGTTCTCTTCCTGCATCCTCTGACAGTACATCTTAATCGTCTTGATTCCCACCTTAGGCTCCTCTGAAAAGAGAAGGAAAAGTCAAGCATAAAGGCACAGTCAGAAATCCACGACATCCATCCATGGAAGGATATACTGGCTATACTATATATCTTTATTTCCAGGACAATTTGTGTATTTTTTAATAAAGGATGGCTGGACAGTCAGTACTTAATAATTGTATTAACTAGGGCCGGGATTAATCTAATTAATTAGAGGCTTTGTAATTAATTAATCGAAATTAATCGCATTTTAATCGCATAGAAATATTTGACCTGAGAACAGTGAGAAGTAATTTTTTTCATATGGATTTTTAGTATACCATTGAATAATGACTGAATACATAAGCTTAAGCAACAAAAATATTGTTTATTTTTGTTCAAGTCCAACAGACCAGTAGCCTGGGTATACCCAGACTGCCTTGCGCGCTCGAATTTGATTTCGAACCTCCAGCCAGTCTGGAAACTAAGCGATTTTGCTAGCCCTGTTTTAGGGATCCAATCACAGAGCGGGGAGGGACGGTGAGACGATGACGCGTACTACTCGGCACTTGGAAGCTTTCCGGATCCAACATGGCTGCTGCAGACGCGAAACTCTCTTTAGCTGTAGATGGTGTTTTAAATAGTTTAGAGCGAAAGTTGAAAGGCGAAAGGTCTCTCGGCAGCTCCGCTGTCCCCCGGCTCGGAGCCAGATCACAGGTAGCGGGACTATTAGCGCCGCACGGGCGGTTTCTGCGGCTCGTTGCGCCGAGCCGCCGAGACCGCCGGTCACCGCGGGTGATCTGGCTCCGAGCCGGGGGACAGCGGAGACCCGCAGCAGCTTGTTTATTGCCCATAAAATCAGTGGATGTGTGTGGCTGAATGACATGAGGGGGAATAAAGCGTGAAAATAAATAATCTTGCAGAAAGCGAGAACTGGAGAAGCAAAGCAGCAGCAACACTCTCTCATAGACACACACACAACAAACATCCATTTCTGTTGCTCTACTACGTCATCTGGTATAACTGATCTGATTGGCTAAGAGCTACCTACAGACGCTTTGATAGACATTCTAAGCGTCCAATAAACGGCTCCGGAGGATCGTAAACCACACCTCCTCTACGGAGAAAAGCATTGAAGGTGTCCAGACCTAATCTCCAATGAGATTTGGTCTGGTGTTAGCCAGGCTAACAGACCAGTGCAATTTTTGCCATTAAGTGTAGCAATAGCATATTTAGAAATATAGTACATTTCAGAAATTCAGGTAGCCTATAGGTAGGTAGACCTTCTGTAAACTATAATACTTTGTTTTGTTTTTTTAAAGTAAAACACAATCCACGCTAGCTACCACACAAGCCGCTAGCTGCTATATGTTTTGCATTGAGGTGATACTTGAGGCTCGATGTGCTGCGGTGATATGTGAATTCCTTGTTGTATAGCAACACAACCATGCTCTTATCGACGCTTCCATCCGTTGGTTTTTTGTAACAAAATGTCTCATCATCCACGGGGCCAACCAAAGCGCTCTCATCAGCTTCTTCCTTCATGTTCACTGTGGTTTGTTCTCATGAACGCTAGTTGGTGCTCCAGTATAATCAAAAGCATGATCGCACTTATTTTTGCATAAATGCAAAAATAAGTGCGATCAAATGCATCAATTTTTTTCCGCGTTCATTTTTGTGTAATTAATTAATCTTAATTAACGCGTTAAAGTCCCGGCCCTAGTATTAACATATAGAGCTGTAACAATTATTCGATTGATCGAACAATATTATTATATTAAATTAATCGTCAACTATTTTGATAACCGAATAATTGGTTTGGTTATTTTTTTAAAGACAATAAGTCCAAATTTTCTGATTTCAGCTTCTTCAATATGAATATTTCTGGTTTCTTTGTTCCTTTATGAAAATAAACTGAATATCTCTTTGGTTTGTGGACAAAACAAGATTTGAGGACGTCATCTTGTGGTTTGGGAAACACTGATTGATATTTTTCAACATGTTATTGACCAAATAACTAATCGATTAATTGATAATCGACAGATTAATCGATAATGAAAATAATCGTTAGTTGCGGCCCTATTAACATACCAGGAAAGAAAACAAACATCTGGTCGGTGGGGTCATCGTTGTGGGCCACCAGCACAGTGAGGTCTGTGCGTCTGGGGCGTCCCTCGCTGGGCTTGTCTCCAAACTGACTCTTGAACTCGTCCAGTGTCTGGTCCAACTCGTCCTGTGTCACCAGGTAGCCTCTGTCATGGCAAAGCTTTGGGTGTAAACATGAGACCAGAAAGTCAGTGAGTGTATGAGACACAACATTATGTTTGAAAAGCACAATAAAACAGACTAAAGTTAAATTCAAGCATTTTCAAGCTTTCCCAGCACCTTACAGCTGTGGTAAGTTACATGTTTCTATACAGTGTACAGAATATTTTACTTTTCAAAACTCATATTATGCCGAACACCATATTAAAAGTGTTTTTCTAAGTTTCCCCAGCAGCCAGCTCCTCACTCCCAGCCTGTAAACCTCTAATCGGAATCAGAAAAAGGTTTACAACCAAGTTGGTTTTCACTCACAAGGAGTTTTCCTAGGAGTCTGGTGCACTGCTGATCTCTAACAGCAATTAGAAGACAGTGTATAGGCTTCCAATATTTGCTGTGTTAATACTGAGGCTACTTTAAATCGCTCAGTTCTGATAATTGGTATTTTGATTGTTTCGTTGAGTAGTTCTTCCTGAAATAAACATTAACTTTATGTTGTTCTGCAAAGCGAGTGGCACTTCCTCAGGACCAACTGCTGTCACACTGACTGTATCAACAGCAAGAAACACAAATAGCTTGTCAATACACACACAACTTGCAAACTACCGGTGTTGTGTCCTCACTGGTTTCCAACCTTACTGGTGCCCGTACTGGTGTGTGCAGCTTGTTCTGTCAAATTTAGCAGATTCGTCACATATTTAATAAACATATACAGTCATAGAAAAAATTATTAGACCGCCCTTGTTTTCTCCTTGCTTGCTTTCTTGTTCATTTGAATGCCTGGTACAATTAAAGGTACATTTGTTTGGACAAATATAATGATAACAACAAAAATTGCTCATGAGAGTTTAATTTAAGAGCTGATATCTAGACATTTAACATGGTTTTCTTGATAATGATTTTGGTTATAATCAAGAAAAACATGGAAAATGTCTAGATATCAGCTCTTAAATTTACCTTTTATGAGCTACCTCTGTAGTTATCATTATATTTGTCCAAACAAATGTACCTTTGGTTGTACCAGGCATAAAAATAAACAAGAAATGGAAGAAAACAAGGTGGTCTAATATTTATTCCATGACTGTAGAGGTGATTGTTCATGAACAATTCAATTTTGTTGAAGTGAATTCGAATCCAGCTCTAACCGACCTTGCAAACATTATATTGTCATGCTTTCTTTTTATGTATAGGTGGCTGTGATGTAGTGTTCACTTATATTATCCACAGTAGATGGAGATGCGACCTGGAAATCGCCAGTTAAATGTTTATTAAATATGTGACGAATCTGCTAACTGAGGCAGAAAACAGCTACACACACCAGTACGGGCACCAGTTAGTGTGGAACCCAGTAAGGACATAACACCTGCCACAGCCAACAAAATCAACAAAACCCATGTGTACAAGGTTACAAAAACGAACTGCTGCTTTAGGCTAACGTGCTAACTTAGCAAGCAAAATGAAAAACAGTCTAAACTAACGCACCTGCATGATGGTTTTACGAATCTTCCACAGCCTGTATGTTTCCTCCTCATCATCCATGGCGTCTCAAATGTTCCACTTGCGCTAAATTTAATTTAAAGTTAGTTTTTTGGTAATTTACTTTCGCTCCTGCGAACAACGCGACGCACGTTTCCGTTAGCCGACCCAGGTTGATGACGTAACTCTAACGTGTGGGTGGAGTTTGGCAAAAATAATCATAAATATTTTTCTGTATAATATTATGATATAATTTTATCACTATCGTTGTAATGATTCAAACTGTGATTTTAATTACAATAATTCATAATAATATATATAATATTTAATTATAAATGGTGATTGTGTTTGAGCTTCCTGTTCCGCCACTGTTTCACAACAAACTGCGGGGCGGAGATTCAGCTACAGTGCAGCTATTCATCCGGATCAATGTGGCCTGTTATACAGCTAAAATGAGGCCCTTGTGTGTTATTTTGACATTTGGGGTTGTTGCGAGCAGCGGTGTCCTCCTGGCGATGGTACTGTACTTTGTTTTATCCCCAACGGTAACGTAAATACGGTACTCTGTCATTGTGCTGCTCCTGTGATATTCCAATGTGCGTACTGCGTCACGGTGATGTTTGAAAACAGGCAAATGTTAACAACAGCTGGAAAAACCTCTACTTTTCAGTCATACATACTGCATATGAGGAGTAATATTTTTGGTAAAGAAACGTTTGTGCAGTGGCGGACTCAGACTGTGTGAAGGTCGGGGGCGAAAAAATAAAAAGGGCACATTCTGCACAACACCAGCACGCAAAAAGCTATGGTGCGTCATGTATGATGAAACAGTCCTCATCCTTGATTACAATTAACATTAAGTTAAATGAGATCCAGATCAAAGTAGTTAATGATATGGTACTGACAAGTAAGACCATCGAACTGAACCAGGGGGTCCGGGGGCATTCGGATTTTAGTACCAATCGATGTAGCTGTCCGTCATTGTGTATAGTCGTTGCTTTGCATAACTTCACTTCATAAACCTTTGTTGTCTTGTCAGCCTGCTGGTGCACGATCACAAACACCACACAGGCAGTGCACTTTAGTACTAGTTACTAATTACTAAATTGAGGGTGTTGGATTGTGGAAAAATATAGTGCAAAGGTAGATAATTATGAAATGTGAAAACAACGGATGTTTCTGCAGCAGCACCCCCATCTGCACAGCTTCTGTTATCAGCTGATAAGCTTATCAGTCTAAGAAATAACAGTCACTGGGAGGTTTTATAACACAAGGTCTTTGCCCGTTACAGCTGAAATGTTTTATATAACTGATGGAAATTCATTTGAGCCTACCAAAACCCTTAAGGCAACTAAACCTCCAAATTAGCCCCATAAAATATAAAAATATTTCTGAAAAGAGGTGGAAAACAGTCTAAAAATGGTACTCAAGTGAAGCACAATTATATTAAAATTGCATCATAATTTTTTTATTTACTTCTCTCAAAACACACTTCATTTGTGGTTTTCATTTACATATAGTTTGGGATGCTTAATGGTGTATTTTCACTTATAAGTAGCAAAGTGTCTGTAAAGATTTTTAGGGCAAATTATAACCATTTATCAAAGCCATGTCATGAAGCCTGATTCCCACGTAGGCAGAAAATTGTGAAATAATCTTGCAAATACCAGATCAATGTGTTGCCTAACCGCTCACTTTGCCCCGTATTCGTTTTTCTAAAGCAGTACATGTGCAGGTACAGTGCTGTTAAGAGTTTACAAAACATAGATTAGTATTTTGCAATTTCTTGAAACACCACGTCTGTTGTTTTCCTGGATTATGACCATTTGGTAGAATGAACAAATGTTTCGGTCTCAGCCCTTTATGCTGATTCATTGAATGTGGGTGTTTCTCATGAACATGGTACAGCTCATAGCAAAAAATCCAAGAGCATTGAATACACGTTTTCTTTATAACATACACAATCTAAAGTCACTGTTTAATATGAATTTATAATCTATTTAAAAAATGTTAAGGTGTTTTCTGACATTCATAGAGACACTGTGAAGAGAATTCATTACCGTAACACATTTTAAAAAATTATAAAAAAAACGAAAGGTTGTTTTGGGGTTTTTTTCTTTGGCCAGCACTTAAATATGCTCAAGGGTAGCTGGTAGCACCAAAACGTATTTTATTAAAATATACACATATTTTAATGCAAACAATTCTATCATTACCGTAACATTTAACCATTTTTTCTCATCAGTTTTCATTCAGATTTTGTTCTTTATACATTGTTAAAAACCATTATGTTTGATTATATTCTGTTAAATTATACATTTTTAAACAAATATATATTTATTTTTATAAAGTTTAAATATGTATTGTATATAAGTGTGGGGAAACCATGACATTTTTATCTGGACGCATTACAGTAATGAATTTGTGAATCAAAAATATGTTTCAAATTATAAAAAAATATTTTTTAACACAAAACAATGAATTGTGCCTCATTATGGCTATATTGTTCATTCATATAAAAGTGAAATATATTCAGTTTAATAAAGTATTTCCTTATAATCTTCACAGACATAGCTTAGACTGGCTTCATGAGAATCACCCATGTCACTTTTTGTTTTTCACTCTGATATTAATCTCTTTATATAATGAGTTCATGTATTTCTTCAGACTGTTGCCCTTTGTCCCGGCCACATGACTTAATTCTTAATACGGAGCAAACTTTCTTGATGAGGTTGTGATAATGTTGTGGACTCTGGACTGCAGTACATTTGCATGTCTGATGTGGATTTATTAGTCAGCAACAGAGAGGGACCTATTGGGCAATCAGAGCCTATCAATGCTGTTAATGATCACCCGCTCCCTTTACATGAGGACACTGGATTGCGTGCACTCTCTCAGTAGTGTGGTTTGGGTCTGGCAGTGAGCTGCTAAGGGGGTTTACAGATTTGATCGCTTTCTGCCTTCAGAGGACCTTACTGAAGGGCAGTCATGCGCCTTACAGGGTCTGCTGTCCTTTTCTCTGTCCTGTTGCAGGCTATGGTAAGAAAAATTGGACTGGAAGTACTGAAACTCTAGTTTTGCAGTATTGTAACTTTCTTTTGGACAGTGTCAGATTTGGTTGGACTGAATTCGTCATTGGATGTTTTCTTTATTTAGAATTTAAGTTATTTTATATTTTATATATTTATTTATTAAATTATTTAATTAAGCTAAACATAGATAGACAAGATAAACATACAGTAGATATTCAACCCTTTACTGTTTTTTGATATATATCCTCTGGGGAAATGCATATCTGCTGTAATATATATATATATATATATATATATTCAGGGTTCGTACGGGTGCTTGAAATCTTTAAAAATGCTTGAATTTAAATGTTTTTCAATGTATTTTCAAGGTTTGTAAAGTGCTTGGATTTTGGATTAAATGCTTGAAATTCTTCCTGTATTTCTCTTGCAATCTGACTATATCCATCTATAGACTATAGATAATCGCATGTTCAATGTAAATAATCTGAAATGAAGACCGTTCCTCCTAAAAGTGTAATGCAGTTGAAACCAGAAGTTTACATACACTATATAAAAAGACACATATGCTTTTTTCTCACTGTCTGACATTAAATCAGACAATCACTTTTCCTGTTTTAGATCCGTTAGGATTACCAAAATTATTTCTATTTGCTAAATTCCAGAATAATGAGAGAAGGATTTTTATAGACAATTTTTTATTACTTTCTTCAAAGTCAGAAGTTAACATACTTACATTATTATGCCTTGAAACAATTTGGGAAAGCCCAGATGATGCTGTCATGTCTTTGGAAGCTTCTGATAGGTTTATTGACAACATTTGAGTTCATTCGAGACACACCTATGGATGTATTTTAAGGCACACCTGAAACACACTGCTTCTTTGTGTCAAGTCATGGGAAAGTCAAAAGAAATCAACCGAGATATCAGGAAGAGAATTGTGGACTTGCACAAGTCTGGTTCATCCTTGGGTGCAATTTCCAGATGCCTGAAGGTGCCACATTCATCTGTTCAAATATTTTTTAAAGATTATTTTTGGGGTATTTTTCATGCTTTATTGAAAGTGACAGATAGAAAGGGGGTGACAGAGGGGAAGACATGCGGCAAAGGGAGCTCAGGCTGGATTCGAACCCGGCTCCGCCGCAGCAAGGACTCAGCCTTAATGGTAAGTGCTCTACCAGTGTGAGCCACCGGGACGCCCCATCTGTTCAAATAATCATACCAAAGTATAAACACCATGGGAATGTCCAGCCATCATACTGCTCAGGAAGGAGACGGACTCTGTGTCCCAGAGATGAATGTGCTTTGGTCCAAAATGTGCATATCAACCCAAGAACAAAAGCAAAAGACCTTGTGAAGATGCTGGCTGAAGCTGGTAAGAGTGTGTCATTTTCCACAGTGAAATGAGTACTGTACTGACATGGGCTGAAAGGCCACTCTGCCAGGAAGAAGCCATTACTCTAAAAGAAACATAAAACAGCCAGATAACAGTTTGCAAATGCACACAGGGACAAAGACCTTAATTTTTGGAGACATGTCCTGTGGTCCGACAAAACTGTTATCTGGCTGTTTTATGTTTCTTTTGGAGTTAGGATGAACCAGACTTGTGCAAGTCCACAATTCTCTTCCTGATATCTTGGTTGATTTCTTTTGACTTTCCCATGACTTGACACAAAGAAGCAGTGTGTTTCAGGTGTGCCTTAAAATACATCCACAGGTGTGTCTCGAATGAACTCAAATGTTGTCAATAAACCTATCAGAAGCTTCCAAAGACATGGCAGCATCATCTGGGCTTTCCCAAATTGTTTCAAGGCATAATAATGTTAGTGTATGTACATTTCTGACTTTGAAGAAAGTAATAAAAAATTGTCTAAAAAAATCCTTCTCTCATTATTCTGGAATTTAGCAAATAGAAATCATTTTGGTAATCCTAACGGACCTAAAACAGGAAAAGTGATTGTCTGATTTCATGTCAGACAGTGAGAAAAAAAGCATATGTGTCTTTTTATATATTGTGTATGTAAACTTCTGGTTTCAATTGTACCATCGCTGTTGGTGTGGTTCAGTGAAATCTCCCCCTTTTAGTATGTAAGTACTCATCTAAAACATGCAATTTCCACTGCTAAAGTGTACGAACCCTGAATATTCCTTGTCATCTACTATTCATTAAGCAGGATGAAAGTAAGCTCACATCACTCAAAGTTGTCGTTTTTTGCCTTACAGTCTACTCCGACAGAGGACTGGCAGACGGCCACGTCAATTTATGACTTCTCAGCGACAGATATTGATGGCAATTTGGTTTCCCTAGAAAAATACAGGTGAATCTCTCAGACATATTTCTCTAAATTTGCTGCATCATCCCATTACATTAGCTGTATTTCATTAATGTTTGTATCTTTAGGGGGGATGTTGTCATCATCACCAACGTTGCCTCTAAATGAGGTAAAACCCCCGTAAACTACTCTCAGTTTGCCGCAATGCACGTCAGGTACGCTGAGAGAGGTTTACGCATCCTTGGCTTCCCTTCCAACCAGTTTGGGAACCAGGTACGTGACAAATGCATGTTTTCTTAAAGTGAATGTGTCAAATGTGAAAGGTCAAATTCGAAAACAGTCTTGTGTAGTCTTTACTGATAAGGATGGAAGAGCTTAATAAAAACACATAAGAAAAACATGATATTTGCCAACGGTGTGTCCAAGGAAGAAAATAAAACATATTGTAGTAAATTAAGCCAACTTTTGCTTGTTTTTAATCATTGATTTAGAACAGGGATGGGTAACTGGAGGCCTGGGGGCTGCATACGGCCCGCATCCTCACTTGTGTGTGGCCGTCAGTACAACTACATGCATTTGAGGATGAAATCTTAAAGGTGCAGTGTAAAAATGCACAAAATCACTTCTTGCATTAATGTTGGTCTGCTGTTCTTGCACTGAAAAAAAAAGAAATCACAGTAAGTGGTTATTTTTCATTTCATCATATCTGGTTAAGTGCACGGTCCTATATGTGGCCCTGTGGTAGTGTCCATGAAAAACCATTTAAGTTGCCCATCCCTGATTTAGAAGAACAGTATAAGGGGAAACTACAGGTAAAAAGAGTGAAATGAAGTGTTCCCAGTTGATTTTTATTTTATATATTTTTTCAACTGTGGCATTATCTTAATAAATGTGTGCAAATTTCCACAATTTTCCAGAACATGAATCTAACCATTGAGTTATGACAGGTTCAAAATGATTATTTTATTTTGTTGATATAAAAGAGTCAAAGGATTTTACAAAGGGAATTTTGGATGTTGGCTGTTCTTATCACACCATTATAAATAGTGTTTTACTTTGTTTTTAGCAATAAAATGTTTTATAAACAAGGTTTCAATGACATAAGACAAAAAAACCTCTTCAAAACCTTCAAAATGTAGATAGGAATGAAACTGAAAAACTGAAACTGATATGATACTGCTACAGAAGTGGAGTTTTCTGGCTCAGAAATTTTTAAATAAAATTTTATTTTTTCGAGAAAACAGACTTTAATGATATGTATTGTAAAATGTCATACATTTTACAAGATGCTACAGGTGAATAGGGGAAACAATTAATAGATTAAACTTGACTAAAATTGACTACTTACATCAGGACAGTTTTTTTTTTCTCGAAATTTTATCCAAATGAGGCATTATCTAATGCTTACTTTTGGTGAATTTAGGGGGAATCTGCAGAAAAAAATAGACAGTGTCTTAAAATGAACACCTAAATGTGTGTTTTGGATGTTTTCTTTCCACTAGTCTGTCAATAAACCTATTATGGAAGCAAAATACCCCTCAAAAATTGACCTGTGTATGAAGGGGCCTGGATATTTATTTCTCTCAACCAAGGTTATTATAGTTAACGAAAACTACAATTAAAACATAAAAAACATTTTCGTTAACTGAAATAAAAATAAATACGAGAGTTGTTATAAAACGATAACTAACTGAAACTGTATTTTGTGGTTACAAAACTAACTAAAATTATAGTGAAAATGTCCTTAGTTTTCGTCTTTGTCAACTTTTTTCATACGTAAACCTTTTTGGTTGATATGAAATCTATTTCATCTATCTGGTTTTATGACTTAATAAACTTATTGGGGCTGCGATGGATGAGACAAAGGAAATAAAGGAAACATTTATTGTGACTTTTTGAATCTCGCACTCAACAAATACCCCATTACTAAAAAACTAAAACTAACACTAAAACTAATGAAAACTAAGCCAAAACTAAGCATTTCCCAAAAAAAAACGAATTAAAACTAGTGAACTCACTCTAAAAACGAATTAAAAACCAAAAAAATCATAACGAAATTAAAACTAAAACTAATGAAAAATCCCAAACTATTATAACCTTGCTCTCAACTTGTTTTACTTTGAAGGAGCCGGGCACTGAAGCTCAGATTAAGCAGTTTGCCAGTTCTTACAACGCTCAGTTTGACATGTTCAGTAAGATCGAGGTGAACGGGGCCAACGCTCATCCTCTGTGGAAGTGGATGAAAGAGCAGCCAAATGGGAAAGGCTTCTTGGGAAAGTAAGTCATGATATTATATTGATTCAATAACGACATGATACTTGTATACAAACTGGTGAGTATGAATATGAATTTTGAATGTAATCAATTTATCATCTCAGTGATTGTTTTCTTACATGTGATTTGTTCTCATTCCTGCAGTAGCATCAAGTGGAATTTCACCAAGGTAAATATTATCTATCAGTTATTTATTTGATATTTAGACATTACCAGGGTTGGTAGAGCTGACAATGAATCATCTTTTCTTTTGTTCTTGTGCATCAGTGCTAAGCAGGTGTCCTTTCACCATAGTGCGTTTACTATTATTGCTTTAGAAAATACATTTATTTCTTGTTTAAATTGCACTGTAATAAATTATTCTGTAGTCAGTTTTACTTAATATATTTGATAAAATGTATTAAATATAAATGCATCCTTGATTTTGAGGCAGTTGTTTCAGTAACTTTAATATAATCTACTTATTTTGATCACATTAAATGTAATCTTTATGTGTATGTAATTCTAAATCAAGACAATTTTGAATGAATCCAACACAATAGAATTAATCCGTTTTTAATTGACAGGCATTTCCTGTTAAGTTGTTATTAACTCAACTTGTAACGTAGTTAGATTTAATTAATAATATTGCGTGCAATCTGTTGCCTCAATTTTATTGAGTAGCTATTGTTTATCTTTTTTTACAATGTGGTCATATATTCTTCATTTTCTGCGATTTATTTAAGATGTGCTTCATTCATTGGATGCAAAATTACAAATGAGGGTCCTCTTTCAATCTGTTTTCAGAGGTTTCAAATAAATAAATAAGATTAAATACAAACAACATTTTGAGGGTACAGAATACTTTCTGGGGAAAAAAGGCCTATAAAGCATTTATCTTTTAAATATAAAAACACAATATAATTTGTTAATAAATGTCATGTATTTGAGTTTTCCTTTTTCTACTTTTTCTCTCTAGTTTTTGATCAACAGAGAGGGTCAGGTGGTGAAGAGATACGGGCCCCTGGATGATCCAAGTGTATGTATAGACATCTTGCTTTGCCACAGATACTGTAGTGCAAATATAGCTTAACTTTAGCACACTTTGTGTATATCCTTTTATTTTTTTATTTTGTCTTTGTTATAGTTTGTCCTCAGAGGCCTGAGCTTCTTCTGTTTCCTTTTGCTGATATAAAATTGTTTAGAGAAAAAAGTTCTGCTGATGTGTTAAAAATATGAATATGTTAAATGTAATAAGTTGAATGAATAAACACAAGGGCTTGAGACTAGAGGCTAGACTTGTTCAGATTCCGATTCCAGTATCGAAAATTGTTCCGATACTGCCGAAAATGCTGGCATCTGAATCGGCCAGTACTGGAGTCCAGGCACCGATCTGATACCACCTAATTTATTTAATTAGCTCTCACTGTGCTGCAACCTGCAGCCCACTGTTTTAGAGGGATGAGGAGGAATTGATTACGTAACACAGACACAACAGACACACGTGTGTCAGAGCCAGGGCCGGGTCTAGGCAGGGGCAAGAGGGGGCCTGGCCCCCTCAAATAAATGTTGTGCCCCCTCAAACTAAATCCCCCAAAATATATTATATTTCATATATTTTTATTATCTCATGCCTCTCTCCTCCGCTCCACTTCTTAATGTCTTAATGTCTTGCTTGCCCCCTCAAATATAAAATATATCAAGTTGTTTCTTGTGTCATGTTTCTCGCCTCCGCTCCATCTCCCCTTTTCGCTCTGCTCAGTGTATCGGCCTGCTGCCGGCTCGCTGTGAGGGATAGCTGTCTGCCCAACTTCCAATCACCCTTCAGTATGCAAATGAGTCAGTGTCAGGTTTCTAATAGCAGCTTGCAGCAGTAAACTGCGAATGCGAAGCAAAGGAGCTCTGTTAAACTCGTTCATAGTGTTTTGTGTAGTTACATACTTAACCCTTGTGTTCTGTTCATATTTTTGTTACTCAGCCAGTGTTTGCGGGTCTGGTGGACCCGCTGCATTTTTTGGTTTTTAATTCAACACAATCAAACAATTTTATGTTAAAATACTCTACAGATGTTTACTTCATCCCAATTACAAGCAATATAAACAGCATACATGATTAATATTTGCCCCTTACCTTTGTTAGATCATATTTTTGTATTAAAGTGCTACTCGTTTTTGTTTGTTTTTTTAAGAAAAATGTAATTTAAAAAAGAGAGTTGAAAACATTCAACAAATTTACAATTTTATTTTAGTTATATTAGAGATTTAACCCTTTCAGGTCATGTCAAATGTCCTGCACGAGTAATTGCCATCTGTGTTGGCTGTTTTTGCATTCTTATCACATTGGAAGCCATGCATGGTGGATCATTTCTTGGGCAAAAAGACCATTCCATTTTTTGACATCCAAATTTCTTCACTTGCTAGCTGCTGACAGGGGCTCACCACTGCTCACTGTTTGGTGCCGGGGTTGCTAGCCTTGTGGTTTGTCTTCATTTTGCAACTAGCTGATGCTAAATCTCATCATCTTCTTCAAAATCACTGTCCGACTCTTTTCAGAAATGTGATCCTCATATTATGTATCCTCTTCCTCTACATCATCATGAAAAGCTTCTCTGGCCTCCTGTACGGAGAATCTTTTGACCATTTTGAGCAATTGTATTGTATCAGTTGTCACTGGCAAAGCTCCATTTATTGTGCCCCAGCCCAAATTTGCAGCTAGGATAGAGTAGCCTATGTGGAAAAAAGTAATTTGTATTATAAAAATAAAAAAATAATAGTAATAATAAAAATAAAAAAATAATAGTAATAGTAATTTGTATTATAAAAAAAAAAATACAAAAAATAAAAAAAAAAATACAAAAACATCCTCCTGAGGGATTGCCACCTTATCGTGGTCAGGAGGTTTGAGTGCCTCAGTGACCCTAAGGGCTAACCCAACAGAAGCTAGTCTTCATAGGGACACCCAAGTTGGGCAGGTCTTAGGGTAGAGGCCTGACAAAGTGCAGTCAGTATAGGTTCAGGGTAGGACATACAACTAACAGCAACCCAAGTTCATATATTGTTAGTGTAACAACAATAACTACAATAAAATAAGTGTGTTAAGCATTTGAGACCACAGTACTTTACAAGGCACTTGTTCAGTGTACCTGCATCCGAGTGAGTGAATTTGTCAGTTAGACATGGTAAAAGGTGCTGGAGCACAATGCCCCCTCAAGATTTGTGGCTGCTCCCTCATACATGCCTATCTAGACCCGGCCCTGGTCAGAGCAGGTTGACGTGAAGCTTGGAGCTAAGCTAAGTAGCACTATTATGTCGGCAGTGTGGCAATATTTCACACTGGAATCTCCCACAAGCATGAGGCAGATGGCACTAGGGACGGGGGGAAACATCCCCCCAGATTCAAAGTGATCTCGATCCGTCTCCCTACTTTCAGCGAAAAACATCGTCGGTAAAACCGGATTCATGTTTCATTAGTAAGATTATTTACATTGCAGACAAGAAGACTGTCAAAATAAGATGCCTTTAATAAAACATATAAGAACCATAGACTGCATATAAATAATGGACGTAGTCACCGTGACGTCACCCATTGGTTTGTGGCCCATTGGAGTTCAACATTACACTCGTTGCCATCTTGCGTCGCCATCTTGTTTCCGATATGCGGAGCAGACCATATCTGGACTGTGGAGGAGCGAGAGGGATCTGAACACTGACTCCAGGTCCTACACCTCAACCTGACTTAGAGAAGCTGCTGCTAATTCATGTTAGCATTAACTGGGATGTAAGTGTTGGCAGAAAACAAAAACAAAAACAAAATGTATGTTACTGACCTCAGAAAACTGAACAGTGACTCCTTGGAGTGTCTGTTAGTCCAACCAAACACTGAACAAGACATTTTTACTTCCTGATTTACCTCCCTGCTCAGACACGGAGACTGCCGCCTGATAAGAACCCTTATTCTCCTTTACAATAATTCTCTGAAATCTGCAATGATTCAGATGGAATAGTGGCATTAGAATGTGTGAGAGGCACCAAATCTAGGCTTTAAATTTAGGAGTATGCCCCCGGACCCCTAGATTTATTTATTTAAGTTGCTTTTGCACTACTGTTTTGTATACTGTTTTATTTAAAACATAAATGTAAAAATAAATGGCTTAAATCTGCTGTATATATTCATGTTTTATAAAGGGTTTAACCTGAGCCAGGCCTTACCACAATGATAATCATATCACAGTCATGCAGGTGTAGTATGATATATTTTATAACATACTGGTATCGGATCAGTACTCTGCCGATACCCACAGCACAAGTATCGAAATCGGTATCGGGAAAAAATGGTATCGGAACATGAGACTGAGAGAGGACATTTACCACAAATTCAACTATCCTTTAATTATCTTCAGCCCACAATTGACAAAAACAGTGCAAGACTTTTTCATTACTAAAGCTGTAACTTCACATGCTGTGTGTGTATTCTTATATCTCCAGGTGGTAATATAATCTCTTGAGGACAAGTGATCCAAACTTCTACTCTCTTTCTTTTCAGGTGGTGGAGAAAGATCTTCCCCGATACTTGTAAACATCCAACATGTGATTGACGCCTCCCTTTCTGATCCTCGGTCCTTTCTCTGCTTCTTCAATCACCAGTGAATGAAGTTTTAGTCCAACCCCAGACCAGTGACGGTCTGCTCATAAACCTGCATAGCTGACAGAGCAGACCTGATGAAAATGGCGTGCAAACCTCCTGGGAGGATAACCAAGCAATCATTCATCTGATTCTCTGAAGAGAAGGAGAACCGATCCTCAAAAAGATCATTAACTCTGTTCATACATTAATGTGTGACATTGTTTTCATATTAAAATGCACTGAATTTTTCTCTAATGATATTTTTTGTCTGGTATGTTTTTGTGTCAGGAAAATATTGGCATCTTCCAAGCGGTGCTATATTGTTTTGTATTGGTCTTTCTTGTAGAATAAATGTGTCGTGCATAGTGATCTTTCATGTACGGTGGAAATGGTGAGAGAGAGCTGAAAATCCATTTCTGTCATACTGAAAAATGCAAGTGTATCAGAAAACCTGTTCATGAGTGAGCACTAGAGCTTAAAATGAAACGGTGAGATTTGTTCTTCTGGGTAGAAAAATGAATAAGATCAGAGTTAGATCTTTTGGGCATTGGATTCATAATACAGCAACTCAATATTTCAAAATAGATTACAGTCATAGTTATGATAAATCACACAATATGCTTTAGAAGGAGATGAGCACATTCTGTTTTATATCATTCAAGTCAATTTCAAGTCAATTTTATTTATATAGCCCAAAATCACAAATCACAGATTTGCCTCAAAGGCCTTTACAGACTGTACATGGTACGACATCCTCGGTATTAGACCCTCACATCGGCAAGGGAAAAACTCCTTAAAAAACCCTTTTAGCAGGGGAAAAAGAAGAAGAAACCTCAGGGAGAACGACAGAGGAGGGATCCATCTCCCAGGACGGACAGACGTGCAATGGATGTCGTTGTACAGGGCAGATCAACAGAGTAGATAGAGGTTGGGGGGGTAGAGAGACGTTTGAGAGAGAAAATGAGAGAGGAGCAGCAGTTCTGGGAGGGGCACAGCAGCAGGTGATGAAGCGCCACCATTGGCCAGTAGTGATGGTGAGTGTAGAGTGGACCAGGAGAGGAGCATTCCCATCTGGGGCCAAACCAGATCCATAGCAGTAAGACCAGCAGGAGTGATGCCGAGCAGGACCACAGCTCTGTAACACCCTGTAAAAGAAAAGTACGAGTACTCTGGAAATACATACAATAATACACAGGACAAGATGATACTATCGTTGTGCCATAGTCCTAGGGAGTGGACACACCCCTGTCCACACCACCACTGCAAGTACCACGCGGCCCCCACCAACGAATAAGGCTGTGATGAGCCTCACTCACGCCGTACAAGCACGCTCAGTGTCGTTGGTCCCGCATGGCATTCTTAGCTAAAACATCAGAACCAAGCGGCCCTCCCCAACGGCTAAGTGTTGTTGGTCCCGCATGGCATTCTTAGCTAAAACATCAGAACCAAGCGGCCCTCCCCAACGGCTAAGTGATGTTGGTCCCGCATGGCATTCTTACCTAAAACATCAGAACCAAGCGGCCCTCCCCAACGGCTAAGGCTGTGTCGAGCCTCACTGGCGCCGATAATATGCGATCAGTGCTGTTGGTTCCGCATGGTTTCGCACGGCATTCTTAGCTAAAAGTGACAAGTTAGCAAAAACATCAGAAGAAAAGAAAAGTACGAGTACTCTGGAAATACATACAATAATACACAGGACAAGATGATACTATCGTTGTGCCATAGTCCTAGGGAGTGGACACACCCCTGTCCACACCAACACTGCAAGTACCACGCGGCCCCCACCAACGAATAAGGCTGTGATGAGCCTCACTCACGCCGTACAAGCACGCTCAGTGTCGTTGGTCCCGCATGGCATTCTTAGCTAAAACATCAGAACCAAGCGGCCCTCCCCAACGGCTAAGTGTTGTTGGTCCCGCATGGCATTCTTAGCTAAAACATCAGAACCAAGCGGCCCTCCCCAACGGCTAAGTGATGTTGGTCCCGCATGGCATTCTTACCTAAAACATCAGAACCAAGCGGCCCTCCCCAACGGCTAAGGCTGTGTCGAGCCTCACTGGCGCCGATAATATGCGATCAGTGCTGTTGGTTCCGCATGGTTTCGCACGGCATTCTTAGCTAAAAGTGACAAGTTAGCAAAAACATCAGAAGAAAAGAAAAGTACGAGTACTCTGGAAATACATACAATAATACACAGGACAAGATGATACTATCGTTGTGCCATAGTCCTAGGGAGTGGACACACCCCTGTCCACACCACCACTGCAAGTACCACGCGGCCCCCACCAACGAATAAGGCTGTGATGAGCCTCACTCACGCCGTACAAGCACGCTCAGTGTCGTTGGTCCCGCATGGCATTCTTAGCTAAAACATCAGAACCAAGCGGCCCTCCCCAACGGCTAAGTGTTGTTGGTCCCGCATGGCATTCTTAGCTAAAACATCAGAACCAAGCGGCCCTCCCCAACGGCTAAGTGATGTTGGTCCCGCATGGCATTCTTACCTAAAACATCAGAACCAAGCGGCCCTCCCCAACGGCTAAGGCTGTGTCGAGCCTCACTGGCGCCGATAATATGCGATCAGTGCTGTTGGTTCCGCATGGTTTCGCACGGCATTCTTAGCTAAAAGTGACAAGTTAGCAAAAACATCAGAAGAAAAGAAAAGTACGAGTACTCTGGAAATACATACAATAATACACAGGACAAGATGATACTATCGTTGTGCCATAGTCCTAGGGAGTGGACACACCCCTGTCCACACCACCACTGCAAGTACCACGCGGCCCCCACCAACGAATAAGGCTGTGATGAGCCTCACTCACGCCGTACAAGCACGCTCAGTGTCGTTGGTCCCGCATGGCATTCTTAGCTAAAACATCAGAACCAAGCGGCCCTCCCCAACGGCTAAGTGTTGTTGGTCCCGCATGGCATTCTTAGCTAAAACATCAGAACCAAGCGGCCCTCCCCAACGGCTAAGTGATGTTGGTCCCGCATGGCATTCTTACCTAAAACATCAGAACCAAGCGGCCCTCCCCAACGGCTAAGGCTGTGTCGAGCCTCACTGGCGCCGATAATATGCGATCAGTGCTGTTGGTTCCGCATGGTTTCGCACGGCATTCTTAGCTAAAAGTGACAAGTTAGCAAAAACATCAGAAGAAAAGAAAAGTACGAGTACTCTGGAAATACATACAATAATACACAGGACAAGATGATACTATCGTTGTGCCATAGTCCTAGGGAGTGGACACACCCCTGTCCACACCACCACTGCAAGTACCACGCGGCCCCCACCAACGAATAAGGCTGTGATGAGCCTCACTCACGCCGTACAAGCACGCTCAGTGTCGTTGGTCCCGCATGGCATTCTTAGCTAAAACATCAGAACCAAGCGGCCCTCCCCAACGGCTAAGTGTTGTTGGTCCCGCATGGCATTCTTAGCTAAAACATCAGAACCAAGCGGCCCTCCCCAACGGCTAAGTGATGTTGGTCCCGCATGGCATTCTTACCTAAAACATCAGAACCAAGCGGCCCTCCCCAACGGCTAAGGCTGTGTCGAGCCTCACTGGCGCCGATAATATGCGATCAGTGCTGTTGGTTCCGCATGGTTTCGCACGGCATTCTTAGCTAAAAGTGACAAGTTAGCAAAAACATCAGAAGAAAAGAAAAGTACGAGTACTCTGGAAATACATACAATAATACACAGGACAAGATGATACTATCGTTGTGCCATAGTCCTAGGGAGTGGACACACCCCTGTCCACACCACCACTGCAAGTACCACGCGGCCCCCACCAACGAATAAGGCTGTGATGAGCCTCACTCACGCCGTACAAGCACGCTCAGTGTCGTTGGTCCCGCATGGCATTCTTAGCTAAAACATCAGAACCAAGCGGCCCTCCCCAACGGCTAAGTGTTGTTGGTCCCGCATGGCATTCTTAGCTAAAACATCAGAACCAAGCGGCCCTCCCCAACGGCTAAGTGATGTTGGTCCCGCATGGCATTCTTACCTAAAACATCAGAACCAAGCGGCCCTCCCCAACGGCTAAGGCTGTGTCGAGCCTCACTGGCGCCGATAATATGCGATCAGTGCTGTTGGTTCCGCATGGTTTCGCACGGCATTCTTAGCTAAAAGTGACAAGTTAGCAAAAACATCAGAAGAAAAGAAAAGTACGAGTACTCTGGAAATACATACAATAATACACAGGACAAGATGATACTATCGTTGTGCCATAGTCCTAGGGAGTGGACACACCCCTGTCCACACCACCACTGCAAGTACCACGCGGCCCCCACCAACGAATAAGGCTGTGATGAGCCTCACTCACGCCGTACAAGCACGCTCAGTGTCGTTGGTCCCGCATGGCATTCTTAGCTAAAACATCAGAACCAAGCGGCCCTCCCCAACGGCTAAGTGTTGTTGGTCCCGCATGGCATTCTTAGCTAAAACATCAGAACCAAGCGGCCCTCCCCAACGGCTAAGTGATGTTGGTCCCGCATGGCATTCTTACCTAAAACATCAGAACCAAGCGGCCCTCCCCAACGGCTAAGGCTGTGTCGAGCCTCACTGGCGCCGATAATATGCGATCAGTGCTGTTGGTTCCGCATGGTTTCGCACGGCATTCTTAGCTAAAAGTGACAAGTTAGCAAAAACATCAGAAGAAAAGAAAAGTACGAGTACTCTGGAAATACATACAATAATACACAGGACAAGATGATACTATCGTTGTGCCATAGTCCTAGGGAGTGGACACACCCCTGTCCACACCACCACTGCAAGTACCACGCGGCCCCCACCAACGAATAAGGCTGTGATGAGCCTCACTCACGCCGTACAAGCACGCTCAGTGTCGTTGGTCCCGCATGGCATTCTTAGCTAAAACATCAGAACCAAGCGGCCCTCCCCAACGGCTAAGTGTTGTTGGTCCCGCATGGCATTCTTAGCTAAAACATCAGAACCAAGCGGCCCTCCCCAACGGCTAAGTGATGTTGGTCCCGCATGGCATTCTTACCTAAAACATCAGAACCAAGCGGCCCTCCCCAACGGCTAAGGCTGTGTCGAGCCTCACTGGCGCCGATAATATGCGATCAGTGCTGTTGGTTCTGCATGGTTTCGCACGGCATTCTTAGCTAAAAGTGACAAGTTAGCAAAAACATCAGAAGCCCAGCCCTAACTATAGGCTTTGTCGAAGAGGAAAGATTTAAGTTTACTCTTGAATAGAGAGAGGGTGTCTGCCTCCTGTACTGAGACTGGGAGATGATTCCACAGGAGAGGAGCTTGATAACTGAAGGCTTTGGCTCCTAATCTACTTTTAAGGACTTTCGGAACCACAAGTAACCTAGAATTTTGGGAACGTAGTGCTCTAGAAGGGTAATATGGCATTATGAGGTCTTTAAGATATGATGGTGCCTGACCATTTAGAGCTTTGTAAGTTAGAAGAAGGATTTTAAACTCAATTCTGGATTTTACAGGGAGCCAGTGCAGCGAAGCTAGAACAGGAGAAATATGATCTCTTTTCTTGGTTCTTGTGAGTACAAAGCCGCAGCATTCTTGACTTTTTAAAGGATTTTTTGGAGCAGCCTGACAGTAAGGAATTACAGTAATCTAACCTTGAATTAACAAATGCATGAACGAATTTTTCAGCATCATTTTGGGAAAGGATGTGTCTAATTTTTGTAATATTACGTAGGTGAAAAAATGTTTTATATGGGAGTTAAATGACAGATCTTGATCAAAGATAACTCCAAGATTCCTTATGGTGGTATTGGAGGCCAGGGTAATGCCATTGATGCTAATAAGGTCTTTAGATAATGAGTTTCGGAGGTGTTCGGGTCCCAGCACAATCATTTCAGTTTTATCTGAGTTTAACATTAGGAAGTTGTGGACCATCCAGGTTTTAATGTCCTTAAGGCATGCATTAAATTTGGCTAGCTGATCAGTTTCATCTGGCTTGATTGATATATAACTGAGTGTCATCAGCATAACAATGAAAGTTAATTGAATGTTTTCTAATTATGTTACCCAGAGGGGGCATATAAAGAGTGAATAAAATTGGTCCAAGCACAGAACCCTGTGGAACACCGTGGTTAACATCAGTGTGCACGGAGGATTCATTGTTCACATGAACAAACTGGGAACAATCTGATAAGTATGATTTAAACCAGCCCAGTGCCGTTCCTCTAATGCCAATTACATGTTCCAGTCTCTGAAATAGGATACGATGGTCAATTGTATCAAATGCAGCACTCAGAAAGACAAATCCTTTGTCCGAAGAAATTAAACGGTCATTTGTAATTTTTACCAGAGCTGTTTCTGTGCTATGATGAGTTCTAAATCCTGACTGGAAGTCCTCATATAAACTATTGTGTTGAAGAAAATCACAAAGCTGATTTGCGATTGCTTTCTCCAGGATCTTAGAGATGAAGGGGAGGTTAGATATTGGTCTATAGTTTGCTAAAACGCCAGGATCTAAATAAACCTTTTTAAGAAGAGGTTTAAAGCTACTTTAAAGGATTGTGGCACATAGCCCGTTAATAATGACAGGTTGATTGAATCTAAGAAAGACGTACCAGTTAAAGGTAGAACCTCTTTAAGCAGCCTTGTTGGTATGGGGTCTAAGAGACAGGTTGACGGTTTAGATGAGGAAATCATTGAAGTTAGTTGTTGGAAATTGATGGGAGCGAAGCATTCTAAATATGTGTCAGGGTTTGTACCTGTTTCTAAGGCTCCTGGGTTTAAGATGCCTCAGTGCCAGTTAATGGTAACTTTTCCATTCTTTGTCCCATCTGCTCCAAACTTCTCATGCTTCATCAGAGTACAGACCTTAACACTTCTACATAACAATATTTTCATAAAGCCCCGCCCCTTATGCTTTATCCACGCCCCCTTTCATAAAATGACCACGTTGCATACTTTACATAACTTCTCCAACAGATTTAATCCCATTGACTTCAAACTTGGACAGTACCATCACAAGGCTTTGGGGAACACAACTTATCAACACGTTTACTGACCTTCACAATATGTGGGCGTGGCATGGCACCAAAATATGGCGTCTCGCCATAAAACACGAGATCGTTATAACTTTTCCATTCTTTGTCCCATCTGCTCCAAACTTCTCATGCTTCATCAGAGTACAGCCCTTAACACTTCTACATAACATTTTTTCATAAAGCCCCGCCTCTTATGCTTTATCCACGCCCCCTTTCATAAAATTACCACGTTGCATACTTAACATAACTTCTCCAACAGATTTAATCCCATTGACTTCAAACTTGGACAGTACCATCACAAGGCTTTGGGGAACACAACTTATCAACACGTTTACTGACCTTCACAATATGTGGGCGTGGCACTTTATCATTTTCAAAAACTCTCCATTTTTGGAATATCCATACATCTCCGCTGAAATTTACGTATTTTAGTGGTCCCGGGAATGGGCGTGGCAAAATGACTCAACAGCGCCCCCTCGAAAATCAAGGAAATTAAGCCCCCAGCACAGGAATGTTGTACAGACACAAAATTTTCTACGCGTGTCTATCATGGGAAGCCGCTCCGAAATGTAAAAAGAACCCATACCCTAAAACGTACACAAAGCCCGCCATTTGCCATCAAACATGCCATTTCCTGCTGTTTTTGCCCATTTCCACCCCGCATACTCTAACAAACTCCTCCTGCAGGTCTAACCCAATTGACTTCAACCTTGGTCAACCCAAATGCGTTGTGATGGTACCATCACAACGCATTTGGGATCAAAAGTTATTCAAAGCTTTACTGACTGTCACACTATGTGGCTGTGGAATGGCGCCAAATATGCCATCTCGCCACTAAACACAACATCGTTATAACATTTCGATACTTTGTCCCATCTGGTCCAAACTTCTCATACTTCATCAGAGTCCAGGCCTTAACACTTCTACATAACAATATTTCATAAAGCCCCGCCCCTTATGCTTTATCCACGCCCCCTTTTACAAAATGACCACATTGCATACTTTAACTAATTCCTCCTACAGATTTCATCCCATTGACTTCAAAGTTGGTCATTACCATCACAAGGCCTTGGGGGACAAACCTTATCAACAACTTTACTCACCCTTGCACTATGTGGCCGTGACATGGCGACTAAATATTGCACCTCGCCATATAACAATACAACAATGTATGGTCAAGTTATCCAGTCTGGTGTTAGATGGCGAAACGCCATATTTTGCCGCCATGCCACGCCCACATAGTATGATTGTCGGTAAAGATTTATACAACTTTTGATCCCAAAGGCCTTGTGATGGTACTGACCAAGTTTGAAGTAAATTGGGTGAAATCTGTAGGAGGAGTTTGTTAATGTATGCGACGTGGAAATGGATAAAAAGGACAGGAAATGCCATTTTCGATCCTAGATGGTTGACTTCCTGTACGTTTTAGGCTATGGGTCCAAGAGGCTTTTTGGTGCGTCTCCACATGAATCACGTGTGTACCAAATTTCGCGTCTCTATGTGAAACCTACTGCTGGGGCTAGGTGTACAAGATGTTACTTCCTGTTGTCAGCGGGGGGCCCTATGACTGTGGACGTGGGTGTGTTCCGGGCTGGACCCTAATCACGTGTGTGAAATTTGGGACAGATTGGACAATGTATGGTCAATTGTCCAGTCTGGTGTTAGATGGTGAGACGCCATATTTTGCCACCATGCCACGCCCACATATTGTGAAGGTCAGTAAAGGTGTTGATAAGTTGTGTTCCCCAAGGCCTTAGGATGGTACTGACCAAGTTTAAAGTCAATGGGATTGAATCTGGTGGAAGAGTTATGTAAAGTAGGGCTTTATGAAATATTATGATGTAGAAGTGTTAAGGGCTGGACTCTGATGAAGCATGAGAATTTTGGAGCAGATGGGACAAAGTATGGAAAAGTTATAACGCGCTCGTGTTTTATGGCGAGACGCCATATTTTGGCGCCATGCCACGCCCACATAGTGTGACCGTCGGTAAATATTTATACAACTTTTGATCCCAAAGGCCTTGTGATGCTACTGACCAAGTTTGAAGGCAATTGGGTGAAATATGTAGGAGGATTTCGTTTAAGTATGCGGCGTGGAAATGGCGAAAACTCCATATTCAATCCAAGATGGCCGACTTCCTGTACATTTTTGGGATACGGCTTCTTGAGACTTTTTGGTGCATCTTCCCATGATACATGTGTGTACCAAATTTCGTGTCACTACGACAAACTTGTGTGAGGGGCTGCATTCTAGGTGTGCTAGTAGGTCATTTTGCCACGCCCATTTCTGAAACCTATAAAATACGTACATTATCGTCACGATTGAATTTTGGTGCGAGTTTGGTGAGTTTTTGAATATGATAAAGGCATAAAAAGGCGATTAATTTGTCGAAATAATAATAATAGACGGACCAATTACAATAGGGTCCTCTCACCTTCAGTGTTCGGTCCCTAATAATAGACGGACCAATTACAATAGGGTCCTCGCACCTTTGGTGCTCGGTCCCTAAATATATAAAAAAATATATATAAATGCACAGACAGAGAGATGTATTAGTTGTTGTCTGCTTCATTATTTGTCCAAAATTCGTCATATCAACTGAGTTTGTCTGATCTGAACTGTGCGTGTGAGATTCTGTTCAGTGAGCAGGGGGTTGCGGACAACATGCATGTTAAATTGGGGGTCGCGACGAAGGTTGAGAACTTCTGGTTTAGAGGGTGGAGCGGGGCCAGTTGATGAGAAGGAAAAATAGTTTTTACAATGACCTAATTAACCATCTCCAGCAGTGGAAGAAGTGTTTAGATCCACTTCAGGTTCAGCATCAAAATGTATTTAAAGTATCAAAAGTAAAAGTTCTTGTTATGCAGACAAGGTTGTATATATATTCCAAATATATTGTTTGATTATTATTATTGATGTGTTTATGTAAGCAGTGTTTTAATTTTCTCAAGGCAGGGCTCATTTTAACCACATGATATAGTGTTATATGATTGAACATAAAAAAATTGAGTAATCAATTTAAATTGATAATGTTTTTCATGTTAAATCTTGACCTGAAAAGTAACTTAAATAAGTAACTGAAAGGTAAAGCTGTCAGCTAAATGTAGTGGAGTATAAGTATACAATTACGTATTAAGTAATTGAGTAAATGTACTTAGTTACATTCTGCCACTGACCATATCTATAGCTGATGGCCACTTTGTTTTCTCCAGAGGGTTAACCCTTTGGAGTCCACGAAAGCACCGGAGCACAACTTCTTCATGACGTCAAAATAAGACACAAAAATGACCAAAAAAGACACAAAATGACTAAAAAAACACACAAAATGACTAAAAAAACACACAAAATGACTAAAAAAACACACAAAATGACAAAAAAGACACAACAACAGACACAAAATGACCAAAAAACACACAAAAAGGACACAAAATGACAAAAAAGACACAAAATAACTAAAAGAAGACACAACAACAGACACAAAATGACCAAAAAAGACACAAAAAAGACACAAAAAGACATGAAAAGGATTAAAAATTGACAAAAAAGTCCAAGACTCCATAGAGTTAAAAGCTGGTTGAGCCCATGGTTGAGCCTCAGTTGAAGCTGACCTCTGCATGTGGCTCAGAGCATCCAGGAGGAGAGGCTGAGCTCCGGGCTGCGGCTCCTCCAGCCTCCTGCAGAGGGAGCAACAGGCTCCAGCACATAACCAGACAGCAGCAGCAGCTCACTGAGCAGCAGCAAGTGCGGTGAGAGGAGCTGAGTGGAGCGGACGCTGCTCCGCCGTCGTGAGGGAAACACCGCACAGATGAAGGGACCGTAGCTGATAACTATCACATATCCCTCCGTTTGATCGCTGTTACATATCAGACAACACACCCTCCATCCCTCCTGTATCACCGGGATCGCTCCGTCGCTGTGGGTCTTTGACACGGAGGCTTGGCTGTTTTTCCTCCGGGAGGCTGAATGGAAGCCGAGGGAGCGGTCGGGCTGTCGGAGGCCAGGGACGGGAGCCCGCTGTCCGGGGCCGCAGCATCCGATGATGGGGACACAGTGGTGGGAGTTAGCTACGGGATGGACGCCACAGACATGGGTACTCTATCACCTTTAGATAAACCGTGTCTCTAATGTTTACTCACTAGCATGACATCCATTTTCATCTGATGCTACTGTGACCACAAAGTCCCGACTCATCTTTGCTAGCAAGGGATTGGTAAGCTAACGTTAGGCTAGTAGCTAACTTAGCTCCAGGTAAAGTTATCTACTCATTTTATTACAACAGTGTGTTTCTCTGCTAGTGTGTGTAATGCATTCATATGGATAGACGTGTCTAGTCAGCAACACAACAAACACAGGCTAGGGAATGAATCGATATTAACGGGGCAATATAATACATATAGTATAGCTGTAAATATGTCTAATGACTTTCCTTAACGTATAGATGTAGACAGGGCTGTAGCTAGGATTTATCACCACCTTCTCCCTTTGGAGCTAAATGTCTCCCAGCCCCCCACCCCCTTCCATTTCCACATGTAGATTATCACCACCTGTCACCCTTTTCTACAGGCTGTAGAGAAATCATCAATATCACCCAATATGTTTCTGAAGAAACCATTAAAGCCTCACTTGGGCTCTACGAGTTGCCACCATCTTGGCATTTACTGGAAATTTCTGCTCGGTGGAGGCTGATGAACAGACTGCAGCAGCCAGGGCTGAGACACTGAGCAGTTGGAGCAGACATTATTATATTTTTATACATCTTTACCCTTCAGCGGTTGAAAAATTGCTGCAAGTTGAGCATGGAAATGGACTTCAGAAAGCCACACATTAATGTTCTGAACACTTATACATCTTAATAGGTTTACTTAATTGATTAGTTAAGTCATATTTTATTCACGATTTATGGCCAGAACAACTTGATTAGGGCTGCAACTTGCGATTATTTTCATTATCCATTAATCTGTCGCTTATTTAAAGATTATTCGATTCGTTGTTTGGTCAATAAAATGTTGAAAAATATCAATCAGTGTTTCCCAAACCACAAGATGACGTCCTCAAATCTCTTGTTGTCCACAAACCAAAGAGATATTCAGTTTATTGTCATAAAGGAACAAAGAAACCAGAAATATTCACATTGAAGAAGCTGAAGTCAGAGAATTTGGACTTATTGTCTTTGAAAAAACTGCTCAAACCAATTATTCGATTATCAAAATAGTTGATGATTAATTTAATAATTGATTATTGTTTGATTAATCGATTAATTGTTGCAGTATTTCCCATTAAAAATTTCTCAATAAAAGGGGGCAGAATCATAAGGTGAGCGTTTCTTTTTAAGTGATACTAAGACATGCATTTTAAAGGATACAAATTTTGTTAAATTTTCTACTAGAACATGTTTACATGCTTATATGTTAGCAAAAACACATATTTTTTCTAATACTGTTTGTCTGAATGTACCTGTAATCACCCTTTGTCAGAAACGCTCCATTGTAGTGCGTGTCTCTTTCATACTCTTTAAGACCTCACCATCCATGCTAAAAGCATTCTTAACCAACTTTAAAGATCTATTACAAAATGCTTGTTTATGTTATATTATTATGTCAAAAAGATATTATCAGCAAACATATGGTTTCCAGATTTTTTCAAATATTCATGTCAGCCACAAAAATCCGTTTTGTTTTGGCATACTTTTATTTTGTAATTCAAGAGTTTTCTCAGTCACTTCAATGTGTTCAGTTTTCTTAAGCCCAGTTTCTTTAAGCTGAGTGTATTGAGCTCCTTTGCCTCTGCTGTGCGGTGGCTGTTTGTGTCATAAAGTTACAGGCTGCATTAGTTGTGTGTGTATGAAAGTATCTGTAGAACAAGTTTGGCTATCTTAACATTTGCATGTAATTGAAGCTCGATAAAATGTTTATGTCTGTTTAGAGTGGCTTCATGAATAAACAAGAGCCATAACTATCTTCTTACAGACAGAGGAGGTCACATTTTGGAAGTGATTATTTTCAAATTGAGATAATCAGTCCTTGTTTTGGAAAATAAATGTAGTTTTGCATGCAATGAAAACAACACTTGGGCTGTTTGTTGAAGAATCAGACAATATGTGATGATGTATTCTCAGTATAGAGATATATTGTATTATATTGAAATAATACAAAAAATTGAAAAAATATTGACATTTTTTAATTGTCATTTTTTACAAAAAAAACCTGTTGTATAAAGAACACACCACCATATGCATAAAATCTGCATCATCAACAGAGATGGATGCTACTTAGGGCTGGGCGATATGGACCAAAAGTCATATCCCGATATATTTAGGCTGAATATCGATATACGATCCAGATATTTTTATCTCAAAGTGAGAGCAAATGTTCAGTCAAAGTCAAAGCCAAATATGACATGTCACAAGTAGTTTTATTGAAACCGTTTATTTAAGTAAACATAAATACTGTATAACAACAGGAGTACCTTTTAAAAATAAATAAATATCAAAGCTCCATAAAGTCCACATTTAAATAATAAAAAAATGAAATAAAAATAGCATATGAAATAAAATAGGCCAATCTTTTTCTGAAATAAATATATTTATATGAGAAAAGAATAACAAACATAACAAAAGAACTAAATATGACAAACCCTAGTAAGGGCAGCATTTATATAAGAAGACAGAATAAAAAATAGAACTAAATCGATATATGTGATATGGTCTAATTCCATATCACATTTAAAAATATATCGATATATACTTTATATCAATATATCGCCTAGCCCAATGCTACTATATGTGACCTTAAAGTACACCAACCGATGTGAATATTTCTTTAAATACCCGTACGACTGTCTGAAGCTAGAAGTTGGGCTCCGTCATGCTGCGTTCACTGTACAACAATTTTGGGATTTTCATTGTTCCCGTCTCCTGGTTGGGAAAACTGCTGACTTTACCATGAATTCATGGCTCATGAATCAAAGTGCTCCCTGGTGAGAATTTCTCCTCAAGCATAGCTGTAGCAAAGGGTGAAAATGGAAGCCTTTGGCTGCAGATTCTTCATTCCAGCATGCTTGCTGGCACGTGCCTCAAGGATTCGAGGGGTAAATTTAGTGTGTACCTTCACAGTTAGTGCACCTTCACATGCAATAGGAAACACAGACCTGACTGGAGAAAGAGTTTGAGCTTTCACATGCAGATCGGACAGATGCATTATTATGCATTATTATAATAGTTTGGGATTTTTTATTAGTCTTAGTTTTAATTTTCGTTGTGATTTTTTGTTTTCAAATTCAGTTAGTTTTAATTAGTTTTCATAATGAGTTTGCTAGTTTTAGTTTAGTTTTTATTTTTTGAAAATGCTTTAGTTTTTATTTAGTTTTAGTGTTAGCTTTAGTTTTTTTGTAATGGGCTATGTGTTGGGTGCGAGATTCAAAGAGGTCATAATAAATTTGCCTTTATTTCCTTTGGTTTATTCATCTTAGTCCCAATAAGTTTATTAACTCTTACAGGGTGTTTGAATTTTGGTTGGAGTGTAGACACCCCAGTCTCAGAAAACATATTTACCATGTGTTCCTGCAGATTCACTAACAGAATCCTCTTTCTAATAGAAACACTGGATTATGTATGAAAAAAGTTGATAAAGATGAAAACTAAGGTCATATTCACTATAATTTTAGTTAGTTTAGTCAGTTTTGTAACCACACAATACAGTTTCAGTTATTGTTTTTTTTTTTTTAAAACTTGTTTTTGTTTTTATTTCAGTTAACGAAAATGTTTTTTCGATTCTAATTTTCGTTATTTAGTGAGTTTTCGTTAACTATAATAACCTTGCTACCCGACCAAATGTATTTAGGCTCCGGTTTATAGAAGCGGATGAGTCTTTATGATGCAATTTGTAGTGTGATTACACTAGATAGAGTAGAGGACTGAAAGACACTGTTGATTGTCGAAGCTTTTTGTTTTTAACATCTGAAACCTGAAAACAAGTCATCCAGTGTAAACTAACAACAAGCTTTTCTTCTTCCAAGTCAAATGTGCTGCAGCAGAGTAAATCTACATGCTGCTACATGTCTGTAATTTGCTTCATTGATTTTTTTTTTTACAGGCATGTTTCAATGAGTACATTTTTGAGCAAAGCAGCCAAGATTTTACCTGAAACATGGGAGCTTGAAAGGGACTTATTATGCTTATTCTTATTATTGTTTTTTCAACATTATAGCCTGTAATTTTGTAAAAAACACAAAATACAAATACAAAATACAAGTATGAACCTGAAAATTAGCATATTTCATTAGCATTATTGTATGAATTACACAGTTTAAATTGTGCAAGGCTCAAGTCTGGGATTGCCTGGCTAATGGAGGTGAAACTTACCTAAACTCTGTTCTTTTTTATCACATTTTTAATCAGAGAGTCAATTATCACATTTTTAAGGCTGACTTGTAGCATATTGTCAGAGCTATGAACTATTTTAACGACAATGAATGTGCGAACACATCATCTCCAAGCGAGTGATATTATCAGACAGTGCACTGCTCTATCACAGACTCTGTCACTGTTTGAGTTCATCAGCACAGTAAAGGTGAACCTACACTTTGTGTGTGTGTGTTCGTGTGTGTGTCTCCTCCTGTAGTACAAATCTTTTTGTAGGGTTAAGTCAGGGTTGATAAGCCTTGCAGCAGGGAGGGGTAGGTTAGTATCACACTGTGACTCCCATGCAACATCTGCCAGTGAATGGCCTTAAAGGCATAGTCCATTAAAGAGCATTCAGCTAATATGTGCTTAACCGAGGGATTGTGTTCATTTCTACTGCAGCGAGATAGCAGTCTGGCATTGGCTGTTATCAATAGGAATCATTGGAGATGTCAGCTGAAGAGGTCTTGCTTGATTCTCATTGGCTCCTAGAGATGGTATATGTTCACGAAACACATCAAAGTGCTCAACCTGAGAGCTTTGTTAACGTCAGATCTTGCGTATGTGTAATTGTAGGCTGCGTTGTTCGGCTCAGCTGCTCTGAATGTGTGAATACAACGCTGTGGGTGGGTGTCACAGCTGGCTGTTAAATATCTGTCTGAGCATTTAGTCCCATTCAAAGCTCCTCATCCTCAGGAAGCTTGACTCTGCCCCTGTAGTCTCCTGTCAGCAGCACAACACCATTACTCTCACTTTTCTTTTCTCCTCATATTGGTCCTCTCCTCTCCTCTCCTCTCCTCTCCTCTCCTCTCCTCTCTTTGCTCAGTCACTCATTTGTCACTATCCATCAGTCTTCCCTCCTATGTGTTTTTCTCTGTGCTCTCATTCAGGCAAGGCCTGTCAGCATTGCTGACAGAGGCACAAAAGGTGGTTGCCTCCTGTGGAATTTACCGTCTTTGCTTCCTCCCTGTTCATTGTACAAGGTCTCTCTCTCTCTCTCTCTCTCTCTCTCTCCTTTTGTGGCTGCGCATGCCAGTATCACTTTGCATCCCACTGGCCAATGCACAAGGTTTATATAGGACGTTGACCCTCCGCCAGGTTATTTGATGTCATATTATTTAACGTAGATGATGACGCAGTTCTGTTACGTCTTATGCTGATTTTGCCTGCGTGTGGGGGATGTGTGCTACAGTAGCTATTTTAAACTCCTGTCTGACTGGCCTTGTGTGCTTTGCCAGGGTTTTTCATTTTCTGAATGATAGCTGTTGGGGAGATGAGTCAAGGGGGGGAAGAGTAAATGCTGGAGATGGAGAAACAGACAGGGAGGAGTAGGGTTGTCATGATACTAAAATTTTCAACTCGATACCGATACTCAGGAAAATATTCGATACTCAATACCATTTTCGATACCACCAGGATAAAAACAAAGACCCCTAAATTTAACAGAAATATTTTTATTAACAAGAAAAATGCAACATGTTAAAATTAACAGAACCACAGGTTAAATATTTATAATGAAAAACAGTTGTGCAAAAAGAAACTGCAACTATGATAACAAGCTTCAGGTCTGTAATAACAATTACAATTCAGGGTTTCCTGCAGGAAAAAACTTTGGCCGGGGGGGGGGGGGTTCAACCGAGAACCGTTCTCGGCAAAAAAAAAAAAAGGATTAATTAATTACTTTGTTCAATTATTTTGGCCCTCAATATTAAAGAGAATATGCTTAATCAATTTTTATTTTTGGCTCTCAAAATATGAGAGAAGTTGCTTAACAATAAACCCACAAACATGATGATGGAAAACACGAACTGTTTATTTTTGGGGTCATGGCCTAATAAGTTTGGGAACCCTTGGCACACAAAGCAAACAGAAAATTCTGAAAACAGAAACAGACTAGGGATGCTCCGATCAGGATTTTGGGTTCCGATCTCCGATCTTACTGAAATCAGTATCTGCCGATCCGATATTTCCGATCACCGATCACATCGTCGTAAACAGTAATTGAAGCATTTTAATTATTGTGTAACAAGTCTTAAAATGGGACACTCCACTCTAGCCATTACTCTCTTGGAGACACAATTTCAAGCTTACATAGACTGTATAATCATAAATCAAATGAAATACTTTTCATAAGTGCAACATTGCATTCTTTAAAGCAGGGGTCTCAAACTGGAAATTACCTGGGGGGCGCTGGAGGCAGTATCTGGTATTCCACAAAAAAAAAACTTTCCAAACGTCTCAAATGCCATTACTAACAGTTATTTAACTTCAATGGCTTCTTCTGAATGTGAACTGTCCTGAACATGAATGGAATATTAAAGAACATGAACGGTTCTTCTGAAAAAGGCTTCTCCTGCCTACTTCTTGCTGCCAGATGTATGTATATACTTGTTCTCACAAAACGTATACAGAAAGGCAACAAGAGACAGATTTTTATAATGATAATAAATACAAATATGTTAATGTTGTGTTATTATTGTTATCATTATAATATAAATATTACTAATATAACATACATGTAATGATTAAGTTTTATATATAAATGATTTAATGTGCAAACTTCCCGAGTAAGGTACTATTGAACTTCCCTGCTCTGCCCTGTTCGGGACGTCGCCGAACGTCACCGGAAAGACCCGAGTGGTCCCGAGTAGACCCGAATGAACGACGAACAGTTCCGGAGGAAAAGCTACCAGTTAAGTGCGCCGCTGCTGCCGCACATGCTCGTTGGTTACGGCAGAGTCAAACTGAGCCTAATCATAACTGCCTGTTATCAATTAGTGGTCGTTGTGCGTGAGTACAAGTTATTTGCATAGGTTGATTATTATTATTTGCTGTATAATGTACGTTTTTATGGCTCCGGACTGGTCGCCATGTTGTGATGCGTGATCCCGCACACAGAGTTTTATTTGTGTGAGACCTCACCACAGCAAGTCCTGTACCTTGTTCATGTGTGAACCAATGAAAGAGGATTAAAAAACTCTATGGAGTAGCTGCAGTTTTTCTAACAGAAAATTAAGGCCAGACTGTCTACGCCAGCATACAAAATATAGTTTACAAACAATACTGCAGATAATAAACTGTCCAGTAGCATTTGCCTTTCATTTTGCGCTCAATATTTATGTCTTTCATGATGACATGAACATCATGACAGGTGGGGGCCACAAAATATCGTCATGAAGGCCGCAATTGGCGTGTGTGAGTGTGTGTGTGTGTGAGAGAGAGAGATATGGCGCAGAATGCACTGCAGGCAGACAGCGCAGCACTAAAGAATCAACATTAATTCATTATAACACAAATCTATCTGTGTGCTGGTAGATTAATTCTTAAGCGCTGCCGTGTCGCTTGCATGCGTTGCGTTTCTTTTTTTTTTGCCAGACATTCTAGCCCGGGCGCTACAGATTTCAGGCCGGGCGGGGCGCCTGGCTAAATAAGGTCTGCAGGAAACCCTGCAATTAGAACAATATTTTGAGGTTGTATGCTGTGCACAATATTAGCAAGGCTTGATAAAAAAGAGGTAGAGTAGGCTGTGTGTGTTGCTGTTTGGTTGCAGGTCGACTTTTCTCTGCTTCATTCTGGGACTTCAAGAGAGAAAATAACACTTCAGTCACCAATATTTATGTAAATGTATTAAGTCTATGCTTATGTATACTGACACTGTGTCAATTAACGTAATATGGCTGATTTATTTATTTATTTACGTTGCTTATAATCATTGACATGACGTCAGCCTGTAATTGCTAGCTGCGGCTAATGGCTAATAATAACACGGCCAACATTAATGCGGGCCGCCGGCCACAATATCAGGTCAGTTTGAAACGACACTATCCTGTCGAAAGTCACTGTAAAGGCTGTAAAAGGTGTCGGTCCTTAAGATGTTTCGCAAAGTTTGAAGTACTGCTTGTGCACGTCACATTGAGGGGGAGGGGCCTGCTGCTGTGTGTGTGTGTGCAGGCAGAGAGAGGGAGGGGGTATCGATACTTTTGAAAATGAGTATCGTATCCGGATACAACGTTTTAGTATCGATACTTTTTTGAGTATCCATACTTTTGACAACTCTAGGGAGGAGACACATTTAAAGAATTCTTCGGTTGTGGTGACTTTGCAGCTCAAAAAGGTAATATTTGCCAGTGGATGAGGCTCTGGCTCACATGACTGCAGTGTCGTTCTGCTCTGGCTTCTCTCAGAGGGGTTTTTAAGGCAAAGACCCTGCTGTTATCAATTAAGAGAGTCACCGTGCCCACTGTGCAGGCTATTATTATTTCATAATCAGCACCAGGAGCATGAAGCTGTCAAACTCATCTCACTCTAGTCTGGTACAGAGCAAAATTAGAATGAATTTTCACTGCAGTAGTAGTAAACCTGTTTGTTTGCCCAGCTAGTGCTGAAACCTTGGAGCTGCTGAGGGACTAGTTCAACATGACACATAGACAGGTTAGCTTCTGTCCTGGTTATCTAGGCCAGTGGTTCTCAACCATTTTCCAGTAATGGAAAATACCCCCTAACCAGGGCAAAGCATTTTTGGTTGAAAAAAACAACAACTTAAAAACAGAGCGCTGTGCCATCAGTGTCTGATTTATTAAACTTTGGAACTGATAAATACATACAAAATTCAAACATTAAAAAAACAACCTATTTCTAACATTTTAAATGTTAATAATCCATGACTAAATGTATTGCAAATATTTCTCATCACTAAAATGTAGTGATTCAAACTTATAAAAACGGTGAGCATATAACCATTTAAAACTATTACTGCTACGCTTCAACCATGACTCCATCTTTGAGTTTTCAAGTGACAGGTCATGCCAGGTGGCATATGACAGGTTGGGTCGACATCCTGGTATGGGGGACACTCTGGGTTTTTAGGATCATGAAATTGAATAGTCTACTGAATATAACATTCATTGCGAACCACTGATCTAGGCAGCTGGAGCCTCTATGTGTTTGCATGTTTACCCTGTGTTTATTTTGGTTATCGTCCACAGTCCTATAACATGCATGTTAGGTGAAGTGGAAACTCTAAATTGCCTGCAGTTATTGTCATGTCTGTCTCTGTCAATCCTGTGATGGACTGGTGACCTGTACTGTGTGTACCCTGCTTCTCGCCCAGTGGAGGCTGAGATAAGCCCCAGAAAAGCTTTTTGCAAAATTGATTAAAATGATTAACTCATTTTCAAATGTAATCCATGTGGGACTAGATCACAAAAAAGTTTCTGTGTCAGATTTACTGCTCTGTTTGGTCCGATTTGTCTCTCTGGAAGATTTACTACTGCAGCTTTAAGCACCTAGTTTCTGATGCACTCTCAACGTACTGTAGTGCATGTTATTTATTAAATAGGCATACTGACGTGGATGTATTAGTGGGGCGGCATAGCTAACCTGTTGTTCATTTTGTGATAAAAGTACCAAATTTGGTACATATATAGCTTAATATATTTAGAAAAAGACTGGATATTGGGCCATCGCATATTCGCAATCTGACCATGGAGGCCATTTTGGAAAATTGCGGCCAGTTGTTGTTAAGTAGATAGAACCTGGGCCGCCTCCAAGCTGCTATTTACATGTTTCCAACACCACAAATATTAATAACATAAAAGTTCAAGTGAAAATATATTTTATGACAACGTAAAACAATAAAAAAATTAAAGAAAATACAATAAAATATTGAGATAGCCTCTGCATGTTGCAGTAATAAATCGAACACCTTGGCATTCTGATGTTCCGCCCGTGGTACTGGCTCATCGGCCAGCCGGCGGGCTCACGGGGCTGTAGCAGGCTTTAATTTTCACATCATATATATCTAATGAAACTAGAAGGTTAAGGAATCCATTGGTAGTTGACTTAATTAGGCTGCAAAGTGATGCTACTTTTTTTTTGCAAGGGTAATTTAGCATGACGATTTGGTCATTTGACCTCTGGCATCATGCTATCTCAACGAATGGGCTCTCTGGGTTCCAACAAGTCTCCTCTTTACAGACACGTATACTTTATGCTGATAACATGCAGTTTAAGGCAAAAACCACATCATTTTTCTCGTGCATTAACATTTTCTTTTTTCCCAACTCTATTTGAATATTTGTGCATACTGGGCTCCCTAAACAGGCTTTGAATTACACAAATTGGCTATCAGTGGAAAGCCGAGATCCTTGTGGTTCCAGTGAGCCCACTTTAATTCATGTTGGATGATGTCAGTTCCCTTAAGAGCCCATGAGGGAATTTCTTGAATCTTGACCTCACTGTATAAAATGAGCTACTGTGACCTCTAGGATAGTCACAGCATCATGGAGGGCTTTCAGAAGATGTTAAATATATCATAAAAATGTTCATTTTGTGATAAAAGAACGAAAATTGACAGACGTGTTGATAGATATATTGGGAACAAAACTGTTTTTTGGGCCATCATAAATTCAGAGCCTGGTTGCCGTGGGGCTGATGGTTTCTCAGCACTACTAACAACAGAAATTATGCTATCCAATCATTGAAAATACAGAAATCTCCAGAATGATTAACATGTTTGAAGCCAAATCACAGCATGGATTTTTGTGTTGTTCCAAAGCTCTTGGTGTATTGATGTAATATTCTGAAGGGTTTTTGATCATTTTTATACATTCTTGATATTAGAAGAATGCCTATTTCAGCAACAAATGTGTGTAACACATGGAATCAACTTTAACCACAAAATTGCTGCAACAACTTATGGGACATAGTTGAGCATGAATATGGACTTCAGAAAGAAAAATATTAATATTCTCAACCAAAATAAAATAAATAAATAAACCTTAATAGGTTTATTAGATTCACAGTGCTGAGCTGCATCTCAAATTAATCTTCAGGTTCACAGCTTTCAGATGATGTACACCACTTTTATGAGGCATTTACTGTTTCTTCAATTCCCTATACAATGGGGCGGGAGGTGTTTTTAACTGTTGCACTTGCAAGTACAGTTGACATTTTTAAAAATGGCTGCCATGGCAACCAGGGTCTGAATTTGTGATGGACCAATATCCAGTTTTGATCCTAATATAATTATCAACACATCTGCCAAATTTGGTGCGTTGATCAAAAGATGAACGATTATTATGATATATTGAGCTATGCTGCCCCACTATGTATAAGTAAGGCACAGTTTACATGTAACCAGTAGACTTCTCTCTTTTGTGCTTATAGGGAAGGATTGTGCAAATTTGCACAATAGGGCTGCATGATTGAGGAAAATATATCATTGCAATTATTTTGGCTGATTTTGTAATTGTAAGATTTGTGATATAGGGAATGATCATTTTTCCACAATTCTATTTTTTTCTGCAAAATATGGTCATCTCATATATTATTTTGCCAGGGTCAGTGGCAAGTGACCTATTCTGTTGTTAAGGTATGAGGAATGTGTTGCATTTATCCCAGCATGCCCCGTATGCACCCGGCACTTAGACATGCTACAGTACACCACAAAAAACACCTCTGCAGGCCATCTGAATGAACACATAAAGTGCAAATGATATGGCACTGCTGTTGCGTTGAGGCCTTCGGTATACGGTCGGTTACTCAGCAAGGTGAACTCTGTCATCTGCCACAGAAAGCTGCCTTTATCCCTTATGCACAGCGTGAGCCTGCACTGCCTGTGGTTTCAAGGAGAAATCCTTTTCACAGCTACTGTAGGCCCCAATGAATACCCACAGAAAAAAATGATAGGCAGACAGCAGCCTTGGCCTTTTGTTAAACACAATGCAGCAAATAACACAGCGTGCAGCTGCTGATCAAGCTCAAACTATATAGAAAATGAAGCTTCTTCTCCAAGCTGCCACCACAATGTGAAAACATGGAGGAACCAGATATTTGTCTGTGGAGAGAGCCTAGAGGAGAATGAAGAAAGTATTTCCCCCTGCAGTGCAAGGAAAGCAATAATCACACACTGGTGGGATTTCAGAGCAGAACATGTTACAATTTGGCCGCAACACAACCATGTAACTGTGACATCACAAACTGGAAAAGTATTTAAAATAGACGGGGGTTTTTTATACAAATGCATGGTGAATGTGTTGGCAAAACAGATTGCTGTGTGCGTTCAGATTTATATTGCCTTCCTTAGTGGCACAAAACTTCCATTTTAAGCACGGGTGTCAGCTCTCCATTGAGCTCCAGATGTCACACTACATCTGCAGATGTATGTGTGGATTGTTCTGGTACAGGTATGAGCAGTTAGCCACACTGTTGTGCAACTGTGCTGCCTCTGTAGTTAGAGCAGATTACCCTCCACTGAGTCACCAGTGGCAGAAGATGCTGCTCTCAGCACTAACAGCAGCACACAGGAGTCAGGCTCATCACCACCCTGTTTATTTGTATAATCCTCTCCCATGACTCCCTACCCTGTCTCCTCTCCTCTCCTCTCCTCTCCTCTCCTCTCCTCCATAGAAGGACCTTTTTTCTCTCTGCTGACTGCATTTTTCAGGATCAGCGAGGATCATTAAGCTCAGTTCTGATCTGGGAGCTCAGTAATGAAAAACATACTGAAATTGCATAAAAGTTTGTGTGTGTGTGTGTGTGTGTGTGTGTGTGTGTGTGTGTGTGATTTTGCTGTGAGGACAGCTGTTTTTAGCTTTGCCCAGGGTGCTGCCAGTTTCTTCAGGAGCAACATGACCTCCCAGAGGGACTGTACTGTAGGACACACACACTTGTGACATGTCAGTCCAGGGGTAGTATACAACATTGCATCCCACTAGCTTGGTGTTCAGGAGAAAATGTTAACTGTGAATATTACTACAAGAGTTCTCCTGATGTGTATTTGTACTGACTCAGACTACATGTTGACTCACGCTGTGGGCCGGCATCACATTCCCACAAACACACGGGTAGACGTCTGCATAGCTGATTGTCAGGAATTGCTCCTGCATTGACTTCTGGAGGTGTATGCACGTGTTTGTGTCCCTGCGTTGTGTGTAAAAAAAACAGCTACTATCAAAATGCTGCTCATAATATTCTGTCAGGACTTGGCCAAGCAGCGATAGTCCTCCTCCACCACTTTCATACCTACATTGATTAAAGTTATCCGTCGCTACGACGGATTTCCGTCATTTTGAGTTCACAGACGCCACTTATGAGATCATTATAGCCGTTTTTCCTTTAAGGTAAAGAGTGGCTGCTGGGAAATCTCAGGCCACGCCCTCTCAGATGTCCACTCACTCTGCGTGTCTCCATTACAACAAGGGACCCTGAGGGATTTACTAGACTCTGGAGGTGACGTATGGTTTTTTTTATCGTAGTGTAATCGCTTAGCGACTTGTCGCCAGTCGCTTTTTTGAAAAATAGTCACTAAGGGGGTCTGAAAAGTCGCTAAATATAGCAACTAAGTTGCTAAGTTGGCAACACTGCTTCGCCAGCTTTTACAAATGGCGCGTGTTGTTGTGGCGTCGAGTTCTACATCACATCCTGCTTAGTGTTTTATCCAATCAGCAACCAGGCTTTTTTCATAGGAGAAAAACGGCCCCGCCCCCTGGTGGTTGGTGGACTACTGGTGTAGAAAGTGATTGATTAGATATGCAGGAGAGCCGCATTTTAAAATGGAAATATCGCCGACGATCAGGTTAATTTAATCGTGGCGGCCAAAATTGTGATCACGATTAAAATTCGATTATGTTTGTATGTTTGCGTGTGCATTAGTGCCGGGCTGTTGGAGTGACCTGTTAATGTGTTTATGCACGCTAACATCATGTCCGAGTTACAGGAATATGGAGAAGCTCTGCTGCAGGTTGTGTTGGCCTGGATTACTCGGAGAGAAACCAGGATACCGTGACACATAAACACTTTATCCATGTTTTTGATCGCTGTGTGCCATCTGCACAGGTGTGCCTTTGACTTTAATCACATTAAGGGTGGTCAGAGAAGAATAGTGTGACAATGTGCTCATTGGATTTCTTTCCAAGAGTTGAACAGAAAGGCAGATAATTTGTACATACATGGGGGGGTTAAGCTGAAAACAGCCAGCTGCTGGCTATTGAGATCAAGGGCTCAGGGGTGGAATGGCCTGATGACACAGATTCAGGAATCAGTTTGCCTTACCTTGGTCTAAACAGCAGCCATCACTGTTGCATAACCCTCCTGTGTGAAGTGAATTAGGCTGAGGTTAACCATAAATTAACATATTCTAAAAAAAGGAGGTCCTCCAGGCGGCTCTGTCCGACTGAACTTCAGCAGCATCCTGCACAAAACTCCTCCGACACTCGTCTCATCCTCGTGCTGTTGTCCAAGATGATATTACAATCCCACTGCACTGTTCACCAGGCAAAACACTGACACAAGAGATGACTGTATTTTACCCTTCTTTGTATTGAGCAGGCTGCCATGTTAATTTTCCTGCTCTTTAAAATTTGACAGAGTTATAGATTTCTGCTTCTTTTAAGTCAGGTCGGACACAATTTGACACGATAAGCAACCCCTGCTTTGTTATGGAATTAAAAATTAACACCCCAATCGATCATCACTGAGCCTCTGCTCAGAGAAAAAACAATTGTGTCAAAGACTGCCTCTTAGCTCATCCCCGGGAGTCCCTGTATTGAGACATTGTCAGACATTGCTGTTAGGAGGACAGCTGCCTACTGTGTGTTATGTGAACAAGTGAGTGACACACCCAAGTCATTATCTGTTTTAAATGAATTGCACTTAGATCTTTGTTGAAAGAGTTTATATTAATGAGTGGGTCAATAACTGTGGTCTGTATGCATGTGTATCTGTAGGTTGTATCCTCACTGTATTGCAGTGTAGCTGTGCTAATACCCTATTTAACAGCAGCATGAAAGGACATGTGAAGGCAGCATCTGTCTGTTGATTCCAGGCACACGTGCGTTAGTCATAAAAATGCTGGTTGACCTCAATAGGGGCACCATGGAAACAAGGCAAACTGTGTGCACTAGTATGTGTGTGTGTTTGAAGGTGTATAAACATGACACCAGAGCAGATTCACTTTTAATTATATATATATATATTAATATATATATATAAGTAGAAATTACGATGTGCTGTAGACAGCCAATGATTTTGTAAAAACTGTAACAGATATTAGCAGGGTGACATATATATTAGGGATGTGCATTTCAGGCAAAACTACTATTCGATAATCATGGGGTAATAATCAATTAATATTCGATGACAACCCCCACCCCCCCCACCGGCGGAGCAGTGTTCCCAACTTTGTTGCTAAATTTAGCAACTTGAGGCTTGAGGTAGCTGCAGGAGGTGTTCACTTAGTGATCTCCGTTTGTTTACAACAAGCACCAGACACTCTGTGCACAGTTAGCCATGCCGGTTACTTCACAATCACTATGTTTATGATCAGCAGAGACTCTGTGCATAATTAGCCATGCTGCTTTCATCTGCTGACGTTGTGCACAGTTAGCGACGGTGAAAACCATACGTTACCTCCAGAGTCTTTAAATCCCTCTGGGGACTAACTTGTCCTGCCGTGGAAAACTCTAGCCTGCCACACTGTGTATCATCAAATGCTCCGCTGCCCACCAGTAATACAAGGCACCAGTAATACAACTTTTTTTTTTCCAGATATGATGAACTATTCAATTTTTTATGATTTAATGACTAATAGAATATTGGAAAATCGATGCCCATCCCTAAAATATATACACCTTCAAACTCACACACATTCTTGTGCACAAACAGTTTTTCTGCCTTGTTTCCATGGTGTATAACAGCCATGTATATAACAGCTCAGAGTCGCAGTTGACAAGTGACACAGTCAAGTTAAGGTTTTATGAAGGTAAAAAGAAAGAAAAAAGAAAACAGAACCTATCAGGGTTTGGCTTGTGATCTTTGTTTTTTAAATAATCACTTCTGAGATCTGCACCTGCACATTGTGAAACAAGTTCAGACAGGAATCAGTAAAGAAGTGTGTCTTAAAATGTCTGCATTAGTGTTGCAGAGAACTTACTTCATGTACAGTAACACTGTTATTACGAGCCTGCGCTTGAGCAGAAACAGGGCCATAGGTGTTACTAAATAGTGTGGAAGCAGAACATATTGTGCCGACTGTATTGTTTACCATACTTACATATGCACATGGGCTATGGCCATCTTCATCATTTACTAAGGCTATAGGAATTTACTATGTAATCCTCACTGTAAGATTGATTGGCTCTTTTTTTTAATAAACTCTTCTCAGTATTCAGTGATCTCATACCATATAGACAGAGGAAACTGTACTGATTATTCATCTATTCTTTGCCCTAATCCCAAAATTAAATTTACAGGAGATGCCATGCCATGTCTGACTGCTGATAAACTTGCAAAACATCATCATCACAGAATACTGGAAAATATGTACAACAAAATAGTGCTTTGATCCATTTACATAGACTAAATTATGACTAACAACAATAATCACATCAGATTCTATTCTAGGCAGAATATCAAATTCCATAAACAGGTGTGAGACCAAATATACAAATCATAAGAAAACTCCTTTATATTAAATTCCTGTATACTTGACACACATCTAATAAACTGATCTAATATTGTATGCATGTTTTATTTAGCTAGTTTGCCTAATTTGTAAAACTTCAGATAAAAAAAAATAGTTGAATCTTTACAACTCAGTCCAAGTTCTCATTTCGTCAAATCAAAAATAATTCAGGGTTTTGTTTTGCAATCTTACAAAGGTGTATGTAGGGCTGGACGATATGGCCCTAAAAGAATATCACAATATTTCAGGGTATTTTTGCGATAACAATATTCTTCACAATATTACAAAATAATGAAAAATATATAGAAAATATTATTTTTAGTCTGTATAAATAAATAAAAAATGAAAACCATTCATGAATCTTAAGTGTGGTGTAAGTCTCAACAGTTGCCAAATACAACACTTTTTACTTTTGTCTCTTGAGTATTGGCAAATAATTAAAAATGACCATCTATGGGGTCCATTCCTCCCCTGGAGAATTTGTTTTCATAAAAGCCCAAATTTGGTGCCTCTCACACATTCTAATGCCACTATTCCATCATATACACTGATCTTATCATTGCATATTTCAATTAATAACTATAAAGGAGAATAAGGGTTCTAGTAGGATTTATTTAAGGCATCTTATTTTGACAGTCTGCTGAGCAACGGCAACACAACGCAAAATAATTGAATAATATGAATTGTGTAAATATACCTTCAGTAGCCTGAAAATGTGACTTTAGCACAGCACATGAGACTCTGGTGGGCCACCACAGTCTAGGTAATTAATGGGAAACTCTTACGTCACTACGCCAAGAAGAAGAAATGTTGCCAATATCCCGATATGCTTTTTTTTTTACTCATGAAAAAAATATACCGGTATCATGAACGATACGCTATGGCACACCCCTAGGTGTATGCACTCAAAAGCTTGCCGTGCTCTGCTATGTCATGCAAAATCACACTCATTAAGATAAAGTTTTTAGGGCATCCCAATCCGATATTGGCATCAGCATTGTTTTGTTTTGCACCTGCCTTTTTAATTTTGTGTGTATTAATTGAAGCTTAAGTCACCTGGCTATTTTGTTTAAACTGTGGTGACAATTTTAATGAACAGATGAAAAGCAAATATACAGAATCTGGTATAATTATGTGGTTTAGCAGTGATCGTATTAATTTTTTTATGTGAAATGGCAACAACTAGAGATTGAGCTGTGACAACGATCCCACATGAGCGCGTCAGACGTGGTTGAACATGTGACCATATATATATATATATATATATATATATATATATATTAGGGCCGGGACTTTTAAAAAATTGACGCATTTTAATCACTCACTGGATGAGTTTCAGGCGGACCGATTATACTGGAGCACCAACTAGCATTCATGAGTTCAGACAACAACAAACCACAGTGAACATGTACGAAGAAGCCGATGAGACCGCTTTGGTTGGCCCCGTGGATGATGGGACATTTTGAAAGGATGGAAGCGTCAATAAGAGTATGGTTGTGTTGCTATGCAACAAGGAATTCACATACCACCGCAGCACATCGAGCCTCAAGTATCATCTCAATGCAAAACATATAGCAGCTAGCGGTTAGTGTGGTGGCTAGCGTGGATTGTGTTTTACTTAAATAACCAAAGTATTCTAGTTTACAGAAGGTCTACCTACCTATAGGCTACCTGAATTTATGAAATGTACTATATTTCTAAATATGCTATTGCTACACTCAATGGAAAAAATTGCACTGGTCTGTTGGACTTGAACAAAAATAAACAATATTTTTGTTGCTTAAGCTTATGTATTCAGTCATTATTCAATGGTATACTAAAAATCCATGTGAAAAAACCCCACTTCTCACTGTTCTCAGGTCAAATATTTATATGCGGTTAAAATGCGATTAATTTCGATTATTTAATTACAAAGCCTCTAATTTATTAGATTAATTTTTTTAATCGAGTCCCGGCCGTAATATATATATATATATATATATATATATATATACTGCCTCAACTACGGGGTTTGTGTGTGAATATGATATAAATAAGCCTGTGTTTTGCTTCACCTCCCAGCTGGTAATGGACTTCTCTCCTAAAGAGGAGGGTGTAAAGAGGAGCGTGCCATTAAACCAGCACATAGCAGCCGGGCTAGGCAACAGTCTCAGCTAGGAGCTATTTATTTATATGGGTCTATTTGTTATTCCATCCCCTGAAGAACTCTACAGACTGCTGCTGCAGCACGACGCTGGAGCAGGACCTACTTTTCCTTGTGTCCTCATTCTGAAGCCTCTTTAAGGATGAAATCACTAGGGTACCTGTTAAGCTAAATGGAGGGATATAAACACTGATAATATATTATCACGTCAGACTCCTAGAGGCATATTTCTGAAGATAGTTTTCACACTGTTTACAGGAAAGCAATCATGAAATATAATGAACAGAAGCACTCTATACCTTATGAACTCCCCTGTTCTCTATCCTATCATAACTCCTTTTTCTCTTTTCGCTGTGATACACTCTCATTATCTTTGTCTCTCTAGTTCTGTTCTTATTACTAGATAGATAGATTACTTTATTCATCCCCGAAGGGAAATTCCGTAACTATCGTGCTGTAGAAATGGCAGAAGGGGCATTAAGGGGTTTGTCACTTACAATTGTTTTCTTGTGATTACATTTCAGTCTGGCACAAACATAAATGAAGTGGCTGAAGTTTAAATGTAGTTCTGCCTCGCGAGAGCGTTCACACACATCTCTCCTTTCATGATCCATCTTTGTCCTCCTATAATTTAATTTACAGTGTTCCTGTCCGTGTTTTACTTTATGCTGCTGAGGACAGGGATATTAGAACACTGTTTTTCAAAGGGGCATCAGGGGGGTCGCGGAAATTTTGATGTATGTTTTTTTAATATGTCTGAATGGAATGAATAAAAAGGCCTAACAAAAGAGAAAAATTCTAAAAGAAAATATGTTTCTTTCCCAGTAATATCACTGTTGATGACAAGGAATGTTTATAACAGAAGAATGACTGGTTATTAATTAGTAATCAAAATAAGGAAAATATATTATAATAGCGTGATTTTTGATACTTTCCATCATAATGTATACATAATAAAACATTTTTTAAAAACATGCAACAGAGGGGTCCCCGCCAGAGGCTAATGCTATATGGGTCCTTCTTGGCATGGCAAAGTTTGGGAGCCCCTGAATTACAATATACTACGACAATCCACAAAGATCATGTTAAGGTAGAGCTGTGCGATATGGCTCATAAATAACAGTGTTTCCCCTACCATTACTGTATATAAGGGGGGCGCCCTGCCCCCCCAATGGTACCCCCCACCCCCCTTGACGATCAAGTTTATTTTATTTTCTATAGAGCTCCAAATCACAACAGAAGTCATTTAAGGTTACCTTTCCTATAGAACAGGTCTATATCTTGTCATTTTATTAAACAAACTAAATAGCCTTATGTTATTTTATTTACACAACGGCATGTCATTTCTGTCTCTACATGTTTGACGTGTACAATTCTCGTCTGCTCTCTGTATTGCGTGTGGCGGAGTTCCGCCCCGATGCGCGCACACACATGCAGTTCCCCTTCAATGACCTAGACCAGGGATGGGCAACTGGAGGACCGGGGGCCGCATACGGCCCGCATCCTCACTTACAGTGGCCATCAGTACAACTACATGCATTTGAGCATGAAATCTTAGTTGTGCAGTATAAAAATGCACAGAATTACTTCTTGCAATTGTAGGGGTATCTGGTTCAGATACACATTGCCTCCATTAGGGGTACCAAAATATTTAGAGGTAAAGCTAATTTAGATCAATTTTGCTATCAGAAATTGACTAAATTTATATTTAATACTTTAAATGAATTAAAGTTACTCAGGGGCACCACCTATTCACTTAGGAATAGGAAAAGATAGCAAATCATAGTTAATCAGTCTCATAAAGTTAACAAATTATCAATTTGGAACATTGATTATTAATTATGAATATAATTATAATCAAATTACCTTATTAATATTTAGTAACGGTTGAAGGAATTTTGAGTTCTTTCCATAGCAGAGGTTAGCAAATCACTCATTCATGTGCAACATTAAAGGGAGAAGCATATTAATCCAAAAACATATTTATTCTAAATAAAACAAAGCAAACAGAACACACAATAACTAATCTAAAAGACTATTTACAGTGGAAATGTGAGTGAGAAAAAAATGTGTAACAAAATGGCTACCGAAAGGTGGTCATTTAAATAAATCAAAATGGCGGAAGCCCTTTTGTTCTTGAAGAACAATAGACCATGCGGTCTTGAAGGTCTATGTGTTGTTGGAAGCCAGATTAAAAGTATATTTCATGTGGATTAGTGTGTGAGCAAGTCAAATGAGTTATAGTTAGTTTACATGTACAACTTGAGATATGTAGAGCAACATTAATCATACAACTTCAAATGATCTAACTACACAAAATATCCCAACAAATATACTTAAACACACAACAGATCAACACCATTGATTAAAGCTTAACAAACTTGTTCTTGCTTACTAACTGCCCAGTACTGTACCACAGAGTCCAGAGTTGAAAGGGGAAAGCAGCACTCCCTTTGAGGAAGAATCTGGTTCCTGGTTTGGTTTTAGTGGTTGTAGCGTTGTTTGCTGTTGGCTCCAGAAGCTTGGTGAGGGTCTCTGTGATTATGTCCAGGATAGATCACAGGCAGGAAACTTAGAAGCGTGGTGGTGGGCCCAAGCTTGGTTTGGACCTCACCGGCCTCCCTTAGAGCTGGAGACAGAGGGGGATGTCTGATCTTCCTCCTGGAAGATCAGACCAGGACAGCAGGCGTGCTGTTCCTCAGGGAGTTGAGAAGAGAAGAGCGAGAGAAGGGGTGGCTGCAGGACACTTTTGTGTCTCAACCTGGAAGTTGTATTTCCTGTTGGTATCAGCCAATGAGACGCCTTTAGGTATCTCCAGATACCTGTGGGGGTGGGGTCGTTTGTCTTTGTTTGGAGGGGGACAAAGAACGACCTCCATCTTGAAGCATGGAGAGAATTTGTTGACAATAATAATCACTGCATTCAGTCTTTAATCCAAATGAATCTTCTGGAGTAGCTGTGAGCCCTACACAATTAATGTTGGTCTGCTGTTCTTGCACTGAAAAAAAAGTAAAATCACAGTAAGTGGTAAAATCACAGTAAGTGGTTATTTTTTATTTGCTTCAAACCTTTTGTATTCCTATTTATACTGTTATACATGCATTTGAACATGACATATGTTAAGTTACTGCACTGTAAACATATTTAAAATTGCAGTTTCATCATATTTGGTTAAGTGCACGGTCCTATATGTGGCCCTGTGGTAGTGTCCATGAAAAATTGTGGCCCCCTCCAGCATTTAAGTTGCCTATCCCTGACCTAGACTGTGGCTGCCTAATACAGTCTAATTTACTGTGCTAAAGTCATATTTCAAGCTGCTTCAAGCATATTTATACTTTCCATGATATAAAGTTCTACTGCGCTGTGTTGCCGCTGTTCAGCAGAGTGTCTGTGACCCGCCAGTCACTGGCGGGTCACAGACACGGGTCATTCCCCCGGCCCCCCACCTCTCCGTCCTCCTCCAAGACGTGTGCGCATTCACACACTTACACACACACTGAATTTACCAAGCTGGTTTACCGAGGTCCAAACACACTGCTGCATACGCCGATTGCTAGTCGCAAGCTAACATTAGCTTACAACTAATGTTGCTTTAATCACAAAAAGCTTAACTGTGAATAACGATCTGAATTACTTCCTGTCGCTAAACACATGCTGCTTTCAGAATAAGAGCACAGTGTGTTAACAGAAGCCACCACAGAATTTGCAGGAAGACTGTCAAAATAAAATGGCTTAAATAAAACATAGAAGAACCAATATTCTCCTTTACAATAATTCATTAAAATCTGCAATGATTAAGATCAGTGTACATGATGTAATAGTGGCATTAGAATGTGTGGGAGGCACCAAATTTGGGCTTTTTATTGAAAAAACGTATTCTCCAGGGGGCATAAAGATTCTATGTCACGGTATCTCCCGACTGTGAAAAATGTTTTGTGAGGTGTTTGCTGTTTGTGTTTAGCTGTGAAGTGCACAAGATTGATACATTTAAGTTAAAATGTCCCCCCCAAAACCTTTAGTCCCTGCTAGCAGTCACACTCACATACCTATGCATGCATGCTCACACACTGTGAGGGCAGTCTTAACAGGTGCAGGCATGCAGAAAAGGGAGAGATATGACTGCAGTGAGATACAGAACATACACAAATTCATGCACACACAGGGAACAGGCATTTGGAAATGACAGAAGAGAAATGCCAGCCAATCACATGCTTTCACACACTTGGACCTACGGACACACATAAATAGCATGGGACGGTAAAAAAAACACGGGAGCCTCCTCTTTAATTATCTGCATTGCAAACATTCCTTCACCAGCAGTTTTTTTTTTCTCTCAAATTTTATTCCCTGGATGTTTCAGCTTGGGAGCGTTGCCGGGTTCTGCATTGGCACGCTTTGGCTTGCTCATGCTGGTGCAAATGTTTGCATGTGTGACAGAGGGAGGGAGATAGAGACAGAGCAGGAGGAGGGGTGGCGAACAGGCTATTCTGTGGCTCAGTCACATGGGCGTCCACGAGAGGCAGGCAGACATAGAGACCATAGAGGCTCGCTATCAATTCAGCTTCAATCACAGAGTGAAGATGCCGTCCCACTCCTGACTGACACTGGGTTATATAGGTTAGCTGTAAGTGTCTCAGCCGGTGAGAAAGACCAATTCATTTATGTTGGAGGTTGGAGCTAGAGCGTTACATATCCTGTCATCCTTATTTTTGACCCCTTTTTGCAGCAGACATTTTGATATGTCATAGTAGGAGAGGCACAAGCGTAGCTAATAACACAATTTAGCCGAGCTATATCAATTCCAGGGTCCTGGTATTGTGCTTGCTGGCTGAGTGGAGTTGCTTATTGGGAGTCTGTGTAGACTCATTACTATTCTGCCATGCACCCACACATACTTACACACAGAAAAGTACTTGCTCACACATAACAGTCAGCTTTCAGAAACAGCAAAGCAGCCAATCAAAGCCAATTGACTGCAAGTGCGAAAATCTTTTTCACAGAAGCAATGGGAGACTATAAGGGTTGCAGCTAACAATTATTTTCATTATCTATTGATGTGCCAATTGTTTCCTCAAATTGCTTTGTCAAAAAAATGTCAGACAATAGGGAAAAATGTCAGCATGATATCTTTAAATGTCTTGTTTTTTCCTCCCCAAACCTAAAGACATCCAGTTTGATATTATTTAAAACAGATAAAAGCAAGGACTATATACATTTCATGGTCACTTTTGGTTTAAAAATGACGATTTTTTATTACGATTTTTTTTTCTGTTGATTGACTAATCATTGCAGCTTCTGACATTTTGAAATGTTTTTTTATGGCACAGTAGAAAAAAATCACAGTAAATAATAGTGAAAATAATAAAATGATGATGAATGATTCAGGGTTCTGATATTTTGCTTGCTGGCTCAGTAGTCATGTTTCCATCAACAAATTTCTCTGTGCATTTTGAAGATTCCCATGAATAAAGCTTGATGGAAACACTAAAATTCGATAAAAGTTTTTAGGTTGACTTGAGGTGGTTTTTGACTAGTTTGAAAAATAGTTAATACACTAAACTATGGTGGCCCTGAAGTGCAAATCACAACGGTAAATCAGAAAACACAGTGTTTTCTGTTTTGTTGTTGTGTTTTTGGATTTGTTGTTGTGTTTTCTGATTTGTCGTTGTGTTTTCTGATTTGTCGTTGTGTTTTTTGATTTGCTGTTGTGTTTTTTGATTTGTTGTTGTGTTTTCTGATTTGTTGTTGTGTTTTCTGATTTGCCGCTGTGTTTTCTGATTTGCCGTTGTGATTTGCACTTCAGGGCCACCGTCCTAAACAGAGATGGAAACACTTTCTCCGAAGGTCCTGACATATCGAACATTAATTCGCATGACTGACAAGCTGTTTCTGCTCTGCCAGTTATGACAAGCTGACCTGAAAGAACATTTATATCTTATAAGTTGTCAATTGAAACAGTTCCTGAAGACTTGTTGTTTTTTCTCTACTGCTTCTACTGTTAACTGGCTGAGTAGCCTACAGCGATACATCACTCTGCCATGTTCTGACCAAAGGTTTATGCAGCTTTGTTTATTCCCTCTAAACCAGTTGAGGGAAATGTCTGTAATGTGCATTTTCTTCAATGCGACATTTCCAAATTTTGCTTCAAAATTCGCATCCCTTACTAGGACATTCAACTAAAACAGAGTCTTTGTTAATTTTATTAATAACACATGTGTCTTTCCAACTATAGTAAGTCAGAAAGTCTGCCCTGAACACAAAAAAAGCCTATTTTGTCATTTAAGTGAAATAAAAGAAAGTATTTAGTACCAATTAGGATTACTTTATCCCATCTCTGATATTTGTGTCCTCAACAGTCAGACTGTTGTAAACATATCTGATGTTTCTCTGTAAATTCCCCCATCTGGTTGGCTGAGTGTGATATTTAATGTGAAAATAACAAAGTGAATTAATCACCCTCACTCTTGTTCTGTCTGAAGCCCTTTTCTGTCTCTTTCTTTCATTTTCTGTTCTCTCTATCCTGTCCTCCTGAGCCTCGTCTCCATTATTATGCGTTGTGTGTGTTATATATCTATAATTATTCATCTATTTCAGGCCTTCATGCTGAAAACAGTCCTCCTTTTTCTACTGCTTACATCCTGTTATTAGAATAATCACGCCATAACAGATGTAAGACTGCTGTACTTCTGAGATTTGTTGGATTGCCATTTGTAATGTGTGCTGTTTGCTTTTTTTTAGTCCCTTTGTGAAACACATCTCAGCCTAGATAATATTAGGGTTGTAAAGCCTCTAAAGAGTGAGAGTGTGTAGTTTACTCTGACTCAAATAAACAGTCGATTTACACTAAAACTGCTAGACTGTTTTTTTCACATTAGTTTAAATTTAAAGGCATACAATGCAGGAACTGTTAAGTAATGTTTGTAAACACAACATTTATCTTGAAAGCAATCCCCAGATTCTCTTGTTTTGTCTGCACGGTGTTTCAACCCTCTATATTTATAATTTTTTGATGCTGTGTCGGCTATTTTCGTAGCTTCATGCTCAAAGGGTGATGCCCAGAAACGTCCACAACACAGCAAAATGAAAATAGAAAAGAAAATGCAGGCAGAGGGGTACATTTATATGAGACAATATATTACTTTAAAAAAAAAATGGACTCTTGTGCTTCTTAACAATAATAAAAATGGAATTAATGTTAAACATTTAGCAAGGGAATGAATTAATTCCTTTCATAGGCAAAAAATATACTGCTTATCCAGTTCCTCAATGGTTGGAAAAAGTGCAATTTACAACATATGAGCAAGTTGCCACTTTCTGTTACCACTATGTTTCAACAGGAATCCAATTCTTGTTGCTGAAGGGAAAACGCTGCTGTTTTTCTGGAATCATGTTGCCTAAATTGTTCTAATGTAAACAAACATGCATGTAAACACAAAAGACAATGTCGTGCGATAAATTAGCCCTGTAGCAGTACAGTGTGTATGTGCTGCTGCTGCAGGAGGTGTTCACTTCTACACACAGTCCTCCTACAGCAGTCTCTCCCAGCTGCAGAGAAGGAGGTGATGTCAACCCCTTAGGGTCCAGTCTGCAAATTGCTAACAGGCTAACAGTTAGCTCTGTAGCAGTACAGTGTGTATGTGCTGCTGCTGCAAGAGGTGTTCACTTAGCGATCTCTGTTTGTTTACAACAAGCACCAGACACTCTGTACACACACTGAAACTGTTCCTATTGTTTGTTTAAAAGTAGCACAATAAAAATACAGATGTTTTCCCTAACATGATGAGTAATCGTGATTAATGATTGTGATTACAATATTAATCAAAAATAATCATGATTATCATTTTGGCCATAATCATGCAGCCCTAGTTGGTGCCCTTGTAGCTGATGTTATTCTTTCCTGCAGTTTGTCTCACTGACGGGCCTCTACTTGTGACACTGTTATTACATAATGTTGGATGGCTGTGTCCACCCTTTGGTATTCATCTTTGTCACAGAATGCACTAATGATGCTGAGTAATGGAGCCTCTCTGTCTCAGAGCGACTAACACAGTCATCTCTGTCTCTCTCCTTTTTTTTTTTTATTTCTCTCTGTCTCAGATGCTGCTGCGAGGAAAGCTTTCATCACAGAGGTGAGCTGCCATCTGTCCCTGTGATCATCTGCATCACTTCTCTTTTTAGTTCCTGTTTGATCCTGCAAATAAATAAAATTTAGTTCTTTGGTTTTAGCCGATAGACACTATTGATACAATTACCCCAAAAAGGTTTGATCTGAGGCGATTAATATCTGGGTCAATTAATATTTGTGTCAACTAATATTTGTGGTACATCATTTTCATTACCAGAATTATTTAAATTAGGGCCGGGACTCGATTTAAAAAAAAAAAAAATCTAATTAATTAATTGCAATTTTTTCCGTTAAGTGTAGTAATAGCATATTTAGAAATATACATTTCATAAATTCAGGTAGCCTATAGGTAGGTAGACCTTCTGTAAACTATAATACTTTGTTTTTTTCAGTAAAACACAATCCACGCTAGCTACCACACTAGCCGCTAGCTGCTATATGTTTTGCATTGAGGTGATACTTGAGGCTCGATGTGCTTCGGTGATATGTGAATTCCTTGTTGCATAGCAACACAACCATGCTCTTATCGACGCTTCCATCCGTTGGTTTTTAGTAACAAAATGTCCCATCATCCACGGGGCCAACCAAAGCAGTCTCATCAGCTTCTTCCTTCATGTTCACTGTGGTTTGTTGTTGTCTGAACTCATGAACGCTAGTTGGTGCTCCAGTATAATCGGTCCGCCTGAAACTCATCCAGTGAGAAACGTTCCGCGGTGCTAAAATAAGTGCGATTAAAATGCTTCAATTTTTTAACGCATTAAGTTTTGGGTAATGAATTAATCTTAATTAACACGTTAAAGTCCCAGCCCTATTGGTATTGGTAGCCCTATTTAAATATCACTTTAGTACTCTTCTAGACAATTTGGCTCACATTATCCTAATTTAGTAAATCCCATCCATCTGCCACTTCAGCTACTCCACTGTACTAAGGTATCATTTGAATTTTTGCACAAGTTGTTTCATCTGAATCTGTTGAGAATGTTTAATATAGCTTAAAAGCTCTATAAACATCACTTATAACAGCAACAGAAATATTTACGTCACAAGATTTGAGATCTGAAATATCCACTGCAGCTTCTCCCATTAGGACAGTTTCTAAATCAGATTAGATCTTTGGAACAGAGGAGAAGTGGGCATTTTGAAAAACGAACACCTGGTCTGCTCAATTCAAAGCATCAAAGCTTGGAATCACTCTCATGCATTATTGCTGTGTCACTCTCCAGTCTTTAATATTTAAATAATACATTTTAATGAACAGGTGTCCCTATAATGCAGGTCTCTCTCCCTCTCTGTCTCGCCAGATGCCCTCATCCTCAGGCCAGCCTGGTCAGGGAAAGAAGATTGGCCACAGAGGAGTGGATGCATCAGGAGAAACTACTTACAAGAAGGTACTGTAGCCCGCATTGGCCCGGGCTGTTATATGTCCTCTGGTTCTAAATCAGGGATGGGCAACTGGAGGCCCGGGGGCCGCATACGGCCCGCACCCTCACTTGAAGTGGTCTTCAGTACAACTACATGCATTTGAGCATGAAATCTTAAAAGTGCAGTGTAGAAATGCACAAAATTACTTCTTGCATTAATGTTGGTCTGCTGTTCTTGCACTGAAAAAAAAGAAATCACAGTAAGTGGTTATTTTTTATTTGCTTCAAGCTTTTTGTATTCCTATTTATACTCATGTATTTGAGCATGAAATATGTTAAGTAACATATTTAAAATTGCAGTTTCATCATATCTGGTTAAGTGCACGGTCCTATATGTGGCCCTGTGGTAGTGTCGATGAAAATTGTGGCCCCCTCCAGCATTTAAGTTTCCCATCCCTGTTGTAAACGTATCAAGATTCCCAAAAAACAGAACAAAGAGCTGATTTATTTTGCATTTTAAAAGCTTTTTAAAAGATCCTTTGTGTAAGATGTGTATAAAATGACTGTGTTAATTACTTTGTATCGCCAATGTGTGAACAGATTGTTGCATAACTTAAAAAGGGAGACCTTCCCGCCTTTCTCAGCTGCCTATAACAGCCTCTCTGGACTCGGTTTGCCTATCTATGATTTATCTACATGCATTGATCTGACATTGTTTGCGTCAGCTTACAAGACCTGAACTTGAATCTCTCATCTCTGTTTAGTTCTGTTTTCTTCTGCATTTTGTGTTTGTGTGTGTCTAATTTCTGTTATGTTAAGCAACTTTAGGTACCTTTTAAAAGCTCTATAAAAATTTAATGCATTATTATTATTATTATAATTACGTTTGCTGATTAAATTATTTGCAAACGGCAAGCTAGTTTGTATCATGGATCAACACGATGACACATGAACATAATAATAACATGATGGTCCATTGATGTCATTAATAAGACAGATTTTCTGAAAATTCCACATAGTGCCTTTAAATAGTAAAACCACAATGAATGTTTTTTTCTCTCTAAAAGTCATCTGCCCCGACTCTGAGGGTTAAAGGAGAGGTAAATATCTCCCTCCCCACACCTCCCCTTGCCCCACTCTCTCCACAGACCACATCCTCTGCCTTGAAAGGTGCCATCCAGCTGGGCATCGGTTACACAGTGGGCAACCTGAGCTCTAAGCCTGAGAGAGACGTGTTGATGCAGGACTTCTACGTGGTGGAGAGCATCTTCTTCCCCAGGTCTCTACTGCAGCTAAACACATAAAAAACATGTTGTAAATGTAGTATGTTGCACATATGGATTATACAATATTAATGCATGTTGCTGATATGTTTTTCTTAACATGAATTCCATTACTGTCTTCTCATGTTATGTGCTCTGATATCTTTCTGTACTTTAGTGAAGGAAGCAACCTCACTCCAGCCCACCATTTCCCAGACTTCCGCTTTAAAACATATGCTCCTGTGGCCTTCCGCTACTTCAGAGAACTGTTTGGCATCAGGCCAGATGACTACCTGGTGAGATTTACAAAATGAACAATGTACAAAATGAAAGAAAAATTATGCTTTTTGTCAGCTTGAATCAGATAGACTTGAACAGGGAGCAATCAAGAGGGATGTAAGTAGAAAGGGAAGGGAGGCAAGACCAGTAAAATACAACAAAACACTGTAAATTAACAGAAAGACAGAAAATGAAATAATAAAGATGAGAAGCGGTACAGTGGAAGAGAGCTGAGAGGGCAGAGAGGAGGAGAGAGGATGGCTAAAGAGAGGGAGGGAAGGTCTGCAGCTTGTCACCCCTCATCAGCGTGGAGGACCTGGAGGCTGAATGAATCACCCCTCCGCCCTGAGCAGTCTAGCAGAATATACATTCACTGCTTAGTCAGTGTTTCTGCATGTTCCATGTGCATACAATCTTTAATGCATCGGTTCTCCGGCCATGTGGAAACACCACATCCTGCCTCCTTTCTGTCGTCTCTATCAGCCAGCCTGTGGTCACTCATCACCATATGTCCACACCAGCCATCTGGGGACATGAAATCACTAACTTTTCTACCAGACTCACTGTTTAGCTTGTATTAACATTAGAATCGAATATATTATGCTCTCATTGAATCTAATTGTCATTAGAGGACTCTGATTCTGTGTCAGATACAGGGGTGCTGTTCTCTACCTGATAAGTCTAGACCCCTTGTAGAGGTAGAAAATGTAAAGATAAACCTATATTTAGATAGATAGATAGATAGATAGATAGATAGATAGATAGATAGATAGATAGATAGATAGATAGATAGATAGATAGATAGATAGATAGATAGATAGATAGATAGATAGATAGATAGATTGATTGATTGATTGATTGATTACTTTATTCATCCCCTAAGGGAAATTCGGTTGTCACAGTAGTCCGGTATTCAATTACAATAAAATACAATAGAATAAAATACTGAGGTAAAATAAATAAAAACAACAATAGAAAAAACACAGAATAGAACAAGGACACTTAAGAAGTTTTAAAAAAGAAGATCAGTTGGTAGGTTGGCAAGATGATGGTAATTATACTGATGATATGATGGCAACAATGCTATAGTGACTAGACAGTATATAATAATAATAATAATAATAATACAGTATATAATATATAATATAATATGTAATAATAGATAGTAATATAAAATAAAAATAAATAAAATAATTATAAATAAAATAATATGATATATAATATATTATTATATAATATATAATAATAGTAATAATAATAATAATAATGCCGGTATAATAATAATAATAGTAGTACATTACAGTATATATTAATAATAGTAATGGCAGCAACAGTATATATAATAATAATAATAGTAGTAGTAGTAATAATAATAATAACATAGCAATGTGTCATGCGTAGATTTAGTGCATAGATTTAGTGCTAATCTCTTTAGCACTCATTTTTGTGACAAGTCCAATCAACTACCACAGAACCTTGTCGCTTACAGATAAAATTATACGCATATTCATCCCTCACATTTTCCCAACCTGACTTTATCACCTTTAAGGTTCTTTAATCACATCTACAAAAAGACTTTCGCGTCTGTTAAGTTGTCCATCTTGGTGTGAAGATAATGAAAACCACTGTTACCATCTCCAGTCAGCCATACCATTTTACATTTTTACCTCTAACACTGTTCAGCTGTGTTTTGATGAAGGGAAAAAAGGTTTGAAATTAAATGTCAGGCTTTGCTGAGAGGAATGTTTGAAAAGTGAGCCATTAGCAGAAGGTAGGTGGTGGCTTTTAAAAAAAAAAAAAAAAAGATGTCTCTCATTACTTGCTTTTAGGCAGGTAGAGAAGGGGCTAATTAACTGAGCCAACCATCATTTCAGCAGGAGAATGATTATAAAAGCTAGATTTTAAAGGCAGTCATTATTTGACATCTAAATGTGTCTGTTCTACAACAGTGGGTACTGTACTTTATACTTTTTCTCTGACCCACAATCTGTGTCATACTATAGTTTCTTCTCATATTTCTGCCATGATGTTTATTTATATGCATTTCTGCACATCTCTGCATGATGACTGTGTTGTTTGTGTTTGATCATCTGTGTTTTTAAGGAGCTCATTGTCAGCACTACAGGCAACAATGTTGGGGAGCCAGTCTAAGAAATGAAGGGTAGCAAAGGGGAAATAGCCCATTGATTCTTTACTGTGCTTAATCACGTTTTGTCCACATCAACCTGATTTTGCTAGACTCTGACTGCTGTGAACATTTTGAGACAGATGCAGATACTAATTTTAGAGGGGAAAATTCAATGACAACTGACATGGTGGCCTATGTAGATATTTTTTTGAGCTGGAAACAAATAAGCCTTTTTTTATGTGGATTGTGCACTGATTTTCCAACACTGTCTGCAAATGCACCCAGAGAGCTATTTATCTTAAACATAAAACTTTATTGAATAACATTTAACATTGTTATACATTATACAAACAATGTATTACATTGTCAGCCAATTCTATAAATGATAAGAGATAAAATAAAGAATAAATAGGAATTTAAAAAATTGCAAAATAACCATCAATACTGTTCAGTTTCAGTCAGTTCCTATAGTTAAAAAAAACATTTTTTAAAAATCATACCAAACTACGTTTTGCTGCATTATATATTTTGTGAAAATGTTTCCTTAACGGCACATATCAGACATAATATACACTGATACCGATACGCTTTTGATGGGCCAATATCCGCCAATAATATCAGTCAACTAATATATCTGTGTGGCTCTGTCTTTTGCTGCAGCATGATGCTCTATACTGCACATTTTACTGTAAATTAGTGTGGAAATGTGCAAAAATATTCGGTCACACCATTAATTGCCTCTGTTCAGACATCCAGATTTACTGTATGTGTTCTCCCAGATACACTGAGGTGTTATCTCTTCTCCCTCTTTCTCAATAAGATTACAAAACATTCAGGTTTTTCTGTTTGTGTGAGATAATCAGAAAATGCAACTCATGTTGTGGTGTCTTTTTCAAAGTGTTTCTATTCATACCGGAATATTGGCCTCTTCAACAATGCAAGGAATTTGTGTGGGGAACAATGCAGGGAACATTGAAGTGTTTCAATGTTTTGATCATTTCTTCTCTCTTCTGTGTGTGATCGTTTGTCTCTGTGTACCTGCAGTACTCCCTATGTAATGAGCCTCTCATCGAGCTCTCCAATCCTGGAGCGAGTGGCTCGGTCTTCTATCTCACAAAGGACGACGAGTTCATTATCAAGACTGTGATGCACAAGGAGGCTGAATTCTTACAGAAACTGCTACCTGGATACTACATGGTAAGCAAAGCTTTTTGTTTTATTACTCAGCCATAACACTTTCAGGTTCAGTAGTGTTCATGGTAGGCAGCACACATGCAGCACACATGCAGCACAATTCTCAGCAGTCTCCGTGTCTGAGCATGGGGGCAAACCAGGAAGTGCTTTAAGCTGCATTCTACAGAAAATTCCAGCAGGGGGCGCTAAGTTTGGCTGCAACAAAAATCTGTCCATTCATTTCAGTGCAAAATGAGAAAACTTCTCACTTGATTTATTACCTCAGAAATTTTTTAGGACAACACAATAGTCTCAATCACTAGTAAAAAATCTTCTTCAAGACAATTTGATGTTAATAGTTCTAATAATGGCCCCATGAGAAAATAGAAGATAAAGAATCAAATGATTTGGGGCGTTGCCACCTTTGATTGACAGGTCACTAACAAGGCGAGCCGTCATCAGGAGAGAAGCAGAACAGTGCGTATCCATGGCAACATGTCAATAAAGTTATATATAACATTATATAGATATAAAAAAAAGGATGTTTACCTGTTTTGTCTCATAACTTTGACCCTTTCACTGTATTTTCACTTAATGACAGTTTATTTGAACGTTTTGTTCAGTAAAAATGTCTTGTTCAGTGTTTCGTTGGACTAACAGACACTCCAAGGAGTCACTGTTCAGTTTTCTGAGGTCAGTAACATACATTTTGTTTTTGTTTTCTGCCAAAACTAACATCCCAGTTAATGCTCCAGTTGATGCTAACATGAATTAGCAGCAGCTTCTCTCAGTCAGGTTGAGGTGTAGAGAGGCTGTAGTCAGTGATCAGATCCCTCTCACTCCTTCACAGTCCAGATATGGTCTGCTCCCCATATCGGAAACAAGATGGCGATGCAAGACAGCGACGAGTGTAACGCTGAATTTGATGCTTCCAACGGGCCATAAACCAACGGGTGACGTCACGGTCACGACATCCATTATTTATATAAAGTCTATGAGCACAATGCATCCTGGGTGAAAAAATACTGCTCACGCCTACAAACAATAAGCCTGTCTATCCAGTTATGAGGGCACATGCTGAACAGTGAACACAAATTCATACAAACTGTACAACTGTACTGGAGCAGCCTATCAGCATTTATTCTCTGTCTGGAGAAATCACTGCACACATGAATTCTTCATACTTACATTTAAAGCACTGTCTCCATTGTTTGTTTGTTTTTGTCATTTTCATATTTAACTTTTTTCTGTCATTTTCTGATAACTAAATTTATAAGCCACAGAGCCAATAACTTAATCGTATGCTCAAAGTAAAAAAAGATGGTTCTTGCTGAAGCGGGAGGATCTTATAACTAAATTAGAAAATACAGCATATAAACGACATCATTCTTTAAGCTTGCAACTTTGTTTTCTTAGCCGGCCTAACTTCTTGCATTTCCTATCTTTTCTTTACCTTTTGTTGTTGATTTTTACAATGGCTCGCTCTCTTCTTTACCGTCTCCTCCTGCTGGACACAGCACACTGCAGGAGAGATCACAGACATGTTGCAGAGGTCTGCTGACTGTTGAAATGTAGTTTCGGGATTTTTTTTTAGGTTTGCGCCTCAAAAACCAGAATGTGCCTCTAACAGATCAAGTCGGCAAGGAGCACACAACTTTCAGTCTAGACACAAAGAACATCTTTAGCAACAAAAACATATTCCCTTTAGCAAAATAAGAAAATAAAAAAGAATAATCAGTGCTGGGAACTGAGGCGAGAGCATTTAAAACATCCAAAATCGAATTTCAAACAGCCTCAGAAACATCTCCCTCTACCCTGCAGCGTGCTGAGGCTGACATGCCGTGTGATGGCTTTTTCGGTGAAGGCTGCTGCACCAGGTGGTGAAGGTAAAGGAGAGGAAAAGTGAAATGGCTGGTGTGCCATGCTAATTTAATCAAATTGATGTCCATATAGGGTTGCACGATTATGGCCAAAATAATCATCATGATTATTTTGATCAATATTGTAATCCTGATTATTAATCGCGATTATTCATCATGTTAGGGAAAACATCTGTATTTTTATTTCATTACCGTTAAACAAACAATAGGAACAGTTTTTAGTGTGTGTACAGACTGTCTGGTGCTTGTTGTAAACAAACAGAGATTGCTAAGTGATCACCTCCTGCAGCAGCAGCACATACACACTGTACTGCTACAGAGCTAACTGTTAGCCTGTTAGCAATTTACAGACTGGATGCCAAGGGGTTAATATCCCCTCTGGCTCTGCAGCTGGGAAAGAGTGCTGCAGGAGGACTGTGCCGCTTTGACGAGTAAGAACGAGTCTCCAATAACACCAGAAAAAGTCGCTGGATTTCTCGCCAGTTGCTTTTTAAAAAAAAAAAATCGCTAAGGGGGTCTGAAAAGTTGCTAAATATAGCAACAAAGTTGCTAAGTTGGCAACACTGCTTCGCCGGCTTTTACAAATGTTGTTGTTGTGTCGAGTACTATGTCACATCCTGCTTAGCATTCTATCCAATCAGCAACCAGGCTTTTTTCAGGGGAGAAAAACGCCCCGCCCCCTGGTGGTTGGTGGACTACTGGTGTAGAAAGTGCTTGATTAGATATGCAGGAGAGCCACATTTTTAAATGGAAATATCACCGACGATCAGGTTAATTAAATCGTGGCGGCCAAAATTGTGATCACGATAAAAATTTGATTAATTGTGCAGCCCTAGTGCCATATGACTGCTTTCTAAATGGCTGCAGCTGGTTGCATCTAAACTGAGGAAAACAATGCAGTTTCAGCCTTGGTAACAGATTATGTCCGACTTTTAACTACATCCCCATTCTCTGTTTGATGAAGAACATTACTGTTAAACAGGAAGTAACGGTGGTGGGAAGGAGGGCTTTAAATGGCGATCTCCACTTTTTATGTTCTCATTTTCAGTCTTATTTTTAGATCTCAGGTTTATGTAAGACCATGGAAATATTTCCTCGGAGCGTGACGTCCTTTTCATATAAAGCGGTCATAAAATCATCTCTGACTAAAACCTTGGGCCATGCTGTTTCATAAGACTGTGGCCGGTGTGTTTCTCATAAGCCTAACAGAGCCTGACTTGTGCCAACAGTACCCCCTCCCACCCACGCCACAGTCTGCAGGCTCATTCTGAATTAACTCAACCAGCAACAGCTCCATGTATGTCCATGCTACAACTCCATCCTCTCAGGGTTCACACCCTTTGAGCCTTGTGTTTATTCATGTGCTGACAGCCCGTGGCCCAAGACCATTGCAGGAATTCATTTAATCATTTAAAGCCGTTAAGGGCTCAGCCCATTTGCTGTGACCTTTTCCATCAGCCTGAAATGCTCTGAAGCATTTTTGCAGGTATAATTGGTCTATGAAAGATGGTTTAATGAAAGCAGAGAGATTCTGGCTCATGTAAGATGGCTGTAGCCCGAGGCCAGAGCGGTGGAGTGAGGTAAAGAGGCAGAATAGCACAGACGGACGGGCAAATCAAACCCACTCAAAGATAAACAGAGAGTAAAAAACACACAACACTATAGCGCTATAATGTTCACTGGAACATGTAGCAAACATAAGAGATAAGATGCCATTGGTGGAGCTGGCCATGTCTTCCACAGCTGACTGGCTGAGCAGTTTGGCTCTGGGCAGTATACACATCACAGTGATGTAACCGGCTCGTCTCTCCCTTCTGTGTGTTTGCCCTTTCGTCTCTCCATCTTCTCTCATGTTTTAATGTCTTATCACTCTCCCTGCTACCACCACACTCTCACTGTAATTTATTTCCCTTTATGTCTCGCTCTGCCTGCCTCGCCTTTTAATCCACTCTTTCTCCAGCCGTTCTTTTCATGCTCGTATGTGCTCTCCGCTCCCTCACGTGTCTGTGTTGTTGGCTCATCGCTGCTCTGCCCTCTTAACATTGACAGAAGGGTCGTGTGTGGCTGAGGGCAGAGGATGCTCTCTCTCTCTCTCTCTCTCTCTCTCTCTCTCTCTCTCTCTCTCTCTCTCTCTCTCTCTCTCTCTCTCTCTCTCTCTCTCTCTCTCTCTCTCTCTCTCCTCTCTCTCTCTCTCTCTCTCTCTCTCTCTCTCTCTCTCTCTCTCTCCTCTCTCTTTATAAATTTTTCTGCTCTCTCTACCAGTTTCTCTCATCTGAAGGTCACTCACACAAGTGCTGAGCTTTTTAGCCCTACTTCCACATTCGTCCTTCATCTCTCCTCTGTCTGTTTCTACTCCTGAATTCTGTGTGTTACCATTATATGGATGTCTCTCTCTCCTGCTTCCCTCTCATTTCTCTGATGGGACTGAACTGGCCCAGGTCCCAAGGTCAGAGCAGGTTTTTAACTGAGCATCCAGTCAGACTAAGCTCAGTTGTTTGGATTGACAAGTAAAATGTTGAGCACAGATTGGTGATTGAGGGGAGAGTCTAGTATAGAGTAAAGTAGGGCTGCACGATTATGGCCAAAATGATAATCACGATTATTTTGATCAATATTGTAATCCTGATTATTAATCACGATTATTCATCATGTTAGGGAAAACATCAGTATTTTTATTGCACTACTTTTAAACAAACAATAGGAACAGTTGTTAGTGTGTGCACAGAGTGTCTGGTGCTTGTTGTAAACAAACAGAGATCGCTAAGTGAACACCTCTTGCAGCAGCAGCACATACACACTGTACTGCTACAGAGCTAACTGTTAGCCTGTTAGCAATTTGCACACTGGACCCTAAGGGGTTGACATCCCCTCCGGCTCCGCAGCTGGGAGAGACTGCTGTAGGAGGACTGTGCCGATTCGACTCGTTTCTTAAGAAGGAGTCTCCAAAAGTCTCCAATAACATTTTAGCATTTTAAAATGGAAATATCGCCGACGATCAGGTTAATTTAATCGTGGCGGCCAAAATCATGATCACGAATAAAATTCGATTAATTGTGCAGCCCTAGAGTAAAGGCAGAGCTGTGATATAAATAGAGAAAAGTGTTTAAGTATAGTTTAAAACATTTGTCCATGTTTAATCCATGTGCTGTACATTTGATTTTGTACTTTCAACCTAAGATGCTATAATAAGTCTATAAATGAAACTGTGTAGCCCCATGAGGACAAAATATCCCCATTGGGACCCATTAGACCACAATTACTGATCTTAAGGCCATTATAGCATAACCTCTTATGTATTCTATTATATCAGGCCTTCAATCAGAAGCCCTGGCTTTTTTATTATTATTTTCCACCAGATTGAGTCATTACTCTCTGTCTCTGTCTCTGTCTCTGTCTCTGTCTCTGTCTCTCTGTCTCTCTCTCTGTCTCTCTCATTCAATTCAATTCAATTCAATTCAATTATGTGTTGTTTTTTCCCATATTCTAGCAGCAGAAAATTGTATGTAAATTAGGTGCCTTTTTTAATTAATGTTTGACCTTTTGCTTTAGACATTTCCCTGTTTTCTATGAGGTGACTGTGTTGTGTCATTATTGTATTGTATATGTTGTTGGTGGTCCTAACTTAATAATCTGCAACATTTTCATCTTTGAATAATCAGCCTGTTATTTTATCTTATAATCATTTTTTATTGGTCAATAAATTGTCAGAAATAGGTTTTAAAAAACAATCATATCACAAATACCTGAAATCTACTAAATTATCAAAATAGTTGAGGATAGTAGAAACTAAATCACAGTTTGGGTACACGGCTGTGTGCTCTCTGTTATGTAATTCTTCCTGGTGTGATCAGATAGAATGAAGAATAGTGTTTATCAATTAATTATTAGCAGAACATGTATCACCTATGCTTTGCTTGTGTATTATTTTAACCCTTAAGGGCAAATGAAATGAAAAATGATGAAAAAAATGTGAAAGAGGATTTTCAGATATTGCACATACTGCAAATGTCAAAAAAGGTAGCACATTTTGGTATTGGGTATTTAAAAAAATGATATCTTTTAAAATGTCATCATGCATTTTGTGGTGTCCCAGCCGGCTTTTCTCAACGATTAAATCCCTCAAATCAATTCCCTCCGCTGTTAAGTCCTGCGTCTTCATCCTGTCAAAGCACAGCAGCAGCAGGAACCAATTTATGAGACTTTTAGCGGTATTTTATTTTCTGCCTCTCATGCTTTCTTTTCCAGAACTTGAATCAGAACCCTCGCACTTTGCTGCCCAAGTTTTTCGGACTCTACTGTGTCCAGTCGGGCGGGAAGAACATCCGTGTGGTGGTGATGAACAACGTCCTTCCCCGTGTAGTCCGAATGCACCTCAAATACGACCTGAAGGGCTCCACCTACAAGAGGCGAGCGTCCAAGAAGGAAAGGGAGAAGGCCAGGCCCACTTTCAAAGACCTGGACTTCATGCAAGACCTGCAGGACGGTCTGATGCTGGACCAGGACACTTACAATGCTCTAGTCAAAACCCTACAGAGAGACTGCCTGGTGAGTGAGATACATATTACAGCTGCTATATAAAAGCTCTTCACTTCACTGCAAAAACTGAAGTCTAAGTAAGATTAAACATCTTAGGTCAAGGGGATATATTCTTATTTTTTGCCTGATAAGATAGTTCTTCTTAGTAAGCATATTTTATGTTTGACTGTTTCACTTGTTTTTAGTGTTTTAGTGTTTCCTTAATTATCTATATAGGATATTACAGCTTGTTACTGACATTTTATGACCTATACTGAGTAAATATATGCCTGAAACTAGAATATCAAAAGTTACAAAGCTGTTTCATCAACACTTACAAGTATAAAACTGCTATTTCAAAGCAATAATTTCTTATTTCAAGCATAACTAAATTATGTCAAAATAACTTTGACATAATTTTACCTTTTCACATACGTAAAACAAGCAACCAGATGGTTCAATTGTTTTATTATCAATGAAACAATAGAAGTATGTATTGTTGTGTAGTATGTATGTAAATAACTAGTACATTGACACTTGATATTTAAACATTTAACATGAAACATTAAACAACAACAACAACAAAAATCACTTTTATTAGTTAGAATACACTAATTCTAAGGTATTTTTGGTTTTGTTAAGATTAGATATTTTTACTTGTTTTGGAAAGTTGGCAGAGAATTTTGCTATTTTGAAGCAAAATACACCTCATTTTTTTTACTTTTTTTCTTCTTTTTGAGAGGTGGCTTTTTGCAGTGTTGCTCCACTCCTGTTCGGAGAAGGAGTAAGGGGAAGATGACGAGGGTAGTTTGCCGATTCTGAAGGACAATTCATATAACACACTGATCAGGAGTCTCCAGAGAGAGAGCGAGAGCGAGAGAGAGGGGGGGATCCTTGGCAGTGACAGTTCGAAGAAGGGATAAAGTGATGCCATAATGCAGCGCCTCACAGGGAAAGATAGATAAAGAGACAGGTGGCGGTGAAACGGATACTACTGGGGCGTTTCACTCAGTTAGTAACCTTGTAGACTTAGTGGCAGCCGTGACAAGAGCTGGTCAGATTAGCTTAATGCTAAGGAAATGTGCTTTTATGTTTCTTTTCTTATCTTTTTGTGAATATTAACATCGGACCGTTCTTATCAAAAGGAAAGGTGATAATACTGTCCCAAAATTCCTTATGTCAGCCACATTTTGACATACCATTCGGCAACAAAAACAATGTCCAGTCCTAGAGCCCAACCTGATTTTAGAGTAATGAAAATAGACCTTTCTTCTATGTAGATTGTGATTTTGGACCAATATGACGATGCAAAGGCTCTCAGAAGGCTGCTTTCTCAAACAAATATCTTTTATTATGAAAGAATATTTAACATTATGCATTCTATGAACATTAAATTGCGTCCCAAGACTAGAAATGAAAACTGAGTGAAAAAAAGATAATAAATAGCTAAATAAATATCAGTACTGTTCAGTCAATGGCTCACCATTAAAATAAAGAATAAATGAAAATACAATAAATGGCTAACATCAAACTGCAAATAATTTGTTTCTTACCAAGATAAAAAAAACTTTAGATTTAGAAGTGTTTGATAATTTGTCTTGTTTTAAGAGTTAATTTCTTATTTTAAGCATTCAACGTGCTTATTTCTAGATTTAACAATCTTAATTTAAGAAATCTTGTCAAGTGAAATTATCTGTCCATGCGGCAAGATCATTTCCCTCAGATTTAGTGTTTTTATCTTGTTTGTAGATACACCTTTTTTGCAGTGCATCTCTAAATTAATCTGAGCATCTTTTTCTATGTTATTTGTTCTGGAAAAAAACAAGATAAGATCTGCCAATAAATCCATCAATCTCTATACAGTAGTAGATTTGTAGACCCAACAAAGTATGCCTATCTTGCATAAATTTAACAATTCTTTTCATACAATTATACTAATTGAGTGGTCCAGAGGATCGAGCAGCCACTCTCCATGTGATAGCCTCTTTAATGACTGGTGGCTCATGTTCCTTTTTTAAATGAGTGTGCTTGTAAGAGCACACTATATACTATCCACCGGGATTCTTCTATTTCTTTCGTGTTTTTTTCGGGCGACTAAAAAAGTACTAAAAAGGTATCAATTTGACCGGCTCGACCATGACAAGTGTGCTATGACTTGAGGGTCTTGGCAAACGGCAGTTGCAGTGCATGTTGGTGGCGCATTTGTGCGTTCTACGCCCAAATGCGCCACCAACATGCACCCACAGCATCATAGAGGCACAGACAGACAGACAGACACACACACACACACACACACACACACACGTTGAAAGCTTGATCTGTCACATACTTAGTATAGAGATAATATACACACTCAAAATTTATTTTGAAATTTTCTACTTTCAATTGCAACTTCGGTAATGAAGTTGAATTTGTTGCCACGTTTGTATAGCTGACATGAAACAATGTGGTAAAGACACAATGGATGAAAATCTAAGATAATCTTTTAGTAGTCCATCTTCAGAAGCAGCACTGTTGTCTTTTCCTTATGAGTCCTTCGCATCTTTCTTCACATCTTTGATTTTATGGTGTTTTCTACTAATGGCAAAATGGTTAGGAATTTCTTTTTGATTATTTGACCACAGCCATAGAGTAGAAACTCTTAAAAAAGAAATAGAAAATAGTTGGAAAAAGCCTGCATATTATGGTGCCCTGACAAATAAAGGAGGATCGTGGATAAGGGGAGGTAGGAGAGAGAAAAAAGCTTGTTTATGAGAGTGCCATTCCTTGGATTCTCACTATAAATTAGAGCTTTGTTATGAGCACCAGGTTAAACACGCTGGCTGGCCTGGTAGCAGGCCTGCACTTGTCTTGTAAATCACCACCTCACATTTGCTTTTATAGCGCATGTGTTTGGGAGGGGAATATATGTAAACACACTGGCTAATCTTATTCATTGTTTATTAGTGTGTGCATCACTGTGTCTTCTGTTCATCATTAACTTTCCCAGTTCTCATTCCCTCTGGTGCTGACACTGTTATTCACTCTGAGTAAAAGCTTCACACAGATTTATACATCACGTGTCTGTCAGTCACTGCACACTCACACATTGCCCATGTGTGTCCTGTGCTCAGGTGCTGGAAAGCTTTAAGATCATGGACTACAGTCTACTGCTCGGGGTCCATAACATGGACCAGGCGGAGAGGGAGAGGCAGATGGAGGGCTCCCAGGGCGGCAGCGATGAGAAGAGGCCCGTGGCCCAGCAAAAGGCCCTCTACTCCACCGCCATGGAGTCCATCCAGGGAGGAGCCGCCTGCGGAGGAACCATCGACACTGACGACACGTGAGTTCAGCCAGAGCGGTAGGAGGTTGTTGGCAAAGAGATGAGTGATAAATGTGACTGCTGGCACTTTTTTTTTTTTTACTTTCTTTTTATTGATTTTTCAGTGAAAAAACAAAACACAAACATATAATTATACACACAGAACAGGTACATCAGACAGGGTCATCTATAGCAAAACACAATGGCAGGTTTTGTTCTAAACAAAGGGCTGGCAGAAATCAGGCTGAAGAATCGGGTCTAGGGGCCTTAAGGCACCCACAGTTCTCTAGTCTCTCTCGGTCCAGTGACACAAAATACCTTCGTCTGTGCTGTCAACAAGGTCACCAGTACAAAAAATTAAATGAAAAATGAAAAACAAGCGGAAATGGAATATATGTATACATATTTATACTAGGGGAGAAACGCTGCTGACCCAGGGAAAAAATACAATAATATAAAATAAAAATACAGAATTTCCCACACAGAATATGCAATCACCTCTCATATATGTAGTCCCTCCATTTCTTCCAGTATTGGTCACCTTTTTCAGTACTGTATCTCAGGGAAAATGTTGACCTTTCCATATTATAGATTTCTTCAACTATTCCTATCCAGTCTGAAATTGTCGGACACTCCTTGCTTAGCCATTTCCTGGTTGTTGCCTTTTTGCTACTAGCCAATAATAGTTGTAATAGGTATCTGTCTTGTTTATTTATCTCAGTTGGTATGTTTCCTAAATATATAACACTGAAACTGAGATCAGGCTAATTATTGAATTTAAAACAACGGGGAGTGCATGTCTCAGACTTGGCATGTCATGTCAATAAAAATACCTGAAGTGGAATATAACATTTTTTTTATCTTTCTTTTTTTGAACTCACTTCTTTATTTCACAAGATGACAAACACACATACACACAACACATACATTAAGAACAAACATAAGGAGATGCTATTACAGTTTCAGTTCTAACATATAATCAGGTCCTCACATCCTGTCTTCAAATATTTCTTCCTCCTTCTTAAAAGGAGGTACATTCATTTACTGAACAACTAAAGTGGATAAAAAGAAGAAAAAAAAGAAGAGGTGACTAAAGTTCTGCCATTGTCTGTATTACTAGTAGCCATCTTTGTTCAAACCTGTCTGATTTAAGCTGTAACCTTGCTGTGATTTTCTCCATGATTAATACATTTTTTACTCTTTCTCTCCATTCTGTTATTCTGGGGGGTTGTGGCTTTAACCAAAAGGCTATGATTGTTTTCTTTGCTATTAAAAGCAGAATTTTTAGTCACAAAGTCAAATTCCCATCTATAACATTATCTGGGACTATAGCCAATATGTACACTGCTAGATCTAGAGTAAAGTCAATGCCCAAAACATGTTTTATTTCCTTTTGAATATTTTTCCAAAAATCTAAAATCTTTGGGCAATCCCAAAATACATGAGTAAAATCCCCCACTAGCCCACAACCCCTCCAACACATCTCAGGACTATACATTTCATCAGAACTTATTCAGTTGCCTTCATCCATTTCTCTTCAGTTCAGCTGCTTTCAGTGCTTACACTTCACTTCACCTTTCGTCAACAAAGCCTCTTTAAACTATTTATAAAGTGATTTTAATGAAATGTATCTATTTCAGCTAAGATTTGATTATTTTTTTCTTGTTTCCTTATTTTGCTTTTCATTTCAGGATGGGTGGCATCCCGGCTGTCAACGGAAAAGGGGAGCGACTTCTTCTCTACATAGGAATCATCGACATCCTGCAATCCTACAGGTGATCCGTCACGAGATTACATGTGATCACCACACCACATATTCTAGTGTGTGGACATGGAAGTCGGATAAATAGATGCACTGCAAAAAAGGGGTGTCTAAAACCAGATAAAAACAATACCTGAGGGAAATGATCTTGCTGCATGGACAGATAATTTCACTTGATAAGATTTCTTGAATTAAGATTATAAAATCTAGAAATAAGCATGTTGAACACTTAAAATAAGAAATTAACTCTCAAACTCGCGGCCCACGGGCCAATAACGGCCCTCGTGACGAAATTTTGTGGCCCCCACCTTGATATGAAAGTTTAATGTGAGTTTTATATGAATGGCACTTTACCGTGTTGTGTGTGGAAGGTCCCTTTATTGCACAAGCTGGAGCTTTGTTTCACTTGTTTCTATGACGACGTTAACAAAAAGAAAGGCAGCTGCTACCGGACTGTTTATTATCTGCCGTGTTATTGTTACCGGAAGAAGTGGAAATGTTATGTAATGTCATTTTGTGTCTTTTTTTGGTCATTTTGATACTGCCACCAGCGGCCCCCAGGTAATTTGAGTTTGAGACCCCTGATCTAACACTAGTAATCTAAAGTTGTTGTTTTTTTTATCTTGGTAAGAAACAAACAATTTGTAGTGCACTCTGCTCGGGCCAGTTCATTGCTGTTTGCAGCTTTAATTCATCTTGTTTTAAGAGTTAATTTCTTATTTTGAGCGCACAACATGCTTATTTCTAGCAACATGCTGCAAGATCATTTCCCTCAGATTTAGTGTGTTTATCTTGTTTTTAGACCAACCTTTTTTGCAGTGTATACTGTACATACTGTGCCTGCCTACAGCAGCAGAGGGTGTTGTTTTTTTACCCAAACATGAAAACAACTTAATCATTTCAGACAGCACATTTAAGGTCCTCAGCCTGCAGGCATGTCTATATTCATTTCCCTATGATCCCATTATATATAAGACATGTGAAACATCACTCTGCTTAACTGCATCTCTTTGTTTCTGCAGGCTAATCAAAAAACTGGAGCACACGTGGAAGGCTTTGGTTCATGACGGGGTGAGTTTTTAAATAGCTTCTTACATAGAGACAGTCAGTCAGATGCAGACACACAAACACTCATAAAGGAGCTCACACTCCAGGAATATGTCCTCAAACTACAAGGATTCTTTTCTATTTCTATTAGCTAACAAAAGTAATAAAAAAGTAATATTGAATAGTTTTTATATGAACTCTCTCCAGTCGTGTGACTGGTGGTGAAAATAGTTACATTTAGTGTTGCATCAACCTTTTTTTCATATCTGTGTCTGTGACAACAAGCTTAAAGTATTTTATTAATGAAATGCTCATTTGTATGTGTATCTTAGTTGAAACCAGTTTAACAATAAACCATGGTGAGACTCTCAACTGTTTGTATTATAATTTTAAATGTGAATTGTTTTTAAAAATGTGTTTGATTACCGTGCTTTAGAAAACATCATGCAGGTCCACAGAGGCAGCATGATAACGCTCCTGAGATTTTTCAGCTTTCTAAGAGGACTTTGTCTATTTTTTATTTTTAAAAACTTGAGTGAAGAGGATCATCGTGTCTGTAGGGTGTTTGTGTATTAAAGCTTATTAGATGTCAGAGCTATGAGACACTCAAATGTGAATTATACAGCTATCAACAGCCACAGTTTTCTTTTAATGAGCTAATATTTTAATATAACCGCTTGCTTGTATTAAATCACCTTTATGAACAGTCATACCTCCTGATGACATACATGCATTTTTACCATTTAATTAAAAATCTTATTTTCATAGTTTTGTGTTTTTAAATGCCTATTTATGTACATGTACATAGGTAAATACTTGTATACATGGAGAGATAGACATATTAAATAAAAGTCAATTAAGTAAAAAAATTGTATTTAATTAATAAGAAATGATAATAATAAAATAAAAATAATAATAATAATGAGATAAAATTAGAAAATACATTTAAATAATAGAGAAATGAACTTACATTTGTTGGAATTACCGCATGTCTCTTTAAATTAGCTATTTGACAAATTTTTTTTTTTTTTAGCATACTACAACATTAACTAACAAGACATGCACCATGAGGATAAGCAGCTCATACATGCAACATTGGATATTGCATGCTGCCAGGGTCACAATCTTTGTTACATAAATGCAGCTGAAGCTTGCAAAGCATTTCAAAACAGTAGAGGCATAAACAAAGGGATAGAAAAAGCACCTCACGTCTCTTCATCTACTCAGGGGTTTACATTGTACATCATCACCAGATTGTTCTCAAGATAGAATTGACCTCTCTCCCCGTCTCTCCTTTCTCCCTCCCCCACTCTGAAACACACTCATACGCAAGATATATGTGGGAGAGAGCAAACAGTCCCATAACAGCCTCCTGTGCGTCACTGCTGCAGCTGATGATAATAGGTAGTCAAGTCAAGTCAAGTCAGTTTTATTTATATAGCCCAAAATCACAAATCACAGATTTGTCTCAAAGGGCTTCACAGACTGTACATGGTACGACACCCTCTGTCCTTAGACCCTCACATCGGCCAGGGAAAAACTCCTCAAAAAACCCTTTTAACAGGGGAAAAAGAAGAAGAAACCTCAGGGAGAGACAGAGGAGGGATCCATCTCCCAGGACAGACAGACGTGCAATAGATGTCATTGAACAGGACAGATCAACAGAGTAGAATATTCAATTCAATTCAATTCAACTTTATTTATAGAGCGCATTTCATGCACAAGGCAGACTCAATGTGCTTCACAATGGATATACATATTTACAGTTAAAAAACAAAAGAAAACAAACAAAAAATTCAATTTGTTCAAAAATCAATTACGAATTAATTGAAGAGTGCAGGTAGACAAGATATGCCAAATTCACCACATACACACTTACTTACTCACACATGTGCACCCACTCCCACAACCACACATGCACACACGCACGCACACAGTTCAACCGAATGCTGTTGAAAAAAGATTGGTTTTTAATCTGTTTTTAAAAATGGCTACCATATAGAGTAGATAGAGGATAAAGGGGGAGAGGGAGAGAGGATAGAGAGACGGTTGAGAGGGAGAGAGACAGAGAGGAGCAGGAGTTGTGGGAGGAGACAGCAGCAGGTGATGAAGCGCCACCATTGGCCAGTAGTGATGGTGAGTGTAGAGTGGACCAGGATTCCCATCTGGGGCCGAACAAGATTGAGGCAGGAACAAGGCAGTGAGACCAGCAGGAGTGATGCTGAGCAGGACCACAGCTCCACACCCTGTGGAAGAGAGAGCAAAGAAAAGTGGAGTACTCTGGGAAAATGCAAGTTTGTGTCATGTATTATTCAGACATCAGAGAGAGAGGAAAAGAGGGGCCCAGTGTATCGTGTCCCCCAACACATTGGGCCTATAGCGGCATAACTAGGGGCTGGTCCAAGGCCTCAGCCAGCCCTAACTATAGGCTTTGTCAAAGAGGAAAGTTTTATATATATATATATATATATATATATATTATGGCATGCCGTTCAGGAAATTAATCTTTGAATATATTGAATGAATTCCTGAATATATGGAATGAAACTTTGAATATATTGAATGAATTCTTGAATATATGGAATGAATTCTTGAATATATGGAATGAACCTTGAATATATATAATGAATTCTTGAGTATATGGAATGAAACTTTGAATATATTGAATGAATTCTTGAATATATGGAATGAACCTTGAATATATGGAATGAAACTTTGAATATATTGAATGAACCTTGAATATATGGAATGAAACTTTGAATATGTTGAATGAATTCTCGAATATATGGAATGAACCTTGAATATATATAATGAAACTTGACTGACGTCATCAAGGCACTGCCATCTTGTATTTTGCTGCCGCAATAAGTGAGCATGAGTCAGTCTGGGAACCTTGTGGCAGCAACACTGACCAATGAGGACATTATCAACTTATTGTCAAGTGCTTGTATGGGCCACAATCCTCCCGATAGTACCCGTGCCCAATACAGTTCTCCTGACGAAGAAGTTCGCTCCCTTTTTAATCTTTTTAATTAGTTAATCACTCATTAATATGACGGCGGACAGACGGGAAAATAAAAGTCCCGTCAAAATAAAAGTAGCGTGTTAACTTATTATCAAGCACAATAAAGAAAAGAAAAAAACACTTATCATCATGCACTAGTATAGGCTACTGTTCTCTTTCTACACCCAGGCATGGTTCACATTTATTTTAGTCAGTCAGTTTAGTCATACATAATTATTATTGATTATTAATTATAATCATAACTAATGCCATGGAAGCTATCGCTATGAAAGAGTTTGTTTACTTAACTTTTTTTTTTTTTCAATATAAATGAAGTAGGACATCAAAAGATTCCCTTTGATTAGATAGGCTAAAGCACACTCAGAACATTGTCATATCATTTAATTACAGCAATAGGCGGCGTGTGAGCCTGACGTTTGGGAAAGCTATCTGACCACCTATTATACAGAGCAACGGGTCGCCGGTGCTGCTGAACGCTTCTGAAGTACTTTTACGTTGTTTATCTCATCACCGTGGCAACGCAGCAGCTGCATCATAATAAATCCCTGGAACATGGGGGAAGCTTTGCTCGCGATTGCAGCTCCTTTGATGAGAAGGTACACTGAGCACAAAGCTCAGAGCCGGACAATAACCGGACAATAAGACCAGTTAACTCCGACCGGGGCAAAAGGTTTTGTTGAGCCGGAACATGAACACAGAGCCTGGTTGAGTCTCCTCCGATCAACTTTTCATGTATATAATAACTGCGCCAGCCTGTGGCTAAACATCAACACTGAAGCGATAACTTCACAAGTTCCCATCTGATCACCATCTTTTCGATCAGCAAACACCGGTTCTGGCGGACATTCCCGATCACCTGCGCCGCCTGCCTACAGTCTCTCCCCGGAGGGATCGCGACCAAAAGTCCCGTTCCAGCCGACCCTGCGGCTCCGAACACCGAGGCCGCCTGTCATGCCCTCTCCCCCAGAGAAAGCGCTCAAGAAGACGTGGGAGACGCGCCGGTGTGATTGCCCGTCTCAAAGCTCACCTGAGAGTCTTTTCCTCGGCTGAGTTCCACCTCGGATCTTCTCTCCCTGCCCGGTTCGTATGCAGCCGATGGATCCGCCCTGTTTTCCCGGAGCCAGAGCCGCTGATTACTCCGGTCAACGGACCCGCTACACTGGCACAGTTTAAAGCTGAAAGCTCGCGGAGAAAGTTTATTTACATCCAGCCTCCCGACACCGGCTCCATCTCACCCACCTGGTCTGCCGCTCTACCTGTCGCATCGCAGACACGTCATCAGACCGCCGCCACCGCAGTAAGGAATATCCGCCGGGAACATCGCGAGACTGTGCCATGCTGTGTGTGATGGAAGGAGAGGTGTAGATCCTAGCCTGCTCTGTCCCATCCAGAGGTCTACAGATCTGTCCCACATTAAAACTGAACTTTTTAATGCACAGTCCCTGTCTAATAAATCAACCCTGGTCCATGATCACATTCTGGAGAAAGATATTGACCTGATGTGCCTCACTGAGACCTGGCACCAACCGGGAGTTTTTTCCTCATTAAATGAAGCCTGTCCCCCTGGATACAGTTACCTGCAGAGAGCTCGCTGCACTGGCCGAGGTGGTGGCCTGGCAGTAATTTACCGCAACTCTCTCAAGCTCTCACCTCTGTCTCTGCCTGATGTGTCTTCTTTTGAATATCTGGCCTTCAAATCTAAACCCTCTTCCAAGATCAATGCAGTACTGATCTACCGGCCGCCCAAACCAAACCCATCCTTCATCACAGAGTTTCACGACCTTCTCACCTCCCTCTGCTCTCTATCCTCCAATAACATCATACTTGGCGATATGAACATTCACATTGACAATCCCTCCTCCCCCCTGGCAGCTGATTTCTTTCATGTACTGGACTGTCTCAAACTCACACAGCATGTTGATGCACCTACACACACCAGAGGGCACACTTTAGACCTGGTCATCTCGGACTCTCCTTCCATCAAAAATTTGTCAGTATATGACCTGGGTGTCTCTGATCACAGCATCATTTCCATGGAAATTTCCTGCCCATCTCACCTCCCCCAGCCTAAACGCGATATTCATTTTCGCAATATAAAAAACATCAACCCTGCCATCTTGCACTCTGACCTCCAACTGCTGGCCTCAGTCAACCTTCCATCAGTCAACAAATTGATCGAACACTACAACCATTCTCTTCGCTCCCTCCTGGATATACATGCCCCTCTCAAAACAAGAACTGTGTCTTTTTCCCGCACTGCCCCCTGGTTCACCAATGAACTGCGCAAGATGAAGGCTGCTGGTCATTGAGAGGCGTATCAAATCATCTGGCCTGGTGGTACACAAGCTGGCCTACAAAACTCACCAGAAAGCCTATGCAGCAGCCCTTAAAGAAGCCCGGTCCATCTATTACTCCAACATCATCAATAACAGTCCAGGAAATTCAAAACAGCTCTTTTCCACCATAAACCACCTCCTAAATCCCAAAAACCAAACCCATTCAGAACCCACAGCAGAACACTGCAACAGGTTTCTTGCATTTTTCAAAGAAAAGATAAATTCCATCCGGTCTCAGCTCTCAGGCTCCCCTGCTCCATCTCTGCCATCTGCCTGCCCTCAACCTGCACCTTTCAGTACCTTTGCCACAGTGACTCAGTCCGAAGTTGAGGGTTTCATCAAAAAAATGAAGCCTTCCACCTCCCCCCTGGACCCCATCCCTACAACACTCATCAAATCAAACCTGTCCGTCATAAGCCCTCTTATCACACAAATCATAAACCATTCGTTAAACTCCGGCCATGTCCCGCCCTCACTCAAAACTGCCATTATCAAGCCTCTTCTAAAGAAACCCAGCCTCGACCCAGAATCTCTCTCCAACTACCGGCCCATTTCCCATCTTCCATTCCTATCCAAAGTGCTTGAAAAAGCTGTTGCCGCACAGCTACAGCCAACACGGAATCTCATTTCACTGCTATGCCGATGACACACAGTTATACCTTTGTACTAACCCCAACCAACGTTTTACCTCGGTCATCTCATCATCACCTACTCAAGCCCTCTCCAACTGCCTGGAGGAGATTAGGGCGTGGATGAGTCACAACTTCCTTCAGTTAAACAGCTCCAAAACCGAAGCCATACAAATCGGCACCCCTCATCAGGTCCAGTCATCACCCATAACCACCATCTCCTTCTCCGGTCAAGCCATACCCCTCTCTACCTCAGTTACCAACCTTGGTGTGAAGCTGGACCCACAACTTACCTTTATAAACCACATCAAACAACTGTACAAAACCTGCTTCTTCCATATAAAGAACATCTCCAAACTCCGCCCCTTCCTCACTTTCCCTGACGCAGAAAAACTCGTCCACGCCCTTATCTCCTCTAGGCTTGATTACTGCAACAGCCTGCTCATCGGTTTACCAAACAAACACCTCCAGAAACTCCAATTCATTCAGAACTGTGCTGCCCGTACTCTGATGAAAACCCACAAATACGACCACATCACCCCCATTCTACAGAACCTACACTGGCTTCCCATAACCTCAAGAATCAAATACAAGATCGCCCTAATCACCCACCTTTGCATCTACAGCAACGCCCCACAATACCTCAAAGACCTTCTCACCCCTCACTCATCCACCCGCAACCTCCGCTCCCAAAGCATAAACCTCCTCCATCAGCCCCGCACACGACTCCGCACCATGGGAGACCGAGCCTTCTGCTCCGCTGCCCCCCACATCTGGAACTCCCTCCCTGAACATCTACGTCAACCCCAGTCTGTGGACACCTTTAAAAAAGGGCTTAAAACTTTTTTGTTCAGGGAGGCATTTTTAGGTTGTCCCTAGATGTTTTTTATTTTGTCTCTGCATAATGTACTTTATTACCCGTGTCTCTTTTATCTACTGCTATGAAAAGTGCTTTACAAATAAAATGTATTATTATTATTATTATTATTATTATTATTATTATTATTGATTATTAATTATAATCCTAACTAATGCCATGGAAGCTATCGCTATGAAAGAGTTTGTTTACTTAACTTTTTTTT